>NC_134583.1:83949330-85374330 GCF_037038515.1 Microtus pennsylvanicus | reverse complement strand
CTCCCAGGAGGAGCTGCTGAGCTCTGGACAGTGGATCCTCCTGCCTCCCACCTGCCCATCTCTTCCTAGGTCAGTGCCGTGTTCCCTGCAGAGTGAGAAGTCATGAGCTGTGGAGAAAGCCAGGTGGGTCAGGCATGGTCTGCGGGGGTAAAGGGTGTGAAGGCAGCTGGGCAGGGAAACCCACCATTCTGAGAAGTCCATGCTTGCAACAGAGGCAGCCCAAGACATGATCAGCAGGGGGGCTGGCTCACAGGCTCTGCAGACAGTCAAGGCCACCCACTTGCCTATCCTCCAGCTTCAGCCATGCATCATGGGTGCTGTTCCTTCTTCCTGACTTTGGGGGACAGCAGGAGGATACTGTGAGCCCCATCCTATCACAGCCTGTATCCTACCCGGAGGCCCAAGTGGGCAACAGGATGCAGCTGACCGTCCATCTACTCCTAAGACAAGAGAGTCCTGGGTCCTGGGACCTGGGTCCTGGGTCCCTTCCTTAAAACTATGACACAGACTTGATGGGTTGCTGGGCTCCCTGGATCACATGCTCAGTGACCAGGCCTGTTGACCTCTGACAGGAGACACCTGGCTACAGGAATGGCATGGCAAGGGTCTCCTGTCTGCTGGCCTCAGGAACGTTGGGTGATGTCATGGTTCCTTAGCTGCTGCTGTGATAAGACACCAGGATGATGGCACTTACAGAAGAGCTCATTTTGGTTTATGGCTCAAGAGTCTGTCATGGTAGCAAGTGGCGGTAGGTGCAGGAGGCTGGGAGTTCACACCCCTCCCCAAAACTAGGAAGCAGAGAGAGTGAACCAAAAGAAAGGTGGGGCTTTAAGCTCTCAAAGCTCACCCCTAGTCCTCTGGCAAGCCTGCACCTCCCCATTAGCCCCCCAAGCAAGTGTCAAATGCCCAAGCCAGTGGGGGCCATTTCTCACTGAGCCCACCGCAGAGGAGGTTCACACAGACTTAGACTCAAGTGAGAGGAAGATCATTTCTAAGCCTCGGTGCTGGGTGGACAATGGGGCTACCCAGGGGAACAGAACCCCAGAGAGGAAGAAAACGGACAGCGGTGGTGCCTGACCAGACCGACTTTCCTTCTGTTCTTCTTTCTCCTTCTGAAAGTCCAAACACTACCATCTTTCTGGAGGAGGGCCCCAACACCCTAAGCAACCTTTGATTCTATGAGCCAACTAACCATAAGTGGTCACCTGATCCAGAGGGTGATTAGCACCTTCAGGATAGGGAGGACAGGAGTGGCCAGGCTCAGTGTTACTGAGCCTGGACCAGAAGGTATAAGGGAAGGTGGGGCTGGCGGAGAGGGAAGGGTAAGGATTCAAGCCTAGCTAGAGCAGGCACTGGGGAGAGGCTGTGGGGCGTTACCTGTGTCGATAGCCCAGGTAACATGCTGAAACCTATCTGAAGGAGGGGGGGATTGGGGGCTAGAGCCTCTGGTTAGGGAGTTGGTCACCAGGATAGAGACCTCTTGACAGGACTGGAGCCTTATGAAAGAGACTCTGGCCAACTGCTTTGTCCCCTGTCCCCTGTGGGCCCAGCAGAGGTCTCTAGAAATCCATCCTTGTGGATCTCTAGATCGGGAACCCTGAGAAATAATGCTCATTGCTTTTTAGCCCCTGGATTGAGCTCAGATGGAGGGAAGGGAGAAAATGAGGAAAGGAAGAGAGAGAGAGACCAAGAGGGAAAGCCTTCTCTTGGTAAAATCCTACCAACAATTGCCAACACAGACGGGCAGATGCAGACAGCAGCAGCCACACGGGAGATGCACATGGCAGCCAAGGAGCCAATTTGTCTCTCATCGCCATCCAGAGGTATAAGAACCATGAAGGAGAAATGGGGGCCCCTAGTCCCAGTGCTGGCACCTTGTGCTGGAGACTGGGCTTAGGGTGTGTGTTTGTGAATGTGTGTGTGTGTGTCTGGGCTCAGGGGTAGGGATATAGGAATGCAGATGGTGAGACTGCCTTCGAAGTAGCTCGGTAAATTTTCTCTTCAATACGTGATCCTACCATGAGACACCCCCTGCCCACTGTTCCCAACTGGGATATTTCTTAAATGAAGTGTCCACATAGAGCAAAGACATCAACATTCACAGACACTAAACCATCAGTGAGGAGACAGGTAGACACAAGGTTGACCACGTTGTGATGACGTCACTCATGGATAGGTAGGAACAGTACTGATGCCTATAGGTCTCAGGATGGTGATGTGGAGTTCAGGAAGGCAACTGCCCACGGACAACGATTCCACTTATAAGTCCAGGACAGGCCAAGTGCCTCGAGGCACACATCTGATTTTGCTGCAGCTGGGAGCAGAACGATGGGAGGTGGGATTGGCTCTCCTCCAGTGAACAAAGGACCATCATCTGTTAGCTTTGTATTTGACCTTGACCTGGTTGGTTCCTTGTCAATCACATAAATGTTGATGCTCATAAAACTGTATCTGGAAATGGGAGATATTTACTGTGTGCTGATATGGTGGCTCTATGGAACGCTTGGGAAACCCAAGTGCATCCCATCACAGGGCTCCAAGGGGCAAGCCACCTTTGTGTGTATCTGTGTGTGTCTGCCTGCATGTGTGTGGTGGGGATGATGACATTCAGTAATGGAAGAAACAGGATAATGGGGACCTCACAGACAGCCCCTGCAGTGTTGACTGGGGTCTGAGCCTCAGTTGCTTTGGCATGTTCTCCCGCCACCACTCCTCACCTTCAGAACAGAGAGCCGAACAAATGTTTCTTGCTTATCATTTACTCAAACCGAGACATTCTGTCAGAGTTGTGGAAGGTCGCTTAGACGGAGTACTGGAGGAGGCATCCTGCTGGAGACAAGCCACTGTGTAGTAGTTTGAATAAGAATCATCTCCAAAGGCCCTTATATTTGAATGCTTAGTCATCAGGGAGTGGCCCTACTTGGGAAGGATTAGGAGATGTGGCCTTGTTGAAGGAAGTGTGTCACTAGGTGTGGGCTTGGAGGTTTCAAAAGCCCAAGCCAGGCCTAGTGTTGTTCTCTCTGTCTGTGAATCAGGATGTGATCTGGGATGTCCTCCTGTATATGTGTTGCTTTTATTGGTTGATGAATAACACTATTTCAGCCAATGGCTTAGCATGCTGAGTAAAGCCAGGCAGGAAATCTGAACAAAGATATTGAGAGAGAGTAGGCAGAGTCAGGGAGACACTATGTAGCTGCGGAAGGAGAAAGATGCCAGAAGCTGACTGGTAGGCCACAGCCTCGTGGTGACACACAGATTCATAGAAATAGGTTAATTTAAGATGTAGGAGCTAACTAGAAATATGCCTGAGCCATTGGTCAAACAGTATTGTAATTAATATAGTCTTTGTGTGATTATTTGGGTCTGGGCAGCTGGGAACAAAAGTGCAGTCTCTGTTTACAAGGATGTAGCTTTCAGTTACTATTCCAGTGCCATGAGTACTGCCATGCTCCCACCATGCCTCTGCCATGCCCACGACATGTTTCCACCATGCCCCCACCAAGATGATAAAGTACTAATCCTATGAAACTGTAAGCAAGCCACCAATTAAAATTCTTTTATTAGAGTTGCCTTGGTCATGGTGCCTCTTTACAGCAATAGAATGGTGACAAAGATATCCTGTGTCCCTGAAGCAGAGGCTCCAGTGAGGGACCTTGGAGACAAGAGAACAGGTTGGCAGGCAAGATGCCTACCTCTGCCCTATCCCTTATATACAGTTTTTGGCTTATCATCTCCTTTTCATTCATTCATTTATCAAATATTTTATTCTTGATTTCCGATAAGGAATTTATGTGGCTGCTTCCCTCTGCCCTTTGGAGACAAGGTCTCACTATGTAGCTCCAGCAGGCAAAGAACTCATTATGCAGACCAGTACACTTCAAACACACAGAGACCCTCACGCCTCTGCCTGTTGAGTGCTGGGATTAAAGGCGTGCGCCACCACACCCAGCAAGTGGGTATCCTTTTTTCCCCACAAGGATAGTCTGGGATGAAGGCCCACACCATTCCTGTGATGGTTAAAATGTCTGTCAACGTGGTGGAATTTAGAATCACCATGGAAACAAACCACTGGGCAAATCTGTAAGAAGTTTCTAGACTGGGCTGGTGGAGGAGGGAAGACCTCCCCTGAATATAAGTGGTATAATTCCATGAGTTGGGTGAATGAAAGAGAAAGCGAGTTGAGCACCAACATCCATCTCCCTTGGCTTCCTGTATGACCAGCTCCTTCCACTATTGCTGCCATGCCTCGCCCACCGCGATGGACTGTACCCTCAGAAGGCAAGGCTGGCATGGCACTTCAACAGCTGGCCACTCCACATCCACAGTCGAGAGCAGAGAGAAATAAATGCACAAATGCTCACTTGCTTGCTTGCTTGTTCCGAGTGTCATCAAAGTCAGAACGAGGTATATGGAGTGTCAGATGGGTTAGAATCCTAGGAAATAAACATGGCAGTCTGAGTGCTGGCTTCTGGGACCCACATCATCCATATCCTCAGCACAGTCTTTACCTTTAGTTGGTATCAGTGACGTAGCTGGGGACAGAGACAATGGGGACAGAGGTGACTGGATCACTGGACCTGTTACAGAGGCCTAGTGAGGGTCCTATTCATGAGGGAGGGGTGGCAGGTGGGACCTGGTGCCTCAGGATGGGCACCAGTGTCAGCAGGAAGCATAGGACTGGAGCCAGGGGCCACATGTGTATCTATGTCCCACCAGCCGGAACAGGGCCTAGGATCTTTGTTCCCTTGCTTAAAGTAGAGGATAGTCAAGATTACTGTGCAGCTCTAAAGAAGTCTCCAGAACAAGCTTTCGCCCTCTCCTCAGGCCTCACTTTCTTGACAGTGGTGTCATCCATGTGGGAGGACTTGAGGTGATAGATGGTTGGGTGCTGAGGCCCAAGCCAAGGGCCCAGGGAATATGGTACCTGGCTATAAATGAAGCACTCGTGAAGGTAGGAAGGATGACAGTCACCTTTACCCAGGTCCTTGGGCAGCTTCAGATACCATGGAGACTTGAAAGTACTATCTTTTACCTGTCTTCCTGAGGCTTCCTCTCTGGGGAGCAGTTTGGGTGGTAAACCTGAAGCCTGCAGGCCACCTGGCTCTGCCCCAGCTTGGCATCATGAGGGTACAGCCTCTTCTATCTGCAGACTGGGAAACCAAGGAGCCCAGACACCCCCTGAGGGGATTTGTAATCCCCAGCCAATGGAGGAAGGGTGACTCAGAACCCACTCTGGGACACCTAGCAAGGGGTGCTGATGTCAGAACCTGAGCTCCAGCTAGGCAGTTGTCAGCTGAGAGATTCATGGCCACCAGGAATGATGCAGACTCCAGAGACAGAGTATCCTGGATATGCCTATCTGGGGGTGAGCAACTCCATGGCTCATATCTCTCTGGAAGGCTGTAGGGGACAGTCCTCTGCAAGTTGTGAGTGGGCCAGGTCTGACCCAGACCCTGGCACACCACCAAAGCTCAAAAGCTCAAAGGAGTTACAAGTCTCTGGGTGATTTCCACTCAGGGATGTCTAACCTTTCAGCCTCTTTAGACCACATCAGGAAAGGTGTAGAGAAAAAAAATAAGAATACAGAAGAATAAAGAGTCAGAAGGAAACCATCAAGAGAGTGTCCGTGTCTTTTCCCTTACTCCTTCAGATAAAAAAAAGTCTGAGTTCATGGACTCCGCGGATCCCCACTGAGGCTTGCACTGCTGGAGGCTGATCCTCACTGCAGAGGTAGAAGTTCACACTGAAGAACCACAGAAACAAATCGGGAAGAATTCTCACAGTGTTGTAAGTTCACAGTTTTGTGTTGGGATTCACATTCACAGCTATCCTGGGTGGCGTGTGGCCTGTGGGCTGCAGGTTGGACACACAGTTGCCACTTTGACCCATAAAAGAGTGTTAGAAGCCTCCAGCTAGTGTTTAGAGTTAATCCACAGACCACACAAGTCCCCCTAGGGCTGGGGAAGGCCAGTATGCTGGTTCTTTGTCAACCTGAAACAAGCTAGGGCTTCTGTGAAGAGGGAACCTCAAATGAGAGAATGTCTTTATCAGATTGGCCTGTGGGCAAGTGGCAGTGCTTTTATTATTATTATTATTATTGATGTAGGAGAACCCAGCTAACTTAGGGTGGTGCCACCCCTGGTTAGGTGGTCCTGGGTTCGATAAAAAGGCAGACTGAGTAAGCCATGAGAAATAAGCCAGGAAGCAATGTTTCTCCAAGGCTTCTGCTTGAGTTCTCGCCCTGCCTTTCCTCCACGATAGAGTGAGTGGAAGCTGTTAGCAGAAACGAACCCTTCCCTTTCCAAGCTGCTTTTGCTCATGGTGTTTATCATAGAATAGAAAGCAAACTCAGACAAGGAGGAATGGGCCTTCCCTGGGTCTTAGGCTGGACCAGCTCTGCCACACTTTACTTTGCCTTTAGTCCTCGGAACCAGTCACTTTCCAGGAACACAAAATTATTACGTGTGTGTTGTTCATCAGTAGCGTGGGTGCTGATGGGACCAAGGCCTGGTGCTGAGGCATGGCATAACCCTACTATGTGCATTTTGCCATTGAATCCTTTGCAAATGAGGTGCTGGGTAAAGGTTCGGTCCTGTACAGTGAACAGTCTAGGTGCCCAGGGGACACTAGGAAGTGTCTATGAACACTCCTCAGTAATGCAGCTCTTGTCAGTGGCGCGAAGTCAGTCAGCCAGTCATAGCCACCTCCCATCAGCAATGGGAAATTAAAACACACACACACACACACCCCATGGGCTGGGAGCCTGGGCTGGGCACAGGTGTCATGGCCGCATTCCAGACAGTCTGGGTTCTGCCTGCTGCCACCGATGGGGCTATGTAGGTGGTGAGAGGGGTCAAGAGAGGCTCACGAAGCAAGACGTTAGACAGGTTTTCTGCCATGGACCAAAGGCAGCACTGGGGGATGTCTTAGCTGGATCTTTCAAAACTGCCTCCTCTTCTTCAGGCCTGAGGTCATTTTCAGCCTTGGCATACCCTGGATTTTTTTGCTGTTGAGGTGGTTACTGAGGCCCTAGGACTCTGCCACTCTAGGGCTAGGTTGGGGGACATATTGGGCCAACACCTCAGTACAAAGGCCATGTCTTTCTGCCAGTGTGGAGTTTGAAGCCTTAACTTCAGAGGTTAGCCAAGATGGCAGGTACTGGAGATTCCAGAAGTATTAAGAGACCATCTCTCTTCTTGATGCATTGCCTGCCCTCGGGGACTCTGACGGTGGCCTGAGAGTGTCCACCCTGTGCCAGGCCAGGAGAAGCCTTTGGGAGAAAGCTTAGGCTAAGAAGGCAAGTAGATACTACAGAGAAAGGGAAGCCATCTCAGGGATGGGTCAAGGGCCGGCATGTGACACCAGCATCTGTAGGGCCAGATTCCCAGGGTGCTGAGCGGTGGCGCCAGGAGCTGGAGACTCAGTGCCAACTAAGGATGGACGCTGTCAGTCCGTGAAGCCCACGTTCAGCAGGGTTGAGCCCCAGCTGCTCAGAAGAAAAGTCTAGAGTACTCTGGAGTCCTCTTCGCTTTCTTTGATTTCAGACGATCTGATGACCGGCCCAGGTCCCCACCTTTGCTATAGACCTGAAGTCCATGTAGACTCCAAGGCTGTCCCTATAATCTATGGTCAGCTCCCAACCCAGTAGCCAAAACTATCTTGGAAAACGGAAGGTCTCACCTACCATACAATGCTGTGTGTCATCCAGAGAGATGGTCAACACCGCACAGTGCCTGGGGTCTGAGTGACCTGGCCAGGCCACACTTCTTATCTCCCTACCTGCTGCTCCCAGGCGCAGCCCAGCCATAAGCTACAGTCGCTTTCCTCACTCTCCAGAAAAGCTGCCCTGGACCTGAGCATCCTCTCTCTCCTCCTCTGCAGCAGCCCTGCAGTTTCATTGGCCCCTGCGTGGACTCTGCATCCACTTCTGTGTTCCCTGCTGATCACACCTTCTACGGTGCCTTCATCCTCTGTGCATAACCCAGACCACCATGGATTGGCTTTGGTTCTGACTCGGGTCTGTCTGCTCACCAAAAGGAAGAATGACCCTGTGCAGGAGGCTAGAGGATTTCTAGGGGCCTCGCCTCGTGATGTGGCTCCTGGCCAACACTGGGTAGAGGAGGCCTGTAGGTCCTTGTGCTCACAGATAAACACTAGGGAAACCAGAAACGTTAAACACACAGGGTTACCTCTTCAATGAGAGAGATGTATAGCCTGTTTTCTACCCAGAAGGCTGGGAAGGAAGGTGGTTAGTAGCCTGGTGACCTGTGCCATCTGTATGGTCAAGACTGGAGACCACACTGGCTCCCCCAGATTTGTACTTGAGCCTGCTTATCTCAGTCAGTCTATAGCGCTATCCTCTCCCAGAATCTTATCTTGACTTTGCTTACCTTGAGCCTTGTTTCCCAGTAAATCTATGGAACCTATTTCTACGAAAGATGTCGTATGTACTTTAGAGAGTTTCGTTGTAATCATATCTTAAACTTTGTTGTATCACCAGGAAACTTTTTTTTCCAAATTGTGCTGTGCTTAAATACACTGTGGTAGTTTGAATGAAAATGGTCTCCATAGGTCCATAGGAAGAGGCACTATTAGGAGGCATGGCCTCGTTGGAGTAGGTGTGGTCTTGTATATCACTGGGGGAAGTAGTATATCACTGGGGTGGGCTTTCAGACACTCAAACCAGGCCCAGTGCCACTCTCTCTTCCTGCTGTCTGTGGTTCCAGAGGAAGACTCTCAGCTACATTTCCAGCACTGTATCTGCCTGAATGCTGCCATGCTCCTGCCACGATGATAATGGACTGAAACTCTGAAAACTGTTAGCTATCCCCAACTAAATGTTTTCCTTTATGAGTTGCTATGCTCATAGTGTCTCTTCAAAGCAACAGAAACCCTAACTAAGACATTATGCCTACAACAAACTTTCCGGTGTCAGACTCTTGAAGTTTGAACCCACACCACCTACTGACCGTGTTGAACTAGACTTCCTTCTTGCCTCTTGTGGAACAGCACTGTTGGCTGTGATGTTTGCAGAGGTCCCCACGACTGGGTGTATCTATCTTTTTGTTCCCATACCTCAGGCCTGAGCACACCATTGCTGACCCTCAAAGTGCCCCAATAAGAACGCACACATGTCCATATAGGTCATTTTTGGTTGTGAGACATTTTGAGAACACTGGCCACACTTCTGTGACTGAGGCTGGCATGACTTCTGTTCAGGGAGTGGCTTGTCAGTGCCTCTGATCTCTGGCAGTTCTTGCTAGCTGAGACTCTAACTTGGCAACCTTGTACAGGAATGGAAACCCAGCACACGGAGGTCTGCACAGCGTGATGAGACATTCACGCAACAGCTCCACTGTCTACTGCATTGTTCTGCCTCGAAAGGTCTTTTCTCTACCTAGTGCCTCAAGGATGTCCTGGAGGAGGGTGTGCTATTCCACCAAGCTATGCCTTCGTTCCCCACACGAGCAGTAGCGGCTGCCCTGCCTGCTGGTGTTCACACCATTCCAGTCAGCACCTCAGAGGGAATGGGGAGGGAAACTGCTGACAGAAGCTAAGGAAGGGGAAGGAAGGGGAAGCCCTTGGGAAGGGCTGGGTCATCGCTCCTGATTGTGCCAGTGAGGAACACTTACATTAGGGATCCAGGCCTGTGGGGGATGGTGGCTGACCTTGGCCACGCAGATGCTTTGAAATACACTAGGTGAAGTAAGGCTCCTGATTCTAGGCATAAGAACATGAGAGTGTGGGTGGAGCCCCAAGAGACTTCCCTCTCCCCAGTCCTGCATAGGGTGAAGGGCTGTGACATCAGGTTCTTTCTCAGTGACAGGCAGGCTGGGAGTTCAAAGTAGCATCCAGAGCCAGGTGCACTTCCCAGTTCACGGCATGAACAGAAGGATGAGAAACCGAAGTGCATCTTTCATTGACAACTGTTGCCCTTCTGGTCCTGGGTAAGCCTCCCAGAATTCATAGTCAGAGGCCCCAGTCATAAAAAGAGTGTAGGAACCCAAATTAGGAGCCGGAGGAGCTGTGAGAAGGACAGAAGACTGGATAGCTGTTGTCAGGTCATTAATACGTGCATGTACGCATATATGTATCCATCCATCCATCCACCCATCCACCCATCCACCCATCATCCATCCATCCATCCATCCATCCATCCATCCACCCATCCACCCATCATCCATCCATCCATCCATCCATCCATCCATCCATCCATCCTTCCTTCCTTTCTTCCTTCCTTCCTTCCATCCATCCATCCATCCATCCATCCATCCAAGTGTTCCGCCTATAGCTGTTTTGTGCCAGCCACTGGCCACTGGGCAAAGCTGAGCCACAGAGACTGTCTTATAATTGTCAGCCCAAGGCTGCAGCCACACCCCAGCCTTCCTATGTGGTCCTGGCTGTGTCCACAGCTCTGACATGCAGGGCCACACCTAGTATCTTGCTGTCAGTGGGTCAAAACCAGGCATGGAGGGCCAGTTACCTGTGATGCTGACCCTCTGACTCCCTCATCCTTAGGGATATGTCGTGGTCATGTGACACAGCAAGCCTGGAAAGTAAGCTCAGAGCCAGGAGCCCTCTGTACCCTCAGAGAGCTGCTCCCTCAACCGGCAAACTTGACTCAAGACAGAGTTAAACTGCAGAATAGACCCAAAGAATCCCAATCAGGGAGGCCAGCCCTTTGTCCCTGACCTTGCCTGAGAGGTGACATGGGCAACTGTCTAGGCTGAAGAGCAGAAGTCACGCCAATCAGTTGGGACACCCGTAGTGCACAATTAAACCAGCATCTCTGAGATAGGACCGACCACAAGGGACGGCTGTGAAAGCACAATGCAGAGGGCCTTTTTCCTTCTGCTTCCACATTGTCTGGGAAGGCTGTCTATCCCCCGTGCTCACTCAGCTTTAACCAGAAACACTCTGCGTCGGTTGCCTGACTCATGGAATGACTGTTTGCTCAAAAATTAAAGGAAAATTCTTGAAAATGGTAATCACTTTGGCTCTCTCCTTTTAATAATGCCCAATGCAGATTAACAGATAAGCAAGACACGACGTACCCGTACAGTGATCTGCTTATTACTCAACCATGGAAAGGAACGGAGTCCTTGTCTACACTCTAATACGCATGGCGTTCTACGGTCGTGAGTAATGGAAGACACCAGATGTGAAACGAGATGTCTGAGATGGGAAAGTCCACAGAAGCAGCTGCACAGTGCTGCTGGGCAGGGGGGGAGGCGGGGGGCGGGGAGGCAGCGTGGTGGCTTCAGGGAGTCACTGCATATGTGTGTGAGACAACGTTTTGGAAACAGATAAACGGATCATCAAACAACAGCACAAGGGTAGCTAAACTACACATTTTAAATGTGAGTTTTTACTGGACCTGATGGTGGACACCTGCAACCCCAGTATCTGACTGCAAAGCTGAGGCAGGAGGATACTAAGCTTGAGGCTGGCCTAGGTTACCTTCGCCACCCAAAAGGGCTTCACTTTTAGCTTGGAGATGTTTTAACATAAACTTGAACAAACTACATGACAGAGGAGGCCTGGGGTCCCCCAGAGCAGTCAGAGGACCTAAGAAGAGGAGGATTTGGGCTCTCCACTTGCCACCACGCTGGTATCTGTGGTCAGCTGCTGCTTCTTCTCACTCATTCAGCCACTGGGTCATCCAGATGCCACCTCCTTGCCAAGGTACAGAAGATCCATGATGCCTCCTGATCAGCCTCAGGAATGAGGGTGACCTAGAAGACCACCCCAGGAAGCCTTGTGCCAGTTCTCCTGCATGTACTCTGCAGCCAGCTGTCTGCCTGCATCTGCTAAAAATACCAGCGCCATCTGCTAATAAATGCACTTATAAGACGGTGGGGGCTTAAGCTGGGCGGTGGTGGCACACAACTTTAATCCCAGTACTTGGGAGGCAGAGGCAGGTGAATCTCTGTGAGTTCGAGGCCAGCCTGGTCTACAAGAGCTAGTTCCAGGACAGGCTCCAAAGCTACAGAGAAACCCTGTCTCGAAACACAAAAACAAAAAAACCAAAAAAAAAAAAAAAAAAAAAAGACAAGACAATAGCCTGTTCTGAAGACAAGCTTGTATCTTATCTCTGAGATGCTGATTTTGAGGCCTGTATATCTATCTCAGTCTGAGTCCATGCACCCTGCAAACCCACACAGATTCCTGCAGAGGCTCTGTCCAGGTATGTAGGGCTTCCTGTTCTGTGAATGGTGTCAACATTAGTTTGTATCTACTGCAGACTCACAGTGGGCCCTGCACTGGAAATGGCAAAGACGCTTTACAAAGACGAGTCCATGCTGGACTGGGGACTCATACCAGCCCACACTAGGGACTACCTGAGACATACACCCAGAGAGATGCCAGTGAGGGGGCCAGGAGTCAAAGAGTGCTGAGGATGCTGGGGGTTTGTCATAAGCAGGAAAGCGAGGAAGGACCTCCCACTGGAGCCTGTGGAGTGTCCAACCCTGTGACTCTGGACTTCAGGCCTACAGAACTATAAAGGAGAAGGTAGGAAGATGGCTCAGTTCATTAAGTGCTTGCCTCACAAGCAAGAAGACCTGAGTTCAATTCTCATCACCCATGTACAAAGTTAGGCCACGCTGCTGGACACCTATAATCCCTACCCTGAGGAGGATGAGACAGGTGGATCCCTGGGGCCCATGGACTGGTCAGCCTAGCTGAATGAATGAGCACCAGGTTCAGTAAGAGACCTGGTCTCAAAAAATAGGATGGAGAGAAGAGGAGGGGAACACCTGACATGGCCTCTGTCCTCCACACACATGTATGTGCACATACATGAACATAGGATGGAGAGAAGAAGAGGGGACACCTGACACTGGCCTCTGTCCTCCACACACGTGTGCACATACATGAACATAGGATGGAGAGAAGAAGAGGGGACACCTGACACTGGCCTCTGTCCTCCACACACATGTGCACATACATGAACACTCACACAAAGACTGAAAACACATCCAACCTCTGAGCAAGACTTCCCTGCCAGCCCTTGTCATGGTGGCACCCCTGGCACATGGCAGTATGTGCCATGAGTCTTCAGAAGGCCTGAGGGGTGCCTAGCAAGACCCCAGCATTTCCTCAGGCTGAACAACTTCCTTGTCTCATTTCCTGAAGGCAGACCCAGTATGTAGAGGTGATGTGGACTCCTGACTGTCAGGTCAGTCCCAGAAGGAATACCCTGTCACAGAAGGGTATGGTCCAGGTACTTCTGATGGTGAAGTGGGGACAAAAAAGGGTGTGGTCCACGTACTTCTGATGGAGAAGTGGGGGCAAAGAGAGGGGCCATGGGGCCCCTTGTCCATGGGGGTCCTGGGTACTCAGATCTACAGACATCTTGGTCTAGGACTCCAAGAACACAGCGTGGGGACAGATGGCCCAATAGGCCAGGTACAGGATACTGAATGTCCTAGATGTCAGCCGTGACCACTTCCCCTTCATATTTCCCACTGCAGGAGAAATGACAGCACACTCACCTGGGCCTCAGCAGAGCTCACTTGGCTGCAGATGTGCCCAACCTGTGTGCGCATGGCTGAGGACAGCTACAAACATGGCCCAACACAAAATCAGAAATTTACTTAAGACACAATGTTTATTTTACGATGTGTGTGTATTAATTCGATTGCATGGTTCTTAAGAGTGATGTAATGTCCATGGCCTGTGATGCCTGGAGTTGGACCCTCCCTGTGTGGGGATTCAGTGTGTCCCAGAAGAGGAAGTGAGGTCTGTGATTGGTGAGGATGGAGAAGGCACATGGCTGAGGTCTAGCCTGGGGTGAAGCTCATCTTTCCAGGATGTGCACTCTAGCTGTGGCCTGGTGACACTGGCAGCGGCTGGAGTCTCAAGGCAGGGAAAGGGGCTCAGCCAATGTGTTAGATCGGAAGACTGACTGTTGGTACCACAGTGATGCACTAGTGGAATATCAATTAATGTTATTAACCAGGCATGTGCTCTTCTAAAATGATTAAAAACAAACATGAGAGGAAACTTAATATCCATTTGTAGCCAAGGCAATGAAGGGCATTGCTGTCAGCTCAGCACTCAGAGGTCATCCTCAGCCTCATAGTGAGTAGGAGGCTAGCCTGGGCTACATGAGACCCTGTCTCAAACAAACAAAATTAAAAAATCTATTTTCAATTTAAGCAGAAACATCTCTGCACACTAGAAAAAGAAGACTCAAGTTTACAGAAATTTGGAAATCAAATCTCAAGATCAGGAACACAAGGATACCCATCCTCTCCACTTCCCTACCCAGCAGGCAGAGAGAGGAAAGAGAGGACAATAAAAAGCACAGTGACACATTAAATAGGAGAGTTAACTAGAGGATTCAGCAAGGTGAGGGTAGAATCCAGAATTGATGCTCCATAGCCAGCCACTTCTAGATATTTCAGCAAAAGCCGGCAACAGCGAGTCCAAAGAGGATCCACAAAGTGACAGTAGCTAATATCCTAAGGAATGAATAAAAATGAAACTATAAAATAATAATGATGATGATGATGATGATGATAAAAAACGCTGTGCGGGCTCCAGTTGGGCACGATCACAAGGAAGACATTAAAGAAGGCTGGAGTGGAGAAATTCACCTGGTCCTGGTTCAGCAGGCACTGCAAGGAAGACATTAATTTCCCTGGGGTCAGTGTGGGTGCAGTGAAGGCCCTGACAGGGCCACTGCCACCGCTGCTGCTGCTGTGTTTTAGCTGATAAAGTGAATTCTAAAACACACACGGAAGAGTGACACAGTGGGTGGGCATTGACACACGGACCCACACACAGCATGTGGACACAGCCACCACTGAGTGGGGGACAGGGGCTCTAAGGAAGGCGGGTGTGATGGCCCGTCTTTATGGTCCACTCGGTCCGTCTTTATGGTCCACTCGGTGGGATTGGAATCATCTGTGGGGTACACGTGAGCATGTCGGCGAGGGTATTTCCAGAGAGGATTAATGGGGAAAGACCCTCAATGGAGATGGCATCATCCCATGAACCTGGCCCGTGAACTGAATAAAAAGGAGAGAGTGAGCTGAGCACCAGCATTCATCTCTGCTTCCTGACAGTGGGTGCGATGTGACCAGATGGTGCACACTCCTGCTGCTGCGCCTTCCCGCCATGGTGAACTGTGCCCTCAAAGTGTGAGCCAAAGGAATCCTTCTCCTCTTAAGTTGCTTTTTGCTACTAATATAATGTGATTCTCACAGAAGACCGCATTAGCTACAGCGGAAGAAGAGAGCCTGGCTCCTGGCCTAGCAGCACACACAGGAAACAAACCCTTTGACAGTAGCAAAAGGCAAGCATAGGAAATTTCTGGAAAATAAGATGGAGAGTCTCAGAGGAAGCCAGCAGTCACACGACTGGAAGGGAAGCTTGACAAATTCTTTCTCACTAAATGAGAAACAACTGTCATCAAAGAGTAGAGACACAAACTGGGGATTAATAAGCAGAATACACAAAGAATACAAAGTAAGAGGAGCAACGCATAGAACACTGGGGAAAACGCAAAATCTTTCACAGGAGAAAAAAGGGATACACAGTCCAGAAACAAGTAAAACCCTCGGTTCTGTGGTGCACACTGGTAACCCTAGCACTCAGGAGGCAGAGGCAGGAGGATGGAAAGTTCTGGGTCAGCTTGAGCTGCCTAGAGAGAGCCCGTACCTCCTAAAGCAAGGGCTGGGATATAGGTCAGCGCTAGAGTATTTGTTCAGCATGTGCCAGGCCCTGGGTCCACCCTTAGCTCTGAAAAACAAAGAAACAGAAAAGACACTCCAGTCTGCTATAGTCAGGAAATGCAAACCAAGACGCCTTTGAAAACCATGAAAACTTCTCTATGGCAAGAGCTTCCTGCGCTGGGAGAACTGCCACCCAGGACTCTGGAGTGCCACCACGGAAAGCCACTTGCCACCATCTGGCCGAGCTAAACTCTTGGCTCCTGAGGACTGGTGATGTCAGGAGGTACACACCAGAGGGCTGCAAGCTTGTCCGGTCAGTCACAAAACTGGGAGGCAGCGGAGGGTCCCGCATAAGATGCTAAAACTGGGGACCCACACAGCGCCACACCCCGATTTCCGACCTGGACCAAGCTCTGGAAACAAAAAGTGTTTCCTTCTATGTCAACGGCTGAACTGAGACCGCAGTGGACATCAGTGCCTGATTTTTTTCCTTGCTCCACCTAATCGTCCTGTATTTCCAGGCATGAAAACAAACAAACAAACAAACAAAACAAGAATGTGTTTAGTCCTACGGTGTTACCTGGCTGGGGCTGTATGTACATGATGGATGGGATTTCACACCCTGTAGGACACATTTTGCGGTGTAACCATCACATTTTAAAATGTGAGCATGAATGTGTGTGTGTGTGTGTGTGTGTGTGTGTGTGTGTGCGTGAGTGCGTGCGTGCGTGCATGGGGAGGTGAGAGGTCAGCTTCAGGTATTGGTCCTCCGGCATCTTCCACTTTGTATTTTTCCACATGCCTCTCATTGACCTGGAACTCGCAGATTCAACTAGACTGCCCAGGATTCTCCTGTCTCTCCCTCCTAAGTGCCAAGCCACTTACAAAGTTAATTATTTTTATTTACACACACACACACACACACACACACACACACACACACACACACACACACACACAGTGTGTTGGATACCATTTAGAACTGGAGTTACAGATGGTTGTGAGCCACCATGTGCATGCTGAAAACTGAACCCAGGTCCTCTGGAAGAGCAGCCACTGCTCTTGGCTGCTGAGCCTTCTCTCCAGCCCCCAGTCTGGCTGCTGTACATGGGTTCTGGGGATTGACACAGGTCCCCACGCTTATGTGACAAGGATGTTACTTACTGAACTGCCTCCTCAGCCCAGAACAGTGAATTTTGTGATATGTGTGTGTGTCTGCGGTTCACTCGTGTTTCCTAAGGTCCCTGGGCTCTGGGTGAGGACTCAGGACCTGTGTTGTCCTTTGACGAGCCTGGAACTAAGTAACAGTACTGCTCTCAGAGGCTCCTGGGACGTCTGAGTCAGTCTGTGAGCGCTAGCATGGCCAAACTCAGGAGAGGAAGCTGACAGCCTTCAGGGGCCTCTGCTGGTGGCAGATCCCAGGGACAGCCCTGGAGAGGCCGAGACCCCTCACCTCAGGTAGTCCTAATTGTGTCCCTTAACTGCCCATGACTGCTAGTCCCTCTCAGGAGCCTCTAGGACAGGGGCGTAAGTCATAAATAGGAGCCACATCCAGGCCGGGACAGTGAGTGCCTGGAGTCCAGGCCACAGGTACCATGCTGGGCAAGGGCCAGGAGGGGCTGGGACATCGTCACGAGACCCTCCCTAGAGTTGTCTCTCCTGTCCCCTCCCCACTTTCTCCATGCAGCAGCCCACCCCTCACTGCCCAGGGCACAGAAATGGGTCCTGGTTCCCCGCACCTTGCTTGAACCTGCTCAGTGGCAGGCCACCTGTGTGAAACTCTGGTTGGGGCAAAGCCTGGGGCCTTCCCAAGCCCTCTCCTCCCTGGCAGCAGTTCATCCAGCCATGCCTGACTCGTGTCCTGCTCAGCCCTCATACAGGTCATCGTCCTCTGAAGCCCTCTAGGATCACACACGGTCAACTGTCAGCTACCATTCACGCTCTGCCTCCTTGGACAGCAAGCTCAACCAGTCCTAGCAGGCTCCTATGTCTGACCATGGGCTTAGGGCCATTCTGGGAGGTCAAGGATCCAGAACTCTGGCCACTACAGCCTTCGGCTGTGACCCTGCACTCATTTCAATCCCTTCTGTCCTTGACGGCTGTCCCACATCCTGGCCATCTCAGCAACTCCAGGACCTCACCCGGGGCTATAACATGCCAGGTGTGGCTTGGGATAGAGCAGCTTGCCTGCTCCCTGCCTCAGGCCTTTCCTACTCAAGCCTGATCTGAAGCTGGGTCAAGTGGCAGGAGGTGTGTGCAGGGGTCTGGGGATGGACAGGCCTGCGCTGGGCATCCTTGCTCTTCCAATGCACCCTTACCCACCATGGCTCTGGAAGCAGGCAAAGCTTTATTGGTATCCACTCCCTGCCATCTGTACCTTGTCCCGGCCTCTGCACAGAACTAGGCCAGTGGAAATGTAAGGTAACAGCGCTCTGAGGCCTGGGCCTCTTGGGAGGAGGCTTTCCTGGAAGCATCGATCTGTTCTTTGGGCACTGAGGGATGCTGGTACCCACAATGGGAAGGCTCTCCCAGCTCTAGGTACCAGCCATATGCTTTCCCTGGATGTACGCTGGGGCCTGGGCAGCTATGCCTAGCGTCAACCCCTGCCAAAACCTATTCAAAGGCCAATGAGACACTGGCTGACACAGGGCCCTGTCCCCTCCACACATGGTCATGTTGCGTATAATGGGCCAGAGACTTCTCAGAGACACCACGGACACCAGAGGTGAGTGAATGGTCTTGGGGGAGAGGCAAGATCCCCACCCACTTCTCTGACCTTGCCACGAGAAAGAAAGGTCACAGCTTCAGACAGACACCAGAGTCTGGTTGTGCCTCCACCCAGCACTGGCTGTGCCATTGTGCTCAGAAGCCTTCGCAGCCTGACAACCACCTGGCTGGTTCCTTGTGATGTCAGTGGGGGTGGGGGGGCAGGGTGAAAGTTCATGTGAGGTGGCAGGGACAGGCCATGAGGTATGGATCACATATATGTGTAAGGGTGCAGGCGCGCCTATGTGTGCGTGGGTGTTCGGGCCAGAGGATGACGTCAGGTGTCTTCCCCAGCCTCTCCTAAGAGTGTTCTGTGAGACAGAGTCTCCCTGACCCTGGAGCTCACCTTCCCATTCAACTAGGCTGGCCGGCCAGTGAGCCCCAGGATCCTCTCGATTCTGCCTCCCCAGGGCTGGCATCACAGGACTGCATGTCACCACGGTGCTGGGGATAAACATTTAGGTACCCAGATTGTGTGGCAAGCCCTTTAACTATGGGGCCATTTCCTTTCCAGCACAGAACTCTCTTTAGGGTTCTCAGCTCTACCCCATGTCCCCACAGGGCAGGTGAGCAACTGCTTGTTTCTCCACTTGACTCTGACCAGAGATGCTGAGTGAGCAATCCAAGGTCACACAGCATAGGCAGCCTCTTTTCTCTCGACTGTGTGCCCCATGTCTGATGATGTTTCTCCATAGAAACAGTAGGAAGTCCACTGAATACCAGGCTGGCGATTTCAATTCTATATATTAGCCACTCAGCCTTTGCCTCTTAGTCAAAAGAGCCACAGACTGAGGCTTAGTGGGACATGTAGGGGTCTTGTTCCCTAGGGGTCCCCATAAATAGCAACTAATTCTCTGAACCGTTGAGCTCCTGGTGAGTTTGAAGCTTTAGCAAGGCACCCCACCTTTCTCTGAGTCGCAGCCTCTTCATCTGCAGCATGGGGTAGTGTTGGGGTCTGTGGGCAGGCGCAGTGGCTGGCTGATGTCCAGCAGCAGGGACAAGGCAGTGGAGCCTGTATCCCTGCCCTCCCTTGGTGGGACTTGCTCCCTGTGGGGCAGGGGGACTGGGTGGTCCTGAGGAGCCAAACCGTTGCCTGGCTCACGTCTCTTGCTAGTTTGCTATGCTGTCCAGGAACTTTCTGGAAAGACATTGCATGGTGTAGAGTGAAACAGAAACACAGCCCTGTGCTAATGATCGTGTTCGGGGAACTTCCCCACTCAGGACACCATGGGGAGGGAAAGGTGGGCGTGCATGGGCCGTGGCTTTAGTCGCCTGAGGGTTGGGCCTCCTGCTGTGATGTTTGTGTCACAAGCCACCCAGTGACTAGGGATCCTGATGCCAGCTCCAGCTTGCCCATCCCGGGCAGACTGAGGAAATGCTCACAGCACAAAGAGCCAGAAATGACAGCGGCAGCGGCTGCCTATGACTGGGCAGATGCTTCCAGAATGGGAGGAGGAGAGCTCAAGGCGCTCCTGCTGCAGAAAGGGATAGGGTCCAGGGGCAGCTGGACCTATTTTAATCTGTCCTGGCCCTCACAAAGCCGGGATCACAGAACAGTCACATGGTCACCCTGTGGTTTTTCGAGTCTGGCTTCTGAGTGTGACCCAGTGGCTATGGAGCCCCAGAGAACTGAAAACATAGAAGACACACAGGCTCATACTTGTATTTAGCCCCATTCACAAGAAGCTGAGGTGGTGGAAGGTGGGCAAAACCCAGAGCACACACCCACTCTGGGGATGATATGCACACATTGTGTACACACACACACACACACTAGCACAAGCCTGTTTCACACTACTATAATGAACTCCCTGAGGTGATTTGCTCAGGAAGAAAGGTTTATCCGCTGACAGGCCTGGACAATGCAGTCTAGGACCCTGCAGCCATTTTGCTTTGAACCGCAATGGGCATGGTGCACTGTGGCAAGAGTTTGCCAGGAGAGGACAAGGTTCCAAAGTCCCCTTCAAGGACACGCCTCAGTGACTCGAGGGCCTCCCAAAGGACCTCCTCATACAGTCCACAACATCTTCAATAAGAACCTAGAGCCGGGGACACAGGGACCTTGGAGGAAAGCACCTCCCTCCATAGTAGTTATAGAATGAGACACATGTAATACATGATATGAAATACAACTATGTTATGAACAGGAACAAAACACAGATACACACTGTAACACAGACAAAAGGCTATACGCTGTGTGACTCATGACGAGAGACACCCAGAACACGTGAGTTCACTCCCACGTGAGTCCACGGGGAAGATGCAAAGAGCTGGTTATGCAGTGCTGGGGGGGGGCTAGGGGAGTGACTACTAGTGAGTGTGGGCTTCTTTTGAGGGGTGACACACATCCATGAAGGCTACCTCACCCTAGGAGTGCGGGACACTACAAACGTTCACTTGTAAATGCCTCTACCTGGAAAAGAGGACTGGCGTGTTCCTATTACAGTTAAAACTGGGATCTGAGGGTGGGCGTTGACAGCACTCACGACAGCAGTGTGGCCCCTGCACAGCTCACCTCTTTCTAGGAGCGTGTGTGCATGTCTGTGCTATATGTGTGTGTATGGGTTATGTGTAGAGCCTTGAGGCTGCCGTTGAGGGTTTGCTCAGTCACTCCTCACTTTATTTTTTGAGGCAGGGTCTCTCTCTGACCCCAGAGCTCACTGATTCAGCAAGGCTGCCTGTCTGGTAGGTCCCAGGGTCTGCTTGTCTTTGCCTCCCCAGCGCTGGGGTGCTACGATTATGTTCCAGCAACCCAGCTTTTCTACATAGGTTCTGAGACTCTGAACTCATGACCTCATGCTTACCCAGCAAGCACTTCACCATCTGAGTCATCTTCCCAGTCCTCAGACCCCTTAAGGCCAGCCACCACAGACGTAGCAGTCAGGCCTCTCCACCTGCCCAGCTGCCCAGGAGCCAGGCATGGCCAGTTTATCACCAGTCTGGCTTTCCAGCCCCAGCACAAGCCCTGGGGTCTGGTGGGTGCCACAGTGGTACCCACAATCCCAGGCCAATTCCCCTTGTCCCTCAGCTCCCCCAAAACAAGAGCAGGACTCGGGGACAGTTAGAGGCTCCTAATGGCCCTTTGTTCTCCGCTGTCCCTGACTCAAAGGGTGGCAGCATTCTGCGTGGACCACACTTAAAATAACTAAGTCTCCATTTCATAATAATTAGAGACAAATGAACTACCAGGCAGAACGGCTGGCTGGTGCGGGCTGGAGCAGGCCTGGCAGTCAATGCAGTTCTGCCAACAGTGGGTGAGACATCAGGGCTGTTGCTCGTCCAAAGCCAGAGAACAATGCTCCTGGGACCATGAGCACCCAGCAAGCCCGTGACCCAACGTCAGGGTGGAAGGGACAGATTTGGGTTCCGGGTGCCTGAAGTATAATTGCCTGCCCACATTGGGAAGTCTCAAACTTGTGGCAGTGGCAGCCCCTCCAGGAAGGTACTTTGAGGTTCGGGAAGGAGTGCGGCAGTGTGCAAAGGGCTCATTATGGAAGCCCCAACAGCTGGCACAGGGCAAGCTCACAGTCACCTGCTGACTCTGGCCTTTCAAGCCTCAGTTCAAGGGGGCCCCCGACTGTTCCTTATCTGTCCCTCTTGGGGTTTCCTAGGAGTGGTCACAGACGTTTCAGGAACTTGGAACCTGATCTTTGGAGACTTCTGTAGCTTAGGGACCTCAAGGCCGTCTCTGCCTTCACTCATCTTTTGTGTTCTTTCTATGCAAAATGAATTCATGATTTGGAAAAGATAAAAAAATGTGTGCAAGTCAACCTCAATGTCTGGGCAATCTGGGAAGGCTTCCTGGGGGTGCTGTCAACAGGGGAAAGATTTCTAGGCAGGCAGGCCATCAGAATGGGCCTTGCAGGAGAAATGGCAGTGCTGAGAAAAATCGGCTTTATTTGTTCTGCACATGACAGATAAAGGCAATTGTCTGTTCTCCTGGCAACACTTGGGAGCGAGAAACTGGCTGCTTCTTGAAGGGAACAAAACGCCCCCTTCCCTGCCACCTGCCAGCTGCTGATGGCGCCCACGGTGGGGACAGGGATGTGGCCATGGAAGGCAGGCTGAAGGGAAGCTTGGGGCTGAGATCCTGGGGAGGGGAAGCAGAGGGCCGGGGTATGGAGGACTGGATGGGCCGGCTTTGTACGGCTGTTGCCAGAGACCAAGGGGAAAGCTATTGGGACTAGGCCGTTGGGGCACAGGAGGGCCTACAGGGAGCTTATCTGATCCAATGCAGAAGCAAGTGCATCAAGACCTTCCTCACAGTGCACACCAGTGTCCTGACAGGCAACTGCAGACGGAGGTCCCCACCCATGCCTCAGTGGCTCATCTCTGTTATGTCTATCTAAGCTGCCAGGTTCATTGTCTCCTGAAGGATCCTCTAGGTCAGGGTTAAATGCTTGGTCCCTAGGGAAAGTCCCATGGAACCTTCGGGAGATGGCCCAAGGGAGAGGCCAGGTCATTTGGAAGCATCTTCAGATGGCAGGTTGGAGAGAGAGGATTGTTACAAAGAGCTGGAGTCTGACAGTCCCTCTGCTCTGGTCCAAGAGGTGACTTATTGAAGGCTGATTTCACCCACCCTCACCAGACATCGAATCAGTGAGTCATCCCTGCCCTGACTGCGCCCAGCATGGATCTGAGCCCTCCAGGACCTGAGCTAAACAGCCTTTTCTCCTCGTGAAGTAGCAGTCTGAAGTGTGTTACAGCAGTGTCGTAAGCCAAACACACACACACACACACACACACACACACACACACACACACACACACGTACACATGCACGCACATACATGCGCACACACACATGCATGCACAAGAGTGGTTTCTACAACAGTCTTCCTTCTCCAGTGACAACTATATTTAGATAAGCTCACAATTACAAAGAGAACAGCCAGGAAGGCTCGTGACAAACAAGAGAAAAGGGACGTGTGCTGAGGACTGGGCCAGAGTCCCCCGTGGCCTCTCCTGGGGCCTGTGTCTCTTCTCAGTATATTGGTTTTCCTTTCTTGCTTTGTTGTTGCCCATGCATGCCTCTCTGACAGGAAACGTGAAGTCATTGTCTCTTGTGAGATGTTTGTGATAAATGTGGTGCTGTCCCCACATGCCACGTGAGCCAATTATTCTGTGGTGGCCCAAGCCCACTGTGTGTCCCCGGACTAGTTCTGTCACTATGGATCTGGGAACAGTTTCAGATCCCATAGGTCAGGGCTAGCCATGTTCAGGTGCCAATCACAGTCTCAGGCTGTGACCTGGATCCCATAGACTGGTAGGCATAGGAACCCTGTGACCCCTTCTTTGGTTGTTTCCTTGCTAAGAGGCTTCAAGTGCAGAAGATTGCTGCTGATTTCCAGGGTTCTCAGTTGTGCAAGAGGGCATGGCTGTAGGAACCCAGAAAGTTCTCCTTAGCAATAGGACCCTGGGCTTCTCGTGTCCTCTACTCTCTGAAAATGACAAATCTGCTAATGTCATGCATAGGATGTGGCTCCCCTTGGATTTAGATACATCAGTGATAAGGCTACTGAGCTCAGGTTTCATGGCCTAGGCCAGAGTCACCTGGCCAGGCAGGCTGGTTCTGTGCATACGGCTCTTGGAGCAAGCACTGTCCCATCTGGGTCTTAGCCACCTTGGACGGTATTGACTCCATGGACCACGATGACTGCTCATTGCCCCTCTCCCCACCTTTCTTCTTGACTGGACCAGAGGTGAGGAAGAGCTAGTGTGTTTCCTGGCACCTGCCACCCTGCATGTGCTACAGACAGTAGGGCTCAGGCAGGGGGCAGAGCATGCATGAAGCCTTGGGTTATCCCTGGTACCAATAACTAGGTACGGTGGTACATGCTGGTAATACTAACACTAGGGAGGTGGAAACAGGAAGGTCAGGAGTTCAAAGTCATTCTCAGCTATAGATTGGGTTTGGGGTAGCCTGGGCTACATGAGATTGTCAAGGAAAGAAAGAAAGAAAGAAAGAAAGAAAGAAAGAAAGAAAGAAAGAAAGAAAGAAAGAAAGAAAGAAAGAAAAAAAGAAAGTATTGTATTCAGAAGCTCAATATTAGTGTTACTCTTGGGTGTGCGCAAGCCCTGGCTCCCATCCTACCTCACTGTCTCCCTCATCAGCACTCCCTTCAAGTCCTGATGCTTCTCCTCAGGTACAGCCACCTGAAATAGCCACTTTTGTAGGTCAAAGACGGTTAAATATTGCCAGTTGGGTGTGACACACCCTGGCAGGCTCCTTGATCAGCACCCGATCCCAAGAAGCATTTTTCTTCCCTTCATGACCTCCCAGAGACTCAGAGAACAGGAGGCACAGACCTCGGTGGCCTCACCTCATACTGAGTCAAGCACTGTCAGAGTCAGAGACACAAGAATCAGCTCCCTGATGGACTACGACTAGAGGAAGTTCTCAGTTCGGGAGGGAGGGATGTGTGGGTCATTCCTGCTAGGAGCGGAGGCAGGGGACCAAGCAGAAGGCAGGGTTGGAGTCCGAGCTGTTAGATACTCATGAGGCAGAGGTGGTTGGGAGGCTGAGGGCCCAGCACAGAGGGGACAGGACCGACCACGAGGGTGGAACAGGGGAACTGACTATGGTACGCCCTGTACCAGCTCTTCAGAACCCAGCTATGGTGCCCGAGTAAGCTCTTTGGATCAAGAGTGTCTACAGTTAGGTGGAGGTTGGGGCTGGACACTACTGATTATCCAGGCCCAAGGAAGCCTCTGCCAGGTAGGCCACACCATAGGGCCACAGTTGGGCAGGAGGAGGGGACACATGGGTACCACTGGGAAGAAGGTTCATCTGTGAGCCACTTCCATTACTAAGCCTCCTAAGCGTTAGAGGTCAGTCTGACCTGAGGGGGGGCAGGGCACGTCTGGATCCAGGTGATTTTAAAGCTGAAAAATGAGCCTACTTAGGGATGAAAGGTTCGAATCAAGACCGAAGTCTGCTGAATGAGTGGGTGTTAACGTCCAGTGGAGCAGGAGGTCTGTACCCATGGCTACCTCCTATGGAGCTCCAGTGAGGGGCAAGGATGACCCGGTCAGTCCTCACCTCAGGTCTCTCTCTGTGGAGACTTTTACATTGCTGACATTCAGCAATTAAGTCACAAAACACAGCCTGGTACTTAGAGAAGAATGCCAGGACGCGAGAAGCTTATGAGGACATAATTTGGTGCGATTGTCAAGGCTCCTGAGCAGCGTGCACATGACTGAGTTAAATCAGCCCACATCCACGTGACCACCTACATCATCACAAGACTCAGAATGCTTCGTCCACAGTAAAAACGTGGCCCAGGAAACTGGGTAGAAGACCCCACAGAGACCTGGGCAGTCCCCAAAGCTCACAGGGGCACTTCTGTCAAACCAATCTACCAAGCCTGGGGAGCATGTCAAGGGGATCCAGCTTCATGCTGGCAGCAGGGAACATACCTGCATCTGACCCCAGTGGCCAGAAGGAGGTGGATGAGGGAGTCATAGGGCTCTTACCCTGTCCATGTACACTCTTGCCCCACATCCTTCTCACTGCATCCCTCCTGATTCTCGCACAGAAATCCCCACTTTATGCACCTCACCGGGTCCTGGCATTGCTTTTGGTCTATCTTTTACTACACCTGCCACGGTTGGAGGTGAGTTCTCCCCAAGAGGCACGTGAATTTTAACACTTAGAGTCTAGCAGGTGGCACAACCTGTAGAGGGGCCTCGCTGTAGGATGTGTGTCTCTGTGGGGCAAGCATTGGGGGTTGCAGACTGCTCTGTTTCCTCTCCTGTCTCTGCTTCTGGATCTGTCCAGTTATAAACAAGCAGCTTCACTCCTGTAGCCAAGAGCCATTCCAACCTCCATGTCTTCCCCAGCATGATGAATAGCACCCGAAACCACGAGTCAGGGCACAACCGTTCTCCCCAAGTGACGTCTTGATATTTGATGCAGTATCAAGAATACTAGATTTCCTATGATGGCACTTGGCTTCCACCTCGATGCTCCAAGACAGCCCCATTGTAAGGTTCCTCACCCAAGACACCAGTAAGGCCCCTTTAGCACGGAAGACAATGGGTTCTGGGGATCAGGATAATGACATCTTGGGGACCGTAGCTGGCAGGTCACAGAAGTCTCTCTACTCTGGAAGGATGTGACAGGCAGGGCTCAGAGGGGAGGCCGGTGGGAGTGATGGTACCTCTCGCTACAGAGTCCTTCTCCTTACCTATTGTATTCTGTCATCTTCCAGGCTGGCCCTAGTGCTGCTGTCTGGGTACTCCTAGCCTGGGTGGCTCCAGGTTGGTATGGGAATGGGCCAGACTCAGGCTGCCTCACATTGGAGGGTACACTGGCCCTCTGGAGTGCTTAGCTCAGAGTTCACCTGTGAGAAGTATGATCTGGGGCTCAGAAGTTGATCTGAAACCTCACTGTGACGCAGACATGCCTGGGGAACCAGATGGGGAGAATTTTGAAGGAGCCATGAAGTAACCAGGAAATTGAGGTGAACATTTCACATCTGAGGGGCTCTGTTAGCCACTGTCCTTGAAGACAGAGCCCTGGGCTCTGCCTCTCCCTAGAAGGCACTAATCCCACTGTGAGGCCCACTCTTCTGGCCTCATCTGAGCCCAATGTCCCCCTAAAGCTCCACTGGACATCAGGAGATAGCACCAGTGTGTGTGTGTGTGAGAGAGAGAGAGAGAGAGAGACAGAGAGAGAGAGACAGAGAGACAGAGAGACAGAGACAGAGAGACAGAGAGAGACAGAGAGACTGAGACAGAGAGAGCTTGCCCCATGCTTGCCCCAGGCTCCCGAGACCCAGGCAGTCACACAGACATTCTGAGACCCCATCCTTCCCAAAGCAGAAGTGTCCTAACTTGCTATATGGTTTGCCTTTAAGACACCTCCTCTGGGCTTCGAGGATTCTGGTTGCCAGTTAACGAAGTGGCACAGATGGCCTGCCAAGTGAGCAGCAACACTGGGCTGCCGTCCTCCTGTGGGAACCTCATTTTCCTTCTACCTGCTCCAAAGGACACTTAAGTGGCCTCAGGTGTGATGTGACATCTGTGTGACGCCTACCAGGCCTCAGTTTCCCCAGCTGTAGTAGGATGGTGACAACACCTGTTTCATAGGCAGTGGGGATCTGATGGAGGCAACAGGTTGGAGAGGCATCTTCCTGACTCACATCTCCATGTGAGCAAGCCTTCCTGGGTGACCCCATTTCTGGGATATATACATCTCATGGTGGTCCTGAATAGTACTCAGCAAGCCCTCCATACTGATCCCCATCTTACAGATAAGGAAACTGAGACAAGACTTGCCCAGGAATCTGTCTAAGGCTACACAGGAAACCATGAGCTGGGCAGGACATGAGCTCTTTGGTTGAGCCAGGCTAGGGTACAGGCTGATGTCCCTGGTTGGGGACTCTGGCACAGGAGGGGACATGCTAGAGGACAGGAGCAGGGAAATCTATCTTGGTGGGTGTTCATGAATGTGATCAGTGTGTCACTAAGGAGACAGGTGAACCTCACAAGAACAGACAGCTAGCCCCCTTCTTGGCACCTTCAGAACCATATGGACCTGTCAGGACATGTCAGGGTAATGCTATCACAGCACAGTGGCCTCTGTGTCCTGTCTATGCCCAACCTGCCCCAGACCTCCCGATCCAAGCAAGGGCTATCAGGGCCAGGGACTGCCTATATTAGTCTCACTTGAGAAGAAGGGAAGAAGGGAGGGAGAGAGGGAGGGAAGAAGGAAGGAAGGAAGGGAACGAAGGAGTGACGGAGGGAGGGAGGGAGGGTTTGTCTGACTCCTCTGTACCCCAGTGTCATGGTGACAAAGCTGAGGATGACTGGGTATGACTGCCCACATGGTTAGAGCCCTGCAGCTGGCTTCCTGCCTGTCAGCATTCCAGGGATGCTGAGCAAAGCATCATGGGCTGAGGATTCAGACACTGCCTGAGCATCTCAGCTTTGACTTCAGGTCAGAGGTCAAAAGTGAGACCTAGGATTGGGGGAGCATCTGCTCTTTCATCCTCCAGCTCTTGGGTGGTATTGACACCCACCCCACCCTTCCATTTCTGGCTCAGGGTCCTCTTTTATCCCTTCAATAGTGTCTCCTCACCACAGGACTGAGGCAGCACCTCATTCAGGGATGAACATGTCTTAGTACCCTCAACTGATAACCTCTGCAAAGGTGCCACTTCCCAAGGAGGCTCCCTGTGGCATCAGTTTTATCCCCCCATTTAGACAGACATTTAAAAAAGAAATGAAGAACCCCACAACATGCCTGGACCCACTGCACACCCCCTTCATTATGGAAGTAAAATCGGAAGTGCTTGCTGAGTCCTGGGGACCTGTGGGGGCTCCTTCCCGACTATCCACACTTGGGTGCACAAGAATCTCTAAGCCATCTCCCTTGAGCCCTGCTGGGCTCTAGCTGGGCCTCTGGGTTTTACAGGTATGCTCCCAGCCTTGGAAGAGGCAGTGGTTTCCCCAGCTCCAGGCTCTGAACTGAGCTTTGGACCACATTGGGAAGGGTCTTTTTGCCCTCCCGGCAACTCACATGGTACTGTGCTGGGCTCTGAGCACCACTGGACCTCCTGGGGGAAAAACTCAGTTTATTCATTTACTATCCACCTCCATACAATCCTGTGCCGTACTCCCAAACATCAGGAGGACAGGCCTAGTGTGCCATGTTCCCCAGAACAATGGCAGTGGTCCAGCAGAGGGCATAGGACTGGTGCCTGGAAGTATAGGGGGACTGACGGGAAAGGAAGACGGAAGGAGGGAAAGAGTATTTTGCTCAGGAGCCATATGTGGCCCCTGGTACTCTATCGATCATACCGGACAGTTGCTCCAGAACAAAGAGAGAATTAAAGGTGGCCACAAGTGCTGTGATGGCTCTGAGCTTCTCATCTATTCCTAGGACTCAGACTCTACAGCTGGGTGGGATGGAGGGTAGGGGCAGAGAGTCAGCGACACGCAGCTGGGGATGTGGATGAGGGCAGCGGGTCAGTGCAGTGGGACTAAGTGCCATCAAGGAGAGCAGCCAACCCTGTGTCATCACCCCTGTAGGCACAGTCGCCATTGTAGATACTCACAGCAGAGCCCCAGGATCTCCTGGTGGGCTGAGCTCAGCCTGCGACTCAGCCTTGGGGACAGTCCTCCAAAACTGGCAGGTGAGCCCTGCTCGGGGTCTGGGCTAGGAAGGGGCAAGGCTGGAGAAGACAGAGGGACTGATGTAAAGCCACTTCTGCTCACTGAGAGATGACGAATGGATCCATTAGCTCAAGTCAGGCATCTTCTAAGTCTCACAGCAGGGTTCCCCTCCTGTTTCTCTACCCAGAGAAGGGAAAGCATGGAACCTAGATGCTAGCGTTGACCCAGCCCGAGGATGGGGACCCCTTGGTTCCCATGTTTGTGGGAGGGGGTATGTGTTTCTCTGGAGACACCCTGGCTCTCTCAGAGGGACAGAAGACTCCATACCCTGCTCAGACTCTCCTAGCTGGTCTCCCATAGAGGGCTCTATGACCAGACAGCAACAGCAAAAGACATCAAGTAACCTCTCCTTGTAGTGAGTCCTCAGCCAGGGTTGCTCTTGCTCCCTTCTACTTCCAGGAGGCATTTCTCAACACCTGGAGACATTCTGGGTTGTCACAACTCTGGGAATGAATGCTGTGATATACAGCACAGACCCTAGCAGAGGACTGGCCCAAGTGTGTCTAAAATTACTGCCCCTGTCCCAGGCCTGAAGATTAGTTCTGCAAATGTTACTACCTGGAGTGCCGCCTCCATCTGCCAGCTTTCCTGATGGCTTGTGAGAGAGGTTTGTGAATCCTGTCCTCACAAGGAAAGGCTGTCCCACACTTACTTTGGACACCAGCCACAGGTTCTGGGGTCCACACAACCCAGGGGGATTTATAAGAAAGACTCTCAGGTCTCACTAGATGCTCCCGCACCCTCCACGCCGCTTCTAGGAAAGGGACTGAGGGAAAATCCACCACAGACTGAGAGGAAGACAAGCCCGGGGTGGGGGTGGGGAGTCCTAAGGGACCCTTTCTGTGAATTAGAGATGGGAACCCCTCCCAACACTGACCCATGACAAGCTGCACAGAAAATTGCGGGTCAGGAAAGCCTCAAGTCTTTAATGCTCAGAGCTGGAATCAGGGTGGGTTCCCTTAGGCGGTGAGGCTCTGCTTTAGTCTTCCTAGTTCTTGGGGGCTTATCCTTTAGGCACCCAGCTTCTTCCCGAAATCAAGGCCGAGAAGGTGTGGCCTAGACTATCACTGTAAATGGAATGTTTTGGGCTAGAGCTCCTCCCACGGGCAAAGTCCAGGCCTATCTTTGAGCTTCCAGTCAGGTTAGTAGCGCAGTCCTGCCTCCATTTTGCAGATTGGGAAACTGAGGCATGACTATAGGGAGCCTGTCCAGGTTCTGAGCACTGGAGGAGGAGGAGGGCTCTGCCTCCTGCTTTCACCCTGGGATCCTCAACTCCTCATGCCCAACACTGTCAATTAGCCCTTGCCAGGAGCAGCCCCAATGTAGCTTCTTGTCAGCAAACCTTGGAACTGAGAGATCTTTAGGCTACGGTATGAAAAAAGAAAATGGGGCACACTCGTGTGTAAAACATACAACACAGGCATCAGCTGTGGAGGACGAAGATTCTTCTGGGACAATGTGAGCGGGGACCCCTTCCTTCTCAGAAAGCCTGGAGCTGCAGTCCTCTGGGGCCATCCCCTCCACTTCCGTTGCCTTTTTCTCTCCTGGCAGCCTCTATCCCAGCCACCCATCCCAGCTGAGTTAGGTACCCCGCATGCACGGTTGCTAGGAGACAGTTGCTGAGAGTCACAACTCAGCTGGCAACGGAGAACACCCCCAGCCACACAGTTTGCCAGCCCATTTCGGGAGGCCTGTTTTCCTGTCCACTCGCCGCCTCGGCCCTGCACAAATATTTCCAGCATTTTCCTTTACCTGGCTCCTTGCTAGCACTTTGACACTCTTTTGTGAGGATTCTGAAACAGAAACATCTCCCCCACTTCTCTGGGGGAAGGAACTGAAGCCTGCAGGGACATGGCATTGCTGTAGGGGAGCTCTGTTTCTGGTCTCAGGTGGGCCTGGTGCTCTTCACAGAGGACGGGCTTCGGGTCTGGTCTCAGGAACCAGTTCTACATTCCCAGGTGTGGAATCTGAACTATTAAGCTCAAGGAGAAGCAGGAGCCTCAGGTAGCAAGAGGGAAGACACTATGTGTGCAGAGGCTAAGACAATGGCCACTCACTCTCCCATTTACTAGTTAGCCCTGAACCCAGAGACCCTGGGGAGGACCTCAGCTGGTCTTGGGCTAGCCTGGCACTCGGGCACCTGTGGGGATGCCCTTTTTGACTGGCCCTACTGCAGGAGGCACTTGCTTCCAGGGCTCTGTATCTTAGGGCTCTGCCCACTGCATTCCTCACTTCCTACTTCTGACTGTGTGGGGGATTGTGCTCCGGAAGCTGGGTGTGGCCAGTGAGAGAGGCTGGCAGCACTGTGCTCAGGAAAAGCCGGGAGCAACACGACTTTTACCACGTTATCTTCAACTCAGCTTCTGAGACCAAAAGCTGGGGATTGTCCATTTGGTTGGAGCTCTGTCCACCCACGGTCAGAGGGAACTGCTGGGGACAGGGTCATGAAAGTGGGCAAGAAATTACCCTTTGGGTTTTTAAGCCACTGTAAACTCGGGATTGCTTGTTACTGCAGCCTAACCCAGGCTTTCCTGACTGGCACAGATTCGGCAGATGTCAATCAAACCGTACAAGGTGCCCTCACAATGCCAATGTCACTGTGAGGGGAGACAAGTCTCAAAACAGAAGACTTGGGTCTAGAAAGATGCCTCAGTGGTTAAGAGCCCCTGCTGCACAATCATGAGGACTAGAGTTCGGATCTCAACACCACAGTAACAAGTCAGGCCTCCCATACACACCTATAACTCTAGTTCCAAGGACAGACCCAGGATCATCGAGGTTTGCTGTCTTCTGGCCTTAGGTCTGGGTCCAGGGTGAGGCCGTGCCTCAAAGGAAGAGGCCAAGGCTGATAGGGGGGACCCCCGATGTTCTCTGGCCCCAACAGGTGCACACATATGGAAGAGTCTACAGCTAGCAGTGCATGTATGTATATGTACGTATGAGTGAGTGTGCATTTGCTTACGTTTGTGTGTACGGGTGTATAGATCTGAGTGTGACTGTGTGTGCTTCTGTGTGCATATGTGTGTGAAGTATGTGGTGTGTGTGTGTCTGTGTGTGTATGTGTTCTAAGATCTGTCTAGAGGATGGTGTCCCTGGGTGCTGGCAGCATAGACAGGCTGCCAAGATGACTCTTGAGGAAGCAAGCACTGTTAGTCCAGGCTGGGGAGATGGCAGGGGGTCAGGAGGGAGGTTTGCATAGTACAACACATGCTGGACCAGGTGGGCCCTCAGCCCTGTGTCTGGAGTCCTGGTGGGAAGAGGGGATAAAACAAGACAGAGGGATGGGAGAGAGGTTCTTCCCAGCCCCACACCTGTCACGCCCCTTTCCCTTCCTGGGCCTCAACTTCCCTGTCTGCAGAGTGGGACTTGCCAGCCCTGGGCAGATAGGAGCAGATGAGAACGTTCTTGGGGGCCAGCACTGTCTGCTGGGTCCACTGAGGCAGCCTCTCACTGCACAGAGCTCTGGGTACAGGAACCTTAGGCCTCAGAGCAACTCTTTAGTTAGGGACCCACCTCCCAGAAAGCCTAGAAGTCAGGTGACTTGTCCAAGGTCACCTTACCCTGAAGATGTGGAGTGGCTCCCCTCCCCACACCCCAGCACCAGGCTGCCATCTGGTTTCCATTCCCAGCTCCTGGCCTCCAGCTCCACCTCCTGTTAGCATCAGTGCCTCCGAGCTGGGTGGGGCTGCAGCAGGCCCCATATTCGGTCTCCAGTCTCTGCAGGGCAGGTGCACACCTGGCAGAGTCGATGATGCCGAGGCTCTCTGGGTGGGTAAATACTCGGAGTTCTGGGGCTCAGGGGCCCAGCCCAAAGAGGCAGCACATGTTCTGCGCAATTGGTGACGGGCTGTTCCGGGAGAGGCTGCAGCATTGTTGTAAAGCGGAAGAGAAATTAATTTTAAGCCTGGAGTCTATTCCAGCCTGGGGTGCTGGGAAGGGGGGGGACGCCAACATTTGAAAGGGGTGGGGCTTGGGCATGCAAGCACATGCTTGCTGTAGCCTGAATTGAGGGATAAGGTATCCTGGGGACCCTGTCCTTACAAGCATTCTGAGCCACTCCCAGTCCCCAGCACCTAAAGAAGTCTTGGTCCTTTGTTCTGTCTGAAGGACCTGGGTTATGCTGTGTTCCATTGGGCCATGTCCAGGCTGTCTATGGTTGTCAGTGACCAGGTGCAGTGGGGTGGAGGCGGGGCATAGGTCTGAAGGAAAATGTCTCTTGGAAGCCACCTGTGTGGAGAGCTGAGCAGTGCTCTGTCCCTCAGCTCAGTCCTTTGATGACTATGTTGGCCTCAGGGCCTTGTTCCTGACAGGAGGAAGGAACACTGATGTCCAGGTCGCTTCAGTCCTGGAGCCACACATGGTAGAGACGGTTACCGCTAGGAGCCTCCACCATGGCTGCAGACCCTTAGAACTGCACACACCTACTGGTGGGGACGTGGGTGTGGGAACAACATGAGAAGACAGTCCTTGGACCTGCAAGTGGCTGTGTCCCCTGGCCCCTGGAAGTTTTTAGGCTCTTGTTCAGGTTCCTTTCAGGGGCCAAAGGGAAGGAGATACACCACCCAAGTGCCCTCTCCCGGTCACTTAAACACCTACTAACATTTCTGACTTGCCACTGCCTGCCAAGGCTTGCCCTGTGGGGTTTAGGGCACCAGGGTATATCTGGCAGGGTCAGAGCTACCTCACTGACTTCCAGCTCCATGGTCTAGAATAGCCTTAATGACCTCTGGGCCTCAGGTGTAAGGGAGGGGACATAGGGGGGATGAAGAGAGAGAGAGATGAAGGGAAGAATGAGGGAGAGAGGGAAGATGAGGAAGAGAGAGGGGAGGAGGAAAGGAAGGAAGAGAGAAAGGAGGAGAGAGAACGAAGGAGAGGAGGAGGGGGAGGGGAGATTCCTATTTCTCCATGGCCCCCAAGTACCCCCTAATCTGTTCAGCAGCTTTCAATTCAACGTAATTGATAATTAAAACTGACCTTTAAGTTGCATGTGGTAGTGCTTGCCTTTAACCTCAGCACCTGTGTGTGGAGGTTGACAGTCAACATTCGCTTCTGAAACTTGTTCTCTATTTTATTTTTTGAGACTGTGTCTGTGTTGGTTATTTTAATGTCAACTTGACACACGCTATAGTCATAAGGGAGGTGGGATAATCTATTGAGAAAATTTCTCCGTAAGACCAGGCAGTAGGTATTCGTGATCAGTGGGGGAGGGCTAAGTCCATTGGGGGTGGTGTCATCCCTGGGTTGGTGGTCCTGGGTCCTATAAGAAAGCAGACTGAGCAAGTCTCGGAAAGCGAGCCAGTAAGCAGCACCCCTCCATTACCTCTGCATCAGTGCCTACCTGCAGGTTCCTGTCCTGCTTGAGTTCCTGTTCTGACTTCTTTCAGTGAAGCACAAGCCCAATAAACCCTTTCCTCCCCAAGTTGCCTTGGCTGTGGTGTTTCATCACAGCAACAGTGACCCTAACTAGGACAGCATCTCTCCTGAACTGACTAAGCTGGCTGGTTACAGAGTCCAGGAATCCTCATGTCCACCTCCTTCCACACCCAGAGCTGCTGTGCCAGGGATCTGAACTCATGTCCTCATGCTTCTGCATCAAGCACGTTATGGACTCAGCCCTCTCCCTGGCTGTGGCTAGAGTCTTCATAAGAGAAAACAGACGTGGAGGCACAGGCTGAAAGTCCTATGAAGATGGTGTCAGGGACAAGGGCCATACAGCCACAAGCCAGCTCTGATGACTGGCCTCTTTGAAGGCCGAGAGACCATCTGCTGTGTGAAACCGACTCTGTGGTTGCCTTTGGTTCTTAGTGAGGTCCCAGGAAGCACCTAAGGGTGGGGCGAGACCACAGCTCCAGCCGGAGCATCTCCTCATCAGAGAGCGTCCGGACTGCATACTACATGCCTGGCTGCAGCAGGAGATAGGGGCCTGTGTTCTAAATTGGTGTCCTCAAAGAGCTCTGGTGTTGATGGGAGGGATAGCTGACGGCTTGCAGGAGGGGACATAAGCAGGTGCAGCGCCCTGTGAGAGCTGGCTGCAGACAGAAGCAATGACTCTTGACTGTCAGGCAAGGATTGCATCTCGGGTTGCCTGAGGCAGGGGAGGCTGGGCAGGGCTTCCCTAGAATCATGGCAACTTCCATCCACGCACACAGCATGCTTGTAGAAACTGAAGAAGGGCCTGCTCTGCTCAGAGCCTTAGATCCTGGGTCACTTATATGTTCATCTTGCTGCAGCCCTCCCTCTCTCAACACTGCTGTGCTCCTGTTCCTCCTTATGCAGCATTCAATTTTACCTTGGAGGCAAGAATCCTGGGGACTCAGCTCCCCGGAATGCAGAGAGCAGCCCAGGTCGGAGCTTGTGGCCTCCAGTCTGAGGTGACCAACATGGCAGGTGTCTACATAAGGCACCTGAACATAACAACAAATGGCCTCAAAGTGGGGGACAGGTGGCTGGAGGAACAAGAGTCACTTCTGGGATGGTTAGCTGGGTTAGTCATGTCCAAGCTCCTGGCAGGACGGAGTCCAGATGGAAGGAACGGGGGCTGAGGGTCTTACAAGGATCTGGGAATGACCATGCACACAGGCCAGCTTGACGTATCTGTGTTACATGGTGGGTGCAACATGGGCTCTGTGGGGGCAGGAGGCCTCCAGAGGCAGTTCCTTACTTGCTGTTTGCCAGAATCGTGTGGGAAACCAGAAGATTTAATCTCTCTTTACATTTGAAAGAAAAGAAAAAAGATGACTTTGAAGACTGTTTTCCGGGCATAAAGACAATCTTCCCTGCACTCCTGGAAGCTAAGCACTGGGTGGTACAATTTACTCTCCAGCTGGGATGAGTGTGGGGGCAAGTGTCATAGAGACTTCTGGGTCTGGTGTTCCGGCTCCACCTAAACTCAGGCACAGTTAGGGAAGGCGGGCCAGAGGCTTCCCGCGTCAGACCGCATTCTCAATGCCCTGAACTCTTTTCTTTGCTTGATAAAACTCCACAATCTAATATTCTGTGCAAAAACCTCTTTCTCTAATGAAATCATCTGTTTATAGGGGATGCTGCCTGGCAACCCTGGTGTACAGAAGGCAGCTGAGTTGGGGGGCAGAAAAAAACCCAGAGTACACAGAAGTTCTGGGCTCCCCACACCTGGACACAAGCTGGGGTATTGCCAGTGCAAAGGGGCAATCAATTCTCAGACAGAATGATGTCTACAACGGATTTAGACACAGTCATAGTTTAGGGACTCCCAGCTCCACAGTGATACATGCGGGGGAGGGGTAGGATAAGACAGGAAGGCAGGAGAAATGTCACTTCCTGGTAGGGCAGAGGTCATCAGTGGAGAGCCTGGAAGTGTCAGTTTCTCCCAGGGAAATTTTTAAAGCAAGGGGAGAATAAAGCAGGTGCTTTCCCCTTCCTCCCCATGCAAGTACTTCTGGGTAATTGCTCAGGAGCCCCGCTCAGGTAGTATAGGGAGACCAGAGTCAGGATTCCGTCACTAGCATGCCACACTGGCATAAGTCACCCTACAGAGAGAGATGTCTCAGTGAGTGGTAGCTGGGGGCTTACTATGCTGGCGAGACGCCTGATCTCTCAGTCCCTGGTGGGGAAGGGGCTGCTAAGCTCCTCTCATTCACAGACAGTAGGAGGTAGAGGGAGACCATGCAGGCAGGTAACTTTCCTGAGACTCAGTCAGGCGCTGCAATACACAATAGAAGGATAAAGGTGGGGATGGCTCAGATTAAGAGACACTGGAGGACGGCTCTATCATGTACCATGTTGAGTCCCAGATCAGATGTGATTGAGCATGCTCAAGGTGGTATGGCTTTTAGACCTGGGTCCCAGACCAAAGTCACCACCATGAATGAACGCGGAGACCATCAGGGAGCGTGTGAGGACGGATGGGTCTTAGATCCCGCCAAGGGACTGTGGCTCGGTGTTTATGTGGGACAGTGGCACTGGGTCCCATACATACTTTTGAGGAACTAAAGATCAAAATGGAAGCGAAAGGACATGATTCAACGTGCTGAAGAAAGGATGAGAGCTGGCAAGACCGCTCAGTGCTCAAATGCACTTGCTACCAAGCCTGATGACCCCAGTTCGATTCTTGGGTCCCGTATAATGGTGGAAAAAGAGAAGTGGTGACTGAAAGCTGTCTCCATGCACGTGTGGTGTCACACCCATGTGCATAGCGCATGCTCACTTGTGCATCGGCCCACAAAACAAACAAACATAATTTAAAACACTTTAAAGAAAAACAGTGAAAGGGGATTGATGGATGTGGTGACTTCCTGGACCTGACAGTGACAGGTGGGCCAACAAAAGCAGGACATAAATTAGACGCCGTGGGAATTAAAGCTTATGTGCACCAAGGGTGCAATCAGCGGAGTGAAAGGTGGCCAAGCAGAAGACGAGGAAACACTGGGAAATTACACATACCAAAGGGTTTATACCCAGAACGAGCGAAGAAGCTGGCAAATGGATCACCCACTACCACCACCACAACAACAACAATAAAAAACCCTAGGCAGGGAGGGCTGGGGAGACAGTTCAGTTGCTGAGAGTGCTTGCTGCACACACATGAGGAACTGAGTTCACATCCCAACATCCACATTAAAACAAAACATAACAAAACCAGGCATTGTGAGTACCTATAAAACCAGCCAGTGGGCAGAGCAGCAGGAGGCTCACTGGGGCATGCTGGGTGCCAGTCTAGCTCCAGGTTGACTGACAGACCCTGACTCAAGAGAATAAGGTAGAGAGTGGTAGAGTAGGACCTCTAATGTCCTCCTCTGTATGTATGCAGGTGCACACACATATGTGCATGGATCATAGACACACATATACACAAACGTGGACAAAGACTGATATTTTTCCAGAAAAGGGACACACAGCCAAGAAGCGCATGGGATTATGCACAGCACCTACAGTATCCAGGGAAATGCAAACCAGGAGATTCTGGGAGTGCATCAGAGAGCAGCCTGCATCACGGAGGACATGAGAAAGACAGAACACATGCACCACTGTGGGGAACAGCAGAGCTCTTCCTAAGAGTCCCAGTAAGACACATCCCCACTGGGGTGCCTAGACCTAGCGGACCTGCAGTCAGGGTCTCCAGCAGAAATCTGCATGCTTGGCTCATGGTTGCTTCAGTCCCAACAGTCTAAGGCCGCAGGCAAGCGGATGGATGCACGTAGCCGCTCGTCCCTGTGATGGAACTGGGTCTGCCTTGGGAAGGACAGGGCTCTAACACCTGCTGTGGCAGAGGTGACTCTTAATGCCATGCTCAGCAAAATGAATCAGGCATGAAAGGCCACATGCCACATGATCTATACATGTGAGGTCCTTGGAGTTGTTGTATTTCTAGAACATTCTTTATGGGCCAATCCTTACTTCCCCCTGCAAAGACCCAACCCATCATTAGGTCGGCTTACAGGCGTCAGGGGTTGAGATCTTCTAGTGTTGGAGAGAAAGGATGGAGATGCCTGGAGCTGGGAAGGGGGTATGCAGTTGGTACTAAATTGGGGCATACGGGAAGGTGAGACCATTCTGTAGATAGATAGCTAGGTGTGACGGTTGCTCTTCACTGTCACATTGACTAGATGTAGCATCGTTGGGGAGACACAGTTCCTTCCATGTCTGTGAAGGTATTCCAGAGAGGTTTACTGGAGAAGGGAGCCTTTAGAGTGGGTAGCGCTTTTCCAACAGGCAACCCAGACCGACCCAGAGGTGCCCAAGGTTAAAACGGATTTCTTTTTTTCTCATAGGCATCAGACACCCAGATAAGGCTCAGGAAGGCCCCCCAGGGGGGGCTCCCCTTGCTTTCCTAGCTCTTGGTGGCTCTGGGTAGTCCTTGGCTCATGGCAAAGACCCACCCACCTCATAAGACGGGGCTTACAGGCTTCAGGGGCTGAGATCTTCGAGTGGCTATTATTCTACTGCAGCGATGTTTGTATGTCAACATGTGTGTATATGTACATGTGTATGCATTTATGCACATGTGTATGTACACATACCTGTGTGCCTTTGCATATGTGCATGCCTGTGTAGGTGCGTGTGCGCGTGCACATGTATGCACATTTCCTTTCGTGCCATGAACACAACAGTGGCATGTGCTGGCTTCCATCTCCCAGCACAGTGCCAGCAGCCCAAGTCTTGTCTTGCTTTCAGCCGAGTTCCTTGAAAGGGGCAAGAACACAGATATCCAGTGGATGGTCTGCCCTCAAACCCACGAGCCCAATAACCATGGGAGTTTGCAGGTGGCATGACCGATTGTCCCTGTGATAACAGAATCCCTGCTGCTCACAGCTAGGAAACAAACCTCTGTTCCTGCTACCTGGGGGTCTCCACATTCTAGCCAGCACGTGGTAGCCCCAGAACATTGCCAGGTATGTAGCCCAGGAGATGACACAGGACAGGTGCATCCAGGAAAGAATTCAGAACAGCTGTGGCCTAGAGGATTCAGCCAGCCTGCTAGGGAGAACCTACCACTGGGAGGACACTACAGTATGAAGCACAAAAGGCCAGGGAAGAAGGGACACAGGGCACATGAGTGCTGTGCCATCGCCCTGGGAAGGCCCTGCAATCCCAAAAGCCCCAGGTGCCCTGCATCCCCATTTCCAGCAGTCTGGAAATGTGCAAAGTAGGCACATACTAGACCGGTTTATTTATGAACCCCAAACTCTGCACAGCCCAATGTGGTCCCAGTCAGTTACTGCTGTGGCATTCAGCTCTCTTTCACTATGCCTCTCCAAGGCTCACCCTCCAGGCCTATGTAGGGCAGGCCCCGCTCCTGGGATCTGCTGCCAGTCTTGGAGGAAGGGCATGGCTGGGCATCCTCAGGACGGCGAGCAGCCCACAGTGGGCTGTGAGACACACAGCAAATTGGGGCTAATTTTCTCCTGCAAAGCAGTTGATCCTCTAATCTGGTAAATACACTAATCTTCGCTGCACTGCTCCGAGCTCAAGCTTATGTGCTCAGACCCAGGGGGCAATGGGCCTGGCATAGAACAAGCCCACTGCTGAAGGCAGGAAGTACACACGGCCAGGAAATGCACTCTCAGAACTGGTGAGGAGGGAAGCATTTTGTCACCAAGAACCCACCCAGAGAATGGGGCACTGAGCTAATTTGGGGCTTACTTGGCCACCCGCGCACCCTAGTGCTAGCAGTGGAAAGCATTGGTGGTGGCAGATCACCCTACAGTGCTGGGACCCCAGCTCCACCAGCTGTTGCTGCTCCTCCTCCCAAGCCTGCTTCCTTTGTATTAAAGTCAAGATGAGTCACTGTCGCAGAGAAGGGGGGCCACAATGCAGCTCAGTTGCAGCATGAGATCGGGGCCGCTATGGCCCAGCTTCATTTATCTGCTGAAGAGTTACCTGTACAGTAATTTTTTAAATCTTAATAGTCACTAGTAGGAAAACTTCCTAGAAAAATCCCTGCTCGAACTTCACTTAAAGAGCTGAGCATATGTGACTGACATGGTGAGGTTCCCAGAGCAGGCACAGGCTGGCATGGGGAGCTGCCTGAGCTAGGGGTTCCTCAGGGTACCCACAAGTCTCGGTACTGGGGACCCAGAGAGCAGTTTTATGTATATTGGTGTTTTGCCTGCACATATGTATGTGTACCACATGTGTGCAGTGCCCACAGAGGCCAGAAGAGGGCATGAGATCTCCTGAAATTGGGGTTACAGGCAATTGTGAGTTGCCATGTTAGTGCTGGGAATTGAACACCAGTCCTCTGCAAGAGCCATCTCTCCAGTCCCTAGGGTCCTTTATAAATGTAGCAGTCCCATCCTTGAGAGATGCTCACCTGCCCTGATACCCTCCAAGAGCCTGCCAACCGCACTGTAGGAACAGGTGTGCACACATGGATCTCGGAGAGGACTCAGACATCCAGCCTGCAACATGGAGGGTCTGGGGGAGGACTCAGACACCCAGCTGTAACACAGAGGGTCTGGAGGAGGACTCAGACATCCAGCTGTAACACGGAGGGTCTGGGGGAGGACTCAGACATCCAGCTGTAACACGGAGGGTCTGGGGGAGGACTCAGACATCCAGCTGTAACACGGAGGGTCTGGGGGAGGACTCAGACATCCAGCTGTAACACAGAGGGTCTGGAGGAGGACTCAGACATCCAGCTGTAACACGGAGGGTCTGGTGAGAACTCAGACATCCAGCTGTAACACAGAGGATCTAGGGGAGGACTCAGACACCCAGCTGTAACACAGAGGGTCTGGAGGAGGACTCAGACATCCAGCTGTAACACGGAGGGTCTGGGGGAGGACTCAGACATCCAGCTGTAACACAGAGGGTCTGGAGGAGGACTCAGACATCCAGCTGTAACACAGAGGATCTGGGGGAGGACTCAGACATCCAGCTGTAACATGGAGGGTCTGGGGGAGGACTCAGACATCCAGCTGTAACACAGAGGGTCTTGGGGAGGACTCAGACATCAAGTGTAACACAGAGGGTCTGGAGGAGGACTCAGACATCCAGCTGTAACACAGAGGGTCTTGGGGAGGACTCAGACATCCAGCTGTAACACGGAGGATCTGGGGGAGGACTCAAACATCAAGTGTAACACAGAGGGTCTGGAGGAGGACTCAGGCATCCAGCTGTAACACAGAGGGTCTGGTGAGGACTCAGACATCCAGCTGTAACACAGAGGATCTAGGGGAGGACTCAGACATCCAGCTGTAACACAGAGGATCTGGGGGAGGACTCAGACATCCAGCTGTAACACAGAGGGTGTGGGGGAGGACTCAGACATCTAGCTGTAACACAGAGGGTCTGTATTTTCTTTTGTCCTAAATTCATTTCCATCTGGTTCTTCTTACAACCCATTAACCTGATGCCTGAACTGTGGGGATGGGCACCCTTAGGCAGTCTCTAGCATGATCTTGGGTGGGGGGATGCGGAGTAGTAGCCTGGGACCAGGGCATCCTGCTAGCCCACCTGCACTTAAGAACCTCCTGACGTTCTTCTGCCTTCTGATCTCTCAGTCTCTTTCCACTATCTGGGATATGGAGGTCAGTGGGGTGGCTCAGTGAAGGGGCTGGAGACCCAGACTAGAGAGGAGGGACAGATCCTGTATCATCTTTATGGTCAGGGTGCTGGCCACTGAGGGTTGGGGTTAGGGCTCAGAGGAGGGCCTGAGAAATACATCTAACAAAATGCTGACTTAAGCCAAAGTTAACTGAAGGTAGGGAACGGGGTGGGGTGGTCACCTGAAAGAGACATGTGATGTCCTGCTCTTTGGAATCTGTCTATGTAACTTGATTGTGATAAAAGTCTTTGTATATACAAATGAGTCGAGCAGCTAGAGGTGGAAAGGTCACCCTGGTTTTCCTGTCTACTCTCTAGGTCCACCACCAAGCATACATTTGGGAAGGACAGAGGGAGACATGAGGCCCTGACACAGAGGAGCAGCCCATGAAGACAGAAGCGGGGAGAAAGGAAATGTGACCACAAGCCAGGGAAGCTGGGAGACCTCCAGGTAGAAGAGGAAGGAAGGACCCTGCAAGATGACAGCGACTGCTTGTTCAAACCACCAGTTTGTGGTTATTCAAATGTCCTGGGGCCTGCCACGGCTATGGCCACAGTGAGTGGACAAGGTAGACGACACCTAGGCCACAGACCCTCCCTGTTCTCTTTCACAGAGCAGTCTCAAACTACACTCAAGTTAAACAAAACAAACAGATATGCCGCAGTTGGCAGAATGCTCACTGAGCAGGCAGAAAGAAGGTCCTAGGTTTAGTTCCCAGCACTACGTAAGTCAGATATGGGAACATATGGCTATAATCTCTGCCCTTGGGAGGTGGAGGCAGGAAGCTCAGCTGTTCAAGGCCATCCTTGGTGGCTATATAGTGAGTTCAAGGCTATCTTAGGCTACATGAACCCCTGTCTTAAAAAATAAGAAAAAAAGCATCAAAACTAATGAGAACAACGACAACAACAAAAGCCCACATGTTCTCTGCAATGTGTGCTTCTCACAGGGCTTCAGCCAAGGTCTAATGTAAGGCCTGCCTCATCAGCACACAGGGTGGGATTTTCATTCCTTCCAGCTCCACTGCAAGGCCCCTCCTGTGCCCCAGCCTCCGAACAATGGAGGGAAAACCACGAGGTGCAACTGCAGTTGATAGGTTATAAAGGAAGTGGGATACTGTGGGCTTTCACTTCCTGGTAGCTAGAGGTGGCCGCAGTAGAGGCTGGGAAGGCTGGATGGAAATGGCTGGCTCAGAGGAGAGCTGCATTGGAGCAGGTAGTGAACTCTTTGTTCAAATGAATATGACTTCGGGGAGGGGCATGTTTGTTACAGCATCTAGCTGTTCCCTAACTGATACAAAGTCTGGCATAAAGTATGTTCTGCAGAGGTTAGCAAGAGGTGGTACCAGGCACGGGGAGTACATGGCTGGGTAAAGGGGGCTGGTCCATCTCTGTTCTCACTGGTTACACTGTTTCAGGCAATTCATTTCAGGAGCTCCTGGGGTGGAGATGAGAGCACAAGGCCCTGTGTGCCAGGGCAAGCAAGACTCATAAGACACAGGGGACCAACCAACTGCCACCAGCATTCTTCAGGGAGGGCCGCTGTCCCACATTTCTCCAGTTGTCAGAAGGGTCTAAGGAACCCAGACCCAACCATCCCAGTGGTTTTTGCCCATTGCCTAACCTCAGTCTTCTCTGCATAGCAGTGGGCCACCAGGTTGCCTAGGAACAAGCCTCCTTCCTTAGCAGTGCCCCTGGGCTGGTAATGGATTTCTCATTCCGCCTGCATTCAAATCTATGCTTGCAGAGCAGGCTGGAGATTGAGGCAATGACAAAGGTCCACTTAACAGTGACTGTGGGTGGAACAGGGCCCACACTGATGCTATCCCAGGGGAAGCTGCTTTTGTGGGTGGAACAGTGGCTTAGTTCGGCTTAGGAGAAGGTGGCGAAGACTGGTTAACTGCATTGGGGGGTGTGGGAAGGTGTGTCCTCGGTGTACATGCTAGAGGGGGACATGCCTCCTGAGTCCACACAAGCTCACGATGTGCCTCCCATGTTCATACTAGCTTAAGATGTGCCTCTCCCTGTGTTTATACTGGGGGCCTTCATGTCCACTGACATGGGCTTCACCAGCCACCACCACCCTTCACCCTCCCCAGCTCTACTGAGAAATAACACCAAGGAAGTGTATACTGGGCTCCTGGTAGCACCAGCCAGAGGTGGAGAATGACAAGAGCAAGCTCTGCGTGAGCAGTGAGCAGCGGCGATCCCTCAGCTGAGCTGGGATTTCCTGGGCTTACATACAAGATACAGAAAAGCAGGGGCTCTGAGCCCCCATCTAGAGACTCAAGAACAGATCATGGTGAGGCTGTGGGTTCTAAGCTTGTTTCGGAGATGAACAAACCTAAAGATGGAGGTCATGGGGGCTGGAAGGTTATGTCTACAATCACAGTGACAAAGATTCTGTTGCAAGAGTGACTTCTAGGTCAGCCTCGGCTAGAGTAAGACACTGCTTCCCCCAAAATAGAAAAAAAAACACAAACAAAAAGCTAAGAATATTGCTGCTCCTTTATATTAAAATTTACTTCTTTTTAAAAGGATTTATTTTTGTTTCATGCATGTGTTTTGCCTGGGTGTGTGTCTATGCACCACAAGTGTGCAGTGCCTGAGAAGGCCAGAAGAGGGTGCTGGATTCCCTAGAACTGGAGTTACATGTGGGTGTTGAGAACTGAACCCACGTCCTCTGTAAGAGCAGCCAGTGTTCCAAACCATGGAGTCATCTCTCCAGCTCCAGATTTATTTACCTTTGAGACAAGGTTTTAGGTCATGCAAGTTTTCTTTGAACTTGATCCTCCCTCCTTAGTCTTCTGGACAACTGTGACTGTGGCCCTGTGCTGCCGTTTTCCCTTTCCCTCCATTTCTTTTTCTCTTTCCCCTCCTTCTCTCTCTGTTTCCCTCCCCTCCCTCTTGCCCATCTCTGTCTCTCTCATCTCTTTACCCTCTCTCCCTCCCTCTCTTCCTCTCTCCCTCTCTTCCTCTATTCCTCCCTTCTTCCTTCCCTCCTTCCCTCCTTTCTTCTCAACACTAGAGATGGAACCCAGAGTCTCAAGCAGGCTAGGCAGGTGCTGTACTGACCTATACCTCCAGTCCTTATCTTTTAAAAAAATACTCACAAATAGCTATAAATCATCCCATCTTAGCCATGCGTTAAGTGTGCAGCTGGATGGGTTCTGCATTCACAGTGCTGTGCAGTCATCCTTATAGCATGAGACTAAAACCACACCCACTTAGCAGTGACTCCCCACTGCCCTCCCCAGTCCCCAGAACCATGGTCTTTCCTTGCTTTTTGCCTCTGGTTCTGATGACTCTAAAGACCTTATGGGAGTGGATGCTACAACATTCTTTCCCTGTTAAGCCAACATGGCCACTCCAGGTTCTATTCAGCAACCTCATTCCCCATGTTTCCCAGTCCTGACCCCTTGGGAGTTTGGTGACAAGAAAAGAAAGGAACTTCATCTTAGGGTCAGGCCAGCAGCCTCCTGCATGGCAGCCCCCCCCCCCCCGGGAGCAGGGTGCCAATGTCCCTGAAGATAAAGGTGTAAGGGACACACTTGTTCTCAGGATCAATGGATCTGGAAAGAGACAGGAGAGCAGTTACCATGGAAGGCCGTCTCCAACCTGCCTGTCAAATCTCCCTTGGTCCCAGAGCCCAGGTCACTTTATTCCCATCTACTTTTCTTTTTCTTTTTAAACAAAATACAAAAGACAAAGTTCCTCTCTCCATGTGGTGTGTGTACATGCAAGCCACGACGTGTGTGGTCATATGACAACCTCTAATGTTTTCCGCCTTGCTCCAAGCAAGGTCCACTGCTGTGAACGTCACTCTAGCTGGATGAGGTTCATGGGGATCCTCCTGTCTTCACCTCCCATCTCACTGTAGGATGCTGGTCCTACAGACAACCACAGCCAGATTTTTACATAGGTTCTGGGGGATCTGAACTCAATTCCTCAGTTTGCATGGCAAGTACTTTACCCACCAACATGTGTTTCCAGCCTCGTTACTTCCTTCTCTGTTCATGTGCCCAACAGACAACTGCTCCCACCTTCTTGAAAGACCCCCACTATCACACACACACACACATGCACACACATACACACGTATGTGTGTGTGTGTGTGAGAGAGAGAGAAAGACAGAGAACCCTGCAGGGATGATGGACATGTCTACAATTAACCAAAAGATCAGGGAGCATCATGAATGGGGGCAGGTTCATGTAAACCCCTGCTGCCAGAGGCCAGAATTTTGGGGCATGAAGAGAGGATACAGGCTTGGCACAGGAATGGCCTTGAAGCCTTCAGCCTACTCTCTGGGAATAAGGACCCAACGGAAGGACAGCTCAGGCCATTCTATCTGGAAGGCTCATAAAACCACTCAGGGAACGTTAACTGACAATAAATAAGATTTCTTCCTGGAGCAGATGAGGTCAGGCAAACACAGGAATTAAAACAAATCACTGCCCACCTCACGTGGGTGCCGCAGTGGCCCAATTGCTATTCTAACCACATGAAGGTAATGAGGCGTAGGCCATGGCTTAGAGGTGATGCTGCCTGCCACCGGGCCTGCAGGCTGAGTCACCTCACATGCTGTGACTGACCGAGTGACCGACCAACACTTCTGTTTTGTGGGAAGAAGCCTGGAAGGCTGAGGCCGGGCAGAGTGAGCTGTGCCGGGACTCCAACCCAAGGCAGCCAGGATGCAAGGGTCCCCGACATGTTTGCTATCATGGAAGAGTCGTATTCAGGAACTGTGGATCCATTGTTGGATGTGGGTTGGAGTTCTACCCCATTACTGCCTTCCCACCTTGCACCTCCTGACCACGTCATGCTCTTCCTCGGCTTCCCTCCTGGAGCCTTTGAGGGCAGGAAGATTCTGGAACCGGCGGCATACGCCAACACACAGACCAATGCTAGAAACATGCACTGTCATTATCCCCAACACTGTGGACCCCAACGGCTTGCACAGCAGTGGCCAGACATGGCCAGAAGCGCTCTTGTGTCCCATGTTTGGGGGCCTGTATGCTGTCTGCCTGTTGCTGCCATGTTCCTTGGGCTGGAATGATTTTCTCTTCCGGGCAGGATGGGGAAAGTCCATCTGGCTGTCTGACGTGCCTGGCTCTGCATGGCCAGCTGGTCAAACGCACTGCCAGCCCTTCCCCCAAGCCTGTCTTATCCCAGGTGCCCAAGCAGGCTGTCTACCATCAACACTGTGCACCCAGTGGTCACAGCTCATTCCTTAGTGCACAGAATCCTCTGGGCCTCCCCGTGTAACTGTGTCCCCCTTGTCCCTCTATTCCAGTTTCTTCTACAGTTCCTTCTTTTACTCTTGAACTACTTTAGAAATCCTTGAGCCCTGGGTGTGGGGGATGCAGGGACATAGGCTGCGGGTTTCACTCACACCTGCTTCACCATCCACAAGCCCAAGCTCTGAGTCTACAGAAGCTGCTCCAAATACGGCTACAGGCATATAACCTGAATGTACACAAGGGCCCCATGTGGTGCAATCTCCACCAGGAAAGAGTTCCAGGGAACTAAGGGTCCAGGCACCAAGGAGAGAGTAACCAGGCTTCCAGTCTCTAGTGGCATTTCATAGCTACTGATGGTGATCTGGCCAGGACCACATGGCACCATCTCTTGAAGGCTTCACTTTCCACAACTGGCACCTAGAAGATCTGTCTTCAGGCTTTACAGTTGTTTCTTTATCGACGTCTGCCTAACCTTCATCTTTCTTGTTTCTCTTTCTTTCTCTTCTAGATTCTGCATCACAAATACACCATATAGGCTAAGGCTCCCTCCTCTTTATCAGGTGCAAAAGGATGGTGGGTATGAACCAATAAGTTACATCCCCAACTAACTGAATGATGGATGCACGGATGGTGGGTAGGTGGACAGATGAATAAATGATGGGTGGGATGGATAAATAGATTCTGGGTAGATTGATGGGTGGATTGGTAAATAGGATGATTAATTGGTGGATAGAGAGATGAATGGGTGGATGGATGAATAGATGGTTGGGTAGATGGGTGGAAGGATAGATAAATGGATGGGGTAATAGATGAATGGATAGATGGGTAGATGGATGAGAGCGTGTGTGGACAGATAGGAGGATGGATGGATGGATGGATGGATGGATGATGGATGGATGTTTGGATGACGGATGGATGGGTGGATGGGTGGGTGGGTGGATGGGTGGGTGGATGGATGAATGGGTGGATGGGTGGGAGAAAACTGGGCGGATGGATATAGCACTTTCAACACATCCTCACTAGTACTTCCCTTCATTCTCTATATGTGCCATGCGGAGGTCTTTTTGGATCCTAGACATGTGGCCCTTTTATCATTAGGGCCAACAAAGATATTGGGCTGATCCTGGGCCATAACTGAGGAGCTTAACTTTTGCTGGATGAGCCAGGGCTTCAAGGGTCACTGTACTCAACTGAAGCCAGCAAGCCTCATGGGCCAAGAGAAGAGTGTCCAACCCTCAGATAAAGATGTGCACTCATCCAGACCCAGAGAGGAAGGATGCAAGGATACTCCTTAGAAGCCTGGTGGCTTCTCATCTGGCCTGTTCTCGGGGCCAGAGCTGGATGCTACAGAGTGTGGCCATGCTGGCCTTTACTTTTCAAGGATGCTCAGTCCGCTGAGTCAGCACCTCCCATGTCCTGATCTGTTTTGTCTAGCTCCATTTGAAGAGAAGCTCTGAGACACCACCTGCCAGGGATGCCTGAGCTCTGTACTTGCTGGCTGTACCCCTGTGGGCAAGCTGATGTCCCCTATATCTTAGCCTCTTCATATTAAAAAAGGAGCCGATGGAAATATTTTAACTAAACTGAACATGTGAGTTTGTGAAGATGAAACTCCAAAAAAGCTATTTGCTGACCAGAGAGTGCCCAGGAGGCACAGGCATTTTTCGTAACAGTGTGTCTTTGTGGTCAACGGCTTTCTTGTGGTCAGCGCCGTGTTGCGACACAGTCAAGATTGGGATGTGTTGAGCTCAACCTCTGTGGGTCAGGCTTCATTTCTTCTGCAGAATCATTGCTTCTGCCCACGAGGGGCAGTGGTGGGTATTTCCTAAGTGGACAGTGGGCACGGCTGCTCAGATGAACACAGGCTGGCCCTGTGATCCAGCAACTCAACTCACTAGGTGTAAACCCCAACAGACAGAAGCTTGTGTACAAATGTTCCAAGAAGCCAACTTTGTCCATTTTCAGATGTTATAACAAAACATCTGGGCCCCAATAATTTGAGGTGGACAGATGCTTATTTGACTCATTTTCTTGGAGACTGGGGACCCTAGCAGCATGGAGCCAGCATTTGCTGACATCTGGTTGAAGGCCTGGGACGGGTCGCTGTGTGGTGAGGCAGAACCAGTGCACCAGCTCAGAGCATTTTGCCTCTTTGTATAAAGCTACAAGAGCCATCATGAACACCACCCTCATGTCCTCATTTAATCCTACCGACTTCCCAAAGGCCCCACCTCTTAAAACCACCGGCACGCATGCGCTCGTTACCTCTATAATCACTGTGGTCAAATACCAGATGGGAACAACTAAGGGAGGAGACTTACTTGGGCTCATGGTTTGAGATGATTCCTGTCTATCATGACGGGGAAGGTTTGGTGGCTCTGGGGAATGGGCAACAGGTGCTTTACATCCTTGAGTCCCTCTCTCCTGAGCCCCACTTCTTCCAGTGAGTTTCCACCTTCTAAGGGATCCATAGTTTTCCAAACAGCACCCAGACGTCATACACATTTCACACCCAAAACGTAACAGTGTAGAGTCCAGGATCATGTTTCTAACAGGAGAATTCTTTCCGCTTGCTTGCGCGTGTGTGTGTGTGTGTGTGTGTGTCCATACATGTTTGTGGTTTGCATGGGCAGTCACAGGTTAGAGGAGGACACTGGTCATCCTGCTCTTGTATTTTGCACTTTATCCCCCTGAGACAGGGTCTCTCACTGAACCTGGAGCTAGGCTAGGGACCAACAAGCCTCAAAGATAAGAGCTCCCCCCTGTGCTGAGGTCACAGGTCACGTGTGGCTTTTTAGATGAGTATTGGGGTCCAAACTCACGTCCTCAGCAAGTGCTCTTATGCACTGAGTCATATCCCCAGTCTCCAGCATGTGAATTTTGAGGGGAAACTACAAACCATAGTGGCAGCTTTACACATGAAATTCAAAAGCGCAGATGGCCCCAGTCCCCCTGAATGACGAACAGGCACTGTTGATGTGATCAGGTTTACACTGTGGAGCTCATTTACCTACAAAGGCACCAAGTACCCATACATGAGGTAGCATGGATGAAACCAATGGTCAACCATGGTGCTGTGACGTGTCTTAGCGTCTTGTGCTGCCGTGATAAAATACCTTGATAGGAGCAGCCCAAGGAGAAAGGGTTTATTTTGACTCAAAGTTGTTGTTGCAGCCATCATGGCTGGGAAGTCACAGGTGCAGAGCAGTGGTGGGCATTTCCTAAGAGCCCGAGGGAGCTGAACATGTTCCACGAACACACAGGAAACAGAAGGCAAGGAATTCATGCTTGCTAGTGCTCAGTTTGTTTTCCCCATCTCCTACAGCCAGGATTCCCTGCCCAGGGAGTGGTTCCAATAATCTTCCACAGTCATGCCCAGAGGCCCATCTCCCAGGTCACTCTAGATTCTGCCAAGCTGAGAACACTAACCTGAAGGCTTTGCACTGCCTTGTCTGGAAACAGGAAGTAGAAGCAGCCATGTTTGAGGGTGACATGAAGATGAAGGTTGATGGCTAAAAGCAACAGAATTTGCCTCTGGGGTGAGAAAAATGTTCCAGAACTACAGTTGCGATGGCAGTGTGGCATGTTGAATGAGAATGCCACCGAGGGCTGGCAAGATGGCTCACTGGGTAAAGGGACTGATGATCTGAGTTCAATGGCCGAAGGGGAGAAGCAATTCCCAAGAGTTGCCTTCTGACTTCCACGTGTATGATGGGGTACAGAATCCCCCCATGTACAAATACAATTAATTCATTAATTAAATGAGATGTTAAAATCGAAGGACATTGAGTTGTATACTTTAACTTGCAAAAAATGTTCACAGTATGTATGTTTTAATTAAAAGCTATTTATGTGTATATGTGTATGGAGATTTGCACATATGTGGGTATAGGTGGAGCTGGTGGAATAGGCAGTTGTGAGACACTTGGAGTGGGTGCTGGGAGCTGAGCCCGGGTCCTCTGCAAGAGCAGTAAGCACTCTCCAGCTCTGGCATGTATATTTCAGCACACGGGAAGAAGATACACTCAAATGAGGATGACTGTATACGCCTGATAACATGCATGGCAACCAGATAGATAAGGTTATAAAGACAGCCAGTGAAGCCCATGGTGCGGCACAACCTCCTCCTGGTGGTCCTGTCACCTGCCTGTCTCACTGGCTTCCTTTTTCTGTGTGTGGATCATGACTACCCAAGCCAAGACGAAGGAATGCAAATGAAAGTCAGTCAGAGTGGGGGTGGAATTTTTAACAAAATCTCTAATATTTTTGAGGAGATCAGCACACACATTCTCTCCAAACTCCAAGGGGTTATGATGGGTGTAGAGTAGACAGTTAGACACTGCCAGACTGGGTTGGATTGCTGTTTATGGCTCCCTGGTACTCTTGGGGTGTGTGAATCTGGGAAGAAGCAACCATCTCTCTGGCAGGAAAGGATCCAAGGTCTGCTGAATCCTGATCATGGCTGGCTGCTGTGTCATCTGTGTGACTGACATTCTGTGACTGGGGTTGTCAGCCTTTGATGGTCTCAGGTTCTGGTCAGAGAGGCTCACTGTTACGTCAAGATGCCGGGCAAACGGAACAAGCGGCAAAGCTAAGATGAGACACATCCCTAGTAGAGCCAGGCGGCTGGGGAAGTTCATGCCATGGAGGGAAGAAGGCCAGGAGAAATTTGGGGAAAGTGAACCAGGAAAAGGGGGATAATGGTGTGCAAAAGAAGGGAGGGAGGGAACATGGGAAAAAGTAGAGGCAGAGTTCTATCACTGGACCAGCAAAAAGGCAAGGGGTCAAGTCAAGGTAGGTGAAGGGTAATATGAACAGTTAATCCTTCCAAGGCTGGACCCTAAGGCAAGACTCAGCTTTTAGGACAGGACATTTGTTCCTGGAGCTGCAGACACAGCATAGACTCTAGAACAGGTGAAGAACAGGCATCAGTCCCTTAGGTGATAGGGAATGGCAATAATCATAGGGCTAAGGTCTCACCACAATGACAGAGAGACTGGAGTGTGCAATGGTTAGAGTCTGGTTAAAGGACCAGGTCAGCTCAGAATCCCAGCTCTGCTATTCTGAAGCTCTGTGGCCTGGAGGTTGCTATCAAGCCCACTATCCTTCAATATCTTTGGGAATTTGGTGAGGGTTAAATAAGTTAGCAATGAATGGGTCTCACCAGAAAGAACCAGAATGGTGCTGGGGAGAGATGTCTGTCTAGAAAACCAGAAATCAGTGTTACTGTGTTGGGAGTCAGGCAACCACCAGGCACTGGCCTGCCCAGTACTATCTTGCCCAGGCCTAGGAGTCAGCTTAGTCCTGGCTGCCTGCAGCATGGACTTGTGGCCAGCTCAAGGGCTAATTACTTTTGTCTTCAGCCTCAACTCCATCCCTCATGCCTGGGAGCTAGCACAGGGCAGTCAGAATAAGCTGGGCTCTGCTCTCGTAATGCTCACAGTTTATGAGAGAGACCACATCCCATAGTTTGTCCCTTGGGGAAATTCCCTGACAGATGTATGTGCCTGGCTAGGCAGTTTCTGCCCTTTCCATGGATAAAAACAACCCATAATAGTAATAGCTCTTTTTGCACAAAACACTAGCCAGGGGCACCCTGATCATACTGATGGAGGTTCCTATGCTCCCACTCTCTCTCACCTTGTCCCCTCCCCAGGGCAGTCTGGTTGGAGGAAAGCAGTGAATTTGCTAATGAATGATTGATCCTGTGGGACTAAATTGCAGAGGCCATTCTCAGAACCCCACAACCTCACATGGCGGCTTTCCACAACTCCATCTCCCCTTCCTTCTCATCTCAATTCTACTAGTGCTGTGCGCACACACTAACTCCCAGGGCAGATGAGCCCCATCAATTATAGTCCTACAGGACATTTAGCCCACACCCTTCCTTCAGTTCATTTACCGGCCTAACCACTTGGATCATAAAACTCCCTAGCACAAAAGGGCACCACAGACAGAAACAAATCAATGCTAACAAGATGCCTGCCAGGCACTCTGGGAGATGGGCAGCTGGGCAGGATGGATGGAAGGCAAAAAGGACCCTATGTTCTCCTTCTGGGGTTAACCAATGGGTGCATCGGAGGACCCTGTGCCCCAAACTTCCAATCTGGAGATAGTCATCTGCTTCTTTAGGACCTCATCTTTTGTAGTCTGGGCAGGGTAGAGACAGCCTTAGACAGAGATGGATGGAAATAAGGTACAACCCCATGACTCAGGACTTAGCCAGGGTATAACCAGACATGCAAAAAGAGAGACATGCTTTGCAGGCCGCCAAGACTCAAACCTCCCATGAGGTCCCAGGCAGGCAGCTTTTCTGAGACTCAGTTTTATTCTATGAAAGATGGTAGTGAAAGATTCCCAGGGCTGACCATCACCAGACTCACGCTGTGTGACAGGTGCTGTGCTGGCAGCCTGTCTGACCCACAGGGAGAGACACCGTACAAGGGAAATGGATGTAAGTCCACCACCAGACACCGGAGATGACTCTGACAGTGACGGAAGCATGCAGCATGAGCAGGAGAGTCAGGGGCAGCCAGATGGTCCTGGAAAGGCATGTTTGGGAGTTTGGCACGTGAGCTGAGACCTTAGCAACAAAGCGAAGGCGGGAACAAAGCACGGGCCACCACAGATGCTCTGCCACACCAAGCCTCTACCCATCCTCACGGAAGAGAATTCTCTACCAAGCAGATGGCCTGTCTCAAAGTAATGAGCTTCCATGCCTGGGCGGGCCAAGGACTCAGGGTGGGGATGGGACAGGATGGAAGATTCAGGGAAGGGGGCTGAGAATCGGTGAAATACAAGGATCCCGTTTCAGCACCACGGACAGAGAAAACCCACTGCACATCTCTGGAGCATGAACAGAGCTGCTTTGAAGTGGTTTGTTGGTACCTGCCTTCACCTCCTAGCACTCCCTGACTCTGACCAGCCCTCAACCAGACCATCTAAGCCCTCCCTGCGCCAGCCTCAGCATCGTCATCACCACCACATCCGTCCACTCCCCACATTCGCCCTGAATGTTACTGACGCTCTTCAGTTTTGCTCAAGCCCTCCCCCTGTCACACTGACTATTAAGTCCTTTCCTATACACCAAAGCTGGGTGGCTATCCTCTCTCTTTCAAAGTTCTTTCCCCTGGTGTGTGCTCTCTTTTATCCCCCGCTTTAGACTACGAGCTCCCAAAAAGGTGTGGCTAATTTCTGTTTGTCCTCTTAGCTCAGTGCTTCCTGGGGTACCCATTTATCAGCTGCAGAAATGAATCAGTGAACGGAGTTCCAGATGTCATTTTCCCCAACAGTTGCTGAGCATCCATGATCTCAGAAGCTGTGCTCCAAGCTTCACACATGTCTTTATTTACAGGTAAGGAACTGAGAGCCCTAAAGTGAGTGATGGGCCCAACTTCACACAGCTAAGAGGAAGCAGAGCCTGAACTCAGACCTGGGTTGGCTGCACAACCTGTGCCCTTGACCATGGCTCCTCCTCTCTGTCTCTCTCCAACTCAGTGCACTGCCATCTGCCAATCCCACAGAGTCTGAGCACAGCAGCCATGGTCCCCTGAAGTGATTCGGGATCTTTTTTTAGCTTGAAATTGAAATCACTGATGCTTCAAATTAGAACCTCACAATGAAAGAGTCAAACCTTCAGATCTGCTACAGGGAAGTACCCTGCACCCGCCTTTTCGGCAGGAACTCTCTGCTGCTTTTGAGCCAAACCACCTGTTCTCAGTCAATATTGAGGGCAAAACTATCAGTTTTTCAGGTCCAGGGAAGGAGAGAAAGAACCCGGATTCCCAGATGCTCAGGGGCTCCCCTCAGAGGAGCATTTATTTTCAACCCTCAGGAGTAAAGACCCCAATGTCAACAGCCTTGGTGGACCTCACTTTAATGGCTATGGTCCTAGAATGGCAAAATTTCTAATGCTATAATTGCCTGAAAGCAGACCTCAATGGCTTGTCTAGAAGTTCCAGCTCCATGGAACAGAAACACTCCATACTCAAATAAAGGGACTAAGACAGCCACTGCTCATCTTTGATGTGAACCAAAACTGACAACCCAAGCACAAACACAGAACCAGGCCAGGAATTCAGCCCCAGTTCCTGCTAACATCTGCTGGTGCCTTGCCCATCTTAATGAATACAATACCCATGAGTACTATTTGAGTAAGATATAAAGATTTGGGAGGAGGCAGAGAGGTTAGGAATACTACATTGGCCACTGGGGTCACCTGTGGGCAAACGACAGTCTTTGGTGATGTCCCAGAAGACAAGACAGAAAGAGAGGTGTGAATTGAGAAGTGAGGCTGTTGTCTGGACAGAGAGAATTTGGCACTGGAGAAGCCACAGAAAGGCTCTGTCTCAGCCCTGGGATTTGTTTCTAGAAGTTACAGCACACAGGCAAATGGAAACTCCCATGATTATCTGAAAGCCGGGCCCGTGCCAGGGCAGGACTGTGCAGGGTGGTGAGGGCTCAGGGCGCAGAGGCCTAAACCACATTTGCCTGCCAGGGGTGTGGGATGGCTACAACAGGGACTTGTACTGAACAGCACCTAGCCTGGCTTGTACGCTCACCACTTAATGCTGTATTTGCCACTGTACACCGGTACACACGTCTGAAGGGGTCACTGCCAATGTGTAATCACCTGCCATCATTATAGCATATTATTATTTGTTTGACAAATGTTCTCCAGTCTTCTGTTCTGAGTCAAGCATGCTAATGAGGCAGAAGGACGAGACATTCATCAACAGACACTGACAAATGCTAACGTTGTGCCCAGCACTTCTGACCCCTGTCTTCCTTGGAGAGCTCCTGGGGTACCCATTTATCAGCTGCAGAGACGAATCAATGAACTGAGTTCCAGATGTCATTTTGAGTGTCCATGATCTCAGGAGCTGGGCTCCAAGCCTCACATCTTATTTACAGGTAAGGAATGGAGAGCCCTAAAGTGAGTGTGTGCCCAAATGAATTTATCTCAGGTGACTTAATTCTCGTACTACCCCTGTTTCCGATGAGGCAGGGAGTCCTCTCATGTGTTTATGAATAATGCTCTCAATGGATGATTAATACAGACTGGGTCTTAGCTGCCTTTCCTGCAAGCCTTGCTGAGGTCCGAGGCAGGGGGATTACAGCTTTGGAGGGAGGAGTAGCTGCCATCACGCCAACTGGGTTGGAAGCAATGACTTGGGCAAAAGTGTGTAAGAAAACAAGACTTGTCTTTAAGGACCTGACTGAGAAAGCTTTTACGGCATACTCAAACAGTCTCTGAGGAGAACACCGGGACATCCCTCTTCACGTTTTCGCTTCAATACAAACCGAGATTATAAAAAAACAGTTCCCGGCATCTCCAGTGCAAGTGTTTAATACGAGGAAAAGGTAATTAGCGATCTGCAGCGTGGCTGTTCGAGGATGAAGAATATTGCCGCCTGCTTTAATTGCACGGGAAAACCTACTTAGGGAAATTAACACAAAAAACGAGATCGGCCACTTCAGGGCTAAGAAAACAATCACAAAAACCATAGGAGTCTTCACAGCCCAGCACTGGCTGGCTGGCTGGTGAGGGAAGGCCCTGGGGACAATTACTAACACCAGAAAACCCTCTCCTGGATGCATGCCACCTTGGCCCAGGAGGCCAGGACACCACTCCATAGTGCTCCATAAACTTCTTCGAAGGAATGTTCCATTTGCAAAATGAATGCACTCTCTCTCTCTCTCTCTCTCTCTCTCTCTCTCTCTCTCTCTCTCTCTCACACACACATACACACACACACACAAATGAACACTATAGAGAAGCTGAGAAACAGAAAAGTCTGAAGCAAGTGGACAATGTTATTCTGTCACGGGTGTGGGGCGAGGAGGGCAGGGCTGTCGTCCTGCCTGTAGATGGGATTACACAGGTGATTGTGTCTCTGTTTTGTTCACTAAGCAGAACTGCACTATACCCGACGGGCATGGAGGACTCCTTGCAGGGATTTGTAGTAGATTCTGGCTGTCCCTCCTTCCCATTCTCTTATTATTTTATTTGCGTGCTGTGATTGCTGCTTGCTTTCAACACAATTCCCCGAGGATGAACTCCTAGATGTGAAATTGCCTGCTCAGTTCTCCACTTCCTGTAACTGCTGTCATGTTGGCCTCCCCAGAATTCCCGGCACTCTGGCCTTTGCTCTAACAACACAGATGTGTCGTCACCAGCAACAGGTACGATGGTTCTGAAAAGCAGTTGCTAATTTGAAAAGAGAAACAGGTACAACGTTCTTTGCCTTGCTTCCTGCCCTATGCACAGGCGGAAGCAAAGTGTGCAGGTCTCAGCTCTGGGAGGTGAAGGGCACCTAGTTAGGCACCCTGGGCAGGGTTGAGAGTCTCCCATAATCTAACTGTGACTGTGGGAAGCGACCCCAGTTCTCGGTACCTTACTTTCCTTATGTGCAATACAACGACTGCAGAGGCCGGTTTAAAAATCCTGTAGAGATTAGAGGGAGAAGTACGTGACAGACTGGTGCACCTTAATGGCAGTAAGTAAGGACACGGGCCTTTGGTGTCACCTGTGGCAGACACTACTTGCTTGCTGTGTGTTTTTGTTTGTTTGTTTTTGTTTCTGTTTTTGTTTTTCTGGTAAATTGGCTTAAGGGCTACTTGTAAGACATGGGGTATTTCAGTTCAAGAAATAAAACTTGTTTTCAAGTGCGGAGCCTGTGGGAAAAACTCCACCTTGGCCCTAAGGATACTTCCGCTTCTACGTGTGCAAAGGGGATTTGGGAGCAAGCCGAGGCAAGAGCCTTAAGCACCCACTCTGCCCAAGCCAGAGGGCCACTGTCCTGTCTGCTATCATGGTGCAGCTGCGGCTGCATGTGTATGCGCATGTGTGCAGCGGTCAGCGGTTGATGTTGAATATCTGTCTCCAGTGTTTCCACAATATTTTTCCAGATTGTTCTTCTCTGAGCCTGGAACTTTCTGATTTGACTAGAGTGACTGTCCAGTGAGTGCTGGGATTCTACTGTCTCCGGCTCCCCAGATGCATGCCTAGCCACCCCATTTTTAACATAGGTGCTGGGGATCTGAAGTCCACATGTTTGCACAGCACTCTCTCCCTGGCCCCTTGCTCAGCTTTAAAAAAAAAAACAACCAAAAAACACTGTGCCCAAAGTCCTGCTTATGGCTCCGGCCTAACAGGCTGGGGCTCAGACCAGGCCTTGTGTCATTAACAGGCATTTTTGATGAGAGCAATGCCAGCCAACCCTCAGAGAATGATGGATCCACCAGCCTGTGGGACATCACAGTGACAGCCAGTTCTCCTCTCCTCATCCTTGAATAGCTGTCCTGTGCCAGCCACGCACATCTTTCCATGACTTTCTTGGCTGCTGGAGTTTCCAACCTCTCACCTGACCTGCACTTGCCCAGCCACTCTGTCCTCTGAATGCCCCCCCCGGTCACAGTCACTTGGCTGCTTGTCACGTCTCTTAATGACACTGCCATTGGAGTTCTAGCACAGGGCTCCCTTTCCACAAACTCTATCATCATGGGAGGAAAATGCTTTAAAACAAAAACAAAGCCCCTGCTTATACTAAGTGCGCCCAGATGTTTCTCCTTGTCGTGATTCCCTAAGCAATCCGGTCTAACAGCCATGGACAAAGCCTTTACTACGCGGTGTAAGCATGGAGAGCGGATCTCGTGTCCCAGAGAAGCTGAATGAGTTCTCCGTCGGCATGGGACCACTTTCTACAAAGAGCCAGAGTATCTCCCAATCTTGATACACTGGGGGGCTATAGCTCCCCTCTGTAGCCAGTGAATGATGAGTGTGTGGGCATGTAGAGCCACTATGATCAAATGCCCTCATACATGGGGCTCACACACCCCCTCACTCAGAGCTGAGGCGACCTCTTTAAGAGAGCTGAGTTCTCATGCTGACACTGGGGGTCTTTTATGTTGTTGTTATTCTATCCTTGACTTCAAGATAGCTTGTTGATAGGGCTGGCATGAAGGCTCAGTAGGTAAGAGCAGTTGTTACCAAATCCAAGAACCTGAGTTCAGTCCCTGAAACCTACACGGTGGAAGGGGACAACTGACCCCAGCTATTCACTGAAAATACAGAGAAGCTGTCCCCTGGGAAGTACATGCCTGTGTAAGGGTAACTAAACTCCACAGGCGTACTGTAGCATGCACGCACACGTGTGTGCGCTCATATGTGCACACGCACACAGAGTATATATTAAAAGATTTAAAGGTTGACAGAGCTTTACTCAAATCTTATGATTGCTTTGTGGAAGAAGTGTAGTTATCAAGGAAAGAACAAAACAACAAACAAAACCTTCCCTAACACTTTATCAGGACAGAAAGATTCTAGAAGGTAGAGCCAGAGAAAATCCTGTACAACAGGAAACCCTTCATTACAGGCTCCAGCACCAGGCACGATGACAATGTCAGGGCAATCTGACCGAGCTACAAAAAGAGGAGTGGAGCTTTGTGGATACTTGAGATGTTAAAAGTCAACTCTCACTTCTAAAGTGGCCCCTGGTCTCGAGGTTCAAACCACAGCATGTAATTTTAGAGAGAAAATATGAAATCTGACATACTCTGCAGATTCAGGCAGCAGAGAAGGCTTGCTAAGGGGCACAGGGAATCAGGGCTACATGCCGACACTTAAGGGAGCTTTGCCCACAGTCACCCCAGGCTTCATGGGGTGCTCGAGGGGACAGCTTCACCCCACACGGATTCATAAGGGATCACATAAAGCTTTTTAAAAACAATCCCTCCAAGATGGAAAGCTATTCACTGAAAATACAGAGAAGCTGTCCCCTGGGAAGTACATGCCTGTGTAAGGGTTTATAAACGATTTTAATATCCCAGTGACAAAAGCCAGCAGCCAAAGAAACAACACAACTCGGGGAGGTGGACTTAAATTCAGGCACCTAACAGAAATTCTGAGTTCTACCTTAGGAAGCCTGGGGAGCAAAAGAGGAGGAGCCTGTTCCCCACCCCCAGGGGCCAACCCTTCTGCACCCCACAGCCCCATCAGCAGCACACGGCTGTGATAAGCAGCCTTGTGGGACCATGGCATGCTAAGTCCTTCCATAGGCCATGCACAAAATCATAGGACCACACACAGCCCTACCAGGCCTCAGGGGTCAAGTCAGACAAACCTAAAATCCTGGAACTAAGAAGTCACCGGAACAAAATGCTTGTTTGCAAAAGGTAAACAGATATCACAGATATACATATATAGTCAAAGGAAGTGCTACGAGGACAGAAAATTGTGGGGTAGTATGCAGGACATCCCCAGAAAAAGTGCTGCCCCAAGCACTTCCACCTCAGAGGCCCAGGCTTCTTTTATTGACTAATTTATCACGGAAACAGTCAAATGAACTGAACATCAGGGGGTACGCGTCCATCTGCAGCCCTCATTTATTATTGAAACCCATATCAACCTCCTGGAGCTCCCTCTCTGCCATCACAAGGCCACCCACACAGCACTCAGAGCCCCAACCCCAGGCCACACCCCCTCTGTCTCTAGTGTCTCTCACACACAGGAAGAGGGTTTGCGTCACAACCGCATCCTACAGAAGATGATTCAACTTTGTCTGCATTTCCAGGAGGGCTACAAACCCCATGAACTCAAGGAGCTGCAGCCAGCTTCAGCGACCCCATTCTGGAAGAGATTCCAACTGTTCCAGCACACAGGAACCCAAATTGGCCTGTGCCTCACTCAAACCAGGCGCTGGGAGGTCAAGAGTAGTTCAAAGTGCCTTTCAACAATGACCTGAGAGTCACACATGACTCCTTACCTGCCTCCAGCCCTAACAATTGTGCTTTCTTTTCTCTCCATTCCTGTCAGTCCCTTTACCGGTGTGGACAAACTCCAGAGAGATATGCACAAGGCCACAGATAGAAACCACCACAGGCAGCTGCCATGGAAGGCAGGGTAAAGGCTCAAAGTGCAATCTCACTGGGACAGGTGAGGGTGTTCTCTTTTATGTGACGGATATGCATTGAGGGGGGTGGAGACACCATTGGCTGGTGAGATCCACCTGTTCATGATCTCCACCTGAGTGTGAGTTCTGACACACTTGAGGCAAGACTCAGAGTGAACACGGGGAAACAAAAACTGCCAACAAGGTCCATATCTGTCGAATCTGATCATTAAAAACGCTGTCTTTCCAACCACATTCTTCCATTCACCCTGCTTCCAAAGAGTAACAAGTTCTCTCGCACAGTAAGAGTAAAAGCAACACCTAAACCTGCGAAGAGGTGGGATGCCCTGAAGCACCAGGATGCAACTGTCTCGCTGGCCCCAAACATCCAACTGCAGGTGAAACTCACAGAACCAACACTTGCACACAAGGACGTTCCTCAAACGATCAGATGTCACTCTGCTTCTGGGTACCAACCGAAGTTAGTTTCAAAAACTTCTGGACATTGCAGATTCCTCTCCGCCCACTCCAGCCATTTTCCTTCCCCCGCCTTTGCCCCATGCTCTGTGATCCTTAAAGACCATCAACCATGCAATGAACAGAGACCAACCAACTCTTAGTTACCCGCAACACACCTCATGCTAGCTAATACCACAAGATGGCTTGGTGACGTGCCCTTAGGACGCAGGAGCGGGCAAACCACCCAAAGATCTGTGTGGCCCCAGCATCATAAAGATGTCTCCATCTTCCTCTTGAAGACCCATGGCCAAGTTCCATGTATGCTTTATCCTCTCAAAGAACTATGAAGTTGACACTCAACATCAGGGACAGAGGAAACAGCAGGGGTGAGGACACTCGGGGAACACAAGCCACGCGGCCTAAGTCATCCACCATCCTAGTGGTTGTGCTCAGAAACACAACCCACGTGAGAGTCGGCGCTCTCCCAAGCAGCACGATACAAACACCTGTGCCCTACCTCAATCAAGAAGTCCCCGGTCCTTAGTCCGGCTTGCCACGCAACCCCACCTTCATCCACGGACTCCAGGTACTGCAGGGCTGGAAATGCCGGTGTCGGTGTAAACTCCTCAATGGGGGTATCAGCTAGGAAGAGAAAGAAGTTCTGTGTTATGAGTCTGGGGGATGTTTTCCGAGTTAGTCATCTCACTGGCCATGGGATCCTGGGAGGAAGACAGCCACTACATCCCCCATTGGGAAGCAGTGGTCCTGGCTAGCTCTCCCCAGAGAGGGAGGGGCTCATTACTCACATGCACATCGGTGCTAATGTAAGTCACAGAGCGGGGTGCACGCCAGTACCCCATCATGCCTCTTGGCCTCTCTGCCGAAATCATGGGATAAAGTACTCTGCGGTACATGTCTACACGTCTGTCATTTGCTTTAAAAGTATCAATGACTAAACATTTTCAGTTCTAAAAATGGAAAAGTTCCTTCCTCTACCACACAGAGCTAGGGAAAGACCATACTGAAATCGGCTGCCAATTTCACAGCTATACAGACTTGCAACCCAGGGGATTCAACTTGGAATAGGGACAGAGCACAGTGTTGACCCAGTGGGTGGCTGCTGATTTGGAACCTGCTCTGAAGTCTCTGTAGGGGGGACCTGGCTTTCTGTGACCATCACATGACCAGCGTGCCTCTTGGCAGAGCAAGGCTGGGCTTCTGGGGCCCACGGGGCTGCTGAGGGACTTTCTCCGTCCTCCTGAGAGGCCGGGGGTGGATGGGTGGGAAGGTGTGAAGCCCGAATTGGGGGAGGGGAAGGCACACCACACAGGCATGGACCTGCACCCTGGGGGTGGAGAAGGCTCTGCTCTTCTCTTTTTGGATGGATTGCCGTGGGCGGCCAGAGCCTATGACAGGTGGGCAGGCGAGCCAGGGAAGGAGGCCTCCCGCACAGGTACAACTGCCACATGGATGACCCCCCACCTGCCTCAGGAAGATGCCTCTTCTTGGGAGGGCTGATGCCATTTTGCTGTAGTTGGGAAGGGAAGCCCCACACTAGGGGTGAGCATGGGCACTGCTTTGGGCTGTGACCCAGAGCCTCCCCTTCCCAGGCCACAGGGTGTGAGCACTACCAGCTTAGTTTGTGGCAGAGGGGACCTTCTATTCTCCTTGCCTTTGCAAAGTCACCTTAGAGGTGAGTATCTGGACACCTGCCATCCGTGGAGCTGAAACCCGTCCCCAGCACAGGCCAGCTTCCGGGTACCTCAAACTTGGGCTGGGCCATTCTGGGTATCTGAGATCAGGAGCTTTGAGAGCCGGCGCACTGTGACTGAACTGAAGCCCAAGCTGCAGGGTCTCCCCAGGACTGAGAGAAAAGGGGGGAGGGAAGGAGAGAGAGCAGCTCATTTGGAGCAGCACTGTAGATGGAAAATTAAAAACAATGCCTGCAGGAAGCCTCGATGTTTTCGGAGGAAGGCAGAATGTTAAAGAGCATCGTTGTCTAGCAACCAAGTGCCCCCAGGAAAATGCTTGTTTCATGCTTATTTCCAAGCTAAGGAAGGTTCATCATACAAGCATGTGTATAACACACACACACACACACACACACACACACATACATACACACGCGCGCGCTAGAGGGGATCCCAGAACGCTTACCTTTTGCCCCTCGGAGCACGAATCCAAAGCCCTCGTTGTCTTTCTTCTGCAGGACCACCGTCTTGTCCTCAATAATGCAGTCACTGTAGAGAGAATTCCGGGGATAGCGACCATTATTGTAACCGGTCATCATCACGGTGGCTGCTCCACCGCCGGGGATGCTCATCATCACAGCCAATTAATCACCCAGCTCGGATCCAGGCAGCATGGAGGAGCCTGGGCAGCAGCTCGGTGCAGGAGGAGCTGGGGGTGGGGGGGTAGCAGGATGGGCGAGCGGGGCACAGTGGGATGTGGAGGGGGGCGGCGGGAGCAGGAGCCAGCCGGGGGAAGGAGTCATGGATGCTAGAGGGGCTGCCCAGGCCGCCAGGGAGCAGGGGGCCCAGCTTAAGGGACCTGGGGGCTGGCCAGGATGCCACCGCCCAGAGCAAAGAAAGTAAGTGGCCCGGGTGGTGGTAGTGGCGGCAGAGGCAGTAGCGTGCTGAAGGAGGTCCCCAGGCCTGTCTCGGCCAGACGCATCTTCCAGGGAAGCAGAGGAAATCAGCCGGAGGAATAACCAAGAGAGCTGCTTTGCTTTGCTATTTCTTGAAGGGGCTTAAAGAGGAGATCAGGTTCTTTCCGCTTGTTCTGTGCACGAGCCAGCAGCAGGCACTGGGGACGCAGAGACCTGTGCTTTGCAGCCAGCGCCCCCTCCCTCCCTCTCCCCCGTCCTAGGGAATGTGGTGTGCAGCAGGAGCCCCCACAGTCATCTGATGAGCCCACAGTGCGACCGGCGCGGCTGCCTGGGCGTCATCCCGCGCGCAGAGGATCCGCAGGCTGGGCTGGTGGCCGGCGGGAGGGGGAGCCGCCAGCTCTGTGTCTCTCTGGGCCACAGAGGCCAAGGCTGAGGCACCGGTGAGAGAGTGAGGGGCTCAGGCCATTTCAGTCCCACCAGAGCCAAGAAAGGCAGCGGCTCCCTCCCGGGGAAGATGCCTTGCTGAGGACAGAGAGGCCGGCAGTGTCCCCGTTGCAGGGAGGACTGAGAACCACAGGGTTCACCTCTTTGTAGAGCATTTCCATTTTTAAAGGAAACAGACTGAAAAACCTCAACTTTGCTGTTGCGGCCAAAGTCGCCTATCACCAACATTAACAGAACTCCAGCTGTCCACCTGGAGGTGCACGCAGGGCATACAGGAAGGAAGATGCTGCCTACTGACTCGAGAGTCACCAACTGTGGCCCTCTTTGGCCTTTTTGGTGGGTGCGGAAGGGCAGGAGACAGGGCTGTCTGCATCTCAGATTCAGCCATTGCCCCCGCCCCCCGGAAGTAAGTCAGAAGGCAGGAAGTCTGGGGGTTGGGACCTGGAGAAGGAGGGAGAGGGTTTTCTTTTCTCGAGTCCCAGTGGGAGGTGTGAGCACATAGGACGCGGTGGCCACAAACCCCAACGGAGGGAGTAGCAGAGCCCTGGGGTACAGAGGAAGCAGGGAGTGAGGAGCAGCTACGGGCTCCCAGTCCCACAGTGGTGACAGTTCTCTTTGGCGGCTTGTGGTCTACAGAAAGCACAGGATTTAGAGTCTGGCCTGCAGGCAGCAGCCGATTAGGACCCGGCACCCTGGAGCTGGAGGAGCCATGCAGCCCCATCTAACCAGCCTAGAAGGCCAGTCTAACCTTCTGTCATTGCGACACCAGGCTGACATTACCAGCTACAAAGTTCATACTTAACCATGTAAAGTTGCAAGGAAAAAAAAATAAGACAATAGAATCTTAGAATGTTTGAGCAGTTTTATCATTTTGGGTTGGCCCTGTTATAGCTGCCTTGGGTAGATGTGGCCAGTGTTCTGCCAGTTAGACACACCTGGTAGCAGGTGAGGAAAGAGCAGTGACTTTTTTCACCGTTCCCATTGGGCAGGTGAGACTGATGACGTTGGGGACACCGTGGTCACTCCTCACAGGGTCATACTAAGTAATGTCCTCCACCCCCGTGCTGTGTTCTGGACATTGGCTATGGGGAAGGCAACATAGGCTGGGCAGTGACCCAGGCTGTGAGCACAACAGTCTAGGCAGGATTACTAGCCATAGAAGTCTGAGAAGGTATCTGAGAAGCTGGCCTCAAACCTTGCTCTGTTTGCTGAGACATGCCGCCAGCCTCCTGGGTCATGGGCACAGGTGTTATGAGACCTCTTATACTCAGTTCTCAAAGGCTCCTGCGGCACCAGGTCCCACTGGGGTGAGGAGAACCCATGGGTGAACCACTAGGCTGGCCTGCAGAAGCAACAGGCCCTGTGGTCCTCTGCTTCCCCTATCGACAGGCTGTAGCACGGCCCACAGTCACTTGGGGCTGCTGTGGTTGAATGCCACAGTACCTGTGATAGTGTGGTTTAGTGACAAGGCCCCAGGGAACCCCTTTCAAGTATGGTCAGTAACTGGAGAGGGCCTGGCTAGTAGCCAGTTCCTACTATCACATGACTGCTTGGGAGGAGAGCTGGGGTGGGGAGAGACTTGTGGCTGTGGATTCAGGGACCTTACAAGACACTGGGTGAAGCAAGCTTACGCCATACCCTTCCATCTTCCCACTTTTGTGCCTGCCCTCAATTTCTGGAATATAGACTCAGGTCTCTTACTGGAGACCCCTTTCTCCTCCAACTTCCCAAAGGAAAGCCACCTGCCTTGGAGCCAGATAGTAGAAACCTTGTGGTTCCCTTTATGCACCTTCTTAGCCATGAGAGTGTCTCTGAGCTTCTGCTGCTCAGCACAACCCCCTTCTCTCCATGTACATTAGCAGCCGAGGGCTGCTTGAGGGTCTCAGAGACGATGTCGGCATAGTCCCCTGTGTCCAGGGGACCAGCAGCACTGGCTTTGGCCTGGCTCAGGACAGAAGTCATGGAAGGCTCCCAGAATGCATTTCATCAGCCAGCAGAACCTGAATGCACCCAGACACTTCCTCACACCACAGCCACAGGGACCTGCTCAGAGCAGTGGTGCTGTCTGGACACTGGCTGTCCCCTGACTGCTTGGAGGGGCAGGAGTGTCACTGAGCCTGGTTCAAAGTAAAGTGTGACTCTGAGCCTAAGGTCACCCTGACCTTCTATGCCTCGGATCTTACTCTATAGAATGAGAATGACAACCACAGGTATGGCTGTGGAGGAGGGCAGAAAGAGGGGGCTGAATACCCCTTGAGACCCTGCACTGTCAGGGCGGCCCCTGGTGGGCAGTCAGCTGTAACACACAGGGATTACTTTCAGTTTGAAAGAGTCACTATTAGAGGCTTCTTCTGCAACTCCAGGCCAGAGCCTTCTCCCAGAGTCTGATCTTTTAAGACCTTCCCGGCTGGTTTCTGCTGTGACAGCCCTATGTGTCCAGAAAGACCCCCCGCCCCCCAGCCTTTCATTCCTGGAAAACTGCTTCCAGTTCCTCCTCTCAGTGATGCTTCTCAGGAGCTGAGGCCCACCATGCACCCACTGCCCTTACCCACCAAAAGACCTTGGGCCTAAACCCTAAATTCAGACATCTACCAGCCTGAAGATGGTGGGTAAAACTTAGGAGTGGAAAGTGAGTTCCCACTGACAGACACACCACTGTGGGCAGATCCAGTGCTGGCAACCCTGCCCTCAAGATTCCGTGTACCCTCCTGGGCCAATGCCCCCTTCTCCCTAAGGGGCTCAATCTCCTATGAGACGCGAGCTGCTGTTACAGATCACCCCAAATGCTCAGGAGCTGGCAGAAGCTGAGGCAGGGGTGCAGCACGCGGCAGAGGGGAACTGGGTGGGAGATGCTGGGGATGACTGCAAAGGGAAAGGCTACCCTGGACTAGCTCGGCAGCCCCTTCCTCCTGCTTGAGTAAGTTGGGTAAGCACATCAGCCTCGCTGGCTACTGCTGGTGCTTTCCCAGAAGCAGAGCTCACACTGTCCCAGAAGATCTACCCTCCAGAGGCAACCCAAAGACACTGCCCACATTTCACTCAGACATATCTGAAGCTCCCATACTCTGCACACTGCTCCTGGGTGACTCCGCTCAGGCTTCTGCTGGAGCCCTGTTCCCTTACCCATCACTGACCAGGTGCCTAAAGCACCTGGATTTCCAGGAAACAAGGATCCCCAAATTCCCTACTTTAAAAATCCCAGTGTTAGTTGACTGGACACAAATACAAGCCAGCAGCATGCTCTCTAGATTTGTGTTCTGCACAGGGAAGGGGAGTTCTAACGTTCTACCCCACATGTACCCTCCTGTGTCAACAGTTGCCTTCAGCAGGCATGATATGGGGTAAGAGTGGGCACATACATGGGTACTTTGCTACATACAGCTGCAGGGGTTGTGTATGGTACATGTCAGAGAACACTGCCCACAATTCATATATATGTGGTCATGGGTGCATCACGGCCTTGTGGACATATGGAAGAAACTTAAGGAGGGGCCAGGTTCCTTTCCTAGTTCACATTAAGGTAGGAGCTGGTCCATCAGTTGCCATGGAGAATGAAAGTGCTGTTTATACAAGAAACACATTGACCTCTAGGAACCACATGCAGAAGGCAGCCATGTTTGCTCTCATCCCCAAGATCCACCTTGGGTCAACTGACCAAGTACATGTGGAGTGTTGTGGAGACTTGAGGTCTGCCACAGCGTGGATTGAAGGACCTCCCCGACATGGCATGCCTGAAGGGGTTTATGAGGTCCACCTTGTAGGACCCCATGCGGCCAACCAGAGTGGCATTTATTTACTGTTTAGTTTTTGAAGAAAAGGCTTCACTTTGTAGCCCAGGCTGGCCTTGCACTCTTGGTGATCCCCTGTTTCAGTCTTCTGGGTTGCTGGGATTAGAGACGTGAGCCATCATACCTGGTGTGGCCTTTTCCTGTCTCTGTGACAAAACACTCGACATAAGCCACTCAAGGAGGGATGGGTTCACTCAGCTCATGGTTTGAGGGTGTTGTCCCTCATGGTGGGGAAGGCAAGGAGGCATGAGGTGGCTGGTCACATTGCACCCACAGTAAGGAACCATAGAGGGATGAATTTTGGTGCTCAGCTTGCTTCCTCCTTTTTATCCAGTCTGGGACCCCAGCCCATGGGATGGTGCCCCCCCCCACATTCAGGATGGCTCTTCCCTCAGTGAAGCCAGTCTAGAAACTTCCACAGGCATGCCCAGAGGCTTGTCTCCTAAGTGGTTCTAGACCCCATCAAGTTGACAATACTAATTTTTTGGTTTCCAAGTGTTTAGAGGGGCCTGAGGGACACCTTGTGGGGCAGCACTCTAGGCCAGGGAAGGCTGCAGGTACCCACATAACTCCTTGCAGTGCAACTGTTCCTATGGTAGGGCAAACTTGGAGCCATGGACAGCCAGGCCTTGGCTGAGGAAACTAAACAAGAGGTGTCCCATATAATTGTAAGCCAGTCTTTTAGGGACAGGACCACCTTGGACAGATTGATCCTGAATACGGGGTTGTAGATGTGGACTTGGGCCACTCTTGGGGTTCTTGTGGCAATGGCAACCTTGTCAATCAAGATGTTTTGGTTTTTCTTTGATCATCTGCAAAAGGATTCTAGCCTTGGGCCAGAGGTAGCTGGGGCCCCATGTAAAGCTGCCACAAAATAGTATATTAACTCAGACATTTGTAGTGAACACCTACTAAGTGTCAGCTGATGGCCTACTGAGTGCTTGGCATCTTGGAGGGAATAGACTAGGCTCAGTCTGGACCTACGGAGGCATAGAGTATAAGTGTGTTGAATGGCACATCCCCACACACGGACACCCTAATCTGGTCCCTGGCTCCTTGGAAGCAGGGCTTTTCTAGAGATGGGCACTCTGGACTTAGGAGCCCATGAGACCAATGCCTGTATCCTTACCAGAAAGGAGCAGAGTGAGCTAGAGGCTCAAAGACCTCAGGAAGAAGCCACAAAAGCTGAGTGGGGTCTGGAAGGATGTAACCATTAGCCAAGAACCAGAAAAGAATCACAGTCAAACAAGAGGGGCCAGTAAGGGGCCAGGAACCCTCTCTTTCCGGGGAGCTGGAAGCAGGGGCAGGGCTGCCCATGCCTGTGATCTCTGGATCTGGCTGGTGGAGTTAGGAAGACAAACGGACGTGGTGGTCACAGAAAACTGCCCAGCTGACAACAGAGGAGTTGGGGCTGTGAGGTCCAAGATGATCTTCCTCATAGAGAAGACAGGCACAGCATGCACAGGCTTGGATGGCTGTGGTGAGGCATGAGGGAGGCTGCAGAGCAGGGATCCCAGCCTGATGTCCAGGGAGGCTGGGCTCCACCTGCACGCACAGAGCTGGCACCTGCGCAGCAAGACCTCGAATCTGTGACAGCTCCAGCTGGCCCCTCGAGTCGTCCAGGAAGGCGGAGATGACAGATAAGCATCTGAGCTATTCCTTTCCTTCAGTGAGGTGGACACACACAGTGGCTGGAATTTAGTCTTGGGGTGAAAACTGGCTACTCTTTCCTGAACAACTCTTCCCTGGGCCCAATCCTGCTCCCTGGAGGCTACAGATGCTCTTTTGTGTGTTGGGAGTGGCCCATGGTGTGACAGAAGACACAGATCTATGGCTCTTCAAGGAGCCACAGTGGAAGCTGAAGCCAGGAAGGTCCCATACAAGAGCTGGGTGTTACAGGGACCCAGACATCAGGAAGCCACTCAGCACTGGTGCAGACAGAGGCCTGCAGAAAGGGACTTCACAGACCCTGCTGGGGGTGAATTCTGGCCAGCTGAGCCTATGCAGGTGTGGAGGCTACCATCAGGAAGTGACAGCGGTATCCACAGTCATGCAGATAAGTGGGGACTCCATCTGTCCCCAGGCTTTGGCTTCAACTCCCAAGCCTATTTGCAAGCTGGGAAATAAGTTTGGTGCCTCTCAAATGCACGGGGTGTAAGCAGCAACATAGCAGCCTGCCTTTAGATGAATTGTCTCTGGAATCTCACCTGGGGTCAACTCCATTTCCTGTTAAATCTGGTATCTGTAAACATCATTCCTTCAGGTGTGAAAATCACTTGTAAGCTAGATTTTTCTCACCTCAGAAGAATCCTCAAGTGCTGTTGGTTGCTAAGAAGTGTGTGCGGGCACCGCCAGGCAGTGGCCACAGTGACTCAGCTGAATGGGTTCAGGGAAAATTTATTTTAGACAATTCCAATGGCCAAGTGAAGGCCGTGGGCATGCTGGGAACATTCACTAGCAGTGGGGTGGGCCATGGGGAGGCGGGTCTGCTCTCTGACAAGGGGCATGCGATGGAAATCCAAGATCATCTTTCTGAAGCACTTGCAGGACAGGGAGTGGAAGGCTGAGAGGGGCATCCCCATTGCTCCTGTGACTTCATCTCAGGGCCGGGCTGTGCAGGAACTGGGGCACTATTAGAAAGACGTGTCTCCAGGGAGCAGCAGTGACGGCAGATGCCCTAGAAATTTCTGGATTCTGCCAATCAGAAAGGATGGGGCCATGCAGGATGAGGTCAGCTCCTCTGTGGGGGGTAGGGAGGTGCTGGGGCACCGGCCAGGACTTAACAGGTGTCCCGGCTCAGTCTGTGGAGCTGCCAGCCAGGCCCTCATGCTGCTGGTGCGGGCAGTCGGCCCAGCTCACGGAGGTAGAGCTGGCTGTAGATGGCACAGAGGGCCTATCTGTGGGTGGGCCAGGGGAAGGGAGCCGGTCCAGAGGAAGGCTTGGAAACCTGCAGGTGGACAGGAGGGGTTTTGTCCACTTGCCACCAAAATGGGGATCCTCTTGGCTTTATCCACATATGGTACCGTCCTCTAACATCCTGCTTCCTGATTGGAGCAGGATTGGTAAGACTATCTTGCTTCTGGGCCACTAAGTCTCATGCCGGATGCCACTTGGGCTTTCAGTGACAGTCAACTAAGGATGCTACTGGGAACCGGAGTTGTGTCACCTGTGGGTAAGTGATGGAGACAGACATGGGCTGCACTCCTCCTGGCTCCTGGGAGCCACTCTCTCTGGATGAGTGGAGGCTCCACCCCTTCCCATGGAGACCGCACACACGCTCCTCAGACGCACGCTTGCCTACGCCATTTCTCAGATGGGCCATTATGAAAACGTCCTGCCGGTGTTTATTACAGCCATCTCCTTCCTCGTTGCTAACGTGATAAGCAATACAACTTCTTCCTGATGGCAAAGACCATGAGCAGAGAACTCGATTCGAATTAAATCGTCTCATTACCTTGCAATAAGTCACCTGCGAGTGTTGCCTAAGCACCATCCGGTGTGCTACCTGCCAAGCACACTTCAGGAAGATGGTTCCAAATGCACCTTGACTTGATGACAATGACAGCCGCTCCCGGCTAAAATGAGGGAACCATGCACAGAGAAGGGAAGGGGGACCCAGACCCCGGGTGGGATGCATCCCAGTGTCCTGAACCCACACAGGGTCCTTAGAAAGAGTCCCCTTGCTGGCTTTGCCATCCTCACTTGTAATGTTGGTATTGGCCGCAGCTTTAACCCACCCAGGCTGGTGAGGAAACATTTATTTGAGAGGGGTCAGGCACAGAGCAGGACCTGGAAGCCTGCTGCATTCTGGGAATGTAACACACAAACATAGATATTGCCGTGTGCACCCCGCCCTCATGTGGGTGTTAGCAGGACAGTCTTAGGTGCTCTGCTTGGAGCACGTGGTAGGACATACCTGTAGGCTAGACACAAGGTGTTCCCACTGAGGGGGCAGATGAGGGTCAGGGACCCATGAGGGAGGGACAGCAGCCTCCTTTATTCTGGAGCTTTCAGGAACCTAGGATCTTGCCCCTGTGGCCTGAGGTTTCCCTCCATGAGCCCAGCTGAACATCTCCAGAAAGGCAAGAGGTAGGGTGGCCCACAGCACTCTGGGAGAAGCTGATTCAAGCTAACAACTGAGGAGATGGAGTAAGTGTCAGGGAGAATGGAGACCATTTGGGTGCCATTCTCCAGGAACTACCCCGCAGGCACTCCACTCTGACCCTGAGACAGCATGGCTCAGGAGACCAAGACAGAGAAAACACTTTTGTGTTTTCTCAAGATTCCCTTCCAAGTCCTGCAAAGGCCCTTAGAGACCTGATGCTGGGTCTCCCCTAAATTCACTCTTCATTGTATGTATGCATGTATGTATATATACACACACACATACACACACACATACCTCACCTTAAATCAGACAGTATTACCTTTCCCATTTAAAGTACTCCTTCTGCAGAACTTCATCATTTTGGGAATAATATCTAAAATCTCCACCATGATCAGGCCCCCGCCCCTCTCAACTCCCTGTACTCCAGCGGGGCTGCCATTTCCCCTTCTGTGGGCAGGTCCCACTCATTAACCACGGTGTCTTGGCATGACCCATGCTCTCTGCGCAAAGCTGCCACGAACTTCGGGAGCCAGATTGTTGTCATAACATAGGTCCTTCAGTGACTGGGGCTCCTGATGGATGCTGGCCCTGGCAGGACTGAGCAGCCTGTTCTGGGCAGAATGCCCACACATGGTCATCCACTGACCTGAGGGTCTCAGTAGCTACTGGTTCCCTGAGTGACATCTTAGTGTAGTCAGTGAGGCATGGGTAAGCTCCCTGCCCTGTTCTGATGGGACATGGGACTTTCATTTTTAGAATCAGGAGTGGCTCCCTCCCAGGTTACTCCTGCAGGAGGTCAATCTGGGCTCCAGTGCAAGCCCTGCTCCCCATGGCACCTGATTTTGTGGCCTGGGGAGCCTCCAGACTGGGAGAGCATCCAGGCCAAGTCTGCTCTGGAACCTCAGCCTCCACACTGTGTGGAACATTCTTTAGAATCACCACAGGGCAGCCCAGCTGCCTGGTATTTTGCTGAGAGCAGGTCTGTTTGTGCCTTTCCCTCCATCTACTAATTAGAACGACAGATCAGGCCTGCCCCATCTGTCTGTCTCTAAGCTAGCCCAAAAGGACCACACAAACAGGCCAGGAAATAGGCACTGGTTCTTCTTATATGGCTAGCCCCCAACTCTGGTCTGTGGGGTGAAGTAGGGGCCACCCTCGGTGTAAACCACTGGAATCAGTGAGACAGCTCAGCAGGTGAAGGCACTTGCTACTGAGCCTGCCAACCTGATTGATCCCTAGGACCCACACGTGGAAGGAGAGAACTGCCTCCCGCAAGTTGTCTTCTGACCTCCACATGAATGCCTTGGAATGTGGACTCCCATACACAAATAAATACAATAAATGTCAATTAAAAACGTGTGACTGTCTGTTGGAACCCCAGATCCTAGTGAGGAGGACCCACAAGGCTTACCCACCCTGAATGCCTTGAGAAGCCCAGGTTAGGTTCAAGTCACAAGACCGAATCACAGCTGGCCCCATACCCGCCTGCTGTTGCCCGCTCCGTCTGCTTGGGAGCACCACAGCGTCAGACCGTGTTCTTCCATAAGCAAACTCTGAGGTGTGAACATGGCACTGTGTTTGCCCACATGGGGACAGGGTTGCCTCTGGTACACGTAGTCTGCCTGGCACAGGCCACCAGCCTGCACAGCCATGCTATACCAAGCTCCGTGGATGCGCCTCAAAACAGAACTGAAAAGAACTCCATAGCAGCACTGTCATCTGGTGGGGCCACAGGAAGCCTGTGGGGTTCACTGTGGGTGGAATCCCTTTAGCTCCTCCCCAGGTGCTGGCGCTCAGAAAGAGGACACTGTCGCCATAGTGGTGCTTACAAAAGTAGTTAGGAGTCCTAGAGGCATTGAGATGGAGCCTGTCCTTTCTGCTGCCCTCCTTCTTTCTCTCCTTTTATAGAAACAGGGTCTCTATTAATTGACACTGGCCTCAAACTTACTATGTAGCCGAGGCTGGCCTTGAACTCCTGGCCCTCCTGCCTCCACCTTCCCAGTGCTGAGATTTTAGGCATGCATCATCACACCTGTTTTTTTGAGGTACAAGAGATTGAACCCAAGGCTTTCTGCATGTCAGTCCAGCACTATGAGCCACATTCCTGGCTCTACTTATTTGGGCTTTTTTATTATTTATTTATTTTACACAGGGCCTCATGTAGCTTGGGGCAGCCTCACTGTATAGGGGAGTCTGACCTTGAATTCCCTGAAGGCCCCAGAGCTGCCACCACCCCCAGGCAGAGGAAGCACTTTAAGATCTCCGTTTTCCAGATCAGTGGCTGATGGCTTTTCCTATAAAGACCCAGTGTGATTCTGAAGCAGTCCTGCTAACAAGAGGAAACATGGGCTCTGTTTTGTTCCAATAAAGTTTTATTGACAAACATATAGTGGGCCTTGGGCTGGGTTTTCTCAGGCCATGTCTTCGGTAATCTGTCAGGATGTAGGAGAGACACAAATACCACACCTATGTGATATGGCCCTGCCTACAGCAGAAGCTGTGAGAAGACTTCATTTTCCTCAGGAGCTGTGACACTGCCGGTACAGGTGTGCCTGGATTAATATGCCAGGGAGCTATGTGGAGAAACCAGATCACCCGTGTCTTGCCTGGAAAGGTCTGGAGGCTGGGATGGAGAGCCCTCTGCACAAAGCAAAGTGCCCTCTCGCCCTCCCCGAGCTTGACTCACAGTTGAGGGCTGCCTGGACTCGGCCTTCCTGAGCAATAATTATCAAGTGGAAATTAATATGCCAATTATCATAATGACTGTGTTCATGGGCTCCGAATGCTCTCAGCGGAACAGACTGAGCTTCCGGTTTCCCTAAGAGAAAGTGACTTTCCTTCTTTGGTCTTTTTGGAGGCACAATCTCACCACATAAGCCCAATGGCCTAGAACTCACCATGTAACTCAGGCTGGCCTCACACTTATAGCAATCCTCCTGCCTCAGCTTTCTGAGTGCAGATGTGAATCACCACAATAGATAGTGGCTCTTTATAGACCAGAGGATCAAAGGCATGGAGACATAGAGAAGGAACATACCCGGAGATGGAGTCCAACTGGGGGTGGGGGCGCGGGCAGGAGGCAGTGTCCCGTGACCTGGATGCTGCCCAGCTAGAGGGTCCTGAATGCTCACACACACCCCCCCCCGCCCCCGATGACAGAGCTGGCTCCAGCAGCTCAGCTGAGAAGTGGCTGAGCCGCCACATAGCATCTCGGATGCTCTGATACTCTGTCAGTAGATCATGTCCAAAGCCTAAAAGAAAAGCCCCAAAGGAGGTGGCACCCCGATCCCATGGGCTGGCCAATGAGAGGAGAAATGAGGGTTCCACACAGAAACAAGCACACAGCTGATGTCAAGTGTGAGAGATTCAACCAGGGGTGCCCCGGGATTCTGTCTGAATGGAGAGCCTTTCTTACACCCACACTTCTATGTGCAGGGAACTGAACCCAGGGCTTCACACATGCTAGGCCAGCTCTTTACCACTGAGCTGTATTCCAGCCTGCACTCTGGCTCCTGCCTGGAGTGCTTTTCCTGCTCGCTAACTCTAGCTGTTCAACTCGTATTCACCCCTTAAAGCCCATTTCAAACAGTCGTCATGTCTAGGAGGCTCTTTGGACGTCCCTCAAGTGACGCTGGTGCCTGCAGCGCTGAGGCCAAGCCTCATCCTATTCCTCCCTCACATCTAGCTTCCAGCACAGTCTCTATTCCATTCCCTGGTTTACGTCCTTCCACAGACTCTGAAAAAGCTAGCCACCTGCTTTCCCACTCTCCCCTGCGGCACGAACAGCTGTGGCTATAGGACATGGTTTTAGCCAATGAGATTAGAGAACAAATCTACCAGGGTCTCTGGGAATTCTTCAATGACTTGGGGCACTGGAGAAGCACCACCTTCCCCAGCATCCCTGCAGAGATGTGTTATGGTGGTGTGAAAACGGGAGCGCTAGCAGCCACTTTGCAACCACGAATAAAGAGCCAAGAGACTGGCGGGTAGCAACTGACTCATGGAACAAATACTGGTTTTGTCCACTTCCAGACTGACCACCGAGGTTGCAGTCTCATGGCGTGAGATTTGTTATAGCCAAATGCTTCCTAGTGGACACAGACAAATATATATGGAGAGGAACAAACAGGCAGGAAGAAGGATGGGCTGTGCCTGGCCTCCAGGAAGATCTAATCACAGCCCCTTGTATGTCATGGACAGAGGTTAAAGACAACCGTCTTTCCTGGGCTTAGCTGCTCTGAGTTTTACGAGTACTCTGAGTGTTCCAGATTCCTGAGCATCCCAGCTAAGCTGTCTTGCATACAGATAGTTGGGAATAAGGCCAACCAGAGTGACGGCATCTTTAGAAAGATAATGTTAGTGGTGAGTGATAGATAGGATCCTAGCCACAGTGTGGTCAGGGGAAGTCAAGGCAGGGCCTGGGCCTGACGGCTGGCAGCTATGTGGGGATCTGAACCTGTTATATAACTCTCTCCAAATTGATGGCCGCTCAGCCACATCTGGGTCCTGTACCATGCCCTGAGGAACCTCCAGGACTCAGCCTGTCCAGCCAGTTACCAACTTCCTTCTCTGCCCACAGCGCATAGCCATTAGCCCTTGCTCTCTGAGTATCCTGAGGGCTGGGCAGCCACCAACTCTGGTTGGCTATCTGCTATTCAGACAGTTGCTGCTCAAATAAAATTCCACGTCCCTCCTCTGATGACACCGTCCTGACTTGGAGGCTGCACACCTGGCCCCACAAGGTGACAGTGAGCCTGGCTTCTTGAGTGGCCTCATCTAAGGAAGACCACTGTTTGTGAGACATGTGCCTTAAGGCTGTCAAAGAAGTGATGGCCACTGGTCACCCACAGCCTGACCCATCAGAGGCCTCTCTTGGGCTCTTCCAGAGTCTGTCTCCTGTGCTGGCCAGACTCTCGCAGACTGGGGGTACTCCCAATTTGTCCACAAATATGTCTGTCCCCAGACACTGTAGATATCCCCAGACACTTGCTAGTCCCTCCCTGAGGAAGAGCTGTTTGTCTCAAGTCCTTATCTGTGCAGGAGGCTCCAGGCTTCCCCTCCCCGTCCTTTCCTCTAGCTGCTTCCCTAGCTCTAGTCTCTGGCTCTAGTCACTGCTGCCAGTTCAGTGGTGTTGCTGGATCCCCCAAAGATCCAGGAAAGCTCTCTGACAGGCCTCAGGTATGAGGTTATCCCTGTCCTCTGGCCCCTGACCCCTGTAGTTTCTTTTCTTCATTTCTTTCCTGTTCTCTTAAGTTTTCCAAATTTTGTCCCCACATCTGATTATCCTTCAGACCTGTGGCTGGCCCCTCCCTCTGCACCCATGATGCCTTGCTGGGCTGTGGTCTGCTCTGGCTGAGTGCTCTTCTACCTGTAGCCCCCCGGGGCACTCACTCAGAACAGCATACCCACTGGACCAAGCAATCCAGCCTGCCCTTGAGGGTGGGCAAGGGCACCACATCCTCCTGATAACTTCGCTGCTGGCTCACAGCTCTAGGGACACGCTCCTTCCTCAGGTATCTGGATACTCTGTCCGTACTTAAGGCATCTGCTCTCAAGATCACAGGCCCAGTGTACCTGCCATGGTACACTGCTCAGCCTGGACCCCATGATCATGCTACTGGACCTTGGCAAGAGACACACAGAGAAAGGTCTAGGAAAGTGGGGGGTGGCACAGGCAGCTGCCAGTCAAGAAAGCTGTGCCAAGAGAACCAGTGTTCCCGGGGAAGACATGACCAGTGACTGAGGATAGACAGTGTCCCCCAATTCATGTCTACCCAGAATTACAGTGTGTGACCTGCCTGGTAACAGAGGTTTTGCAGATACCATTAAGATGGTATGGGCTTAGGGCTGGAGAAATGGCTCATCAGTTAAGAGCTGTTTCAGCACCCACAACACACAGCCATCTAAATTCCAGTTCCAGAGGATCTGATGCCCTCTTCTGGCCTCAGTATGTACTGCATGCACATGGTTCATATACATAAATGTGGGTAAATACACACAAATAAATAAACAAATAAATCTTAAAATGAAAAGATGTTATGGGATAGTGAGATGGTTCATCAGGTAAAGACACTTGCCTCTAAGCCTAGTAACCTGAGTTAAATCGCTGGGACCCGCATGGTGGAAGATGGAGACCAATTCCCACAGGTTGTTCTCTGACCTCCATGTGTGCACGCACATACACAGAGGGTACCCTAAATCCAATGAGTGTTCTTATATCAGACAGAAGGGGACAGAAAAGTCCTGAGGACAGAGGGGTGCAGTCACTAGTCACTGGCATGGAGCCACCCAAAGAGGAAGAAGACCTTCAGGGTCTGCAAAGGAAACAGTCTGGAGCCCACACAGATTTGGGGCTTATCCTCCTAGCTGTGGAATACCATAATCCCCCCTCTTTAAGCTGCCTATCCATGGTACTCGTTCCCACAGCCCCAAGTCCTACACGGCTGTGCCCAGGATGCTGAGTACACAGAACAGGCACTGCACCCTGGGTCTGCTGTTCACCCGACTAGAGAGGGCCTATTGCATAGAACACAACATCTCCAAGAGAAGAAGGGCAGTGGGGAGCCACGGACCATGAGGGTCTAGGCCGTGCTGAGCAATGGCGGCTCCCATGAGCCACATGAGCACAGGTTTTCAGAGGCTCCTTACACCAAATATGCCATTTTTTTTCTTAAAATGTCCATGACCATGAGCAAGCAGAAGTTCCGGTTTGCTCCTAGCCATGAGACCAGTTGAGAAGCCTGAGCCTTCATCCGTGCAGATGGCCCAGCATTGCTGGGTACACGCTCACATCCATGATCCAGGAGAGGAAGAGGAAGAAGGAATGACAGATCTATGGTGAGCTCCACCTCACATCAGGATATTGGAAGGACAGGGCACAATGACATGGAGGTGGATGCTCTATGCTGTGTGCCCTCACTCATGACTGGGGTCAGGACTCATTTTGCAGTAGGGAGAAATTGAGGCACAGAAAGTAGGAGAATGCATTGTTATGGTGGATCAACTGGAGAAGAACAAAGTTGAGAGGGCTGGGTATCCTGTGGGTTCTGCCCTCCCAGAGCACCTCGAGGGGGCATCTCCATGCTGATTGCAGCCTTCTAGATAGCTCTCTGCCAGGCTCACATGTGGGTCAGAAACTGACAGTGATGTCTGCTGTTCTTTGGCCCTCCCTTCCTCCTCTACCTTTTCTCTCTTCATCCCTTCTAGAAAGATTTGCGATGATATCTCCATGTAATCTGGCAACCCACCCTCTACCTCCCCATCCTCCCCACCTGCAGCTCCTCTTCTCAGCTCTCCCCACTGTCCATGTCCTTCATGGATGGTGTGTCTTCCTGCCTATATAAATGTCCTTTGCAAGTCCCCAACACAGACAGTATGAGCTCCCTACAGCTGCTATGACAGACAAATACATGCTTGGCAGCTGCAATCATCAGAAACCTGCTTCATCACAGAGCTCAAGGTTGAGAGGATGTCCCCAGTTGTCCCTGGAAGGGATCACGGCAACACAGGCCACACTTTCTAAGGAGGTTCTGGGTGAGGGTCTGTTGCCCTTCTCTGGCTTCTAGTGGCTCCAGATGTCACTGGAGTTACAGCTGCATCTCCCTAGGTCTTGCCTCTGTGGTCACAGGGCCTTCTCTAGCTGTCCTCTTAGAAGGAGACATGAGATGGCACCTAGGCATTTCCTAGGAATGCCAGGACCATCCTTTTTAACGATAGCCTTAGCGTCGCCAGATCTACCAAGCCCTCTTTTTGCCTTGGAAGTTGACAAACAGAATTTTGATATAGACATCTTTGGAGACCACTGTTTGGCTGACCATTTGTGCAAGCCATGTGATATATAGCTATGCACAAGTGCATGCATTTAAGTGTTTTAATATTTATATGTTTATGTGTTTTCCTGCTTGTCTGGATGTATATCATGTATATGCAGCAAGTGCTTTTGGAGGCCATAAGAGGGTGACTGATCCCCTGGAAATGAAGATACAGGCACTGTGAGCCACGTTATGAGGGATCTGGGGATTGAACCCAGATCCTCTGCAAGAACAGCAAGTGCTGTTAACTGTTGAGCCATCTCTCCAGTTCTAGTAAGTGAATTTTTAGATGGATGGATGGATGGATAGACGAATGACTAGATAGGTTAATGATGAATGAACATATGGATGGATGGATGGATGGATGGATGGATGGATGGATGGATGGATGGACAGAGGATAAATGAATGGGTTGATGGGTGGATGGACAAATGAATGGATGGGTTGATGAATGAGAAGATGGCTAAGTCTCTCAGGTATCTGTTCTCTTTTTACAGATGTGACCCCTCTAGGGTTCTCACTGCCTCATTAACCGAGCCCCTCACTCCACTTGAAAAGTGAGAAACGCCCCCAGAATCACAAACCATGAATGTTTAAGACTCACTTCAGCTGAGGTAGGCTGGCTCCTATATGTCACTCTTTACACACCAGGACACAAACCACAGTGATGGGAAGGGACCCGGTGACTCACCCCAGAGGGCTGGAGGCAGAGCACCAAGAAGGGTACATGAATGTCCCACCCAGCCTTCCAGAGTGCTGAGGTTCCAGTCTGTCCCTGCAACTGCTGTGGCCCTTCTATCCCATTCCCCCATGTCTTCATCCAAGGAACGAAGGGCCCATGTATCCCCCTCTGCTCTACCACTAGGGAGGGTTGAGCAAGGCCCCGAGTTCCTGCAGCTGATGGGCAGGAAGGACGTGGTACAGAAAGATGCAGCCAAAGCTGTGGCTGTTCCTGTGCCTCAATCTTTCCCAGTCCCTGACTAACACCTGACTTCAATCCTAGCCAAGTGCCTGGCAGTGCCAGAGGGATCCACACTTGAGCCCTCCCAAGGGGACATGCTCTAAGTCTAATTCTCTTCTCTCCTGTCCCAGGTGTCCCCCTAGAACATAGCCCTGCTTTCCCCTGGGTTGGCCTTTTTGTTTGTCACTGAGTCCTGCGCATCCACAAACATTGCTCCTCTTTAGGGCCAAGTCCAGGCCAGGGAATCCAGGGCACAAGAGTGCCATCTGCTCTGCCAGGCTTCTGGCCACCACGACAGCCTCAGTTTTGACCTTGGTTAGCAGAGTCAGGTTTTAACCAGCATGTGTCCTGAAGAGTTAAGCGCTGTGGATCTGACTGGCTGCCAAAGAGTGTGGGCAGCCTGGCTACTGAGCCCAAATGCCCTGAGAGGAAGTCTCAGAGACAGAAGTGGCTCTCATAGCTGAGCCCTCCTGCAGACCTGACCATGTTGTGTTGCCTTCTAACTGACAGTGAAGCCAGGTGCTTGCTGTTGCCTTTGAGGAAGCAGGGCAGTGGAGTTGTGTGGGGCTGGGTCACTCCTTTGACAGCCCTGAACCCTTTGCATGGTGTGATGCTTGGCACTAGGTACCTAATCTTTTCCCACTCAGGGCCACACTGTTCCTTACCCTCCTCATAGGGAGATTTATTAAGAGCCAACAGGGTGCGCAGTTCTGCCTAGAAAGAAGCCTCAGCATTGTGCCCCACCTGAGCATCTTTCCTTCCTACTCACTTAACCACTTATCAGTGCATCCATCTATCCACCAATCCACCCACCCACCCATCCATTTATCCACCAATTCATCCATCCATCCATCCATCTATAAATACATCCACAAATCCATCCATCCATCCAAACATCCATAATTTCAGTTATCTATCCATCCATCATCCATCCACCCATTCATCATCCAGTTATCCATCCATCCAGCATCCATCCATTCATCCATTATCCACCCACCCATCATCCATCTATCCATCCTTCATCTATCCATCCATCCATTCATCCATCCAACCATCTAACATATATCCATTTAATATCTGTCTGTTTGTCTGTCTTTATGACCCATTTAACAGCCATTCACCCATCCATCCACCCATTCATTTATCATCCATCATCCATCGAACATTTGTTGATTCATCATCAACTCATCTGACATCCAAAATTCACGATCCATCTATCCATCCATCACTCTAATATATATCCATCTACCTACCCACTAATCTATCTTCATTCTTCCACCCATCTATCAAGCCAATCATCTATTAATCTCCTTTCTTTCCCACTTTTCTGAGAACATTTGCCAGTCCCTACTCCAGGTGGTACGGGAAGAAGACAAGTTGAGCTGGCATGGATACAGGGTGGGGATACAAGCAAATGCAGATCAACCACTTGACTGCTGTACTTCACCCAGGCAATGGCGAGTCAGATAGGTCCCATTCTCTCTGCTCTTGAGTCAGGCACCAAAGGCTGGTGGACAACGCACCTGAATTTTGCCAAAGGTGGAGATCAGTATGGACATTTGCTGAGAGCCTGCTGTGTGCCCACCTCATCCTGCAGAGACACAGGCCTGGCTGGCTTATCCTCTTACTGTCTGGCACTTGGACGGGTTGCACATGCCTGGACACCAGCTCAAGAGAATTCCTGCTCACCTTGCTGTAGTGCACCATGCCCGTCTGCGCTCTACGCGCTACCATACAGTTCGTGAACCGGGCAAGAGGCTGGAGATTGAAACACACAAAGACACACAGACAGAGACACAGGTCATCCTCGAAACCAGAATGCCCCTTTAGTGTGTACCAGAGCCGCTTATATAGGATCGTTAACCGATAGCCAAGCCCCAGCTAAACGCACCAGAAACCACTCCCCTGCCATCATGAACTCCTGAGGGTCTCGTGCTCAGAGCAGCTGCAAGCATTACAAGTTGTTTACCAGAAATTCAGGATCTGGGGGGTTCACAGCTCCCAACACCTTGGCTGTTCTGCAGACACCTCTGTGGCCCTGAAAACTAGTCCTGATAGATCTGCCTCAGGGTCAAAAGTTGCAGCTGTTCATGGTGACCACTGCCTTGTCCACTTATAACGACTGTATCACATGTTCACCCATGATGCTGTTGCTTATGTCCAGTCATGCCAGCATTTCCCTGGTGTGTGTGTGTGTGTGTGTGTGTGTGTGTGTGTGTGTGTGTGTGTGTATGTGTGGTGGGGAGCTTGTGCTGTGGGGCACATGTGAGGTCGGAGGAAAACCATGTCAGTCAGTCTTTGCCTTTCTTTCTGTCTGAGAGAGGGTCGCTAACGCTCTACCACTGCATGCAGCAGGCTAGCAGACCCATGAGCATCTAGGAATCCTGTCTCTCTCTTTCATCTCACCACAGAAGTGTTAGGGTTACAGATGCTTGCCTCTGCATCCAGCTTTACTTGGTTTCTCATCCTTGCATGGCAAGTGCCTTATACCCGCTGAGCCATCTCTGCTGCATGGAGACCATTTGACACGCCTGTTGATGGCAAACGCTGACAATAGCCCCTCGCAGTGAGCTCCGACCATGTGCACTCATGGAGACCCTCAGTGATACTCACTTACAGTGAACACTTATCAGTAGTTACAGTAGCTTCTGACCAAATATCCAAAAAGTGAAAAAGGAAAAGAACATGAAGAGAGTATAACCATTGACAGGTCAGGAAACTGAGGCCCACACAGGGAATCTGTGTCAGAATAAGGAAGAATTCTGGCATTGGAACTCCCAGACTGGGCCCTATCAGGTTTGTAGATCACCCCTTTTGAAGGACGTTTGAGTCACTCAGTTCTTGAATCGAGGGCCTGCCATGGTGGAGCTGGGGAAGGAGGCATAAGAGGGACATGGCGCTGACAGGGGGCGTGCTGCAGCATGCCAGCTTGCCAGGCCTGGCTGTAAGCATGTTTCCTCAGCTCCAGGATCAGTAAACACATCAGCAGTTAGAGACTGGAGGAGCAGAGCTCTCACACTATGGAAATGGGTAAATGCTACCGTTCAGGACAGCTGTAAGGAAGGGAGACAGGGAGCCCCATACAGCACGGGTTTAGCAGGCAGAGGATGCCTTTTGTAGCTGTGACCATGGAAAATTCCAGGGACAACAGGGTCAACACCCTTCTTTTGCTGCTGATGTAGATAAGGGAGATGGGGAGACACGAAGCTCATGGTGACACCTACCCTGGTCGGCCTCTCTACATAATCGGAGGGCCAGGGGCAGTTCTGCGGGGTGCGGCCTAGAGGTATGCCTGAATGCCAGCCTCCCCTAGCAACTGCTCGGAGGCTTCTTTATCGCCCCACCCATCTGCCTGCTCTCCCCCATCAGGACACCCACTCGCCACCTGGGAAAAGTGCTAAATGTGGCCTGAGAGTGTTGAGCCAGGCACCTCCCTGCGGGGATGGATGCCAGGATGGCATCTGTCCTGGACGGAAGTGCATGACTGTCCCGCCTGATCCCACGGTGCCATTGAGCAATCCTTCAGTGAACAGCTGGGCTTCTCTGTTCCAGGCCCCAGTGGGACACACTCAGGAGCCATAGGGGAAAGCCCCAACCCCGAAGTCAGTGGTTCCAAGCTCCATAAGGAGTGGTTTTGAGCTTGGTCTTCAGGCCAGGCACCAGGAGCTTGCCTTCTCTCCCCCAGGAAGCCATTCTTCTGTTTCAGAGCCCTAAGTTGGACTCTAGTAGAGCCCACCCCTTCCATCACCTCATGTGCTCTGAGAAAGGAAACCCTAAATTAGGTCCTCAACTCCAGGAAGGGCTGGGGGTCACAATGGTTCATCGCCATCAACTTGCTGGGATTCAGATTTTCCTAGGAAACACACACTTTGGGTATATCTAAGAGGTGGAGTTTTTTTTTTTCCTCCAAGACAGGGTTTCTCTGTAGGTTTGGAGCCTGTCTTGGAACTAACTCTTGTAGACCAGGTTGGTCTCAAACTCACAGCCTCTGCCTCCTGAGTGCTGGGTTTAAAGGCATGTGCCACCACTGCCCAGCTCCAGAGGGTTTATTGTTATTATTTACTTATTTTTTTTTCTTGACAGGGCCTCTATAGCCCAGGCAGCCCTCCAACTCTCTCTGTAGCTGAGGATGACCTTAAATCTCCGATCCTCCTGTTTCTACCTCCTGAGCACCAGGGTTACAGGTAAGAGCTACATCATCCAATGTACACAGTGCTGAGAATGGAACCCACAGCTTGCTGAGAGGAAGGCAAGCGATATATCCATCGACTCTCTAGCCCCCTCTAGAGAGAAGTCCCTCCCTGAATGTGGGAAGCACTAACTGACAGGCTGGGGTCCCTGACTGAATAAAAAGGGGACCAGCAGCCAAGCATGGGCATCCCCATCTCTGTTTCCTGGTTGGTGCCAGGGACAAAGCTGTTCCTGCAGCTGTGCCTCCCCTGTCATGACAGACAGCATTCTTCTGCACCAAGAGATGGGATAGACCGCCCCTTCATTAATTTTCTTTTTGTTAGCTGTTAAGTCCCAGTGACCAGAAAAGTAATGAATGCTGGGATGTTGGCTGCAGTGAGGCCAGAGGATGCTAATGTCAAACTGCCAGGTCCTGGAGAGGGAGGAGGCTGGGCCAGAGCCTGGCCATCCCAAGGGGCTCATATGCCAGGGTGACCCAGGACTAAGTACCCGGTGTTCAGCTTTCTGTGTACACGGGGGCTCTGACTCTTGATGCCCTGCGATGGAGGCAGAAGGTCAGCACATGAGTCAGAGGACTGAGTGGTCCTGGCAGGGTCACAGGGCTGGTAAGTAGTGATTAACATGGCTGGGGATAAACATGGTCCCCTAAGTAATCAGTCTGGGTTCATGGCTTCCCCTCTCCCCAGCCACACAGTCACTTCTGTGCATGACTCAGCTGCATGTGTCATCCCGGGGATGCCCATCACTCCTGCCCATCACCTGGCCATCTGTGTGCTCACTCTGGAACAAAACACGTAGTCCTTCTGGGATGGTCAGTTTTCATTATCAACCTGACACAAACCCGTGGTTATTTGGGAAGAGGGAACCTCAACTTAAGAACTGTCTCCATCGGATTGGCCAGTGGGCAAGTCTGTGTTGATGAATAATTGATATGGAAGGGCCCAGATCACCGTGGGAACTGCCGCCCTGGGAAGGTGGGCCTGCCTGGGTTGTATACAAAGCAAGTTGAGCAAGCCTTGAATAACAAGCCAATAAGCAGCATTCCTCCATGGCCCCTGCTTCAGTTCCTGCCTCCAGGTTCCTACCTTGAGTTCTCTCATGGACAGACTAAAGTGTAGTATGTTATAAACCCTTTATAAAGGACCACAAGTTCCATTCGGGCAGGGTGTTTATTTATAGCAACAGAAACAAAACTAGAACACACCCATGTCCTTTGGATCCTGATACATGCCTAGCAGGAGAGTTCGAGAAACCAGCTTTGTCTCTGTTTATGACCTCTGGTGGGGAGCAAGCCAGGAGCATTGCTCTGCCTGGCATTTACTAGAAAGAAGCTACATTCCACCCAGGCTGTGCCTGGAAGGCAGTCCCATGCAGAAGCTTCTGTGAATATTGGCACTGTCCAGTTTGTTCTCAGAGGCTCCCAGCAACACTTCTCTGAAGTGTAAGAAGCTAACCCTGCCATGAAACCAACAGCCCCTGAACAGTGACAAAGTGACTATCTAGACAATTTCTACAGGTGGCTAGGGAACTGGGGAGTCCTCTAGAACAAGGAGGGAAAACCGGGAGAAGTAGTGAAGGTTAGAGTAATTGTAAGTGACGCATGGGAAATGCAGAAAGATGTGCATGAGGGAAGGGAGGAGGGAGAGAGAGAGGGGGGGAGGGAGAAAGAGAAGGAGACAGAGGGAGAGAGAGGGAGAAAGAGGGGGGGAGAGAGAGAGGGACACAGAGAGAGACTCTCCGAGGTTGCTGAGTCTGAGGGAGCTCAGGGGCAGTAAACATAATGTGTTGAGGTGAGGTCAGGCTAAGTAGTCCGCATGCCAAGGCATCAAGATGTTAAGGAGACAAAGAAACGCTGACCTTCCTACAAACTTCCAGAGAGAACAGAGGGGCAGAGACAGTGGAATGAAGATCGGAGAGCATCATGGCTCACGTCATGAAGTGGGTCTGTTCCAGTTCAGAAGACAAATGACTCTGAGCCCAGAATTTTAAAGCCAGAGACTGCAGACAGAGCGCTTACACTTCAGGTCCGTTTTGTTAAAGGTTTTGAGGATGTAGCCATCAGAACCAGGGCAACGCCTGAGGAACTACTCGCTCATTTCTTAAGTCAATGAGGGGAGAAACTGCAAACTGCTACTTCTGAGCGCTGAGCGCTGGAGTCCAGATAGAAGCCTAACGTCCAAGAGTCTCTTAGGAATAGCGCACATTCTTGGGATGCGCCACAGGCAGGAGGGACGTTTAGTGGCTTGCTAACCAAGACCTAATTCTGCTACAAAAGGAAAAATAAAGGCAGCTAGAATTTCTGGGAAAAAGAATACAGAACAACAAAAATCCATGCAGAAAATCATGATCCTTGTATGATACTTAGATGTGGGCTGTCTTTGAGCAACTGAGAGAAGGAAGGAAGAGAGCCTGTTGGGCTGTGGTTCCGGGAAGACCCTTCTCCTGTCTGTAGGAGGAACTGGAATCTGAGGCCCACTTCTGGTGTGGATGCAAACATCCATGTTGTTCCAATTAGGATTTTGAACTATTTAGTTGGACTGATAAAAACTAAAAGATTTAAATATGATGAAAACAAAAATATATTAATGAAATATAAACACTAATGCAGAGGAAAGTAATCCCATGTTTACGGTTAAGGCTGTGGTTTTTGTAGGTGACTTTTGTGCTTCCTGTGATTTCTAGTTGTCCCTTCTTCTGCCCTCCTCTTCCTTTTTTTCCTCCCCACTCTCTCCCTTCCTTCCTTTTGTTGTTGTTATGGTCATAGTCGAATTGTGTCTTTGTCTAAAATGTATTAAGTGAAGAAAGAATGGGAGTGTTATCTGAAAGCAGACAATTTGGAGAAATAGCAACACCTATTCAGACTTGTGGGCAGGCGGAACTATGAGGCCTGGTTCTCTCCAGCAGAATCAAGGCGGTTTCACAATGAAATGAAGAAATAAGGTGGGCTATTGTAAAGTTGAGGAAACCATGAAAGGAATAAGGGCAGAAAGTCAACCAAATGGCTGGATGGGCAATGGGAATCTGAGCTCAGGTCCTCGAGAGTGTGCACCACCACCTGCAGACGAGGCTGGGCAGGGAAGGGGTGCTTTCCAGTTCTAGTTCTGTCTTCGTGATTGGCCCAAATGGATTGGTTGCTTTCCTTACACACATGGCTTGGGGTTTCTGAAGGGAAGAATCTGAGTCCATAGAGAGTGGAGAAGAGGAAGGGTCTCTAGGAAGCCAGATGTGGAAAGGTTACAGAAAGTTGGGCAACATGGCAAGGGTGGGGAGGAAACAGGACATTCCCAACTCTTGTTATAAACCAAGTGAGGGGGGCTGGAGAGATGGCTCAGAGGTTAAGAGCATTGCCAGTTCTTCCAAAGGTTCTGAGTTCAATTCCCAGTAACCACATGGTGGCTCACAACCATCTGTAATGGGATCTGGTGCCCTCTTCTGGACTGCAGGCACACATACAGACAGAATATTGTACACATAATAAATAAGTAAATATTTTTTAAAAATAAACCGAGTGAAGGAAAGAGGCAGGAGAGGAGTGCCCAGGCCTTCCAGGTTGTCCTTCAGAATGGAGACCACAGAGAACTGAAGTTTGGAGGGAGACCATGAAAGGCGCAGACTGAGATGTGCTCCCTGGGGAAAGGATGCACCCACACGGAGACCTGACTTCATATGTATCATACTGGGAGAATGAGAGAAGAGTCAGCCAGGTGACGGTGCCAACCTTCCCTTCATTGGTGCATGCAGGGCTCCCATCCCCCTCAGTTGCTAAAATTTGCAAAAGCACCAAACCCCGTCAGAAAAACACAAAGAGAGAAAAACAGGACATCAAGCATGAACCCAAAGGCAGGGGAGCTGGCTTGGACAGGTGGAGTGCTTACTGTGCACTCGGGAGGTCCTGAGCTCAGATTTCCAGCACCCGTGGACAAGGTGGGAGTGGCAGTGCATAAGTGTAACTCCAGCACTGGGAAGCAGAGCCCAGGTGCTCACTAGCTAGCCAGGCTAGCTGTTCACAGAGCTCCGGTCTCACTGAGAGACCGAGCCTCAAGAAAAGAAGATGAAGAATGACTGAGGAAGACACTCAATGTCACCATCACTCAGGCACACAGTCTCTTTTGTAGTCCCAAACTATGTCCCTAAACAGCAGCTATGCAAGCTCCACTATTAACCACTAGAGCTGGTCGTCAACTGAGCAGACGGAGGATGCTTCCTTCTGCGTCTGCCCTGTACACATTCAGTCTTGGCTCTCTATTCTTCGAGTCGGTCAACAACAAATACATAATGGTGGAAGAAGAACGGGCAATCACTGTTTCTTACCATTTACTTCTTACTAAGGGCAGTGTTCTAGACAAAAGGTGGGGGGTTTCCAAGGAAAGCCAGTCACTCACAGGCGTCACTTACAGCTCATAGCCCTCTGGGTATATGTGGCACATGCGTCTTGGTGTTGCAAGCATGCAACCTATTTTCTCATTCATTCTTAACAAAACACAACTGGAGATAGAACAGGTTGGGTGTGTTTCTGTCTTGCAGACAACAACTCTGAAGGCTCAGAGAGAAAAGTTGAGTCTCCAAGGTCACATAGTGATTCAACTGGAGAGAGAATATTGGGCTCTTTATTTTTTTCAGGAGCTTTCAAAAGGCTTTGTAGAGAATAGGAAGATGGCTTAGTCAATACAACCACGAGGACCTGAGTCCAGATCCCTGACACTCATACTGAGCCAGGTGTGGTAACACATGCATGCAATCCCTGTGCTGGGAGGTGGACCCACAAGGCTTCCTGGAGCACACTGGCCATCCAATAGCTGAACTGGCAAATAATGGATTTGTGAGAGATTCTGTTGCAAAAAATAAGAAGGTGGGGCCAGAGAGATGGTTCAGCCATCAAGACAGTGGTTCTCAATCTGTGGGTTGCATATCAAATACCCTGCATAGCTGATATTTACATCATGATTCATAACAGTAGCAAAATTACAGTTATGAAGTAGCAACTAAAATAATTTTATAGCAGGGGGTCACTGCACCATGAGGAACTGTATTGCATTAAAGGGTCATGCATTAGGAAGGTTGAGAGTCAAAGTGTCAAAAGCATGTGCTATTTTTGTGAAGGACCAGAATTCAGGTTCCAGCCCCCAAGTTGGGTGGTTCACAACTGCCTGTAATTCCAGCTCCCAGGCACCTGATGCCCTCTTCTGGCCTGTGAGGGCACTTACACACATGTGCATACCCACACACCCAGACACTCCCGTACACATGAATAAAGGAAAATAAATCTCAGGGCTAGAGAGATGGCTCAGAGGTTAATAACACTTGTTTTCAAGGGACCCAATGAGTCCCTTGACTTCGACACGTATGTGTACACAAAGCACACCTCTCCCTCCACACAGAGACTTCTTATAGCATCATACAGACAAAGTCCTTCTCTAGAAAGAGCCTCAGGAATCCAGTGAGGGAGGTTCTGTCTGGGAAGAACTTGAGGTGGGTGGGATGGAGGGAGAAGGGACCTGTTCTTCGCACTGTATCATCTCATTTACCAAGTGCGTCTTTTCTTATCCCAATTCAAAAACATTCAAATGATACTTGAAAGCCGTGAAAATAAGTTACTCTGGGTAGCAGGCAGTCACCTGTTGAAGAGGTGCAATCCGCTGCCTTCCCAGATCAGTCTCCAGGAGGAAATTGGTTTTCCCAAGGAGGAGTGGTAATGGAAGTGGCTCGCCGTGGCATGTGGTCTTGAAGGTGTTCCTTCTAAGTACGTTGTAGCTATGTAGTGGGGACCATGAGGACTTTGCTGCCAGTGAGTCCCCGGTCTGGTGCCCACCTGCTGCCTTCCTAGCTCCTCCCTGGAAAGCCTCAGAGAGTCTGGAGAATGGGTCCACCTTGCTTTCCCTCACCCACACCCTGGGCTCTGTTCATTCCGATGTCACCTCAGATCCACGTTCTGCTCTGTCCCCACCTCTACCAGTGCACACAACTGGGGCTCAGCCCAGACGACAGGGCAGTCTCCTCACTGGTCTCCATTCATTCCTCTGCTTGTTTTGTGTTGGTCCAGGTGACACGGGCTCCAGTATCTCCCCACTAAATGTGCTGATGACACCCCAAAGCCTAGGGCTCCTAAGCCATCATCTTCTGTGTGATGCTTGCCCCTTGCCATCTTGTGTTCTCTATCAACCTCAATGTTTTTGCAGTTTCTGAGTCTTGTCTGGACAGCTGGCTCCTCCTCAGCCTCTGGGAGTCACCCCAAGTTTGTCCTCAGGGACATTTGCTCTGACCTCACACAGCTTGCTCTGGGGCTCAAGGTCTGCTGGTCTGCTCAGAGCACTGACTGACAGCTGGGACAACTCCCTGGTGTACTGAGTGAATTCACTGTTTGTCTTCACGAAAAAGACTATTGTTTGTAATAGATCTAAGATAGTTTCTCTTGTTGACCTAAAAATCTCTTTGTTTGTGTGTGTGCATTTATATGTGAATGTATACATGTATATGCATGTTCGTGTGTGTTGGCAAATGTATGCATCGTGAATGTGTATGTGTGTATGTATATGTGGAGGTTCAAAGTTGACACTGGATGCCTCCATTAATTACTTTATTTATGGGGACAGGGTCTCTTGATGAGCCCAGAGTCCTCCAGCTCCAGCTAATGTCTGAGCCATCTTGTGTAGGAAATCCCATCTCTGCTCCTGAGTGTTAGGATTACAGGCAACCCTGGTGCCTTTGATCTAGGGATCAGAACTCCAGTCCTCACGCTGCATGGCAAGTGCTTTAGCCACTGAGCCATCAACCCACACATGACCTCACAATCTTTAACTCTCAGAATAAACAAGTCTTGGCCGCTGCTGGTTAGACAGATGGAAGATGAATAGGGTCGATGGGAAGGATGAATGTGGGTGGGCGAATGAATGATGACTAGTTATGGCTGGGTGGATGGATGGACTGATGAGGGATGGGAGGATGGAGTTAACGGATGAATGAATGTGTGAGTTGATGGATGGGTAGATAGAGGGATAGATGGGGAGATGGGTGGATGGATGATGGATGGGGAGATGGCAGGATGGTCGGATGGATGGATAGGTAGGTGGATGGGTGCACAGGCAGAAGAATATGATGACTGAGTGGATGGTTAGATAGACGGATGGAAGAGAGGAAGGGTGAGTAGATGTAGAGACAGATAGATGAACGGAAGATGAATGAATGGATGGACAGATGGACACAGGGTTATATAGATGAATGGGTAATGGATAGATGAGCAAACAGGTCTTAGACTGATGGACAGCTAGGAGGGTAGATGAATAGCTGCACGAATAGTGAATGGATGAATAGATGTGTGTATGTATGTATGTATGTATGTGCAGATGAATACATGAGTGGATGGGTGGTAGGAAAAATGGGTGGATGAATGGAACTTGTTCAGCATATAACAACCCTGAGGTTCCTCTGCCCGGCCAGGTATCTCCTCCTGGTTTCCTATGCTGATGAGGCGGGGACCTGATTAATGAAGAATGAGGACTTGCAGTTGCCACCTCGTGTTGAGTTGGCTTTTAACACTGACCTCAGATACCTGCAAAGTCCTGCACAGTGGTGACCCCAGGACCTCGGTTGTCTGACTCTGACTACTGTGTCTATTCCTAAATCCCTCTCATCTAAATCTTCTGCCTGCAGGGGGAAGAGAAGCATATGGCAGGAATCAGTCGGAGCAACCGAACACACGCGCTAAAGCCTGGGCTTGTTTTACTCGTTCATCTCTTCAGCGCTGAACCTCTGGGCTAACATGACACACGAAGGGATGGGAAGGGGAGATGGCTTGCGACTAATTCGGAAAATGTCTCCATCGAGCCTTCCTTCCCATCCCATTTTCTTTAATTACATTAGCATCTGCAGCCACGCGGCCTCATCTGTTGGCGCTCGCACAGACCACAGCCACACCACACAGACCAGCTAATTGGCCGGTGGGGCGGGACAGTGGCTGGGTTTCTGTTGTGCTTTTGGCCTTTCCTAATGAGCTGATGTACGCTCTGCACTGCAGCTGCCCACCTCCCCAGACGGCTCCTGCCTGCTCAGCCAAATGAGTGATGGCTAGGCTGTCCTTTTCCTGCCCCCACCCACTAGGGCCATGTAGCTGCTGGGGGTTCTGTGGCATGGGAGACCATTCTGCCTCTCCGCCCATAAACTCCTGGGTCTACCTGCCTTGCAGGTCCCTTCGTGGTCAAAGCCAGCTCCCTTCTTATTGCCTCCATCTGGATGAGCAAGCTTGATGGCCTTTTGTCAGCCACAGATGCAGGGTTTTCCTTCCCAGGGATGCTTTGGGCAGCAAGGATTCTATCTTCACCAAGACTTCTCCTCACAGGCCCATTTACCCCAGGGCCATTGTGAGCAGAAATATCTTGACCTCCAGTTGTCCCAGCCTCACACTCAGGCCTAAGTGCTTCTGAGGTTGGGGACTCACCCCATTATTTGACCCCTAATTCAGTTTCCATATTTTTCTACTGTTCTGAGTGACCTTGCTTTCCCAGGCTGCTGATGGTATGAGACACGGTGGCTGGTGCTGGCGAGGGGACAGATGAATGGTGCAGATGTCACTCTTGTTTCTTTTATCTGAAATGGTAGGTCAGGGGAGGCCCACCGCTTGTCCAACCCGACCGTTAATCTAGAATCTCCTGCCCTTGGTTCGGAAGCTGCTAGCTGGTCCCAGCTTGGCACTACTCTCCATGGTTGCATCGCTGAGTAAACCCCATGTGGCTCTGTCCATATGACCTGCGCCTGCTCCTGATGGAAGTTTCGTGATGTGCCTCTGTCTAGGGCCCCGCCCCTAGCCCTACCTTGTCCTCTCTGCTTTCCAGGTCAGGGGCCGGCACTGCTCTGTGGGGAGGTGGCTGACGAAGGAGCAGAGTATGCATGGCTGTGCATACAGCGAGACCACCTGTGCATGGCTCTGTGGCCCAGGCATGCTCCATCAACAGCCCAACCTAAAAGTGGTCACTGCTTGGAGCCTTCCATCTTAGGGTTCCCCCTCCCCACAGGGCCCATCTCTCCCTGCCTAAACAGCCCTTCACGTAGCCATGGTGACAGTCTTCCCCAGCTCTCTACCAGCTCTGCCTGGGCCTTCTTTGTCATATGGACATATGGGCCGCTGCTACTGACCGTGGCTACCTTTTAAGGGTCCATACTGGCCAGGTTTCCCAGAAGTGACCGGCTCTGAGTTTCCTTTCCAGTGTACAGTTCCCTGTTCACAGGGCCAGGTTACAAGTCACAGTGGACACCAAGGTCAGGGAGGAGGGCAGTAGAAACTAGAATGTAGATCAATACAAGACCAGCATTTGCCTAGCATATGCCAGGTCCTGGATGCCATCCCCAGTTTCCTAGGAAACCACAAAAAGGGATAGAGACAGTGGAAGGAGGCAGGGTAGGGGCATGGGACTCCTGTTGGAGCTCTTTCCTCTCTTTTTTATGAGACAGTTTCACTAAGTAGATCAGGATGGCCTTGAACTCATCAGCCTTCTGTCTCAGCTTCCAGAATGTTGGGATTACACCCAGTACCACCACATCCAGCCTAGTCTATCTTGTTTCTGAGAGTGACTGAGGACAGACAGTATGAATGCCAAATCAGACAGCAGCTATGTTCTTCGGCACACAACTCAAAGAACCGAAAACACATTCAGACAGATTGCCCACGGCATGGCGTTCATCATGGCGGACATCACCCAAGGATCCACCAACGGGTAAAATGCCAGCATCTGTATGAAACTCCAGTGGGTTGAGTCACAGAAGAAAAACGAATGGCTGCCAGTAGCTCTGGGGAGGGACCCACGGGAATGACTGCTGCTGGGGACTTCCCTTGCAGTGGGCAGGCTTCAGAACCAGTCAGAGGTGGTTCTGGTCAATGTGTTAACCTCGCTGAACTCTGCACCTCAAAATGGCAAAGCACACACTGGGGACTCTTGTCTTAGTAACAGACTCAGGTAGAACCCTCAGCAAGAGACAGGAGTTATAGAAACAGGCAAGAACTGACCACCAGATTCCCTAGAGTAGAGGGAGCCCAGTGCAGGGTGCTGGGCCCTCCTGTGGTGGCCCTCCTCCGATGGGATCTAGCTGACAGCCTCTCAGTCTCTTGGTTTCATGGTTGGATGCCCAGCAGGGCTGGGCAGAGGGCCCTTGTAGGGGACAGTCATCATGTACCTGTACGACTTTGTCTTTCCCACGTCACACATGCATCCCTGATCCCTACATCCAGGACGAACCTGTCTAGACCAGGCATTCCCTTAGACCTCTGTTCCAGTGTGTCATCAGAACTGTGGCTTGTGACAGAGAAAGGGACGGATGAACTTCACTCCCAGGATGTGAACCATTGTAACTGATTGAAGCACAGGGAACAACAGAAAAGCTGTCAACCTTGGCCTGCTGGTGGAGCTACTGCCCCAGTTTTGGCTCCACTTAGAGGTAGGGAGGCAGGACACAGAGACCCAGGGGTTCTCGCAACAGTTGTTGTCCAAGCACGGTTTCTATGGGAAGATTTCATCCTCTATGCTGTGGCTGCCATACCATGGGAAACACGCAGATTTCTACAAACTCCCAACCCTGTGAGCCTAGAACACCTGCCAACTTGGGGTCCTGCCCATTAAGAAGAGCAAGATTTCCTTAACAAAACTCCAGTCGGCAGGAAGCACCACAAGAATATGGACACACATAGGTGAGGGGGAAGCCCAGAACCGGGATAGACTCAATAGTCAGTGGAGGACGCCCATCACTCTGCTTCCGGCCCCCAACTCTGCCCTGCTATCCCATCTCAATTGGTTTTTTCTCAATAAAGCCATTCCTCCCTCTTCCTTAAAGTTCATTGCCCTCTCACGGGGGCTTCCTCCACAGGCAACTGCATGCAGGCCCCGTCTGTGACAGGTTCTCTTGTAAATGGTTGGCCGACACAACCCCAGCAGAGGCGACACATGAACAACAAAGCAAAGGTGTCCTCGAGCTGCACAGCAGACACCTCTTCCCAAGGCATGCAGGAATACCGGATGCTGGAGTTCCCCAGAAGGCAGACGCATGCCTTACCTGGCAGCATCGAAGCTGTCATAAGAGCCCACTGTGTAATGCCGGAAGAGTTTCTTGCTGCGGTCAGCACGGGTTTCTGCAGAGGGAAGAGAGATACCATTCAGCAAAGCCACAGCCCATACACTGAATGGGCAAAAGGTTGGATCAACCTGACTTGCCCCTGGCAGGGTGACATTCACTCTGCATAGGTACACACCTGGGGAGACAAGATGATTTGGGGGCCCAAGTCTGCAAAATGTGGGGACGCTGGGAACCCTGGGTTGACCATAGAGCAAAGAGCTCACTCTAAAACACAGGTGGACTCCTGGGCCCTAGCGTGAAAGGGTAAGTGAGGCTCTTCAGAGCAGGGACCGTGAGTGTGAGCCTTCCAGCCGCCTCAGGTGGAATCTGCTAGACCTGCTTGCCCAAATGGTGGTGCCCAGGCTGGCAGGCCTCTCATCTCAGAGATTTCCGATGATGGACTTATCCTAGAGAGACATGATCAGGATTAATATCCCGACGACGGTTGCTTTCCATTAAACAAAAAAGGGCTAAACTAAGCACACATGATTAACGCTCCTCATTAAGCCCGCTTCCCTGACTCAGCAGGTTCAGATGTAAGATCGCTGGAGACGATATGACTATTGTAATTAGATTAGCAGATGGCACGGGGCTGGGGGGGGGGCTGTAAAGCTGCAAATGCTGGAAGCAGCACAGAGCGCAGTGAGCTTCAAGGTATTCCCCTCACAGACAAGATTCCCTGCCCCGCCTCCTTCTGAGTCCTGAACTTTGAGAGGAATTGAGCAAACGGCTTGAAGCAAAGGCCTGAGCTCTGGGGGGCAGGCGAGTCTCTTTTCAGTCTCTCCCCTCTCTCATTCCAAGGTCAGCATTGTTTTTTAACTCACCCCTCCCTGTGCAGGTTTCTGAGAGAGGTCCCGGGTCTGTATATGCTTAGAAGCAGAGATAGAACACCCCACTTCTTACAGTGCAGAGAAGCACCCCTCTTCTTACAGAGCAAGGAATCCCCTCCTGGGCTGGAAGGAGGCATTACTGAGGTGGGAGCAAGAACTGCATTTCCCAGCTTCCCCCAGCACTGTGGATGTGGCTGAGTGGTCGGGTCTTCTCTCGGAGTGGGGTGCTCCCAAGCTGGGCTCTTAAGCCCCTCTGCTACCCCTCTCTTCTTTTGCTGTCTCCTAGTTCAAGTCTCAAGCCCCAGAGAGTAGGGCATCACAGATAAACTGAAGAGGCCCAAGGCAGAGCTGGTACCTAAATGTTTACACAAAGACAGTAGAAATTGAGATTGATTCCCAGCACCCTGTAAAGAGACAGGCATAAAGGTGTGCAAATCCTGGCCCAGAGGCACTGGAGGGAGGGGATCCCTGGTGCTCTCGCTAACTAGCCAGCCAGGCCTAATCAAAGAGCTTCAGGGTCAGTGAGAGGCCTTATTTCAAAGAGTAAGGTGGAGAGTGACCGAGGAAGATGCTAGATCTTGACCTATGACCTCCACATGAATACACACCAGACACACACACACAGGCCTTGTGTGTCAGAGTGGATGGAAGTATACATTGTATACTACATGAGGGGAAAAGAAATCAGACTTCTGTCACACTGGGCTGCACTTTGGGGCTTCTTTGTTCCAGCAGCTCCCGCCGCCTTCCTTCACTGACAAGCAGGGCAGCTGGGGTCCTAGGGCTTGCTCATACTTGTGTCCCCACACCTTCCATCCTTTTTTCTTTCACAGACACACAAGGCTCCCGCTTACTGTGACTCCTACAGCCATAATGGTTACCACTTTTTCTGCAGACACTCACCAGGTGCTTCTGTGTACTGGCTCCCACTGTGAATGCCACTGGGGTACCCAGTCAGATACCAATATGGAAACCCAGTGAGGGGTGCACACGCAGTTCAGAGACACCTCTGCCCCTTTACTGTGTCACCCTTTGAGGGCCTGCTCCTTCTGGGGGCCCCTTCATAGGGCAATATCTTACTTAAGTTGAAGGCATCTCAATAGGTTAAACGTCAGGCTGTGTACACTACATCTCTAATCAACCACTGCTTGGTCTAGTATTGAAGCCACACAGCGTGAAGGCCATCAACAAAAATGTGCCAACAATTGCCAGCATGTCCCCTCACAAGGAAAGAAGAAAGCAATGGCATTTTGCGAACAAAACAAGCAATTTAAGTTTTAGGAAATGTACTCTATCAAACAGTAAACTGACGGCCCAAAGTGAAGTTGTCAGGAATATAGATTGGTCACTCGGATTTAATATTAACCATCAATGTGGCACAGCCGAGAATCACCCGCGAGAATCTCGGCTGAGGAATTGTCCTAATCAGGTTGGTCTGTGGACGTGTCTATAAGAGATTGTCTTAACTGGTGTAGGCGGGCCCAGCCCACTGTGGGCAGCACCGTTTCCAGGGCAGGTGGTCCTAGTTGGCATAAGATCGCTAGCTGAGCATGAACCCGAGAGTGAGCAAGCAGGCCGCTTCCTCCAGGGTTTCTGCTGCAAAGCCTTGGCTGTGAGCGAGTTCTCTGGTCAGAGGTAACGCTGGATGCCATAGTGAGAAGTTGGACTCCAGGTTTCTTTGCCTTGAGTTCCTGCCCTGATTTCCCTCAAGGATGCACAGTGACCTAGACATTTAAAATGAAATCATCACACCCTCAGGTTGCTTTTGGTAGTAGTTTTAGCACAGCAACAGCATGCAACCAGAACACACTGTGTCTACAAAGGATGGACACTAAGAAGCGAAATGCTGGACTGCTGACAGAAGATAGTGAGTGAACGGGCTGCCATCTTCTGTTTACACCTGTCACTCCCATACTGCCACTGCCTGAATTTCCGACAGCCCTGTCCCATCCTGCATAACCCGTGGGCATCCGTTCACAGGGAGGGAGGGGTGACTGGGTGAACTCAATGGATGGCATCACCAAGACCAAATTGCATGCCCACCCATGTCACTCAGGCTCAAGTCAGCACTGGAGTGAGTGCCTTCCTTCTCTGCCTGTAGGCTGGGGGTCAGGGATGTACCCCGTGCTGTCCTCAGGACTCAAGGACAGGGCATTACCTTGTTTTTCTGAATTGACCTCCTGATTTGTGGTCTGGGCTTGCCCAGTCTCACCACTGGCTCCCCTGTGGGTAAGGCAGAGTCCCCAGCAGCCCAGCAGTGAGAAGGTTGCTTTTTTTTTGGACAGGGACTCGCTATGTTGCTAGGTCTTGCCATGGCTTCCCCACTCATCAGGGCTTTCTGAACTAACCAAAGGCCCCATCATGCAAATAACCCCAGTCCAGGGCACTGGAGTGAGTACTCAAAGCATGGAGCAATGACTGTGCTAGAGATGGGCCCAGCCAAGCTGTGCACGCTGGTGTCACACTTCATGTCAAGAGCAAAGGTGCCAAGATGTGACCCTGATGGTCTCCTGACTCTGTGTGAGGTCTACAAGGGCCAGACCCTGAGACCTAAGGGCAGGGATTAGAAAGAGACCCAAGGAACAAGTGGCCAGATCCCAGGAGCAGGTGAAGGAGCCCAGGTATGTTAGCCTTCTATGGCTGGGCGAGGTGCCCCAGGGGTTAGATCACTGTGAAGGGACACAGGGAGGCCTGACTATCCCTGGGACATCCATGCTCAGATCACACGTATGCCAGGCCTGGAAAGGGTAAGTGGGATGCAAAGCATAGCCACCAACGGTGCAAGGACTGCTCATTCTGAGTATTGCTCTGACTTGCTCAGGTTGTCTCCATCCCAATGGCAGTTCTGTGCTGGTTGTCTAGGAAACCAGTGGGTGCTGAGAGTGGGCAGGGCTTTGGCTGGGCTGCAGGGCACAGGGCCAAGAGCAGAGAGGGAATGTGTAGTGGAACGTGAGTGCACATGTGCATGTGTGTATGTGTGCATTCCTGCATACATGTTCATGTGTGCCTGAGTACAATGCATGCATATATAAATACATGTGTACATGTATACAGGAGAGCTTGTATGTACAGGCTTATGGTGACTATATTATGTGGGTGTGTGCATGTGTTCATATGAGCACGTGTGAGTACAGATGCATATGTGTAAAATGCACATTGTGTGGCTAAACATATGTGTACAGGTGTATGGGAGCATATACACACATGCATGTGTGAAAGTACATGTATTCATGTGTGTGTTTACACAAGTGTTATATACATGGGCACATATATGTATATGTAGGTAAGAAAAGAATGTGTATACAGATATATGTGAGTGTGTATTTAAGCATGTGAGCACAGGTAAATGTATATGTGTGTGTGTAAACATATATGTGGATAAGCATCATCACCATCATAATCATAACCCTCATCATCGCCATCATCACCGCCACCATTACTATCATCACCACCATCATCACCATCACCACCACCTTCATCACTACCATTACCACCATCATCACCACTACCATCATCACCACCATCACCACCATCATCACTATTATTATTACCATCACTATCATTACCACCATCATCACCACCATCACCCCCACCATCATCACCACCATCACCACCATCATGACCACCATCATCACCACTACCATCACCACCATCATCACCACCACCCTCACCACCATCATGACCCAGTCACCCCATCATTATAGGAGATTTGCTTAGCTGCTCTCTGCTGACAAGGTGCTTTGCTAGATCTGCATCATTATCACTGGTCTTCCACCTGCTTCGGTCCTCACATAACAGCCAGCAGCCAGCCCATGCCCTGGCTCCACCTTACAGAAGTAGCAGTGTGGTAATGAGGTTCTAAAGATAGATGGTGGAATTCCAAGGTCAGCTCTGTCACCCACTGGCTGTGTGTCTTGTCTTTTCTCTTGTAACATGGGGACAGCACCAGTCCTACTCACACAGAGGCACCTGAGTGGTTGGAGGTGAGGCCAGTTGGGCACGCAGTACATGGGAAGGGTGTGCCACTTTGGCTACAGCTATCACATTTCATACCTTAGATTCAGAACTTCTGCCTTCCACAGGCTTTCTAACGTCACACAACCCATGAGAGGCAATGTGAGCCTCCAATCCAGCTGTCTAAACCCAGATGGCCACATGGTGGACACACCCTCACTCAGCTTCAGCTTTGACCTGGGACAAATGAGTGGGCTGGATGGTTCTTAGGACCCTTTCCTGCACGTGACAGTGGCTGTCTTGTTACAGCCAGTATTTGCCCTTCACCAGCTGTGCACTATACGTTGTGTTACAACCCTTCTGGAAGCTCACAGGGTGCACAGGTGCAGACGCAGGGTACAAGCAGGACACACCCAAACAGTCAGGAGAAGGAGGCCTGCGGCACATATGGGATGACGGCTAAGACAGATGGACACTGGGACTCTTACTCTTGCTCGGGTCTTCAGGGATGCACCAGCTCAGCTGAACCTGACACATCACCACCCGGGCCATGGCTGCAGCCCTGCTTCTCTCTGCTTCCTAAGCAGGCAGGACGCCCTGCTGTCCTCTTGGCAGACCTTGCAGAGCCTTTCAAAGACAGCCACAGGCTTCCCTCATCCTCCAGCATTCTCCAATCCCAGTCACGTGGGCAGCTGAGGCCACCACAGTCTCTAGTCTTGGGCATTAGCACTTGGCATGGGACCCTGGTGTGGCCCCGTGACCTCATCTGGTGCAAGGTTCTTGCCCTGCTGCTGTGATATCTACTTCTGAGGCCTCCAAGAGTGGCCTGGCTTAATGAGATGAAGCTCACAGGCAGGCCAGCACGGTCTAGGGAGGGGCAGCTAAAGGAACAGACAGACAAAACACAGCTGGAGCCCCAGAAACTTCTTACTTTTAACACGCAAGCTTACTTTTGACATACAAGCCCATCAGTGTCATTTCTGCGCTGCTCCCATTGCTGACAGCAGAAGGGGTTGGGAAATACCTTTATATACCAGGAGTGTACATCAGTGTATCAATGGCTGGAGGCAGTGACCACAAGGAAGCAGCTAGCCATGGAATGGTGCCAACACAGATTCTCTGACCATACCTCCTCCTTGGAGAACTGGCCATTTCTCTTTGCCATGTGGGATTCCTGGCAAGGTGGTATCTGAGAAGCTACAGCATACCTCCAACCTGTGGGGACATCCAAATGTGGCCCATGCTGGTCCCTGACTCCATAAGTCCTATGAGGTGACCCTAAGCCTGTGTGTGGAATTGTGTGTGTGGAATGAGGTGGTGAGTTGTGAGTATGGGGAGAAAGCACAGGGTGCTGCTGCAGAGGTCCCAGGCCTGAAAGGTCCTGAGAGCCATTTATCGGGAGTTTTCTGCGTTCCTCACCTGCGCGTGTGTTCACCTTACATTTCTCAGCTCTCTTATGATATGGGGTTCCCCTCTGTATGCTATGAATGTGTTTTATTACCATTGGTTACTAAAGAAGCTGTTTTGGCCAATGGTTTAGTAGAGTTAAAATCAGGTAGGAAATCCGAACAGAGATATAGAGAGAAAGTAGGTGGAGTCAAGGAGATGCCTGACTGACCCTTACCAGTAAATCATGGCTTAGTGCCAATATACAGATTAATAGAAATGGGTTAATTTAAGATGTAAGATTTAATAAGAAGCCTGAGCTAATAGGCAAACAGTGTTGTAAGTAATACATTTTCTGTGTGATTATTCAGGTTTGAGCGGTCAGGAAATCAAAGAGCAGTCTTGGCTTACACTCTGATACAATATAATTCTTTCTAATATTTAAAACATGTACTTATGTGTATGCTGCATGCATGCAGGAGCCAGACACCAGACACCAGAAGACGATCCCCTGTGATTTGCAAGCATTTGTGTGCCACTGTACAAGGATGTTGGGAACTGAGCTTGGTTCCTCTGAAAAGGCAGCAAGTGCTCTTAACCACTGAGTCATCTCTCCAGTCCTTGGTGGACCTCAGTCATTAGTTCTAGCCAATGTCAAAGCCTCTGTGGTATTCTATTACACAAACAACATTATCCCAAGAGCGTGTGGGACTGCTGCCCATGAACACAGAGCCCACATTAAGGAAATTACTGCTTTCAGTCCAGGGACTCCCAGAGACAGTGTGCACATAAGACAGACATTTGGCAAGAATGTGAACCATCTTTGCTGTTCCATGCCTAAGACTGTGGGATGCTTGTTGCACAGCGTCACCCAGGGAAGGCTGGCTGAAACAGACACATGTGGTCTTTTCAATGGCACAAGACAGGACATGCTTTCCACTCTGGGCTCCAACCCTATACAGCCCTCCATCTCTCACCAGCACCAGAGTCCTGACAGATCTGTATAGCATAGACCTGACAACACCAGGGCAAATACTGAGTAGGACCTCAGCAGGATGAAGCTGAGACTCACCAGGGGAAAAGCAGAAAATAGCCTAGTAGACAAAAGGAGTGTGTTCTGACACACAGGAGCAGAACACAGTATGGGGGTGAGGAGGGGGACAAGCCTGAGTTCAGATCCCCAGCAACCGTGTAAGGCTGGTGTAGCCACACATGCCTGTAACCCCAGCAGTGAATGGGGAAGAGACAGGTAGATTCTTGGAGTTCATGGACCAGCCTGCATAGAAGAAAATGGAGAGCTCCATGTTCAATGAAAAAATCAGCAGGGTAGATAGAGAATGCTTAGCATTTCCTTTGGTTCCAAATGTGCACACAAGGGTGCCTGCACACACATATGTGTATACACCTGGGTGTTCCACATGCACAATATGGTGCACATGCCTTTGACTAAAAGGAAGGCCCATTTGTGGGTGATAAAAAGGGGACAGACAAGCTAGCTAATCAAGAGGAAACTATTTACTTCCTTAACTGTATAGCAACTTCTAAAAGTCAAGACTAGTTCTACTTTCTCATCCAGCCCAGGGCTCTTCATATAGTGGCTCTCCCGAAATATCTGTAGCGCCCCAGAGTTCAGAACTCATCATTAACTTGGTCCAAGAGATCACCTTCTCTGGCTTGGGCTGGTGAAGTAGCTTCCTGCCTCCCTGTTTCCTGATGATTTGTTCCACCCATCATCTGTGGTCCCTAGTGATTCTGGAGGAATATGAACCCAGTGATGCTATTGACCCTGCCCATTTTTGCATCCTTATCCCCCATCACTGCCCCTTTCTCTTTGCTCCTAGAATACAAGCCGATTTGCATCTCAGGGCCTTTGCATTTGCTAACACCTCCTTTCCCCAGTTCTGACTTCACTGTGCCAACAGATCTCTGGCTCCTATGACAACCTGACCACGTGGGTACCCAGTATCTCTGGTACATGAACGAGCATTGGAAAATTGGTACCTCCATCTGCTTGATCCTGGCTCTGATGGGCTTAAGGCTTAACAGAAAATGCTAAGTTAGTGCCTCCCAGAGGCCGCTAGCATAGTGTAAAGAGCCCATCTGTACGGGGGAACCTCCAATTCCAGTCCTGGCCAAGGCAGTGACCAGGAGGAACCTTATCACAGGCCTCTGGGTGCTCCTGCCTCACCTAGAGAACAAGATGCTTGCGTGAGTGGATGCTCTGGGTGGTTTAATCTCTCATGGCACACATCCCAGGTTAATTGGGGATCCCCTCTCACAGGAGGTGGTTGTGAGCCCTCCCCACAAGGCAGCATTTAAGCTGATATGCACTAAAAATGCCACTTGGAAAAAAATCGACATGGAAAAGGGGGGAGGGGAATCTCTAGAAATTCCATTTCATACACCCCTTGGGACGTGTGGAAGGCAGCGACAGATTTCATGACAGCCTCCGATTGTCAGTAGTTAAAATAGCCCCTTATGCAAAGCAGCCAGGAGGAGGTGCCTGCAGCTTGGCAAGGAAGCCTGGGTGGGGCATCCTGGGAGACTCTGTGGCCTCCCATTATAGAGTGCCTTTCTGGAAAAGGGAACAAGAAGGGGGACTTTCTCCAGGACCAGTAGGAGTGTCCTGAAGGGTCAGAAGGATATAAAGCCCTTCACACCATGGACATATTCCCTAGGATGGTCCCTACCCCATGGGAGACCAGTGGACAGACAGATGCAATGAGACCAGTGGACAGACAGATGCTATGAGGCACACGAGACGATCTTCCCTACTCCTATCCTCTCCCTTTCCTTCTCCCCCCTCCTCTCTTCTCCCTTCTTCATTGCAACAATGCGGATGAATTCTAAGGTCTCACACGTGTTAGATCAGCCCTCCATCACTGAGCCACACCCTTACCCCTGATACAGTCAAGACAAACCTGAACCTCCATTCTTTCCTAGTATTCTGATCGAAGCAGGAAAGGTCCTCCCAGGAGCCTCAGTTTCCCCATCTCTAACACGGTCCACAGCAGAGTCCACAATGCAGGCATACAGCGAGAAAAAGGTACAGACACTTCTGCACCCATCCTTCCATAGGATGCCAGTCAGGCCCCTTGGCCACTGCTGTTTGTCTAGGAACCCACTTTGGTGTGTCTGGCTTACCCCCAAGAGGGATTTGTGACTCATATGAGCTCAGGCTTGTTCCTGCCTGGGCTGAGAAACTCTCCTATCCCCCAAGACAACAGAATACCATTCTGGGGACCTGAAACCAGTGTGGACACCTTCAGCTCCTGGACATCCTGCTCAGGTGAGGACCCATTACTACACTTCAGCAAGAGGAGGCCAGAGTGTGGATTAGGGATTGTACAGTGACAGAGTGCACGAGACTCTTGGAAGCTATGACACGGCCCTGCTGTCCCAGCTCCTGGAAGGACCTGCTTGCCCCTTGGGTTCTGCTCTGAGTGGCCTGCAGGCCCAAGCTGAGCCCCTCAGACTGAAGTGTATTTTGTACTTAGCCATGTCACCCAACACGCCTACTTCCTTCCAGTCAGTCTCACTTTAAGAAGAAACACTCCACGAGGAGTCGGGCTCTGATTGCGGAGCCGTGCATCCCACAGTGCTGCTGAATGGATTGTTCTGGCCATGGCAGGGCTTTGGATACCCTTGCCTTCAGTCCCTAACTATACCAGATCTCACATAGCTATGGCTCCACACCCACAAATCCTACCAACCTAAGTTTAGTCTGAAAAGATTTGAAAAGTCAGGGCTGGAGAGAGGGCTCAGCAGCTCAGAGTATTTGCTGGACTTGCAGAGGTCCTGATTTTGGTTCCCAGCACCCATGCCAAGTAGCTCACAACTGCCTGTGACTCCAGCTCCAGGGGGAACCGAGGTCTCTAGCTTCTACAGTTACCTGTACTGACTCGCACATGGCCCCACAGACATAACTAAAATTAATAAAATGGAAAATTCAAAAAGACCATATGTGGAAATGGCTGCATGTGCACTGGATGTGAACAGGCTGGCTTGTCTTGGTATTTACTTCCCCAGACAACTCAGCACAGTAATCTTTGTGGAACTCATACTCTGCACTGGGTGCTGCGATGGGGATGTGGAAGGATGGTGGGACTTACACGAGAAGCCTGCGGCAAGCTACCGAAGGAATTAGAGTGTCAGGGGGCTCTGTATCTGGGGGGAGGGAGTCCTGGAGGCAACCCCCAGTTGATGCAGAGGAATGGCTGCCTTGGTGTTTCTTGTGACAATCAGCAGCCATACACCCATTTCCTAATGCCCTCAGAGGGCAGCACACCCCTCAACTAGAATCCCAGAGGTAGCCATGTGGCTGACATTTCTAAGTTACGTTTTTCCTCAAGAGATGGCCAGGCAGAGAGCACTGGGCACACAGAGGACAAGTCGCTCCTATGTCTGTGATAATGACAGGGAGACCCTGGTATACAGCCCTGGATGCTGGCTGGAAGGCTAACTTCAAAGGCAGACAATTCTTCTGCCCTGATGGAGGGAGCTGACCCTCCTAACCCTTGGAGGGTCAGGGGTGATGTTGTGAGGGGGTAAATTCCATTCTAGCAGAGCTGGGTGGCAAATTTCCCTTGTTTTGATTGACAGGAAGCATGGAAACAATGAGAGAGGTGGAGAGCGATGCCAAGCATCTTGTTGACACAATTTAATACAAAGGCTCAACTGGAAATGCACACACTGTGCCTGGAGGAATATGGAGCACAGGGGCGTGCTGGTCTGAGTAGGAAAGATGCCCCATGACCCTGCCTAGGTAGCTTGCTTGTATTACTGCTTCTCTTGGAGGGAAGTGGGCCTCAATGACCCTCAATGGGAGGAGGGTCCATGAGTACTTCCTATTTTTAATAATTGATTTATTTTTATTTTATGTACATTGGTGTTTTGCCTACATTTTTGTCTGTGTGAGGGTGTCAGATCCCCTGGAACTGGAGTTACAGATAGCTGTGAGCTATGTGGGTACTGGGAATTGAACCTGGGACCTCTGGAAGAGCAGCCAGTGCTCTCAACCCGAGGCATCACTCCAGCCTCGCCATGAGTACTTTCTTGAGGTCATATTTGACCCAGCCAGGACACGGCAGGAAGTCACAGAAAAATGAGGCATCAGAGGGAACAATGGTCAGATGTGAGCTGAAGGCCTGCTGAGCATCTTCCTTGGGCGCCCTGTACGTTAACATCCAGACCCAGCCTAGATACAGATGCTCCCTGGCTTACAATGGCACAAAGCAACCCCAGGACCATCGGGCTGCTTTCCTCTCCCATCCAAGTACTAACCAGGCCTGGCCCTGCTTAGCTTCCAGTTCATGTGAGATGAAGTGCATTCAGGGTTCTACAGCTATGGATTCTGTACAGTTCTCATCTATGCCATGAGGCCATCGGCACTTCACCCTCTCAGGCTGGGTGTTGGATAATCTTGCCCAGCAGTGTTAGTGTGAATTCCGAGCATGGGTACCACAGCTGTGGCTGAGCTGTGGGGCACGGCAGGTGGGAGATAGTATGTATCTGCATTAGTTACTGGTCTCATCGCCATGACAAATGCCTGACGGCGTGACTTAGGAGAGCAAAGCATTTACTCTGGCCCACAGTTCAAGGACACAGTCCACCACGGTGGGAAGGCACGGCGGCACAAGTGTGAGGGCAGCTGGTCCTGGTGTGTGCACACTCGGGAAGCAGAGAGCGACGGACGCTGGTGGTCAGCTTGCTCTCTCCCTTTGATCCAGTCCTGGACAACAGCCCATGGGGCGGTGAGTCCTACATTCAGGGTGGTTCTTCCCTGCTCAGTTGACCTAATTTAAAAGCTCACACACAGGCATGCCCAGAGGCTCGCCTCCAAGGAGATTCTCGATCCTGTCAAGGTGTCAGGATTATTCACGTGCCTCTGTAGCTTACAAGGTTTCAACTGCTGGTGGTCTATCACGGGGGAATCCCACTGTGAGCCAGGGGTGGGAGGGCAGGGAGGTTATTGCCATCCCACTCCACAGATGGCGACACAGAGGCAGAAAGCCATGAAGGAGGCAGAACTGAGTCCCTGTGACCTGCATGAGCTGACGGATCAAGGGGCCGTCAGTAACTGTAGGGGAATGTTCAGGTATACGCAGGGGACTTGGGGCTGGCATGAAAGCTGGTAGCTGCTAAGCATGGAGGCCTGGGAGGGAGAAGGGAGAGGGGCCCTGACAGATCTTGGGGATGCCTCTGGGACAATGGCTTCCAAAGACTCTGAAGAAGTCATCTGAACTGTGTATACTCTAGGACGTGTACTAGGGTTGGAACACGAGAGATGCCTCCTATACATAACTCCTTCTGAGATGAGCATATTGTCCATTTCCACCCTCTTTGCCATGGCAACCAGTCCTCTTGGTTCTCAGTCTTAGCTCCCCACTCAGTTCCTTTCTGCTGTTATAACAAAAGTCCTGAGGCCAGCTTGTATATTAAGAATGGAAATTAACCTGGCCATTCTGGAGGCTGCGGAGCTCACAAGGTAGAGCTGACTTCCTCATGTGGCAAAAGAGCAAGAGAGTGCCGTGTGCAGCCTCGGCTGAAGGATGGAGACCTCCTCACATGGTCTGTGAGAGCAAGAGAGTGCCGTGTGCAGCCTCGGCTGAAGGACGGAGACCCACTCACATGGTCTGTGAGAGCAAGAGAATGCTGTGTGCAGCCTCGGTGTGAAGGATGGAGACCCACTCACACGGGCTATGATGCCAGGACTATTTTTCGAATGGTGCCACCTTTTTACCTAGCAAGCCCACTACGCACGTTTTACCCTGTGAATTTTAGGGAACTGTGCAGATCTCCTACGAAAGGCTCAGGGTTCCTGGCTGGCAATATGGCCAGGCTGTTGGACCCTGAACACCCGTGCTCTGAAGCCAACTCCTTGCCCAGGGTCCCGTATTTCCTGCAAGTTTTATTGATTGATTGATTTTGTTTTCTTGACACAAGGTCTTATTCTGTAGCCCAGGAGGGCAAGCAACTCACTATATTGCCCATGATGACCTCAAACAAATGATAATCCTACTGCCTCAGCCTTTAACACATTGAGAGTAAAAGCACAAGCCAGGATGCCTAGCTCCTCAGCCAGTTCTAAATCCGACATCTTTCACTGAACTTAGAACATTAGGGCTGAGGGCACCGAGGACAAAGGCGAAACAGTTTTCTCTCCTAAAACCAGGCACTGCCAGTGGAGAAACACAGCTATGGGAGCAGCAAGGTCACACCCCCTCGGCCACTAGGCCAGGCCAGAGCTCCGAGCTCCCTAGGGCTGAGCAGGTCTGCAGGGGTCCCAGGCTGGGAACTGGTATCCTGTTTTACAGACTGGAGTCCACCTTCTTAGTCTGTGTATTCTCTGCTCTGGGTAGCAGACAGTCACAGTGATTGGTCATGAGGGGACAAGGTCCAATGACCTCAGTACCCAGAGTCAGTGGGTACAGAACCCTAATTTGAAAGGAAACATTATGACACAGAAATAGGATCTGGGCACCTACTCTGTGCACAAGCCTCTCTCCTAAGTTTGTTGCTGGCCTGTTCCAGGAACCAACATAGCAGGGGAAGAGGAACAAATGAGGCCAAGGTGGTCAGACTGCACAAGTGCACTGTGTACCACACTGACCTAGCGATGGAGGGAAGACTTGGGGGCCTGCGGCAACACAGACTTCTCCTCCTACAGTCCCCTGGCTCGGTCTTCCAGGGTGACCAGTGAGATGTAGCTAGGTTGTAGCCCTTTTCAAAGACATTTCTGCAGATGTAGCCTTTCTCCCCCACCCCCACCCCAGGCACTTAAACAGACTGTTTCTTGGAGCCGCTATGGCCTGTCTAGTCTCTCTCATCTCATCACAGAGACTCTTAACTCTACTCTCTCTTTTTAAGGACTGTTGGGGTCACACAGAACCCATCCAGATAATCGGGGACCTTAGGTTTAACAGGCAGCAACTTGGATTCCATCAGTGCCATTAACTCCCCTCGGCTATGTGGAGCAGCACACCCAAAGCTTCTGGAGACCAGGAAGTTCTGTGTTCAAATGCTACTTCTCTGCCTCCCATTGCTATAGGTTGAGGCTATGTGGTGAGTGCAGGATCAGCCTGGGTTGCATGAGATCCCGTCTCAAAAGACAGGAGCTGAAGACATGGCTCAGCAGGTAAGCACTTGTTGTTCTGGCAGACGACTAGGCTTCCATTCCAAGCAAACACGTGGTGGCTCACCACCATCTGTAACTCCAGTTCCAGGGGATCCAACGCCCTCTTCTGGCCTCTGCAGGCACCAGGCATACACAGAGCAAAACATGAATTCGCATAGAAAAATAAAATATCCAAACCAATCAAACAACACATCAAAACCAGAGTTTTCTTGTACTACTACAACGGGACCAGGTCTTGGGCTCCATGCTCTGGACCCAACCTTTATTCATTGAATAGGATGACATCTTTGATGGACCAAATGGTCTGCTCTATGCCCAGCAGCCTTTGTGGAATGACCCCTTTAGCTGACAAGGCTTGCTAGGTACCAAGAGCGCAGGCTCTGGAGGTTTTTCACCTTCCCCACTGGGGCTAACACTCATTTCCCTCAATCACAGTGGTCCCTAGGAGGCAAAGTTTCCCCTGTGGTGGGAAATGGATCCAACAGAAAACTGAGAAATCACTGTGCTTATATCCAGCTCCCAAGAGCACGGCACTTTGCCCTGGTGTGTGCATGTATCTGTAGTGTGTGGTCCCTCCCTGGACCAGCCCTGACATCTAGCTGTAAACTTAGCAGCAAGCAGAGGTTCAAGTCTTCTTGAAGAACCTCATGGTCTGGGCTTGGAGAACAAGTCAGTCAGCAAAGTATTTGCTGTGCAAGCATGAAGACCTGAGTTTGATCCCCAGAGCCTACCTTAAAAAACACTAGGCATACTGGTGCGTCCATGCAATCCCCTCAGCAGTTAGAAAGAGACAGGCAGAGCTCTGGGGCTTTTTGGCCAGCTAGTCTAGTCTGACTGGCTAGCTTCAGGCCAGTGATAGACCCCCAACTCAAAAAAAATGAGGATGGGGCCAGCAAGATGGATCAGCAAGTGACAGTGCTAGTCTGGCAGGCCTGAGGACCCGGATGCCACGGCAGCCATTTGTACCCCTCCGGTGAGATGAAGGTGAAGTTCACAAGTTGGCTAGCCTGGCATATGCAGCATAGGAGAAACACCAAGAGGCTCTTCTACCAACTTCCGGAAGTCGGCCTCCGAAGTCCACATGTGCTCCGTGACACATGAGTGTGCACCACACACACACACACACCAAACGTAACACACTCAAACATACATATTACATACACATCACACACATGCATTTCATACACACATCATACATATATATATACCATACACACACGACACACACATAACACACATATACACACAAACACACATATAACACACACCTCATACACACACTAAAACATTTTTAAAAATCAAGGTGGGGTCTGGAGAAATGGTTCAGTGGTTAAGAGCACTTGCTGCTCTTCTGGAAGACATGAGTTTTTCTCAAAAGGTGCCACCTGTAACCCCAGATCCAGGGGATTCCACACCTCTGGCCTCTAAGGGCACCAGCGTTAGTGTGAATACAATACATAATTAAAAATACAAGTAAATCTTTAAAAAAAGGTTTCTTTAAAATATAAGGTAGACAAGAGCTGAGGAACGACACAGGAAGTTGAGCTCTGGCCTCAGCACACCAGTGCACAGAGGGAGGGACAGCCGCACGCGCGCGCGCGCGCGCGCACACACACACACACACGCACACGCACACTCACACAGAACCTCAAGATAGGCACCAGGGCAGGGAAACAGCAGATCTCCAGGACATAAATGAATGGATACCAAACACTCCGGCATTGTGCCAGAGCCAAATCCAGAGTCTAAAACCAGAGCCAGAAAAGAAGGTTGCCAGCACGTGAGCAGCCTTTCCCTCCCGAATAAACACAGACCGCTTCAGAGAGGTGGTTCCCCAGCAAAGTGGTTTCCTTCTCAGTTCTCCTGGGAATCCGCTAGAGCTGAGAACGTCTTATGGAACATGAGCTGAATGCTGACTTAAGGGACCATCGGGCAGCTGTCACTTTACAAGGTGATATTTTTACCGGGTATAGCTTGTCCCTTGCTCCCTCAAGGACTCCCAAGGCATCAGGGCTCATGCACAGACAAGAGGGGACACAGAGCACCAGCTCCAAGTACCAAGCCAGGGAGGGAGGGGCATAAATAGCCAGTCAAGGCTCCTCTCTTGGGCTAGTGTCTGGGGCTCTCTTGATGCTCAGTGTGCACGTGCACTCACACACACACACACACACACACACACACACACACACACACACACACGCACTTGCGCTGAAGAGCCTACGGGGAAGTGGACTGTCAGCTCCCTCCACAGTGGGATGTGCTGTGGTCCCCATGGATCAAGCACTGGAGACATTACTCTGCGGGTGTGGTGAGACTAGGAGAGGAGGGGCAATGGGAGATCCCCTGCTCCGGGGATTCTGCCCCCAGAGGGACGGATGTGGCTGCGAGGGACCCCAAGTTAACTCCGCTGAGAGTCATTATGAGTAAGCTCAACTCCGAGTTTGCCCCGCTTCCTATCCAGGTGTCTCGGCTGGTGCCACTCAGACGTTCAGAATATAATCCTTTTTCCTTGCAGTAATGACAGAAAGAGTTCTGGGGTACTCTGGAAGGTGGGGCTTCAGAAAGAGGACAGGGAGGGAGGGCTAAGAAGGGACACTGCGACAGTAATCTGCTGAAAGTCATCACCTGTCGTCAGTCACCATAGGTCACACACACTGTCCTTGTGTGAAACACACAAGCTTCTTCTCTGCCCCAGGCCTGACTTGACCAAGTGTGAACTGATCATACTTCACTGAGCCACCGAGGGCACCAAGACAGTCCCCAAAATTCTAGTGTCCAGATCTTCACTGATGCTCTACGCAGTTTCCCCCTCACAGAATCAGAGGCCCCGCCCCACCCCGCCCCGCGCTTTGGGCTTTCTTCCTGTACACACCCTCTGCTGTGGTATTCAGCAGCCACTTTCACACGTGACTAAGAAGCCAAGAACAGAAGTAGCTAAGGACTTGGCCAATAAGGTGGAGCAGGGTCTGCTGAGTGAGGCTTCCCTTAGTCCCACAACACCTCTTAGGACCCAGCAGCTTTGTGGTACCTCCCTCTCCCCGACTGCAGAGAGGATGGGCATGCTGAGGACAAGCAGGACGCAGAGTCAGAATCCCAAGTGGCATCACAGGTCTCCACGCCCATCTGCCTGGGATTCCTGGCCTCCTTTGAGGAGACCACAAAGACCCCTGACTTCTCAGTAGGACTCCAAGATCACTAGTCTTCGTCACAGGCACTCCTGCCTACATGGCCACGCCCTGCCTTTTCAGCCACTAACACCCGCAGGACAGGAGAAAAGTCACGTGTTCATTGTAAAGCTCCGAGGAGGGGCAGCCCTGTGACCAAAGGAGGAATGACAGAGCTCCCCAGGACATTCTGTTGAACCCACACAGCTGTGGGCAGGACTCACTCAGTCACCTCCAGGGTTGCCTCCTGTGTGGCAGATCTGGGAATCAAAACCAGGTGGACCTGACCATAGGAGTCAAGGTCACCCCAAGGCACCTACAGCATTGGTAAAGGATAAATATGAACAGCGACCCATTTCCCTTAAGTAACACTTCCACAGTGTTGCTTGAGATTTACGAGGATACAGGGAGAGGTGGGCATCCTTGGCTTTGGAGAGAGGGGTTCACAATGACCCTCGCTGTCTTCATTTTGTAAGTGCAGGACTCATCTCAGGCTACATAGGCGTCTATGCCTCTGTCTCCTTCCGCCCTCCTCCTGAGTGCAGACGATAACCCCCGAGTGCTCACAGAGATGTTCTCTTGCCTACCTCTGCCCTCTTTGCTGCTCTTTGGCTGAGGGGAACTAAGGACACTGTGGGGGAGGGGGTAGTAGTTTCTGGGGATGCTGCCCAGTGCCCACCCTCCCGAATTGGTCGAACAAATGAATAGAGCTGTTGGCTGTCGGTGGGGTTGTTTCTGCTCTATAGTAATTAGAATGTTTGGAAAAGAAAGAAAAAGCAACCCAAGAGGCTCTGTGCAAGCCTGCACACCCAATCCATAGAGCCAAACCGGCAGTTTGAACGGAAATTACAGTAAATGGATGAATTGGGCATGATTTGCACGCAGCTGATTAGCTTGGTTGGGCGTGTCCTGCCAAGGTGGCCTCTCTGGTGTTCTAGGAGCACGTGGTTTAGAGGAGAGGCAGAGGTGTGTGTGTGTGTGTGTGTGTGTGTGTGTGTGTGTGTGTGTAAAACCCTTGCCTCAGGTCTCAGCAGCCTACCATTGATCTACAATGGGAGGGGAGGGGACTCACAAAAGTGTGGGGTGGGACAAGACTTTCCTGTCCCAGGGTCAACCTAGCTGTTGTCTCCAAGGCAGCAGACCCTTCCATGCTCTGTCATGCCAAGTCATGTGGACTGGACCCCATTTTGTGTGCCCAAGCACGTAGCCTCTAGCCGATGCCTGCTCCTCTAGCATCTGGTCTTGGGTCTTACTTCACAATTGGCCTCTGCCCCCAGGGAACCAGAAGTTCTCAAATAAAACAGATACTAATTAGTACTGTCTTTAGCAGAGCAGTCTGGTGGACAAGCCCTCCCTGAACCCTGGCAGGCTCCATCACCCCGAGAGAAGGCTCTTGGAGGTGAGGTCCAAGGCCTATGGGCTCACAGGTTGGAGGAGTAGAGCTTGGATATAAATTTGGGATCCGACTGGAGGCGGGAGGATCCTTTTAGCTTTTTAATCTTTTTTAAGGACACCGGCAGCTGAGGCTTGGGAACTAGGGCACCGAGAAGGGAGACCTGTTGAGCAGGAGGAAGCTGCTGCCTCCTGTGAGAGGGAGCCAGGACTCTGCAGACTGGAGCTTCAGCATCCACACCTGGGCTAAGCAGAGCCCAGGATCACAGGGCATCAGAGCCCACCCCTTATGAGGGTGGCCTTCGGTGAGGGTTAGGTAGTCCAAACAGAAACAGAAAACACACAGACTCACCCTGGCTATGACCTTAACGGGCAGAGAGCAGACTCCCAAGCCCACCTTCCTACCAGTTACCAACATTGTAGCCTCTGCCCAGAGGCACAAACTCCACAGGGCAGAAAGAACACAGAGAGAACTGGAGCGAGAATCTTGGCAACTCACATTTATCTTTGCAACCTCAAAGTGACATCCAGGGGTGGGGGTGAGATGCCTATTTGACCAGGTCCCATCCCGGAGCGGGCTTGAACCCCAGCAAGGCAAAAGCTCCTATCAGCTCCTGTTTCTTTTTTCTTTCTATCGCCACACCACCAGAGGGGCAGGGAATCTACTTGCTTAAAGAACAATAACAGAAGCCAAACTGGCCACGCTTTCTCTAAAGAAGGGCAGCCTGCACCGAGGGGAGCACACATCCCTGTCTGGGCTTGGGGGACTTCTTGGACACTTTGCAGTGATTCCGAGCCACCGATGCCATCATCCACAACTCATCATGCAGTCAATCCCCTCGGCATAGCATCTCGCTAAGAAGAGATACTGGTGTCAGACTCCAAAACCCACCGGTGCTCAGAGAGACAGAGATACAAATAGGACCTTGGGATTCTCAGCCATAGACGCCAGCATCCTGGGTGATCTGCCTGCCGCCTTTGTTTTTCTCTAATTCGAAGTAGGAGAAAAGCCATGAAGGAAACAATGGCCTTGAGAAACCTAGGCACCCGGAGCACCACATTCTAAGACACACAAAGTATAGACTGATCAGCCTGCTGCCTACACCGCACACGCTACCATCTCACCGAGCGCCAGAAACACAAGAGTCTACTGTCCCTGCTGCTCCAGCAGAGAACAAAGACACTCACGTCGGCCAACCCCAAGCAGGCTGGGGAGGTGGCACCATACCTCCAAAATGAACTCTCTTCTTGAAGCGGGAGTTCTCAGCCATCGTTCCTAACCTGGGTATGACCATCTCACTCAGACCGGTCCCTCGCCTCTTCCTCCTCTGGGTCCATGTGGAGAGTCCTCCGGGCCGGCCCCACTTACTATTCTCTGTTAATCCAGCAAGGAGTTAAAAAAAAAGTTGCAGTCTTCTATGTTCAGAATTTAAGGAGAAGAGGAGGAAAAAAAAAGAATAGATCACAGGACTAAGAAAGACAACCCCAGAGAGTTTAAGCCACGAGGAGGTTCACGGATTTGACTTTTGAAGATGGAAAATCGGGATCGGCTGAAAATTCGGTTCTTTGACACAAGTTGTAGCTGCAGACTGGAGCTGCATCCTTCCACTTCCTCACTGTACCGGGGACTTTTTTTTTCTCCTAGTGCCGGTTTCCATGGCAACGCATCAGTCACTAGTCTAAATAAGTACGGGTGAAGGACGCCTGAAAAACCAGTGCAATTACGCACGCCATTAGCAGGGAGAGGAAAATGATTCAACCACTATTAGCAGGGGCCAGAGGTGTCACTTACAGGCAGTGGCCGTCCTTGTCCTGAGTAATTGCTTTCTCATTTTGGAACACAGCATTTTCTCCACCCTGGTAGTTTTCCTGCTTTCTGTGCAGTGGACAGCAAGGTAGCAGCCACATCACCTCATGGAGCTGACGCCAAAGAGGAGGCCTGGGTCTCAGGGACAGTGTACCCTTCCAGGTGCTCGGGACTTCTGCTAACGCATGGGTGGCAGATCTGGGGCACATTCAGATATGCTGCAACTTCAGCCTGAAGGATCCTGGTGGGCGAACACCAGGTTAGAGCTCAGAGGCAGAGCAGGGGGCTGGGGTTCGGGGTGGGAGGTGAGCTGGCCATGTTATCAGTGATTTCCCACTCCTTCCATCCCCAGAGACTGAAGTCCCATAAGAGGGCAGAGAACCTTCTTCCATTTGCCATCTTTCATTTTTCCCTCTTAATTTGATAATTAAAAAAATCTTATTATGCTTATTTTTGGAAACAGAAGGTTTAGCTATGTAGCCCAGGATGGCCCCACTAGGCAGCCTCCTGAGTGCTGGGATAGCAGGTATGTGCCACTATACCTGGCCTCCCATTTTCAAAAGATAGCTATAAAGGAGCTTGCTGTTCAGCCTCTATGTCCTGAGCTGCAGGTGAGTTAGAAAAGGGTGGGAAAGGAATGTTCATCAAGTGTCCTTCTACCCCTGGAGAGGCTGAGTGGGTGGGGAGGGTCACGTCCCAGTCTCCACCTGTGTGACCTTGGGTACATCTCCAACTGTCTTGACTTGTTCGATGCATGTAAAATCGAGTCGTCCATAAGATGGGGTGGTACAGGCATGAGATACAGAGAGTGCATCAGCGGACACCAGGAGGACCGTAGGCACTGGGGAAAGTCTAACTTTGGTATTATCTGTCTCCAGGGCCTGTGCAGAGGTCTTAGAACCTGCTCCCTGCACTTGCCGGGCACAGACGACCTGTGGAGACTGTAGAGTTGGTGGCAGAATTTGCTTCTTGTTTGCCCACCATGCAGGTCTAGACGCTCTATAAACAGAAAGATGAAAAAATTGGGCCCAGAGGAGTTAGGTTACCCAACCAGTTAAGGCTGGACTCGGGACTAGAATCCTGGTGTTTTGGCCAGCTCAGGGGGATGCTGGGTAAAGACAGTGAGGCCACGCTTGTTGTTATAGCTTTATATGGCAATGGGTTCCCTTCTACTAGGGAGGCCTGGCCTATCCCGAGCTATCCCTTAATCCTCTCCTCTGTAGTTTAATAGAGGGTGCAGGCCCCCTCCCACAGACTTCCTAACTCTCTGGACCCCTTTCTTCCCTACCCTGCCCCCTGTGGTCTGACATGATCTGTGAGAAATTGGAGGGTCATAAAAATAGCCTGTGCCTGGCACGCGAGGGACCCAGGGGGCTGCTGCCACAACCGCTCACTGCGATTCTAGTGGGAGGCAGAAGCCGGAGAGACAAGGGTAAAAATAGCCAGGGTTTCCACGGAAGCTCTGCCTTCCCTCTCCAGGCCCGCCCTGCACAGCGGGCACATGTGATCCTCGAAGTCTTCAAGTGCACAGCTTAAGGCTCATGTCCTTGGAGACGCCCTTTCTCATCAGGAAGGTAAGGGGCACAGGGGCGTACATGGTGGAGTCTCTACCTTCCATGATTTCTTGAGGTCTCCCAAGTGAGGCTGGTTAAGAGGCCAGGAGTAGTGACTGAGGAGTTGCCAAAGAAGATAGGCTGCTGTCTGATCCCTGTCTGGTGTCTCTGGGCAAGTGTCTCAACTCTGGGACTCAGCTTTGCCATCTACCAGTGACGGGTGGGTAAATACAAACCCTGCTTCAGGACCAGTGGACTAGGAGTATTAATGCCAGCTCCACGTGGCAGGAACCAAGGACACAAGGACTCTGCTGCAGCCTTGGGTACATCTGTAAACACCTACCCAGCATCCCAACAGGCTTTATAAACTACAGAACCAGTGCTAAACACAGTGCTACTGTCCCTGCGGGTGTAGGACTGTGTTCTAGTTTCTTTTCTGCTGCTATGACAAAGAATCCCAAACAAAAGCAATTTAGGGGAGGAAAGCATTTGGTTTATACTTCGAGGACGCAGACTACCACCCAGGGAAGTCAAGGGGAAACTCGAGTAAGTGATCACATCCCATCCGCAGTCAAGATCAAAGAGAGAGATGCAGAACTCTGCCTGTGTGCGACTGGATTCTTTCATTCGTATACAACCAGGACCCCTTCCCCAGGGAACGGTGTCACCTATAGTGGGCTAGGTTAATTAATCAAGACAATCTTCCAGAGAAATGTCCACAGACCAGCCTGATCTAGACAATTTCTTAAGTGGGTCTCTCCTCTCAAGTGGTTTATAGGTCACTGCAAGTTGACAAAAACACAGGCTCTTTATCACAAAAGTAGACATGTCTCAGAGGTGTCTCTGTCTGTCTCCCCACATTCAGACAGATACTGCTAGGAACAGTGAAGAGCTCGCCTGATGTTCTATAATCACGGCCAACTATATTTAAGTCCCTGCTCTGAGGTTGGCTACTTCCGGATTAGAAGGTGATTAATGGAATTGTTGGCCCCTAGGACTCCTCCATCAGCAACAAAGCAGGGACGAGAAAGGGCTCCTTCCCAGAGACCAGGAGAATAAGCAGCCTGAGTGTGTGGAAGGCACAGAGGGCTTGCTAAGCTGGGCAAGCCTCAAACATGCTGGGAACAGAACAGCTGAACTCCACCCAGCCATTACACCCACGATCTCGGCGGACTCTGAGAGCTCCTGAGGAGGGTGGCTGGAGAAGGTAAGAGCAGTTGGTGTCTCTAATCACTCAAGCGCACACAGGACAGCATGTGCCAATGAGTGTGGGGACACATACACACACTCAGGAAAAGCGCACAAATATATGCACACTCTTGCAAATGCAGAGATAAAGTCACATGCACTTCTGTGCATACACATCTGTACACACACTCTTATAAATGTAAAGATACACACACACACACACACACACACACACACACACACACACACACCCGTGCACACCTGGGTAGAGAGAGATGAGAGGTTGGGATTGAGAATTCTTCTTTGGAGACAAGTCCTAGACTCACAGTTTTTCTTGCCTCCCTACCTTCCCCACCCAGCCCCAGTCTGGGGCCCCTGTCCTCACACCTCCACCAGTGAAGCCCAGGCATCAGCATCTCTGCAAACCAAAGCAGATCTTCTTAGTCCCCTGCGTTCCTCATCAGCACTCCTGGTCACCTGGGTCTCTTTCCATGGTGAAGGTGCCCCCTAGCATACCTAACTCTTGCCTCCCTAGCCGCCTGGTAGTTCACCTCAAGTTCTATTTCCGGTAAATTGTGTGTGGTGTGGTGTTTTCTGCTGAGTATAAACAGCTAGCTGTCTGTCTGCATGCATGGCTTCTTCAACTACCCAGCAGGGCATGACCCTAGGCCTGGGACCCAGTGCATACTGGGGCCTCTTGTGCTGGCAGACAATGGCAGCTAGGCCACTTTGTGTCCATCAACAACTTAGGGGCAGCAGAACTCACAATGACTCAGGAGTCAGTGCTGCTACCTGCCCACATTGGGAATGGATGCTTCCCTAAGGTCTGAAACCAATTAAAGAGCAAAGATGAGAACCATGGAGGGCAGCGGCAAGCTTCTGTCCACATCACCACGATGTAGAGGGGACCTGAGAGATGATGAGGTAAGAGAGACTTGCCACGGTCTCTGAGATCAGAAGACAAGCTCGCATTATGATTCCGCTACAGGGATGGCAGGTGGCTCAGCCAGGAAAGCCCTTGCCTTGCCACACAAGCACAGGATGGAGTTTGATCCCTAGAACAGAGCCCAGATAAAAAAGCTGGGCGTGGTGGCTCATGCTGGGTAGGTGGAGACAGGACGATCCTTGGTTCTTGCTGGTCAAACAACCCAGACTACTTGGAGAGTTCTAGGTCAGCCAGTGAGAGACACTGTCTCAAAAACAAAATAAAAAACTGAAAAGAAGACAGCACCAGGGGAATATCTGAGGATAACCTTGGTTTTCACATGCATCTGTGAAAACACATAGCATGCACACACACATATGCTTCAGTACAGAAGTATGGAAACCACGATACTGCTATGTGCCATGACCTTTCATAGATGGGAGACTCTAAGAGATGAGTGTGATGGCTCATGCCTGACATCCCAGCACCGAGAAAGCAGAGGCAAGAGTAGTTCAAGACCAGCCTTGGCTAGATAGCAAGTTCAAGGTTAACTGAGGTTACATGAACCTCTGTCTCAGAATAACAGTTAATACCACATCTTTCCTAGCTCAGTGTAGCTCACTCTGAAACTCATTAGTGTGGCTTTGTTTCCATGTGCACATTTATATGATTAGGCAACTGTAACAGGCAAAGATAAGTCAGGCAACGAATACTAGCTGGAGTGATTTTCTCTGCGCGTGGAAGCCGCATGAGCAAATGTTTCCCTATGATATTCATAAATGCCACTAACACCCCCCGAGCCAGCAACATTTAACCCAGCTGCAGTGGTTGTGTGTCATGCTTCCCATGAGTCACCTGGAGATACTTGGGGACTCCTAAATCCTGAGAGTGGCAGCTTAGACTCACCTTGGAGATTAGGGCTGGCATCATACAGACCCAGGGCTTGCCAGCCTGTGGTGCCCGAAGAGACAGTTCCTGGGGGAACATGCCTGTGTCTCACAGGGATGGAAGAGCCCACAGCCCCTACCAGGCTCTTTTTGGAACAAAGATGACAGTGGGCACTGTCCACATTCCCCGCATCCCACCAGAAGTCAGTGTCTAAGAAGACGCCAGAGCACGATAATTAACATATAGCGCTTTCCCCCTTGTCTGCAAGGACCCAGGACTCTGAAATATGCAGATGGTGTAGTATTGGCACAGGCCCTGCTCTCATCCTCTATGAATCAAATCACATCTGATGACTCGAAATGCCTAACACACTGAACATGACAGGCGATAACTATGTGCCACTCCGTTTAGGAACAACAAGAAAGAGAAACGTGGACGTATTTAATGCAGATATGGTTTTTCAAAAATTTCACTTTTGTGAATGTTTGTATAATTGTGCATGTGTGTGTGAGCACATGTGGAGGCTAGGAGTTGTCATTCCTCAGTCTTCCATCTTATTATTTTTTAAAGATGTATTATTACACTTGTGTATGTGTGTGTCTGTGTTCGATCCCCCATAGATGAAACTACATGTGGTTGTGAGCTGCCTGATGTGGGTGCTAGGAACTGAACTCTGGTCCTCTGAAAGAACAGCAAGTGCTCTTAAGTGCTGAACTACTCTCCAGCCTGCAACCCCACCTCCCTAGATCCCAACTTTATCTTTTGAGACATAATGTCTCCCTGGCCTGCAGAACACTGATCCAGACAGACTAGCTGGCCAGAGGACCCTAGTGGTCCTCCTGTCTCTGCTTCCCCACATTGGGGTTGGAGGCATGGCTTTTTACAAGGCTGCTGCCCACCCCTCCTTGCAAGGAAAGCATTTTGCCAAGTCAGCTTCTCCTCTGCCCTCTTTTGGTTTTTTTTGAAACCTGGTTTCTCTGTATAGTCTAGGTTACCCTCAAACAAGTAACAATCCTTCTGTCTCAGTCTCCTGAGTGCAGGATTGCAGGTGGGTACCACTGAGCCTAGTTAAACAAATATTCTCCACCTTTGATTGGCTTAACCCATGAAAGTAGAATCTGGGGTTTGGGGGTGGTGTTGGCTGGGGATGTAGACAGGATGTGACAAGCGGTCATGACAACAGCACCGTTACACCTACTTTTTCTTTCGGTCCTTATGGGCCAGCCAGTGAACAAATGAGGACACAGCATACGTGGGGAGTAAGAGATCACGAAGAGAGAATGGTGAACAGTGGGGTCCTTGAGCCACAGAAACTGTGCCCTTCCTCACTGACACCCAAGAAAACAAGACTACCCCTTGTCCTCACAATGGCCTTTAGCTCAGTGACGCCTCTTGAGTGACTGTGCACCCCTGTGGTGTGTGACATCATACACAGGTGACTATACCTGGAACTGCGCATCAAAATTACTCAAGTTGTGTCACAACAGCCAGAAATGTAAGACAGTGTTAAGAGTCCCTTCCCTTCTCTTTCTTGGGGTCCACTCTCAGCCACCATTGTGCCTTTGTAAGAGGAAAGCCACCCCTGCTTGTTCTGCCTCCCACATTGGGAACAGGTAAGGTCAGTGACCCAGGCCCAAGTATGTTAGTACACCCAGAGTCATCACTGAGGACAAACAGCCTCCCAAGGTCCTGTGATAGGGAGGTGGTGGCACAAACTCCCCCTTTCCCGTGTCTGGGGGCTGACTGTTCTAGGTTTCACGTGCACACATGTGTATGAACTGAAAGAAACCACGATGCATCAAGGCCGAGGAAACAGGGCTTTTCTGACTGTTGCACGCTGACACGTCTCACACCAATTCACAGGTTCAGCACAAGCCCTTCTCCTGTTTACTGTCCCATGCTACAAATGCTTTAAATGAAGGTTAATGAACCAAGCAGTCCATGCCAGGGCAGGGCAAGCAAGTATGCAGGCCTGCATCTTCTTCGCTCTGTGTATGATCTCCATGGAGACAGAGCAGAGCTTTGGGATCTATCTGGTTTTAGAGGAGCCCAGTCAACACCCAGCCTCCTCTGCTCACAGAGGACATGGGCGGGCCCTGTCTCTCCATCACAAGCAGGATTTTGCAGTATCCTTACAGGAGCCTGTGACCTTCCTTTGGGGTGAGTGGACAGATCACACCCTGATCTGTCACAGATCACAGGATGGTAGATGTCACTGTCAATCAACTCAGGATTCTCAGGAGTGTTCTCAGTCAATGCCAGGACCCCGGAGACCCCAGAGAAGAGCCCAGTGTGACTTCTGGGTGAATAGAACTCATGTCTACCCAGGGAAATGAGTAGTGACAAACTGTGAGAACCACACACTGTCCATCTTCAGGCTGTGGGCAGGGCCTCTCTGGGACTAGGAGGAGACCATGTTCTGCTTTGTAAGTGAAACTTAGTCCTAGGTACTTCTCACTCCACACACTGGCTGCATGAGCTGGTCACGAAGCAAGACCTGTCTCTAGAGGTGAGGTCAAAGGGCCCCTTGGTGGGAGATGGGGCTCTGGATGGAGGGATGTTGGTAAGAAGTCTCACACTTTGGGTAAGATGGGAAACTCTAATTAAACCCATTGGGTCACAAGTAACGAAAAATGAGCCTTAAACACATCCATTTAGAGGAGGAAGTGACATAAAGGCCACTCACTGTCAAGACCCTACAGGACACCTGCAGCCCTGGAGACAGGGTAGAGGCAGAGGCAGGGACCATCAACCTGGACCAGGTCCCCTTCTGAGATGCCAAGAGGTTCTGAAACTAGACAGTGGTGAAGACTGTGAGCGAGTGTGCAGGATTCCGCTGCCTAGCGTGGGCACCACAACACGCTGATCGATTCTGCTGGTAGCTGACTCGTAACTCAGGAAAAGTAAAACAGCAACGGAACCGGCAGACACCAGGGCTGGGAGGCCAAGGCTCTGAGCCTGCTGGTCCTGCATGACTGTAAGACCTCAACCCAGCTGATTAGGGCCCTCTACACCTCGGTTTCCTTGTCCCAACAGGTGCCCACCCAAGACAGGTGCTGTGAGGCTTGGGTACTGATGCCCAGAGAGCCCACAGAGGCTCCAGGGAAAAGGAGGAGGAGGAGGAGTAGGAGGAGGAGGAGGAGGTGGTGGTGGTGGTGGTGGTTCATGTTAGCTAGTGTTTTACAGTGCACAGAACTCCTGGATCAGAAGGAGTCCCCAAAGCTCTACGCACACAGTGAGACAGCACACACCAATTTATCAAACACTAACTCCTCAAGTCCTCTGTTGTCATGTCTTTTGTCTCCATGCATGTGCCTCTCAAGCCACGGGCTCTGTGATGTGGACCTCTGCCCTGCAGACACAACAGGCATCAGTCTCATGTCGCCCTTGTCCCCTTGCCAACCTTTGGTCTCACTGCTCTTACTACCTGGCTATCCCAGCCCGTATCCACCCAGATCCGCACTCTCTCTGGGTCTTTGATTGCGCTGTGTATAGCCCTCCACTCCCCAGCAGCAGTTTCTCCCTTCCAGCACTGATCAATGCCCCACGGTATCATCTGGCTCCTGGCTATGTTTCCAGGTTCAATGTCTGGCAGTTTCTGCTGAATGAGTGGCTCCGGAGTTGACTCTGTCAGACGTCACTGAAAGAGAGGTGACTAAGCTAGGAGGAAGGCAAGAGGGGGTAGACAGACATACAGAGACGTTCATCACAACTGAGTGGGCTCATCTGGGACGGGAGACATGAGGCTCTCTGGGAGTTCCAGGGATGGAAAGCATGGGAGCTTGACTGGAAGCATGAGGTGTGGGCTATCACAGCGGGGTCTTGTAGGATGAGTAGGAGTTCAGTGGGCAGAGGAGAAAGGTCCAAAGGTGGAATCGTCACTACAGTGATAATAGCTACTAATAATTAGTGTGAGGTGCCTCATCTCTGTCCCTTTCTACATCATCAATAAAGTCTTATTGGGAAAGGGAAGCCCCATTCACTGGTGTGTCCTCTGTGCTTCTGATTAGAGGAAGCGGCTTTGTGTGCAGGTGGTTACAAGGGCTGAAGCAGCCATGTTCTGCCCTTTAAGGGTGAGGTCTGGGTAGCTCTAACCTAGGAGACAGGGGAGGCTGGCCAGGTGAACTGGGGCACACAGAGCCCCACTTAAGATTGTTGGGAGAGAAGACTATGGGGTCTGGGGAGAGAGGTTAGGAGAAAGAACGAGGAAGATGTGGGGCTCTTATCACACATGAAGATAAGTGTGTGTATGTGTTTACGTTTGTGTGTGTGTGCATATGTGCAGAGAGAGAGAGAGATCGACCTAGAAAGGGAGTGAGTACCTTGAGATAGGTAAGGTGGCTCCCCTAAGCCCCCAGCTCTGGGGGTAACTCAGTGCCATTGCTGGGCCCAGCTTGGTAGGGTGTATCACAAGCTGGGGACCCCACAGCCAGGCTCAGTCCAGAGGTGGGCAGAAAGAAGAGAGAGACAGACCAGTAAGAGTTGGACTCGCTGTTGGGGATAGAGGTGGGGTGTGGGAAACAGGACACTAAGATCAAGGGCTTGAGGCCGTGCCGCCCTGGCTATTGTGAGGCACCCAGTGGCATGTCTGCCAAGTGAGAAGGGACTGCCTTGGCGTCCGATACTCCCAAGCAGGTGCCAGAAACCTCAAATTATTAAGTGGTAAGAGAAGCCAAACAATGTAAGTGATTTACTGATGGAGAGGGGCACCTGCCCAGGGACCAGGAGCGGTGGTCTGGAGGTGTTTGTCCAGCCCAGCAGGAGGGTGAGCTGCCCAGGGACCAGGAGGGGCAGTCTGGAGGTGTTCATCCAGCCCAGCAGGAGGGCGAGCCTCAGATGGGCTTCCCACGTGGCACAGACCAGGAGCCCGTCTACTGTGTCCTCGCTGAGGCAGATGGATCGGGGAGGACACAGGTATAGTCCTCCTCTGGCTGTCACCCCACTCCTGCCCATAAAGGATGCTCCAAACAGAACTTGGGCAGAGGGAGGTTGGCCATTCACTGGGTCCCAGGAGTTACACTGAGGCCATCCCTGGGCCCAAGGGGAAGGAAGAATTCTGTAAGAACCGAGATCTGGCTGTGCAGTGGTGGCAGAGGGTATTTTGAGCACCATGGGGAATGGGGTGGGGGGTGGGGCAGTATGCGTTGCCCTGGAGATAGCTACAGGCCAAGGCACATCTGCGCTCAGCTAGAGGCTGGGGAGACAGCTCAGTCAGTGATAGGCTTGACTTGTAAGCCTGAGAACCCAAGTTTGATGTTCAGAATCCACATAAAAATGCCAGGTGAGGTGGCACGTGTTTATCATCCTGGTGCGGGGGAAGCAGAGACAAGAGGATCCCGAGGCTTACCAGTCAGCCTCACCAAATAGCTGGGCTCTAGGCTAGTGAGAGACCGTGTCTAAAAGGAAGTGGTTGGCATTCCTGAAGGTGACACCCAAGGCTGCACTTTGGACTCTGCTCCAGGCCACAGCCACAAGCATGAACAGGGGTTCTCAAGGTGGCTGCGGAGGCGAGAAGTCCATGAGATGACTGGGCTGTCCCTTCTCGGTGCTGAGCCATCTCTGCATGAGCCTCTGGGTGACAGAGCATGACCAGGGTGACGTCAAGGATGCTCACACATCCTACAGTTGCAAAAAAGGTCTGAAGCTCAGTCCTGACCCAGGGCAACATCTGAGCCACAGGAAGGGACATAGCAGGGTCAAATCGACATAGAAATGGCTGCCTATGTGGTAACCCTGAGTGAGGGGAGCAGGTGAACTATCTCAGAGCTCCCCCATTCCCCCAGGAAGGGGACATGGAGTCCTACACGGAAGTTCTGGAGTTGGTGTCTGTTCTATTTCATTCTGGGCAGTTAAGAAACTCCTACCATTATAGCACAGTCATGGAGCCACAGAGAATGGCAGAGTCTGGACTTCGGTCTTCTGCAGGGGAGCAATGCAGCCCCCTGAGACAGAACCCCAGCTGATCAGTGGATCCCATCTTGCCAAAGCCACACCCCTGACGAAGGGATGAATTGACAGATATATAATGCGATTTCATCGCCTCCAGCAATGTCCAGGGTCAGGCAGCTGCTAGAAGCCGGAAGCCCATTCATTGCCCAACATCCTTCAGGGCCTCTGAGGTCCTGCAGTGAGTCAGTGAGGTCCCTCTGACTGGCAGATCACAAAGGTGGTTCAGTGGGAGATTCAGCCACCTAATCCTCAGCATCAGGATGCTGGGCTTCTCCAGGCAAGAGGAAGTTGGTCCCAGGCATGACCTCAGTCTGGTAAGGACATTCTCAATGTGTTAAGGATTCACCAAATGTCCCACCCACAGTCATGGGTTATCACTTTATAGTGGCTCTCATTCAGGGGACACTGGATTCAGGCAGCTAACATGTACTTGGTGGGAGAGAGCCAGGGGACAGAGTGACAGCTCAACTCTCTGTTGGTAGAAACTCTAGGCGATCCCCCGCTCACTAGAGTGGGGTCTCCATGGTGGTAGGACTTGTGTCTGATTCTCTCTTCTTTCAGCATCTAGAACAGTGCCTGGCACACTGACAGTGTTCAGTGCATGCTGAGTGAAGGGTGAGTCATAGACCACACTGCTGTGAATGAACAGTAAATCACAGGTTCCTGTGATGACCCAGGGGAGAGCCCAGCGATGTGTGCAGTCGGTGTGCGCTGAACACCACCCCAGTCTCCTTCATTCCACTGTGTCATAGTGGATTTCAACTTCGTGAAAGGACTTCCGATCTGCCTTTAGTCCCCGAAGCTTAGTGGTCCTTTCTACATCTCCTTCCTTCTGCTGTAAACAAAAGTGAGGCCACTCCACCCCTATGGCAATGCCATCAGAGGAGCAGGGATGGAAGCATCCTTCTCCTCCTCCTCGCCCCCACCCTCAGCTGATAGGCTCCAGCGAGTGGCATCAGCACTGGTTATTTTTAATCACACGATTACCCTGGGTCTTTGTCACTGAAACAGTTTAATTGGGAGCTGCAGCCTCCTACGGCAGGGTGGTGGAGGAAAACTGCAGCCAGCACACCCGGCGGCAGAGTGCCAAGGAACAGGGCCTTTGGCCGGCCCCTTCCGGATCAAGTTCTGGCATCCAAAGCCAGCCTGGTCTCCAGAGGAAGATGGGAGCATGCTGAGGCACCCTGGGAAGCTGCCCCTTGAGGAGCTGCAGCTGTGGTCAAGTGCCGTCCAAGCGTGGAGATGGATGGAAACTAAAGCCGTTTTGAGGGACACAAAAGGGAAGGAATGAACGTTACCATTATCTATCCATCCATTCATCTATCCATCCATCCTTCTACCCATCTACCAATTTACCACTCATCTATCCACCCACCCACCCACCCACCCACCCATCCATCCATTCATCCGTCTATCTATCTACCAATTTACTACCCATTGAACCACTCTTCCACCCATCTTGCCATCTACTATGCATTCATCCACTTGTCCATTAATCTATCCACCCACCCTCTATTCATCTATCCATCCAAACTCACCCATCCACTTACCTATCCACTATCCATCCATCCATCCATCCATCCATCCATCCATCCATCCATCCATCTATCCATCCAATCCACCCACCCACCCATACATCCATCTATCCACCCATTTACCTATCCATCAATCTACCCATCTACCATCAATCCACCCACCCCCACACAATCCATGTAACCATATACCGTCCATCCATATATCCAGCTGTTCATCTACCTATCCATATACTATGGACCCATCCATTTGTTCATCCATACATCTATTCACCCACCCACTCACCCATCTATCCATTAATCCATTCTTTCACCCACACATTCACCCATAAATCTACATACCATCTACCCACTCATCCATCCATCCATCCATCCATCCATCCATCCACTTACCCATTCATGCACCCATTCATCATTCATCTAATCATCCAACCTCTCATCCATCCATCCATCCATCCACCCATTCATTCATTCATTCATTCATTCTCCAATCCATCCCTTTATTCATCCACCATTCATTCATTAATTCTTTAATCTATCCATCCATCCATCTTAGATATTGGTACACTGTAAATGGCCAAACTCCTCTTTCCTCCACCTTTCGACTGATTCAAGTTCTGAAAGGTGTTACCTACTTCATCTGTGCCATCCCATCCATCTACCCAGTCCATGTATCCATCTTTCTACCTACCCCATTCATTCTATACATTCATCCATCTAGCCATTGATTCCACTCATTTGTCCATCCATCCATCTCATCCATTCATATATATATATATATATCCATCTGTTCCCACTTATCTATCCATCCATTCCCCGTCCAACTATTCCGTCCATCTATCAATTCCACTTATTTATCTACCCAATACATCTACTCATCTCTTTGCATCTATCCACACACACACATCTACTCCACAACTCTTCACTGAGCACCCACTCTCTCTAACATTGCAGCCCCTCCCTTTCCTAGAGGTGCTACCTTCCCACTGTGAGCATCTGCCCGGGTGCTTTCTGAGACCTCCACTGGGGTTGGCTTGTCCCCTGTCAGATTTATAATGTTTTCTCTGTCTCACCCACCATCATGAACTCAGCACCCTTGGGAGGACAGAGACTAAGAAAACCTACTGTGTGTGTGTTGGGTCCCATTGCCTGTGAATTCTCAGTAAGTAGCCATCCTCAGAGTCACCTAGCTGTCCTGAGGAGACATACTGACAAAGACAGAGCAAGGAGCGGAAACTAAAGAGGTTCCAGCTCGTGGAGTCCTCCCTTGGTTTTAGGATGTGAGCTTTGGGGTGGGGACCCCAAAACTTCAGAGGGACAGCATTAGTGCATGTTGCTCTGGCTTCCTCCTTGTCCAGCTGCACCTTGCTGAGTCTCCACCTCCTCATCCGTAAAGCATGAGCAAGGCAACTACCTTACAGGAAGGTGTGCTGGCTGTGGCCATTCTGACATTCCTTCCCTCGAGGCCACTGCCTGTCGCTGCAACACATCCTTGCAATGGCCAGGAAAGCAGACAGTCTGCAATACTCTGAGTAGCACCGCTCCTGGAGAGCTCCTACACACCCTTCAAAACTGAGATCATGCCACACACTGGGGCAGTTACCGTCTCCAGGCTCTGCTTTTCCCCCACCCTCTTGCTTTGCACAGTCGCGACTTAAAGACTGAAAGTAAAAAGGTGACAGTAAGCTGAGCATCAGTGTTCTCTCTCTGCTTCCTGATCTGAGGTGTGAACAAGCAGCCTCATACTCCCATTGCCATGGGGCTGTGTACTGCCGCCATGCCTTCCCTGCCATGATGGACTGTATCCCTTCGAACTTGAGCCAGGATAACTCTCCCTTCCTTGAATCACTTCTTGTCAGTGACAAGGAAAGCAACCAGCACACCGGGATCAAGGGTGCAGTGTGTCACCCCTCGTCCTTCCAGAGACCATCACAGACCATGACACGCCCTGCCCAGCTACCTTATTTCCTGACTACCAAGCACTGCGGATGCTGGCTTGGGAATGCACTTCCACCACATCTTCCTTTTATCTACAAAGAGCTGTAGCAATGGACCCAGTTGCTCTCTCTGGCCCCAGGGAACTTGCCAAGTCCTAACACACATGCCTACATGGTCCTCTGCCTGTTATGGCCTCTGACCCTTGCAGCTGCTAAACCTTGACCTAGGCCATCCTCCTACACCCACTTTCACCTTTTCATCCACAGAGGGAAGGCCAAGAGCAAGCTGACCCCAGGGTTATCCTGTTACAAGCTGGCAGAATCTTCAGCTTGAGGCTTCAGGGATCTCTCGCTCACCCCCAAATTCTGTGTTTGGTGCCCATGTGCAGATGGGGAGGCAAACTGGACAGAGTTTGTCCACAAACACAGTGGAGCCTATCACACACCTACAAGAGTGTGGCTACCCTAAGACCATGTGTAGGAACACAGATTCCAGCCTGACTCCAGTTCACCTCTCTCCTGTAGTAATAAGGAGCGGCAGGGCTGCGTCCCCAACACCCCAGCCGCCTGCTCGGCTAGCTTATGCCCTGAAATAATTACACAGACACTGTATTCATTTAAACACCGCTTGGCTCATTTCTACCTAGCCTCTCCTAGGCTAACTCTCGCACCTGAACTAGCCCATTTCTTATCATCTGTATAGCACCGGTCTTACCGGGAAGATTCTAGCCTAAGTCCATCCTGGGTCGGAGCTTCATAGCATGCATCTTCCCTGGAGCAGGGAGCATGGCGTCTATCTGAGGCATCTGCTCCAGAGAGGAGAGCTGTCGAGTCTGAGCTCACTTCCTCTTCCTCCCGGCATTCTGTTCTGTTTACTCCACCTACCTATGTCCTAACCAATAAAATGGGCCAAAGCAGTTCCTTTATTAACCAATGACCTTCCTCCATCACTCTCCTATGACCTTCTCTGGAGCCTGAGGCTCTGACATGGTGCCCTCCATTCTGCAGTGCCCTCATGGTGTTACCTGAGGCTCTACTGAGGATGTCTTCATGGTTCTGGCCTCTGCAAGTGTACTCATGTATGAACACATCCTCGTCCTCAGAACCTTCCCATGGGTCCATACATGAGAAGACATCTCTTCATAGGCACGGTTAAATAAGGGATCCTGAGCTGACAGCACTCAGGATCAAGTAGGATGACCCTAAAGAACAACAGTAGGCATTCTTCTAGAAGAAAGAGGGGCTCATGAACAGAACGGGATATCAGGTGAGCGCCGAGGCAGGAGGCTGAGTAATACAGCCATAAGTCTGAGGGCACCGGGATCCTCCAGGAACCAAGAGGCTGAAAGAACCTCACCAGAGCCACTCAAGGGGGCGCGGCATTTTCACACCTGGCCCTCAGGATGTGGGGTCAATTCCTCTCGTTCTGAGTCTTATGTCATCATGCCCCCTCATGCACAGTCATTTTCTTCACTGGCCACTGGAGACTCCTGTGTTATCCAGCGATTAAGGAACAGAAAGGTCCTCAAACACTCTACTTAGTAGACTTGTGAGCCCATCCTTCCAGCTACCACACTGTCCACACGGCCCTATAGCAGGCAGCGGCTCCTCCACGTGGGGTCCTTCTGGCTGCACCTCCTGCCCTGTATTCCTCAGTAAGCTACCTCCTCAGGACAGCCCTGGCTCTTGCACGGTGTTAGAGACCCAAGTCTTAGCCCCATCACACTTCATCCTCCTGTCCTTCCTCGTGTACCCAGCTTCTCTGAGCTGAGCAACCACCTTCTTCACTACAAAGACTTTAGTCCCGTCTCCCAGTAGGACTCCAGAGCAGGGTCCCCCACCATGCAGCTATGTCTGTCCTGTGCCTGACTTTCTCCAGGTAGAAACTTGACTATATTATAGCCGTACCATGAAAACCCAGCAAATGACACATTTGCATGCTATTTTAAATCACCTGCCCAAGGGCCTTTTACTGAATTCTAATGTCCACAGATCCAGGTCCTTCATCTGTTTTACAGATGAGCAGAGAGAGGCTCAGTGATGAGCTCAAGGTCATGGGCCAAGGTCAGCAGTAGAGAAGGTGTCTGATCTTGGAAACCCCCTGCTTTGCTTGCCAGAAAAGTCTATAGCAGCCTCTAGCTTAGAGCTCTGAATTTGCAACAACGAAAGCCCGTCTGTATTCCTAAAACCCCACTTTAGACACCAGACTAGGGACACGTGGTGACATGTGAGATGGTTCCACACTGTCCAGCTGCAGCCCCTCCCTCTCCAGCTCCCTCGCTGCAGGGAGCTCCTTGATGCGGTGGGATCCTCCTTGCTTGCCACCTGACTTTCTCTGAGGGTCAACAGAGTGCAGCCAGCTACTCTCCCTGCTCCTGTTGGCTCCAGGCAGAAAAACACAGTGAGAGAGGAGATGGCTAAAGGAGGCATGCAGGATGCCTTGGCCTCCTAACTGGCTGCCTGCAAGCTGACTCCCATAGTGTTCCTCTGCGAAATGCAGCAACAATGATGCCAACCCATCAGAACACCAGGCTCCATGGGACATAACTGCAAAGCCTGTGAGTGGTGACCACAGGCACAGGCTAAGTCATAAGGGCACGTGTCAAATTCTTTCCAGGATTTCCTCGAGTCCCACTGTCAGGATTGCCAGGAGCAAAGAGTCATGACCCCAGAGCCCAGAAGGAACCCACCCTTGCCCATGCATGCCTCTCCATGGGGCTCACTTCCCAGAAGCGTCCACGCCTGAATTGGTTCTGCCAATCTCTTACTCTCCCCAGTGCCCTGCTAGCCTGTGATGGCTGCAGATACAGAGCTCCATTGCTGGCATGCACCCCAGTACTGCTCACCACCTGTCTATCTTGGTCACCCAGCACCATGCCCAGCACAGAAGATGCCAATAACCATCAGAGGCAAATGCAGAATGGGAAAGGGGAAGGAGCAGGATCACTAGACAAATCCTAAGTGAAAGTAGCCTGGTGTTACCTTACCACCCACTCCATCTCTTGGTTAGAAAATTGAGAGAAACAGAGAGGAACAGAATGGCTGGATAGTGGTGTGCTCACACCACATCCACCCCCCATGAGATGCTGCAATAGTATAGCCACCAGCACAGCAAGTCCCCAGGGCTGAGACTCTCTGAATATGGGGTCTGAGATGGTTATCTCTGTCAACCTGACATAACAGAGAATCTCCTGAGAGAGGGATTGCCTGGATCAGATTAACCTTTGGGTGTGTCTGTGTGTGGGGGGGGTTGCCTTTCTTGTTAGTTAACCCAGACCACTGTAGGCAGCACCATTCCCTAGGCAGAGGCTTGCAGAACTGCATAAGAGTAGAGAAATCTAGCTTAGAGAAGCAAGCAAGGATGCGTATATTTTCTGCTTTTGACTGTGGACATGATGCAACTGGTTGTTTGAATTCCTGCTTTGACTTCCTCACAATGATGACCTGGGACTGTAAGTCATATAAACCCTTTCCTCCTCAGTGGCTTTTTTTTTTGTTTTGGTCAGGCTATTTAATCCAGTAACAGAAGTGAAAGTAGAATAATGCCCTTTTGGCTAGAGTGGGGAGGTCAAAGCAGGCAGCCTGCCAAGGTGATGTCTGACGCCTCTGGAGATTGCTGGCAGAGACAAGGAGAAACACGCGCGATAGAATCAGAGAGGGACTCAAGAGAGTCTGGGTGCTTAGTTTTCTAAGAAACATTTGACTGTCTCATCATGCTGCCTGGAGGTTGTGCCTGGAATAAAATGAGGAGGTGACTGACGGTCCTGAGCATAACTGTGGAGAGACTCCTTGCTGTCTGATGATGCAAACCTGAGGGCCCGAGTTCAATTGCTGGAGCCAGGTAAGGGTGGGGGAGGGAACAGATTTTCACAAAGTTGCCCTCTGACCACCACACGTGCACATATACACAACAATAATAAATAAAAAATAATTCAGAAATGATAAGGAACAAAGTACAAGGAGACCAGCTGGCGAGGTGGCTCAGTGGGTAACGGTGCCTGCCGCCAAGCTTGACATCTGAGTACAGTAGCTGGGAAGCACACGGTGGAAGGTGAGGACCAACTCCTACAAGCTGTCGTCTAACCTCCACATGCATCTATACACAAAATAAGCAAATTCAAAGGACAGACCATGCTACAAGCAACTCTGTTTGGATAAATTTGATCATTTCAGTTGCTACAGATTGAATCTTCAAAAGTTACAGATGTTTAAAACTCCCGCCTGAAGAAAGACATAGCACAAAGGGCCTTATGTTCCCAAACATTGTACTGAAGCTGTTGTGTAAAAACCACCCAAAAAGGCTTCTTCATCTGCATGTTTCCTGGTAGATTCTGCTAAACACCCCATACCTTTTCAGCCTGTTGGACTGTGTCTCTTGAACGGTAAGCTAAAAGAAACCCACCCTTCTTTAAGTTACTCTTTGTCAGAGGCAGACAGAAACATAAGAAAAGTGAAGAGTGTGAGAGGCTAAGACTCGAGGCTTGTGACTCTGAGGCTAGCCTGGGCAGCATGGCAGGAGCCGACTCTGGGGCTAGCCTGGGCAGCATGGCAGGAGCCGACTCTGGGGCTAGCCTGGGCAGCATGGCAGGAGCCGACTCTGGGGCTAGCCTGGGCAGCATGGCAGGAGCCGACTCTGGGGCTAGCCTGGGCAGCATGGCAGAAGCCTGCTCAAAAACAGAAAAGAAAAAATGCTATAACTTTCTTGAAACTAAATACAGAAATTCTCACCAAAATCCTAGGATTTTGAAAACCATCAATACAGAAAGGGGGTAATGTGTGACATTACAGCCACGCACAGTTTATGCCAGGAATGCAAGGTTGATTCAGTGCAGATGATGCTGTACGTAACAGCCCAGCAGCTTCACGTCCCAACCGACCTCTTTTAAGTTGAAATTTCTTAAGCTGAAAGTACACTGAGCACTTGACTTCTGGCATCTCCCATCAAAGTCACATAGCACACTGCAGGGTGGCCTGTGCCTCCGCAACCATGGACCCACTGGGAGCTGCATTCACCGCCCTGCCCTGAATTGCAGAAGTTCATACTTTTCCCACGTCACTAGCTCAGGACTCACAAGGCAGGATACTGTGTCTGCTGAGTGCCTATTGCCTCCGTGTCATCCGTAAAATTAAAGAGAAATCATTAGTTGAGGCCTGTCTAGTCCAAAGGATATAAACTAATCTATAAACAAATGAAGGAAAAGGAGATTCTACCCAGGGTCACAGAACACATGCTGGGGAAATCCCTGGTAGCCACAGTGGTGCAGCTGGTCACAGGCCTCCTGCTGAGGTCCTGGAGAGCCAGAGCAGGACCCAGGTTCCTGCAGGTAAAGCACAGGTTCTGAATCCCCAGCCCAGGGATGATGTGAATAGCAAAGACCAATGAGAACAGTGGAGCTAAGATCCAGGTGCCCAACCAGTGGGACCCCCGAGACACAGCCTGTTGCTCACAGATTTCGGTTACTAACTGGCAATACCAATGTGTACCTTGAGAACGAATACATCCTTGGATGTGGAGAGACACTGACTATGGGGACATTTGGGTCTCAAGGACACACTACTAATCCCAGAGTGATAGCAACTCTGAGGGTGAGCTAATAACAAGATAAATCATCATCATCATCATCATCATCATCATCATCATCATCATCATCATTATCATCACCGGTAACAGCAGTAACACATTTGAATTGCAGCCATCCCTGGATACCCATAGGTTTTTCATCCAAAATGCTGTGGACAAACTGAACAACGAGAATTTTTTCTTTGTGAATCTTCCCTGAATGACACGGTGCAGGGCGGGGGTGAAGCACAAGCATGAGGACCTCAATTCATATCCTCATCATCCACATAATAAGCCAGACATGATAGCACGTGCCTAGAATCCCAGCCCTAGGAAGGAGCGACAGGTTGATCTCAGAGGCTGGCTGGCTAGCCTGTCTAGTGGAAACAGTGGGTCCAGGCTCAGGCAGAGACCCTGTCTTAACACAGGAGGTGGAGAGGGATTGATGAAACTACCTAATGTTGATTCCTCTGGCCTCTGTGTGCACATGGGCCTGCATACCCCGACACAAGCCAGTACAGCACAGTGTTAGGTGATACACAGTGTGGAAAGCTGACTCACAATGTATGGGAAGGCTGTGCAGCACATATACAAGCAGCAGGCCATTTCCCACGGGAGACTTGGGCATCTGTGGATTTGGTTCCCTGGGGTCCTGAGCCTATCCCCTGAGGATGCCAGGGAACAACCATCTTTTGAAATGCTCTGCAAGTACCCTACGTATAAACACCAAGTTCAATGGCACACACAAACAACTCAGTCACCTCGATTGACAACCACTACCAACAAGCCAGTATGGTGGCACTGCAACCTCTCTTGCCTGCTCAGTTGATGCTAACAAGTGAACCTGGTAGTTCTGTGTGTGAGGAAACTGAGGCACTGAGAGGATATGTTGCCCATGCATGAAGGCTGAGGCTAAGGATGGATTTGAATCTGGGTACCCATTCAGGTTGGCTGGTCCTTCACTACAGAGGCCCAGACTGGGCTGCTCCAGGGATAAACCTGGGAGGAAGTTGGCTGGGAAGGGCTGTGTAGACACGCACTTGTCCCATATTGCAGAAGCATCCAGAAGAGATGAAACCCCTGGAAGTTTGTTTTCTGTGCTACAAAGGCAGCTAGGCGTCCCTGCTGACCCCTCTGTCCTCATTGCCTGCAGACTACCCGTTTCCTCAGCATTCCTGACACACAGGGAGACCCCAAACAAAGCCGGGGTCCCTCCTGGTATATTCCCAGCCCAGACTGGACTACAAATGCAGCAGTATGATCACGGGCCCGGATGTAGCTGGCAAGACTAGGTGCTTCTCCCCCTGAATGTCTTCCCACTGGGACTCTCCGAAGTCAGGCTGGCCAAGGTCTCTTTTTGGCTTCTGCACCCACAGGCTGCCATCTAGTGGTAACAAGGCGGAGATGCAGTGGGGAGCAGGCTCACAAGCAAGCTCTCCTAAGGACAGGGATTAAAGTTTGGTTGCCTCCTGCGGAGGGCACGGGTGTCTGTGCAGCCTTGGGAAGGCACCCAATCTCTCTGAGCTTTACCACCACTGATGGACATACGGAGATGGATTCTGGCTGTCAGGGCTGTCTGCAGCCCCAGTGTGAAAGGAATATACGGCATACCCTTAGTCTGCAAGAAGTCAGTGCAGTGGGCAAGGCCACGACGCCTCCTGTCTAAGGACAGGCATCTTTCTTCCCTCCCGAGACTGAGGGGCGTTGCTTCCTTAGATGCCCAGGTTTTAGTTATAAGGATCATTGGAAAATGAGTGACTGGCCACGTGGCCTCCCTGAGCCTTAAAAATCCTTTGGTGACACATGAACAATGTGGGATTAAGGAGGAGTCGTGGACAACTCTGAAAACGTCAAACTGGAGCCCTGGGGTGCATAGAGGTGGGCCAGGGGGTGAGTGGCGGGACCCTCCCACTGCCTGGTGCATGCACACAGGGCCTTGGTCATGCTTCTCAGGAAAGGCAGTGAGGCCACCATTACATTGAAATCCCATTTCCAGCCAAGTAGGCTGGTAGGGGCCTGGCTGCGTTCAACTAGACCTTGTCTGTGGGTCTGGTGGGCTCCATGGGGCTAACATGACCAGAAGCCAATCCCTTATAGTGGTGTTACATGGAAGAAGATGCCATGCTAGTAAGATAGGGAGGGAGCCCTCATATACAGCATGCATGTTCCTCGCCTGCTCTCATGGCTTGAGCAGCCCCTGTCCTACCGTCTCTTAAAATAGCTATAGGGGAGCAGGAGCACAGCACACTAACTTTGGTTGTTGTTATAGTCATTTAGACTATAGAGCAGGGACTCTACATTCCCAAAGCTGCCACCTAGAGGAGGGCTTGGGGAGCTAAAATGTTCCCTCTGCTGAGCATCTGGTACCCAGCCCTGCTGCAGCAGCCCCCATGGGCTTGCTCTAAAACTGGAGACCACGGGGATGGAGCCCTTGCTTTACCCTGAAGTCTCAGCTGTTGATTGTTCTGAGTGGAGAAGCCGCAGCCCTGACTGCTGAGACTCCTGTGGATTTCCCTGGGAGATGCGGTTACCACATGGCTCATCTGCCCAGGGCAGCACATGGTCTGCCTAGGTGTAGGATGATTCAGAGCTGTGTGTGGAATCCTGCAGCATCTTCCTATTCTCAGCATGATGGTGTCCTAACTATATCACTGTGACCAATCGCAGAAACAATACAACCCCAACACCAAGTCCCCAGGTCCTTCAGAGACCCTGGGGATATACAATCAGTGTTGGGGTCTCCTGTGACCTCAGTGGCTTGAGTGGTTTTCCTATACCCATGAAAACAGATCGCCACGGATAGGGCACCTCACAGGACAGGCATTTAGTATTTCACTTTCCAGAGGCCGGACATCAAACTCAGGCATGGCCAGGCCAGTCTGTCCCACAGGCTCTAATGAGAGTCTGCTCCAGCCTTGTGCCAGCTTCTGGTGACTGGCACCAGCCCTTGCTGTCCCCTGACTACTGTCCAAGCATTCTAGTCTCCTCCTCCATCACGTTGTGACCTTCGTGTCTCTGCCTCTGTCTTCATGCACCTCTGTGTCTTTACTTGTCCACATCTCTCTCTGTCCCTTGACACAGGTTCTTCTTATACTTTCCAGGCAGCTCCAGCTCCTCTGGGTTTTCCCAGCATACTCTCAGCTTCCAAGTACCTATCCTATGTCGATCACACCCACTTTTTATTTCCTTTTAAAATTAAAAAAATTACATTTTAATTTATACATTGTGTATATGTGACTGTATGAGCCAGAGTTCACACGAGGAAGTCAGAGGACAACATGTGGGAGTCAGTTCTCTCCTATCATATGGGTTCACAGAACTGAACTCAAGTCATCGGGCTTAGCGACAGGTGTCTTCCTCATGGCCCATCTCACTGGCCACACCTCCTTCTCTTACAAAGGCACCTGCTATTGGGTTCTAGGAAAACCAGTTAGACTTTCAACAACACCTACCTTTTGTAGCCTTAGGGATGGAATCTGGGGCCTTGCATATGCCAGCCTCTACCTTAGCACCCCCACCTGTGGTGGGATAATTGTACACGGCATGAAGATGCATTACTGGGATTGGTTTAATAAAAAGTTGAATAGCCAAGAGCTAGGTAGGAGGTATAGGTGGGACTTCCAGGTAGAGAGAGAACTCTGGGAAGAAGGAAGGAGGAAGCGGGGTGGGGAGTACAGAGATGAGATAACAAGCTATGAGCCAGAACGTAGATTAAAAAATATGAATTAGTTTAAGTTATAAGATAGATAGCTAGGAACAAGTCTAAGCTAAGGCCGAGCGTTCATAATTAACAAGTCTCCGTGTCATTATTTGTAAGCTGGTGGTTCTTATGAGAAAGTACTACTACACTCCCCGCCCCCCTTTTGAGACAGGAATTTGCTGCTGAGTAGCCAAGGCTGGCTTCTGACCTGGGCTTCTCCCTCCCCAGTCTCCCAAGGACTGGATTACAGGTGTGTGCAACCATGCCTGGTCCTCTTTTTCCTAGGGTAATTGTTGCATGGTCTGGAGTTGGGGAGATATATGGTCTCTCAGCCCATAGCAGGCTCTCATGAAGACTCAGTGCATCCTCATAGGGAACCTGTAGAGAGAGCGGGTATGGCGTGTAGAGGGCGTGTAGAGGGCATGCAGAGAGCGTGTAGAGGGCTGCAGAGGGTTTGTAGAGGGCATGTAGAGGGCGTGTAGAGGGCTGCAGAGGGTTTGTAGAGGGCGTGTAGAGGGCGTGTAGAGGGCTGTAGAGGGCGTGTAGAGGGCGTGTAGAGGGCATGTAGAGGGCATGTAGAGGGCTGCAGAGGGCGTGTAGAGGGCATGTAGAGGGTGTGTAGAGGGCTGCAGAGGGTTTGTAGAGGGCGTGTAGAGGGCGTGTAGAGGGCGTGTAGAGGGCGTGTAGAGGGCTGCAGAGGGTGTGTAGAGGGCGTGTAGAGGGTGTGTAGAGGGCTGCCCAGGGCGTGTAGAGGGCTGTAGAGGGCGTGTAGAGGGCGTGTAGAGGGCGTGTAGAGGGCGTGTAGAGGGCGTGTAGAGGGCATGTAGAGGGCGTGTAGAGGGTGTGTAGAGGGCTGTAGAGGGCATGTAGAGGGTGTGTAGAGGGCTGCAGAGGGCGTGTAGAGGGCGTGTAGAGGGCTGCAGAGGGTGTGTAGAGGGCTGTAGAGGGCATGTAGAGGGTGTGTAGAGGGCTGCAGAGGGCGTGTAGAGGGCGTGTAGAGGGCTGCAGAGGGCGTGTAGAGGGTGTGTAGAGGGCTGCAGAGGGCGTGTAGAGGGCTGTAGAGGGCGTGTAGAGGGTGTGTAGAGGGCATGTAGAGGGCATGTAGAGGGCTGTAGAGGGCGTGTAGAGGGCGTGTAGAGGGCGTGTAGAGGGCTGCAGAGGGTGTGTAGAGGGCTGTAGAGGGCTGTAGAGGGCTGCAGAGGGTGTGTAGAGGGCTGTAGAGGGCTGTAGAGGGCGTGTAGAGGGCGTGTAGAGGGCGTGTAGAGGGCTGCAGAGGGTGTGTAGAGGGCTGTAGAGGGTGTGTAGAGGGCGTGTAGAGGGTGTGTAGAGGGCGTGTAGAGGGCGTGTAGAGGGCTGCAGAGGGCGTGTAGAGGGCGTGTAGAGGGCGTGTAGAGGGCGTGTAGAGGGCGTGTAGAGGGCTGCAGAGGGTGTGTAGAGGGCTGTAGAGGGCATGTAGAGGGTGTGTAGAGGGCTGCAGAGGGCGTGTAGAGGGCGTGTAGAGGGCTGCAGAGGGCGTGTAGAGGGTGTGTAGAGGGCTGCAGAGGGCGTGTAGAGGGCGTGTAGAGGGCTGTAGAGGGCGTGTAGAGGGTGTGTAGAGGGCATGTAGAGGGCATGTAGAGGGCTGTAGAGGGCGTGTAGAGGGCGTGTAGAGGGCGTGTAGAGGGCTGCAGAGGGTGTGTAGAGGGCTGTAGAGGGCTGTAGAGGGCTGCAGAGGGTGTGTAGAGGGCTGTAGAGGGCTGTAGAGGGCGTGTAGAGGGCGTGTAGAGGGCGTGTAGAGGGCTGCAGAGGGTGTGTAGAGGGCTGTAGAGGGTGTGTAGAGGGCGTGTAGAGGGTGTGTAGAGGGCGTGTAGAGGGCGTGTAGAGGGCTGCAGAGGGCGTGTAGAGGGCGTGTAGAGGGCGTGTAGAGGGCGTGTAGAGGGCGTGTAGAGGGCTGCAGAGGGTGTGTAGAGGGCGTGTAGAGGGCGTGTAGAGGGCGTGTAGAGGGCGTGTAGAGGGCTGCAGAGGGTGTGTAGAGGGCGTGTAGAGGGCTGCCCAGGGCGTGTAGAGGGCTGTAGAGGGCGTGTAGAGGGCGTGTAGAGGGCGTGTAGAGGGTGTGTAGAGGGTGTGTAGAGGGCGTGTAGAGGGTGTGTAGAGGGCGTGTAGAGGGCTGTAGAGGGCGTGTAGAGGGCGTGTAGAGGGCGTGTAGAGGGTGTGTAGAGGGCCTGTAGAGGGCTGCAGAGGGCATGTAGAGGGCCTGTAGAGGGCTGCAGAGGGTGTGTAGAGGGCCGCAGAGGTAGTGTAGAGGGTGTGCAGAGGGCTTAACAGATCCTCCTAGGGAATCAGTATCGCAAGCAGGCAATAGAGAGAGTCCAAATATCCATTGCACTGAGCACCTGTCTCTGGGAGCCGGACATGGTCTGTGGGACTCCTGGCTATAATGTATCCATGACCTGTAGGTTGGAGGGAACCAACCAGGCCCCAGAGGATAAGTGAACAGGATGCAAAGTGCGGGGCAAAGACAAGCACACTTTGCACACTGAGGTCTCAGGTAGGAGAGGTGGCAACAGGGGAGGGAGCTAGGTATTTGTGAATATTCTGTGAAGCTACCCCGTATGGCTTGAACTGTGCCCCTGCCTTCAGACACTGAAGTCTGGCTCTTGTGAGCTGGCCTTTGGGAGGAGACGGGGGTCAGACGGCACATGAAGGTGGCTACGTCACAAGAAAAGGAGTGTTTTTATTAAAGATACCACCAGCCGGGTGAGGCGTTGCCTGCAGCCTAGCACCCAGGAGGCTGAGACTGGGAGATCGCAAGTTTGAAACCAACCTGGACAACACAGTGAGACCATGTCTCACAGAAAAGGTAGAGGCTCTTTAGGAAAAATGATACCTGAAGTTGACCTCTGGCCTTCATGTGTATATCTACATGTGTACACCCACATGAACACACTCATGTACACACACATGCACACACACACATTAAATATGAATAAATAAAAGGCGAAGGGCTGCGTTCACCATGGTTAAATGCTTTCCTTCCAGGCAGGAGAATACCAGCAGTCAGTCGCCCTGCCTTTTGGCCATGAGGTGGTTTGATGAGAATGGCCCCAGAGGCTCATGTATTTGAAAGCTTAGATACCAGGAAGTGGCACTATTTGAAAAATTAGAAGGATTAGAAGGTGTGCCCTTGTTGGAGGAAGTGTGTCACTGCAGGTGGGCTTTGAAATTTCAAAAGTCCACGCCAAGTCCAGGGTTTGTCCCTGCCTGAAGATCAGGATGCAGCACCGTGCCTGCCATGGCTGCTGCCATGCTTCCTGCCATGATGATGCTGGAGCAAACCTCTGAAACTGTAAACAAACCCCCAATTAAATGATTGCTTTTGTAAGAGTTGTCTTGGTCACAGTGTCCACCTTCATAAGTAGCTCTTGGCCTCATGAAGCCCAGGGAAGCCTCTATCTGGGTCTGAGTCCCCCAGCTAGGTAGGTCCTGGAAGCAGTAGTTATGAGCTCCAAGGTCTGGAATACTCCTGGAAAGCCATGACTGTGTCGACCAAGTCCTGTTAGTATTTTTCCTGAGGTCTCCAAGCATCATTTTGATCAGAATATAAATCACCAGATGCAGGGACCCCTGTGGAAGCCGAGTCCCGAGAAAACAAGGGGCAGAGGCAAAGAGAGATCTGCTCTGTCGTCCATGTGATTAATGGGGCTCCTGAATGGCTGTGCATTCCAGCGTATGGACCTTCCATGCCAGGTTCTGGGGATAAGCATTGTGGGGAAGGGCTCAGGCATGGTGTCTGGATGGAGGGGTGCTCCTTCACCTAAATCGTGTCACTGTAGGACAGGGCCAAGACTCAGAAAAGGGAAACATGGGCCCAGTCCCAAGCCTATGGGCTCCAAAACAGTTAACAGGCCTAGTTTCTTAGCTCCTGACATCTGGGTGGCAGGGGCTGTGTGTTCCTCGGGACAGTGCCATGCTCCCTAAGAGAGGATGTAGGGAAGCATCCAAGTCTCCTTTCTATTGCTATGACACAATACCTGAGTCTGGGGAGTTTATAGAGCACAGAGGTTTGTGTGGATCTTAATTATTGTGGTTGAGTCTGGGAAAGTGACTTGGCATCTATGTGGTACCTGGAGAGGTCTCCTGCCAGTTCATCACACAGTCAGGGGCATCACAGGGACAGAATAAGTATTCCAGACTCTCTTCAAAAGCCACAAGGCCACATCCTTGTGACCTCATCTGACTTTACTATCTCGCAAGGGTTCCACATTCAAACACCAGACTGATTGCCTCAGGGTTAAGTTTTCTACACATGAACATCCAGAGAACACAACAAATCTCACCAGGGACCAAAACTACCTGCCCTCCCTAGCAGCTACGAACTCTTGCAATATCTGGAGGAGGAAGGGAAGCAGAGGGCAAGGGATGGGAGAAGGAGGAGGAAGAAGAAGAGGAAGGAGAGAAGGAAGAGGAGGGGTAGAAGCAGGAACAGTCAGTGACCTTATTTGAGATGCTCAGAATGGATACAGGAGGCAGGGTATATCATTCCAAAGTCATAGCTGGTGTCTGGAACACATGATCAAAGCCTACAACCTGCACACAATCCTGGAGCTGCCTGGAGCCTTCCCATCAGCTCATCGTCCCCACCTCCCTCCCTGCTACTTTGCAGTAGAGTGGAAGCATCAGGCTGGCACTGACATGAAATGTCACTACACTAAACTGCTGGTGTTGCTGCAGGAGACTCCTCCTGTCTTGGCAACCGATGAGAGGCCTATTAAATCCCCCATCCACCTACCTTTCACTCACTTATCCAGCCATAAATCTATCCACCCATTCACCTGTCCATCCATCCTTCCTCTCTCCTTCCCTTCCTCTCTCTTCCTTCCACCTGCCCGCCCATCCATCCATCCATCCATCCATCCATCCATCCATCCATCCATCCATCCACCTGCCCACCACACATCCACCTGCCCATCAACCTACTCTCATCCATTCACCCATCAATCTCCTCACACCTTAGCCCCTCCCTCTCTCCCTCCCTATCTTCATTCCAGTCAGCCAGAGAATCATGTAACTTCCTCAAAAATGTGTGCATAGCACATTCTTTACTGGCAGGTGCTGACGTCTCACAAGGGGATTATACATCGTTCTGCTCCGGAAGTGGTCTCAGACACCAAGGGTGAAGAGTGGCAAATGACAAAGAAAACCACACAATGGGGCATCTGGAGGCCGAGACTGGGACAGCTCTGTCTTGCTACAGAGGAGCAGGACCAAGGCAGGGACTGGGAAAAGCAAGGGTGGGAGGAGAGGGAGTATGTGTTTGGCTTGCCAGAGTCTACTTGCTACTTTCTGCGGGAGATACCCATGTCTTGTTCTCAGCCCACATTCCCGAAGCACACTGCCAGCCCCACCTTCTCTCTTGACCAGTTGGACCAAGGTTAGACAGATGAGTCATCAGCCAATGAGACCCAATCCTATGCTTGTCTCTCACAGTGACCGGAGGTGCTCTAGGCCACACATAGGAGTCAGAATTGCCAGAACAGTTACTCATTAGTTTGATGCCACGACTGGTCACTTCCATGAGGCTTAGAGAGGACCAGCCTAAGGAGTCCACACCTAGAAAAGCGGACAATGGATGTGCATGGGGAATGTGAGCGCCTGGATCTAGCCGTGCCTGAGGCTATTGATCTTTTAGCCGTGCCTAAGGCTATTGATCTGAAGTCAGAAAGCCGTTTACTTCCTCTGCAGCTTGGGTGGGATGCTGGTTGTCTGTAAATAGGAGGCTCCACTAGTGCAGAAGTGGGTTCTGACAGGCAGGGTCCCACTGAGGCAAGAGCACGCATCTGGAACCTGTGCTGTGGGCCGCAGGTGGCCATCTGATCCCAGCAGGCACTCGCTCACCGGGGGTGAGAACCTGCCTCAGCTCCATCTTGAGTGTTGCCTGGTGTGAAGACAGCTGTGTTCTCTCCTGAAGCACCACACTGCTTTATTACATAGTGATATCATGTTCCAAATGTCCTGACCAACTCTGGAATGTGAGAGAAGGACAAGATGTGGCTGGAGGGGACACTGAGGACATGGGAAGAAGGGGTAGGACAGGAGTACCAAAAGGCTTCTCTGTTATCTGCTCTCAAAACCTACTTCTGACAATACACTATGGCTGACAGCCTACAGCTAGACACACGCATGTCCTTAAGATGTTATTTTTTTACCCTTTCTTCTTCCATTACCAGAATATGAATGTGATGGCTGGAATCTATGCAGCCAGCTTGAACCACAGGGCAGCTTATGAAGGATTTCAGAACAGCAAGAAATGAAGAGACTAGGCCCCTCTAAGAAAGCTTAACATCTCTGTTCCAGCTCTGGCCTGCCTTCTTTTGTCTTCTGGAACAGAGCAGAGAAATAAACCCTATCTCATTCAAGCCACGGCTCCTCAGTGCTTTTCTACTGTGAGTGAAGTGTCACAAATGGCAGGGACATTGTGGCTCTCCAGGCGGCCTGTCATTGGTCTTCCAACAGAGGGCAAGGGGCAGGGCAGAGGAGAGCAGCAGGGCTGTGCGCAGAGGGAGACTTGGTCTTACATCAGCTTCTTCAGGCCTAAAGCACATTACCAAATACCAAATGGTTGCACTTTAAGCAACCACAATGCTGGGCAACAAAACCCAAGCCAGAGACATAGCTCCAGCCACGGTACAGCTGTCATGGAGGAGGCGTGATCCCCACTCATTAAATGTACCTGTCGGTTTCTTTGGTGTTTCATAACAACCCATCTCATCACCTAATTTTAGTGGCGATGCTTCTGCTCCCATCAGTGATCACTTGGAGAAGCTTCTGGAATTCTTGGCAGACAAAACGACAAGTGCGTTTTTCAGTGGCAGAAGCCGGCTGATTCTTAGCCACACTGAATTCTAAATCTGTGTCACGTTCCTTAGAAAATAACTAGCTGTCTCTAAGACACCCTGCCATTCTTCTGGTTTCCATGGCAGTAGTCTGCAGTGGACCTACTGTGTGCCAGCTGGGGACACGGGATGGTTCCAGGGAGGGCCCACCCAGGAGAGGGTACAGATTAGGACAAGCAGACAGTTGTGCCTCTGCTTTTATGCCATGGATGAGAAAAAACAAGTGCCAGGCCAGGCTTGCAAGCTCTGCCCAGGAGACAACAGACATAGGTGGTTCCCTCTGCAGGAAGATTCCAGGACATGGGGCTGGGGAGATAGTTCATTTGTTAATGTGTTTGCTGCACAAGCATCAGAACCCAATTCCAAGTCCCAGAAGGCACATGAAAAAGGCCAGCATGTGGCTGGAGAGAGGGATCAGCGGTTAAGAGCACTGGCTGCTCTTCCAGAGGACCTAGGTTCAGCTCCCAGCACCCAGAAGGCTGCTCAGCTGTAACTACAGTTCTCTGACGCCCTCTTCTGGCCTCTGCAGGATCCTGTGCGCACATGATGCACATAAAACCACAAAGGCACACACATATACACATAAAAATAAATAAATACACTTTTTAAAAAACGAGGCTTCTGGGCATAGTATCACAATACTTTAATCCCAAAACTCAGGAAGCAAAGGCAGGTAGGTAGAGGCCAGTCTGGTCTTGCATAGTAAGTTCTAAGGCAGCCTGGGCTACATACATAGTGAACCTTCAATCTCAAACCCAGAGAGGAGACGGGGCTCACTGGGGCTCACTGGGCCTAGCCTACTTGATGAGTTTTAGGCCAGAGAGAGATCCTGTCTCAGACAACAATGTGTAACATGTACTAAGGAGGAACACCTGATGTTGACCAGTTGTCCCTATCTGTGCCCACACCCACACACTCATGCTAACTATCCTATGTGTAGACACACACATATACAAACACACAATATTCTAGAATGGAAACGTTTTTTACCATTCCTCAAAAGGTTGAACAAGGTAATTTTATTCTCAGAAAATTATAAACCCTAAAGTATTAAAGTCTGGAAATTTAAATCTTCCTACCTATGTTCCCAGGCAGGTGAGACCTCAGACATGCATGGAGGGAGGCACCTTGGCCTTGGCAGAAGGGAATCTCACACCCACTCTGGCAAGAAGGGGCTCATAGGATGAGGTGCTGAGGAACAGAAGCCTGACCATGGGGTCTGAGCTGTTCCCAGAGTCAGCAGGGACACCATAAAGCAGATGTGCATAAAGCATGGTGTACAGATGTGACTCCCAGCTTACAGACGGGATGGATGCTTACGGAGCATCGGAGCGGCGATACCAGGCAGGACTCTGAGGCTGGCAGTGGGAGGCCATGGTCAAGGCAGATGAAGACCCACAACCTCCTGAGAGACAACAGAAGAGTGGCCCAAAGAAGCCATAAAAACCGAGGAAGGCCTCATACCATCAAGGAAGCTGGGAGGACCGGAGGGATGCTGAGCCTGCAGGGAGCAGAGGGACCTTCATCCTTCTCCTTCCCCTCTCTGCTGAGCTGGGAAGGGAACAGCACTCAGTGTTCTGAGGCTGGGCTGCAGAAAGGCATGGGGTGTTCCAGTGATGGCTCCTTGTTCAGACAGATGGTGCCCCTGAACCTCAGTAGTCAGGCTGTGAGGGGTCCCTGACCCTCGGGAGCCAGGCTGTGAGGGGCCCCTGACCCTCAGGAGCCAGGCGGTGAGGGCTCCCTGACCCTCAGAAGTCAGACTGTGAGGGCTCCCTGAACCTCAGAAGCCAGGCTGTGAGGGGCCCCTGAACCTCAGGAGTCAGGCTCTGAGGGGTTGTCCCTCTAGCCCTTGTTTGGAATCTTAATCTGCCACTTGATCTCTGACTTTTTCCCCCCAAAGCTAGAGAGATAGCTTTGAGGTAGCTCGGCTGGGAAAGATGCTTGCCTCTGAGCTTGACATCAGAGTTCTATCCCTGGGACCCATATGGTAGAAAGGGACAGCGACCATTTGTGAACTGTCTTCCCAGCAGACCTCACTTACAGGAGAAACAAAGCTATGGGGGACCTGGGATAGCAAGGAATGTAGAAAAGGACGAAGGCAGGGTGGCGAGGAAGCAGGAGCAGTGGCTGCGGGGACAAAACAGGGTTCCCTCTCTGGGTTTCCAGGGCTCGAGGGGCTGACAGATGGCTCCAGCATGCTCCTCATCTGCCTGTCTGCTACCCATCTCCTCTTCCAGGGCTTGCAGCAGCTGCTGGGCAGCAGCCATTTGTGCTCCGTTCCTGCTTGCCTCTTGACCTTCCTGGACTCATCTGTCGTGGGCTGTAGGCACAGAGACAGGCTCTGCAGGTGCACCTTACAGGATGTGAGTGGCCAGCTGTGGGCCCCACGGGAGGCTTCTCTGCCCCTAGGTATATCAGGACAGCAACACTGACCAACCCATGGGATGGGGAGCAGAGCGCTCCACCAAGAAGAGCAGGCATGAGGGAGGAGCCTCCAGGCCATTGCTGGCATGGCCTGATCTGGGGAAGACAATATATACTGAACTGCCCACAGCATACTCTGGTGGGGGGCGGGTGGCCTGGGTTGTTACATCTGGTGTCTTCCCAGTGCAGGGTCTCAAATACTCCTACCTATACAGCGTGGTTTCACGGTGAGGTGACTGCGGGTGGCCCCAAGTGAATGCTAAGGGCATCTAAAGTCCTCTGTTTCATGAGGAGATGCCTGGCACTTCATGGAGACCATCTTCACTCTGGGCACGTGGGGGGGGTGTGCAGAAAAGGCAAGCTGTCTGGGTTGTTCAGCTCACAACTCTGGCCTGCCTAGCAGGCATGAAGAAATTCTAAAGAGATGTTTGTGCCCCTTTGGCTACCAGACTGTTGAGACAATGGACCCCCAAGAAATTAGAAATTCCCCCAGGAATGTCATGCAGGAATGAGGAGAAGGTTGAAGCCTGGTGCCACCCGTGGGGCGTGGGGGCACTGTGGGCTCCCCAGAGAGATTTTCAGTTCATCAGAGGACCTTACAGGAGAGACTAGAAGCTGAGATGTGTAGGGAAGCAGACCTCAGCAACTCTCAGTTATGCGCATGCCCTGGCTTTTCTTTAAACCTAAGAGGTAAGTCAGGACGCTGGAGATGGACTAGAGAGTTCCTGCATCACTCTGTCCCTTTCCCCAGTGTAGCCCACACTGAACAAATCTCCTTCTCCTGCTTTTCAGTATTAATTTGGATCTTCTAATTGGCTCACCAAAGATGGGTGGCCAAGCCTGGCTTATTTAGGCCAAGCCCAGGTTCTGTTCCTAATATGTTTTATAAGCCCACCTAGAAAAGCCCTTTCTGCAGGCGGCTGTGGGTGGAGCATATCCCAAGCACAGGGGCAGAGTTGTCATCATCCCAGCAGGGATCTGCGTGACATCTCTGGACAGACCTGGAAGGTCAGCCAGATGGGGGAAAGGAAGTCCTGAGTGTTCATGTTGGCTTGATTGGCTTGAGCCCCTGTGTGAGAGGAAGGCTTCCCTTTCTCCTCTGCCTCTCCCTTGGTGCCATGGTAACCCTCAGGGATGGACTGTGTATCCTGCTGCCACGATCCCCCCCAAGGTAGAGGACCTCCCTGTATCTCCACGTCTCCCTTACACGGCCTTCTTAGGTGATGGCCACTCATCAGCAGATTGTATCACCCTCCTCAGCAGGTCCAGGCTCACAGGGAAATGTGGCCCTTCCCCCCAAATGTCACTCAGTGACAGACTTCTGCCTGGAATCCAGCTCCATACACAGAGCAGCCTCTGTTGGACAGTAGGGGTATGCGATAGGTGACTAGATGCCTTCTCCACCTGGAGGGGGAGTGCTGCCTGCAACAGGCCAGGAAACCTCAGCTCCAGGCGAAAGTGGGTCAGCCGATTCCCTCAGCGGCCACAGCTCCGCTGCTCTCCTTTGCTCTTGGAAGCGGCCCCGTTTGGATGACAAACGAGGCAGTCACCCTGGCAATCAGACTCCTTCTAGGACTGTCCACGAGGGAAGCCAGAGCTTCAGGAATGGGAACTGGGTCAGGTCGTCACCAGGGCTTTGTATCTGTGCCAGAACTCAAGGACAGCTCAGCCCCAAATAGTACGGGAGTCGTGTATCCACCTGACTGCTGGGCAGACACAGTGAGCCTGAGCAAAGCAGGCCTTCAGCTTCAGAGAGGCATACACGTGCACATGTGTGCAGGTGTAAAGGAACGGCACACACATGTACAGGTGTGGACCATGTGCACACACATGCAGATGTAAGCAGCAAGCATGAACATATGTGTAGCCACACTGTGTATGCACACAAATGCATGTAGGTATGAGCACCATGCACATATATACATGCAGGTATAATTGATATCACGCATACTCTCATTGCAGGTGTGTAAGTGCAGTGAACACACTTGGATACATGTGCAGTTGTAAGTGATGCCAGCATACATTCACTGCAAGTATGTGTCTATACATGTATACCCCATGAATGTGTGTGTCACCATGCATGTGTGCTCATGTGGATGCACACACTGTGGCCTATCTGTGCACCCTGCCATGAATGTGTGCATGAATGTCTCTCATCTGGTGCTCTGTGAGGGCCATGGTACTGCATTTCATGGGGAGATGCCAGCTAGCTAGCACAGGGCATGAGGCTGGCATGGGCACTCTCCTTCACTGCCTACCTGTATTCAGCTGTAAAAAAACACCTGTACCAGCGTGGCTTCTGGATGGTGTCTAGCTGTGTGACCCTCAAGGAGAAGTTCTAGTCTCTACTGCTTTGCCTTGGGGCCTTTCATGGAGGTGGAGTGTCAGAACCTTTTGGATTCAAATGAAGGGCAAATTTACATCTCAGTCTAGCTAGTGGGGAAGACAAGGGTCACAGTCGTGGAAGTCCGTGGCGTGTATGAAACAGTTGCACTGGGGTGGTGACATTCTCAGGGGAGCTGGCAGCTGTGTACAGATGTAGTATAAGACAAATGCCCTAATCAAAGCCAAAGACCCTGCAGGAAGAGCTGTGAGAGAGTGCTGGGGCCCTGGTGACTGTCCTCAGCTCTGGCTGAGAGAGGACAGAACTGCCAGAGCTCCTTTCCCCCTCAGCAGGCACAGGGCACCTTGGATTTCGCAATTCAGTAAGTTCCTGAGCTGGAGGCATAGCTCAGCAGCCAGGTGCCCGACTCCTCAGCACGCTCCTGCCTATAGCACCAGCACTGCGGCCAGCTCCAGGAGCCTGTCGAACAGATGACCTTCAGTCTGTGTGGCCAACCCCAGAGGTCTACAGTTGAAGATTTCTGGACACCACGGACGGACCTTGGGGACAGCAAAGCCTGAGGGAAAGTTTATGAGGCCTGGTGTAGGACGACAGTGGGGGCCTCTGTCCAAAACAGTAGGCATTTCAAGAGCATTAATTAAGCAGGGGCAGGTGGCTGTGGGCTGGCTGGGAAGCCAGGCTTTCCTGGCCTGAGAGCAGGTGTATTCCGTCTCCCACGTCTGTGCTTCAGCACCACGGAAGGTCCATCTTTACAGGGCTGTGGAGAACTAAACCATACTCCTCTTGGCCTCCTGAGCTCTCTAGAAGCCAGGGAGAGATTGACACACCCACCCTAGGTGCCTGCCCATGCAATCTTGTACTAAGAGAAGTGAGGGGGCTTATGAGTTACATTCTGGGACCGGGGAAGCGTGACAGGGGTGGCTTTGACAGAGCAAGGCCACTCACCAGTGCCAGACACAAGTGACCACAGCCTGGCAGGCCCTCAGATATTAAAGAGGTCTGAGAAGATGGCTCAGTAGGTGAGAGTGCTTGCTTTACACGCAGGAGGACCTGAGTTTCAACCCCCAGAAGCCACATAAAAAGCTGGCTGTGACTGCATACACAGTGTAACCCTAGCCCTGTGTGCGGGCCGGGATAGGAGGCTCACTGGGGCTTGCAGGCCACCAGTCAAGCTCCACGTTAATGGAGACACCCGGACTCAAATAATATGGCAGGGAGTGAGAGAGCATGGCACCTCATGTCCTCCTCATAGGCATGGACAACAACATACATGCATACACCACACACACACACACACACACACACACACACACACCCACCCAAGCACAGCAACCACACAACCCAACACTTCTATGCTTAGATATTAACCCCAGGAACTGAGTAGATTCTAACCAAAACCTGCACCTGAATGTTCAGAGCCAAATGATTCACGACAGGCAAAGGGTGGAAACGACTTCAGTAGCCTCAATCAACTATTATCAACTATGGACGGAAGAAGTCCGGCATGAGCACGCAAATAAAAAGGAATTAGCCGCAGAAAGGAAGGATAAGCCTTCTGCTAAATTCAAAGAGTCACTTGTGAAAGACTATCTTCTGATGAATTCCATGACATGAATTGCCCAGAGCCAGCAGGAGGGATCATGGCTGCCAAAGGCTGATGAGAGAAGGAAGGAAGGGACTGTTTTGGGTGCCAGCTTTATACTTAGGGCGCTAGATCGTTTTGGAATCCGATACGCTAAGGTTTTCAGAACTGCCGGAGGGGGAAAAAAAGCTGCTGTGCCACGCAGTATAAAAGGGTAAATCTTTTGGTGTGAGGATTATATTGCAGTTCAACGAAACACAGGTGGGCCACTCCCAGACACCCCTCAGAGCTCTCCAGGGCTCGCCTGGCAGGCGACAGTTGACCCCTAGGAGTTAATTCTGCAACTCGATCTTATTAACCACTCTAAAGGTTCCAGAAGTCACTTTGGCTAAAGTCATAATACTGACTTATAGTCCATGCCAGTGGGCAGTTCCCAGGTAGCCCCTGCTTCCTGCAGCATCTTCTTGGCTCCTCCTGGACCCTGGCACTCCTGTGCACACGACCCTGGCTAGGGACAATGGTCATACAGTGCACCCTCCCACAGTGGCTGTGTGGTTTGCTCAAGCGGGAGTCTGGCCTCTCCAGAGTCCCTTTCCATATGTATGTCTTAAATTTAATCTCTAAGTGTGGAGGTTTTGCCATTAGCAGTGCGCAGCCCCCATAAGCCAATGTTTATTCATAATCTCTGGGTCTGTTTCCCATCGTCTATTTCAGAGAAGCCAAAAACAACATCTCCATTCACTAGCAGAGCGCCATATGACAGCCTTCACTTTCCAGAAAGATCTGCAGCTCTGGGGGTGGCATGAGGCATCCGTTTTTGCCCCAGCTCCAGGGGACTCCCAGTCTGGCTCACTGTCCCAGAACCGTGTGCCCAGGTGTCAAAGTGAACCCTCAGGCCTCTCCTTGCTCCTGCTGACAAATGGCACAGCTGTGGGACCACCAGTGCATGCGGAGTACCCATTCCCCACTTGGGCTTATGCCATCCCCTGCCTTCGGAAACATTATAGTATCCAGACACTCATGGGGTAGTGAGAAGGACAGGTGAGGCCTGCAGGCCACAGACCCTAGGGCTGAGCAAGGGATGCAGGGCAAGCAGTCACTGAGCCCCTGGGCTAGCTGGTGGAAAATGATACTTAAACAAACCCCAGGCACGGAACCAAAGCCAGCCTGGGTGGAAGGCCAGGGAGGTTAATGGCATTGCCAAGAGTCTCATATACACCCCTGCTGGGTGTATATGATATCATATACACAGACCCTAGGGTTTCTGAGACATCTCATGGGTCCATGGCAGGGGTGTAAAATGGGAGGGGTAACACAACTGGAGTGGGTGTGTAAATGAGACAAGAGAGTGGTGTACAGTCAGCTGTCCACCTACCATCCACCTACTCATCTACCCATCCATCCAACCATCTATCCACCAATCTACTCACCCACTCAACCACCTCCATATCCCCTCATCCATCTACCTATCTAGCTATCCACCCACCCAAACACTCATCCATTCATGTATCCATCCATCCACCTACCCGCTTATCCATCCATTCATCCATCTACCCATCCATCCACCCATCCATCCCTTCATCCATTCATTCACCACATCCCACCCATCCACCCATCCATCATAACTATTCATAGACTCATCCACCCATTGTCTGAATTTACCCATCTATCCTTATTGCCCATCTACCCCTCTATTCCACCCATCAATCCTCTGCCCACTCCTTGGCACCTCTCTGCTTGGCCATGTGGGGCGTGGGAAGTTCTGCCATAAGCTAGCCGCACCCTCCTGGTTGTTTCATCATAGCTCTGTCAACTGGCTCGACCTGCAGGTACTTGGGAGCCACTATCCAGGCACTCACCTGCTTCTTCTTGAGGCATTTGACTGGACTAAAGGCCAGCCCAGCAAACACATCACCAAAGCTGACTGGTAGAGACCCCGGACATCACCCCAGACACCCTGGCCTTGAAGCAGTGAAGGCACTCTGGCAGCAGGGCTGATTTTCAGTGGGTCCTAACACTGGACAAGCTCTGAACACATCACACCCATTGTATCTGAGATATGACACATGGGAGAATGAGGATGGGAGGATTACACCACACCTGGTAAATAACTCCCATGAACCATCCATTTTCCCGCACAGTAGCTCCAGGCCCAATACAGTGCAGTCAGTACCACTCGGAGCTGAAAACAGGCCCAGAGAGGCTGAATAACTTGACCACAGCTGCCCAGCAATGACGCAGGCTCTGGTGCCTGAGCCTGTAGCCTTAAAGCAAAAGCTGGAGCTATACTTTTGCCTCTTCGGTGTGCCTGGGGACCCATATTGTACCCACTGATCTGAGGCAGCTCCAAAAGGGGTTTCCAAACGTGACAGGGAGGCAGGCATGCATCCTGGCCAATGGCAATCACTAGACAGGGGACAGTTACCACCTTCACCTCACACGGGTAAGGCTGAGATGGGGGATATTGCTGCTCACAGATGTCCATGGGGGCATAGCCAGCCTCAGTGTTCACCCCCCTTATCCTTGTACCTGACTGGCACTACTCCCAGTCGAGGTCTCAAGCCTAGTGTGGCTATGCTTAGAGACTGAGTACTAATGGAGGGTCAGATGCCTGTGAGAGTGGGGTTGGTATACAGGGAGGAGAGGGCACGTGAGGACACCGGATGCATGAATAGCAAGGTTTGCCAGCTGGGGAAGCCCTTAACCTAGACCAGTCTGCCCCTCAGACCCCCAACTTATACTGCTGGAGAGGAATTAGACACCCAGGCTGTAGGACAAAAAGACTAAACAGTAAGACCATGTCCTCAGCCTACTGCCTTTCCCTCTGGTCCAGGGAAACACCAAGAATGGTCCCCATTTATGAGAAGCCGGTCCACACTGTCACTTCTCCCTCAGAAGCCTGTGTAAGGTGACTACTGAGCTCAAGGTGACTTTCCAACAGAGTGTCAGGCAGGAAGGGCTATAGGGAAGGAGGGCAGGGCTGGTAGCCAGGATCTCCAGGTTACCATGGTAACCCAGGGCAGTCCAGCACTGCTCCCGGGAGAAGGCGAGGAAGGCTTAGGTCCCACAAGAAGCCGAAGACCAAATCCTCTCGACATAACCCAAAGCATCATGCAGAGATGGCACAACTCTATTTTGGGGGCAAACCCCGGCATGGAAACTGGTATTTAAAACCCCAAGCATCTGCTAAGGAACAGCAGCCCCAACCCCCTTCCCCAAAGCAACTCTGAGTGTATTTTAATAAAATGGCGTAAAGGATAGGGCGGGGCTGTGGGGGGTGTGGGTGTGTGCGTGTGCCAGGTTGTTTAACAAACACACAGTCGTTAGCAGGCAGAACGGCAAGCCTTCACATTTATTTTCTGTCCCATTAGGGAGCAGTTAGTGGCTCCTTTGGAAGCTAGCTGGGGTTGCTTATTAATATTTTAGATTGCAATTGTGCTAATAGAGTCATTTGCCTATATTTTTAACAGCTCTAAAGATAACAGACACGTTCTATTTTGGAAGAGGCCACCCGGCCTCTGTGAGATTGTGGAGGGTTTACACGCTAAGTGACTAACAGAAAGAATCTGACCAACCCCTCCCTGAGAAAGTGAGGACCACTCCCCCATCGGCACATCCCTGGTAAGGCACTCATGCTGGCTACAGAAGCAGGACAATGTTCTCTCTTATCTTTAGACGTCTGCTACAGGGGGTCACCGAAGCCCCACTGCTTGTCTTCCCTTTATTCTACCCAGACATCCTTCCTGATACACCAGCTCCCCTCCTCCCAGCCCTGCCACAGAAACCAGCCTCATGAGTCAAACCAGCCCCATTAAGGCCATCACGGGACCCGCGCTAAGCTTAGCAAACAGCTTTGTCCTGGACTCAGAATCTATAACGACGTGAGGCTTGTGGTTGCCAGGGAACACGTAAGAACCAAGATGACCAAAAGAGAAGGCCTCCATGGAGATAAGGAGAGTCCAGAGTGAGAAAGCCCTCCCTGAGAACATCACGTGAGCACCTGGATTCAGTTGTGCCTGAAGATGACCATGCAAGGCTTTTTAACAGCTCAAGCTATAACTTTGCTCACACAGGACATGGCTCACAGCTTTTGCCTCTAGTTGAAAGAGTGACGGTGACTTGAGCTGCCACTGAGTTTGGATGGGGCCATGAGAAGCAAAAGTGAAAAGGAATCGGGACCCCAGAAGTACAGCTAAGACCTCTGAGCACCAGGCCTGGGCCCCACAGCACAGAGGTGGGCATGGAGGGTCTGGAACCCCAGGTATCACAAATCTCACAATGACCCTTGGCCTCCACCGTCCAATTGAGGGTGTCCAAGGATGATTGTTTTTGTTTTGGATCTTGAGACGGGGTTTTACTATGCAGTCCTACTTGGTCTGGAGCTCTCCATGAGGGGCCAGACTATACTCAAACTTAGAGATCCTCCTGCCTCTGCCTCCTGAGTACTGGGATTAAAAGTTTGCTCCCCATGCCCACCTGATCTGCTACGCTTTTTTGTTTTATTTAGATTTTTTGTTTTGTTTAGATTTGATTTTTCAAGACAGGGTTTCTTTGTGTAGCTTTGGTGCCTGTCTTAGAACTCACTCTGAAGACCAAGCTGACCTCGAACTCACAGAGATCTGCCTGCCTCTGCCTCCCAAGTGCTAGCATTAAAAGCAAGCACCTCTATTGCTCAGCTTGTTTATTTTTTCCTGTTTTTTTTTGAGACAGGGTTCCTCCATGTAGCCCTGGCTGTCCTGTAACTCTCTCTATAGACCACTCTGGCCTCCAGCTCACAGAGACCACCTACCTCTGCTTCCTGAGTGCTGGGATTAAAGGCATGTGCCACTACCACCTGGCTTTTTTTTAATTAATTAATTAATTGTGTGTGTGCGTGTGTGTGTGTGTGTGTGTGTGTGTGTGTGCCTGAGTGTATGTGTTGTATGCACTACATGTGTGCGGGTGCCCACAGAACCCAGATAAGAACATTAGACTCCACTAGAGCTGGAGTTATAGGCAGGTGTGAGCTGCCTAGTACAGGTGATGAAGACAGAACCCAGGTCATCTGCAAGAGCAGCAAGTGATCTTAACTGCTGAGTCCTCTCTCTAGCCCTGCCCACCCCCCCATGCTGACTTTTAAAGACAAAACTGTATCTTTTAAACAAAAATCTGCATGTCACTACAGGGACAGTCAGACCTCTGGGTGTCCATTTCTCGGCCTCTTGCCTTCACTCATTGGCCTATGCTGGGTCTTGTTGAATGGAAGCAAGGACTGAAGGCTTCCTTTGGTCTACAGCCATAGGCTCTCAGAGGCCAACTGCCGTTCAGGTTCTCTTGGCTTCTTTCTTGGGGCACACAACCGGGCGATAAAGCCTTCAGGAATGAGAGGAAAGCCATATAGACATGTTGTAGGTCAGGCTGGCTGAGTGGAGGCTGGGGTGTGTACTTGGGTCAGGATCTTTGTCAGAACTGACAGAAAAGTTTTCACAAGGGGAGGGAACACAAGGGGCCTCACTGTTCAGACCCCAGCTGGGCAGCCCTGAGAACCTCAACCCAGGGAAGGAACAAGTGTCCCAATGAGGGGTGCGGTGCAGTCACCCCCATGCTCCCGCTGGGCTTTCAGCCACAGCCAACCCACTTCTTGTGTTTCTGAAGGGAGCACTTTAATCTGCTTAAAAAAGGATACTGGGATCCCTGGCACAGACAGGAGGGAGCCTCCATGTGCATTTGAGCAGAAAGGAGGAAATGGGATGGATGATGGCGGAGCTGACCCCTCTGCCTACACGAGGCATGAGGCCCACGTGTGCCTCTTCTGAGTCACAGAGTGGATCACTAGCCGTGAGAGTGGAAGTATTCCATGGGCCAGTGAACATCGCTGACCCAAGACTTGCTTCAGGGGTGTGTGAAGAAGGACCCTTGAATCAGCAAGAAAAACAGATGAGCTGAAAGATAAATGGACCAAAGCTCCAAACTCATGCTGGGCAGAAAAATGGACATATCGAATGAACTCTGCGTAAGCAGCTCGGAAGGAAGCACACAGTGGCTGAGAGTACAGAAGCTTCTGGGCATGGGGACACACACCTGCGACCCTGGCAATCGAGAAGCTGAGGGGAGAATTGCAGGCTCAGGACCAGCCTGGGTTATATAGTGAGAGCTAGGCTGAACTAAGCGACACAGTAAGACCTTCCTCTAAAAGTTTACATGGACAGGAGGAAGGGAAGCTGGCTGTGGCATGGAGTTTCTGTCCCCGTGGTCAGCTCAGGTGACTCTACACCCCCTAAAGGATGTATCAGGTGGGAAAGGCTTGCACTTCAGGGGAGAGAGTTAATATACACAAAGGCAAAATCAAAGTGACTTCCCCAAGGGAGCCTGCTACACCAAGAGGAGAATTGGAGAACCAAATGGAAGTTCAGGAGTGCACAGAACAGTCAGGAACCTCCTGGGAAGGGAGGGGAGTGCTGGGCAGAGGCAGGCAGGGAGTAGAACACTCAATCTATGCCCACAACAGCACGGCTCTCCAGGCTATAGCACCAGACTTGGTTAGCATTATCCATCTGTCGTCATGTGATCATTATCACCATTACTGTCCTCACCACAACCATCAATAATACCACCATTAGCACCGCTATCACCATGATCATCACTGCCCTCAACATCACCACCATCATTTACATCACCATCATCATCACTATGACCATCGTCACCACTATCATTAATATCACCATCACCATCATCATGGTCGCCACTATCATCATCATTGTCACCATCTCCATGACCATTGTCATCAACATCATCAACACAGCCCTAGCTGGAACACCAACATCACTGTCAACTACACCATCCCCACATGAGCCATTACTGATGCTGCCACAACCATCTCTACCTCCTACCTCCTAACTGCCCCACTCCACAGCTACCGAGTCATGTCATCCCCCAGGGTGGCTGACGTTCTGTAGACACTCCAGCCTTCTTGGTGAAGGGACAGACCTCTGATTCAGGCCTATCTATATTCAGGTGGTGGTTCAATACTCACTAGACACGCATCTCTCTGGCTCTCATCTGTAAAATGGGACAATCACCTCATTTATCTCCAATCCCAAGTTTACTTTGAAGACCACAAGTGTCACCGCTGTTATGATACCAAGTTTTGTAGCCTTGTGTTCTGTAAAGGCCCCACACCACAGGGCTGTGAGTGACAACACAACAATACTTATTGACCATTGTGGGCAGTGGAACACAGTCATCAGGAGAGCAGATGAACCCTAAGAACGGATCCATTGTTTACAGTGAGACACAGTCACCGGTGGCCAGGTTTCTGACCCAGGCTTACCATGGCTGAGGAACTAACAACTCTGTTATTAAAGTTACACAGAGGAAGGAAAGGCAGTGACCAATTTGCTACCTATCAAAAGTTCATGCAGTCTGCAGGGGAGGCCTCTGGGTATAACATCAGCCATCCCATGGTGCATGGAGCCAGAGTCAGGCACTATTCTGAGAAGGAAATGACTTAGAGAGGCCTCACTCTAAGATACTGGAAACGACATAGCAGGGGACCATACAATGGCAACTCAGGACTCAGACAGCTAGGTTCAAATTCCACCTGAGACACTTTAATCCATGTGATTTTGGAATCTCCCTGCAGGTCCTGACGTCCGACATGTCCTGGCAGGATACATGGCTCACAGCACCCCAGGGCTCCCACTGGAGTACTCCTGACTGAGGCATGGTTAAAATGTGGTACCTTCCACCTGAGATCCAGCCACCTAGTCATCTGACCACCATTCCCTTCTAATAGCTCTCAGAGGAACAGATCCTCTATGTCTCTGGGGCTGGGAACAGGGATGGGGTAGAGCGGGCCTCATCATGTCATAGTCTCTAGTCTTAAATCACCAGTGTTCACCAATGGTCAGAATTTTTTACCTCAACCACTAAAACCCTGCTGGAGAGAAACAGGGCCAGCAATGTTTTCTATTTACATGCAAGATGCGTCATGGGAAATGGCACACATGCATGCCAGCTTTCCCACACTGATTCATTTCCAGAAACCAAGTACCAGTTTTGGAGTTCTTTCTTTCCTTTTGAGACGAGGTTTCACTATATATTCCAGGCTGGCCTTGAACTCACGGTATAACCCTAGCTGGCACTGAACTTGTGACAGTCCTGTCTCACCTCTGAGTGCTGGGATGACATGTATGTGCTTCTAAAGATTGGTAGACTTTATCTTAGGTTCTTAATCAACACCCACCTCTAGGAAACCTCCACTTTCAGTTCAGCTTCAGCAATCAAAGAAGGAAGGGTCCAGCCGTCACTCACTCTATCATTTCTAGCCAACAAGAAAACTGACATCTTAGAAGATAGAACGGACCCTGGGGTGGGGGTGCTGCCTCATACACTGAGGCAGTCGGCCACCTTGTTACAGCAGCTGGCATGGTTCTGCCTGATACAGGTGGGAGGCTTGAGAATCTAGACAATAGCTGACATGTTTTCTGGTCTATCACAACACTATCCTTCCACAGATATAGGGAGCCAATGGCAATCGCATTATCCTTGGCGTGTATCATGTAGGACAAAGAAATTGCTTTCCCTGACCTGAGGGGGTCTGACCTTCAGGAAGCTGGGGGAGGGACATGTGCATGTTTAACCCGGAAGTTCCAGCGTGCTGTCTGCCTTACACATAGCCCTGCAGTCACGGGCTCCTCTGCTGCCAACTCCACGGGCTGATGTGTGAGCATAAGTGAGCGTGTGTAAACTGGGCCACGCTGGGAAGTGTGAATATGATGGTCATAATCCCCACAGGCCCATGGCCATCATAAACCTTCACAAGGCACATGAAGAAAGCCACTCAGTAACCTCTGCAAGGGATGTGTGCTGGTTAATTTTGTGCCAACTTGATGCTGGTTGGAGTCAGCTGAAAGAAAGGAACCCCAATTGAGAAAGGGTCTCCATAAGATCAGGCTGGAGGTAAGCCTGAAGAGAAGTTTCTTAATTAGTGATTGATGTGGGAAGGCCCAGGCCATTGTGAGTGGTGCCATCCCTGGGCTGGTGGTCCTGGGTTTTATAGGAAAGCAGTCTGAGAAAGCCATGTGGAGCAAGCCAGTAAGCAGCTCCGCTCCATGGCCTCTGCATCAGCTCCTGCCTCCAGGTTCCTGTTCTGCTTGAGTTCCTGTTCTGACTCTCTTGATGATGAACAGCAATGCTGAACTGTAAGCTAAATAAACATACATCCACACACATAAAATAATAAAATTTTAAGATACAACAGAGCTACCATTTCGTTTTACTCTGCCTCAGCCTCTGACAACCGTCTTTAGGTGACAGGAATGCACAGTCCTATTGACAGGGATAAAGTGCCCTGCATGCCCTTTCTTGGTGGGTTTAGTCCTTGAGCTATTTGCCTGTTCCACGGAATGTTCAAGAGCACTCTCGCTTTGCCATGCACAAAGACAAAGGGCTCCCACAGCTCAGACAAGGCTGACCTTGTGGGGAAAGAGCGAGCTGGCTGGAAACACCAAAACAATATTTGAACCATCTTTTGGATTCTATGCATATTCAAGGTCTGCAAATTTCCAGTTTCAGGAAAAAAAGTCACAGAAAGTACTAACTATGAAAAGGGTAAAAAGGGACAAATTGGACTTCATTTAAAATTTAAAAACCTTCTCATTAAAAGACGCAATTAGAAAACAAAAAGGCAAGTCACAGACTGAGAGACACATTTCCAGCAGCCCTGACAGAGCCCTGACAGAGCCCTGACAAGCAAGGGCTGTACAAGAAAATCACCACAGGCCCAGCACGTGAGGTAAGAACTCCATTCAGAAATGGCAAGAACCGAACAGATAGAGACCTCTCAAAAGAAGCCATGTATGTGGCAATCATGCAGAAGGGGGTTAACCACAAAAGCCACTGGGGAAATGCAGGCGACCCTCACAATAAGAAGCAACTTCACACCCACCAGGCTGCCATGGGAGACTGACACTATGAGAGGCTGACACCCCCAAACACTGGTGTTGAGGCACAGCACCAGGGAAGTCCCAGCACTGCTGGTGTAGGCATGAACCGGCCTGGCATATCAGACAATTGTGACACTGTTTTTTCTTCCTTCCTCCCTCTCTCCCTTCCTCCCTCCCATCCATTGATTTTACATGTAAGAACATATTTGTGTGTGCAAATATACATCTATACGGGGGGTACCCAGGTGCACATGCATGGAGGGACCAGAAGACAACTTCCAGTGTTATCCTCAGCAATGCTATCCGCCTGGCTTTTGAAGCAGTCACTCACAGGCCTGGAACTCGCCCACTGAGCTACACTGTCTAGCCAATAATGGTCTGTCTTTGCCTCCTCGGTGCTGCGATTACAGGTGTTGTTTTGTGGGTTCTAGGGATGGAAATCAGGTCCACACAGAACATGCTACACTGACTGAGTTATTTCCTCAGCCACATATAACAGTTTCCTATGAAACTAACCATGATCCTATCTTGTGACCTAGCAGGTTGTCACCCAGGGAAGCAAGGAGAAGTGAGACCAGACATCTACAGTGAGACTTGTATGGCAATGCACCCAGCAGCTTAATTTACAGCAGCCTACACAGGGGAGCCAATCAGCGACCTTCAGGAAGGCAGAGAACCCTGCGTGCACACAGAAAACGATAAATAAGAGAATGCTACACAGCAACACGCAAGTGACCACAACGCGACACTGCAGACACTAGATGGATGAGTAAGTCCAGACTAGGCCTGGAATCCAGCAACAGACATAAGTCCTGCCTGGTGACAGGATTCAGGAAACTGCTGCTTCTGATAGGATGGGAGGGATAGCCAGACGGCTGCCAGGGAGAACGTTCCATCACTGTGACAAAACTCATGAGCGAATCAGTCTATACGGAGGGAAGATTTACAGCCAGAGGATTCGGCTCTTGCTCACTTGTCCCTGTTGCTTTGGGTCTGTGGCTACACAGCATGTCATAGGGGAGTCTGTTTATCTCATGGTAGCCAGGAAGGAAAGAGAGATTAAGGGGTGGGGCCCCAAAATTTCTGTCAGAGGCCATGCCTCCACATTGACCTTACTTCTTCCCACCTAGCCCTCCTCCTCCGTGTCCTAAAGGTTCTAGGGTTTCCCAATTAGAGCATCACAGGTTGAGGATGAGTCTTGAGCACAAGAACTCTGTGGTAGGGACAGTCTAGAACTTTGTGGGTGGACAGTTTAAAACTCTGTGGGTGGGCAGTCTAGAACCCTGTGGGTTGACAGCCTAGAACTCCGTGGGTGGGTAGTCTAGAATTCTGTGAGTGGACAGTCTAGAACTCTGTGGGGCAGTTCTAGACCTCTGTGGGAGACAGTCTAAATCTCTTGGGGGGAACAGTCTAGAACTCTGTGGGGCCGGTTCTAGACCTCTGTGGGAGACAGTCTAAATCTCTGGGGGGACAGTCTAGAACTCTATGGGTGGACAGTCTAGCCCTCTAGTTGGGAACAGTCTAGACTTCTGTGGGGGAAGTCTAGACCTCTGTGGGGGACAGTGTAGAGCTCTGTGGGGGGCAGTCTAGACTTCTGGGGAGACAGTCTAGATCTGTGAGGGGACAGTTTGGACATAAGCTAGAAAGCCGAGGAAAACACACATTTCTATGGATTATGCAGGTCAGAACATACTGAACTCTTTCCGGGCTCCATGTATATTACTGTTTGCTCAACTACAAAAAAGAAATTACTAGAAAAATAGTCACAGTCTTAGGAGACACAGGGCAAACAGAAACTATGCTTATCTGCATTCTCCCACCCTGGAAGCCCCGTCCGGTTCTACTCCCATGAGTGCTGTTCCTATCCTCCCCTCTCCAAGGGATGCTGGCAGAATTCGTGGCCTACTATGCTACAAAAAAGGTGATTTCAGTCACATTTGCCAATAGCCTTGGAGAGAAGGATGCTCCTCACCCACCCAAAAGATGCCCATGACCTAACTCCCAGAACTTGACATGTCACCCTATTGACACACAGACACTTAACAGGCAACTGAGGTTGCAGATGGACTTGGAGCAGCCTATTAGACAGCTTGGACCTTGCCTGCTGGGCCCTAACGGTGACAGGGAGGCAGTGGGGATGTTTCTGCGAGATGCAGCCAGAGGGTGGCCCCACCCACAGCTGCTGCCTCAGAAGTGAAAAGAGGCTACAACCAAGGATGTAGCCTCGAGAACCCAGAAAGTGGGAAAACAGATCCTCTCCCCTGAGGGATTCCGGAAGGAGTCAACCACACTGATGTCTTGATTGAAGCCAGGGGAGACCCCGAGTCTCCTGACTTCCACACAGCAAGGGGATGGATTCGTGCCACTGACGGATCTTAACAGGCAGGAAGCTATGTGATTTAACTCTTCCCATACTTCGTGAGACCTGGAGGTGGTGGCACTCAGAACAGGTGACACAGACTCACAAGACATCACTGCTCCATGAGATAGCTTGGGCAGTGCCAAGATCCACTCTGTGCTTCCAGACAGACCAGAATGTGAGGATGGTCCTCAGGGGGACCTTGGAGCCAGCACCAAGCTAGGCACACAACTCTGTTTGACCAAGGACACCACTGCGTGGATCTGAGCAGGAGCATGGAGCCCAACAAGGAATCCCTTCATCATCCCGAAAGTACCTAGCATGGGACAAGTATCAATCTGCTCTGTCTGGGGACACTGCCAGTGGGGTCCAAAGAGGCTGGAGTCTCTCCCAAGGTTGGCAGGCAGGTAGGTAGGGAAGGCTGCTCTTCACCTTCCAGCCTATTCTAAGCCACTATTCTCCAAAAGATGAAGAAAGTAGGATTGCCCAGTGACCCCTCGTGTAACCCCTAGGACTGCCCTGTTCAGGCATAGCTCAGCCAACAGTTCCAATGAAAAGCAGAGGTTGGGGTGATCCATTGTCTCCGAGGGTAAGCATGGGAGGGGAGGAAGGGAGGTCCTCACTCCAAACAGCAGGGGTCCAAGGAGATAGGCAGTGAAGACAGGCCATAGATGGGGCAGGACAGCCTGCTTTGCAGGAGGAAGGTGGAGCCAGAGCAGGTTGAATGGAGGTTAGGCACTAGGACAGATCAGTTGTTCTTTGGTGAGTAGTATTCTCGTGGCCCCATCCAGCAAAATGTGCTCCTGCCACCTGCTAACTGACTGCCTATCTGCCACCCCATATTACATCACTTCCAATCTTGTGTTTCACGGTCTGGCTGGATGACCTGGGATGTAGCTCAGTAGATAGAGAGCTTGCTTAGCATGCATGAGGCCTTGAGTCCAACCCTCCATTTCCAACACCATATAGCCCTGGTAGTGTATACCTATTGCCCCAGTATATGAGAAGAGGAGACAGGAAGATCCGAAGTTCGAGATCATCCTAGCCAAATGGGGAATTAGAGGCCAGCCTGGGCTACGTGAGACTATCTCAACCAAACATAAGCAAGCAAACAAAAGGGCCTGGCACAGGTCCAGTGTCAGATAATTCAGAATACAACCTAGCAGTTGCACTTGAGCAACCCCTCAGAGAGAGGCTTAGGACACATGGACCCTACTGTCTCAAGGCCAAGTTCTCAGAGAAAAGCTTTCTGAGTAACCAACAGACTCTCCAAAGCCAGGCAGGCTTGAAGGAGCCCAAAGGCAGGGGGGTGCTTCACACAGCATGTGTTCCTAGACCCTCCCTGGCCCAGGCAGCCTGACCAGGACCCAGGGATTCCCTGTGAAGCCTCAGATAGGGAACCTCCAAATGCTTTGTGAAGGGCACATCTGAGCCAAGTTCAGGGGTCACATTGACAACACAATATCTGCAGAGGCCATGTGGCTACTTTGGGGGAACATCTTATAAATGATCACAAGTCACCACGGAGTCTATTTTCTCCAAGATTCAGGTGCCTCTGCTTCTCCCAGACCTTTTCATAGAAGTGCCCACTGGCACTGTGATCAGAGCAATCCTTTTCCATCAGAGCAAGGGTTTTCAGGCAGGCAGGTTTGAGGAATGGCTCTAACGCATGATGCAAGGATAGCTTTGGCTGTGAACATTGTATGGTATCCCCTGGGGTCTGGAGAGCGCCGCTCATTAGTAGGGAGTGACCTGTGTTTTAATACCTAATCTAGAGACAGAAAAAAAGACATTCACTCAACCCCAGAGACTCCTGAGGGTGACAAGGACATACACTCCAAGTTCATGTTCCAGGTTTGCACCAGATATGCAAATGACTGCCCTTTAACAGACCCTGCACACCAGCTTGTCCAGTGGTTCTGTTTAGATGACGCCCACTAGAATGGAACCAGCCAAGCCATTTGCAAGGTAACAGAGAAGCCATGGATTTGGAACCTGGCCTTCCACAGTGTAGCCACAGCCACGCCCTTGCCACACACTCCAGTCAAGCAGCCCCCATGATTGGGCCTGGCCCTGTGAGGCCGCCTTACCTGCCTGACTGTCCCGGGGTTTGCACTGCACCTCCTCCACACACTCAGCCGGGAACCACCCGATATGGCCACGGGCGCTGCCTTCCCAGAAGCCGCCCTCGCCGATGCTCAGAACTAGAGGTAACAGAAAGGAGAAAGGTATCAGTAATGGGGACAGAAGGGACTAAGCAATGAGACACCAAACAACAGGTAGAGCGAGCGAGGGCTTGCACTGCCAGCAGCTTGGCAGGTGAGTAGCCTTCAGAGAACACAGTGCCAAGGGATGGGCAGCCCAGGACATGAATCTCTCCCATCTGCTGGGTGATGGGGGAGAGTGAAGCCCTATTTTATTTTATTTCCTCCTTTGAGTGTGTGTGTGTGTGTGTGTGTGTGTGTGTGTGTGTGTGTGTACCCATGTGTACCAGATGCTGGGGTCAGCGTTCCAAGGACCTCATAGTACCCTCTAGCTCCGTTAGAATAAAGATTTCAGTTATGAAGGCAAAGCTGGGATGACCTGTTCAGAACAGATATGTGTCGTCTGAATATGGTTATGTGGAGGAGCTTGCTATCCTGTCTATACATCTTAATCTGCCTTGAAATTATTTGAGACTCCAGGCCCTATCATGGAGAAACAGAGTTCCCAGCACAGGCATTTCTTCCTCATTATTCTGACCTTAAATGGCAGATAAAGATCTGCCCAGGCTGCAGATTTGAAAGAAACAGAACAGCAAACTCTGACTGTAAATTCTTGTCCAGTAATCTGAGGAAATGACCCAAATAAAAGAGACAAGCTATTTCCATGCTGACTGATACCATCATGTTTGCTTGAAGCAATTTCCTCGAAGTGTGGACTCATGGATGTAGCCTCTGCCCTCCACACAGCTCAGCTAGAGGACAGTCAGCTTAGCCTCCCAGCTCTGGACCCAAGGACATCATCTTGGGGTGTGGCCCAGGGTGGAGGAGCTGGGTTTTGCAACGAGGCCTACGAAGACACCCTCATGAGCATACCTCAGAGCCTTCGGTGTGCCAACCCTGATGCTTCAAAGCACCCAGGAAGAAGTGAGATGCTAAGGTCGGACTGGCATCCTCTTCTGCCATGCCACACCTTACCTGTGCCATATGTGGGATGGCTTGTTTAATCACTACGTGCTGCCTCAGTTTCCTCACTTGTTAGAGAGGAATACTGTTTAGCTCATGGTTCCACTGCTTGCTCTGGAGGAACCCTGAATTTAGCCGTGCGGGTGTTTCCCCTCAAGCACAATCTGGGTATGGCGCACAGGATGAGGCCCACAGAAAAAGCAAAAGGCCAGTGAGTACAGGCCGGTGCATACAGAGGTTGACAGGTACCTATGGCACTTTAGGATTTACTAGCTCTGCTCTTTGGGGGACAAGGAAACTACAGGATGCCAGGAGAGTCAGGTAAGATACACCTGTGTGGGAAAAGACAAGTCCATGTAAGAGTGGTGTGCCTGGAGGGCGTGTCTTATGGAAGGGGGTGTGCCTGTGAGGGCGTGTCTTATGGAAGTGGGTGTGTCTGTGAGGGCGTGTCTTATGGAAGTAGGTGTGCCTGTGAGGGTGTGTCTTATTTATGGAAGTGGGTGTGCCTGTGAGGGCGTGTCTCATGGAAGTGGGTGTGCCTGTGAGGGCGTGTCTTATGGAAGGGGGTGTGTCTTTGAAGGCATTTCTTATGGAAATGGGTGTGTCTGTGTGATCAGGCACAGCTTGCCTAATAAAGAGGGAGTCAGGCTTAGCTTCCTTGTGAATCAATGACTTATTTCAGAATAGCAAAGTGTGTTCTCCTTGTTTAAGGCGATGTGTAGAGGGAGTCTCCTCCACACAGCAGACAAAGAAATTGCACTGGGCTCGAAGTAATGAACTTGGGCAGAAGAGTCTCATCTAGGCCAGATGAGAAGCCTCCCCCACGGCATCTCTACAATGCTCTTCTGCAATCTGCAAAGTCAGGAGATGTGAGGTGTGTCTTGAGAGGCCACAGTACTGATGTGAACAGCATCTATCCAGAGCTACGGCTTCCTATGCACCTGCTATGTCGATAGGGTTAGAAATAGACTCTAGTCAGGGAGGGTCACACTGTAAGGGCATGTGTGCGTGCATGTGAATGTGTGTGTGTGTGTGTGTTCATACAGATGTGCACTTGTGCATGAAGTGTATGTCTGGTTGTGTGGTTAACATGAGGTGTCTTCTTTACTCACCTTCCTGCAGTACTTTTTGAGACAAGGTTCTCTCATGAAACCTGGGGCTCCCCAATTCTGATTGGCCAGGGGTGTCAGGATCTACCTGTCTCTGTTCCTCAAGAGCTGGGACTTCAGGTGCATGTTGCTGTACCTGACTTTTTACATGGGGACTGGGGAACCTGAACTCAAGTCCTCCTGCTTGCTCAGCAAACAGTTTACAGCTGGAGCCCCAGCCCCAGGCCCAGCAAGGATGCTCTAAGTACCATTTGTGGTGGACCTGAGTGAACGCTACAGATGAAGTTGTCAAGGAGCCACCTGCCCAGCAGCCAGCACACTGCACCTGCAAAGTCTGCATCCCGTGTATTGCTGGTGAGTCTGACACACTGTGCGCCTGTTGTAAGATCAACCCACATTGCCGACTTGTACAGGATAAGGGCCTGGCCCATGGTGGGTGGTATCGCAGAAATTTAGAACCATAGCCCACATGAAGATTTTAATTCTTGCGTTAAATGACATTGGCACAGTCCAGGGACTTTATGGGCACAATGAACAAGGATTCTATTAGACCCCAGAGTAGAGAACAATTCCAAAGCCTAATAACGCAAACAGTGCCCTTGCAGATGCACTCGGACTCTAGAGGAATGCTCCCTCGCTTCAAGAGCAGGAAGGGAGCTTTACCAGAGTCCCTCTATCCCCAGCTCCATACTGGGCAGGGCAGCGTCCCACAATGAGGCCATCAGTGTAGAGAAAAGCCCACAGTGTAAGAACTGGGAAGGACCAGAAAGTTGGAACTGGAACGAGACCCTGAAGACAGTGAGGACAGTCCATGCCAGGGAGAGGGCTGAGGTCCAGCACACAAATGAGAGTTACTGGGTCGGTGAATGAGGAGAACAAAGCATGTCCTTGAGAGAAAGGCGAAAGTGAACGGGAAGGGGGGTAGGGGGAGTGTAGACATCCTGCATGTGCTTGCTGCTGGAATGATCACACTGGGATCTTTAACGCCGTGTGCACGCCAAGCCACGGTGCTGCTGTTGTAAAACAACACATGTAGCCAATGAATAGAAACCCCAGCAGAGTCCTAAGAAGGCGCCGCAGTGAGAAAGAAGCAATTTAAAGCTCACACACAAAAAGTGCAGAAAACATCATTTTTGAAATTATGGACCTCGCAGGAGGAATGAGATGGGGGAAGGGGGCTTCGGAGGAAAGAGTAAGTGAACTTGAAGGAGAAGTGAACAGGGCACTAGGGACCTGTTAGAAGCACAGAGGCACAGAGGCATGGAAGCTGAGTTCCCCGGGCTGGGAAAGGATGAGGTACACACTCTCCATAACTCCCCAGAACCTCACAGTAGCCCCAGGTGAGTGCACAGACCATAGAGATTATGTATCATTTGCTGCGGGCTGAACAATGACCAGGTGGGGAGGGCAGGGTCAGAAGCCACCTACCACCTCTACTTCACCTTGTGTCCAGTATTGGGGCCTGGGCCTGTTGGCCAATGAAAGGTCCGTCTTGCTCCACCTGTGAGTTTTATCTTCTGCTATGTGGCCCCTGGAGTCCCCACCTGCCTCTTCTCCAGGTCTTTCTGTGATCTTCAACCACAGGCTTCAGTCACCACCACCTCCTCTCTCCACACTTTACCATTATACACACTTTCCTGTCGTGCTTCATAGACTCCCCTCTCCTGTACAGGAGTGATCACCGGATCCCTAGGACTCCTGGGAGAATGTTGGGCTCCTCAGTTTGTTCACAAAAGTCCTCAGAGTTCTTTCTGGAGAATTCCTTTTACCTGGTTGATTTCCTCTGCTCATCAAACCTACGCCTACGCCACGGGCTGCCCCAATCCCACTTTCTCATGGGGTTTTCAGGCTGGAAAGAAACTTGACTCACTGGGCCCCAGTTTGGCTCTTCCCTGTACTTCTTATAATGGACCCAGGAGTGTGTGGGAATCTTCCATCCCTAAAGACCCAGTACTAGGGATACTGAATGACAGGGACCAGTGAGAGTCTCTCTGCTGTCCCAGGAGTCCACACTTCCCATAGCAGACCCTGCTGAACTGAGACCTTAGACTCTGCCCTGACTTCAGAAGACTCACCACCTTGTTTCATGGAGGCAGAGAGGCCCTGCCTTCCCCAGAAGCAGAAGACAAAGACTGACCTTTGACTCTGTCACCTCGATGAAGGGGGATCTCGCCGTCGACTTGGGGTTGGTATGGCTTGATGGCGACGAAGAGTCTCCCAGGCACCGCACTGTACAGCTTCCTCCTGGGCCCTGGGTACTCAAAGGTTGAGAGGGAGTCCTTGTTGGCACCAGGAGTGAAGGGCGACCTGAATCAGGCAGCAAGGAATAAAAGAGAAAAAAGTCACACTTTGTCGGCCACAACCAATGCAATCTATAAACCCTGGGCTAAGAGTGGCCCTGCTGGTACCTGTGCGGCCAGATAGCAATGATACATGTGGGCCAGGGACAGCGTCTGTGATGAAAAGACTCAAGAGGACCCAGCAGTTGTACTGCTGGGCACATCCCCAAGAACGTAAAGCAGGGTCTCGAAGGGACATTCGCACCTCATGTCCCTTGCAGCATCATCCACAGCCCAGGTGGCCACAGATGGATGCTGGATGAACAGCTCACAACCACCCACACAATGGAACATTATTCAGTCAGTAAAAGAATTTCTGACACTTGCCACAACAGGGATGGACCCTGGGGACATGATGCCTGACACAAGACCATAAGCTGTGTGAGTCCATCCCTATGTGGTCCCCACTGTCAGATCCACAGAGATAGACAGTAAGAGGGAGTGTCAGTGGCTCTCAGAGAAGATGGAAGGTTCTGGAGATGCATGGTGAGAACGACTTCAGGATGTTGTGACCACAGAGCTGGGCACAGACACTAGAGAAGACAGGAAATCTTGTGAGGGTCTTACTACAGTAATGAAAGCAAGTAAGATGCTGCCATCTGGGAAGCCCTCGCCTTGTTTTTCCAATTTACTGTGAGCATTGGTCACATTGGTTAGGACATACACAAAATCTTTCACCAAACATGCTTATGACCATGGGCATCCTTCTGGCCACTTTCTTACATCAGCAGTTTGTACTGAATTCATGCTCCAGGCCCATTTCCCCCGAATAGCAAGAATCCTTGCTCTTTACCAACAATGGGACGCAGAGGGTGAGGATCCACACATGAGGCAATCTGTGGAGTCCTCACCTTGAGGCATAGTGAATTCCAACGGGTGATGGACTGATTGTCACATGCTGGGGACAAGTGCTCACCCACATCCTAAGCAGAGATTACCTCAAGGTGGCCTCCTGTCACTTTTTTGGACACAAACATGACCACATAAAGAAACATGCCAGGATGTCAGGACAAGATCCCAGAGCTTTAATGCCAGGAAGGCAGCACCTTCACAATGCTGGAACCTTCCAAGAGGGTACTGACCAAGGGAAAAGAGTGGGCATTTAAAGCATTGGAGAAGGTTCCAAAACGAGAATAGGACTCCAAATCTCCAGCTCTGGTCTTTGAACCTAAAGACACTGTGGCCTCTAAACACACAGGAGTGGCTTTGAGCTCCGTGCAAGGAAAGGAAGGAGCCACTTAACACAAGGACCAGCGGAAAACGGGCTTGCAGGGAGTTTCTAGAAGCTGACAGGATGCTCTTTGATCAGCGAAGGTGAATTTCTCTCCTAGTTTCAGTTCTGTTGTGTGATAAAACACTCTGACAAGAAAGCAACATGGGGGAAGAGGGTTGATGTGGCTTGCGATTCTGGGTCACAGTCTAGTACTGCAGGGAAGTCAAGACAGGAGCTTCAAACAGCTAGCACAACCCATCTAGTCAAGAGCTTAGAGAAATGAACACAGCCAGTTTCCTTCTCTCATCCAGCCTGGGACCCCAAGCCTAGGGAATAGTGCCACCTGTGTCTCCCCACATCAAATAAGACAGTGAGAAGACATTCCTCACAGGCATGCCTACCCAGCCCTACCTAAGCAATCCCTTATTAAGACTGTCTTCCCAGCTGCCTTTTATGTCTTTTGCCCATGTGTATACAGGCCCTGTGGTTTGGGGTACTCTTACAGAACTGCAAAGGTGTGATCTGTTATATTTAATTGTACTTCTTATTTTATGTGGTCAATAACCCATGGGTTCTTACTTTTCCAACTGGAATCACCATGAGATCCAGCCACTGGACCCTGGTTGATGTCTTCGAGGGACCCCATCTACAGACCTGAAATTGGGGCTGTGGCACGTTAAATTTAGGACCTCACTTACAATGCTGATGAGGATGGATGGGGACTGAATGTTCAGGGCCTGGAGATATGCCTGGGCTCTGTGGACACTGTGGGAGGTGGAAGGCTGCGTGTAACTGGGGTCCTCCCCAGCAATGTACCCCCAACATGCTCAGGGTTTTCTAAATCATAACCACGGATGCAGTAATTACAGAATTCTGGAGGCAGAGGTACCTAAGTGGGCTATGTGACCAAAAAAATGCCAAGGGTCAGATGAAGATAGAGGACAGGGCACAACCTTAGCATCACCTCCTTGCATATCCTCTTTTTGCCTTGTCAGCCACATCTTGGGTCTTTATGGATCCCTCCATCAATATATCTATCTATCTTTCCACATATCCACCCACCCACCCATCCATCCACCCATCCATCCATCCATCCATCCACTTACTAACATGGCCATCCACCATCCATCTACTTAGCCATTATCTGTTCATCCACTCATCTGCCCACCTTACTGCATAGCCCAATACCATCTTTTTACTCACACACCCCATTTTGAAGAAATGTTGCCTGAAGCCCAGTTGACCCCCTATTATCAAATATTGGACAAGTCAGTGACTCTCTTAAAGCCTCAGTTTCCCCATCATGAGTGATGATGAAAGCTAATCAATAAGAATCCATTCCACAGCATAGTGCTATGGCAACTGCAAACTGCAAAGCAGATTAACGGAGTGATGGGTACTCTAGCTAATGCAAGCCAGTGCCTGAATGTTATTCCAGACACAGAAGTCAACGTAAACCCAGTCCTGGCTCTCTGTTTTCTAGTTCACTCTACAAACAGCTAGCTCTGAGCCCTCAGTCTGGAGGCCTGAGAAGTCTCCAAGAACAGGGGTAGGGGAATCATTGGTCATGGACCAGGGTGAGCACACACAGTAAAAGGTTCACTGGTGATGGGTGGTCCCAAGTGGGTGTTGAAGCATCTTAATAATCACTATTAATTTGAATGTCATGAACTCTCCCGCAAGGTAGCAAGTAGAAGCATTGAACCCATCTCAGATGGGAGAGAGGTTCCACAAATAATGACCTTGCATGGAGGGAGGTCAGTGCAACCCTCGCATCCTGATGCTCTATCCTGTAGTGTAGTAAAAGACAGGAAAGATGGCACATCAAGGGAAGGTGTCTTATGAACGGTGCCTTCCTGCCCAGGGGCCATGCTTTCCGTCGAGCTGCCTTGAGCAACAGTAGAGTCACAGCCCCTCTGCAGCCCCAGGTAAGTGGCAGTCTCCAATGTGCAGGCCTGAGAGGCCAAGCTAGGACACACACAGTGTGAATGGTTCAGCAGTTTCCCAGCCCTGGCATCTGTGTTTCCTTCCTGTTCTGGCCAAGAGCAGCCAGATGGAGTACCAGCCGACTTGTTTTAGTCTGAGGGTTAGATTGCTGGAGATTCAGTACCAGAAAACCAACGTTCTGTTCTGGGGGTAACTGGGAAGGGTAAATCGGGCCATTTCCCAGCTACCCTGTGTGAACAGGAACTACCCACACACTGAGCTCTCTCCATTCATTTACTCCTCCATCAGTTACTCATTCATCTATAACTTCCCAGGTGGCCCATCACAGGGCAGCACACACATCTGAGCACAGAAGACACGAAAGGCCACACAGAGTGAACCAGAGTGCACTCCAACCAGGCATGTTTCTGCTAAGACCAGGGTGACAACCAAAATCAAGGTTTGAGTGCCCACACCCTGTCTAAGCTAGGGTGAGGGTCAGGCAGTGCAACTGAGACCATGGAAGGTGTCTGAACGAACATGTGGCAAGTCAGAGACTAGGGCACCATGACTGGCAGTAGGGTGGGGCCAGTGGGCCAAGGATGGAGGTGGGACATTCTATAAGGAGGCAGGCACTGTGGTTGCTCTTGGGAAGATGTGGGTGGGGTTGATGCGCAGAACCAAAGAAACCCAGATATGGCCAGGAAGAGTCATCGAGCAGAGGCTGAAACCAGTGTCTCTCAGGGAATGGGTTGGGATAATGGAGCTTGTAAGCGCTGCTAGCTGGGGCTTGGGCATAGCAGATGGCATATTCAGCACACAGGGGCTTGAGCACTAGCTCTGGATGGGCCACGTTAGCCATCATTGCTATGCCTACGGACTGGACACGTGCCATCCTGCCACTTAGGACTCAGAGGAAGAAACACACCAAACCAGGAAGCGTAGGAGGTTTATCCCAGGACCTTAGTTTGCCCTGCCTCCAACTGCCCATCCCCAGGACTTGCCATCATTCAACAGGCCAAAACACAGTGCTTCAGGAGGGGCTAGGATACAGGCGGGACAACCAGCCGTCAGTAGGCAGACTCACTGTATCTTTGAGGGTGAATAGAATGAGGGCTTACCCAACTTACAGGTGGGAAGTGGGGTACCAGTACTGTGTTGATTATGGAGGAGTACCTCCTTTGTCTAGGTGGCTCTAGTTGGGTGGGAGAGGGTTCTGCCTGTGTATAAGGCCAGGTTTACCCCAAATCAAGAGCCCTTCACTCTATGATAATGGCTGCTCTGAACATGGGTTATTTCCCATGTTTTCCCATTCTCTGCTGAACTTAAAGGGTCTCATCCCTTCTTGATACTCATGCATTTTCTATCAGATGACTCCAACCCTCCAGAGAGTAGCCCTAGCTATCCCCAGGTCTGAATTCCATCTTATGTGAAGCCAGTGTTGCTATCAACCTGTCTCCCTCCCGTGAAAGGTTGGGAACACACACATACACCTGCACACACACACACACACACACACACACACACACACACACACACACACACACACATCTGCACATGGGGAGTGCCCAGTGCAGAGGGCTTTAACTCCTGCACTCAGGTAGGTGTGGCCTGCCAGAGGAGCCATAGACTACTGCACTCTGCAGAATACACAAGAAGGGGTGTCTGGACCCAGAGTCCACAAGCAGCCAGGGTGTGCCTGCTCTATGGAGATTACCCTTCATTGGGACCCACCTACCCTAACCATAAACCTGGTAGTCTTACTGACATTGTATTGATGGTATCTGAGTGACATGCTACCACAATTAGCTGTGGGTGACAAGAAAGTGGCCAGGGAGAGCAGGACTTAAATCTCTCTCTCTCTCTCTCTCTCTCTCTCTCTCTCTCTCTCTCTCTCTCTCTCTCTCTCTCTCATCCTCCCTCCCTCCCTCATTCCCTTTTCGTCCCTCTCCCTCTCCTCCCTTTCTGTTGGAGCAACCCAGGGATCAGGATGCAAGGCAGGGGAGGGAGCCCTTTTCCCTCGTCACTGAGGTCACCATGTCTCTGCTCCACCGAGGGCAGGATTTAGTGTGCAGATCCCCATGTTCCTATGGATCCAGAGGGAGAACATATGGGTAGAAACAGGCCAGAGCCACAGGGCAATCTGTCACCTTCACACCCGTGTCTGATAGGCTGGAATGGAAAAAGTGGTTACCCCAGAATCTCCTAGGGCCTACAGGAGAAATACTAGACTGTCCTGTGTGCTCTGAAGTCCATGGCTCATCTAGAATGATTTATGGTCTCTGAGCACCTTGCTCTGCAATGTGAGATCCTTGTCTCAAGAGGGTGTCCTTCCTGATACCAAATGAAGAATGGGTGTTTGTTGGGGGAATAGATGGTGTTGTCAATGTCACTATCCTCACCTCACGACCTGAAACCCCAGAGATGGGTGGGACTTGGGAAAGGCAACCTGACCCAGATAAACATAACTGGTGATGGGCCAAGGATACCACTGTCTCCCCAGTGGTCTCACCAGCACCAGCCAAGGCAAAAGTCACTCAGGACAGGAAAGACAGTAGTGGAATGTCCCCGTGATGAGTACAGCTTGATCAGCCTGTGATGTTAAGCACTCTTCCACATCTGGGCAGCTGAGAGAGGCCTGGAAGTACTGACTGCCCCACCCACCTCCCAGGGTTTGCAAATCTCCAGGATGGGCTCAGGATTGTGGCTCAGCTGTGCCTCTGGGTGCCACTAGAGGGTGCCGTCTCTGGAGAGGTGAGCACAGAGATGTGTGTTATGTAGGCCCAGGGCAGAGACTGTGGACAAGCACACTGCTTCCCACTCTTTCTGGGTCAGACTGTGCTAGGTAGGACAGGGCAAAGAAAATCAAAAGGGAAGAGACTGAGGAAAGGGAGACAAAAGATACTAGGGAAAGGAGAATGGAATTCTCCAGTGAAGACAGGACCACGGCAGGTGCCTGTCCGCATCCTGCCATCCTCCACTACCTGCCACAGGGATCACAGGAAGCTAGAAGATCCATTTGTGCTGCCTTGAATCTCTCTGATGGTCACCAAACATGGCCTCAAGGCTTCCATATGAGATGAATCCCGAGAGTCTCTTCTCTTGGCTAAGAAACTCAGGAAGGCAGAGGTGTGTCTGAGAGCTGGACATAGGGATGTAGGTCCCTTCCTGGCTGTGCAGGTTGGAAGCCCCTTTCCTACAGAAGGTCCAGCCTGTGACACCCTGACTGGTCCCTTAGCCTGCCCCATTCTAGTTTGCTTCAGAGGTGGGTGGAGGGACTCTGAGCCGCTGCTATACTGAACAGGCTGTATGACACCACAGACTGTACTCTCTATCCTGGTTCCCTAAGCCATTTCATTACAAGAACCAAGGAGACAAGGCATTGGAAAGGACATAAGGCCCCTGCACAGCTCAGCGTCCTCACCCATGCTGAAAAATAGACATTAAGGGTACCAGGCTAAGCAGAGAGCCCCCAGGCTCAGAGAACAGAATACAGCCTTGGTGTTTTCTGGGGTAGCCTGAGTTGAGAAACATGTATGGCTAACTGTCTCCCACAAGAGCCCATGCCCATTACCCAGCTTCTCCTTACCCCACATGCCAATGTGGCTGTGGTCTCTTGCCATCCTCACCAGTGCCACCGAGCCTGTTGAGTGAGGGGGAGCGACTGCGGGGTCCGGGGACATAGCTTCCAAGGCTCTTCGTGGCTCCATCAGGCTTGCTGGGTGTCTGCTGCAGCAGCTGGGGTGAGAGGCTTCGGTGGGAGGTGGCTGCAGAACAGACAGCCCATTCCGGTGCACCAGCATGGAGGTTGTTATCACTATTGGAACGCAGAAGAACTCTGGGGGCAGCCAATGTATTGGGGGGCCGCCGCCTGCGGTTGGAATAAGCTGGGGCCTCTCGGAAGGGCACTGGGTTGAGGAGAGAAAGAGAGAGGCAGATGAGTAATGCCAGGGAATAAGACACAGGGAGGGCAGGTCTGTATGCATCCAAGCCCCCGTGCAAACCGGTGATGCATCTGAAGGCTTGATGCAAGATCTGTTGCGGGGCTCTTCAAAGCCTGACTTGCCCCCCACATGAATGCAGAGAAACACTGAGGCACATGGAAACTCAAGCCAGGACCTCGATGGAAGGCACTCAGGGTCAGGCCTTCCATCGGGCCAGCCCATGCCTTCAGCAGGAAGACACAGCCATGACACAGGTAAGGACAGGCTTCCCCATGTCACTAAGTGTTAGGACACTACATGGATCAGGATCATGCCCTTGAAATGGGACTAAACCTCTGCAATGGGCAGAGCTGTGTGTCTAAAGTTCATACGCTAGGGTATAATCCAGGACCTTAGGATGTGACCACTTGTGGAAAGAAGTCCTTTACAGGGGTGACTACATTAAAATGGGTCACTAGGATGACCTCATGCGACGGCAATCATCAGAATCCAAAGATTAGGATCCCAACACACAGAGGATGACATAAGGATACAGAGAAGACATCTGTAAGTCACAGACAGACCTCAGGGAATCTGCCCTGTGTCACTTTAAGCTTGGGCATTCAGCATCCAGGATGGGGACTAAGGGGCATTTCACCTTTATGACCCACTCAGGCCCACAGCCTTGGTCACGGCTTTCCCCGCAAGGGAAGCCAGTCGCTTCTCCCCACCCCCATCACTTAGGTAAAGGAGACCACAACACCTCAGAATCTTTCCTTTCTTCTCCCAGCAAGTGGGGCCTAGTACCGTGCAGCAGTAGCAGGTGGCCCCACTTCACTGAGCGTCTCATGAAAAGGTCTAGACAGAGCTGGGTTCTCACACTCCCGAGCCCAACACACCCAGGGACTCAGCTAAAGCAAACCTGGACACCTCAAGGGATGGCGTTCACGCTGAAGTCACCCAGAGCGTTCAGCTGTTTGGTCAATAAAAGAAATCAATCTCTACAGTCTCTCAGGAGTGGCACTCCAGGCTACAATGACAGCGACAATAGCTGTCCTCCCCTTGATGGCCAGATACACTGTGCATCTCCTAGCCTCTTGATGCCCAGGGAAGCCTTGCTACAGGATTTCTGCCCCTACATCCTGTGCTGCCCAAGGCTAGGGCTCCGTTTTGCAGACAGGACCCTGTGAAGCCAGAGAACCGGGGCTTCCAGGGAACTGACCTGGTTAAGAACCCTGACATCAAAAGAGAAGCAGAACACCACAGTTTAGGACAGCCTATGGTATCAGCTGCCCAAGGTCAGAAGTCAGAGGTGGGCACCCCATATCACAGAGCCCACAGCCTTCTACTCATCTGGACATCAGAATTATGAGGATATAAGTAGTACTAGAATAAGTAGTTCAGGCACAGTTAATGGGAACGGAATGGCTCTGGCAGACTCTACGGGGTCAGAGATGGCCCTGCAGAGCTCACAGAAACAGAGGTGGCCTAAGCACAATTCACAGGGACAGAGGTATCCCTAGAGGAACTCATGGGGACAGAGATAGCCCAGGCATAGCTTAAGAGGTGACCCCAGCAAAACTCACAAGGATAAAGGTGGTACTGAAAAAACCCACAGGGACAGAGGTAGCATCAACACTGCTCATGGGGACTGAGTGGCCTGGGCAGGCCTTCTAGGAACAGAAGTAGCCCCAGCATAGTTCACAGGGACAGAGGTGGCTCTGAGAGTGCTCTTTCAGGTCAGCTGTGAGTCAAGACACTTCTCTGTCCTAAGAATCAGAGCTAGATGCCAAGCGGGAAGCCATACGGCAGGGGAAGAAGCTGTTGGGCTTGGGGTCATTTGATGTATAAAAGGAGTCCTCATCCCTCCAGTGGACAGAGGCATGTCTCATGCAACCTGCTTTCTCTGCAAGCTTTTGATGGGAGAAGAAGCTCAGCCAAGCCATTGGCTATGTGCTATCTCACTCCCAGTTTCTCCAGCATGTGACTCACAGGGGCTGGCCAGAGACAGACCAGGAACACCAAAGGCCGGTAGTCTCTGCTTTGGAGTCAAGAGCCTGTGCTCTTGAAGAGCTAGGCGTAGAGCCCCAGAAGCCCAGCTCCAAGAGAATCATAGCCAGGTCAGGCTATCAGGTGTGTTTGGCTGGGCACAAAGGAAACCTTACTGATGACGTTACCCTGAGGAGGACCTTGAGAAGTCTCAGAGTGTTTACCATAGAGCCTATAATTGTTACCAACAGGGAGTCTGTGGTCCTCTTGGATTTAAGGACAGGTGACCCCGCTATCCCAACAGGCCTCATCTGTCAATCACTGAGATCGGGGGCTGGCATACTCTTTTGGTGTGAAAGCCAAAAGACTGGCCGACATGGAGAGGATAAGACGGTCCCTGCACCTTGGGGCTTCCAGGAGTACCCCTTGGGTGAGGCACCTGGAATGTATCACACGGCTCCAAAACCCGGACATGCAGGTACCCTGAGACTGCATCTGTAGAGACACCCATCCCTAACAGTACAGTTGATTGCATCCCTGACTATGTAACCAGTAAGGCATTAACACCCTTAATGGCAAAGTGAGTGGTTTGGGGAGGGAACTCGATGTCCTGCCCAATGGGAAGATAAATTCTGTAGAAAAGTCCATAGAAACACAGAATAGCGATAGCATTATTTAACACTCTGAGATTCATGTCATCCATGGGTTCTAAAAATCGAAGTCCCACATGGCGAATTTTGGTAAGCCTCATTAGAAAAAGAAACAAGTCTATTCTATTTCCATTCCGAAGGAAGGAGGGGGCAGGCTGTCCTCACGCAGGCGAAGCCATGCAGGCAGGGTCATAGAATAAAAGAACCGGGACATTTATACACATTTCACCCCAAAGACCAGGCAAGTGAGTCAAATGGACCCACACAGGTGACATTAGGGTGAATGTTTTAATGAAAATCGCTTTGCTTAATGGCCAAACCTCTCATCAAATTAGTTTCTCAGCTGCTGAAATATCTCTGGTGTTTAGTTCACAGTGAGCTTGGGTGGAAAGTGAGCTTCCTAATTTTCTTAAAGTCACCTCTTTGGAAACCTGGTTTCATCAGAGAAAGAGCTTGCCGTCTGACAAAACTCTCTGACTGGGACCATACACGCAAAGGATGTTTTTTTTTTTCATAAAGTGTTAAAAATAGCTTCTTTCCTGTCTGAAAATGATTAATATGCCACCCAACGGTTTCCTTCTTTCAGGCAATCTGCAAGCCCTTAGGTGGGTGGATATTTTCTTAGCTGTCTTACATGCATTTATTTATACAGTTTTTTTCTTCCCCACAATAAAATTCATACAAGGTATGATAAAGAGGGATTCTTCATGCACCCCATGGCTTCGCAGCCAGGGACAGCCAGGCAGAACTGGCAACGGGCACTGGGAGAGGATGCCATGGGTGCACCCAGCCATGTGCCCTGACCCTCCTTAGCAGGTGCTCACATTCTCCAGGTGCCCTGGAGGATGAAAGCCAAAACTTCTTCTATTTTCCCTAGGACCTAGTTTTCTAATGTGCCCTCTGGCACAGGCTCTCTGGATGAGATGTTCTGGAATGCAGTTCCACCAGAGGCTGGTGGCTCAGGAACACACTAAAATACAAAGGCACCTTCATCTGTGTTAATCTTCCAGACCCGGTTAAAGCCAAACCAAATCACAAAGCTGGGGCAATTATTCCTTGAGCAATGAACCACAACCAGCAATTTGAGGAGGCACCCGAGTCCCCTCTCCCCACAGAAGCAGCCCACAGCTGCTCGCTAGGCACCCCACGCTTCCTACAGCTTTCTCCTTACCTTCCTTCTTGGTGAAGGCATTTAACAAAGACTTCATTTTCCCTGTGACTTTGGCAGCAGTCCGCTCATTATATAACCCTCTCGGCGGGCAGGAAGGCTAGGCGCGCAGCCCGGCCCCTCGGAGCTGGCGCGGCTGGGACCCGGCGAGCAGTGGCGGGCGTCTGGGCGCTCTGCAGCCCCAAGCATCGCTGGGCATGCCAGACCCAGCGTGCTGGTGACAAAGCCCACCCCATATTCTGTCTGTCAGCTGGGAAGCAACTGTGCGCAGACTGAGGCTGCTCTCAGAACCGGCTACCTCTGGCGGCGATCCTCATGTGAGCAATGCCACTCTGCTGGGCGAGCAAGCAGGGCATCGGAGAAGCAGCACCACGCAGGGTTAACATGGAGCAGGCGACTGCGCGCGAGCTGGCGTCCAGGAGACACCGGGAGGCATTTGTGAGCCGGAGCCCCAGTTATCCAAGGAAACCCGGCTTCTGCCGGGTGCTCCGTGCGCCTGTGGCTAAATATAAAGTGCTGTGCTTTTTCTTTTTTTCTTTTCTTTCTTTTTTTTTTTACATTTTTAAAGAAGAAGCCAAATCTATTTGTCAGCTAGCAGATGTAAGAAAGTCAAGGGGGAAATATCTACATTTCAGACAAGCCACCAAAAGATCCCTGACACCTGGGTAGGCATGGCAGGATTCAGGAATCCTGACAGTGACCTATTTCCCTTTGTAAGAAACAGACACAAGTGGCATTACTTCTCCCGCCCTCCCCATTCTGATAATGACCCTGGGAAAGCAGGACTCCACCTCCTACTGCTTACATTTGCTTTTTGGGTGGAGGGAATGGGAAATAATAACTGACCAGGTAGTCAGAGATAAAGCACCCCAGTTTGGGGGCAGTTGGCAAAAGTGGGCCCTTCAGAGCTGTTTCCCCACATGCCTCTGGCATTCACACCCCAACAGAAGTCTAGAAGCAAGGGAAGATCTCCCCAACTGCTGCCTTGAGAAAGTTCTATCTGTATAGCAAACAAAGCGTGATGGGGGGAACAAGCAAAGGTGGGTAGGATGGGGAATGATGTCCATGCCAGGGTGGAGGTGCTTCCAGAGCAGGAGCGAATGTGAGGGTCAGACTTTGCATGGGGTGCATCTGCCACTGGGGCGGTAATTAAGTGTGAGCTTCTGCGGTTGCTAAGAGAACAGCTTCCCAAACCCAGGGGGGTGGGGGAGAAAAGGAAAAGGAAGAGACAGGAAAAAGCAACTGGAGCACCGAATTCAATTCCATATGGCTGACACAGTTTATGTCAACAAAAATGGCGGTGTAAGGAAGAGCAGGCTGGCATGCCCAAGCAGTGGCACTTTCCTTCCTAAGCATGCTCAGGATGGCCGACGCTGTGCCAGGCGTTGTCTGGGTTCTGGGAAGGGAGAGACTGTGCCTGATTCACTGTGTGTCTGTGTGTGAGCTTCATGTCGGCTGAGCATTTAAACATCATTTCCATTGGGCCCACACGGTCGTCAGCCATGTCAAAACCGCCCGGGTGACATCCTCCCCTGTAGTGTCACAGTCGGGTGGCATCAGAACGGCTCCTGAGACTTGTGCTGGCTTAGAGACGGAGCAGCTGTCTAGTGCTTATTGCAACATCATGCATGTGGGTTCTGGGCACTTGGACCTTCTGGGCAAGGCTGGGCAGGTTCCAGGAGGACCTCTGCCCACCGTATCACCCATGAGGGTGCAGCTTTTAGGGATGAACTAAAGACAGAGTAGGAAAGTTTCAACATGGAGGTTTCTAGATCAGCATGGAACACTGGCTGGAGGCCAGACTGGGGTGGTGACAGCAGTGTCCACGAATACAGGAAGTCCCATATCACAGGCCAGGGACCCTGCCAGTCATGCCCCTCAGCACATGGGCTCAGGGGACTCGCCAGAGCTCTGGGAACTCTCTGGGACACCAGCGATGCTCAGTGCTTGTTCCATCTGTTGGGGATCGATATCTTCCAGAAAGCGCAAAGCTGCACCCAAGCCAAGTTTCCCTGCCACCCACTGCTCTGGCAACTCCTTGGCCACTGTGTGATGCAGAGTGTGTGCCCACAACTGTGTTGTGAAGCCAGAGGCCAGGCTTTGTGCCAGTCATGCCCCCCCTCCAAGATCCTACATCTGACATTGACCTTCGGTGGAGGTGGAAGGAGACCTCGTCCCTGGACATGCTATACCCTCTCTGAATCAAGGAGATGGCAGAACCTTCTTTTCCATATGGGTCTCAGATATGTCAAAAGACCAAGGGATAAGCAGGTCTCTGTCCCATCTTCCCTAGAGCAGAACCCCAAACTCCCAAACTCCAGCCAGGGAGCAGTGTCACATGGCCCAGATACAAAGTTCCCAGCTGCCATCACCACCAGTCATACATGAGGTAGCTGCTCCTTTGGGTGCATTTGTTCACAAGTAGAAACTGCTGCGCAAATGTGCAGGGCCCTGGGCTGTCCAAGGAGAAGAGCTGGGAATTGTACCAAGCAGAACAGTGTCTCTATCCAGCTCCCTCAGTGGCAGCCAGAGCCAAGCCTGAATTCCACGTCCCATCAGGCTGTTGAGAGTGAGCTGTGCTGGTCAGAAGGGCAACAGGTGTAGTGGATATCATATGCAGCCAGGGGAAATAGTCACACTACAGACAGAAGATGAGGTGACAAAGGACCCCCCACACTGTGATTCCACACCAAGGATGCTCTCTTCAGACACCTTTAAACAGTTTTTTTTCTTTTCCCTTTATGATGCATTTTGGTCATATTCACCCCAGTGACCCCACTATCTTCTCTTGGACATTCAACATCCGGTCTCTTTTCCTTGTTAAAATTCACAGAAAAACGGAACTTCACCCAGCAGCCATCCAGTGCTAACAGCCCTTCAGCTGAGAGGGGGCTCATGAGCTCCTTCCCATCCACACTTCAATTCTGGCTAGCTTGGCCTTGTAAAGGTCTTATACAGGCCACAACCACAGATGTTGGGAGTTCGCGGAGCAACGACTGTGCCATGTCCAAAAGACAGTATTTCACAAGCCTCCACATATCCTCTAGTGATATATTCTGTCTGCTCTTCCTTCCATGATGTTCCCTGAGCCTTGGTGGTGGGGGAGGTGCAGAGGGTTGTGACAGAGGCCCCACGGCCCATGCCGGGCCAAGTTTTCAGCCACTCATTTTCAGCACTGACCAGTTACGAGGTTGCATTTACCATCATCCACTGCTAAAAGAATCTTCCCTGTCAAGGCTGAGAGCAGCCAAACATGGAATGGGGGTGACCTGTGTTGTGGCTGTGGCAAATGGGACGGTAGACAGGTGAGCTGGGGACTGTGAGATCTGAACAGGCAGAGTCCTGGGTACTCGGTCTGGGGTAGACTCAGTTGAAGAGAACTGGGGGTGTCTCATAGTACACTCTGAGAATTCCTGCTCTGGGAGTGGGTCGCTTCTGATACAGTCCTATCGTTCTGTCCTTGAATGACCCCAGGAACAAAGGGGTCTCTACCTGCATGTGGTGATTCTTGCTGTCAGAGGAAGGTCATGGCATCCCTACCCTAAGGAAATATTAGCTCTGTACCCCACCCCTACCATTGAATCTCTCCTCCTGGCTTCACACAACAAACAGACACAGGGTCTGTTTTATCCCTCATCCTATGATGCTACTACAGCCAGTGACCTCTTAGCATGCCTGGCTGGCAACACATCAGCCATGATCATCAATGTGAATAAGGAGCCCATGTGAGCAGTCGTAGTCTGGCTTACACCGCCTTGGCTCTGTGCTTAGATGTCAGTCAACATACAGCGAGCCCAGGCCCTCCTCTCCTAGCACAGCGCTGCCCACTCCATTCCCTGGGGTCTTTCACCCTCCTGACCATGGGGGCCCAGTGTTGACCCAGGCTTCTGAGGAAAGTTGTCGTGGTGTTGACTGAGGCTGGTAGCGAACTGCAGCCCCCTGGCACCACTGATACCATCCTTAAAGAAGGCAGAAACTACAGAGTGGGAATTAAAAATTAAAATTAAGGGAGAGATGAAATCCAAAAGCTGTTTCTCTTTAGGACTGCTAGAGGTTCTTTGCTCACAGTACATTTTTTCATGGTGGGGTCTGAGATTTCTGGAATGTCCTGGGAGCATCCCCATCCTGGGGTCCCTGAGAGCAGCCGTAGGACTCTCTAGAGATTTTCAGAGGCTGTGCAGGGTGCCTGGGTCCTGGAGATGCCACTGCCTCAACCAGCATTACAGGTGTGACAATATCACAGTCCTAAAGCCAAGGGCACCAAGCAACCATTTCCTTCTGGTTTTCTCTTTTGCCTTTAGTGACAGGGTCTCAGTCCGTAGCTCAACCTGGCCTGAAACTCCCCCTCCTCCTGCCTCAGCCTCCTGAGCATACACTGCTACATCTATAAGCATCCTACATCTACATCTACCAACCTGGTTTTATTCGGGATGGCAGACCAGGGCAGTACACAATGTAGAGATGGCAGAGAGTCGCAGTCTAGAAACACAACCATAGAGCTGTCTACCCGAACTCCCGTCCTGCAGAAGGTGGGTACCATTTCTGTCTGCCACCACTCAGTGTCCACGCACACTTGAAAAAAAAATCATATTGTACCCTTGGAACCAATTTCAGGAAGACCCTGAATGAGCCCCAAACCATCACTCCATGGCCTGCATGGCCAACAGCCTGCATCCCTACACCCAACCCTGGCCATGGGACTTCCTCTCAGAGACTCACTAAGCCCTTCATTTCCATGTCTTTTGACGGCTGCCTGACAACAGGCTGGAAAATAATTTTGCTTCTTGTACAAAAAAAGGCTCTCCGTGCATCAGAACATTTTGAGGCTCTCAAGTCCTGGCAGGGAGGATGTGGCAGGTGCTACCGGCACGTGGTGAGACTCGGAAGTGCTTGCTGCTGATGACAGGCGTGTCTCCCCTCGCTGTAGCTTCAGTGAGGGGTATGGGAGCCAGGCAATGGGCTGAGGCACTGTACTCTGCCGCCATGGGCTGGCTGGTCAGGAACTCCCTTGACCCTCGGTTTCCCCCTAGGCAGAACCAGAGTAACTAGGAGATTCCCAGTACTTGGCTGTGGGGTTACATGAGTCCATGTTTGCAGGACAAAGCAAGGTGTCCCCACGTACAGCCCTTTGGAGAACTACCCAGTCGGGGGTAAGGCTCTGACTCCAGAAAAGCCACCCCCTCTTTGCACTCCTGCTTCTGTATAAAAGGACTTGGCCAGAGCTGCTTCATCAAGAGTGGTAGGGGTTCAAGTGCACTTCTATTTGCGACAGTGCTGCCAGTGACGGCTGAGTAATATATATATAGGTCATTAGAACGCATAATGGAATCCAAGGACATGGCTCAGTGTTTGCTTAACACACGCAAAGCCCTGGCTGGATTCGATCCCTAGCACAGCACAAAGCCGGCATTGCTAATATAATTCACACCCACAATTCCAGCACTCAGGAGATGAAGGCGGGTGGATCAGGATTCCAAAGTCATCCTCAACTACACACAGCAAGTCTGAGGCCAGATTGGGGTACGTGACACCCTACTTCAAAACGACAAGATCCCAACCAAACCACATGACAAGTCAGCAGATGGAAAGATGGTGGGCAAGGGTCCTCCACACTGAAAGCCATACACCCACCTTAGCAGGTTCAAATGCCTCTGTTATCTTTCAGGGTGTTACCCCCTCCAAGATACCTCTCTGGCTGACCCTGTCACTGGAGACAATGTCCCTCTGGATTCCCAGTACTGCAGTTGGCCCTCTGGGCTTTTCACGGTGCTAAGAGATGCCACTGTTTCCTCTTGCCCTGAAACTGGGAGCTGGGAATTCCTAACACACAGGAAACTGAATGAATGAGCGAAGAGCCCAGCTCCCACCCATTGGTTCCAGGCACAACAAGCTAGTCTGTCTATAGTCCTATTTAAGTGACATGAATAACAGCCGACCCATTGCTCTACCCGACCCCCACCCAGGGCTTGAGCTGAGGCATGCCACACCGCCACACCAAGCAGCTACCTGGGGACCTGGGAAGGCCTGTGCAAGAGAGCTCTGAGGAAGTCCCTGTCCTTGTCACTAGAACTCAATTTCCAGAGTCCTCACAGTATTTGTAGAGCTCCCTGAAGCCTTATATTACTTGCTGTGAGAAAGCTGGGGCCTAACCTTAGCTTCTAATGCCACCTCGATTCACCCATCTGATGCTCAGAGTAAAGAATGCTCTGATATGGGGAGCATCCTGTAAGGCAGTAGCAGAAGCAGAACCAGGTTCCACATGGAGCCTACTTGGGGCCACTGCTTCCAACTCTCTGCCGTATCTGTGGAATGCAGGGTAGATGCTCTGCCAAGCAGTTCACAGCCCAGACTGGCAGCAGGGTCCTGGGTCTGCCCCCCAGTTAACCATCATACCCTTTCCAGCTCCCCGTCTCCTGCCTTCCTGGCTATAGTGCCCTCTTACTGATAAGCAAGGCTCTGGTTGAGAAAGGCCAGGAGTTTGGATCCCAGGGCAGGCTGTCCTCAAGGTCCCTGGCTACTAGAGCAAAAGCTGATCCATGGACCCCGAGTTCATCTCTCACATCTGTATCAGGACTTCCTGGGTCCAAGTGTCACCAGAGAACTGCATTAGCCACAGTGAAGTCTTTAAACTCCAGAATTCTGCACCAGCCAATGTGTTTTGGGGATCTATGCAGGGATGAGATACCTGCTGAGCACAGAGCTCCCACACTGCACACAGTAGCTGTCACATGATCATACATGAAGCTAGACATGGCTGTTCATCACTGAGGTTACTGTGAAGATGTGCTAAGGAGAGGCCTCAGGGTGCGCTAGGGGCAGGTTTCAAGGCCTCCAGGTCTCCCTAAAAAGCTGAGTGGCCACATATGCCAGCAACGGGGTAATCAGCTAGGCCCTCACCGAGGACAGGAGGGTGCTCCCTCCCTCACTGTACATGCGATACCCCAGGAGCCTCCACTAAAGAGACCTGCCTCAGCCAGCTCAAGGCTGTGTTCTGAGGATGCACCGAGTGTGGGTACCTAGGGCAAGTTGGCTATGTGTATGAGGCTCCATGCTTCCCTTCAACTCAGGCCAGAGAAAGACCTCAAGGTGCAAAGCCTTGTGGTGTCACCAGAAGGGAAGAAAATGCAGTTAGTCAAACTTCCCATTCTCTGTGGCACACCACACCTGATGCCCTGAGACGATCCTTATTTTCCTCCTGAGGTTCTACTCCACTGGTCTTTATTCCAGGGGAGGAGGGTAAGACAGAAAGAGACAGGGCTGTAGAGGCAGGGGAGTACCTGAGTGGCTTTCAACATTGGCGCAGAGGCTGCTCTGTTTCCTGATCTGACAGAGACCCACGGGGAGCTGTGAAGACTAGGAGACGTTCCAGAAGGTCTCAGTGATCCATCAGACCCCAACTCCACCAAATGTCAGAAAGGATATACATAAGGCATAGAACACTTTGGTCAGCAGGGTCTGACTGAAGCTGGGAGGCAGAGGCAACTGGGCAGGTAGGAGCCAGAGCCCTAATCCTTTAGCCCATCCCCGCCAAAGGCAAACCAGCAGACCTTGCTTCCTTTTCCCGTAGCTTCAGATAACTGCAATTTAAATATTAGTAGGCAAAGTATCTCCATCTCACGGTAATTGGTGAATGAGTCATACCCACATAAATAAGGCCAGATATTAAAAGGCGTCTCAGCAGTAACACGGGGTTAGCTTTGCACAAAGATGTGGGTGTCTGCGGCGTCTGCACCATTCCGGGCAGGAGCCTCTGAGAGGCTCAACTTTTGGAAGATGCATGGCAGCTGGGGTGAGTGGTGTCGCCATGGAGTGGAACTAGTCTGGGCCTGGCTGGGTTGAATAGGTGCTGAGGGGCCAGGTGGGACTGGGAAAGAGCCTCTGGCATGCAACCTGGCACTGCCTTGGGCTATGTGCCCAGGACCACAGCCAGTGCAAGAGCCCTGGGCCTGAGGTGGGCTGACGAGATAGGTAAGAGAGACTGAAATGCATTTCAGAGGGAGCCTAGGTGTCACATGGTGCCCCACCAGCCAGGCCCATCTGCCCTGCCTGCTCAGGAGCTCTATACTTGGCCCCTAAGGCTGGTAAAACTCACTTCCTGACCCCATTCTGGATTCAAACATCAATCACCCTTTCGGCCTAGCTAGCATCCTTTTATCAGGCCCAGTCTTTTCCCACATAGGCCTGTCTCTGAGCCCTGGAAGCTTCTGCTGGACAGAGGATCAGGTTTCTGGCTTTTACAAGGAGCAGAAGACCCCACCTGTTTGGCTCCCCCAGGAGAGCCCTAGAGTCCTGCCTTCCTGCAGGAACCCCTCCCCCAAGATAGAAGGACGCCCGAAGGTCCCCTGTAGACTTCAGAGAGACAAAGATAGCTGTCTGCAGGGAGTTAGCCAATTACCAGCCGCACTGATTAGCAGAGTACAGTCCTCAGCCTGGGAGCCAAGTCCGTGCAGCCGCCCTCCTTCCCCAGCTTCCAGCCCTGATGGCTCCTTCTGTCCAGCTCCTAGAAATTCATAAAATTTGAGCCTGAGGCTAGCAGACAGGCATCCTAGATCAATGTATGGCCCAAAGTGAGATGCCAAGATACAGTTTCCTCATCCAAAGAGAAGGGAGCACCCCCCACCCAGCCCTGCCTCCTAAGGTTCCCTGGATGTCTTGAGGGACAGAAAGCCTGGGAAGGGCTTTAAGACCCAGTGAGACTGGACTCACCCTCAGCCTTTCTGGAGATGGGGAGCGGGCGCTGAGCCCACCCAAACTATGTAGCTCAGCATCTTCCCATCAGAAGCATGTGGCATGGGCTGCCTGCCACCAGCCTCCTTGGCAGGAAGTCTTACGAGGTAACTCAGGGACTCCAGAGGCTCAGGCAGGTATTCCTCTGCATGTCCAACATATAATCAGGTAGCTGCATCCTGCTCAGGGCAGCATGGAAGAGAGCTGACCGTTGCGTGGCTTGCCTGCTTCTCCATATGTGGCACACAGACCGAGCTCTAGGCTACTAAGGAGAATGAATGGAGGCTTTCTGGCTACCATTGTTCTGGCTAGACTCTTAGGGGCCTCTAGGGAGAACTTTGCTTCTAGAGCTACTCTGGCCTTCACAATCACTGCTTTCTCCTCATAGGCCCTCCCCATATACTGGAGAATAAGGCTGGACTGTAGAAGTCAGGGCCACACTGAGGGGCCACTGTGACTGCATGACACCAAGTGACAGCCCCACACAGCAGCTGTGACCAAGCATAATTAGAAAAATCTGGCCTTCATACTGAAGGCTAACGTCCTTCAGTTTGTGTGCTGAAGCCCTGATGCTTTGTGTGATGGTCTCTGTAGACAGGGATGCTGGAAAGGTCAGAGTTAGGTGAGCACATGAAGAAGGGAACTCGTGATTCATGGTCTTATAAGACAAGACACCAGAGAGGATTGCTCTCCCTCCACTTCTGTGCTGTGTGGTTTTCCAGCCTTCTGAACTGTCAGCTGAATAACCCTCCTTTTTTTTCTTTATAAACTTGCCTCCAGCATCTTGTGCGTAACACGAACGAGCTACTACAGAAACCGTCTTACGTTCCATCCTAGCCATTACTTAAGACTTCATTTTGCCTTTCTTTCTCAGCAAAAGGTTTGTCTTATTCACTGTACTGAGCCCAGCTGCCTTCAGAGATGCCTTCAAGTGCTTATCCAATAAACAAATAGATAAATGAAGGCTTTCTCCCACCTCATCCTGGGCTTTATAAGAACTGAGCCCTTCACTATGAAAGCTGACTATTTCTAGAATTCTTCACATCATGAATACTCCTTCCTGTACCTGGGTTCTTCTGGAAGGTCTGGGGTGGAGGAGGGTCTTGTTCCGTTCTGGGTGAGCCCACTGCTCGGCATGGTGGGAGCCAGACGATGGGTGTAGGTGCCTGACAGAAGCGACATGAGGGAGGAGAGGCTTATTTGGCCTCACTGGTTTAGGGTACTGCCTAATCTGGTGGGGAAGACTCGGCGGCAGTGGCGTGAGGCAATGCTCACATGCTGTCCACAACCAGGAACGCTGGTGCTCAGCTCACTTTCTCCTTTTCATTAAGGCCTGGACCCCAGCCACATCTAGGGTGGGTCTTCCTGCTCTGTTAAACCTCTCAGAAAACAATCCTCCCAGAGGCATCTCCTAGATGCTGCTCTCCACATTGGTGGTCAAGATGAATGCTCACACATGGCAAAATGCTCTTCTTCTCTGCGTATCTGGTGGTTTCCAGTTCCTCCTTGAACGCTGTATCAGATGCAGCACAAACTGTGTGTGTTCTCGCTGCACAAACTGTGTTCTGTTATCTTCCTCCAGAGAGTGTTGAGTGTTTCTAGCAGTAAGTAAAATCACTGGCAGAATGTCCTGTCCCATGAAGGCTGTTCCAGGGTTCTTCTGGCGGGGCGGGGAGCAGGGACACTGTGTCTACTGCATTGGTCTTAGGCTGAGTTCTGACTCTGACCTCCCTTCCAGGGTTCCTGTAGACAGCTCAAAGCAGGACTCTCCTCCCCACTATTGCCTCTGCAATGGAAAGCCCTGACATCTCACTGGACACTTCAAGTTCACGTTGCTGGTTTCCACTGGCCCCTTCAGTTCTTGTCCTGCACACATACGGTGGCTCAAAAGCCTGTCAGAGATTGGAGGGAAATCTGGGTACAGATTTTAAGGGTGTTCCTCCTTCTGGAAACTTCCCTCTTCTACTTCTAGCCATCTAGAGAACTCTGACCCCAATGTCCAAATCCCAGATCTGAATCATCAAGCCAGTGAGATGCCTCTATTCATCAGGGTTTCTCCTGAGGGCGTCCCTTCCCTTAGGGAACAAGAACCTCTGTTTTTATCTACTTTGGACTGCTCGGGAGTGGCAAGTGGCCTGTATGCACACCTCATCACTGTTCCTAGGGGTACGGTTATTTGATATGAGTGACCTGGCCTCCAACCACAGAGACAGGCTGGGAAATAGCCTTCCCAGTGTTTCTGCTTCTGCCATGAGGTTTCCAAAATCACCAGGAAAGGGCACAGCCATGGAGGGGATTTCACTGCAACAAATGAATCCAACTACTTCCTACCCAAGGGACCCAGGAGATCAGAGTGGGGACTAGTGGGAAGGAGATCTTGCTGTTCTGATCACTGTGTCTGTCAATCAAAGATTAAGGTGGGGCAGGGACTGTAGCTCAGTTGATAAAGTGCTTACCCCACATGCACAAAGTCCTGGGTTCCATGCCCACTATAAACCAAGAGTAGTGGTACAAGCCTGTAATTACAGCACTTGGGAGGTAGAGGCAGGAGATTAGGAGTTCAAGGTCATAACCAGCACTACGGCAAACTTGGGGCTAGCCTGGGCTAAATGAGATTGCAGAACATGAAATGCTCTTGAAGTTCCTGGGAACTGGTTCTGGGACTCATATCAACTTGTCCTTACTGGATCCAAATGCCCGGTTGTATTTTGGGAACTAAAGAGGCACTATGACTGGCTTAACCTTGAAGCAAATTCCGGGCTGCACTCGTGGCTTGGTTAATATTAGATGCCATTGGCATCAGGAAAATCCCGAAGCCCAGGGAAGAACAGGGGACATGGGAGGACTTATCAGCACCTTGTGCAGTCAGGGTCTAAAGGCAAGGAGGGCATGTGCCCATATGGTCATAGATCCATACTGGGCAGTGCTGTGGGGATGGACTTTATTACTGAAATTCTGGCCCCAGGCTCCCTGCAGTGGCTGTCCACAATAGAGCTGGAATCACTTCCATCACCATGAGATGGTAAGCCAAGAAATGTCCCAACCATTGCACAGAGAAGCCATTGTGTAAACTCATTATGACTCACCTAGAAGCACCCCACGCTACACAGTGCAAAGTCAGGCAAGTTGACAGACACATGTGTGTTCTTGATAGACATACTACCGTTGGGGAATCCTGGTTCACACAGGGGCTAAAATACTCTCTAGAAGGGCCCCAGAGATGGTTTGGAGGCTTAAGGCCAAGGCAGTGACTGTGGTCTTATAGGACACCTATCCAGGTTTGTATTGCGACAAGGATTAGCTATGTCCTTGAATCAGAGTCCTTATTCCCTCTGGGCCTGTATCTTCATGGTAAATGAGACCCAAGCAGCGCATTGTATAAAGTCCCTTCTGGCTTCAGGAGCCACAGAGAACTGGGCACAGTGGTGGCTTTGCAGGATTCTACCTGGAGCTTGTATGCACTCCTAGGTGGAGTATGGGCTACCATCCCCCACCCAGCTAATGGGACCCTAGGATCGAAGAAGCTATAATCTGAGTTTTATAGAAGCCGGCTCCTCCATGCAGCTAGCGGAAGAAGCCATTCATGCCTAAAGCTGAAAGAGACATTGCTGTGGGGCCTGGGAGAGAAGCAGCCGGCGAGATCCAACAGTCAGGTGAGGGTGTCCTTCACGTGATGCTACCAGACGTTCTCCCCGCAGTCACACACACTCCTAACCAGCCAGTGTCCAGGAGGAAGGCCTACAGCCAAAGAGAACCGTCTCACAGGCAACTGTCACAAGGAAGATGCACCCAGGGACACTCTAAAAACACTTGTTAGGAGGGTGTCCCCATGGGACATCTTCAGAGGTAGTCCTGGACTCATTGGCGCATTGGTTACTAGGTCTGGGCCAGGTTACTCCCATAGGGTCTGAGTGGGATGGCCCTGCTCACCTGCACGAGGTTGGAATGAGGTGGGAACAGTATGGCATGGGGAGTGACAGAGATAGAGTCTGTGTCACCTTGTCTCCCTGACAACAGTTGTAGATGTGGGCAGGCAGAGGAGCCTTTCCGCCTCCCTGGCTGCATTTCACCCTGCATTTGGGGTTTTTGAGAATGGTGGACTAGTGTGGCCTCTGCTGCTTTTCCGGCTAACATTTTGGGATCTGCCTGTCCTTTCCGTGGGCCTTAGCCTGCCCCAGCAGGTGCTGGACATGGAGGACTGGGTCTAACAAGTCATAGATTACAGGTCTATGTTCCAAGCAGGGGCCAGAGCCTCCAGGGACCGAGGCACATGGGACATTAAGTGGGGGCTGACAGTTGGCATTGAAGGTAACATGTCATGGGCACTGGAGAGGCCTGCAGAGGAAGCTGGACAGACTTCTTATGGCCTAGGGAGAGCATTTAAATGTGGGTAATGTCATACACAAAATTGTGAACAACTCCCCAAATTCGTATTTTTCAATCTCTGACTTCTACATTTGGAACCAGGCCCTGTAGAGATGTGACTGGATTAGGATGGGTCTCTAGCCTGAGCCCTCGTCACGTATGATCAGGGTCCTTATATGAAGAGAGGTCAGGACAGGGACACACAGAGGGACAGTTACATGAGGACATGGGGGAGAAAACACTATGAGTAAAGGAGAGAGGCTTCCCGAGAAGCTAGCCCTGTAAGCCTCAATCTTAGATGGCTAAATTCTGGGGTATGGGGTGACGGGCAGGTACATTTGAAGACCCCGGCTAAGTGCTTTCTCCTAAAGCCCAGGCAGAGCGAGGAATGCTCGCTCACTCCTATATATGAGACTCTGGTCCTGGACTTGGCGTGGAAGCCAAAAGCTGAACTTCCTCTTCATGAGCTATGGTCTTGACACCTCATCCCATTCTACGTCATCTTGAAGACACAGCCCAGTACTTCTGCGACAACAGCACAGGTGAAAGTTCTCAGGGCTTTAAGCCCGCACACCTCGCCTGTCTCTAGCCAGTCTTTCTTCCAGTCCCAGTGTCCTAGCTGACAGGGCCTCCACTACACCAGTCCCACTCCTTTATCCTCTGCTTAAGCCAACACCCCAAGGAGCGCTCCATTTTCCTATCTGGGTCAGCAGCACAAGCCAGGAAGCTCACTCTCCTTGCTTACTGCCACCTGATGTGGCCACACATTTGTCCCAAGGAGATGGGGAGGGGCGTACAGTTTCGTGCCCCTGAACTTGGTCCCGCTGGTATCACCAGGGAGGCGGTTAGAATGCGATGAGAGCCTCTGCATCTGACATAGCCCCATGTGCAACACGGGACAGCTCCAGCATCTGCACAGGGACAGACCTTGAAGTTCGCCTTTCCTTCCCACACAGCCAAGAGCGTCTGGCCCCATGCCACAGCTCTGTGCTGTCCCGGGTGACATTATATAAGGCCCCTAGAGGCTTCTTGCTGTCCTTTTCAGGCCAGGTTCCCTGGAGCTGGGTGAGATGCAATTGGACTCTTTGTTTGATCAGTAGCATGGCCGGGACGTCTTTGTGCCTGTGGCACTTGTTTCTCTGCGCCTGTCCTTTTCTAAGAAGGACGCTGCAGGCCAAAGGGCCCCGAATGTTAGGTTAGGGCAAATCGCTTTCCTGGAAGCACTAATTAGGCAGCAGGAGTAAATTTTCTCTTAAAAAATAAGATATCCCAGAGAGGTGCTTGTGCCCTTTTTTTACCTGTCAGACCACTGAAACAATGGACCCCAGGGCATTGGAATTTCTGCAGGAGTCTCAAGCTGGGAAATAGAAAAGGGGCTGAAGCCTGGTGCCAACCAGAGGGGGTAACCTGTCTCCCAGAGAGATCTCACGGAGTTCTTATAGGAAAGCCTGGAGCTAACAGTGATGTGTCAGTGATGGGCAGGATCACACCCTGACCAGGACTGCTTAGCTATGCACACCTCCTGCCCCCTGTTTAACTCTGAACCTCATGTCTGGACCCCGAGGACAGATGGGAGTCTCTGGACCTTTGTCCCTCTTCCCAGTGTGGCCGCACAGAGTGACTCTTCTCACTGCTTTTCACTATTAGTGGTCTCTTTAGTCAGCCTACTGAGGATGAGCCACCAATTAAAACTATTAAGCCATTATTAAAACTGTTATAGAGAACCCAGGGTCTAACCCTAACAGCTCCAGTAACAATGCCAAAGCCAGAGGTCATCCTTCTAGCAGAAGACCAGAAACAATAACCCCTATGATATCAGAATGGTGTTCCTCTTTCCTGCTTCTGGAACCTCCCTAAGTGGCGCAGCAAGATTCCAGCTTAGAAGGTGCTGTCTACTGACTGGCTGCCTGCTCTGGTCCCCTTGGGTGACCTCAGGGAACTGTGATGGATATTTGGTGGGATGCTGTCTTGGTGATCATGGACAAGGGTGGGATCCAGTAAGATGCTATCACTCATACAGTCTGTTCCCAGAGGCCCAAACCAGGATGGCAGGAAGCAGAGTGGGGCTGATGAGGTCAGACTCCAGTAAAGAATAAGATTTATGTTCCGAGTAACATGGAGGGGCACCATGAAATTAAGAATCACAGGCAGGCCCTTCGTGAATGAATAAACATATCCCATAATTACAGAGTTGGGAAACAGGAGGAGCAGAACAAAGGCGGAGAGGCGAGCGTCCCAGCTGCTTGCTGCAGGGCTGAAAATAGATACCCACTGGAGAAGACTGGACGCCACAGGGCGGAGTTGTCTGTGAGCTTTCTGTAGTCAGACAGCATCAAGAGCAGAGGGCAGGAGGGCCACCGAGGAGGGGACATTGGGAAAGTCCACACACATCCTGGAAAAGCCTGTGGCAGAGGGTGGCCTTGGGGATGCCAGAAGTAGAATGACTGAGACTGAGACCAGCACTGCCTCCGGGAGGCAGAGCAGGATAGCAAGCCAGTGTCTGCAGCATCGCTTCAGGTTGGCAGAGCTACCATGCACAAAGGAGGCAAAGAAGGTGGTGGGGGCTTTTCAAGGAGGCAAAGAGCAAAGACCCCATCCTTCCTGGGTACTCTGTAGGGAGGGGGTTCTGAAACCACAGCATTTCAGCATCTCATTAATCAATAGATTAATAGTGAAAATATTGGTCACATGTTCTGGACAATGTGGATCATTTGCTTACCAGCCATCCTTGTCTTGAAGTCCACACATGCAACAATCCAATGTTGGCTTGTCTAATGGCTACATCAACCCAATAAGGGAGGGCATGATGACATGCCATGACTTCAGGAGATGACTTTAGCATAGAGAGATTAAACAGCTGGCCCAGATCCACAGCTCCACAGTCTTCTCTTGGGGACACCATTATACCATCCTTCCTACCATCCGTAAGACTGTTGGAATGGGATCCTCCCCGCCTGGAACATGAGACATCTAAGGCCCAGGACAGCTCTGCCCACATGAAACTAAACAAGAATCCACTCCTGGCATGGAGCCCAACTTTGCTTACACCCCTTTCCAGAACTTAGTGGCTTTACTTGGGACCCCATAACCTCATCAGTCTCCCTCTGGACCCTTTTCTGCCCTGCATCCTCTCTGCTCGGTACAGGCCTATAAGGACCCCGGGGAGATGGAAGTGCAGGGCCTGGACTTCAGCTGGGCAACAGTGCCAACCAAGGCCATTGTCCCTCCATCCGATCTAAGAACAGTTATGTTCACACCCGTCAGTGGACTGTGATGAGACTCTGAGGGAGGGTTCCCCAAATGTGGCCTTGCCGAGCAGGGTGGTAGAAGGTTTGGCAGCAGCAAGGCCTCTGCTGTGTTTTTAAGTAAGAAAGAAATGCCAGGAAGCACAGCCGTCAATCCTCGAATCTGCTGTCAATGTTAAAAATAGGGGGGCGGGGCTGCACCAGGCTGCCAGGCTGCCTGTGAGGAGCCCCCTCTCACACCAGTGTTTTTAATTAATTTTAAATTGCTCTGGAAAGGGGACAGCACTGAGAAGCTGCCAGAGTGTTCCCTCAAGCTCAACAGCAGCCCCTACCAGACGCCTCCTCTGTGCCCCGAAGTCCCTAACCCCGAGCTGCAGCATCCGATTAATTCAGCCCACAGTTCCAACTCACCAGCAGGAATCAACGCTGCAATCACCCATGGGCAGCTCTGCCTGGGTTCTCTGAAATCTGGCTTCTAGTATGGACCCAGGGCCTGCCCAGGACAAACTCAGGGACTTCCCTTAGTAGAGAAATTGACTGGAGGGAGGTGACCCCATGGTGCCACAGTTTGGAGTTCCAGTCAGCTAGGCCAGGTATGGCTTTCTTGTCATGCTAGACGACAAGGCTGAGCAGGCAGGGTAGGTCTACACCCATCCCTAATGACTAAGAGAATCTGAGACCCACTGGTTTCCATTTTGGAGTAAGGGAGACAGGAGAAGGAGGTTCCCTTGGGACAGCGTGTCCCTGTGCAGTCTTAGTGACGGCAAGATCCTTTCCACTTCCTAAAAAAAGGCAGGCAGAAGCTTGGGCTGTCATGTGAAATCTCTCAATTTTTAAATACTAGTAAATCATTTCCTTTTCTTTTTTCCTTTTTTTTTTCTTTTTTTGAAATCCAAATGTCCCTTACAGTTTAGGATCTGCCCACAGCCACCAGGACTTGGAGCTGGGTGTTTGAAAGATAGGCATCTTCAAGGCTTGTTTTCTCTCTGTTCTGCCCAGAGAGGACAAATGGGTATCCCTGTCTATTGGGATACTCCTGCCAAGCCCAGCATTCCCAGTGCAGCTGTTGGTAGTCTTGGTGTAGCTTTTCAGAGTTAGTTCCACAGAACCCTGGATAATCTCAAAGCAGAAGGTATCATTCGGATTCCATGGGTCATATGAAGTCAGGTGGCTGTTTACTATGGGACTATCAGGACCAGACATGTTTTCAAGTACATCATGATGCATCTAGAAGCACTGGAATAGAGCGAGCAGCATTGACTCCTGACCCATGCCTCTCAGAGTAGTGTGAAACTCACTAGACTCTAGAATGTCAAGTAGGACTGAGCCTAGCTTAAGGGACTGTCAGAAAGTCATGCATCCCAATCATGAACGATGCCTTGAATGGCATTGGTACAAGTTCGAACTCAGAAACAGAGCCTCACAGCCTGGGGTGTGAGTTGATCCTGTGCCACCTGCACCTAGTTGGCTGATGACTTGCACAGACAGGTCTATGGGCAAGCAGGCCAGTGAGCCACAAGGGACAAGGGCTCAGGCCTCTGCCCAGCAGCCACACATGGGATTCTTAGGAGAAACTGAGCATGGACCAGGAAGGAGTTGGTGGCCTCTCGAGGAGTTGGCCTGAGCCTTGGTAATGTCAGAGCTGGAGCAGCCAGTGTGCTGTCAGTAAGGATTAGCAAGAGGAGAGCGGGAGGGAAGGGAGATGAAGGCTCAGACCCATAGTTGGTACTCCCTCCACCAGTCATAGGCACCCCATCTCACGGTGCTTGAGGGCTAGACATGGACACAGAAGAAATCCATTCCTCCTAGGCCAGGGGCTGGAGGAGACAAGCCAGAAGAGAAGGGCCTACAGACTGGTCTATCCTGGACTCAGGCCTTGGTTTTTCCCTCTGTAAACTTGAAACCCAGAGCTCACCATGTCTGAAACTCATATAACCACAGTAGCCAACTTTCAGCACCAGGTATCTTTCCTTTAGTGAAGGGAGACATCCTTGTTCTCTGATCCTTTGGCTACTTGCAGCTGAAGACTGAGGTCAAAAGGCTTGGCCAAATGGTACGCACTGGTGTCCCATATAGTTGAACTGGCTGAGTCGGGGCTACCCACTTGGACTACACCTGTGCAGGAGGTCTGTGTTCTAGGAAGCTGGGTTTCAGGGGTACTGTACTCTCCCAACGTCCATGTCAACTGAATGATAAAGACAGGCCAGGTGGGGCCCAGGGAGGAGTCACCTCAGAGTGCCTTGGATCCCCATGTTGTCAGCAAGAGTAGCTGAAAGCTCCTGACCCATTGGGCCACCTAAGGAGGTGCCGGATAGTTCACAGTCCTGCTCTAGGGAAGCAGGGGCCTCAGGCTGATTCAGGGGGTCCTGGGATATATGAGCAGCAGAGCCTATGGCAGCTGGGAAGAGAAACACAAGCTGGAAAGCATAGCCGAAGAGACTAAGCCAAGGGTGCTGGTGCCCCCATGGGTCTCAGCTCTCAAAGCACAATAGTCAAAGACCTGAAGAGATGAGATTGGAGTCCTGAGCACTCCTCCAAATGCCCCAAGGATCAACCAGTCCCTGAGGGTCCCACGAGGCCATATATCTTTGCCATAGCCTCCTGCAAGGAAGTAAAGAGGCAGGGACCTGTGGTGACATGGGTCCCCAGTCCCGCAACACCACTCCTGTTTCACAGTAGAGCATTCTGTTGGGCTGTCTCCTACAGTGTCCCATCCAAGTGGCATGTGTGACCCGCAGTATGCAGCCCGTGGGTGAGCCCGGACAACTTCCTGCTTTCCCATTGTGAAGGCAGGAGGCAATGTCACAGTAGAGTGATCTTCAAAGGGGCTGTAGGCCTCTGACTTAAATGATGGCCACTGTTTGTGGCTCCCAACAGCAAGAAAGTATAGTATCAAGTCTACAAGCTACAAGCCAGGCCATAGCACTTGGGCTGAGGTCCCAATAAGGGTCCAGGCAGAGATCCCCACCACCTCCTTCAGTTCCAGAGCCTCCATGTATTCTCAGTTTGTGACTGTGTCACCCTTAAGTCTGCCTCTATTTTCACATGGATCCTCTCCACTGGATTCTGTGGTCCCTACACTTAAAGCAGCCCCTGCCCCACTTCTGTGTAGAAGCAGAGGTCATTTAGGGCTCTAAGTCAGTATGCACTCATTCTAACTTGAGTGCACAAAACTGTTTCCAAACAAGCTACATTTCAACATGTGTTGGATGACTCCAGGAAGAAGAGTGTATGTGTCAATAGTCGCCTTTCTGGGGAGTCAAAGCCCCCTTGTGTGCTGTTGAGGACAGGGTCCATGGGCTGCTGGGATGTGAGCACCCTGGCCTTGCCCTCCTTGCTGGGATGAACCCTGCATCTACCATGGAGAAGGTTATTCCACCCACAGCCTGTAGAAGCGGGCATGGCTTGTCATCTGAGCGAGGAGATTTTGGTCGTGGGCCCTTGGTACTCCTGGTGACCCAGTGATGTGAGAGGACAGCCAGTTGGTCAGCCACCAACAGGTGCCCCGGAGGCTCTGGCAGGCTCCACAGCTCCTTACGACTTCACTGTGAGGGCTAATTAAAAACAGCTCACACTGCAGTATGTCCCCTCCCAAACCCAATCTGGTTCCTCGTGGAAAGAACTGGCCTAGAATACAGGAGCGAGCTTTGCTTCCACACGCTTCCAGATCAGAGAGGCTGGTGTCCTGAGCCAACAACTTCAGTCTGTCTGGGACACAGAAAATGTGAAAATCTCCTACCTTCCCTTCCCAATCCTGCCCTCCTCCTCCAGACAGGGTTTCCCTTAGTCAGCCATCTATTTCACTCTTGACCTCCCAACACATCTGCTTCTGCCAACACATCTGTCAACACATTTAAGGTTTTCTAGCCTGTAGGCAAACACCAGAGGTGCCCCAACTACCTTCCTATGACTTTCCTTCACGCATTGTCCGACCTGAACTCTCCACAAGCTCTGGCTGCTTTCTCCACCCTTAGGAAATTCGTGCTTCCTTTCTCAAGATGGGACAATCTAAGATATACCGACCAGGTTGGTGGCAGTCACCAACAGGCTGAGAGGCATTTTTCCACCAGCTGTAGATGCCAACCACGTCAGCCCCATGGCTGCCCTGCACCAACCCTTCAGTTCTCCAGGCTCGTGGAGGAGGAACTTACACTCACTTACAGGAAGCTGGAACTTACACTCACACAGGACCCAGAGTTCACCCTTCCAGGATGCTGCCAAGCTCATGAGGGAGTCCCTGGTGTGTTGCAGCTGCGCCAGCAGAATCCCTCCATTCACACCTTCTGCCCCCGCTCTGTGGCAGAGGTTCAACTAGTCTCTTCACCTGGTGCCAATATGCAAATCGGAATGGAATCAAACCTGGCACTCATCTGTACCAAGGGTACAAACCCAAGGCAGAGAAAGGTGGCAGCTCAGGATGCTGGCACACATGCAGAAACTTATGATCAACACGAAGAACTCAGTGGCTGGGAAGGCCTTAGGAATCAACAGCAAGTTGATTGTAGATAAAAAAAAAAAAACAAAAACAAAAAACGGTCTGGCTGGAAAGGAAGTAAGACTCTTCAGGGGTGGGTAAGTAGAGGACAGGCCCTTGTGAGGACCAGTCTCTGATCCGTGCAGGACCCAGCACTACCTGTGAACAATCACACTCAAATCCTTTCTGCTCCCAGCCTGGCAGTGGGCAGTGGATGCAGATAAATTACCATTTCTGAGGGTAAGGAAGCTTTCTCCAGTGCTGTGTGGCTGGGATCTGACAAGCTCACCAAAACAGATTTAAAATAGTAAAGAGGGGAAGGAAAGGATGATTGGCTGCATGGATCAGATTGACAGGAAGCTGGCTGGCTGGGTGAGTGGGTGGATAAGTGGATGCTGATGAATGGAAAGATGATGGATGGGTGAATGGAGGGTGGATGGCCAGTTATATGGGCTGGGCATGTGGTAGATTGGTAGATAAATGGATAGGTAGCTGGCTACCTGGCTGACTGAAGATATGGATTAAATGAAGGAAGAATGGATGGATGGATGGATGGATGGATGGATGGATGGATGGATGGATGGATGGATGGCTAGTTGGCTAGATATATGATGGCTAGAGGCGTAGATAAATGGATGGGTGGTTAAATGGGCAGACAAATAAGTGGATTACCTCATTTTAGGTAATATTGTACAGAACAACTTCAACAGTCCTGAAGAAAGACATCACATTCCTGCTTTGTTGAATGAGAATGTTTAAGGACCTTACACAGAGACCCATCAAGGGGTTGGGATCCAGGCACAGCTGGTCCATACAAGCTCAGCTTAGGTCTGCCTGCCTTCCCAGCCTCCAGCACCACTCAGTATTCTGAATATTCACAGCTTTCTCTGTCTGCTGACTGCCTTGTCACTGGCCTCTGTCTGATGGGGTAGTCAGATCTGTTTGGGAGTTATTAGCCATCACTAACAATCGTGTTCTTTGCAGTAGCCTGTGCCTATAACCGAAGGTTCTTGCCACAAGGATGTAGAGAAGAGAGCATTCCCCAGCAGCAGGACTGAGAGGCCAGGGTCCACTCTCAAGATCTGGTGGCGACACTGCAAAATCCTCAGGGGTTCTGGGGACTTTGGGACTGACTAACAGTGGATGGGCTGGATTCCCATAGGATGTAGACAGTGTTAGCAGCACCCACATACAGTTGTTTGAGGGTGAACAATACCTTGCTGTGGCCACTTGCCACAGGTCAGAGAAGCATCTGAGCTTGACCCACAGGCTGGAGGCAGATCTCCCTGTGTATTCATGAGCTCTTGGGCACAGGAAAGTTGCGAGCCTCACACTCAGTGGCAACATTGAGCCTTGCTGAGTCCTACCTTCTTTCTCAAGAGCTTCATTTCCTCATAAAGACCCTGATGTGATTCACTGACCTCAGCAAGAATGACCTGCTCAGAGCCTAAGAGAGCACCAATGTGGTCCTGGGCTCAATGCCACCTGACACAATGGCCGCCTCCCACTTCTCAGGAACACTGAGCACAGGGCACCCAAACACCCAGGATATGACATCCTCCAAGAACTGATGGAGCACCAGCATTCAGTGAAAGGGACTTGTCCACAGGAGAACCATGTCACAGCTTCAAAGAGCTAATTCCTTAGAAGGCCAATCACAGGAGTCCCAGGAGGTGACAGCAATTAGTCATCCCTGAGAGCTGCACACACATCACTTGAGTAGCCTGAGCCTCATGGAGTCTGATCAGAGACCTAAGCTAACCAGTGTCTGAGCTTGTCAGGGAGGCCTCTGCCACCCTGTCTGGAAACCCCTGCTCTGCACACAGTGGATTCCCTGGGCCGCGGCTAGATGCAAAGCGCTCGTCAGAAAGGAGATTATTCAAGCTACAGTGCACTGTGGCTTCTTTTTCACGGCTTCCATCCCAGCCCAAATGTGCTAGGAGTTAAAATGAGAGGGAAGGCTGTACCCCGCCTGCGCTCTGTTGAGAAAGAGTGCCGGGATGTACAAAGGCCACCATGAGCATCTGCTCCTTGTCCCATTCATAATCCATCTCAGATGGGGCCATCAAAATTCATTGCCATGAACATGTGCAGTGCCAATGGTAACTGGCACCACATTTGAATGGTGCTGTGTGGTAGGCTGCTAGCACACTTGAGCCTGACCTCAGCTATGCCAAGTGGGCGGGGGATATAATGGTGGTGCCTAAATTGTATGTCGGGCCTGCACCCGTCAGAGCCTGTTTCCTTTTCTAGTCTTGATCAATGACTCAGTAGACTACATTAAATATGATCCAGCATATGCCATCACCAGCAGCCAGGAGCCATGCTTCTCTCTTCCCCCTAAAGGCAAGGGCTCACACCCTAGGCAATGCACTCATCTTAGAAATGTAAATTGCAGTGCCTCAGCTTGTAAGTGCTTGACACACAAGCATGTAGACCTGAGTTTGATCCCCAGAACCTACATTGTTTATTTTTTTTAATTCTACATATGATGGGATGTACTTTTCATCTCAGCACTGGGGAAGTGGAGGCACAAAGATTTCTAGGTTTCACTGGCCAACCTGCCTATCCGAGTCAGAGAGTTCCAGGTCCTAGGGAGAGACCCTTTCTCAAAAAGCAAATTGGATAGCTCCTGAAGAATGACATGTATGTACACCCCATAACACACACACAAATGTAAACTGCAGTGGCATCTTTGCTAAAACTTACAGACTTTTAACAATGGAACAGAGTTCAGGCCTTGCTTTTCAACTATAAGACTCAGGAAACCCGGCACCCTGTGTAGCCTAAACTTCCTACCTCTTCTCACGGACTATGCAACCATCTTGCTGTCTGTGGACCCAGGAGATCTCTAGAAACTTCTGCCCAAAGAGAGGCTTGGAATAGGCCGCCCAACTGTCTTCAGGTGGCTCGTTCTTCCGAATGCACAGCTCTTGGTCCTGACTCAACCCTCACTAAAGCCTTCCCTGAGCTCTCTATTGGCGGGTAGTTCACCTCCTGTGACCTTTGCTGGCCTTCCTCACGGCAGCACGAGCTTTCTGTCTGGATGAGTGGATGTGTTTATGGGGATGGGTAAGCAGCTGTGTTGGCAGATAAATGGACCAGTGTGGGGAGTGGGTAGGTGAGTGAGTGTATGGATGGGCAGCTGAGTGGATAAGATGGTAGATGTGTCCATGTGTGGGTGGATGAGTAGATGAGGAGTGGGGTGGTGGGTAGATGGATACGGAGATGGGTAGATGGGCAGGCAGAAAGGGAAATAGGTAGATGGGTGAGTAGGTAAGATGGGTGGGAAAGCCAGGCGGTGGTGGCATACGCCTTTAATCCCACATTCAGGAGGCAGAGACAGGAAGATCTTTGTGAGTTTGAGGCCAACCTGGTCTGGTTCACAAAGTGAGTTCCAGGACAGCTAGGGATACACAGAGAATCCTTGTCTCTTTAAAAAAAAATGTATGCATTAGTGGGTAGGTGTGTGTGTGTGTGTGTGTGTGTGTGTGTGTGTGTGTGTGTGATTAAGCAGATGCATAAGTGGACAGGTAGGTGAATGAATAGGCAGGTGGAGGTGGATGTCCGAGTGGGAGAATGGGGAGGTAGGGAGGTGGGTAGTTATATGTGTAGGTATATGGTTGCTAGATGGGTGAGCAGCTGGGTGGGTGCATGAGTTGTTGAAAAATGGGTAATAATATCTATCGAGCCACCACCTATCCGGGTGTTCCAGGTGGCTCAACAGATATCATCACTCCCAACACAGAGTCCAGGAAACCTCCCTGAAGAAGTTAAGAACCTTAATTCTTGAATCAAGAAAGCAGGAAATCGGGGTCTCTGGGAAGAGAGAACCAGTCGGAGAGCCGTCACCATACAGGGTCCTACCCTAGGACAAGCACCTAGTCTCTGCTTCAGTTCCTGCCTCGAATTACTGCCCTGGCTTCTCAGTGGTGGAGTATGTTATGTGGGTTTTGTGATGAAATAAACTCTTTCCTACCCAAGTTGGCTTTGGTCAGTGTTTTGTCTCAGCAGTAGAAACCTAACTAAAGCATCACTCACCCTCTCTATTCATTCAGTATGGCCAAATGAGTGCCCTGTGGGCCAGGGCCCTGAAGTGGTAATGAGGACAAGCCATGCACAATCCAGCCTTCCCAGAGTTCACTGCTTGTGGGAATAGGCTGCAGTAAGAAACATGGCTGTGCGAGCCACACGCTTCTCTCAGAAGGCAGCTCCACACAGGGCCCCTGGGATGTGATACAGCTCAGCTCAGACACCCCTCAACTCTACAGTTGCACAAGAGCAGGGAGCCCCTCCAGGGAGCCCTACAAGGCCAGGTCAGTCAACGAGCATGGTCATCTCAAGTCTGCAGACTGTGAAGGGCCCTGGGTCTGCAAACCCTGTGCCTCCAGCCACACGCCATGTTTAACCCAAAGCTGGGCTATACCCATTTCCACTTGAAAATGAATGAGTCCCAAATCTGCTAATGCTTTTGTTCCTCCAACCTGTCCTCTTAAAAATAGACTGTGAAGGATGTGTGATTTTTAAAACAGTAGCAAACGAGGCCTGGCACAGCACCAGCTGTGGAAGGACATTACGATGGGGATTTAGATGTCTTCCTACCACCCAGCCTTCAATCACCAGCTCTGGAACAAAGGTGGGATAATTGTGTGTTCCTAGCTCGACCTGTACCTGAACTTGCGTCACAACACATGAATTCAATCAAAATTCTCATCAGAAATCTTATTTGGTGAGAAGCAGGCTTTTTAGACTAAAATTGGTGTTAAAAAAAATCTGCAAATAAGCATTGCAGACTTAATTGCACCAAGCTGGCCTCCTCTCCAAACCAGTTAACTCTCTGTGGCCCAGAGCCACAGTGTGCAAACCCAGCCCCCATGCTCACACTGTAGGCTGTGGGGTCTGTGTCATCTGGGTCTTGCCATGGTCCCAACAGGAGCAGAATCAAGCCTTCAAATGGTCTGCAAGGAAGAAGCCCTGTGTCCTCTTATCCAAAGAGACAAGTTCAGTTGGGGCCTATAGTGGGTGAGGCCTGGAAGATGGTGTGGCAGGGGACAAGTCAGATATGGCTCCTGACACTCAGAGAATGCAAAGTTGGGGTGTAAATAATCATAGCAGTAAGTAGGGCTAAGGTGGCCCAAGCCCTGAAGCTAAGGAACTAGAATGAGCCCCCATCCCTCTTTAGGGCCCTGCTAGTATATGCTGTTTTGTCCCCTGGGATGCAGGAGCCTCTGACCTGCTGTGCAACAAAAGTTCCTGGGGCTGAGAACACACAGCCTATCTTCTCCTCGCCAGTGTCATACAGACATTCTGTCTCTGGAAGCCGGAGCTGTCACCATAAGGATGAGATGTGGTACACCCTCAATTAGCACAAGTATTACAGGCTGAACTGTGTCTCTCCCCGCAAACAACAGCAACAAAAATCCCTCCTGTGTTGGAGTTCTCACTCGTGTCCTAGAATGTGACCTTACTTATGGAAAAGGTCATTATAGGGGTTACAGTGTGGCCATAATCCAGCACATGTGGACACATCAGACATAGGAGAATTTGGTGCTGGGGGATGAAGCCACCATCCACAGCTAAGGACAGGTCTTCAAGGAGCTACCCTGATACATCTGTGTTTCTGACTTCCAGAACTCAGGGGATATAAAAGTCCCCCAGTTTATGGTACTTTTAGTTGCTAGTGCAAGCAGACCTAGGCAAGGGGCCTTGGGAAGAGTCATGACCCCCAGACGCTTCTGAGACACCCCAGTTCAGGATCCCACCTACTCTCCTCCACTTCCTTCCTGGGCTCTGTCATTTAGAAGGCAGAGGGAGAGGTGCCTCAGAGGGGCAACATTCAGATAGCCAGGTTGGCTTTTGTTACTATGGCAACGCCACTGGGCATCTTGCTGTTTAGCACATCTGGAAATTGGAGGGGGAGTGAGACGGGATGTGGAGACAGGAGCTCCAGAGCAAAAGCCAACGGTATCCATGAGGAAGCCACTTGGGTTGACTAGTGACTGGGTCTCTGCTGGCCAAGGCAGAGCCCCCAAGGCAGAGCCTCCATGCTTGTGGACATAGGAAACTGAGATCTGAAGAGAAGAGGCCTAGCAAAGTCATGTGTGAGCTGGGAGAATCTTTGGGGTGCACAGGGGATCTTTCCTTGTGACATATCAGACACCATACCCATGTTTCCCAAATCTGAATGCCATTCAGATCTCAAAGCATTTAGGTCTTAGGGTGGGGCCTCCTGAGTGGCCCCAGTGTCCCTAGTAGCCTATGGAGCTTGCTGGCACCCTATCTTGTTCCTAGCCTCTAGTACTACAAGAAATCAATCTGAGCTATGGTACCTTGCTACCATGGCCCGAATATACCAAGACCCTCTCTTCTCCCCTAAAGACCCAGAGAGTATATTATTCATGTGGGGGTCCAAGTCGTCCCGGAAATGCCTATTGGCGAATGTTTACATTAGACCACCGCCCACCATAGGCAGTAGGAGAGCCACCATTCCTGCTTCCAAGCTGTGGTTCCTGGCGTTTGGCCCCCCTCATCAGACAAAGCAACTGTACAGGAATGAAAGGTCAGGCAGGGTCCACACTGAGCTTGAGTGAACTGGGGAGCTGAGGCACATGGTTACCTTCTGGAGAACTCAGGGTGGGGTTACTTAGGAAGGACCAAGACCTAAAAAAGGGCAATGGGGAAGTGAGCTGCTACAGGACGTGATACAAAGTGTCCTCAAGTCAAGATTCAAGCCCCACACGGGTCAGGTAGGGCCGCCAGGGAGCGCCCAGACAGAGCAGAGAAAGAGCCTGCCTTCAAAGAAGCAACACTAGTCCTTCCATATTGACCTCCCAGGAAGCAAAGTCAAAATGGCAATTGGCACAGGCCCGGCAGCTGACCCCTGGGTCCCAGGGGAAAGCCGTCTACATCTCTCCTCAATAGGAGGATGAACTCAGGGTGGCTTCTGTGATAAGATCTGCTGCCACCCTTGGTTCCCAGGAGCCTCACTTTGGTCTCTGCTGGCATCCTCAGGTGACTTCCCCCTGTGTGCCTGTGCTCATAAGGCCCCATTTAGAGGACAAGGGTCTACGCTAAGGCCCCACTTTAGCCAGATGACCATGGCAAAGACTATTTCCAAAAGAAGGCCCCATTCTGAGGAGCCAGGACTTAGACTCCAACTCAGTTTAGGGGACACCATTCAACTCATCACAAATGACATCAGAATGAGGGTCTTTGAGCTGGCTGGATGGGTGGATCTGTGCTGAGGCCACCAACGTCGAGGGTCACACAGGGCAAGGAATCTAAGGGGTAGCACAGCAGGGATTCAGGAGTCTCTCAGCCCTTCTGTCAGTCACAGAGCCCTGGGCAGTGAGGCAGTGAGGGAAGCCCTTGGGCTCCCCTGCTGCATTTGCTAAACAAGCTGGACAAGAAAGGGAAGGAACAGGAGAGGAGAAAAACAAAACTGACTATGAACTTGGAGGAGGCAGGTGGAAGGGGGGGTGGCCACATCCACAGTGAGCCAGTGAGGGACAGACACACCCAGCGCTCACAGGGCCTGTGTAGCCTCGCTGCCTGCCGCGTGCTCTTCGCTCCTCAGAGCAGAGTGGGGAGCCACAAATCGCCACAGGCCCCTTCTGACGTTAGCTCAGAGGGCCTTTGAAGGCACTTGCTAATCCCACTCTGGCTCCCTATGAACATTTAAAGCAAACCTGACCCACTCTTCAGCAATACCATCATGAAAGGCTTCTGTGTGGCCTAGAAGGTAGACCCGGGATTATTTCTGAAGAATTTCTTTGTTCGGTCAACACAGACCCATAGTGCCAACCCTGGAGACCAGAGGTGTGTCAGTATCTGCGTGTCACCGGAGTTCTGTAACATGTTTCTTGTCATGTCACAGTCAATGGGTCTGGGCAGCATCCTGTCACAGAAGGCATGAGGAGCCCTGCAGAAGACAGAGATAACTACACTAGAAATAACAAATAAAAACTATAAATAGCTGAAAATTGGTTCAGGTCAAGGCTAACAGGTATGGAAAAAAATTTCCACTTTCCAGATCCTTCTTCAGCAGCAGGATGGAGGAGCCTGAGTCCCTCTGATGGTTGTTAGAGTGACAGCAGGGGTTCTGGGCAGAGTCACAGGTTATAGGGGTGCAGACTTTAATGTTTATAGAGGAGTCAGGGTAGACATGTCTTTTAAAGGGAAGTGGGACCAGCTGGGAAGGGAGGTGGGGAAAGGACACAGATCCTTCTTTGATAGCAAGAAGCAGTCATGCGGATGGATGCATTAGTGCCTTTTTATGGCCACGATGAAATGCCTGAGGCTGGGTAACCCCATAAGCAAAAAGGGCCTGTAAGCCCAGCATTTAGCAAGTTCCAGGGCTGGGTACCAGTACTGGCTGGGTTCTAGACAGAACCTCATGGCAGGTGGAATCACAATGGTGGACAGACAGGAGAAAAGACCACAACACAAGGCAGGGAGCTGGAGAGAGGTGTGAACTCACTTGTTAAAGGCCCTAACACCTCCAAATACTGCTACTTTGGGGTCCAAGTGTCAGATATGTGAGGCCTTTGGAGAGAAATTCAAACCCCATCCTACCTGTGGCAGTGGAAGCACACACTGCGTCTGGGTGGGAGGAAGACATGCCTGTCCAGGCAGAGGGGCCTATGGGGACAGTGAATGTGGGTGTGTGGGACCCACGAGGCATACACAATAGGACACTGCCACTCTGCAGCGTCCCCTCCCTGTGCTAGGCATCTACTGGGCTCTCTGCTCTTCAATCTTGGCCAACTGAAGAGTGACTTGCAGGGACTGATGGGGATGGCTCACTGGGTAAAATGCTTGCCGCACAAACATAAGAGTCTGAGTTGGGATCCTTAGTATGAGAAGAAAACAAACAAACAAACAAACAAAACAACAAAAAGCTAGGTTGCCGGCACATGCACATCTATAACCCTTAGTGCTATGACACAGAGACAGGTTTACAGAACTCACTGGCCAGTCAGCCAGTCAGCTGAGCCAACCTTTAGTAAGTGACCCTACCTCCTGCACTCTGTGTGAAGTCTGGGGTCAGCTGGCCTGGCATGGCTAGCTAGGAGGAAAGGTACCTGTGTCACCTGGAAAACCAGCCCCAGAGGCACGAGGAGCAGGCTCTCCGCTGTCCACAATCTATGCAGATGCTATGTGGGAATAACAATGACGTCATGACTCTGATGACAGTGGAGCATCAGGGACTGGTTGTGCTGCATGGTCCCCCCTGCTCCTACCCCTCCCCCAACCCAGAGGCAAGATCCACATCTGGACTGTTGCAGTTCATAGGATAATGTCTGTGGTTTCCCTAAAACAAAGAAGCGTTGCCACGGCAACCTCAGCATCAAGAACTGGAGCCTATTCTGAGATGCTAGACAGTAAGTTTTGTTTCTCAAATGACTTGGGTAGACTCTGCTTTGAATGCCTTAACCTCCGATGAAAGCCCGAGAAGTGGGAGGAATGGGGAGGCTCGGGAGAGGAAGACATCACATCCCCGTTCTCCAGAGTCACCGCAGTTTCTGAGATGTGAAATGAATCCTTATTTCTAAAATAATTCATTATTAGGGCCAGGATGGTTCTGCAGGTAAAAGTACTCACCCAGGCGTGAAGGCCTGAGTTCAACCCATAGAGAACAGGAGGTGGAAGGAAGAAATAATTCCCCTAAGCTGCTTTCTGACCTCTACATGAAACCCGCGGCATGTACATATCCACATGCACAATAGGTAAATAAATAAATAAATGTGTTTTTTTTTTAAGTTTCAAAATTATCATTGCCATCTCCAGAACTCAGTATCTTACAGACTTGACTGGGATGAAAGCAGATGGAATATTTATATTAAGCTGCTCTTGCCTTATCAAAAAGCTCGCTCAACAGTAAGGGGCATAGACCAAAAGCATTAACTGTCAAGTAACTATCACGGTGGTTTTGTGGGAGACAAGATTCCACTGAAGAGCAAATAAGATGAGAAGTGGCCACAAGAAAACACCATTACACTGTGACCCGTGCTGGATGACCCAGGCCGTTTTGATGAGATGTATATTAGAACCAGGTTTGTAACACATGGCAGAACACTTGCCTGGTCTGCACAAGGACTAGAGAGAAACAGAGATTGGGATACAGAGTGCCAGCTGGAGAACATCCCAAATCCAAACCCCATCTTCTGTTAAAGGGCCTCTGGTCCCCACCATCAGAGAGTGAAAACATTTCAAGATCGTGGGTCAGCAACCATCTACACAATCATATCACAGCATCTAGTATCTCCTGGCACTGGGCCAGGCATTATGTGCTCATGCCCTCATTTTCAACCTCGGGCATTCCCCCCAGGGGGACACCCACGGAGGACGTGTCTCACATTGCTCCTCCACACAGCAGGATCACTTTTAGTAACAGCCATGTAATAAGCATTATTTTCTTGACTCACATATTTGTATTTAAACGAATCACTATAAAGGAATAAATGTCAGTGCTGAAGGTCTCCCCCAAACTCAGTAAGACAGTTCCTGCATGCGCTGAAGTCTGTACTCACTGAACATTTCCCATCTTGCCATCTATACTGGCTGTAGGTTTCCCTGGTGCCCCAGGATGGTAGAACTGAAGAAAACAGCCTGCCTCTTGCCACAGCCAGAGCATAGAGGAGCTGCCATAGGGCTCAGTGCAGATCCCACTAAACCTGTATCAGGTCTACGGCTTGAGGGCCTGCATGTGGCTGATACATGTGGGCAACTGAGGTCCCTAGAAACCACTGACACGTACGTGGTGATTAATGATGGGTCACACTGTTTTTACAGGACATCCACCCTCTGAATGCATGTGTGTGTACAGACATGTTCATGTGCCAAACGGTAGATATAAAAGTCAGAGGACACCCTAGGGTAGCAAGCCTCACCTTTCATCTCCTTAGAGGCAGGATCTCTTGCTCACTGATGCATGTGCCAGCCTGGCTGGCCCACGGGCTTCCAGGGACTCTCCCGCCTCTACCTCCCAGCACACCTCAGGAACACAGGTTACTGATATGCACGATCACATCTAGCTGTAGGTGGGTTCTGGGAATGGAAATTCAGGTCCTTATATGTGCCTGACAAGTACTTTGCCCATTGAGCCATCTTCCAGTTCCTCCCATCGGCCTCTTGATGCAACAGTGAATACAAGATCAGAGGCAAGAGATGAGGCCCACACCCTGAGCTCTCTGGGCAGTGGGGGTGGAGGGGGGTGGGAAGAAGGTGTCAACTCCTGGAACTCGTCCAGCTCCTGAGATAGAATCCTTGGGTCTGCTGTATTTGCTGACACTTGTCACCTGCCCTTCTCCTGTCCCATTCTGTCCTGTTTCTTGGCACAGCACCCTCCTCTGCCTGGCAGACTATAGTGTGGCCATGTGGCCTAGAACTAGCTACTGACCTAAAACAGAGGAAAGCCACTGTGATCTGGGCCTGGCTTGGACCCAACTTCACAGCTCTCTGCCCTCCAGCCTTGCCATGTGCCTTCCTTACTCTTCCAGACCTAGCTGGGAATGTTTTGTTTGTTTGTTTGAAGCTACAGGTATGTGCCGTGTGCATATGTGAAGGTCAGAGGATAACTTCTGGGAGTTGGTTCTACTTCCATCATGTGGGATCTGGGGATCAAACTCAGGTTGTCAAGCTTAGCCTCAAGCTCCTTGACCCTCTGAGCCATCTTGTCTGCTCTGGATGGGTATTTCCGACACACCACTATTTCTCTAGGCCTTTCTCAGATCTGAGGAGAAGTAAGGGAAATGAATGTCGGTGGCCACTGTGACTAGTTTGAATGAGTCGATGACCAAGCCATCTTCCCAGAAGACATGCTGATGCCTCCTGTCTGGCTAGTGAGGACCAGGGTTCTCCTTAAGTGAAGTTACCCATGTTGACATAGAGGAAAGAATTTCTGCTGTGAACAGTCACTACAGAGAAAGGACAACCCTCCTCTAAGGCATGAACTGGCAACTTATTTATTCAATGAGTAGTTCTGAGAGCCTCATGGTGTCTTGGGCACCATCTTGGCTGGGAATGGGACAGAACACAGATTGATGGAGCCTGATGGGCAGACAGGCAAGCAAGGAGAGAGTTGGTGGACACAATAGCTTGGAGGAGCAGGGAAGCCAGGCTGAGTAGCTGCCCCAGAAGAAAGAGAAAGTGCAGCTGGCCTGGAGCAAAGAAGAAAACAGAAAGGCCACCCGTCTATACCTCGCTAAAACCTCAAGCACTGTTTCAGCCAGGTGTCAAGCTAAGCAGAAAACACAGCAGCCAGCATTTAACCAGCAAGCCGATGGAGCTTAAGAGAGGATGGAATTCGTGGTCTGGAGACCAAGTACCTCCTCAGGCAGGTCTCTGGAAGGGACTGGAACAAAGCCAGACAGACCCCAGAGCTAAGTGTTCCTCTTCCTATAACCTCAACTTCCCCCACTGGGAGGAGGAGATGGGGGCTAGGACACAGTGATTGTACATCAGCTCGCTCCCCCAACCCACCCTCTGGAGGATTTGCTCTGTCAGAAAGACTGTGCTCAGAAAATCACAGAAAGCCACCTTTCTATTATGGAAGTGCAGGGTTCTCCCAAACCGGCAAGGCACCCTTTAGCAGCCTCCCACTGTGTGAGGTCTTGCTGATCACACCACGTGACCACAGTGGCCTTGAGCAGAGGGTCGGCCTCTCCTTTGATAAGCATGCCTCTGCCTGCAGGTAAGTTTCTCTCGCTCTGTCAAAGCAGCCTCCTGATTCTGGGAACTTCTCACAGCTAGAAGTGTCTCTTTCCCACTGGTTCCCAGGAGCCTGGGCAGTGCCACCATGAAACAAACTGGACAAAGCCCATTTGCAGAAGGCTACTGATTCCTTCACGCTCTCCCTGCTGCTCTGGCTGATCTGTCTACCCCTTCAGACCATGTGACACCAGCCTCTTTCCAAGAACCGTGATGGTCATCCCATGGGTCTAGTCTAGAGGAAGCAAAAATATTTTGAGGGCTCTTTATCAGCCACCTTGGCATCTCCTGGCCAGCAAAGCCCATTTAGCCACGGTCTCAGGGGATGATGGCGTACTGATATGAGAGTCTCTCGTGCCCGGCCTGGCTGCCTCAGACACTAGGACCCAGGGGAGCTGCAAAACCCAGCAGTGATTGCTCATCCCTGCATTTCTTCTGATAATTCTTGCCACTTCGCTGAGCTCTGACTTGTTCTTTCCCACGGGTTAGAGTGAGCCCTGTGGAGGTACATGCATGGGGGAACCCTCCCTCTTCTCACCACAGCCCCGATAAAGTCTCGCTATTGCTGCTTATTAGAGCAGAATTAGAAACCTTCCCTCTGCCCTGTTTAATTGGACCAATTGCATCCTGCCTATCCCACAGCCCCTTCCATAAGGCTGACATACCTGGACAGCCATAAAGCACCACAGGGAAGGTCCCCTACCCCCACCTCACCCCTGCTACCACCTCTGCTGCAGCTATCCCTCTTGCATTTTGGCTCAGCTCTGACCCAGAGAGTCAAGTGTGCAGCTGTGAGGGGTACAGGGGAAGATTTGGGCCTCTGCTGAGGCCCGGAGAGAATATGGCTGGTCCAAGATCACCCAGACAATACCAGATGGACTCTCACCCTTTCCAGTCCTTGGCCTTATGCTTTTTCTTCAGTCCTAATACCCAGCAGCCCTTGTGGGTATGGGGCTTTATGAAGGAAAGCCCTTGAATCCTCACGTTGAACTCAGGATTCCCCTGACTTACTGATGGCTGAGGGTCCTCACAGAGAGGCACTGGAAAAGCCTCTGTCTCGGCACCAGCTCAACTGGAGCCAACCTGGGTGCTGAGTCTCATCCAGGCCTGTACTTGGACATATTGCCAGGAAAGGCATAGGTGACAGGCCCGGGAGGAGCAGAGCTTACAAGGATCCAGGGATTCTGGCAGGACTAGCATCCCTCCTGCCTGGCTATTATTTGTCAAGCAGTTCTTCAGGGTAAAGCCTGGGAGCTGAGGACAGTGAGTGACTACAGCTGGTCCCTGGTACACATCTAGTCCAGGCTTAAGTGAACACCTACTTTTAAATCAGCTGGTCTTCGGTGCAAAACCCAGGAGCTGAGGAGAACAGAGACTGAGCCCAGTCCTAACTAGTCTGGGATTAAACTGGATAAACCGATTTCTTTGAAATAAGCCACTGTGTTGGGAGTGGAAAGGGGGTTCTAATCACTCTCTGTTTCTTGACTGAGGAGCCCACATGAACACCGTCTTAGGCTGCACCCTTTAACCCTTTCCTTCCTTAGGCTACCTTTTGGTCAGAGTATTTTACCACAGCAACAAGACACTCAGACAGGTGGCAAGTGGGATCTTAACTCTCAGCAGGCTGGGAGGTCACTGGATAGATCCTCTTAGGATCAGCAGGAGCTAAAACTTCAGGGCTCTGATTGGTCAGACAATGGCATTAACTCACAGTTCCAGCCCTGAGTAGCGCTATACGCTACATTGTCGGTGTGTAGCGGTACACTGTCTATGTGTTGGAGGAGGGGGCGTCCATCATCATCTATGTCAGTTCTTTGTGCATCTGAGACCATAGGGACTAGGGAACTGAATGCAAACCAGAGAGCCATCCCGGTGACAGCCACCTGTCAGCCCCAGAGGTCATACCAAAGTCATCTGCACAGCTTTCACCATGGTTGCTCGGGTAGGGAGAATCGTACAGCCAAGCTTAAGAGCCACTTGGTCTGGCAGACCTCTGTCCATAGCCCACTCCCGCTCTCACCCATAGCTGGGACTAGGGTCTGGGTTCTAGTAGCTTTCCTCTGCTCTGGTCACTGGTAGGATTGGGGGTGGAGACAGTGAAGGACAGCACATTCTTATCCCAGTTAGATAAAAAGCACTGAAGTCCCAGGAAGCTGACACCGGAAAACTGCCATGAGTTTGAGGGCAGCCTGGGCTACATCGTGGGTTGTAGGTCAGTCTGTGCTGTAGAGTGAGACTCTGATTCCAAATGCAGTCTGGGCATTGGAGCAGCCCAGTGCATGTCAGGTAGATGGGGGAAGAGTGCTGTTGCCCCTCTCTGAGGCTGCCCACACGCCATACCCCTGGAGTTTAGCTCCCTGTGTGGACTTCAGTATTTCTCCCTGACTACCTATGGCTTCTCTCTGCGAAGTTCCGAGGTTACAGATCTTAAGACAAGAAGGAAAGTTCTAGTAACTGCTGTTTGTCTTTGCCTTACCCGCTGGTCTGGGGCTCAGGGTAGTCTAAGAGAAGAAGAGAGGATGAAGGAGGCCAGACAGGACTCAGGAGCCCACCCAAGGGGGAAGCACAGCCTTGTGGGAGGCTGCTTCGATTATGTGGTAAGAGACTCCCCATTTCCCACCCACCCTAATATCCTCCCCTCCCCGCTGGGGCCTCAGAGGATGCTGTCCTCCCCTTGGACTCAAACCAGAGGTAGAGCCTGCAGGTAGAGAAAGCACAGACAGACTGAAGACCAGGCTGGACCTCAGGGAGGCAGGGCTGGGAAGGACTGGCCAGCCCGAGAGATGGTGGGGGAACACTACACAGCCAAGAACAAGGAAAGACATCACAGACTCCAGGGACTGCACTCTCAGATCTGTCTTAGCTTTCAAGACTTTCATGAATTTTCTGAGTCCCAGAAGATGCACAAGGTTGAGGTACCCAAGGGGCCAAAGGAGTGAAGCCAGAGCTCTGTGAATTTCTCCGGGACAGAAACAGTCTAGATCAGGGCACAACATCCGGGACAGGGTTTGGACAAGGCATCAGACACTCATGAAGACCTATGGCGTGCGTGCTTCTTCAAGTGTGCCGCCATGTCTGACAGCCGCTGCCTACTTTCTCAGGTGTTTTGTTTTACAGGAATTCCCAGACACTTGCTCCCCTTCCAAATAAATAACAGAAGGCTTGCTTGTTGGTTCAGACCTTTACTGAAAGCTGTCCATCCCCACCACCGTTGGCCTATCCCTCTAGTCCCACAGCAGCACGAGGGACTCTGGAGTGGACGGTGACCACAGAGGAGGGAATAGGCAGCAGATAATAGCGCTGGGTCTATAGGTCAGGACACCCCACTATGACAGCTTCCGTAGGTGCACCCCGCTAAGTCTACCCCAGGCACTGTCCTTTGACAGGACAATGGAGGAGGGGCATGGGAACCTTTACACAGTTACTCAGGCGCATCCATGTGTGTCCATGTTTGAGGCTAGGAAGGGTGTAGGGTGTACGGCGTGGCATTTATCCATAAAAGGGGCCACATTCTGACGGGCTGTAGCCAGAGAAACAAGTGTTCCACATTGAAGGCAATTGCTCGAGACCACAGGGTGAGGGCAGAGGACACTGGCATGCCCCTGGAACTTCTGACATTCAGGGCATGCAGGACCTGGAAGTCACATCCAGGAAAGGCTTCAGATCAACCCAGAACTCAAAGGCGTCTCTCTATGTATGTACAAGAGGGAGCAGGGGTGCTGGATACACGCTTCCCAGCAGCCACACATGTCCACTGCAGGAATGGCCTAGATGACCTGGAAAAAGGAGGGACCAAAGTAGGCCACATCATGCCCTCACCGAGCCCTCACTCAAGTGGTGTTCTGATTGGTTGAAAGGAGACCAGGCACAGAAGCTGGAACAGATGGAGAACTGCTTAGAAGGCACATGGGAGCGCACGTGGATGGATGGGGACCACGAAGACAAATCACATGGAAATGCACGCAAGACGGAAGGCCAAGCCCACTGCCACATCCTACTAGAACCAAAACCCACAGTGCCTTAGGAGCTTAGTGCACCTGGCATAGGGCAAGCCGAGGACGGCACTAGAAGTGGACCCTCACCCAGGCTTTGGCATTAGAAACCCCCAAGTTAAAACATCATCCCCATGTAACATATCTACAGCACAGGGATGTCACAAAAAAAGGTGTCACTCAGGTGGCATAGCTATTCTTTACGACTGGGAATAAAACTCCTGGATGGGAGAGGAGGCAGCGAACACAGAACCATTATGAACCACTAGACCAAAGCCTTCAACAGGCAGACAGCAACCAAGACCCCAGTCACAGACAGATATAACCAGATAGAGCCATCAATGAGCCCTGTGCAATGACTGAGTGGACACATGCATGCACACATACATGCATGCACACACACATGCACATACACACACACCAGACTTACACAAATTTACATGTCTTTCTACCCATCCTCTCCAAGGGCAACAAGAATAAGATGAGCCCCACCGGCCTGGCCATAGACCACATGCTTAGAAACTGCAGTGTTTCCAAAGCTTCCTGTCCCCCACCCCTGCTGAACGACTTGTTCTGAAAATATGCTGTGGGAATCCGAAGAAGAATATGTGATGGCCGCCTGATTCTAGTATCATTCTCCCTTTCCTTGGGGAGGACCCTAAAGGGGGAACTCCACAGTGGGGGCCCCCATCCATCCCATTAAATTCAACGAAATAGGTCAGCGTTTGGGGTTTCCTGAAGACCTGCTGCAGAGTCTCTCTGGCGAACACAAAGGCTCCCAGGGCTCGCTTCAGATAACCTTGCCTGTTTCATCGGAAGTAGCACATTTCACAGTGAAAACACCAGGCAAACAGAAATCTCTCAGGTCGGAATTATTTTATTTCCCAGCAGGTGGTATCTTCCAAACAGGTATATTCTCAAAGAACCATCAGTCAAAATAAGCCTGGATTTCACATTCTCACCCCCTACACACATACACAATATTACATTAAGAAATCTGAAAACCTCTCCCTCCATCCATCACCTATGCAAATCCACAGAGTAATGATACAGGCTCCCGGTCTGGAAACCTAGCAACCGTATCCAAGTGCTCCTTAGTCAGCTAAGCAGGCACAAAACTCACACACACCTCGCTCTATGGGCTGCTGCGTTGACACACACACACACACACACCCCTCTCGCGACTCTCTCCATAGCTGCGGAAGGACAAGACGGAGGAAAACAAACCTTGTTCCGCTGAAGAAGCACAACCCATGTCATTTAATCCATCTGACAGCGCATCTCCCCTCAGAGCCAGGCAAGAACAAAACCAGCAAAGATTGGGGAAAACAGGTTAGCCGGGTTCGCAGCTTATCAGCGTGCCACATGCTTAATACTTGCATGCTTATTTCGGACGTGGGCTCCCCAGCTCCCCCCTGGCCTTGCTTTTAAGGGAAGCCATCCTATAGAAGTCATCCTAAGTACTCTGTGGTCAAGGCACCTCAAGCCGGTTCGGCTCATCTGCCCAGCCACAGTTTACTATGGGTGACAGCAAGCAGGGATTAACTTCGCTATTCCCAGCCTCTCCCAGCCAGCACTTCCTTCCAGCTGGCAGATACAGCAACCTGATCAGAGGTCACATTTAATATTTTACGGGGGAAAGGGGGGGACTTTAAAAAAAAGCAGCGCAGAATCAGACAAGAGCAGCACGCACGCCGTGACAGGCTAGCACATCAATGCGCACGCTAAGATGCCATGCCTGCTGGGGAGACAAGCTGCGACCACATGAACTCTGTGGACCTCTAGGTATCCATGCGCCAGATGGCTCTGACCACAGGGTTAGGGCGGCTTTCCGCGAAAGCCACATCTGCATGTCCTAAGTGCTCTGATTTCCCAGAAGTGCACTAGCAAGTATGGAAAACACAGACTCCCCCCTTCAAAAGCAGCAGGGGCAATCTGACTTCTTAACAGGAAGGATTTCCCTGATTAACTATGGGGAAAGGCAGAGGAGTATTTACCGACTTTTAGTGACCCCCAACTAGGAAATGTGGAGGACTTCAGACTACCCTAATTCTGACATGTGCCCTGACACGACCCAGCACAGGTGGGGAGATTACCTTCCTTTCCTTCTGCTGAGATTCCTCCACGACTGCATTTCCGTCCCACGCTACACCCAGGACTCTGCTTGTGAGCGGTGTGGTGAGAGTTGGCAGACCCAGGAATGGGGACACACTTAGGGACAGGTTTCTTTCTCCTCTTTGTTCCTCCCTAAGTGGTAGTAGAGCTTAAAATATGACGTTGTAATACAGAAGGGCAAGGGCAATGGCTCAGCCCAAAGTGTGAGGACCTGAGTTTGGATCCCTAGAACAAGTACAAGGCCAGGTGCAGGGGTTCACGCTCACGATCCCAGTGACGGTGACAAGGCAGGCAAAGACGGGAGGGTCCTTGATCAGCTAGTTCAGTCAGCTGGTGAAGTTTCAGGCCAGTGAGAGGCCCTGTCTCAAACAAAAGATAGATGATTCCTGAGGAACAACACCCAAAATGGTCCCCTGATCTCCACAAGCATGAGGACAGAGGCCAGTTTACCATCAACCATCAACACACAGAAATACACAACAAAAAGATTGTTAACACTGAGGCTCAGGACCACCCACAGAGTGCATCCCACCCATTCAGTGCCTAAGATCAGCATGGAAACAGGGTTTTGTGCTGAGAAAGGAAGCTGACAGAGGGGCTGGCCCTGGATGAACAGCATGGGGGAGGGTCATTCACTCAGCACACACTACTGGGCACTGTGGGGCAGGCAGAGTCCAATACTGTTGCCCTGGAGGAGGCAATGACTGAGAGACAGGTAGCCATAAAGCAATGAACATGTCATGAAAAAGAAAAAAGATGGGTCCAAGCCCCTATAGTCATGACCTTGGAAATGGGTCCTCTCAGGAATGGTCCACTTAAGGACCTTCAGTGGAAGGTGGTCTTACATTACAGGAGCAGACTGGCGTCCTAAGACAAGGCATGTAGTTGAGACATACTGGGTGGTGGTGACTTGTCTCATTGCTGTGACAGACACCTGACAAGAAGAAACTTAAGGAAGCAGGGTTTATTTGACTCACAGCCTGAGGACACAGACCGTCATGACAGGGAAGGCATGGCGTCAGGAGCATGAGGCAGCTGGTCACAGTGCATCCACAGTCAGGAAGCAGAGAGAGACAAATGCTCATGCTCAGATCGGTTTCTCATTTTTATCCAGTCTGGACCCCCAGAGCAAGGGATACTACTGCCCACATTCAAGGTGGTCTTGCCATATCCAGAATCTTACTCACAGACATGCCAAGAGGATGGTGTCCATAATTCTGAAAAGTTAACAATCTCAATAACCACAGAGCAGGTCAGGTTACCACAGACCAGAGACTACAACCATGTGCTGCAAACCCATGGAGGCCAAAGACCACCAGCAGCACCTAGCAGTGGAACGAGCCTGGAACAAACCCTTCTGCGGCCTCTAGGAAGGCCCTAGCTACCAGCACCTTGATCCTGACCTGGTGTCTCCCAGAACGGCAGAATAAACTTATTATTTTAAACCTCTCAGAAAGCTGTCATTTGTCATCTGTGGGAACTGACATGTGGCCAATCCTATTGTTTGAATGCATGCCTAGGTGGGTTCTGAGACACAAAGGTGGATGCCCAGTTCAAAACTGCCAGAGGATTTCAACACAGTGATTTCGGGGGCACCTGGACCTGTGGGCTCAGCCTCCAGTGGTTGCCAGGGTGTCTGCATTCCACACAAGCTCTCCGGAAACCAAGTACATCCCATACTTAACACACACTGTACAACGCTGACGGGGGAGACCAAAAGCTCTCTCATGCCGGCGGGTGGAGAATAGCGACCACTAAGGAGAGGAAGGAGTGACTCCCAAGCTCTCCTCAAAGATCAGTTGTCAGCCTGGCAGAAGACAGGATGGGTTTGGGGGTGGTGGGATAGCAAAAAACATCTAGAACAAATAATGACCAGGACTCAGGAGGAGGCGGCAGCATTGTAAAAGTCTAAGTGACAATATGCACGCACTGAAGGTTTATCTTCTGAAAAGTCACGTCTTTTCCCATTAAGCAGCCACCAATCTCCAACTCATAGGACTACTAAGGAGGTACAGTCCTTGTCACACCATTCCTAGAGCCTGGGGTGAGGGAGGGGACACAGAAACTATCAGTCTCTGAGGTCGCCACCTTCTAAAGAGCCTGGGTTGGAGCGCTTATGAACCCATTAATTTGCCAAGGTCTTCCTAGGAGGGGTGGTCAGGGAAGACCATATTAGATGCAGTGAGCTCTGACCCAGGCATTTCTGACCCCTTGTATTTCTGGTCCCTGTGGACATTTAAGGGCAGCACAGACTTTGCGAGCAGAAGAAGACAGCTTGAGTCTCCAGCTCCCTGCAGCAGGCTGTAGTCTTAGACTACACAGGCTCCTGTTGGGGTCCTGTTGGGGCTCTGGCTACAGTCAAAGCTCCCCTTTCCTTAGCCCCAGCAGGGACTCTTTACCTCCCAACCTCTACAGAACAGTATCAATTGTACCGCATCCGTGAGGTGCCCTGCTCACTGGAATAACACTGACTTTGATCTGACGGGACACTGGGGATAAATTCCCAGGCCTGAACATGAATCTAGGACCTGTGAACGGGGCAACTGTTTCTACAGGTGAACTCACTTGGTATCCGATGTCAGTAGTTCTCAACCTTCCTGATGCTGTGGCCTCTTAATACAGTTCTCGTGTGATCCCCAACCATAAAATTATTTCATTGCTTCTTCATAAGTGTAATTTTGCTACTGTTAGAAATTGTATTGTAGATATCTGATATGTAGGATATCTGTCTGATATGCGACACCCCCCACAAAAGTCTCGATCCATAGGTTGAGAACCTCTGCCCTAGGTGAAGATGTATATATGTGAGCAGAACAAGATATCTGTCTTAGGTAGGACACTAGCAGCTTGCTAGCAGCTGGTACGAGGCTGAGGCCGGCAAGCATACCTTGAGAACCTAGGACTCTGCTTGGTTTGAGCTATACACACATCCCTCCTCTAACAATGCTGATGCTCAGGGCAGGGTGCAGGGTGACGCAAACCATTTGCCTGACTGCACATCATGATCCAACCTCCCCATTGCAAGGTAGGTCCCAGCCACATTCGATGCAAGACACACATTCAACATTGCAAAGACGTGAAAGCAAGACATGGTGTCGCTCACCCCTGACACCCAAAGCAGACCGAGGGCATAGGCAGTGAGAGGCAGATACCATCTGCTTCTTCACAGGGCCCCAACGAGCCCCATCCCAGAGCCCCTCAATGGGGCAACTCCACCTTCAAGGGCTCACCACTGCTGGTCCAGTGGGACTGTTCCCCGCTGCAGGTCCTGTGGAAGCCCAGTGCTGGAGGGCGCAGGCCAGCTGGCTCATCCATTGTGCAAGACTGGGCCCAGCCCATGGTAGGGCGGTGAGAGCAGGGAGGAGCCCCAGAGATGGCCCTCCTGGTTGGCACAAGGGGTACTAGAAAGGGGAGGGGGACACCAAGCAGAGATGACGGGAGGGTGGGAGAGAGGACCTCACATTTTCCTTCCCTTAGTCACCACCCATTAGCTACACATGAGTCTGTGTGCCTTCCAACAAGCACATCTAAGCCGGCTCCCCGTGTGGCTCCTGCTCCCCCATGTGTTTCCTGCCCCCTCCCACGTCTCCTGATTGGTACCCAGACAGATTCCCTGACTTGTTTCTGTAGACTTTTAAAAAATGACTGATTTTACAGCAGTTTGGAACCCACAGCAAACTCGAGAGGAAGGTATGAGATGCCCCCAGTCCTCTCCCACATGCACCATCTCCCCCAGGATCAGCATCACCCGCCAGTGTTGCTAGACCCTCACTGTCTGCAGAAACGCACAGTGACAGGCAAACATTTCAAATCAATATTGGGGAAAATCAAGAGATCTGAATCAAGTGAGAACCCTAGACCAATCCCCAGCAGAATTAAGCATCCCTGCTTCTGAGGACCTAGACAATTCAGACGTCCCTGTAGCAGGCACTGCCAGGAGAAAGGAGAGTGGGACTCTTCAAGGGAGGCACACTGCACAGTTCCCAAGGTCTTCACAACGCTCCCGCTATCAGGGAAGGGCTCCCAAGGCACGCTGGTGCCCGTGCCTCTGGGAAGTTTTGCTGAGAGCTGGCTCTGCAGCAGCGCCAGGAAGATCTCAGATGGCAACGGCTGTGGCTTCTCACCAAGCCTACTCACCGATGTCTGTTTCCTTGTGGTTCTTGATGTACTCTGCAAGTTCAAAGTTCCCCGCTATTATTGCCACCTGCAGAGCGAGAAATCACAGATTTCAATGTCAGCTGCACAAGCATGGGTTTCTGCGTGCTTCTGTTCTCAAAAGCTGTCCTCATTTCATGTCTGTGGCTGTGACGGAAACTTAAAGAAGAAAGGGTTTATTTGGCTTACAATTCTAGGTTACAATTGTAAGAAATGGGTCTCAAGAAAATGACCACACAATCCCAAGTACTCAGCTGAGTAAAAGTTGTACCTCCGGAAGCAAGCAACAGGAGTCCTATATTTATTCCTAATATAAAGGGATCCTGTGCCTTATCCAAGTGGCCAGAGCACAGCTTCACATTCATACTCTCCTGCCTGGCTAACGGTGCAGTTTCTAGGGAGAGATAAAGCTTATTATACACTTTGATTTCAAGAAATGCTAACCAAGGCAGAATCTGAATTTCTGCCAAGTGCCTTTTTTACAATTTTTCAATGTAGTTTTGTCTTATTTAATTATTTGATAGAAAAGACAATACATTTTTTTGTTTATATTTTCCATGCAGCCTCTTACTGAGGGGGAAACTGAGGCAGGAACTTTGTAGCATCAATCCACAATCAGGAGCAGGAGAATAAACACAATGGACGCTTGCTTGTCTCTACTGAGCTCAACGTCTTGACTCTTAACACTATTCAGGGTCCCTGACCAGGGAATGGTGCTGCCCACAGTAGGCTAGGATTTCCCATATCAGTTAACAATCAAGATAAGGCAAACAGACCAAGTTAATCAGTTAATGCCTCTCTTCCCAGGTGGTTCTAGATTGTGTCAAGCTGACAAAGGTAGTCATCACAAAGGCCTGAGCCAAGGGGTGCACGTCCATCAGTACTAAAAAGCCCTCATCAGGAAATTCTTGTCCCACTGTGGCCTTTGTGCATGGGGACTGTCTGTCCAGAGGCATGGGGACTGTCTGTCCAGAGGCATAGGGACTGTCTGTCCAGAGGCATAGGGACTGTCTGTCCAGAGGCATAGGGACTGTCTGTCCAGAGGCATAGGGACTGTCTGTCCAGAGGCATAGGGACTGTCTGTCCAGAGGCATAGGGACTGTCTGTCCAGAGGCATAGGGACTGTCTGTCCAGAGGCATAGGGACTGTCTGTCCAGAGGCATAGGGACTGTCTGCAGCAGTGGTGGGGTTGGGGAGAGTGTTCAACAAGAGCTCAGTCTGTGAACTCCCCACTAAGGATTGTGCCCTATGAACTCAGATGGCTAAGCTGCTACCCCACCCACACCCAATTTCTTTAGTTTGGATTGTCAACTTGATGGGGAACCTAGAACCCCTGTGGAGACAAGCCTCTGGGCCTGTCTGAGGGAGTTTCTAGACTGTGTTAACTGAGGTGGAAAGACACACCATGAATGTAGGTTACACCATCCCATAGGCTGGAATCCCTCTGACAGAACAAAAAAGAGAACATGAGCTGAGTACCAGCATCCATCTCTGTTTCCTGACTGTGGGTACCATGCCTTCCCCATCACCACGGGCTTTATCCACAACCTGTGAGTCAAAACTGAGCCTTGCCTCTTACAGCGCTTTTGTCAGGTGCTCTGTGGCAGCAATGCTAAAAGCAACTCATAGTCCCACCTTTCTGATTAGACACAAGTCCGCCAAACTGGAAAGTGAGGCCTCTGTGGTGGTTTGAAAGAAAATGGCTCCCCAAGGCAGTGACACTATTAGGAGGTGTGGCCTTGTTGGAGGAAGTGTGCCACTGTGGGGGCAGGCTTTGAGTTCTTTTTTGCTCAAACTTCCCTTGGTGTGACAGCCAGTCAACTTTCTGTTGCCTCTGAGTCAATATGTAAGAACTCTCAGCTCCAGTACCATGTCTACCTGCATGCTGCCATGCTTACCACCATGCTCCCCATCATGACGATAATGGACTGAACTTCTGAAACTGTGAGTCACCTCAATTAAATGTTTCCTTTATAAGAGTTGCCATGGTCATGGTGTCTCTTCACAGCAATAGAAACCTAATTAAGACAGCCTCTAAATGCTCTTAATGCTCCCTGAGCACAAGCTATTCCACCCCGAGACGTGCACACAGCCCATGCATACAGAGAGCCTGCCTAGGATGCCTGAGCTCCACTTCTAGCACCTTCTAAAGCAGAGTGGTGGAACAAGCTATAACCACAGGAGATGGAGGCAGGAGGATCTAAAGTTCAAAGTCACTCTTGGTTACTTAGTGAGTCTGAGGCCAGCTTGGGCAACAGCACACCCTGTGATAGAGTTAGGGGAGTGAGGTCAGGAAGAAAGGGGAAAAGAAGAGAGAAAGAGTTAGCCTTGACTGGAAGCCATCCCAGCATAGCTCTGTGGTTCTGCATCTGTCACCTGATACTCAGCAACAGCCAGGCAGGTGACACCAAGTGGATGCTCCTGGATCCCCGAATAGGCCAAGCCAGAGATCCCTTAGCCAATGCCTACACTGCTCTAGAGCCTCTGGGATGAAGCCAGCATAAGTACACCCACAACAAAACCCTGAGATGCAGGCTCAGCATTATACACACCTACTCTGAACTGATGTCAGGTAGCAACATAAGGGGGCCCAGTGGACTAGGGTCTCCCTAGAAAGAAGCAATCATTGAGGCTGCAGCACTGGCGTCTTTACAGATTTCCACTTACCCACCCCATAATCACATGATCCATAGAAAGGTTTGTTCTACGCACACCCTAAAGATACCTGCTGACTTAAGATGAGCACCACAAGCTGAAAACATGGTGGGTCAGAAGGGAATTGGATATGTTTGGTCTGCTGACATTAGGGCTCAGCCATGCAGCATGGTGCAGTGCCAAGGTTTACCCCTGGGATCCTGTGGCTGCATGGGAGTTGAGCTCAAGCTGCCGTCCAGCTGTTAAGTTCATGTCACAGCCCCAGAAAGAGATCAAATCCCCAAATCTGAAGGACACTTGCTGCTGAATGCCTTTTACATTCACACCACTTCAAAGTTGTAAAATTGGAAGCTGAGCCAGGTCCCCTCCTCTCTCTTTCTCTCCCTCCCTCCCCCTCCATCTCTCTTTGTACAAATGAATCTCTCTCCAGTTTGGAGATTCACTAGCATGCTTAGATGTATATGCCCGGCTGTAAGAAATGGGTCTAGGGTCATATGCCCCCAGTAGTTTTATGTCAACTTGACACATGCTAAAATCATCAGAGAGGAGGGAACCCCAATTAAGAAAATACCTCCATAAGACTTGGCTGTAGGGCATTTTTGAAACTAGTGATTGACATGGGACAGCCCAGTACACTGTTGAGTAGTGCCACCCCTGAGCTAGTTGTCCTGGGTTCTAGAAAAGAGCAGACTGAGCAAGCCATGGAGAGCAAACCACTAAACAGCACCGCTCCATGACCTCTGCATCAGCTCCTGCCTCCAGGTTCCTACCTTGCTTGAGTGGCTGTCCTGACTTCCTTTGATGAAATCAGATAAACCCTTTCCTCCCCACGTTGCTTTGGCCACAGTGTTTAATCACAGCAATAGTAACCCTAAGACAGGTCTAAGAAAATGACCACACAGTCCTAAGTATTTCAGCAAGGCGGAAAGTTTTACTTCTGCAGAAGGCTATTCTTAAGCAGGGCCCCCTGGGGTTTTACTGCTAGTGAATGTGGATCTTCTGCTCCACCTCTCATTATTCTACAGGACTGGCTGACTTAGGGCAGCTGAAGAGCAGAGGCAATCTGGAGCAGAGACTGAGACCTTGGGTATGTATCTTGGTTCCAAGAAGTGCTGACCCTGGAGGAATTTGAGCTTCTTCCAAGTGGTTTCTTTAGATTATTTTAAGTGGAGTTTTGTTTTGTCTGACATTTTGATAGAGCATGCTTTTACCCCAGCACTCAGGAAGGAGGCAGTGACAGGTGGACCTCTGTGAGTTCGAAGCTAGCCAGGACTATGTAGTGAGACCCTGACTCAAAAACGACTGCACATTTCATTGACATTGACCGTGTGTGTGTGTGTGTGTGTGTGCGCGCGCGTGTGTGTGTGTGTGGTGTGTATGCGCACATATATGCATGTGAGCACGTGTGTTTTCCTGTTGTTTCTGCCCATCAAGAATCCCAATGAACACAGATGTTAGGACTGGGAATGGGGTGTAGATGGCTTTGAAACTGTTACAGACTGCAAAGGCTGTAAAATTGGAAGCAACGTAAAATTGCTGTATGCACTGGAAATATAAATTTTACAGGGATTCATTTTCTCTTATTGTGATGTTAAGTTGGGAGCATCACCCCAATCCCTGGCATCCATCCCTGGCATCCATCCCAGCCCCCTCTGGCCTGGGAGTTGCATTGGTCTGGACTCTCCCTGGCCTGGGAGTTGCACTGGTCTGGACTCCAAATCCCAGCATGCCAGGTCCTGACCCCTCCTCCGGGGTCCTGTCCCCCGGACCACTCCCACAGGGTATTTAAGTGGGTGCCCAGAGGAGGAACACGTGGTCCCGGGTTTTGCATGTTTCTTTCTCCTCTGCCATGCTCTTGGCCACCTGAGAGTGTTGCGTTTATTAAAACATGGGCATTTTAATTCTGTTTAATTTGGCCTGATTGGATTTCTGTGTGCTGGCAGAGAGGATTTTTCTTAACACTTATCTGTAGAACCTCTACAATATATTAAACACATATTCAATATGTATACTATGTATTATACATACTTAAAACATGTATATATGTGTGTTTAGATACAGATTTAGCATGAAAGTAGGAGTGTTTGGGACGAGGAGGGAGAGTGGCTCAGGGAACAAGGTTGGGAAAGTGATGAAGAAGAAGAAAGCTATAACATGTTTATGTGTGGATACACTGCAGCGAAACCCATTACTTTGTACAATGAATCCTCACTAATGGAAATACCAATAGAGGTGTGCTCTCAGCTGGAAAGGAGGGGCATGCTAGGGGAGCTTGGGAGGGCACCCCTGCTCTAAAGTAGCACACAGCTTGCTGGAAATGGATTCTAGCACTCTGTGGAAGGTGGACCTGGCAGGAGATGGAACTGAGTATCAAGATAAGGAAGTTTCTGGGCATGGTGGTGAAGGAGCAACTGCCCTTTCTGCTGCTCACAGTGACATGCAAAGGACAGGATGGGACCGCCAGACAGAAAAAAACCCACAGGATGGAAGGTGTGGCAGCTTCACATCCTGTCATGGTGGGCAGAATGAGAAGTCCATTCATCCTGCCGTAGGGAACAGCCAGCACTTGACTGGAATGTCACTACTGTTAGCACTCAGGGGATTACAGGGACAGAAGACATGAACTTGCTGCTACCTCAGCTACCAAGGCTGAGGCCTCCACAATGTTCTGGGTAAAGCAATTATGTCTGCTATGCAAATGAAGTTGATGTAAATATTTATGAATCGTTTGCCTGTTTCTCTCTGGGGAATCTCCAGGAAGCAGTGGCCACCCAACCCCCTCCATCACCAGCTCCCCATGCTTCCTAAAGATGTCTTAAGAGGGAAAAAAGCAAGGGACGGAGCTCCATAGCCCGCTGAGGCTGTAGGGCTAGGTGTGAGAGAAGGCAGGAGAATGCGGTCTTCTTTGGTCTCCGCCATGTTTGCCAGCAAGAATAACTCAATAGCAGCACAATGCCTTCGGCACTTGTTCCACACGCTCTGAGCTGCTGAACAGAAGAAAGAGCAGACAGCGGGAGCAGGTACCTGTCCCCCACAGAGCTGGTTGTGCCCGTGCTGGCTAGCTGTTGTCAACTTAGCACAATCTAGAGTCACCTGAGAAAAGGAACCGCAACTAAGAACACGCTTCCGTCAGATTGACCTGTTGGCAAGCCGTGGTGTAGTTTCTTGACTAACGATTGATGTGGGAGGGCCCGGCCCATGGTGGGTGATGCCATGGGTAGGTGGTCCTGGATTATATCAGAGAGCAGGCTGAGGAAGCCATGGAGAGCAAGCCAGTAAGCAGCCTTCCTCTATGGCCTCTGCTTCAGTTCCCGCCTCCAGGTCCCTGCCTTGAGTTCCTGTCCTGGCATTCCTAGATGAACTGTATGCTAACCTATAAGCCAGATTAACTTTCTTCCCCAAGGTGCTTTTTGTCATGTTCTTATCACAGCAACAGAGAAACGAAGACGGTACCAGAGCCAATTGGGAGCCAGATCCTTTTCTAACAGACAGGGCAGAGGATGTGCCTTGACCACTGACCACACTTTTAACAAGGCAGACTGTTAGAGAACCAGGCTGTGCTCACTCCCAGTCACAAGCCCTTTCTATCTTGTCTTTATAGGGCATGAGGCCCCTGTGATGTCCACAGTAGGTGGGGACCCTTTGAGGATACTTCAGGCCCCTCCCAAGAGACAGTCAGTGGGACTCCTTCATGGAGAGCCAGCGTAGATCAGATCCAGCCCCAGGGGGCTCTACCCTCTGTATGCAGGGGCTCCGGGAACCCTGAGGACTCAGGACACTCAGTGAACAGGGACCTCCTCCTCCAACAGGACCCCCTGCTGAGGCAGGAAAAGGTGCTTATCTGGCTCCTGTTCCTGGAGCCACCTGGCCAGCAGAGCATCCAGGAAATGAATCACCCGAGAAGGCGCAGCTCCCACGTCACTGGATCCCCTAACTATGGGGAGGAAGGGATGTGTCATCTGTTTTCATACCTCAGAAACTGACAACCGTCTTCTCTGTGGCGCCTCAAACGCTTACACTTAACATTAATTTCGTCTCACGCTCTTTGAGGCACAGCTTCAGAATCTGTAACCTGCCAATCACACCCTACGAGGAGTCGGGCTCACAGGAAGAGACTACACTCAGCCTCGTGGGTGAGGTTGAGACCACGCCTGGGGAGGACGACACTGCTGTCACAGGGAGCATGTACACACACCAGCCTGTTCCATAGAGCTCAGGGAAACACCACAGACAGGTCCTCCCTAAGCCCTCCATCCTGCCAAGCCCCGAGACCTCCTTACACCCCCAGAGCAGCACTTGAGTACTTTACCCAAGGAGACAGAATGCCTCCAGAAACAACACCTCCAAGTCCCAGCTCTTTCCCTCCTGGCTCATGCTTGCTTCAGATTTTCTCATCGTTATGGTTTCAAGGAATCCCTTCACCTTCTGGGTCCCATGCCTAACCCCTCTGAAGAGTTTAGGGTTTGAGGGGAGATAAGAGGTCCTGCTCATCTTGATGTCCCTGGTACAGTGTACCCCACCAGCCCTAGAACCAAAGACTCAAGAATGAGGCAGTGGGAGGAATCAGGGCACCGTGGACAGTGCCCTGAGGATTGTGTGGGTCCAGGACAGGGGGCCCTGTTGAGTGCACAGAAGCCAGGTGTGCATTGGAGACAATGCAGCAGCTGGAGCTAGCCTCTCAGAACCCCACAGATGTGTTAGCTGCCACCCCAGCCCACAACACCCCTGTCTGTTTCCCAGCTAGGATCACTGCAAACTTGCTTTATGCCAGATAAGTGTGTGTGTATGCTGGCACTGCCCCTGAGGAGCATGCTTCTGGAGGCCACACTCTGTCCTTGGACTTCAGCCTCCAAGAGCTACAAGAGTCTAATGTGTGTGGTTCATATGCCAGTAAGTCTCTCAGGTAATGCTCCTTCTGCCCCACATACCCGGTAGGAGAATGCAGAGCTCCGCCAAACACCAACTAACAACCCTGGCTGGCCATGGCTTGGGGCGGGGGGGGAGGGGGGAATAGCAAAGCATTTTCTCTGAGTATCTTTTGCAGCAACAAAGATGTAAATAAGAGAGACTGCTACCCATGGCCTTTGTCACCTTATCCCCTGGGTCTACTGCAGAAGGGCAGTTAGCACCCTGAGGTTACTGCCTCGCTACTGTGTACCAAGGGGCATTCATCCTGCATTGTGGATCTGAGCTTGCCCAAATGAGGCCACAATGGCTCTGCTTCTCATTGCTCTCTCAACAGCCTCCTCCCAGACCCACAGCCAGAGCACATAGGGAAGTCACTGTGTACTCCATCCTGCTCCAGCTTAGGAGGATGACTTTGACATCCCTGCCTTCCCTCTCATCGTGGAGGAAATGTCCTATAGAGAGGAAGAGGGAAGCTCAAAGCAGCCACATCTAATTCCTTGTCCTCCTGATTGACACAGCAGCCTCTGTTTCAGACACCGACAGGCACTCGGGACACAGCTGATACCTAAGGACCTGGGAGTGGGATGAGGAGGACTAGACATGAGCTTCTTCAGTGGGTGGGGAAGCTGAACGCTGCCTGGACTGGTAAGCTGGGGAATGCTGGCCAGCTGAGACATTTTTTGCCCATTGCTAGGCTATAGCCTGGAGGGCCTAGACGACAATGTCCTGGGGCTTGAAAAGTCGTGTTTATGGCCTAGAGGTCCTGTGTGCTCTGGGACAACTGTGACAGGACTAAGAAGATAGAGCCTACCATGCAGACCCTACCCCCCCCACACACACACTTAAACATGCACATATACCGCACACTAATAAACATAAAATAAACATCTGTGGAGGAGCACGCATAAGCACCTTCTCCAAACACTCAATTTCCATGTTATTTGCATACTGACAGGTATCATAGGTCAGCTAGAGGGGACCTGAAACACCCTGGCCATGCAGGTCCTGCTCAACACCACATCCTTCTCTACAAGGACATGAGCACTGGGGCGGCTGATCTCATTCTTCAATTCAACTGGATCTGTAAAGAACTAAGGGATGCACCCTTGCAGGTCTGTGAGGGCATTTCCTGGAGAGATTAACTGGAGAGAGGAGAGCCTCCCCCTGAGTGGGCAGTGCCTTCCCAGGGCAGTCCAGATAGAAAGAGGTCTTGGGAGAAGGCCTGCTGCCTCCTGCTTTGGTGTCTGTCTGGTGAGTGTGTCTGTCCTGCTGCCGCCACGGCCACCACCATCCTTTGAGATGTCAGAACCCAGCTTCTTTGGCCTCCCATTATGGACTGAAGACAGTTCCCTAGGGATCTTCTAGGCCTTCAGCACAAGATTGGGACTTCTGAGACATATAGCCTCGTGGTTCTCAGCCTCCACAGCATGAGAAAGTCACTGCTGGATGACCCGGACAAGATCATGTAAGCCAGTCTAATATATACCCGTCCTATCAATTCCTTCTCAGAAGCCTGATGAAAACATCCACAGGTTCTGGCATCCATAAGTTCTGGCATCCATAGGTCTTGACATCCATAGGTTCTGGCATATGGCAGGATCCAGGAACTGATCCTCCATGGACATCAAGGGGTAACTATGTTCCTTAACAATAGGCTGCCACACCAAGTTATGGCACGTCACTCTGAAGAGGGCTGTCACTCTGGGCTTGCTCATGTGACTGTTGGAGTGTGACAAAGTTGGAAGGTGCAGGCCAGGCTCAAGGTGGGTCCCAAGGTGGCCTGCACTCACCTATCTTCTTCCATGTATCCTCCATCCTCCAGTAGGCCAAACTGGCTTTTGTACAAAGTAGCCTCAGGATAGACTATCAGGTAGCAAAATCCAAACTTCCCTCTCTTCCTGAGACTGGTTTTGGATCTCAAACACTACCACATCTAGCACATAGGACAGGGTAGGGAGATGCCACTCATTGACAGAATGAGCTACAGTTTGTATCTTATCATGTCCAATATTATCTGTGCGACACATGCAACATGGATGTGCCACAGGAAACCAAAGGTGACTGGGCCACCTGGATCTAAAAGAAGTCCAGTGGGCTGGAGATATGGTTCAGTGACTAAGAATTCCTACTCCTCTCGCAGAAGACTCAAGTTAGGTTTTCATGCATCCACACCAGCAGCTCACAGTTACCTATGCCTCTAGCAGCAGGGGATCTGACACCTCTTTCTGGCCTCCATAGGAGCTACACACGCATACACATACACCCACAGACACATAATTAAAAATAAAAATAAATCCTTTTTTTTTTTTAAAGAAAGAGGCTCAAAGGTCACATGTGCTCTGGAGTCTGGAGCTGGGGTCTAAAACCACACTTCTCAGATGGCACAGCACACTCTAGTTAATACAGCTTTGAAAGTAAGCATTGATGCTGGTGATGTCTCTCCCAGGGATGCTGGGCTCCATGCCAGGTTCCGAATTACAAGGGAGCCAGGTTGTTGGCCCAGCACTTGGGGCTAGATGATCCCATTTGAGGAAAAAAAAAAGCAATCTTCTACATTGACCTAACCAGAAATCAAAGCTACACAATGGCCCTACTGGTCTACCTTTTGTTCCAGGGTCCAGCTTCCAGCAGAGATATGGAACTTAGGCTAACCTGAATACCTGCCATCTCCTTGGAGAGTGGCCTAGTCTGTTATGCAGAGGGGATTCCATTCAATGGTATACAGTGTGTATATATATATATATATATCATGTCAAAGGAATTGCTGTAAAGAATATCAGAGAAACATCAAAGTCTGGCTTGGTCACTGAAATAAATCTTTGCCATGAAAACATGTGGACCTGAATTTGTTCCCTAGAACCTATGTAAAAATGGTGGCCTGTGCTTGTAATCCAAGGGTTGAGACAGAGAAAGGCAGATCCCTGGAGTTTGGTGATTAGCTAACTTCACTGAAATGGTGGGCTCCAGGTTCAATGAGAGACCTGTGAGCAAAAAGGGAGTGGGGACTGGAGAGATAGTTCAATGGTTAAGAGCAGAAGAGCCCTGACTACTTCTTACAGAAGATCTGGGTGGCTCATAATTATCTAATTTGAAGGAATCTGATGCCCTCTTCTGGCCTCCATGATGTACACACACACACACACACACATACACTCACGCACTCAGACATGCGTGTGAGCACACTTATGCTCACCCTGCTCAGAAGTGTCTCCTAGGTTATTCCAGATACAGTCGGGTTGATAACAAAGATGAGCCTTAACATGCTCAGCTCGGATGCTCTATTATATGGCCAAACAAGGTAACGTGTGTGTGTGTGTGTGTGTGTGTTTGTGTGAACATTTATGAACACACACAGAGAGAGATGGAAAGAGCAATAAAGAACATCAGAGAAATGTGGACACTTTCTTGAAGTGTTTATTATTCTAATTATCATTGATTCTCACATCACCCAAATGTAGTTTCATATTTAGCAATAAAATGTGAATTTCTCCTCTGACACAGCAATGGCTTTGAAGGGCATCTTTTATTCTTCAAAGTTTCCACAGAAAGCCAGCAACTCTCCCAGTGTTTGAAGAGAAAGGATCTTTAATAGGAGACTTGATAGATGCTCAGCTAGCAAAGGCTCTGGGGATCCACAAGTGACTAGGATATTCCTACTTGGCCTTCAGGTAAATGTGGCTCCCACTTCTTGGAGCAGAAGGAGCAAGACCCAGAGAGACTGAGATGGGGACAGAGCTGTCCCTAGACTGGCTCTGGCACACTACAGCCACGCAAAAAGGTGAGCTAACTGGTTAGGGCAGTGGTCACTCACATGTATTCCACACACAACAGCAAAACATCTGACTGACTCTCATAGCATGAGGAGGCTGACAGACAGTTAGGACAGCTTTGGGAGCTCAGGAAAGTGGGATTTTCATTACATAAAGGCACACCTCATCCATTTGAACACTAAGTGACACCTGCATGTCTTCATCGGGCTCTAACTGCAAAAAATTCTCCGGTGCCTAAGGCGAGGCTCAGCCTTCTATTTGAGGAAGCAAGAACAGGCAACTGATGAGATCTGCTTCAGAGGTAGAAACCAGCTCCATTTTCTTAAGACAAAAGTGAGAAGTGACAACTAAGATCAGTGCACGAGTGTGAGCATGCACATGTGTTTGTGCATGTGTGCGCACACGTGTGTATGTGCATGTACATGCATGCACATGTGTTAGCTTGCTGAGCCACATGATAGAGCACTGTGGATGAGCACGTTATCATGCTCATCCTCATTATCAGCCTGACTGGATTTGGAATCACCTAGGAGACACCTATGTGCAGGTCTGTGAGAATGTTTCCAGGCACGTTCAACTGAGGAGGGAAGGCATACTCTGAGCATGGCCATGCAGCAACATCCAATAGCCCAGAGTCTGGGATTGAATAAAGAACGAAAAAAAAAAAAGTGAGCTGAGCACCAGTGTTCATGTCTCTGCTTCCTGAGTGGGATGTGGCCAGCTGCCATCTTTGCTAGAGTTCCTTCTCCTGCCTTAAGTTACATTTGTCAGGCAGTTTGTTAGAGCAACGCAGCTGCAGAGACACCACCACCATCACTGGCTCAACAGCTCTTCCTGCCCCGATGTTGCAAAGCTCAGGGCACAAAGGTACAGACCCTACAGTCATCCTCCTCATTGGCAGGAGCTGTGCAGCAAGGCCTACCGGGTGCCTAAAAACACAGACAGTGCAAACCCACATGTACACTGAGAGCTTCACTCCTCACTCAAGAGAACTTACTTGCTTCTAGGGCTCTGGCACATCCAAAGAGCCAGCATCCCTCACTACTCCTGTGCTTTGGGGCTGTGATGAAATGAAACAAGAGCCACTTGAACACAAGCTCTGCCATGAACCAAGATGCTACTGGGTGACTAATAAGCAGGGAGCATATACCTCTGGACAAGGGAAATGACTGTGTCCTTAGTGGGATGGAGCAGTTCAGTGAGGGGTGTAACACCTCCATGCAGAGTGGCCCACTGTTTAAAACTTGAGACCTATTTCTGGAATTGTCCATGTCATAGTTTTGGGCAGAGGTTGGGTATGGGTGACTAAAATCATCTATAAGGGACAACTGATACTAGTTTCAATTCACACCACACACACACACATGAACTAGTTCACATCACACAGATGAACTAGTTCACACCACACACACACATGAACTAGTTCACATCATTTAGTGATGGAAAAAAGGCTTAAGTCCTGAAGCCTAAAATCAGGTCCACCTGCGAACATATAAACTGGAGTTTTGAAGGGATGTTATTGGATCAGCTTCTACAAGTAACTGAAAAATAATTTCATAAAAATCACCAACTCTCATAAGCCACATTGGGGAACAACCTCTAAAATATAAACCAAAACTGTCCTCATCCACAACAGCCAAGACTGCCCCTGAAAACCCCCTGCTGTTTGGCAGCTGCAAGTCCTTCAACCACAGATGACTAAGCTGATTCTGTTTCTCTTTTGTCTTTGTGTTTCAGACAGGGTTTTGTATGTCACTTAGGCAGGCCTCAAACTCTTGTATCCCCTGCCTCAGCCTCCCGAGTGCAGGGTGACAGGCTCACCATTCTAAGACTCCTTGATTCTCTCAGTAGTATGTCATCCCCACTCTCCAGCAACAAGAAATAAAATCAAACAAAACCCACTCCCACCTCCTCCCCTCATCACCAGTCAGTATCCCAGCAAACCCCTAGTTCTTATAAATAAATCCAAGGAGACGGGGCCTCTGGGGGAAAAATACATCACACGTATAATGAGCCCGCAAATCAGTGTGTAAGTTCCTTAAGTAAAGGAACTTTATCCACATTCCTTTCCTCCTCCCACCCCTTTCCTCTTTGGATCCCCAGGGCCCACCTACTGTAAAATACATGGAATATATGTGACGTAAACACCATACAATTAAATAACTGAGAATTTCATTTTGACACCTAAACAAAAAATTTTTTTTAATCAAAAGGTGTTACTTTGCTAGAACAATCCCAAGAGCAGCTACCTGAGTTCCTTCACCCATGTGTAGGGACAACTGACATCTCTGGGGAGGGAAGGGTTTATTGGGCTTCACTTCAGCATTGCTGTTCATCACAGAAGGAAGTCAGGACTGGAGCTCAAAGAGGGCAGGATCCCAGGGGCGAAGGCCATGGAAGGGTGCTGTTTACTGGCTCGCTTCCCCTGGTGTTCTCAGTCTGCTTTCTTTCGTTCTTGTCCCCTCCCCCTTGGTTTTGTTTTGTTTGTTTTGAGACAGGGTTTCTCTGTGTAACCACTCTGGCTGTCCTGGAACTCACTCTGCAGACCAGGCTGGCCTCAAACTCACAAAAATCCACCTGTCTCTGCTTACCTAGTGCTGGGATTAAAGGAGTGTGCCACCATCATTGGGCAGCCTGCTTTCTTATAGAACCTAGGACCAACAGCCCAGGGATGGCACCACCCACCATGGGCTGGGCCCTCCCCTGTTGATCACTAAGTGAGAAAATGCCTTACAGCTGGGTCTCATGGCAGCATTTTCTCAGCTGAGGTTCCTTCTTCTGATGACTCCAGCTTGGGTTAGGAGCCTGACATACGTAGCTCAGCGGTGTTCACGGTTCAAGTCCCTCTTCCATTTGGTTCTATACCCCTTAATTTCCACTTAGGGGGCACTACTCTGCTCCAACTGTTGTCTAATTGCTTAAGCAACATGTACCATACTTCAGGAAGATAAGCCCTGGCACCAGCAAATGTCCCCAGCAGTCACACGGGCAGTTAGCACCCTTAATCACGTTCTGGTGGAGTCATTGACACTGTGGAGCAAGCACAAAACACTAGAGGGTGAGGGTTTGGGCTGGGGGATGCTGGGGCACAGACCCCAACCTCACACAGTGGCTCTTCGATATCTTCCCCAGGGGTCTTCATCCCACACCTGCTGCTGCCCCAGGGCTGGAGTCAGCTCAGCCCTGTGGCTGAGAATCCAAGCATTTTGAGGCCAATCCTCTCAGGCTCCCTGGTCTCTTAGACTCAACCTGTCTCCTGCTAGGAGACCGTTTATTCCCAGCTTCCGGGACAGGGACTAAAGGATGCCACTCACGCACAGCCACCTCTATCCAGAGCCTTTCTGGAGAGCGGAAGAAGGTGACCAGGGACTGTCCACAACCAAGTCTTTTGGTACTGCAAGTGCCTTGAAAGCAAGCCCAGGAGGCTGGGTGTAGGAAAGGACCTCAGCTCAGTGACTGTCAGCTGCAGCAGGCACCTCCTAGGCAGTGTGCCCTTCATTCCCAAGATGCCCTCCCCAGTAAGAACTATATTTTGATAGGTTCCTTTTCTTCCTTCCTTCCTTCCTTCCTTCCTTCCTTCCTTCCTTCCTTCCTTCCTTTCTTTCAAAGACTTTCAGGAGTCCCTGTGGGGGTCTAGAGGACACCTCCAGGTCTTAGCTACCAATTTTCCATGGCCTTTCTGGCATTTTCTGGGTTCTGCTTGCCCACATGGCAAGCCCATCCATGACTCCTGATGGGGCTGATCCAAACACTGAAGTCTGCTTTTAAACCCAGAGCTTGGTCTCCTGGGGACACTTAGCTGCTGCTGAAACTCTCATCTCCAGTGCACAGACCAGCCCTTCCCAGATCTGCCGGTGTAAGCAGACTGTATGCATCCCCCCCCCCCAAAGCCTTAGCAACTACATGCTGGCACCTCACATTTTAATTCCCTTCGGTTATGATTCACGGTGCCATCTGTGGACAGATAATGAGGGACAATAATCCGAGAATAGCCATCAAGGCCTGTGTGCAGCGGTTTCAGGGTTAGCGCCTGTGAGCTGTTGGGAGGGATAGGAGCCACACCAGGACAGGCTGTGCACCCCATCCACTGCTCAAACTGGACCCAGCAGACCTGATGAGAGGACACTAGGCCCGTCTGACGTCACACCACCAGTTGTCCTCAGTCACTGGAAGGAGAGTGTGGCCACACAATCCAGGAAAGAACCACAGGCAACAGGCTTTAGAGTAGAGCACAGGAAACCTGCTGAGCCCCAGGAGAGCAGTCATCCCTGCCTTCTAGGCCAGCTGGATGAGTGGACAGTCCTCTGGGTTATGACGAAGGAGGTGTACCCCTCCACGCCTGCACGCCTGCATAAGCCCAGCAAATAAAGATACATGGCTTGTTTACACTTTAAAACCGTGGGCAAGGTCATACTTTAAAACTGATCGGCCATTAGGCTAGTGACACTCGGTCATCAGACGTCGTTTTGCGTTTTCTGCGCTTCTCCCGCCTCCTCTAATCAGGGAATGTAACCCTGGGACCAGCAGGCATGTGTTTGCACAGCCTTGCACGCTCTTTCCCATCCACGCTGTGCTCACCATTCAGCTCCTGCACCAGGCTCAGCTATGGAGTCCTGCAGAAAAGGATCAGAGGAGTGTGCAAGACTGCTAATCTCCTCTCCCGGGGGTTTCTGCAAAGCCACTGCAGACACACAGGCCCACCTTCCTGTGAATCAGGGAGATAAACAAGCTCGGGCGGCTGCCTTGGTGTGCAGGTAGCAGAATCCAATATCCAAGCCCCTGCGACATTTCATGCTGGGTTTAATCTGGGAGCCAGGGAGAGGTCAGGTGGGTACAGGAACAACCTAGCAGGGAAGAGGTGGGAGCCCAGACCCAACAGACTCCCTGCACCTCCTCTGCTGACCTGTCACGTGGTCACACAGATGAAAAGCATGTGGCGATTCCAAACTGCAAAGCCAGCTAAGTCCTGGCATCTGCAGCATTCACACATACGCGCGCACGCACACACCATCAACCTTTCATGCAGCGAGCACAGCAAGCTTCAGAAATGATTCCCAGAACTCTAATGGAGCATGATTGACTAGAGCGAGGATGCTGTTAGAATTATCCACCTGTGTCACTGAATGGTAAGAAGCCCCCCACCCTCCGCCCTTTTCAGCCAAAGCAGTACTGCCACGCACAGAGAGAGCAAACACTCGCTGGACCTGGGGGCCTGCACGTGTCTCCTGGGGAAGAGGCCCTGGAGCTGTGAAGAGGTGGAGCCCAGCATGCCCTTGTACTGTGCCGGCTCCCTCTACAAAGAGACACACCATCCCTACTGTGCATGGAGTTTGGAGTGTGCGTGCAGGCAGGCCATGGTGCACCACCTGACTCTTTAAATGGAAATGAATAGGAAAGGATGGCCAGAAAGAGACAGTGTGCATTGGGACCACTTTGAGGGCAGAGGACGAGTCTCCTCCTGGCCCCGTGGACACTGAAAGCCCACAGCCTGGTCTAAGAGGCATGCAAGGTTAAGGCTGCGCCTGATGTCCAAAGGCTGCCAGCTTGTATTTTAAATGGCCTGACTCAGCGAGGCACCTGACCTGAGAGAACAAAGCAATTGCTAAACTGCAGGTGCCCCACAATGTGGCTGCCACCAGAGCCACCACAGCAGGGACCCTCCAGCTCCCAGGAGGAAGCTTTCTAAAGAGAAACTTCAAGTCACCCCTTAGTACCCAGGTGTAGGCCAAAAACAGTGAGCACTTCCTCCAGAGGGAACCAGAAGCAGATGGATGATCAAGTCCTTGTCTCACAAAGCCACCAGCCATACTTAGTACTGGCAGCTGGCCCAGGTACATCCACCACCTGAGGCCCCTCTTTCATTGATTACAAGACACAAGTTAATGTCTTTCAGATTTACCTAGCCAAGGCTGAGGGACCCGCCTCCTCGGTCAGATTAAGGGTGGGGCTATAAAGCCTGGTGGTGGACATATTAAATATTGTGTATGAGTGTCTTGTTTGAATAAATACCTGTGCACCACACGTGTGTCTGGAGTCAGTAGAGGCCAGAAGAGGGCACCAGGTCCCCTGGAAGTGGAGTTAGAGTAGGTTGTAAGCCACCATGTGGGTGTTGAGAATCAAACTCAGGTCCTCTGGAAGAGCACCCAGTGATCTTAACTGCTGAGCCACTTCCTCAGCCCTATGAATATCTTTTATGCAATTAATCAAGAGTTACCAACCAAAACTCAGCAACTGACAGTTTCCAAATCACAGAGCTATAGTGTATGCCCAGCTGAGGAGTTCTGGAACACTGAGGGGGAGGGGGGGAGGGGGAGGGCCAAGGTGAGCTTACATCTGCTGGGTTGTTTCCAGAACCTTCAACAGGGCTCCTCTGTGGTTCCAAATAGGCCCTGTGTCACCCGAGTTTTGTTTCAAGTGTGCCCCATTCTGCTGACTCTGAGCTGAGAAACACATGCGTTTTTATTGTCACTGACCCAAAGTAGGTGATTTTTATGTTTGCAAATGGGGTACCTGATAGTTAAAGGGGTCCCCTGAAAGCCAAGCTACTTACAGACAAGCTATTTACAGAGAAATATCATGTTCCAGAATGTTCCTTCTGTCTCCCCTACTATCTCCCGCCCACCCCATTCACCCACCGTGAAGAGGAAGCTGAACCCTTAAAGCCCAGCAGGAAAAGAGGTTGTAGTCTCAAGGCTGCCCTTCCTCAGAAGGAGTTCCCACCCCTCTTAGCCTCTACTGTGCTCTGTTTTGCATCAGCTTTTGTTTTTGAGACAAGGTGAGAAGGCAGATTCACCAACTCCAAATCTGGAATCCGGAGAGCCTGACGGGGGAGGGGCTTCCTCATGAAGTCCTCAAGGCAGCAGGCTACCCTCAGTTCCCACCATCTCTGTCCTGTCCCTCCCCACCTGCAGAACCTAACGCTCTCTGCTCTCTTCCGTGTTTAAAGGAACAGAACTCACAGTCCTCGGAAGGAGGCTCCAAAGAAACACATGGAGACAAAGGCTTCTCTCCTGTCTATTTTATAAACAATAACGCTTCCTATGGTGTTCAAATAAATAATCCCTGAGCCGAGTAACTCTGAATGCTCTTGAATATTCATGGAGATTTCGAATGCTTTCCGGCTCCAGAGGAGACTCTCACTTAAGAAATGTCACCAAAGCTGCCCCCCTTGCACCGAGTTTAAGGTCATTTCTTTGCCTCACATCATGAACTTGAGAACTGTGGGAGGTGTGGGAGATCCTGTTTTCAGAGGCCAAGACATTGATTGACCAAGGTGGGGCAGGTTGATGCAAGTGACAGGTGAGGGAGCCTGCTGGCCCTCGGTGGGGAGAGAATTCAAGATAGCTAGTCTCGTGTTGGGGAGGGGCAACCAGGGCTCCTTCTCTGAGGGGTCAAGCAGAGGGCAGCATTCAGATCCTGTGGATGTGCAGGAGTAGGGGCTCTTTCAGGTCTGCCACTGTTAGCTTTCCTGAGATGCCAAGATTATCCATGGATGCTCAACAAGCCTGGACCAGATTAGCATTTCAATGCAACTCTAAAGCAGATGGCTCTCCCCAAGTGGGGGTGGGGGTGGGGGTTGGGGGGCAGCAGCCAATCCCTGAGCCCTGAACAGAACAAGACCAGGGAATGGTGAGGGGGTCCATTCAGCCCAGATGGACCGGCTTCTCTCGCCCTGGAAGTCCCACCACACATTCTCTTGAGGCTCCAGTTTAGAACTGCAGGAGGTGAACTCCCCAGCACTCAGGAGCCAACTCCTTTGTAGTATATCCCTTTTTTCACTCTTTGTGTGTGTGTAGGGAAGGGAGGGGCTACAGACTGTTCAAAGTCCACACACACACACACACACACACACACACACACACACACTTGCCCTTCTCTGAAGAAACTGCCTATCTATAGTAAAATCTTGTATTATTGACCTTGGAGGAGGACGAGGATCGCGGAGAGATGGAACGTTGTCTTCTGAGAAGCAAATTCATCCTGGGCTGTGCAGGTTCTTTAACAGCCATATACTTCTGACCTCTGCATCCAACCCAGTGTTCTCACGGCAATTAGGTAACTATACCACCGAGCTTAGAATTCCACCTCCAGCAATCCAAAAGACGAGATGTCACAAGGTACCGTCTGAGCTGCAGAGGAAGTCCCCTCCCGACATCTCCACTGACATAACTGTCAAATGGACTGACCCACAAGTTCCTTGTTCTGTGGCTACGAAGGTCATTTAACTGCTTCCACAGCGGAACGTGTCATACAGGGCAACCCAAATCTATGTTCCAAGGCCATATCACTTATATTTAGCTGAGAATAAACAGGTTTTTAAAGTTTTCCTTTAAAGCAGTTCAGGGGCTGGGAAGATGGCTCTCCAGCACTGGTTGCTCTTCCAGAGGACCTAAGTTAGGATCCCAGCACCCACATGGTGGCTCATATCTATCTGTAATTCCAGTTCCAGAAGATCCAATGCCCTCCTCTGGCTACCATGTGCAGCTGCATGCATGTGTGCAAATCTACAAACACATACACATAAACAATAAGAGAAACCTATAAAGTAGAGTCAAAGTTCTTTGTCAAAAAACTCACACATGCTTATACATACACATGGATCTACTTTAAGCCTTGCTGTTTTTCTATAGAATTTTCGGTAGTAGAAAGCCCGTTATAAACAACCTGCCTGAAACCCGGGTAAACGATGGCCTTGCTATTAGGCCCTTCTCTATGGAGAGAAGCCAGGGCCACTAGGTGTTGCTCCACTAGGGCAGAATTCCCACTGTCTGGAAGGAGAGGGTCATCCGACAGATAGGAAGCCACTCCAGGTCAGCTAGTGAAGGTTGATTCAGGAAGAAATAGACTCCCAGGGCCCACAAGGCACCAAAGGAGGGCTGCAGAGTGTGGTTGCCAGGGCAACCTCACCCCCAGAAAGGCCCTCCTGGGGAATGATGTGGCAAGATCCTCTTTCTTGCATCTATCCAGAACACGAGGCAGTTTTAGGGGGCTAGAGAGGAAAAAGGGAGATGGCGGGGACTGGGTCTCCCTAAGGGAGGAATTAGTTCCCTCCAGTAGGACCCAGGGGGCAGAGCCAGGATCAAGGAAAGAGAAAAGGAACAAGACTAGGCAGATGTGTCAGGTGCAGTGAGAGGGGCAGTCCTCACGGAAGAATAAGTCCCGACCTGAGCCATCAGGACATCACCTTCGGCCCCACAACATATACCGAGCCTGTGCCAGAGAGGAGTCTGTATGCTGAAGAATGGAACCGAGTGACTCGGCTGGGAGGGTGGGCAGACGCCACAGGAGCAGATCAAAACCCAGGGATGCCATCCCAGCAGTGCTGCCTGAGGCTTGGGCACAGGGGAGCAGGGGGCTGGAGGAGCCAGAAGTAGTGTGAGCAAGGACTTATCACCTCTTTCATCCTCCCCAGAGTGATGTCAAGAGCTGGTGTCCATGCTCACTGGGTGGGGCACTCGATGCTTGTGTGGTGACCAGAAAGCGTGTCTGCAGAAAAGTGCAAAGATGCCTGGACATGAACCCGCTTTGCAGACATGCCCAAAGGTGTACCGTGACAATAGTATTTATTAATCCTATTACGTCAACAATGTCACACTGTAGTATAGAAGCAATTAGGCCATAGCCAACTATGAAATTGCAGGGCCATATTTGCCGTGTGCTGGCCACAGGTCACAGCCATGATTGCTCAGGTCACATTAAGCTCAGAGGAAATTCCTTAATTCTGGCCACCACGAGGCAGCCCTGTCCTTGTTCTTGGATTCCGAGGGTTCCCTCTCTTCCCCACTGATGTCAGGGCCTACCACCCACAATCTGCAGCTTCTATCTACAAATCAGTGATGTGGCCTCTCTCTGCATCCTGAGACAGAGAAGACACTGCAGAAAAACCATGCCGACCTGTAGACATAGCTACCAAGTGGGGGAAACCACTGGGAATGTGGAGATGTTTGCTACCATGCAGGGGTAAATGGACTGAAGATGCAAGTATTGGTCATCATTGCAAAAACACCGTCTTAGTGTCGGTCCAGCTTTCTCTCTCTCTCTCTCCCTTTCTCTCTCTCTCTTTCTCTCTCTCTCTCCCCTCCACTCTCCCCCTCTCTCCCCTGGAACCCACACTGTATATCAGAGGATTGTGTGAACTGCTTGGCATCCTGCCTCCACCTCCTGAGTGCTGGGATTGCAGGCTGCATGGCTACCCCAACCTCAGCTCCTTGCTCACTGTGACGGTTCATCTTCATTTCAACTTGACTGGATTTAGAATTACTTAGGAGACACACCTCTGGGTATGTCTGGGAGGATTTTTTTTTTCAGAAATGCTGAACCTTCCTTCCAACAGGGAGGAGCCCCGACATGGAGAGGTCTGAGATAAAGGCAGGTGCCCTATGCCTGTCTTCATTTGTTTGTTCGTTGTTGTTGTTGTTGTCCTGGGTGGGTCTATTGCTGCCTTGCTGGTGTAGCTACCAACCTCTGCCGATGTTAAACTCTGGCTTCCTTAATCTTTCAACACAGACCAAAGCGTGCAGACAGCTGCTGTTGGCTTTCCAGCCCCTACGCTATGAGCCAAGCCAACACATAGGAGTGTGTGCTCCCAGTGCTCACCTGCCTCTCACACAGGAGTGTGTGCTCCCAGTGCTCACCTGCCTCTCACACAGGAGTGTGTGCTCCCAGTGCTCACCTGCCTCTCACACAGGAGTGTGTGCTCCCAGTGCTCACCTGCCTCTCACACAGGCGTGTGTGCTCCCAGTGCTCACCTGCGACTCATACAGGAGTGTGTGCTCCCAGTGCTCACCTGCCTCTCACACAGGAGTGTGTGCTCCCAGTGCTCACCTGCCTCTTGCACACGAGTGTGTGCTCCCACATGCTCACCTACCTCTCACATGTCCATTTGTTTTTGTTTTGTTTGAGATAGGGCCTCATGTGGCCAAGGCTGGCCCTGAACTCTCTAATTATCAGAGGCTAGTCTTGAACTCTGTTTCTTCCTACCTGAGTTTGGGGATTACAGGCCTGTGACACCACACCCAGTCTCTGCTGTGCTAGGGATGGAGCCCCATGGTGTGCCAGGAAAGCAGTCTGCCCACTGAGCCACATCCCAGCCCCAGGCCATATCTTTCTCTCATGGACTCTTGTCAACAACCCCGTTATGTTTGTTACATTTCTGAAGTGAAAATCACCCTTATAATGTTTTACAAAAAGAATGAAAAACACCATGCATTTCACGCCTGCATCATCCCCGGCAGGCCAAAATTAGCGGAACAAATGTTCTGAAGGACTCCTGAAAGAGACGCTGAGCAATCTTCAACACCAGTACCCACAAGCCCTTCTCCACAGCACTGCATCTCCCCCTGGCAATGGGTGGCAACATAGTCTTTAACCCAAACTGGGATGTTCTTGGAAGAAGACGCATTGTGCAGACATCTGCCAGGGGACACTCTGCCTTTTCCCAGCCCTCCCCCACCCCATGTAACAGGGACTGGCTCCTCAGAGGTCCTTGGAGAAAGCACCTGTCTGTGTTACCTGGAGCCACAGGAAATACTAATTTCCAGACTTGCGGCTTTTATCTCGGCACCCCACCTCCCCATTATTCGTCTACAGTGAGGCCTCTCTGACACAGACAGAGGAAGCAGAGGGGCTATGGGGCCTTCAGGACTGTCAGCAGCACCTGCTGTTCCCGTCAGTGAAACAAATAGAAGCCATCCAGGCCTCAGGAGGCCCATGTCACTAACACTCCAAACAACTCCCAGGAACCTGGGGGTCCACTCCACACAGACCTGAGCTGTGTTTCCAAGTCAGGCCTCAGAGTACAAGGGCAGGGATGAGTTTAGGAGAATCCATCTTTCTGAACATGAAGCAAAACCATGACAGAGGCAGCTGAGGGGCAGCCAGGCCCACTTTGGGGTGCAGTGCCAGGGGTCCAGGGTCTCCTCACCATGCCCCTGCTTGTGCCCCCACTCTCTTAAGTGTCTTTCCAGTGAGAAGCACAGATTAAAAACTGTTGCCTTGAAGCTAAATCATCTCCAGAGCTTAGATGCCAACTTACTATTTTCCACTCATGTAGCCAACAAACACGCATAGTCTGTGCCAGGTTGGAGCTGAGGAGCCAAGTGTACCTCACAGATGAATAACCAGATTCACCCTGAATGACGCCTTCCCAGAAGGCAGCTGGTGTGATCCCCACAAAATTGGGGGCAGCAGGAGTTGCTATGGGGGCTCTTTAATTCTGAAGGAATAATTTCTATGCATGTGTGAGTGTTGCTCATTTTCCTGTTTGTCTCTTTGCATAGGTGCACGTGTGTATGCGCTCACGTGTGTGCACGTGGAAGCCAGAGGACAAGTCTGTCATTCCTCGGGAGTGAGCCATCCACCTTGTTTTCTGAAACAGGTCTCTCACTGTGTCTTAGTTACTCTTCCATTGTGGCCAAAACACCATGACCAAGGCAAGCGATAGAGAGAAGAGTTTATTGTGGCTCATGTATCTTGACAGAGCGGCATGGCAGAAAGCGGCAAGCATGGTGGCGGGAGCCAGAAGCAGAAAGCTCACATAAACAGTAGGCCGGATGCAGAGAGTGAACTAGGAGAAGGGCAAAGCTATCAAACTTCCAAGTCTACTCCTAATGATGCATTTCCCCCAGCAAGGTTGTTCCTCCTAAACCTCCCCAAACAACGCCACCAATGGGGACCAGTGTTCCAAAGCCTGAGCCTTTTGGGGAGCTATTTCCCCTTCAAACCACCACACACAAGGACCTGGCCTCAGGGATCAGGTAAAGCTGGCTGACTACGAAGTCCCAGAGCCCCTTCTGCCTCTAGCTCCTGAGCACTGAGATTATCAGTACAAGCCACCATGCCTGGTGCTTTATGTGGGTGTGAGGCTCAAATGCAGGTCTGGCAAATGGTGTATTAACTGAACCACCTTCCCACCTCGGGAGCTTATCTGTGAAAGCCTTGCCAACCTGGAACTGGCTGTCCTCAGACTGACACATCCTCCTGCCTCTGCCTCCTGAAGGCTGGGATGACAGGCGTGTACCCCACTCCCGGCAGGAGTTCTCCCATAGTGCTAGCTGGTATCATCAGCTGCTGTTCATATTCTGGGAAGAGCTTCAAATAAAACCCAGACATGAAGGCAATGGGTCACAGATGGCCTGAGATTAACATCCTCTAGGGACCATGTCCCTGAAGCCAGCAGGGAACAGACCCCTCCTAATCCCAATGCTGCCATCTCTCACTAATTGAGATCAATTTGTCCTTATTAATGTCATGGCTGGCTGAGATTTCTCTCTCTTGAATAAATACCATTTCTTAAATATCAAACCTCTGAGGCGTATTCTCAAAATGTTAACAAGAAATGGAGAAGACTCACAGGCTAACACCATCCCCTGCACTGTGTGGATGCTTATATGGGGGTGCAGGTGTGTAGGGTGCATGTGTATGTGTGTGCTCGTACCTAGAGGCCGAAGGTCAGATGATGTCTTTCCTCAGATGCCATTCATATCTTACCTGGATCTGTGTGGGCATGTGTATATGTAATATGTGTGCAGTAGCTGCAGCATGCAAAAGAGGATACCAGATCCCATGGAAATAGAGTTACAAACAGTTGTGAGCTGTTATATGAATGCTGGGAACCAAGCCCAGGTCCTCTGCAAGAGCAGCCTGTGCTCTTAACCAGTGAGTCATCTCTCTGCCCCTGCTTTTTAAAAAGAGGCCCTTCACTGGTCTGGAACCCACTAAGGGGGCTCAGCAGGCTAAACAGTGAGCCCTAGGGATCCTCCTGTCTCTGCCTCCCCAGTGCTAGGATTACAAGTGTAAACCACCCTCAACGTTTTTATCCAACCATTTTGATGTAATGGATGAAAAAAAAGTCTCATCTGCTTCTTTCTCCATCCACATTAGCAACCAAGAGCCATGATGTAAGCATCTCACACATAAGAGAGCTCATTCCAAGCTAATGCAGGCTCGGGGAATGGCAAGCACCAGCCAGGGCTGCCACAGCCCCCTGTGGAGGAGACCACACATGGTCCTATGTGGAGTGAGTGATGTGCCTTCCAAGCCTTGGCCAACACTGGGCTTCTGTGCAAACTGCCTTCTTCCTCAGAAGAGGACTCTATTGATCCCGCCATCTCAGGGTTTGCTGATTGGCACGACCTTTCCTGCAGGGTGATTGTCAGTTGTGGCCATCCTCTAGAAAACCTTGGATCTATAGCCCTGGCATCTTTCTTCCCAGACCACAGTGTTCTACCGGACTCCTACTGCAGACATGTCCCTCACTGTCCCGACCATGCTAAGACTCCTACAGAGGCTTCTGTAGCATTGATCATGCAGCATTGATCCAGAGACATGGGAGTAACGCCCATGGACCCCTGGCTGCTCTCCACACCCCCAGAAAAACTAGCCGTGGTAAAGGGGAGTGCCATGCCCAACACATGACCCCCAAAGCCTTCCTGGCTCCCAGAGGACCAGTGGGGTGATCTTACTATGAGAACTAGAAATGCTCCTCCAAGCCCAAAAGCCTCCCCGGAGAAACCACTGCCCACTATGAGCGTCACACTGCCCCCAGTCCCTAGCCTAGCTAGTTCTCAGGAACATGAGCTAACAAGAGAGCAGTCCAGCTAGTGTGTGCAAGGATTCAAGGTGTGCTTACTACAGTCACCTGGACAGGATCTAGAATCACACAGAGAGAAACCTCTACACACCTGCTAGGGAGTTCCCAGAGTCGGCTGAGGCGGGAAGAGCCAGCGGCACCATCTCACTAAGCTGAGGCCCCAGGAACAAAACCAAAGTGAGCTGAGCACCACCAGTCCTCATCTCTCTGCTTCCTGACTGCAGATGCCACGTGACCAGTTCTGGCTGGGCTTAGTGCTACGGACCCACGGCACTCTCTACGGTGTACCATACAGCCTGGTTAGTCTGTTAAAGCCACTCAGGAACATTCTGGAAAGTATGAGAGGCCGCGTAGGGGAAGGTTGACATCTACCATGGGCCACACAGGGAGCCAAGGACTGGCGACTGTGATGTGACCTGCGACCTCTGCATGTTTAACCTTCATGAACAATATCCCAGGTCAGCCAGTGAGACTGGAATGAAATGGGGATCCAAGTGCCACACTGTGTCCCCCATAGACCTCTCTGCTTCTGGAAAGAGATTGAAGCTAATGACATTCTATAGTTTTGGTAGAGATGGAGTTCCCACTATGCCCGTGACATTCAAACTGTGCCACACCTGGGAATCCTGGGTATCTATCTGGTATGTGAGAGAAGACCTACCCCTTTCGTCATCATCATCCCCCCAGTCCCCTCTACAGCGAAGGTCTCCCACCACAGGACTATACTAGTGACTTCTCTCGATGCTGAGACAGAATAATTAACAGAAGATAGTGCAGTGGATGAAGGTGCCCACCGCCAAGACTAATGTCCAAGCCTTGGGATCCACACCGTGGACCTCCACATACACACCCACATATACATGCAGAAATAAATAAGTAATTAAATACAAAAAATGAAAGCGATGTGAGGGAAGTTAGCTTTGGCTCACAGGACACCATTCATCATGGTGGGGAAGGCATGAGGCCAGGAGTGTGGGGCAGCTGATCACACCACACCCACAGTGGGAAGCAGAGAGATGAACACTGGTACTCAGCTCGCGTTCTCCTCTGTAGCCAGTCCTGGTTGCCAGTCGATGAGATGGTGACATCATCCAGGATCTTCCTCCTGAGCTAAACCTCTCTAGAGGGGCTGAGGAGAAGGCTCGGAGGGAGAGAACCTACTGTGCATGTCTGAGGGACAGAGTTCAGCTCCCCACCGACTGTGTAAAAAGCCAGGCACAGAGGTGCACATATTTAATGGCAGTGTTAGGAGGTGGAGATGCAATGAACCCTGGGGCTCCTTAGCGGGCCAGGGTAGCCAGATCTGTAAGCTCCAGATTCAGTGAGAACCTGAGTCAAGAAACAAGGTGAAAAGAATACAAACAGAGAATTGACTCTGCTTTCTGCCTCCTGGTGTGTGGCCCTGTGTATACACCCATATACAACACACATACACAAACACACACACAAAATCAATTTAAAAAGCAAGAAAAAATCCTATTGAAATGCCTCACAGACACACCCAGAGGCATTTTCTAGCTGATCCTAAATCCCATTGAGTTAAAACTCTGGACCAACTATAACTGTAATCATTTGCATTTTTCAAGCTCCTCCTCTTGTACACCTGGCACGGAGGTGATCCATGCTCGCACCGCCCCCTAGTGGTATCATGAGAAACTACATGAAGCTGTGGGCAGGCTGCTCCTTACCCAGAAGCTGTCTACCCAGTTCTCTTTCCTGAGGGTCCATCTGAGGCTGGACACCAAGATCACAGAGATGGAAGACACAGCTGTGCCCCAGCTGCAGAGACTGAGTCATGAACTACTCATAACCCACATGCAGAGAGCAAAACATGCATAGCAAGCAATAGGCTACTGCAAAGGTACGTCTGAAGGGGGACAGGAATTTCCATGGCCAGGTGGGAGTGGGGCATGGAGTCCCACTTGGCTGAAGAGCATGTGGTTTCTGTCACTTGGCTGCAGAGGAGTCGCCTACACCTGAGAGATCCTGTCCCTAGGGACAGTGGTGGCAGAGAGAGACTGAGACTCTTTGATAAGCAGGGGCTTAGCTATCAGGATGTCAGAGCCAGGCCCAGGGGACTCAGGAGAAGCTGGTGGCCCATTTGTATCCAGGTCCAGGAAGAAAGTGGCTAGGGGTCAGGCTTGGCTTTGGCATCTGGGTTTGGGCCAGGCTGTAGCCCCCAGAAACCTGGAAAAGCTGAGGTGTTCCTCTCGGAGTACAAAAACGTGTGAGGACTGAGCAGGTACCCAGACCTCTTAGGAAGCTGGGGTCGGGCTGGGGAGCAACAGAGATGGCTGGGCCAGAGAGACCCCCTGGCGATCCCAAGAGCTGTCTGCTCTTCAGCAATGCCTGGGAGATCGTGGAAGGGTGGGATGTGAAAATGTGAGAGATTATCAAAATTCCAAATCAAGTTTTGATTCATCTATGTCACACATCCAGGCTAAGAGAATCAAATCCTTCACACTGGTGATAAGCCACCCCATTCCTGACCACACACCACACCTATGCTGGTCATGCTTCACACATGTCTCTTGCCCAAGTGTACAGAAAACGTGGCTGGTGGTCCTCCTTGGTGTCTTCTGGTTAAACTCTGCTCATTTGCCCCAGCCCTGAACAAGTGTGTCAGGCATTAGCTAATCACCATGTAGTGTCCATGCTACGGTGTCACCTACATCTGCCACGGTCAGGCAGATGGTTCCCTGTAAGTACACGGAGCAGGCGTCCCTTCAGGGAGCAATGGCCGTATTTTAACATCTGCCTGCTCATCTCTAGTTACTGTTGGGTTCTGACAGAGGCCGACTGTGGAAAAGCAAGCTCCTCCAGTACGAGCCCACAGACAAGCTCCTTCTGCCCAGTGTCATCCCCGACAGCTCACCTCCTCCTTCCTCACTGCTCCTGAGGCCATCTGGCTCCCCACAGGGCTGAGTCTCCCTGAGCTCATGGTTTCCCTGTGTGACAATCTAGCCCTTTATTGGGGGCAGTGTCCTACAGCAGCCCCAGGAGCTGTCTTTGTGAGAATCTGTTGCCAATCACATGACTGAACACCCCACCCCTGAGGTGCGGGAAGAATGTCCATAGCTCTTATCAATGAGTTTTCCTTGCTGTCTCCAAAGTGCCTGGCCCTCCTATGAAACCATGGTTTTCCCTGCAAACCTTTAGGATGTCATTTTTATTTCTATTCTTAGAGCTCTGGGCCTTTGGGATACTTGTCTCTGTTATGACATCTGTCAACTATTATACTGTGCTCTGAGTGCCTTCCAGCTGTGGGCCACAGGACTTCCTCTCAGGTACTGTCCTGAGAGGTCTTTGCATGTTTCTTCTTCCTCTGGAAATCCACGTTCAGCCCCTGAACTTTGCTATGGGACAATCGTCTTGTACCCTGTAAAGATTTGTCACTTGTACTGGTTTAATAAAATACTAATTGGCCAGTATCCAGGAAGGAAGTATAGGCAGGGTGACCAGAACAGGAGAATTCTGGGAAGAGAAAAGGCTCAGTCTGCAGTCATCACCCAGATGCAGAGGATGCAAGATGAGAATGCCTCACTGATAAAAGGTACCAAGTCACGTGGCTAACACAGACAAGAATTATGGGTTAATTCAAGATGTAAGAGTTAGTTAATAAGAAAGTCTAAGCTAATAGGCCAACCAGTTTATAATTAATGTAGGCCTCTTTATGTTTCTTTGGGACTAACTGGCTGCAGAACAAGACAGGACAGAAACCTCTGTCAACAGAACCTGGTAAGTCCTCAGTCAGCTTTACACTGACCTTGGTCCCCCTCCAGCTGCTGCTATCTCTTTGCTCGCATTCCTCTGAAGAGCCTTGAATGTCACCTCTTATGGAGGCCATAGCCATTCCTGCCACACTGAGGATATCAGGTCAGAACAATTTGGAAGGTCCTTTCCAGGCTCCAAGTCGTGTCTGTTCCCATCCACCATCTTCACATCCGCCGTCCAGTCTTCCTTTCACTTGAGTTGCCCTCCCTTTAATGGTGGGCTATCCTCAGCTATCTGTCCCCATTTCAGTGTAAAGTGTTCACATGGAAAGAGGAAACTGTGTGTATGGTGTGGGCTATCTCTCAACGTGGGACTTCTTCAGGTGCTCCTGCTGGGGTGGGGCGCTTGCAGGAGGGTTCTAGTTACAAAGGTGCCAGCTCACACATAGGTCCTGAGGCATGGATGTGTTCGTGTGCTTGGGAAAGAGCAGAGGCTTGGGCCGCTGAAGCCAGGGTGGCATGGAGCGAATGAGTTGGGAGGGGGACGTCTGGGAGTACAAATGCAGTAACTTAGTTACTTGTCTCATCACGGTGACAATCCGAAGGAGGGAGGTTTATTCTGGTTCAGTTTGAAGGAGCAGTGCATCATGGTGGGGAAGACATGGCGGCAGGACACATTGTGTCTGCAGTCAGGAAGCAGAGGCTTCAACTCACTTTCTCCTTTCCTTCAGTCTGGAACCCCAGATGATGGGATGGTGCCCCCCACATTCAGGGATCTTCCCACCCCAGTTAACCCAGTCTAGACACTCCCTCAGCCGTGTCCAGAGACTTGCCTATGGTGTGAGTGTAGATCCTATCAGGTCGTCCATCACTACTGAGCAGCACAGGGACCAACTTTGTGAATGAATGACTCCCAGCTCCACTGAGCACTCGGGATACAAGGTTATGGGACTCAGGTCTGGATTCTCATTTCTTAAAATTGCAATTCCACTGTCCCATACCAATATTGACAGCAGGCTCTATGATGTGTCTCAGAGCCCAGACAACTCATTCATGCTCTAAGATCTCATCCACACTGCCAATCATGTGGCACAGTGACTGGCTCTCACAATGAATGATTGATTTTCATCCTTCTGCTCTGCTGATCATGCACACAGAATCAGATCCAAAGCCCTTGCAAAGCCTTATGGTCCTGCTCATTTCCAACCGCTGGTGCCCAGCTCTGCACCCTCCCTGGCTGGCCAGCCTTGCTGTCCAAAATCTGATACAGGCTGACCCCAGGGCCTTTGCAGAAGCCACCAGCTCCAGACCTCCTTCTGTCGGTCCTTTCCTCCCTTTCTCCTGGCCTCTGCTCTGGTGTCACGAAGGTCATCTGGGGTACCAGCCTCCATTTCACTCTGCTCGCCCACCTTGCTTTGCCTCTCTTGTTGTCTAGCAGACCTGACATATTATAGTACATGTTTGCTTACTTGTTGGCTATCTGTCCGCCTGATGTGCTCTAGGTGGGAGCAGGGTGTGGCCTGGCTGACCTCATCTCCCCCAGCACCTGCAAGCAGCATCACCTGCAAGTGGCTGTCATTCAAGTGTGGTGCGAACTGGCCTGGCCGAGATGGCAGATTCAACTCCGATTACTTTCCATCATAAATATGTACCGTCTGCCAGTCACATTTTGGGTAGTTCAGGCTCCTGTCCCTCGTCTAGAAATACAACTTCAACTCCCCTGTTTCTATGGGAACACAGAGCCTGAATCCCAAATAAGACTTGCAGAATTTTGGAGAGCAGAGACATAAAAATGAGCGGCTTCCCCAGCCACATGCCCTTGGCGAGAACAACAGGCTTCTAGCCAGTATGGCCGACAATACTTTCCCCCAGACTGCCAGGTTCTTGCCTGACTCCAGCACCTGTACTGTTGTGATGGACAAGAGATACATATTTGGGGACTTGGGAGACTACGGCTCCCACATGAGGAACTGAGTTTGATCTCCAGATCTCATTTTTTACAAAGTGGGGGTGTGGTGGCATGTGCCTACAAACCCAGCACTGAGGGGTGCAAGGCAGGTGCCTTGGGGTTCTGTGGCCTGCCAGTCCAGACTAATTTATAGATTCAAGACCAAGTGAGAGACCCAATCAGGGCAGACAATATGTACTAAGGAATGACACACGTGCATGTGCACCTATGCACACATGAACCTGCTCTTGAATACACACACACACACACATACACACACACACCACATATTCAGCCTTTACCTTCATTTATAAGTAGAGCTCTTAATACCCCTTGGATTCTCTAGGCATAAACATAAGAATGAGACAGGACCAACTTAGCTCACAGTCTCCCTCAGGTTGAGGCTGACGCAGGGATAGCAGCAAATCAGAGCTGGGGTTTCCAGCCTTTCCCTTTAGGGCTGGGGACAGGGCTAAAGGCTTGACTGATCACACCTATCAACAATGTAGTCAGCTTTGCCATGGCCACCTCTAAGAAGACAGGAAAGAGGACACTGGGCCACAGCTCCTAGTGAGGACAGGCTAAGCAGACACCTGTCTAGATTTACATGGAAACTCCCTAAGAACAGCCATGCATGGGCACGTGTGTGTCCAGGTTCGTTTCCTTGTGGACATTTCCAAGGCAGCTCATACCGTGTATGATATTACAGTGGGGCATCCCAGGACCTTGCTTATGACCTCATGAAGAAGAAAGTCCCTAGAGAAGACAAAGTGTCCTTAATCTTAAAACAAAACAAATATATATGATACCAATGGCACAGGGTACCCTGGAACCCCTAGCAAGGAAGGACATTCCAAACCCCTGGAGAAAGGGGACCCAGAATAGCCCTGAAGAATGTATTTGTTTTCCAGCAAACCACAGCCTCTAGAACCATGACATCAGCTCAGTGCCAAGTAACAGTCATCACTGGTCAGTGTCTAGGCTGAGCAGCTGCATTAGAACATGGTGGGTACAAGGATTACAGGGTTCCTGGTCACCAACAAAGGGCTTTACCCTCTGATCCTGTACGACAAGAAAAACCCTTCATCTCTCCCTTTCTGCATCTCTCAATGTGGGAACCTGGCCTGAAGCTCCATGGGAAACATGCCGCTCTACAGTGGGATGTGTCAGGAGATGTGGGTTGTCCATGCTGAACATCAAATAAATGGAGGGCTGATCCCTCACTGGAAATCAAGCCTACAGTGTCATGTCCCACGTTTCCCTTTGTATGAACTGACCAGAAGAGAAGGTTCCACTGAAGCGGAAGGGAGATGAGCGGCTGTCTAGGTGGTGGGGGAAGAACAGAAGTGGCATTTTAGTGGGATCAGGACCTCCTTTGGGAGTGCTGATAGAGCTCTTACCCAGAGGGCAGTAAGTGCTGAGCGACATTCTGAAAGCTCTTAATGCCACCAAATTGGTTTTGTCAAACCTTTTTAAATGGTTAAGATGTTACCTTTGGTGTCCTATGCATTTTTCCTAATTCATTAACGATTATGAACTGAGTTGTTTGTTCCCAGAAGGTCATCTGCCAGGCAAGGCCCAGTGGAGGCTGCTCGCCCTCCCCGCTGGGATGGTAGAGGGGAGAACACAGAAAGTGACAAACCCCTGCCCATCAAGTTTGCACTCCTTGAGACAGACGATTTACTCAGCACTTTCCAACGGCTACAGAACTGAAAGTGGCCTTACTTCATTGCCTTTCTAGAACTTTCTATAGAGATGAGTCTTGGCATTATTCCCACTTTTCGGTCTAAAGGAAGCAGGCTGCGTGGACGGGCAAACAGAACCATACAGCACATCCTCCCGCATGAGGTACTGTGGACACAGTCACTGGCCCTGATGCCGCCTCAGAGCGGCAGCCTGCCACGGTGGAGTTGGGAGCTCTCTTTACCTGAAATGGCGTCTGGCTGTTGTAGTTTTTCAATTCCTTGTTTCCGCCCCGAAACAGCAGCACTCTGGCACAGCTGTCCTGCAAACGGAAAAGTGGAAGTCGCTTGTGAGCTGGTGACATGGACTTTATCCAGAGACAAGGCTGCTAAGTTCAGGCTCACAGGAAGCCTGACTTGGTACTTCCAGGGAGAACGAAGAAAGGCTGGGGGTGGGGAGGTCGGTAAAGTGATTGCCATGCACGTGTGAGGACCCTAGTTTGAGCCCAGGAACCCATGTGAAAATGTCAGGTGCTGAGACCGGAGAGATGGCTCAGAGGTTAAGAGTGAGTGCTGCTCTTGCACAGGACCCAAGACTGGTTCCCAGAACCCACAAGGCTGCTTATAGCCCCCTGCAGCTCTGGGCAACCCCTCCTGGCTCCTGCAGTCCTTTCAAAGTTGTCTTAATTCTCAAGGACATTCCTACAAAAGGCTAGGAATAAAGCCTCCCCTGGTCCTGTTATTCACAGCCACCCAGGTGGGACCTGGGAAGAGCCCAGAAGCCCTTTCTACTCTCACCCACAAAGGGGCTGTTTCCAGAGCCCATTGAACCAACCCAAAAGGCTGACCCACCCTTCTGATGATGGCCAGGCTGCCAAGGCCATTCTAATACAGTTGCTCTGGCTTGAGTGGTGACCTACCATTCCAGCTGGGCAGGTCAGTGGTCTGGCTAAGGGGCAACCCCTAGGAAAGAGGAGACACCCCAGGGAGGAGGGCCCATCCCTAGGAAGAAAGAGTGACCCCTAGGAAGGAGAGATCACCCCTAAGAAGGTGGGTTTACTTTGGGCCATGCTAAAGAGATGGAAGGAATAATTATCCCTTTAATGAGATACTGTAATTTTCCTTCCCAGAATTCCCTCTGCCTAGCAGAGGCCCTATGATCCTCCACATGGTTCAGTTGAGTCTGCTCTCCTTTCTGATTCAGGACTCAAAAGTCTTTCCTCTTTTCTGTGTCTTCCTTTTGGATGCTGGCCAGAGTCTGAGTACGCTTTCCTTTGGTACGCTGGGCTTCCTTACTTTTTCCTAAAGCCCGGTCCCCATGCAGCTGCTTGTCCTCCAGGTCTGAGCTCCATGCATGGGTTTTCCCGTCTCTCCAGTCTCCCTCAGGCAGCTGCGGAGGTTCACAGCTTGCCTGGCCAGGAGATTTTCTTCAAAACTCTAATAAAAAGCTTCCATTTGAGTCTGCTGTTACATTCCTGTACTAATGAAACCAAGAACCCCAAGAGGGGGTCCTGATTTCTCTGATATCATAGGGCCACCCTGGCAGAACTCCTCCAAATTCTTAGTTAACAGTTCCAGTCATTCTTCAGAACTGAAGGGCCAGGGGTTTCTGCATCTTACTAACAGTTATGCTTCAACGTGTGTGTGTGTGTGTGTGTGTGTGTGTGTGTGTGTGTGTGTGTGTGTGTGCGCGCGCGTGCGTGCGTGCGCGCAAGCATGTGTTCTATCCCTCACTACTCCACTTCACTTGCCTGGCGCAGAACTCCACTGAGGTAACAAGAGGTCACAAGAAGGAAGTACTAGTGTGTGAGAATGCCTTTGCATGAATTGATTAAGAAGAATGGAGACGAAGGGTGAGGTGAGAAACCAGGGCAATCTGAAGCTTCAGGAGGGTGAGGCAGGCAGCCCGAAGGCATTGATGCAGAGCTTAACCATTCCCCTGCACTCTCTTGGATGGCTTGAGTCTTATCTGGCAGGTTTCCATCCTCAAAAAAAAAAATCAATGAAGTATGAATACATCAGCAATTTATATTCATCTTCTAAGGACCATTTTACTGCCAGGTTTTCTCTTCGTGCAAATTTTCAGAGACACTTTAAAAATATGAAGCTTCCCTGAGGGCAGTCTTTCTGAGGCCACCCTGCACTTAGCCATGGGCCCCGATCTCAGGCTCCATGAGCTGTGGGGTGCCGTTATCCTGTCTATTTTGCAGGTGAGGGGACAGACTGAGAAGTCACAGTCATCCATGCATGTAGGAAGTAGACAAGTCAATGGCCATGCCAGTCCTTGGGGACAAAGCAGAGCGTCACGGTTCATGTGAGCTTGGGACAGGTGGGGGGGGCAGGGACACAAGCAGCAGCTAACTCAGGCTGGGCTGTTCTGAAGGTCTTTGTGTGGCCTTCAAAGGAAGACAGGGTGTGTCTGGTGAAGATGAGGCTGGCAGTCAATAGGCTGAGCCCTGGTGTAACAAGAAGAGAAGCTGTGGTCAAAGGTGGCAGGATCCCCACAGAGAGACAAATGCAGAGACATCGCAGAAGCAGCCAGGTGCAAGGGGAATCACGGGGAAGGCACTGTAGGGCAGATCTCAGAACTTTTCAGTAGAGACCCAAATATACAGTGACAGCTGGGCTTGAGCCGTGAATACCGTGGTCCTGGGAAGGGCATCAGAGGCCTTGGCAAGGATGGGTGATGGGACAGGTGGAGATGGACCAATAGGGGACAGACCTGGACAAGCTGGATGGGTGTCACATGAAGCTCAGCTTCGAGCTCCATAGAAAAGGACATCAGTTACAGAGCAGGGAGGATCACAGGGACTGGATCTCCTAAGAGGCCACCAGGTGGTGGGGGCATCAGGTGAGCAGGGTTCATTATTGTGAGATACTGGGGAATACTGACATTCTAGAAGGCACCAAAGTCTGTGGGTAGGCAAAGCTGATGTCACTAAAAGACAGAATCTAGGTACCAGAAGTATGAGGCATGGATGCCAAGAAGTGCCATTGGGAAGAAGAGTTGGAAGTGCCACACGGATAGGGCCTGTCTGGAAGAAATGGACCATGTCAGGGAGAATATGGCCATCAAAGCAGCTTGCATGGGTAGGGGTAAGGGATGAGCTGGGGCATATAGCACCAGGGAGCTTGGAAATGGTGCGTTTCTATTGGGCCTGGCAAACAGTAGAGAAGGATAAAGCCAGAGTTGCAGTCCATGTTTGTCCAGAAGGGTCAGCACTGCCACCAAGACCAATCCAGGACTTCACACCTACAGCACAGCTACATGAGGCACCATCACGAGAATGTCACAGTCATGAGTCATGCATTGTTCAGACATGAGGCAGGACCTTATTTCCAGGTTAAGTTATCCTTGAACATAACCTGTGGTGGCAACCATGGACCAAAAATGAACTCACTCAAGAAAAGGCTGGTATGTAAAGGGCAAAGACAGAAAGTAAGTTTGCAATCTTAATAGTATACCCCTCGAAAAGGACCAGGCTACTTCATATGCTTAACCTGTACCCCCGAGCTCCATCCAGCCCACAAAGGCTGGGGCGGGTGGAATGGAAGCCTAGCTATACCCTTCCTAGCCTGGATCTGCTGACCAGTATGGAGGAAACACCAGTCAGTGGTATCCACAGGCTCTCTGAGGAAAGACTGTACAGTACCATCTGTCCTACTTGGCTCTATCTGTCAACTTGACACAGCACGGAGTCAGCTGAGAAGGGAGTCTCAGGTGAATGAGTGCCCAGATCAGATCGGTCTGTGGGAATATCTGTCGGTGATTGTCTTGATTGTTAATTAACATAGGAGGGATCAGCCCACTGTGGGCAGCACTATTCCCTAGGCAAGTGGTCCTAGGCCATAAGAAAAGTAGCTAAGGCTAGAGTGATGACTCAGAGGTTAAGAGCAGTGGTTGCTCTTCCAGAAGTCCTGAGTTCAATTCCCAGCAACCACATTGTGGCTCACAACCATCTATTATGAGGTCTGGTGCCATCTTCTGGCATGTACATGTTAGCAGAACACTGTATGCATAATAAATAAATTATTTAAAAAGAAGAAAGGTAGCTAAGTATGAACCTGAGTGAGCTAGCAAGCAACATTCCTATATAGTTTCTGCTTCAAGTTCCTGCCTTGACTTTCCTCAGTGATGAACTATGTCCTAGAAGTGTAAGCCAAATAAACCCATTCCTCTCCTAGTTGCTTTTGATCAAAGTGCTTTGTTACATCACCAGACAGCAGTCCATTCTAAGAGACCAACAGCCACTATGCCTATGGGAATGATGGCCCTCTGATGGCCCCAGGGAAGTAGCCACAGAGTGGACACATATCCCATGAGAAACCAGCAAGGCACAGAGATACACACTGAAAACACTTCCCTTCACACAGATACAAAAGGCATACTATCAAGAGAAGGAGTACATGTTCATATGTATGTGTGTATGCTTGTGTGCATGTGTGTTACGTGTGTGTATGTGTGCTTTTGTGTGTGTGTGTGCTGTGTGTGTGCATGTGCATGACTGTGTGTGTGTGTGTGTGTTTGCTTGTGTGCATATGCATGTGTGCTTGTGTGTGTTTGTCTTCTAGACAAGCTAGGCTGCTCTAGTAACCTTTGGTATTTAAGCTTCCTCTGATCCCTCATTATTCAGGGTGTTGCTTTCTCCCTCTGGAGCTCTTGGGAAGCCAGCATGAGGCGAGAGAGCCCAAAGATTAGAATCAATTTGCTGCTTACAATCAAAGCCCTAATTAGTTGATTGCATGAGAGGAAAGAATATTCTGATCACAGTGTGTTTTTATTAGAAGTGTCCTGATGAAATTGATAAAGCATGCACAGCATTCTACATACCTGGGGCTTCCAGATCTAAGGAGCGGCTAATTAAGGACAATCAGTATCAGTAGCATCACCATCATCTCCACCAAGCTTAATATCACCGCCATCACTGTCATTACTACAACCATTATCACTCCATTACCATCATCACCACCACTATCATCATCATTAACTACACCATCACCCTCATTATCATCACCACCTTCACCATAAGTACCATCACCACCATCACTATCATCATCACCATCCTCATCATCATTCCCTCTATCTTCACCATAATAGCATCTCCATCACCATCCCCACCATCACCTCATTATCACCAGCAACAGTATCACCAGCATCACCTCCATGAACACCACCTTCAACATCATGGTCACCATCACTACCACCATCATCATTACCTTCAACATCACCACTACAGCCTCGAATTGCTGAGCCCTTCCCCCATGCTAGGTATCAGAGATGTTTGATTTCTACTTCAGCCTCTTAGCAATCCTGGATTCAAGGAAAATATGGGTGCCCAACTGCACAACCAGGTCCCAGTTTACACTCAATAGAGCCCAGTGGACCAGGCCTCCTTGTCACTACCCTATGTCCCTGAGGCCACTTTTCTCCCTGCCCCAAATCCTGCCCTTCTAAACTCTGTCCCTCAGCATCAGGTCTGACCCCACTTCCCATATAATGTTGCTGGTGTTGTCTTTGCCATCCGTAACCAAGCCTGTGCATCCACACTGACCACAGATCTGTAGACAGGGGTCGTGGGCACAGATGTCAGCAAAGTGGTGATACAGAGGGGACAGACTGTAGACTATACGTGTTTAGTGCCAAAGGCTGGGTTACCCTTCACTCCTGGGACAGCTCCTGTGAGCTCCGGGAAAGTATGCAAGGCTGACTCTCGGAGCTGTGCTGAGACAGCTTCACTCACAAGTCAGACTCGGTTACAGGCTGGGGAAGGGCTGAGGCAGAGACTGAAGACCCCCTACCATCCAGGGGAGGACAGATTCTGGTACACTCACTGACATCCCAGTTTGTCATGGTGTCAGGGGCTGTGTGGCCAGCCACTCCAGAGCCTATGAATAATGCAGCATCCCTGGAGGTGACACAGGGCAGGCAGCTAATATCCAGCTTAGTCACCTAGGATGAATCTGTCCCAGAATGCAGAGAACAGGCATACCGTTTGAAGTTGGGCAGTAGCAGGCTGCCCTGATGAGGGACCAGCTTTGTGGAGGAGACAGCTCTCCCCACTCTTGCTCAGGCTCACTGGCCTGTAGGGTGGCAGTCACCCAGCCCCGAGAAGGGAAAAATCTGTAAGTGAGGTGGGAGAGAAAGACAGGGTAGCTTCTACTCCACAGCGTGGCCAACAGTCCATGGGCCAGATCACCCTGCACCCACTGAATAAACTGCTTTCTTGCAGTATGATCACTCTCCATGACTTCCTGCTTCTGCCTGCTGTACTGTGGTTGCTGAGCTGACGTGTGATAGGAGGGTCCAGGCGGTGACCAGAGCAGAAGGTCTTTACCAATGGACCCTGGAAAGTCAACTATCTCTAGTCCAACTGACAGTATATGGGGCGGGGGAAGGTTTTCCTGGGAGTCGTGGCCATCTGGAGACTTCCCAGGGATGGAGACAGCTCTAGGGTCTGTGGAGTGGACCCCATCAGGACCAATCTCCTATACAGCTGAGAACACGGGGCCTAATAAAATCCTGTAGCCTCCCTTTCAAAGACCACAATTACTTTAAGTGACAAAAACGGTGATTTCCTATATGCTTTGTGATTAAAATATGCCTGAAATATACTGAGTGAAATTAAGCCGTGTTTTCCCACCGCAGGCAATCATTACAAAGCAGATGTGGGTGCAGATGTTTTCCTAGACTCAGCTAAGCCTCATGATGTGTTTTCTAAGGCAGCTGAGTATTCCCACACTTAGCAAGGGTTCCCCCAGCCAAGCTCCGCAGTGGACCTGGGGGTTGCTGTCGCTGTAAATGCGCTCTGCATGCAAGTCAGAACCACTGCAAGACACTCCAGCTGAAACACCAACGCCACCTGCCTAATCACGGTTTGCAGAGCAAGGCACCCACAAAATCAACAAGGTCAAAAGAAGCACTGACTGGGAGAGACCATGTGAATACGGTTTTAAAGGGTTTGTCGTTTTCAAGGGTGAAGATGGCTGGAAGAAGAGTGGACTTGGAACCAGCCATTAGGGGCTAGAACAAACTTGGGTATGGGTTTAGGCTTGAGTTGTCATCCAGAGTCACTGCCAGCAATGGGATAGGATTATGGCTGTAAGATTGGAAGAGCAACTAGAGGCTAGACCCCAGTGTTGTCCGGCAGAGCCTCGCCACTGAGATCCCTCCAACCTAAAAGAGGGAGAGGCTTGAGGATTTCCCCAGTCCCTCTGCTGGGCTACCTGGGTCATGTCTACGGGTCACCAGTCCCAGGCTTCAGGTTTTGTGAAGTCAGAGAAGGAAAAAAAGAAAGTAGGGGTCTTCAGTGGGTTGTGCTATGTCAACCTGACCTTGAGCACCAAGGACACTGATACCCTCTCTGCTCACTGAAGCTGACCCTCCAGTCTGCCCACACCCTCCGAGCAACACTATCTTCAGCCTTCCCATGAGACATGCATCTTAATTTCTCTTCCACATCGACCTCAGGGTAGTCATGGTCCAGGATCCAAGTCCCAGCCACCAAGGCGTCTCTCTCTCAGAGATCAGGGACCATGTCCTTCAGCCTCTGGGGCTTCCAGAACGCATCACCAGAGTCTGACGTAGGGGATTGGGGGAGAGGGGTGCGGTACCTTGAGTTCTGCTTATGATTTTGTCCACCTGGAGGCCAAAGAAAGCTAAGGCTAGAGCCTGAATCTGCACACCTGGGTTCAGGGCAACACAAACGACAACAGCCAAAGGCAGAACAAGCCAGGTGTCCACCCATGGGAGAGAGGGTGAGCAAAAGTGCCCATCCCTCAGTGATGTGGGAACAAAATAGAAAGGAAGAACACCTGTCCCTCGTCACCACAGGTAGGGACCATGAGAACACAGTGCTGAGTGGAAGAAGGTGGGCATGAAAGGCCAGCTCCTTCAGGATCCTAGTCTTCGGAGGCCCCTCGGGTCCTCAAGCCCAGCAGAAAGCAGAATGAGGTAATGGGGGCTGGGGAGGGGTCAGGGGTCAGTAGTTCCTGGTTGTAGTGGCATTTCAACTATATTTTAATAAATAAAGACTGCCTGAAGATCTGAGAGTAAAACAGTCCCACTGGTTAACTTTACAGACCAGATTATGGTAACACACACCTTTAATCCCAGTAGGCACACTAGTTGCCATAGAAACTGGGCGGTGCATTCCTTTAATGATGGTGGTGCACGCCTTAAATCCCAGCCCTAGGAGAGAATTATAAATGGGAGGAAACAGCTCTCAGGTACACAGTCTCCTGAGATTCCCGGAGGCAGGACTGCCTGCCTTTCAAACTGAGGTCAAGGTAAGAGCCAGTGGCTGGATGTTTTTGCTTTTTGGATCTTCAGGTTAAACTCCAATTTCTGACCCTGAGTTTTTATTAATCGTGCTTCACCTGCGGACAGAGATTCAGTCTGGGAGGATGAGAAGTTCTGGAGGTGGGTAGTGGGCATGGCTGTACAGCACCATGAATACACTTATTGTCAAAGAATTGTGTGGCTACAATGTCCATGAGAGTTTGTTATGCATATTTAACCACAGGTGAAAAGAAGACAGAAGGGGGTTACCCAGTGCCAAGCTTCTGGACCAAGCAAAGTTGGCACTCAGCCAAGGAAACAGGCGGTCCCAGCTCCTCCTGTGTCTCCCAAACAACAAGCAGTCTGGGTCATTGGCACTGCACAGGGCTGACTGTAGATCTGGGATGTGACCTGGAGCTACGCACAGCTTCACCAGTCTCTGGTTCCCACTAAGGCAGCAGGAAAGGGTTACAGAGACACCCAGGCCAGCCACCAGTGCACCCCAGGGTTAGGATGAGGGATGTGCATTCCACTGACCTGATTGTAGAGAGCACAGATATGCAGGGCTGTGTTCCCCGAGGCGTTCTGTGCACTCATGTCCGCGCCATAGAAGAGCAGGTGTTCCAGATGCTGGACATGGCCGTACCTGCAGGCCTGAGACAAGAAACTAAGTGAGACCTCAGTGGCTGCTGCTGGTCCTGAAAAAGAGACCCTAGTGTCCCTGTAGTCTGGGCCTGAGACACAGAGGCTTCATGAGATTCCAGCGCCCCTGTGGGCTGGGCCTGAGACACAGAAGCTGCATGAGACCCCAGCGCCCCTGTGGGCTGGGCCTGAGACACAGATGTTGAGTGAGACTTGGCACCTAGGGTTGCTCAAGACACAAGCCTCTGCCCAGCACCCTGCCATTTGTTTAAAAGCATTGCAGGGCCCTGACAGACCTCACTCCACCCATTCCTGTAGACTGAGGCCCACAGATATTACACCCCTGCACACCAAAGATTGGGAAGGTTCCAGGCTCCTAGCTAAGCGTAGAGAGAGGGAATCCTTGCCCAGTTGGAAACTTATACTCTGTTCTTGGGCAAGGGGTCTGGAAGGGGCCTCATGGTTCTTTCCACACAGATCCAGAAAGACACGTTGTCCAACAGACAAATGGGTCTTTTTCTGACTTGGGGGCTGAGTTCTGTGAAATGGAGGTCAGTTCTGCATTACTGGCCATGGAGATGCTAAGAGTCCTTGTGTTGTGTGCAAGGAGGCCTGCACTTGTCCTTCCGCATGAAAGCACAGCTTCTTGCTGCATTTGAATGTGATCCAATCTTCCATAGGTAGGGCAGGCCCACCATGTGATCCATCTCTTCCAAGTCCTCCAAGGGGTTGACACAGTAATTATAGTCCAGGTATCTACGAGGTCAAACACACTTGGACTGCATCCCAGACCTTCCATTAGCTTGGCCTTCACCTTCAAGGTTTTGGATGTCCTTGTCATTAGTGGGACTAGTGTCCCTCTCACAGGTTTGTATAAGTCACAGAGGACAAGAACATCAAAGATCACATGACACTGGGCCCCAAAAATAGGTACAGCACCACATCCTAGTTCAAAGGGGCAGGGAGGTCCCTGCACAGGTGACTGGACACCTCCACCAGTCAGTGACTTCACAGGGGGAGGAAGGTATGCCACACCAAGGACAAAGTCATTGCGGATAATGATATTGGCCCTGGATCAACAGACTGTCTCTGATCAGTGTACAGAGTACACTTTACCTCAGCAGTGTCAATGGGAGCAAGAGCCACTCTACAAAGAGGACAGGGAGAAGTAGACAGTGGTTGTTAAAAGCACTCGAAAAACATCCATTTATAGTGCCATGTCCCCTGTGACACTCTCTCACTGTTGACTAGATGGATCCGACAGGAGATACTGCTGCTCTGCCTGCCTTCCTGGTGGCCCCACTTCACTCAAGCACCTCTTCGTCTCTGGAATTGCCTGCCCAGCTCTGGTTGGTTCAGATGGCCCAGGTGCACCTGATCCTGAAGGACAGGACACAGCTATGCAGCTGTCATCCCCATCACTGCAGGTAAGGCTTGGGGAGGAACCGCTCTGAGCCCAAGCAGACTCAGGAGGCCAGGACAGCTGTCAGGACTTGAGGGAAAGTAACATTCTTTACAGCTGCTGGAGCTGGCACTTATTCACAGCTGCTGGAGCTTGCACTTAGGAGCTAGCACTTACTCACAGCTGCTGGAGCCAGCACTTACAGCTGCTGGAGCTGGCACTTACTCACAGCTGGAGCTGGCACTCACAGCTGCTGGAGATAGCACTCACAGCTGCTGGAGCTAGCACTTAGGAGCTAGCACTTACTTACAGCTGCTGGAGCCAGCACTTACAGCTGCTGGAGCTGGCACTCACAGCTGCTGGAGATGGCACTCACAGCTGCTGGAGCTGGCACTCACAGCTGCTAGAGCTGGCACTTGCACTCACAGCTGCTGGAGCTGGCACTCACAGCTGCTAGAGCTGGCACTTGCACTCACAGCTGCTGGAGATAGCACTCACAGCTGCTGGAGCTGGCACTCACAGCTGCTGGAGATGGCACTCACAGCTGCTGGAGCTGGCACTCACAGCTGCTGGAGCTGGCACTCACAGCTGCTAGAGCTGGCACTTGCACTCACAGCTGCTGGAGCTAGCACTCACAGCTGCTGGAGCTTGCACTTACTCACAGCTGGAGCTGGCACTCACAGCTGCTGGAGCTAGCACTCCCAGCTGGAGCTGGCACTCACAGCTGGAGCTGGCACTCACAGCTGCTGGAGCTAGCACTCACAGCTGCTGGAGCTAGCACTTACAGCTGGAGCTGGCACTCACAGCTGCTGGAGCTGGCACTTACTCACAGCTGGAGCTGGCACTCACAGCTGCTGGAGCTAGCACTTACTCACAGCTGGAGCTGGCACTCACAGCTGCTGGAGCTAGCACTCCAAGGGGAGCAAAGAAGAGAACAGCCACAAGAACCTGAGGGAGGGACAATGAGCCAGGGTAGCCCATAGAGTAATCCACAGGGCCCTGCTGGGACTGTTCTGAGCTACACTTCCTTTACACTGCTCTTGGGGTTGTTCAGAGACATTAAAATAAAGCCTAATTTTTTTTGTCCCCCTGTTTGCTTCAACCAGTTTGAGCTGGGAATTTTGCTCCTTAAACTGAAGACACAATTTGGCTAATCAGCTCTCCTCGAAGGCTTTGCGGAGATAGCATTTTGTAGCAGCTTAATTTAATTGCTCTCTAGTCAGTAAAGAGGACTCGGTTACTACAGGCTCACTGAGCAATTAATCCAGACTCATTACCCCCTCCCCCAGGTAATCTGAATTCAGGAGGTTTGCAGTTGCATCCTCAGGATGCTGTCACTATTTTAACCAGGGTCAAAATATGATGGACACTAGGAGAAGAAACAGAGGCACCATGCATGGACAGTCTGGGGAGAGTGTCCCCAAGGACCCCCTTCGTGCGTTTCATCCATTGGTATGCTTACTGTTTAGAAACAATTAAAATCAGAAAATGCATGGAAAAAAACACAAAAACATAGAACAGATACCCATACAAACAGGATCACTATTCTGCCAGGCACTTTACTAAAGAGTCACCTTTGCTAGCCTCTCCATCACCGTTGCTAGTCTCTCCATCACCGTCGCTAGCTTCTTCATCACCTTTGCTAGCCTCTCCATCACCGTCACTAGCCTCTCCATCACCGTTGCTAGCCTCTCCATCACCGTCACTAGCCTCTCCATCACCGTTGCTAGTCTCTCCATCACCGTCACTAGCCTCTCCATCACCATTGCTAGTCTCTCCATCACCGTCACTAGCCTCTCCATCACCGTTGCTAGTCTCTCCATCACCATCGCTAGCCTCTCCATCACCATTGCTAGTCTCTCCATCACTGTCACTAGTCTCTCCATCACCGTTGCTAGTCTCTCCATCACCGTCGCTAGCTTCTTCATCACCTTTGCTAGTCTCTCCATCACTGTCACTAGCCTCTCCATCACCGTTGCTAGTCTCTCCATCACCATCGCTAGCCTCTCCATCACCGTTGCTAGTCTCTCCATCACTGTCACTAGCCTCTCCATCACCGTTGCTAATCTCTCCATCACTGTCGCTAGCCTCTCCATCACCATTACTAGCCTCTCCATCACCATCGCTAGCCTCTCCATTCACTGTCGATAGTCTCTCCATCACTGTCACTAGCCTCTCCATCACCGTTGCTAGCCTCTCCATCACTGTCACTAGCCTCTCCATCACCGTTGCTAGTCTCTCCATCACTGTTGCTAGCCTCTCCATCACCGTTACTAGCCTCTCCATCACTGTCACTAGTCTCTCCATCACTGTCACTAGCCTCTCCATCACTGTCACTAGCCTCTCCATCACTGTCGATAGCCTCTCCATCACTGTCACTAGCCTCTCCATTCACTGTCGATAGCCTCTCCATCACTGTCGCTAGCCTCTCCATTCACTGTCGATAGCCTCTCCATCACTGTCACTAGCCTCTCCATTCACTGTCGATAGCCTCTCCATCACTGTCGCTAGCCTCTCCATCACCGTCACTAGCCTCTCCATCACCGTCACTAGCCTCTCCATTCACTGTCGATAGCCTCTTCATCACTGTCGCGAGCCTCTCCATTATTGTCACTAGTCTCTCCATTATTGTCACTATCCTCTCCATCACTGTCACTATCCTCTCCATCACCGTCACTAGCCTCTCCATCACTGTCACTAGCCTCTCCATCATTGTCACTAGCCTCTCCATCACTGTCGCTAGCCTCTCCATCACTGTCACTAGCCTCTCCATCACTGTCGATAGCCTCTCCATCACCGTCGCTAGCCTCTCCATCATTGTCACTAGCCTCTCCATCACCGTCGCTAGCCTCTCCATCATTGTCACTAGCCTCTCCATCACCGTCGCTAGCCTCTCCATCATTGTCACTAGCCTCTCCATCACCGTCGCTAGCCTCTCCATCATTGTCACTAGCCTCTCCATCACCATTGCTAGTCTCTCCATCACCATCACTAGTCTCTCCATCACCGTTGCTAGTCTCTCCATCACCGTTGCTAGTCTCTCCATCACTGTTGCTAGTCTCTCCATCACCGTTGCTAGTCTCTCCATCACTGTCGCTAGCCTCTCCATCACTGTCGCTATCCTCTTCATCACCTTTGCTAGCGTCTCCATCACCATTGCTAGTCTCTCCATCACCATCACTAGTCTCTCCATTACTGTCGCTAGCGTCTTCATCACCTTTGCTAGCCAGAGTTGAGCAAAGGTGTGTACAGGTGAGGAACTCGGGCTGATTTTTCTGTGCTGAAAAGAGAAGCTAAAATACAACCCTTGTGGTACTGGCTTGGTATGGGGATTAACTAATTAACTTTATGTGTATGAATGTTTCTGTGTGTGTGTGTGTGTGTGTGTGTGTGTGTGTGTGTGTGTGTGTGTGTTCAGCAGCAGAGGGCATCTGCCCTCCTGGGAATGGAGTTGGGAACCACTATGTGGATGCTGGAAACTGAATCCAGGTCCTTGAGAAGGGCAGCCAGTGCTAATTCTTGAGGCATCTCCCCAGACCCTGGTATGGGGTATTACCATAAACCTGCAATTTTCTTTTTGATTGATGGGAACTAGAGTTTCACTATATAACACTAGCTGGCCTGGAACTCATTATTTGTAAACCAGGCTTGGCTTAAACTTGTGGTGACTCTCTTGCCTCTGCTTTCCACATTCTGAGATTAGAGATGTAAGCATCATACCTGGAGGAATGCACAATTGTGATGTACAGAGAAATAAAGATGGAAATGGGGACAGTAGGCCCTCTGAAGCTGAGGAGACCATCAGCCACAGAGAAAAAGTATTCGGGATAAATACCACATTTGGATTGAACATGCACAGATGTCTTCTTATCATTGTTTCCCAAACAAAAGAGCAGAACAAATATTAGTGCAACATGTCCACGGTGTAGGGTCACAAATGACATGGGTGATTCAGAGTTTCTGGAAGGGGGCACAAATGTGTCTTTATATTACTTTACTTCGAGACAATATGGTGTTTTGAATGAAAATGCCCCCCACAGGCTTGAATGTTTGAATGCTTGGCCCTCAGCTGGTGGAAGTGTTTGGGAAGGAGTGGGAGGTGTGGCCTTGTTGGAGGAGGTATGTCACTGAAGGCAAGCTTTGAGTTTTCAAAAGACTCATGCTATTATCAGTCTCTTCCCACCCCTCTCTGTTCCCACTTACAGATCCAGATGTGAGCTCTCAGCTGCTTCTGTTGCCATGCCTTTGCTCTGCCCAGCATGGACTCTAGCCCTCTGAAATGGTAAGCCAATTAAAGGATTTCTTTTATAAGATGTCATAGTCATGGTGTTTTGTCACAGCAATAGAAACATAAATAAGACAGACAAGACCTTACTCTGCAGCCCAGAATGACTTGGAACTCAAAGCTAGTCCCTGGCCTCAGTCTCCTAGATGTTAGGATTATAGTTGTGACTCTCCATACCTGACTATACCTTGTCAATTTTTGGTAAGACATTTAAGCATCATAGATTGTGGCATCCTTGGGTCCAAGAAGGGGATGGGGGGGTGGAGTAGAGAGAGAATACACACATGCACAAGTATGCACACATCACAAACTCTGGCTAAGGAAGATGTGTTGCCAGCAGTAGCCCAGTAGCCATGCTGCACTGTAGAGAGGTAAGGTCTTGCAGAAATGGTCTGAGGCAGGAAAAGGAGAGGAGGAGCCTGTGTTGTGTGGTAATTTCCTGAGTTGAGACAGTCCATTATTAGAGGTGAAACTCCTCAAGACTCAGAAGATTCTAAAGGGAGGTTCATTAAGGGGGAGGAAGCAAACAATTCATAATTCTCAGGATGTCCCTGAAACTGAGCAAATGCACAGGCCTTTCTCTCTCTAAAGTCATACAAGCTGTCAGGATTTCTGAGATGCTCTTAACCCAGCAGGGCTGCCCAGAAGAGACCCTCTGTTCTGTCAAACTGCTTGCAAGCTGTGCAGGGAGCTCCAGGGCCCCAGCTTTCAGGAGCCATTACTCATGATTGGGAGGGCTTTGGTGACATAGCTGCCTTTGGGTCATCCCTGGTCATGTAACTGATCTCTCACTCATACTCCTATAATGAACTCCAATAAACTACTGATTTGCTAAGTTAGACTTCAGTGACATCCTTATTTTGGTCTGTCACTGTCCGTACCAGTCACGGTCAATAGATGTTTGTGACGTGTCTCCCCAGGGAAACTATCACAAAACAACCTGAGGTAATTGTGTATCCAAAAAGAAGGATAGAAACATGCCTGTGATACTTTACACTGACTGCTGACTTGCTGGTGTCACTATGGGAACAGCCCTCTGGATAGGTCTGTGAGGGAGTTTCTACATTAGGTTCATTGAGGCATAGATGTGAGTGGCGCCATCCCACGGCTTGGGGTCCCAGACTGAGTAAAAAGAAAAAGTGAGCTGTGCACTGGTGCTCACCTCCCAACTTCCCCACAGGGCTGTGTGGTGACCAGCTGCCTGACACACCTGCCGCCATGCCTTCCCCGCCATGATGGACTGTGTGTGCCCTCACACTGTGAGCCAAATAAACCTTCCTGTCCTTAAACTGCTCTGCCAGGCATTTGTCACAGCAATAATAAGAACAACTAAACAATGTTCAGATCCATGTCAAGGGGGCAGCCACAGGTCCAGACAGACCCCAACACCAGGTGTTATCCAAGAATAGCTGCCAGAAAAGAGAAACCTATGAGTCTACCTTGCTACAAATAAAAAAGGAAACAAACATAGCTTTCCTATCTGGTGTGTACCCAAGTAGAGGCAAAATGGAGGGGAGACTCTACAGGGCAAGGACAATAATACTGACGAGCAATGTCAAAACCAGAGATACAGGTGAGGTTGTGCATAGACTGGTGGTCGCAGGGATCACCCCACGAAGAGTTCATTACAGCAGGGAAGGAGCAGCAATGGGGGATGTCTGGAGCTCACCAGGGTGCCACTAGTCACGGAAAGCGGTCATCACAGGCCACCTCACAGGACACAGTGTCAGGGGCACAGTGGCAGCAGCGTGGTGCCAGTCCTGTCAAATGCACACCTGGGTTTCCTCAGAACCCGGCATAATCTACAAAACAACTTCCCCAGAGTCTGAAGGAACCCCAGGAGGGCAAAAGGACCAGAGGGCACACAGGTTTTCACACCAACAGGGTCCAGTGTAGACTCAGGACGAACCCTCTGGCCATCAAGGACACTGCTGGGACAGCGGGTGAGAACCATGCGTGGTCTGAAGTGAAGCATACAGGCGTCTGCCTGTAGCTGAGTGGATACCTAAGTTTGCAAACACCCAGTAGACAGTTCTAAAACAAGAGAGGTGTTCCCTTCATGCGGAGAAACTAAATGTTACCAAAGGGTGGAAGCCAGACTCTGTCCTGTGCAGGGTCCACTGGACACAGCTTCCAAGAGGATGGAGGTCAGAGAGCAAACCAAAATCAGGACATAACGCTGCCTCAGACTCTCCAGTTTTCCCACTTCCCAACTTTCAGAAAAATGTGTTCTTGGGGACACACCCAAATTTATTGCTTCAAGCACCTCTGGGGAGGACTGGGCGTGAGTATTTAGAATAAGGACCCCCCCTCAGAGCACTGGGTTCACCCCAGCTGTGCCCAGCAGCCCACCCTGCCACCTGTCAACCAGCGGATTTGGCATGAGTAAGGAAACAGTGCGCCTCCCTTCAAGCACGGCACTGCCACCTGCTGGACATTTGTGGTAAATCTCCACACTGACACAGCAGTAGGGGCTGAACAGCGACCAGCAGAATCCTAACCAGGGTTTGGAGATTGGTCTCTAAGGAAGGTAGTAAGAAAGAATGAGGCTACTAGTGTGGGCCCTATGCCACAACCAGAAATCCTTCAAAGAAGACTGGCCAATGGGGCCAGATGCCTCAGTGATTAAGAGCATTGGCTGCTCCTCCAGAGGACCAGGGTTTGGTTCCTAGCATTAACATAACCATCAGTAACTCTAGTTCCAGGGGACCTAGCACCAACCACCCACTTCTGACCCACTTCTGGCAGTGCATGCACACGATGCACATACATACACACATACACACACACATACATACACATATGCACACATATGCATGCATACATATATACATACATACATACACACACAAACATACATACACATAAAACATGCAGGCAAAACACTCATACACATAAAATACAATATGTAAGTCTAAAAAGGGGGGAGCTGGCCAAAACACAGACACACAGAGGACATCCACGTGAGGTCATGTGGGGAGGGTGACATGCATGGGTCCATCACTAATGGCATACAGGCATTGTAGAAAATGTCTCATGGAGTCTCTTGCATTTGGCTGCCTTAAGAGCTCTGTGACTTTCTGAGGACACAGAGCCCCCTTCCCAGGCCACCTAGGAAGCATGAGTTTCTATTTCCGGCTGCCCACACTGAGCAAAACTCACTCCAGGGACAGTATGAGGAAAGGATCCCATACTCATGGTGCAGACACACTCATAGGGTATGCGAGTAAGTGGGAGTCGGAAAGAGCCATTAGGAGCTGGCCTCTTGGCCAAGCACCTGTCTTCTCCCTGAGCATCTTGCCTGGGTTGGACCCTGCACACTGCAGGCTTCACGGTGGCTGTACCTGTACTGGGGGCAGGAGTGGAAAAAAAAAGAACTGAAAACTCTCAGGTCCCACCTGACACCCATGAGCAGTAGGAATGGATTTGGTTTAGTTTCTTTAATGAGGGTGTGTGTGTGTGTGTGGAGTGTGTGAAGTGGTGAGTGTGGTGTGAGTGTGGTGTGTGTATGTGGAGTGTGTGTAGGGTGTGTGTGTGTAGAGTGTATGTGTATTTAAAATTTAAATAAAACAAATGTTTTTAAAAAGGTAAGTGTTTGCAGATGTGATTTGAACAAGAGCTCTAGCCATTTCAGGCACAAGGCACTGGCTTCGGAACAGGCAGTCGAGAGACAGCTCAGACCCCCAGGGAGCTGACCAGGCGTTTGCCATGTGTGCTAGCAGGAGGTGGCTCCAGGGCCAGCAGGAGAAAGCAGCTGTCTACACGCCAGGATGCTACAATTGACAGAGGTGCTACTCAGAGGAACCAGCTTCAAATCTCCACGAGGTCCAGAATTAGTCCAGGGAGATCCCGACAAAACCCACCCGCCCCGTGCACTTTCTTCCTCCCAAACACTGTTGTATTCAGAATGGTTTCTGCTCGAGAGGTCTGAAAGGGAGATGGAGAAGCTAGCGGAATAAGACAAGGCAGGGATGTACTTAGTTCAGCCAACTGCTTGCTCTGTGACCTTAGCCAAGTTACTAACCCTCTCTGAGCCTGCTAATTCACATGTTGACAGGAACAGGAAGCAGTTTGCTGGAGTTGCCTTGAGGATATACAAAGAAGGCAAGTTTGGCTGGGTAAGTGTGAACTGTGGCTAGGGCAGCATTTGGCTGGGTAAGTGTGAACTGTGGCTAGGGCAGCGTTTGGCTGGGTAAGTGTGAACTGTGGCTAGGAGCATAACCTAGGAGGTGTTGGCTCTGTCTCCTACTCCTGCCATGTCTGTGCAGGGTCAGTCAGTTGTCACCCTGTTTAACAGGCGCAGCAGCCTACAGTTAAAAGAGACAAAAAAGCCAGGTAGAAACGTCACCTCTGGTTCTTTCGTAGAACATAGCTTTGCCAGGCTACTCAGAAACTGACCACTAGAGGGCAGTCCAAACCCTGGAGCTGAGCTGAGAAAAGGTAATAGGATTCAGGCAGGATTCAAGAGCACTACAGTCTGGGGGTTGAGGGACTGAAGTACTGAAAAGTCTGGGTGGCAATAAAACGACAAAACTCTCAATCCAGACCCAGGATGGAACTTGCCATCTGCGGGTCCCAGAAACCAGCAACGGCCAGGGGCCCACAGCCAAGGACCAGAGTCGCATGGTTTAGATGAAAGGCCAGGCATGTAAGTGTGATGTCACTGGACTGTGAAGAGGAGCTGACCCCATGGGGTGAGGGGCAAGAAGGCTGGACAAAGGGTGGGGGAAGCAGGGAGGAGATGGTAAAGACGATGCCGTAAGTGTGCTAGGCAGAGGTGCCACTGCCACCCATCACCCATCCCCTGCTCCAGGACACATGTGCCTGCTGGTGACGGTATGAGACGGGGAAGTACTATCACACGGGGACACAGGGTACACATACCTATACCCTACATGTGCACACGCGTGCGTGGGAGTGGGGCATGTGTGCACGTGTTTAGTTATGTGACTTAAAATATGTCTGTCCTGGCCAGCTTCCCTCATGTATCAGGGAGTCTCTGTTCACACCTGGATCCAGGCATCAGGACACTGAGTGGGTAACAGGAGTCATGGATGCTCTGCCAGATACATTCATGGCTGTGTGAACAATAGGTGGGCAGGCACCTGAGGTGCAATGGAATCCCCAGTCAGTGGTAAGGGAGGGCAAACCAGGAGACTCATGAGGCTCCCGCAGTACTGCAGAGACAAACAAGCAGGCAATGTGAACAGGTGGGGGCCAGTCCAGGGAGACAGCTGGGTGGGAAGCTACCGTCAGCCTTGCCCAGCACTGCGGAAGGGCTCAAGAGGGACGAGACTGAGCACCCGGCTGAAGGCTGCCCATCACCCTAGCCCAGGGAATAGAGGAGAAGCAGTAGGAATTGAGAGGAAAGAAGGGAGCAGGTGGACAAGCGCCTACACTATTTCTCAGGGCTGTAAAAGTCAGGGTTCTCCTAAGAGACCGAACTGCTAGGGTGCACATGTCTGTACACAGTCTATTCTCCATATCTGTGAGCTCTGTCACCTATGGATTCTCTGGCCATGGATAGAAACACTTGGGGAAAATTAGCATATGTATAAAACATACATGGACTTCCTTTTCTTCTTGTCCCTAAACATGGTAGAACCACTGTTCTCAAAGAACTCACATCATCCAGGTTATTATAAATCATGCCTGTAATCCTAGCCCTGGGAAGCCGAGGCAGGAGGATTGCCTAAAGTTCGAGGACAGCTTGAACTATGCAGTGAGTTCCAGGATACCTTAGGCCAGGGATTGAGACCTTGTCTCAGGAAGACCAAAACTGAAAATATCAAGTCACCTTGAGACGGCTAAACATGCTTGGAGGGATGTGTATGTTACGTGTAAATGCCACACTGTGTCACAGAAGGGTTCAGGGCATCTCGGAAATCCTGGGATGTGACCCCTGACGTTCCTGAGAGATAATTGTACTTGGAAATGTATATATGGAGGAACACAGAGAGAATTTAAATACCTAAAATCATGTTTTATAGAGTTGGTTTCCATAGTGACGGGGCAGTCGGTGAGGTCTGCAGGGAAGGTGGAAGCTTGGTGGGGGGCTGATGCTGCAGCTGGAGCCTGAACGGCATCTGGGGTGGAGCTGGGTTTTTCTAGGTACCTCAGACTTCCCACAAATGAGCCTGCGCTGATGAACAGTCTCCAGCTCACGTGGAGGGCCGCCTCCATGCTTAAAGTCTACTGTCTAACCCCCATCCCATCTTATAGCACACTGTCAGAGCAATTCTATCAGCATCTGGTACCACGTCCCAGCCGTCTGTCATGGAGAGAGTCCGTCCTTCATAAAGTAAGCACAGGGCTAGCAGCCAGTCTCACATCAGGCACATGAACAAGACAGTCATTATATTTGCTGCTCTGAGGTCCCCACCCAGTGTGGGCTTGGGGTTCCAGCAGCAGTATCAAAGAGTTCCACTCAACCCGTGCAGGCTCGGGACCTTTTCCAGGCTGTGGGGCTCCACATCCACAGGAGACAGGCCAGATGCGGGCAGGTCCTGCAGGACCTTCTTTCCTCTCTGCTACAGTCGGCAGCCCTAGGCCTTGAACATCTCTGGGTGGGCATGCAACCCCTCCTTCCAGGAGGGGCAAGTGTGAAAGGTGGCACAGGCATCGACAGACTGATGGAAGAACCATGGTAGACAACCAATCAAAGCCAAGTGAGACTATCCCAGGCTCCCTCCCTTGACCTGCCTGCCTGCCTGCCTGCCTGCCCAGACCCTTCCTCCAATCAGATCAAAAGCCTTGAATTCAGGCTATAAACCCCAGCTTTAGAGAACTTGGACCATTTCTTCCTGCACCTGGCTCACGAGAGGCTGCCCTTCTAGAACCATCAGGTGGATTTTGTTTCTTGCTAGGGTCATGAGACTCACACCTTCTAGCCCCACAGTGACAAGGTCACAGTTGTCCCATGCTCAGCTTCACGGTTACAAGGTAATGTCTGAAAACCTCTGAAAACCTCATGCCTTGCTTGAGGAAATCAGACGTCGTCCTGGGTTACCTGGAACCTTCTTTGCCACGTTCCTAGGGTATCAGGGCCTAAAGAGCTCATAGACCATGAGGAGGGATGTACACTCTTAGCCCCTCCCCCACTCTAGGTGACTTGCTGTAGACACACAGCAGCCTCACACGAAAACCCAGTTTCTCTTGGAAGTGGGAAATGGCCGTCTCTAGGTAAATGTGTTAGCACATAAATGCTGATGACTAACATAAATTTTTCAGGACCTTGGGGTGGATCATCCAAGATACCAGAAGGGGCCTGATGCTCGGTCGCTCTGTGGTCTGGGTCTGGCATCATAGGAAGGGGGAGCTCAGCAGTGGCTCTGGCGAGCAGAGGCACAGCCATACCTGGTGGATCTCATGCCAGCCATTCTCGTCCTTGCAGCACACGGAGGCATGCTCATGGAGAAGGAGCTCGCAGCAGTAAGGGTCACCCCCCACAATGGCCGTGTGATACAGCGGTGTGAGTCCATAGCTGTCCTTATAGTCTGGGGAGGCTCCGAGCTCCAGGAGGGTCTAGGGAAAGAGTTGAAAGTCATCACTGGTCTCATGCATGGAACAAATTGAAGACACCCATGGATCACGTTCCCATTGACCAAGCTGACATATCGCGCCTGGATACCTGATGTTACCCCTGACACACAGAACTGGAGAGTCCTAACTGCTGACTGGAAGTGACAGGTGATACTCAGGGATGCGGGAACGGTCTGCACCTAGAGGAGAGATAGTGTGCAACTGCCATGTCTCAACAGGGTCCTCCTGGTGCCTAGAGCCTGGCATCCCAGGAGACAGCTGTGGAGAGCCATCAAGGCTGCATTTACTAAAGAGAGCCACAGCATTTGGAGTAACACACAGGACAGTGGAACCCCAGTGAGTCAAGGGGTAGAGAGCCTCTGGAGTAGGGTCAGGAAGATGCGGGCTTCTCAGAAGCCTGTAGGAAGGCAGAGTTGAGGTGAAGTTGGGAGGGAAGAAATGAGAGGAAAGCTTCCATCTCAGATCAGTCTGCAGCCAGGGGACCTGGCTTCCTCGCTGGGCTCTGGTGGAAAGCAGGCTGGAGCCACATTCTCTCTGGACAAGGCTGCATGCTCTGCTAGACAGGGCAAGGGGCAAAGATGTGGGGGGAAGGAATAAAGGAAGATGGGGTGAATGCTGCCTGGCAGAGGCAAAAAGATGGGCATTGGGAAGATGGGGTGGGAAAGTTGGGCATGGGAAGATGGGCATGCGAAGATGGATATGGGAAGATAGAGTGGGGAAGATGGACAGCAAGGAAGACAGGCATGGAGGGACATGGGCCTGGAAAGATAGGTGTGGGAAAATGTAGTGGGGAGGTAGCCATGGGGAAGATGGGTGTAGAGCATATGCCACATGGAAATTCAGGAGAAGATGTGGCTGGCCACAGCTGCCTGCTTCTGAGAGATGCAATGCAGGGGACATCAAGGCTGTCATATTACTCATGGGTTTGAGGTCTCCTCTGAGGGTCAGCAATAAGGTTTAGCACCAACTCATTTTTTAGAAACATGAGCCTTTCCGTGGAGTAGAGGGGACAAGCTGGCTTAAGGCACTGAGTTCTAGAAGCAGCTACATTACAGAAGGGGCAGGAGCACCTGACACTCAACTGCCCTTCTGAGCTCCAGTGGGAACAGAAGTGGGCACAGGGAACATGGTCCCTGGGGAAGAAGGACAGGTCAGGGGACCAGATAAAGGAATCTGTTACCCACACAAGACAGATTCAGGACATACCTTCAGGGCAATCTGGTTCCTCATCCGGGCAGCCTTGTGAAGGGCGGTCATCCCATCCCTGGCACGGAAGTCCAAATGTGCACCCCCATTTCTGAGAACTTTGATGACCTCCATGGAGTCATTGAGCTGCGCAGCCAGGGTCAGGGGCGTCTCTGAGGGAACCAAACACAAAGGTTTCAGAACAAATACCCAGAGAAGGAGGCCAAGACCCCTGAGTGCTCAGCCACATGAGGGTCCTCAAACACGAGCAGCTCCTTCCGTGAGCCTACGGCCCCCTAGAGTCCGCACAGTCTGGAGCACTCAGACGACCCATGGCCATGACGGGAACATGGGATCACATGCAAATGGAAACAGTAGCAGCAGGGTCTCCACAGTGCAGGCCTTGGTGCCATGAACCCTGGAGAGCCCTGCCATGCTCACTGAGGACAGAAGCCTGGGCACCGTTCTTACATGTCCCTCACAGGAACTCAGACACGGCTAGGCCAGCACCATTTGTCTTTCTGATTCATGACACACACAGACCATGTGTGGCTGTCAGGAACTAGGCTGCAAGGCTCCCATGTAAATAAGGACTGGAGTCCTCTGGGTGCCACAGAGCACCAGGACAACATACAAGTTACTGTGACACGGAGAGACAACACTCTAGAGCAGTGGTTCTCAACCTTCCTAATGCTGAGACCCTTTCATACAGCTCCTCATGCTGTGCTGACGCCAGCCATATTATTTCATTGCTACTTCATTGCTGTAATTTTGCTACCGTTATGAACTGTAATGTAAATATCTGATATGCGACCCCAAGGGGAGTCATGACCCACAAGTTGAGAACCACCGCTATTGAATCTCCAGATCAAGGCAGAGGAAGAAGCTCAGTGGGAGAGTATTTGCTACACAACATGAGGACCTGAGTTTGAGTCCTCGGCACCCAAATAAAAGCTGAGTGCAGGTGAGCATGTCTGTCACCCTAGCAGAGATAAGTAGATTTCCAAGGGCTCACCACCCAGCCAGTCCAGCCAGAACAGTGAGCCTCAGGTTATGGGAAAGCTGGTCCCACTCAGGTGTTTGCAACACAATGTCTTGAAAATGTTCCTCATTTTTCATGTGTTAAGATTTCCTTGATTTTTAAAACACTTTACAACTTTGACATGTACACCCAAGCAGATGGCTGGTACTCCAAACTTGGATCACTTGACCTTAAAGTTATATACACCATCACCCTAGAAATACCCTGGGAGTGTTGTAGGCAGAAAACAACCAGGATGTATTTCAAGAGGCATCAGCAGGAAGGGAAGGAGGTAGGACCCTGGTGGGTCAGCTGAGAGCTCCGGCCTGACTGCAGGGATCTAGGACACCAGGGAGGGCAAGGTGGAGATGTAAGGGCTCAGAGCAGCTGCTGGGAGCTCAGGATACAAAGTGGCAGCTGGAGGGTGCATGCGTGCATGTGTGTGTGTGTTTGTCTGTGCACGTGCATGTGAGTGCGTGTGTGTGCACGTGGGGGGAGTGTCTGCACGTGTGTGTCTGTGCACGTGCATGCAAGTGTGTGTGTGCGTGCATGTGTATGAGTATGTATGTGCATGTGTGTGTGTGTGTGTATGCGTGGGGGGTGTCTGCACGTGTGTGTCTGTGCACGTGCATGCAAGTGTGTGTGTGCATGCATGTGTATGAGTATGTGTGTGCATGAGTATGTGCGTGTGTGTCATGGGAGAGGTCCCAGAAATCAAGCATCTGGAGGGGTGACTCCTCCCGTGTCAGGCAACAACTATGGTAGTGAAAACCAGTCCTCCTCTTAAGGGTTGGCTGACCATTAGCAGGGTTCTTAAAACACTGATTTAGGAGGCTGAGGGGTCCCAGGATGGAAAATCTAACACAGAGAGGAATGATGCATGTATCACAATGTGGTGACTGAACGTGGGGTACACAAGCTGACCTGAAAAAAAAAGTCGAATGTAAGATGCAGAATAAATAAGACATGGGGAACAGCTTTTTAGTTTGAGCTCAGAGGCCACAGTGTCAGCAAGCTGCTTTTCTGTGAACACAGCCAACCCCAGCATCAGGAAACACTTGCCTCTCGATATCAGCTGTCACCATCATCATCAGAGCAGCTGGTGCTGATGTTGACAAGAGACCCCCGAGGTCAGGCTGGTGGACATTCTCCCATATGATTAGGGGAAGGGAGGGTCATCAGACCCAGATGTGAGATCCAGCTGTACCCACCTGGCTTTCCCTGCCAGGCATATGTAATTCTACCCAGCTACATGTGGTCTCTTCTAAGGTACTAGAGCAGTGGTTCTCAACCTTTGGGCCAAGACCCCATTCACAGGGGTCACCTAAGACCACTAGAAATACAGATATTGGCATTGCAGTTCAAAACAGCAGCAGAATTAGCTGTGAAGTAGTATCAAGAATAATCCTATGGTTGGGGGCACCACGACATGAGGAAGTGTATTAAAGGGTTGCAGTGTCAGGAAGGGTGAGAACCGCTGTGCTAGAGAATACAAATGGAAAGTTAATGAAGGGGCCTCTATCTATGCAGATAAGGGGATATTGCCCATTTGGGGGGTGGAACTTTGCAGTAATACAACTGTTTTAGGGTCACCCACACTCCTATAAGTAACCCTTCACCAAGGCTTCTGTGAGTGACCTCTCACCCAGACTACAATGACTGTCCCTCACCTATGCTCCTGTGAATGTCCCCTCACCTATGCTCTTGTGAGTGTCCCCTCACTGTGGCCCTGTAGCTAAGCCTGACTAAATCATTGGTCTGGGCTAGTCTTGGAGTTGTTTCTTTATTCTGCTCTATCCAGAGCAAACAGAAGTTCATCCATGTCTTTGCAAAGGAAGTTAATGCAATGCACAGATTGAAAATAACAACAATAAAATATAGCCAAGAAATAACACAGTGTGAGAGTGGTTTTCACAGCGTCCATGAATCAGGTCTTATAAACAAGCTAGAGATGACACAGGCTGCCAGAGGATGTGCAGGGGTTATGTGGGACTAGAGCATCCCTCGAGCTCAAACCTGAGGAATCCTACAGCCCATCCCTCATAGATATGGAGGGACACATGCACCAAGCAAAACCCACATAGAGATTGACTAAGCAATAAACGGCGGCAGGAGGAACAATTTCACAGACAGACACAAACCTCCACTCCCTTTAGGAGGCAGGACATAACCCTCTCCCCCGCTCCTTATCAGTGGGCTGCGCCAACTGAGCCCCTTCCCAAAGGCACTGTATGGGATGGGCTCAGCTGGTGACTCTCAGGAAGAAAGGCCGCAGACAGGGCCATGCTAGAAGGTCTAAGTCAGCACCCCAGAAATCAGGCAGGCTGATGGTAGGAGCCCTCCATAAAAGGAAGATAGAGGCTTCACCGCCTTCATGCTCCTCCCCAGCCCCACACTCATTCATGTTTATGAGATCTGGGTCCAGTCGAGAAGAAAATCCTCGACAAATGTGCACGGAGGGGCACCTGAATAAACATCAGCCAGTTTCAAGGCCGTCAAGCTCACCACCAAGAGAACAAGCCCAAGCAACTGCCGAAGCCACGCGGCCTACAGAGACACAACAAGTAAAGATGGCGCAGGCCCTCTAACATACCCAGACAGGAAGAAAACGTTTTAGGAAAATGATGCATGGGCTTTGTAACACTCCCATGGAGAAAAGAGTTCAATGGTGGCAAAATAAGCCACCCTGATTTCAGATGTTAGCAATGGGTGAGCGGTCAGCAGACACTCCCTAAGCCAAAGCTAGTCTAAGAAAGGCTTATTTAAAATAATGAACAGCAGCAGCAGCAGCAACAAACACCTGAGGGCCAGAGAGATGGCTCTGCGGTTAAGAACACTGTCTGGAATTTGGTTCCTAGCAGCCCTATCAGGTAACTCACAACTACCTGTAACTCTGTTCCAGGAGGTCCCATGCATTCTGTTGGTCTCTCCGGGCACTCCTCCCATACACACATACTAACACACATACACATAAATAAAACTTTTAAAGTTAAAAGAAAAAAACCTCTCAAGGCTCTTACTTAGGGTTAGGGACTTAATAGCTCTGTAAAAATCATTGTTACTCACAGACTTAGAGAAAATATTTCCAAAACCAAACACAAGTATACGAGCGGCACCTATCCAATCTGCAAAGAGAACTTGTAAACTTGATAAATTACCCTCAGAGTGGGTGAGATACCTGAACAGAAACCTCAACAAAGAGAAGGGACAGATGCTGAGTGACACATGAAAGAAGTGCACTCCCACCTCAAGGGGGCGCTGCAGGGGTCAGGCTGCAGGCACTCAGAAGAGTCAGACACAAAACACTGAGTCTTTAAACCACAGAGGATAGATGGTCCTGCTCCCTCATACTGACACAGATGAGACAGGGTGCAGCCACGTAGGGCATCTCAAAGGACAGTTCAGCAGTCTTAAAAAACAAAGCACAAAGGGGTCAGAGAAGGTGATTCAGCAATTGAGAGCACTGACTGCTCTTCTAGAGAACCTGGGTTTGATTCCCAGTCACTACACTGTTCTGGGTAGTTTTACGTTACCTTGACACAAGTTAAAATATTTGAGAAGAGGGAGCCTCAATTAAGAAGTCCCCTCCATATTAGATCAGGCTGTAGGTAAGCTCATAGGGCATTTTCTTAATTAGCGATTGATTGGGGAGGGTTCAGCCCATTGTTGGTGGTGCTGTTCCTGGTCTAGTGGCCCTGGGTTCTGTTAGGAAGCAGGCTGAAGAAGCCATGAGGAGCAAGTCAGTAAGCAGCACCCCTCTGCTGTGGGAGATGATGTATGCTGTGAATGTGTTTTATTGCCATTAATAAAGAAGCTGATTTCAGTCAATGGCTTAACAGAGTAAAGCCAGGCTAGAAGAGACATATAGAGAGAGAAAGCAAAGTCAATGAGAAGCCATGTAGTTGCCACTGGAGACAGATGTTTGGAGCCTGCCAAAACTTTGTCGGTAGGACACGACCTTGTGGTGATGCACAGATTAATAGAGATGGGTTAGTTTAGGATATAAGAGCTAGCTAGCAATATGATTAAGTATTGGCCAAACAGTATTGCAAATGATATAGTTTCTAAGTGATTATTTCATGTCAGGACAGACAGGAAATGAACTAGTGGCCTCCCCCAACAAATCCTACTATACCTCTCCATAGCCTCTGCATCAGCTCTTGCCTCCAGGTCCCTACCTGTTTGAGTTCCTGTCTTGATTGCCTTTGAAGATGAACAGTGATGTGGAAGTGTAAGCTGAATAAACTTCCCTCCCCAAACTGCTTTTTGGTCATGGTGTTTCATCATAGCGATAGAAACCTTAAGACACACACAAAGGCTCACAACTGTCTGTAACTCCAGTTCTAAGAGATCTGATGCCTTCTTTTAAGCCTCCACTGGCACTACACACAGGAGGCACACACAGGCAAAACACCCATCCACAGGGAATAAAATAACTGTAACTATTAAAAAAAAACCCACATTTTACCCAGTCACACTAGAGCTCTAAGAGTTTCCACAAATGAGTTGAAAATAAATGTCCAAGCTGGGTATGGCAGCACGCACTTGTTTTTCAGAGGCTGAGGCAGGAGGATTGCTTTGAGTCTAAGCCAGCCTGAACTATTGAGTAGGACTTTGTCTCAAAAAAATAAAAAAAAAATAAAAGAAAAAGGAAAGAGGAAAGGAAAACATATGTTTATAATTGCTAAAAACTATAGCATCTTCTCTCAATCCTGAGTAAATAGATTGAAAAAAAAACCCATTGAATGGGAAGCATATTATTCAGGACTATGAAGAATTGAACTGGGCCAATGAAATGGCTCAGCAAGTAAAGTGCTTGCAGAGAAAACCTGAGAACCTGAGTTCAATTCCCAGAACCGACATGAAAGTGGAAGGTGAGAAATGACTCCACAGAGTTGTCCTCTGACCTCCACATATGTGCAGGGCACAGACACACACACATCAACACACAATTAAATAAACAAAGAGACAAGCAGACACAGTGGAAACTTCGGCACAGGCTGTGAGGGGATGAAGCCAGTCTGACAACAACATACCGCTTGGTTCCCACACTGGCGTTCTAGGAAAGGAAGAGATGAAGACAGGGAAATAGGTGGCCGTGACTTAGAGGAGACGATGGCCAAACACAAGAGGTGTTTAGATAGTAATGGGATCCCAGATAACTCCTGATGGTGGGTACAGGAATCACATTCTTGGCAGACCCCACAGAATGTGTGGCACCCAAGAGTAGCCCTAGAATAAACCCTGGGCCTTGGCTGTAACAAACACATCACACGAGTACCATTTGTTAGTGAGAGGGAGGGTGTGGGGCGTGTGGGAATGATCCACACTCAGAGCTAGAGGTGTTTAATTGATTCCTTTGAGACATGGTCTCGTTTCTCTGGCTAGCTTCCAAGTTGCTATACAGCTGAAGATGGCCGTGAACTCCTGATCGAGTGTTGGGATCGCAGGTAGGTGCCACCATACCTGACTTTAGGCAGTAGTTGGACTGGAACCCAACACCTCAGGCAGACAGGCTGTGTCTATATGCTCTGCCTCTGAGCTATGTTCCACTGCCCAGTATGATTTTTCTGTGAGCTTCAAACTGGTTCTCTACAGACTGTAGACCCAATCCCAGGCTCATTTCCATCCAGACTGCCTTCCCTGGTCCACCTTCCACATTTGATGGACCTTATCTTCTCCTAGCTTGTGCACTTGGTGAGCTTCCCACGCTCCCTTGGAAGCAGGCGCATAAAGAAAGAAGGATTGCAAAATAACTGGGCACCGTGTCTGGGCCTAACAACAGGCCTCTTTATTAGAGCTCCAAGGACTACCCAGACGCACCCAACTAACTGGAGGTGGGTATTTCTGAACCGGCGGCAGGCTGCCTTCATTTGTGTACCTCTCGCTGTCTGCAGACTCAGGTTTATAAGGTCTCACAACCCCATTCCCTCCAGACACAGCAATTCCTGGGATATTGATCACGTGCTGAGATTCATTGTGTGCCAGTCAAGACACCAACCATAAGTCATCAGACAGGCTCCCTCCACTCCCCCAAGCCACAGAGCTCCATGTAAAGGCAAGCAGAATGTCCACAAAGCTTCTAATTGGGCCGTGTGGGAGCTGTACGGGGCTCCCCAGGAGTCCACCACAGTCGAGTGTGGGCGGAAACAGTGCCTCTCAAGGATGATAAAGAACTTAGTTAGAGGACACCCCACCCCCAGGCTGACAGCCCTGGAGCATCTCTGCTCGCAACCTCTCTCTCACTTGCTGGGCTGCTTGGGAGTTTTGTCAACTTGACACAAGCTAGAGTTGTCTAGGAAGAGGAAACCTCACTTGAGAAAATGCCTCCATAAGACAGGCCTATGGACAAGCCTGTGGTACATTTTCTTGATTAATTGTTGATGTGGGAAGACCCAGACCACTATGGGAGGTGCCACCCCTGGGCTGGTGGTCCTAGATGCTATAAGAAGGCAGGCTGGGTAACGCATGGGGAACAAGGCAGTGGGCAGCACTCCTCCGTGGCTTCTGCTTCAGTTCCTGCCTCCAGGTTCCTGCCCTGACTCCCCTTCACAGTGGACTAGGAGTATAAGCTGAAATGAACCCTGTCCTCCCCAAGCTGCTTCTGGTCACGGGGTTTGTCACATCAACAGCAAGCAGACTAGGACTGGCAGATGGTAACCAGGTCCGAAAAGGGAGTCCAGATGAGCAAGGTGGCCCTATAGATGCAGCAGGTCAAGGGGCTGTGCTATTCGGGGCCTTTCCTGGAGGTTTTGGGTGCACAGCAGGTTTCCAGTGTCATTAACTAGCTGTCTTTCTCTCACCTGACCATCCCGCAAGCTCAGAAACCACAGCATACAGGGAAGTGATGGACTAGATCCCTAGGGCCGTCAGTGTGGCAGCCTTTCCAGGGCGTGGAGCTGTCATCCATCTGATCCCAGAGGTCCCACCATGGCAGAGAGAGACCCAAGGACTCCTCCACTAGGGAAGAAGTCTTCGATCTTCTCTTCATGTTACTTGATGAAATTTATGCTTCCAGCAGCTATGGACATCCGCTATTGTTGACAGACTGCGTGGTTTGAAGTGGCGGGTCACCCCTCCAGGATTCTGAGTTCACTTGCATGTCACTCCATCCACAATGGCTGCTGCCCCAACTATGGCTGCCCAGTGCCACTGACTCGAGGATGCAGAGCTGAGGCCGGGGCTGGTGGCTTATCTTGGTCTCAAGAAAAGCTGAATTGGACTCATAGAAAGCAAAGGTGTCCGGTGTGCAGCCAGTGTGCTGTTCAGGGAGCGACTCAGAGAGTCACCAAACCCAGATTGGAGCTTCCAAAATGTGGTAGGAATAAGCAAAGTCTGTGAGAGACAAGCACCTGTCTGGAGCAAAAGTGTAGGGGCTGGGGAGAGGGCTCTGTTGGTAGTGTTTGTTGTGCAAATACGAGGATCTAAGTTCAGATCCCCTGAACCTACAGGAAAAGCCAGGCATAGCGGCATCCACTTATAATCCCACTGCGGGGGAGGCAGAGCCAGGTGGACCCTCGGGGCTCACCAGCCAGCTAACCTAGCCTCACTCGGGAGCACCAGGCCAGTGAGACAGTGAGAGACCTTGTCTCAGAGAAAGGGGGTGTGGACACCTCCAGAAAGACACAAGGTTGCCCTTTGCCCTCTATAGACACCTTACACCAGCACCTACACACACACACACACACACACCACCACCACCACCACCACCACAACAACAACAAAACTACAAATAATGATTTCTTTCAAACCCAAGCCTTCTGTGGGTGAGGTAAGGGAGGGTTTCTAGAATCGTGCCCCCCACGGTATGTCTGCTGCACTCTGCAGCCCCCTCTGGCTGGTACTGCCTTTGCTGGTAAGCCTAGAACAGCCACCCTTGACCAGGAACCACTTAGCATATCGGCTACTTTTTTCCTGGTTTGCTCGTTTTTTATCAGCTAACCTCCAGACTGAGCTGCAGATGCCCAGCTGTCTGTTGGTGCCCACAGAGGACAAAGTCTAGGGCCCCTGGGATGCCAAGAGTCCCACAGATGTAAAGATGATCTTCTTCCTCTTTCTCCTCGCTCTCTTCCTCCTCCTTATTCTTTCTTTTTTTTCAGACAGAGTACATCTCTGTGACAGTTCTGGCCATCCTGGAATTTACTTTGTAGACAAGGTTGACCTTGAACCTGCCTCTGCTTCCCAAGTGCTGGGATTAAAGGAGCACCACAAGTCCCTTCGATAAAACCATGTCATATTTTACTTTTAATCATCTCTAGATTATTCTATGACCAATGGATTCAACTGAGCAGTGAGTAGCTTTCAGTCTGCTTCATTAGGGGACAATAATAGGAGAGAAAAGCCTGAATGCATTCAGGACAGATACATTTTTGTTTTTCTTTTTCTTGTCAATCCCTGCATAGTTGAATCAAGAGTTTCATGGAATATGAGACCCACAGATACAAGGCCGACCGTATTTCAGAGAACACAGAATAATAATCACTTGTGGGCTCAGGGCTCTGCACTCCGGGTCTCTCCTACTCAATGCTAAGGGCATAGAATTTCTTGGAATTTCTCTAAGTACCAGCTCCTTGCCCATCATTACTGCCTCTTTTCTAGCTCCAGGTGGGGCTCAGAGAAGGCTCCACATGCAACCTCTGCTTCAAAACAGTCAGTGTCAACTGGGGAGTCCAGTCAGGGTCTGGCCTGGAATGACAGCTGCTTCGAAACCCAGAACTAGAGACACTGATGTAAAAAGGGATGGGGGCAAAGGAGCCGTGGCTCCCTTCAAAAGACAAATACGCTGAGAATAAATGACGTACAGCCATGATAAAAGCAGGTACCAGACAGTCAGGACTCTTGAGGTCGTGGGAAGCATCCTGAAACCACAATGCACATAAACTCCACCTTCTTCCCCAGGAGCTTCTACCCTGGGCTAGGGCCAGCTCTTCCAGGCACAACCTCCTCTCGGGTCCCCTAGCCAGGGCCACTAGTGAGTTTTTCTCCTGGTATCTTAGATGCCATCTTTATCCTCAGAAATGAGCCCTCTTCCAGTTTTCATGCTGCTCACAGAAAAACCCAAAGAAACTCAGGAGCAAAGAGCGACCCAGCCCCCCATCAGGGCTAAGATAAGGCTATGCCAGCTAGACCAGCACCCAGTGGGGGCCACCTCAGCCTAAGGGGTCAGTCAGGCTGCCCCAAATGGCAAACAAGATCCACACTTTATAAGACACCTCCATATCTTGTGTGCATGGTAATTTTGAGGTGTGACAAGAAGGCACACGGGAGCCAGCAGTGGACTTGGGTTGTCCTGTTAGGAAAGGGAGAGAAAGAGGACCAAAGGGAGGTAAAAGTACCCTGCCGCTAAGGTCAAGTATCTCCTGCATCTCCCAGATCACACACCAAGCCAAATAGACCCAAGCTGCTGTGGAGAGTCCCTTGCCTTCTGCCTGCCACTTCAGCCATATCCCACGGCCACAATGTTCACCAGGGCTGCCGCCAAGCTCCACCCATTGAAACCAGGAGATACTAGCAACACGGGAAGGCACTTTGGGTTGTCCTAACTGGGGAAGCTACTGGCCTCTAGAAAGACCGTGGCAGGACTCCACGAAGTCGAGGTCTACCCCACAGCAAGAACAGTCAGACCAAGTGTTGGCGGTGCAGAGCTGAGAGCCCTCTCCCCTGCCTGTGCAGCTTTCTCCCAAGGAGATTTCAAGCCTAAGGAACTCAGCATCCAGCAGGGAGCATGAGACAAGTGTGAGCACCTGCCTGTCTGTGAAAAAGCCTGCACCCAGGCAAAGGGAAAGCCCCAAACATGCTGCAGTGCTGCTGGTTAGCACATCCAGCTAGGGGGCTCTGCCGGAGACCCTGGGGTCAACAGGCAACAGCCCACACATGTATAGCATCCATTCGCTCTCCCCTTTCCTAAAATTTATGCACAGAGCACCTACTGTGTGCATGCATTGATCTGGAGGCTCAGACTGCAAGGAGAAAAACACGGGCCTTCAGAGCAGAAGTTACATGAATGAGGAGCCACTTCAGAGCCAGATGAAAGCCAGGACAGCGGGAGAGATGAAGAGTCACGGTAACCTGAACTCGCGCCTCACCAGAGGCACGCCTCACAAGTGTAGAATGAAGACTTCCTGCATGGCCACCCACCTCCAGTCTCCAGGTCATGGAAATTGGGATCCAGGCCTCTGTCCAGCAGCTTGACCAGCTTCTCCACTGAGCGATGCTGAGTGTGGTCCATAAACTTCTTCAGATTGGTCTGGAAAAGAATGAAACAGAAATGACTTGGTGAAAAATGTATTTATAAAGAGCAGGGGACGTGGCTCAGTGGGCAGAGAACTTGCCTGGCATGCATGAGGCTTAAGCCTAGTACTGCACAAACTGGGTTTGCTGGCGCACACCGTTAGTGGCAGCACTCAGAGGATTAGGCAGGAGAATCAGAGGTTCAAGGTCATCCTTAGCTCCTTAGTGATTTCAAATCCAGATTGGACTGCCTAAGGAAAGAAGGAGGGAAGAAGAGAGGGAGGGAGGGATCTTTATAGACTAAGAAAAGACTGTCCACTAGGAGGCACTAGTCTCCTCTGTGCAGGGCACTGCTGACCCCAAGACTCACATCGGACCAATACTGGGGGCAACAAACACACAGCCAACATCATAGGCCTGTCCTGGATGAAAGTTTCAGAAACTTAGCTGTTCACCACCTCTGTACCAAGGTCTCAATGTCTGTCCCTCCATAATGCACACAGTGAACTGTAATCCCCGAATAACAGTGCTAGAGATCTCTGGTCATTAGGGTGGAGCCCCGATGAGTGGGGTTCATAGCCATCTAAAGAGGTCCCAGAGAGCTCATTCTACCACCACTGACAGCCATAACCTGGACACCAGGAAATCCAAATTCTCACTGTGGTGTCAGACAGCCAAGAGCTCTGGAGCTGTGGGAACACCAGTCTGCCTATTGTTTTTAAGCAGGAGCGGGTTCCACATTTGGGGACGAGATGCTCTCCCAGGAAGAGAGCAATAACCTGGGGCAGGGTGACAACTGATAGTCTCCAGGCCCTGCTCAGACCCTCCACTCCATTCCCAGAAAGGAAGCGCCTGAGGTCTCATCTGTAAAAAGGAGACTGCTGAACCCCACCCCATTAATCCCAGAGCAAAATCAGTGACACCTGCCCTGGGGGACACCTAGTCCATTCCTCAGGAGATCACACAGGTCACCACCGAACCTCAGCCTCCCCAAGCCTGGTAGCCTGGCCACAGATCCGGAAGAACCCAGCATCTCTCTTGGGTCCCACCCTCATCCCGATTCACAGTTTTCACAACACAGGATAGAAGCACTGTGGTTTTTCATTTGATGATGTGCCTAGGCCTTCCAGGCACCTGCCATGGGCTAGATTCCCATCCGAACACCTTACAGTCTGGTTCTGGAACAAATTTCCAAAACCTGGAGTGTCATTTAAACCGTGGCTCAAGGAAACTTTTCTTTAGATTCACAAGTATCTGTATCTACACGTTAAATAACAGCAGCAATAATAAAAACAGAAATCCTCAGATGCTGGGGTCAGCCACATCCGTGTGGATTCCAGGATCAGGGCAGAAAATACGTAAGGAAAGCCTGGACCATACTTGGCTAGAACACAGCTGAGAAGCACAGTGGGGAGGGAAATACCAAGGACAGGGAACCAAGTGATGCGCATCTGCCAGCTACCAATAGATAATGTAAGCATAAAATTAGAACAATGTTGGTCAGAGAGGCCATAGAGGCCCTTAAAACAGTACAGGTGGTTGCCCTCTGTCTTGGTTGTTAATCAGAACTAGACGATGAGATCCTAGGGCTTGTTGCATGATACACAGAAACCAAGCTGGACCTGAGCTGGGCACTTCCTCCTAGGCAGCTAGCTTTCATGATTCTAAAAGGTTATGAAATAGCCTTATCTAGGGCAAGATAAGGCACCAACGGTCTTTCTGAGCTATAAATTCTATGAACCATGATGTCAATCTTCTGGGCAATAGAATCATAGTAGCATAACAGTTATGGGAATAACCAACCACTCCCTGGTTGGCTCTGAGGCCCACTCCACAGTAGGAATCCAAGCCTAGTGCTGTAAACTATGACAAAAACACATGGCGGGGCAGTCGCCAGCCCTAGGAAGGAAATACTATAGCTTTACTAAATTGACATAGCATCAAGTTATCCATTTGGGCCCATAAACCAGTGTTTCTCAACCTGTGGGTCACAAGACCCCAGAGAGCAATGACCAAGGGGTCGCCTGTGACTATCAGAAAACAACGATATTTACATTATGATTCATAACAGTAGTTATGAAGCAGCAACGAAAATAATTTTATGATTGGTGGTTCACCACAGATGGGAAACTGTATTAAAGGGATGCAGAGTTAGAAAGGTTGAGAACCACTGCACAAATAATGCTTCTCCCAGTCTTAATCAGAGAAGCCCTTCCTTGTGACTGCACAGCTGCTGAGAATGAGTAACTGCTTGCTCACTGCTCAGCCCGAAATGAGACGTTAGCACTATCCCCTCTAAGGCTCAGGGAACATTACGGAAGAATGGGAGGAAAGAATGTAAGAGCTGGAAGATAGGGAGAAGGGCTGCACAGTGCCATCTCCTGGGAAGGCACAAACATTACAGCCTTGAACTCGCAGCTGTGGATGCGTGCACTGGGTCAGGACAACAGTGGGTCAGGCATGGACGGAAGAGGGGCTCTGGCCGACCCCTCATTGCTACGCTATTTGCAGATACTTTCAAGGAAATGAGGGAGTCACTGGCTTTAGACGTGAATCCTCCGGTGACCACCCCACCAGGCTCCAGTGGATAGACTTCACCCACTGGTCATACAGATGGTCCTAGAGGAACGAGATTGGCAGGGAGTATGGGGCTGAAAGGGATGAGGGGGAGAGAAGAGAGGACTGTAGAGCAAGGAGAGAAGAGAGGACTGTAGAGCAAGGAGAGAAGAGAGGACTGTAGAGCAAGGAGAGAAGAGAGGACTGTAGAGCAAGGAGAGAAGAGAGGACTGTAGAGCAAGGAGAGAAGAGAGGACTGTAGAGCAAGGAGAGAAGAGAGGACTGTAGAGCAAGGAGAGAAGAGAGGACTGTAGAGCAAGGAGAATGCATTTATACAGCATGCGACTGTCAAATAACTACTGAATTTTTAAAAATTAACTGGAGACAAGAGAATGAAACCCACAGTAGAAACCCTGCATCCATTGAGAAATAAGGAACTGCGGGTTGTGAAAGCCGTGTGCACCCTCCACTGGCAGGCAAGCACCAGGCATCCCAGGGGTATCTAAAGGGAAGTAGTGTCCACCCCATGCCCTTCAGGCTCCACCCACATGCCCCAGGATCACTGCTTCCAGTTTCATGCATGCTCCTGGCTCATATAGCCTCACTGATATGTCTGGGGTGCATGTCACAGGTACTCACCGTGACTTCATTGGGCACAATGCCCTCTAGCTAGCATAGCCCTCTCCTCCCATTGCTGCCAGCACTTCCTGCCTTTTTAAAATCTGTTCTTATCGGGCAGCAACAGAAAACAGAGGCAGCATTCAGCAGGCGCCCCTTTCTTCTACCTCACCACATCTCGCTGTATCACTGTACTGCTGCCTTTCAACCTCTCTGGGGCACCAGGGGGGGCAACCCTCTGTTCAGCCTCCACCAGCCTCCCTGAGCCACCTTGCTGACTGCTGTCTGCCTAGGTCTCCAGCCATGTGCATGGGGAGGCAGTGCCATCCACCTGCATGCCCCAGCCTGGCCTCATCCCACAGGTAGGTATGCAGGGGCTACTCCCAAGGGAATGAGCCCGCCAAAGACAACACAGCAGATCAGGTGACCTGATGAGGTGGAGGAAGGATTACCCACCCTGCCCCCCATACCTTTGTGTGGAGCCTGGCCAGCTGCTTCTCATCCAGGTTGGACTGCTTATACACACGCTTCTTATAGCGAAACTGTCAGATAAACAAGTAGAAGATTGCAGGTCACCAGATGTCAGACATGGGTGCTCAGAGGAAAAGTGACCTCGCCAAGCACAAGGCACCCCAGTTTTAACCAAGACACTGGTATCTGTGCTGCAGAGCCCATCCCCCAAGAGTTCCATCATCCAGCAGCCATCAGGACACAGGGCAGTCTCTTAGCTGTGGAAGCCAGTGCCCAGCTGGTACAGAGGGTACGGTGGACAGACACATCCCTAGTGTAGCCACATCCTGCCGGATCCCAGTCTGTGGGAATCCACCTGCCCTCAGTTGGTCTGGGCATCTCATGCACCCCTCTCCTCTGGATCAGAGGCTACCACTGGCTCCTCACGACGGTGCTGCCTGCTTGGGATTGGAAATTTCACTGCAGAGCGGAGAAGTGGGCTTGGAGTTGGTAACAACACACCCAGGCACGTGGTGTCTCAGCCCTCAGCTTTATCACATGCCCTCTCCTCCCAGACACCCAGACCTGACACTGCAGAGGGTTCAGGAAGAACGCTGAGGGGAGGGGCATGACTGAGATTTTGAGAGGAAAGATGAGGCCCTCTTTTTGCTAAGTGCCTCTGAATTAGTCACTTTTCCCACATCAGCCTCAATTTCCTCATCTGTCTCACAAGGACAACACCAGAGGGCTCCAGAGTAGAATGACCTTCCTGAACTCAGGTCACTGTGCCTCCTTCCTGACCTCCTCTGAGCCTGTCATACTGCAAGGAGCGCACATAAAGGGTGGAACTGGAGGGAGCAGTGCCAGGATGGAGGATGCCCACGCTGGACAGCAACGCTGCAGTTCCGCATGCTGCTCCTGCGCACTTCCAGATACCACCACAAACTCAGCGCTTGTTTTTGTCTAAAGCTAATCACACTGCTGGTCCACATTCCCAAAGCCACCAAGAAGCACCATCGGGTACCTGTCACACACATACACACCTAACAGGGATGGTCCAAAAATCCAGACTTAACTACAGGATGCATAAGTTTCTAATCCGAAAACAAACAGTGGCCTGGCCAAGAAGCTGCCCTCAGCTGCACCCAGGCTGCACAGCGCCAGCTCTCACACAATCACACATGGCTGCTTACCTCCAGGGAAGGCACACCCTGGCCCGTGGGCTGTGGGTATTCCCGCAGCAACCGTTCCTCATCCAGGAACTTGCCGTCCCGCCCATTGCTGGCTGGCTGGAAGAGCCCATAGTTGAGTACATCCTTCAGGCCTTGGTTCAGGGTACACAAGATTCGCTGCTTGGCCACCCACACGGTGGCATCTGGGTTAAATCGAATGCACTTCTGTGGGGGAGAACAGAGACATGGGTCAGGGATGCCAAAGGTCATCAGAGCCACCAACCTGGGCACAGGATCAAAGGAGTCCTGCTCCTTCTGTTCCTGTCCTCTCTGCCCCAAAGTAAAGTTTACCTTTGCCTTGAGGACAGAGAGGCTTGGGAAAGCAAGATAAATCAACCAGGCTGGGAGTCAATGGAATGCCTGCCATCGAAGCATGGGACCTAAGCTGAAGCCCCAGAACCCACACTAGGGAGATAAATAAGTTAATCCCACGACTCCCTGAGCAGCCAGTCTAGGACTGATGTCAAGATTATCTTATTCACATACACGCATGGCAGCACACACACACACACACACACACACACACACACGAGTGCACTGTGATGCTAAAAACATATATTGGGAGTCTCATCTCGGCACAGCTGTCCCTAAGATATCCTGGGGCTTACAGGACCCTCTCTGAATCTCCAGATCTATGGGCACTCAGGTTCCTTATCATGACATGTTTTTAAACTTCCGCACGTCCTACCAAATGGCACAACATTGCCATCTACAAAGTTCATGTTTGAGAACTGCAGTAGAGTTAGCAAGAAAAATAAATGTCACTTCTGTTTTCAGGCATTCACAGGTGTTCTGGGACACATGCAGCCCACAGGACATGGGTTGGACAGACTGCATGGTTCCCTATTTGCTCTTAACGCCTAATAGATACACTGTACATCTGTGCAAAAGTCACATTCCATCTCGATGAAGATAAAATCGTTTTGTGCACAATTCTCAATCCACCTACATGGAACCCCTGGGGCAGCGACCGACTGTACGACAGTGCCACTTGAGGTGTGCATGGCTTGCTCTCTGGCAACCTGAACACAGAGGACATGTTGTCTGGGAGGCCTGAGGGATGAGAGCTTTCACATCACCAACACTATCTCCAAACAGAAAATCAGAACTGTATGCATTGCACAGCTGGCAAGATGGCTCTGCGGTAAAAGGTGAAGACTGGCGTTCAGATCCCTAGAACTTATATAAATGGCAGGTGGATGTGGCAGACACCTGCAATTCCAGCCTCAGATGTCAGAGTCAGTGCATCCGCCCTGACAAGAGCCCTATGAATAAGCTCTGGGTTTGATTGATAGACCTCTAGACCCTCCTCAGTAAATAAGGTAAAAGAGCAATCAAGGATGATTCTAGACATCAACCTTGGGCATTCATGTGCTCATTCATATGCAAGCATGCATGAGTATATACATACCACATACACATACATGGAAAACCCAAAACTCAACCTATATGTGCCACTTAAAGAGAGAGGGCTGGCAATAATGAGAAACTACTTGATGGGGGGGGGTATTAAACAAATTACTGCAAGAGGCAATTTCTTAAAAGGTTAAACAGCACCAACGGGGTCTCCAAATACACCATCCACACTCCAAAAGATGCATCTCGTCCTCTTAGAACTGGAATAGTGACAACTTGGTTGTGTTCCCAGTGGCCTTCTGTGGCACTCCTTGGGTGTCAAGGAAAGACAAGGCAAGACCGGGTCTGTGTCTAACCAAGATGTCTCATGTGTGTTAGATTAAAATTGGTTTCTACTGTTCAGCATAGCAGGGGTGCTGGGGTGTGCTTTCCTACTGCGAAGACAGGAAGGAAGAGCTGAGGACTGGCTGAAAGATGCTGGAATTAATGCTTAGCAAGGGGATTCTGTGTGTGCCTGCCTCAGGGTTCATAAGGCCTTGCTGCCTTCAGGATCCAGTCACTGAGCACCAGGTTCTCACAGTTGCAGAATGGCTCAGCTGCTGTCAATCCTGAACACTGGTCTAGCAGCTACAGCCCCAGCCAGGGAAGCCGACACCCTACACATGAATAAACAGTCTCGTTGGCCCTCTCAGGTGTCACTGGCTGAGTTCAGGGTGACCCTCTGACCTTCCTGGGTTACAAGACCTGGTGGGACCAGTAGTTCCTTCCAGCGAGGAGCCACATGGGCCCCCCTCCATCCATCGTGGCTAGGTGAGAACCCTCCGTGATCTTGACACAACAAAAGCGTGATAAGAGATACAGCCTCCTGGGGCTGCTGGGAAGCCACCACTCCCAGTTCAGGAATCATTGCAGGATTCGGGTTACAGTACACAGATGGGCCGTCCCCACTCAGGTGCCCACACACCCACATTACAGAGCACTTTCCCAGCCCTTGCCATAGCTGACAAGTACCTGCCAACTGGCAAGTGCCTAGAGGGGCCCAGGGCTGTGTGCCGCCTCCCAGAGGATTTGTCTGCCATTGTAGGTTACACAAAGACTGGTGCTCACTGCCATTTGGTGGGCAGAGCGGCGAGGCCCAGTCTGTGCCTCCCTGGTGCAAGAGGCAACCCTCAGAAGCAAAGCAGCAGCACTGGGAAGCACTACAACTGCCACATGGAGACCCCTCTGGAAAGAGCAGGAGTTCAGAGGTCAGCAAGACTTGCGTCTTCCGCCCACCAGCTGGACAGCCTACTAATCTGCCCCGTATTGATTCCTCCGTCAAACTCTGGGCCTCACTCCGACTGCATGGCAGCCAGAAATAAATGTGGCCATAAGCAATATTACTTATCAAGGGCTATGCCCCCCAAGAAGGCAGTGATCTATTTAGAAATGGGGTTTTTGCAGGTGTGGTCAATTAAGATGGGGCTGCACTGGAGAACGGTGTGCCTGACCCAATACCGTGGCATTGTAGAGATGGCAAATGTGAAGGACACAGAAGGTGCATAGGATGGAAGCTTCAGGAAGATAATAGGGATGATGTTCCTATAAGGCTAAAAAGATAAAGGTCTCCAGCAAATCTCCAGAACTGGAGAGTGGGAAAGAGACTTCCTGGGAGCATCCTGGGGAATACCTGGTAGCTCCTTGAACTCAGAGGACTCCTGAGCACATGTGTTGGCTTGGCCACCTAACCTGGGGTCAGTTGCAACAGCTACGTGAAGAAACAAACATGTAAACCACCTGCTGCTGACCTTTAATCTTGACTGTCAACTAGATGTGAATCACTTAGGAGACACACATCTGGGCAAGTCAATTAGAGTGATTCTGGAGAGGCTTGCCAGGTGGTGGCAGTGATGGTGATGGTGGTGGTGGTAAAGGTGATGGTGACCTAGATGGTGATTAATGATGACAGTTGTAGTGGTTTGGATGGGAGCGCCTTACAGGCTCATGTGTTTGAATGCTTAGTTCCTAGGTGGTAGAACTGTTTGGGAAGGATTAAGAGGTGTGGACTTATTGAAGGAGGTGTATTACTAGGGTAAGCTTTGTAGTTTCAAAAGATTCTTGCCATTCCCGGTGTGCTCTTGAACATATTCTCTCTCTCTCTCTCTCTCTCTCTCTCTCTCTCTCTCTCTCTCTCTCTCTCTCTCTGCCTCATAATCTTAGTTGGGGTTCTATTACTGTGATGAGACACCATGACCACAGCAACTCTTATAAAGGAAAACATCTAACTGGGGCTGGCTTACAGTTCAGGGGTTTAGTCCATTAGCATCATGGCAGGAAGCAAGGTGGTATGCAAGCAGACATGGTGCTAAAAAGGCAGCTGAGAGTTCTACATCCGTATTGGCAGGCAGCAGCAAGAGCAAGGGACCCTGGGCCTGACCTGGGCATCTGAAACCCCAAAGTCCACCCACAGTGATATCCTTTCTCAAACAAGGTCACACCTACTTCAACAAGGTCACAACTCCTAATGACACTCCCGAAGCATTCACAAATATAAGTCTATGGGTGCCATTTCTTATTCACACCAGCACACTCATGGTTGTAGATCAAGATGTAAGTTCTCAGTTGTCCTTCACTCTGCCTCATGGACTCCTACCCTCTCAGACCACAAGCCGAATGAAACCCTTTCATTTATAAGTTGCCCTGATTGTGGTGTTTCATGACAGCAATAGAAAAGTAAGAACGGGCAATGACAGTGATAAGGATCACGGTAAAGATTATGGCGATGTTGTTGATGGTGATGACGTGGATGATCTTGATGGTAACGATGGTGATGGTAGTATTGGTGCTGGTGATGTAATGAGCGTGGTGATGGCAAGGGCAATGACAACGACAGTCACCACAGTACTGTTGACATCCAGGATCCCAACACATCAGACATGTAATATCTCCATCCGCATTCACCACAGCCATAGGTGGATATTTTCATTAATATTTAATTATTATTTAATTATATTTAATTAATAACATTAATGTTATTCTCACCTTCTAAACAGGGAAGCTGAGCCTCAGATACCTAAGCAAGTGTCCCAAAGGTATACACTTAGGAGAAAAGGGGGCTTACTCTCAACCCATGTCAATCAAGTCTGCCCAGCTACCAAGACCCTCCAGAACTGACACATTATACTTCTCCATATCCGATCACACCAACTACAGCGCAAGCAAAGCAGAAAGGAGCCAATAATCATATGTTATCCAAGGAAAGAGATGTTCCAGGCACGCCTACACTAGGGAAACACTATTTTCTGCTCAGATTTTCCAGTTTCTAGTAAACTTGTCCAATGTTGGACATTTATACCCCCAGAGGACACAGTTTAGTCCCTGTAAAGAAGGATAAAGTTTGGGAAATCGAGCATCTTCTTTAAAACATAAACATAATAGAGGTCTGTACACTGGTGCTGGGGATCTAGCTGGAACTGGGCTGTGGCTGTCACCCATGTTGGGTACCTATGGCAAGCACACAAACACAGAGGAGAGCCCTCTAGGCTGGGATTCAGGATGCAGAAACAGAGTGTCCTCAGAAGGACAGCCAAACACTGGAATGAAGAGGTCTACTTCAACATAAATTCTCAGAACTAAAAACACTTGGAAGAAGCCCCCTCCTAAATCATCATAACTAGCTGGGGACCAAGTGTTCAAATGTATGAGCCTGGGGAGAATGTTTCACACCTAAATTGTAACATCCCTAAATCAACCATCAATGATCCCCTAGCCTACCATGAGCTTCCATACCAGTACACATTATCCCTGTCCCCTGTCCCCCACCCATCCTCAGCCTCACTCCTAATATCAACAACAGAAGCAGGGACGAACTCTCTGACATGAGACTCCTCAGCCTGCCCTACTCCCCTCCTGAGTCTTCTGTCACTCTGGGTTTATCTATGGCCTAAGAACTGGAGTCCCCACACGTCACTCTTCTACCAAACAGATAGCTGTCCTTCCTCACCAAGTTACCAACAACATCTGCTAATACACAGTCCTGCTTCCCTCTCAATCTCAGAAACACCCAGCATTCAGCTGAGCCTAGTGCTCCCAACTCCTCCCGAGCTGCTCGGAGATGAATAGGGGGATGAGGGAGGAAGAGGGGTGCTGACTTTTCTATGTCACCTCACTGAAGTTTTCAAATGCTGCTGGAATTGACTTGTGTTGGGGCAAGGAGTTGGGGGGAACATTTCTGAAGAGAATTACTCTAATAGAACCAAATGGGGTGGGATGAGTTGACTCTGCTGATTGTGATAATGGCTTCACAGTGAAGTGATGATCAATACCTTATCTCACTTAGTTATGGAAATGCTCCGAGTGGGGTGACAACGGCACTGTGGGGAGTTTGAATGTGATGTCCCTCATTTGAATACTTGCTCCCCAGTTGGTGGTGCCATTTGGACGGTTTAGGAGGCATGGCCTTGCTGGGGGAAGTATGGCATTGCAGGATGGGCTTTGAGAGTTAAAAGACTTGCATCATTACTACTTCATTCTCTCTGCTTCTCGCTTGCAATTCAAGATGTGAGCTCTGAGCTGTCAGCTCCAGCTGCCATGCCTCCACTTGGCCATCGTGGATGTGTGTCCCTCTGGAATCATGAACCCAAACAAACTCTTTCTTTTCTAAGCTGCTTTGGTTGGGTCAGGTGTTTTATCACAGCAATCTAAAAGTAACGAATGCACCCATCAAAATCTACAAGCTACAAGGGTGATCCAGGGGTGGTGGTGATGCTGAACAGTGTGGGATACAGATACTTCCATCCATGAAGTCCATTGTCAAAGTCAAACTCAAGATGAAGAGTTGTAATGCAAAGAGCAGTCAAAGCCCCTCCCCCTCTGAGCCTCAGACATCTTTGATGGCACCCACATATCTGCTCTTGTATTTGGTGATCATGCATTGGAAAGTGTTCTGCAAGATGTGAGCCAGAAACTGAACTATTCAGGCACAGGTAGCAAGGAGCCAGCATGCATGCAGACAGGTTGAGAAGACACCCAGGCTGGGTCTGCTACTCAGCTCAGGGCAGGAGCTTTGGAAGCCACCAAAACAAATCTCCCACATTGTGCTTGCTGGTGATAGCCTGGCAACCCAATTTGCAAGGGTAAGGTTCAGGGGGTCTTAATCTTTGGCAAATGCAACAGAAAAGCCCCAGCCTCCATGTTTCAGTTTCTCACTGTGCATCAGTTTGTTCCCATGGCAGCAGAGCCGCAGGCAACATAGCATACATCCAGAGCCTCCCATCCTGGGAGCTGGAAGTCCCAGATGGATGTGTCCCAGCACTGGATCCTCCTGAGCCCTATCTTCTTGGTTTGCAGGTGGAGTCTTCTTCCTATCCTCACAGGGTCCCCCTGTGTCTGGTCCTCACCTCTTTTTAGGACCCCAGTCATGTGGATCAGAGTTACTCCTACTGACCTTATTGTACCCCAATCCAATCCCCTCTTGAAAGCCCTTCTAGCTCCTAGTGTCAGGATCCCAACATAAGGACAGAAGAGGTCAAATCTATCCTATAACATGTATGACTGGATGACCAAGGGCAGATAGCTACAACCCACAAGGGACACATACCCATAGTGAGGGCTGAGGGGTATGTCTGCACTGACTGCCAGCCCACGTGAATGAACATTAGTGGGGCACAAAACGCAGTGCTGGCTTCCCGCACATAAGTGTTCTGAGTCACAGCAGCATTGTGGGCAAAGCCAGCTAGTGTGCCCATGTCCGTCTGGGGACTGGGACAAGCAAGTGTAAAGACTGCTCCATGAGACCGCAGTGAAGGTGAGGGAGCATCTAGACAAAGCAAGGAAAAGCAGTAAATACTACACCGTGTGAATATGTCTCATTATAGTGGGCAGCCCGCATGGGAAGATCAACAACTCCAGGCTAGAATCACACACATACTCTACGGTCCCTGATCCTCCAGCTCTGTGAACTCTGGTTCCTTGAGTGGGACTTAAATCACCCACTTATACCATGGAACCCAGCAAAAATCAAAAGAACTTGATGACAAGCATTCAAGGAAAGGGGTCTAAGGTAGCTAGGGCTATCACCAGAGACGAAAACACGGTCCCTAGCATAGATCACACCACAGCGTGAGTGTAGACAGAGCACTCCCAGTGTGCTCCTAACATACTCCTGACGAGGGACTGTATTTCACAGACACACGCACACACGCACACAAAACACTACGCAGTGAGCATCCACATCATCGCTGACTTCTTCATTATGCTGTGTGTGTGCACGTGTGTGCAGGTGCACATATGTACAGGTGCTGGTACCAGACCCATTCCTCTCACCAGCCTGGAACTCACTGATTAGGCAATGCTGGCTGGCCAGTGAGCCTCCGGGATCTATCTACCTGTCCCTGCCTCCCAAGAGCTGGGATTCCAAGAGTATACCACTATGCCTGGCTTTTAAATGTGGATGATGGGAATTGAACTCAGATCCTTGAGCTTTCAAGGCAAGCCTTTTGCCGCCTGAGCCATCTCCCCAGCACTCACAATGTATTTGGATAACCTGTGTTGAATACAGGCTGGGTGGAAGCTGAGGCAAGGTGCACTGAGGAAGATTTTGCCCTGGCTGGCTATCTGCAATCTGTATTAGCGGCACCTCTGAAAAACAGCAGTCCAAGGCCAGCCCATGCTGTGACCAACTCACAAACGCGGCTGTCCAAATGAAATGGTTTTTGCCCTGAGCAAAGGCCCATCAATCACACTGGGACTTGTGGCAGTCAGTGCCCAACCATGACTGGGGCCAACACCTGAAGCTTGACACAAGGACATTAAAGGGAACTGGTGACCTTGACCTAAAAAGGCAGACTAGCATCAAGATACTGAAGTCTAAGGGCCTGGCTCACGCTTCGGAGAATTTGATGAAGGAGACCGTGGCTGCGGATTCCCTTTTCCAATTAGAACATTTCCAATTGCAGAAGCTTAACTGCAGCCATCTGATGCCGTGGCGAGGCCTCTCCTACTGTCAAGGTGAGGCTGAAGGGAGAGGCCCACCAGAGCTCGTGTGCTCCTTGAAGATGAGTTAATTTTCCTCCTCAGCAGCTCTTCTGGCAGAGATGTCACAAAGTACATAGAATCTGGCCACGGTAGCCAGGGTAAAAGCCAAAAACTGAAGTGAAGAGACTGCCCTGGGTGACAGTCACAATGCAAAGACGAAGTGCTCACCCTCCTGCTCTCCAGGGCTGTTCTAAAGGTGATAACACCCTTGCCTCCCTCCTAGTGGGACACTCCAAACCTTCACTTTTCCAGAGCCACACAGCTGCCAGCAGCTGGAACTCTGGGAATCCTGAGGCTTTTCTCCTGAGCTGCAGGTCCCCCGACCCAGTAGCACAGAGTGAAGGAGGGAGATTAGTCTAACACAGAGTCATCAGGAGGAGAGAGGCAGGCCAGACAGCAACAAATTACAGGCAGGAAGTGGTGGAAGGAGTTGGGGGTAGAGGTGGGGAGCGAGTTCACCCACCAGAGAAGAGACAAAGTGGGAACAGCCAACTGAGAAACAGAGTCAGAGACAAGATAAGGGGATCCTGAAAATCCAACTCCTAGACTGTCACTGGGGGCCCATTAAGAGGGAGCTGTTTCCTTCCCGTTATAAATATGGAAACTACATCCAGGAAGAGACATACCATTGTTCTTCCCCTAACAATGAATCCAGTAGAGCCAGCCAATCACCTGACCAAGGGAACACTCTCAGGAAAGCTCATTTGCCGTGAAAATGATATGGGAGGAATAATTATCCTTAGATAGTATATTTTTCTTTCCCAGAATCCCTGCTCTCTGTGAAGTTCCTAGGTTCGGTTAGGTCTGCTCACTTTGAACGCTGACCCAGAAACGTGTAACTTGCCCTCTTCCTTCCTTCTGTATCTTTCTTTTGGACTCTGGCCAAAGCCTCAGGAAGCTTTCTCTAGCGCCCTGGGTCTTTTTCTCTGACACCCCCTTGCTACCACACAGCTGCTTTTCCTGCATGTGTCTGTTAACAAACAGCACGGTTGTCTTCTGTATCTCCTTCCACTGGGCAAGTACCTAGATCCACAGCATGCCTACGCTGGGGGTTTTCTTTAAAATACTAGTAAGATGGACCTCCAGCTTTTTTCTGTGCCTGTTCTTAAACTCTTTATTAACACTACTAAGGACTCCGAGGGGGGGGGGCTCCAACTTCCCTCGTCACATGTGACAACCTCAATTTCTGATAACACTGTTAGGTCTCAGGCCCTCCATATATACAGAAATGAGCTCAGCTGCACTACAGAAGGATTTCTGGTGGCTAGATAAAAGCCAGGAACTTGTGAAATATGTTTTCTGTCCCCAAGCAGCCATTTCCCTTGCCTCTGGCAGGAGGGACCTGGCTCTCCGCCAGTGACAGGCACTTGTGGTAGCATCAAAGCCCATGCTGGTGGCCAGGCTCCGCAGTCCCTACTCACAAGTACTTCCTATATGTTTCATAGCCCCCCACACTGGCTCTTCTCACCTCCCCCTCCACCCTAAACTCCTTCTAGCTCTTAGAATTCCCTCCCCCCGGCTACCCATCCTCCTTATAACCCAGACACTCTTGCTATTCTCTCTCTCGCTATCTCCCTGCCCTCTTGCTATCTCTATAGCTTAGTTTCTTGAATTCTCGCTATTCTTTTGCATCCTTGCTATTCCCTATCCCTTGCTATCTCCACTATTCTCCCCCACTTCCCTAGCCCTGGCCAGGTCCAGTTTGCTCTCTTTTTCTCTCTGCTCTGGACAATTCCAGATGACTCTGGATGGCTTCTCTCTCTCATTCATAATAAAAACCTTTCCCGTCATGGCATGACCATTTCAGCTGTGTCTTAACTGTGCCCCCTCACATCCAAACACAGGCACAGTGAAGATGTTGGGAGACAGCCCTGCCCTCAGCTTTCACAGGATGATTGGATCACCTTCCTGGTGACTCACCATGGAACACCAGCAGAGAGGGTGCTACATGCTCCTTGTTTAACCTGGCCTCTGAGCCTCAGCATTCCACCGCCATGTGGGATTCACTGCGGTTTTTGTATAGAATTTGGGTAATTCCAGGACAAGGTTTCCATTCCCAGAAGTTATTTTCTCCAAGAGAATTAAGTGGGAATTAGCCATGAACTTAAGCAAAAAAGCACGCCACGCTGGAAGTTAGGTTACCTGACCTTGCATATAACACTCCAACCTAACATCCAGCAGAGGAAGAGGCAGCTCAGGATCCCAACAACACAGAGAAGAGACGAGGCTCAGCCAATTTTAGTTGTTTGAAAATGTTAGATACAAAAATCGAGTCCCTCTCCACCTGACGCAAGGGAGCCTAAGAGAGGAATATTAGCTACAGGATCAAGGTCACCTTGCCTCGATTCCCTGTATTATGGGGCCTGGGGCCTCAGCTCTCTTTCAAACAACTATGAGACACCAAATTCCTGAGAAAGCTGTGGAGTGGAACTGCTCGGATGAAGCACAGGGGAATGGGTTACCCTGCTAGCACCGCAGGGTAGATGGGGACGGGGCTTCTTTGGGTTTTAGCGATGAGATAATGAAACCCCGAAGGCAGTCAGACTCCGTGCCTGCTTCCTCTCTCAGCAGTGATTCAGCTATCCACTACAAAGCGCAAAGGGTAGTCGCTCTAAGTAGAAACAAAACTCGAAGCACAAGTTTCTATACAGCAAAAGGATAGATGGACAGACGGACACTTGGATGTTAGCAAGAGTGGGAGGATGGGCGAGTGTGTAGATGGGTGGGCAGATGGGGGATGACTGAGTTGGTGGTGGATAGGTATGTGGGTAGATGGATGTTACCCATGGTGACACATTCTTATGATCTCAGCACTTTGGGGGCTGAGGCAGGAGGATCATGAGTTTATGGCAGACTTCACTACATATCAAAACTACTGAAAGAACGAGTGAGTGAGAGAAAGAGAGAGGAAGAGAGAGAATGAATATGAATTGACAGTGTTTGCTTTGCCCTGAGGTGAGGATACTGGGAATGTGGACAACAAAGATCCACTGTATCAGTAAACTTAAACCTATCTCTAAAAAGTGAAGATTGCCTGAGGTCATAGATCTGTGTAATAGATACCCTGGAGCCCGTGATATACAATATTCTCGACATTTTCTCTAAATGAAGAATAAAATACTTCTGAAGCCCTCAGGCATCATCAACCTCCTGGGCTTGACTGGATGGTTGAGCACTGGCTATGGCCACTGTCCTTGAACTCCAAGTCTCTAAATGAGAATCATCATCAGTGTCATCTACTATCCAATTGTACCTGTGACTTTCTTCATTGTTGAGACAAAAGCACCTTAAGGAAGGAAGGGTTTGTCTGGCTCACAGTTTGAGGACTCAGTCCATCCTGGCAGGGAAGGCACAGCACGGCACAGGGGTGTCCCATTGCATTCACAGTCAGGAAGCAGACAGCTTTGCACGCCGGTGCTCAGCTCACTTTCTTCTTTTTGTTCAGTCCAGGACCCCAGCTTATGAGCTGATGCTACCCATTTCTATGGAAATGCCCTTGCAGACACCAAGAGGGGTGTCTCCCAGGTGGTCCCAAATTCAGTCAAGTTGGCAACGGAGAAGAAGCATCATGCCAGTGCTGATGGGTGGCTTTTCTTTCAGAGCAGAAAATGTGCTAATCAAACTCACAGGCAAGTCATCTCTAGTCAAGTCTTTAGTCCCAAATAGGCCTCCTTTGGGTGAGCACTGAGCAAGTAGAAAAGAGAGTCAGTCACTCTGGGTCCGTCAGTGACAGGGCTGAGGTCACCAAACCTGACGACCTGAGTTCAGTCCCAGTAACCTACATGGCAGAAGAGAGAACTAACTCCTACAAGTTGTTCTCTGACCTCCACACGCAAGCCATGGCGTGTACACATGCACACACAAAAAGCAAATAGATAAATAAATAGAATTAATTAATTAATTAGATAAAAATAGTTTTAACTGTATAAGGAAAGTCCATCTGAGAGAGATATGCCAAGTGAAGTACAGCCCTCAGTATAATCAAAACTTTTGACACAGGAGTTCTGCATGTCTGAGTCGATCAGGAAGACTATCTTGTGGTGGTTAAGAAGCCAGTTGGTATGGTGGCTTATCCCTTCAATCCCAGCACTGATGAGGCTGAGGCAGGGGAATTGTCGGAAGTTCAAGGCCAATCTGATCTACATAGAAAGATCTTGTCTGAAAAAAAAATTAAAAACAAGAAACAAACAAAAACCCCAGTGGATGTGTGAGTGTTGATATGTGGATAGATATGAGGGGACAGTCATGTGTCCAATAAGAGACAGAACCCTAAAGAGCTAGTCACCACCTCTCAGTCCATCCATCCTGTGACTCCACTTACCCTGCAGTGCATAACAGGAAAAGCTCGAGAGATCCATGAGAGGAAGATGGCTAATTGGTGCATGCGTTCCTCCAGGGGTAAGAAGACACTATGACCGAGGTGGCAGTGTCCTCACCTGTAAATACCCTTACATCCACTGAAGCACACACTGTCCATGAATGGTGCACTTATATGAATTAAGATATACATATATATATATATATATATATATATATATATATATATATATATGAGGCTGAAAAGATGATTAGTTAAAGCATTTGCCATGCTAGTATGAGGATCAGAGTTCAGATCCCTAGGACCCTGTACTCCCATCCTCAGAAGGAGGATCCCAGAGTAAGCTACGCAAGTCTATCCATGTCCATCGGTGAGCTCTGGATTTGATTGAAAGGCCCTGTCTCAACTAACAAGGTGGGAGAGAAGCAATCAAGGATAATTTCCTCCACAAGCACACCAACTCACACACACATGCAAACATACATATATGTGCATGTACGCTACACACATGAAAATGAGGGAAAAAGAAAGAAAAAAGGTTTTTGGCCACGACACAGGAACTCCATTTCAAACTGATTGACTGTTACAGCCCTGTACACTCCTCCTCTTCCCCCAGAACTCTCTGGTAAGAGCCTGTGGCTCTGATCTTACCAACCTTGTTCTTGTCACCTAGAGCTTGTGCAGTTCCTTCCCTGCCAGCCCTCTACCTGGCTCCCATCTCCATTTCTCCTTCTTCCCAGGAGTCTCCCGTCTGCTTCTTCTTCCGGCCTTCAAGGCCACAGGTACAAATTTAGTTAAGTTACATGCTCTGGACAGAACTCACTTGGCCACCCAAATCACCATGTCTCAGCTCCCCCTATGCCTGCCCCCCTCCACCACACCTACTGCACCACAGCACACGGCCACCTTGTGGCTTCAACACACAGATTTCATGGCTGGTTGTGCTCAGGATGTTCCGGGTACACATCTTCCCTAGTAAATGAATCACCCGGGACTCTACTCGAATGTCCCTTCTTGACTGACAGGGGAGGCTTAAGCGAGCCCAGGCCTTCGAGACAGGCTTTAATGCACTGCCTCAGCTGTGGCTGCATTAACAAAACACACAGGGGGCCAAGGGAGATAGACACCGAGCAAGCAGCTCGTCAAGCACTGGGAGGGAAATCATAACTCAAAGGCAGTCTGAAAAAGTCAGGTGGAGTGTCTGCCTGGATAGAGCTCCCTCCGGAGAAAGAGGAAGACCTGGAAGAACTGAATAAAGGCAGTGCCCGTCACACTGCTGAGTGAGGCGCCAGTCACTGAGGCCACAGACTATGTGGCCTGATCTAGGTGGAAATGTCCAGAACAGGAAGAACCACAGGCACAGAGGGTAGATACACATTTGTCAGGCTGGAATTGGTTCAAGGAATCTTCCTGGGGTGGTGGAGTACCCCCAAACCTGGATGGAGGAAATGAGCACACAGCTTGCCAAATTTACTAGAAACTCTTGACCAGCATGCTAAAAATAAAGACTCTGTGATCTGTAACAATCATAAATCAATAAAGCTGTTCTGACTGTTTGGGGACAGTCTTTTTTAAAGGTAACCCTGGTGGGACAGATGCTCACAGTTGGGCCAGGTGTGAGGGTACAAGGGGGAGGCAGGAAAGGGACATGACCCAGGCTGCACCTAGACTCAGCCAGGGGCCTCTGCACTTCCCACAAAGTGTCCAAGGTAAGTGAGCTCTCGCTGCATGAGATGTTGTTATACTGGGGATGTGGTGGTGGTGGGTCCAGGGTTCAGGGCACAAAGGGAGCTGGGGATCCCTGCCAGATGGATGGTGCAGGGAGCATCTGTCCCTGAGCTGCATAGGGAAGATGATAACAGGGGCAGGGAGAGCTGGGATTCCAGGGGAAGGAATTCTAGAGGCAGGAGCTTCTGGCAGGAATCAGAGGCTGGGAATGACAAGCTGTGAGCTATAAGCTGTGAACTAGCTGCAAGTTCAGACCCAAGCTAGATGGTAGGACTAGGTACTTTGGCTGGGGAGCCAGACCCTGTGGACCCAGCCCCTCCACTGGCAGCCTTCCCAGTAGTGAGTGACTTAGCTAAGACACTTAGTCATTAGCCCAAAACATAGTGACAAGTGCTATGATGCTGCAAAGAACAAGGAGAAGGCGAGCCATACGGAGCCAGCATCCTCTGTGGTGCACCCTAAACAACCCAGAACAAACCTTGCTGACGTGGAAGGAAGGTGCCAACATGCCTAACAGCCCTCACCACCTATACCAGCTCCCTGCTTGCCAAAGGCACAGACACCATGAGCCTTTGAAGAAATGCCACATTCACTTCTCCCCTGGGGCCAAGAACAACATTCAGATGGCTGGTCAAGGTAATCACGCTGGGTACCGGCCTTCCTACACCCTCTCACCACAGATGGCCACCCCACGATCCTTTGTTCTCAGCCACTGGACAGGGACATGGGTTCAAGCATCTTGGCAGCACGCTGAGTTGCCCTGGTATTCAAAAGCAGGAGAAATTTTATATATGCAAAGCCAGCCTAACTGTCACCTGCCTGTGACCAAAAGCAAAAGGGGGAGATGGCTCTACTGTGCCTGGAGCTCCAGTTCAACCTCACTGACGAGCACGATGTCAGGGTGTTTTTGATAGACCACTCAGAAGCAGGTGAGAGATGGGGGCTGCTGGAAGGTGGGGGCAGGGACAGCAGGGCTAGTGCAATGGAGAGGCAGAGACTTCTAGGAGTGCCAAATCTGGAGCGGTGGCTTCGGAGCGGTTACCTGAGTGAGACAGGGACAGAGAGTCGAGCAAAGAGAGAGGACGGATGAGCTGCAATAAATAGTCTTTAAGGGGGTCAGAGTGGTAGCTGAAAAGCTTTTTGCTAAATGAAATACCCCATAGGAAGATATATCTATGTCATAAATGGAAGCGCTAATTAAGGCGAAAGGGGCCAGCCTCGTTTCCCTGCAGCAGCTGCCAGGAGATGGGCCAGGGTGGCGGGGTAGAGGAGATGGGGGCTTGGACTGATAGCTTTGGCTGAGCTCCTGCTGCCAAGCCTGACTGGAGGTTGAGGGGCTGCTGCTGGGAACCCTCAAGGGCCCTCCCCCACTGGCACAGGGCTCTTCTTCCACCTCCCTAGGACAAATGTGGGTTCAAGTCCAAGCAGCCGCGCAGCTCGGTCACAGCCAGTGCTGGACCCACTCTCTCACTCACTATTCCCCAAAAAAATCTAACAGAAGAGCCCACTTCACTGGGTAGTGATTTGGGTACATGCCACTTTTTAAAAGGCCAGGTCGCACGAGCAGTGCCAGTTATACACCGCATTTGGAATGATGCAGAAATATGCTTCAGTATGTGCCTGGCACCCTTTGCCAACCCCTACCTGTCCTCCACGCAAGCCCTGCTCAGCCAGGGCTCCAGGGTGCCTTGCCAGCACTGTCTTAGACTCTCCTGGCCCAAAGCTTTGGACGCACCGGAGTTGTGATCTCAGAAATAGCAAGCAGCAGGAGGCAGAAGGACTGGGCCACAAGGGGCAGTGAAGGTCAGTCCCACAGCTTCTCCAAGCACCAGGACCCAGTGTGTAGGCACTGGGGGCCCCCTGGGGCAAACTGGCTGGCAGCTCCACTCGGTTCCTCTGGGCAGGATTCCAGGAACTGTGTCATGTCCCCAGCTAGACAGAGGACTTAGCCCGCAAGGGACAGCATGCGGGAACAATGTTCGCTCTGTTGCTGACAACTCATACCCGTGGGAGTGCCTGTCTCTGCCTCCAGGGGCTTTGTCTTGAACGAAATGAAGCAAAATGGTCTTCAGAATGTTCCATAATTGATAATGCTCCTGAGAGGTCCTTCCGGTTACAACATAATGTTAAAAGTCTAGTCTCCAGGAGGTGTCCAGGGCAGCCCTTCCCAACATGCCTGGTCACTCCAGTGGGTGCAAGCAGACACAAGACCTGCGGAGAAATGGGCCTGAACTATAGTGAAGGTCACCTGCCAGGAACTGGTCAAAGTAGGCAGAAAACATGGGCTTTGGATGTCTGTGCTGTGGCTGTCCAAGTTATACCACACTATACCTACACTCAGAGTTCTGGGAACCTTCCCGAGTCACCTGACCCATCCTGGCTGCTAAGGAACACTACGGCAGTGGGTCTCCCAGGGCAGGGATACATGCCAAGTGAAAACAGCAAGACAAGACCATGGGCCCAGGACTGGTCTCCACGCAGGCTGCTCAGGGGCCACCTTCCCACACTGAGTATCAGTTGCCTGTGCAAACTAGGTCTGAGGACCTGGCAGTCAGTGGGTGCCTTAGGTTCGGGGTTTTCAGACCTCAGACCATCTGCTTTGGCTCTTCCCAGCTACCTTCTAATCCTCCAGGTTCCTCCTACAGACTGGGATGCCTGCTGCTCTGCTATGCACCAGAGCTTACATAGATGTCAGACGCATGAATAAAGAAAATACGGTATGTAGATGCAATGAAATCTTATACAGCCATAAAGAGTGAAAACATGACATTTGCAGGAACAACAGATGAATACTGAAGATTGTTTTCTTAAGCAAAGTGAGCCAGACTCAAAAAGACAAATATCTCATGCTTTCTCTCATATAAACAATCTAGATTTAGATGCGTGGCGGGGTGGGGAGTAAAAAGGGTATTGTGAGAGGGGAGAAGATGGAGGATATTTGGGAGGAGGAAGGAGACCAACAGACAGGTAGAGGGACAGGGAAGGACAGTTAGGGAGACAGTGAGGGGAGGAAAGAAGGGGAAGGTAGAGACAGGGGAAGGCAGAGGTGGGGGGAGGTAGAAGTGGGGGGAAGGCAAAGGTGGGGGAAAGGTAGAAGTGGGAGAAGGCAGAGGTGGGGAGAAGGTAGACATGGGGGAAGTCAGAGGTAGGGGGAAGGTAGACATGGGGGGAAGTCAGAGGTGGGGGAAAGTAGAAGTGGGGGACGGCAGAGGTGGGGGAAGGCAGAAGTGGGGGGAAGGCAGAGGTAGGGGGAAGGCAGAGGTGGGGGGAAGGTAGAAATGGGGGAAGGCAGTAGAAGGGGCAGGGAGGGATAGTGGGAGAGAAGAAGCAGAAGAACAAAATTTAATGGCTTGTATGTATGAAAATGTCACAAGAAAACCCACTACTTTGTGCTATCGAAAAACCTAATTAAAAACTTCAGCACATCCTGAGCCTCCCGGGTGACCAGGAGAGAGCATGCTGTATGGTTCTGTCTCCTCCCGGCTGTCAATCACCATGGCTCCATGTGCACTCCTAAGATGCTGGCCCTCTCCGTAGGTGTGTTAACCATCCACAAAGATGCTCAGACACACTACCAAGTTCAAGGTTGCTGCAAGGACAACACAGGACACATTCAAGACCTTAATATGTGTTTTTCATGAAGGCAACATTCCGAAGCCATTCAATACCTTTGGGTGTAATTATGGCACACTGGGATTTTCCCTGCGTAGGACACACCCACAGGGATGAGTTGTGTCAAGATCAGCTCAAGGCAAGGCCGCATCCTGCCTGAGTGGAGTGGGCCCACCCGTCCTGGGGACAGACCCCAGCATGGAAGGGGTATACTATGGTCTGTACCTGTCCCCGGCAGCCTAACCCTCACTACCTCCTCTGTCCTCCCAGTTTTGATCTTCAGCATCTAGTCTGCCACCCTGGAGTCCTCTTACAGACCACAGCACGCACGCCTATGTCAGTAGCAATTCTGGGAAACAAAGATTAACCAGTTAAAACGCTATACGGAAGGATGACTGGAATGGGCAGCGGGTCAAGGGTTCTCTGCTTTGGAGGCCAAGACTGAAAGAGATGCAGTTTCTGGGAACCTAGTAAGTCAGAATAAATGAACCAAAATACAGAAGCCAGCCTCAAAAGTGCCTAGAGGAGAACCGGGGTACCACAGGACCAATCGGATGAGCTGCAGAGATGCAGAAGGCTGTGGTAGAGGAAGTGCCTCTTCCCTCTCACTGAGGCTTTTTTTCCTTCCCTGGGTGGGAGACCAGATAGATTATGGAGTCAGCTGGTGGGAGACCCTTTAGGCAGGGCTCTTCACTGAGTGATGGGGTGGAGGGGACCCAACAGTGAGAAAGAGGCTTGGTCTCTGGTCAGGGGACTTCCCAATGAAAAGATGTAAAATCATCTTTAGAGGAAAAAGAGAGGGGAGATGCCTGCCCCCAGCCCTCTAGAAAGTTCCACCACCACACCCCCACATCTTTTATGTGCAAAGACAGACCGACAGACTGATACATCTAACATCACAAGAGAGCTGAGAGGGTTCACGCGTATGCTCTCAGATCCACAGGACACAGCTGGGGTCCCTCAGCTGTAGTGGGGTGGGAAGGGATGATGGCCTAGGCAACAATGAAGACAGAGAAGAGAAGGATGAGTAGAGAGCCAGTCAACTTCCGCTGAGTGAAAACCCACCCCACAGTGGAACGGCTGTCTTAAGCAACATTATACTCTGGAGGGAAATAATCAGAAATCAGAACATGCGCCCAAAAGCAGCTCTGGGGGGTACTCATCAGAAACAGTGTAGGGCTACGAAAACAGAGGAGAACTAGCCAATCAGAGCTACTCTAGATCGGAGAACCCCAGGGACAGACCCGCTCAGTCAAATGCATGACACAGAGACACCGGAAAACTCAACAGAGAGAGGCTGAGATGCAGACGTGGAGAAGAAACTCCCAGAGTGAGGCTAGCTGGTTCCCCTGACGTAGACAGCAACCAGGCGGGCTACACAGGATATGACACAGAACACCAGGAAACAACCTAGAAAGGAAAGGCAAGCAAATCCACACTTCCAGGAAGGATCAATGACCACATTCAGGGCTGGAGGGATTGTACTGCTCTTGCAGGGGACCTGAACTCAGTTCCCAGCACCCATGTCAGGCAGCTCAGCTCCAAGAGGTCTGACGCCCTCTTCTGGCACCTCTGGAAAACACACACACTTCAAAATAAAAATAAATATTTAAAAAAATAATAAACACTGTTTAGGAGCAAGGGATCAACTCATCCCTGGGTTCTTCCCACAGCACTGCATAGACCAAATATGGCAGTCATGCCTATAATCCCATAATTTGGGATTTGGAGGCAGGAGGATCAGGAGTTTAAGGTCATCCTCAGCTACTTTGTGAATTCAAGGTCAGCCTTGGTTAAGTGAGACCCTGTTTCCAAAAATTTAACAACAACAACAATAACAACAAACAGTTGTGCTCTAGTGGCTGATGCAGGAGGAACAGTTATGGCCCCGCACTATGAAAGAGGAAAATTAGCATCAGAGCCTAAGGTGACAAAAAGACATTGCAAAATGCAGTCACCCTTCACTGTTTGTGGACTCTGCCGGGAAATAAGTCAACTGGGGCTGGAGAGATGGTTCAGTGGTTAAGAGCATTGCCTGCTCTTCCAGAGGTCCTGAGTTCAATTCCCAACAACCACATGGTGGCTCACAGCCATCTGTAATGAGATCTGGTGCCCTTTTCTGGCCTGCAGGCATGCATACAGGCAGAACACTTATATACTTAATAATAAATAAATCTTTTTTTAAAAAAAAAAGAAATAAGTAAACTGAAAAGAACTGATTTATAATTCCTAAATATTTTCATTTACAGATATGAACAAAGCAGGAAAAAAATCTAATTTGTACACACACATAAAGCACACCTGCACCCTCTAGTACCCAAGCGGCAGGCAGCTCCTGCTTTGTAATCAGAGCTCCATACTGCCGTATATTTTGTGCTGTGATTTTCACATGTTTTCTGTAAGTTATTTTGAAGAAATCCTCACCCCCGATCCTCCACTTAAAACAGACTTCCAGGGCTAGCGAGATGGCCCAGTAGGTAAAGGCACTTGATACCACACCTGACGACCTGGGTTTGGCCCAGGAGCCCCACATGAAAGGAAAGAACCAGCTCCTACAAGTTGCTCTCTGACATCCACATAGTAACGATGTGTGCACACACTCATGCACACACACACACAACATGCAAGTAAGTAGAATCAATTAATTTGTTGATAAATGGGTTTCCAGCAGGGTGCTAACGTGTATGATGATGGTATTGACTGCAGATAGGCTAAGCTGAAGAAGACATAGTGTCCCCCAGGTTTGGGTTCCAGTGCCACAAGCCCTGAGTTCAGCATCCATGACTAAATCTCCATGAACTACGGTGCTTTTTTTTTAAAGATTTATTTATTTATTATGTATACGACATTCCTTCCATGTATGCTTGCATGCCAGAAGAGGGCACCAAATCTCATTATAGATGGCTGTGAACCACCATGTGGTTGCTGGGAATTGAACTCAGGACCTCTGGAAGAGTAGTCAGTGCTCTTAACCTCTGAGGCATCTCTCCAGCTCCCGAACTACGGTGCTTTTACAGAACAGACAGACCACACATGATGAGGCCCAGGAGGATATTCACATTCACAAGGAGGCTCTGCCTTTAGCAATGAACTCTGCCCAATGCAAGGTAAATAAAATAGGAACCTGCCAAAGAAAAGGCTGTGGCAAAGTCTCTGACCTTTCTTTTTCCTTTTCCCTTCCTTCCTTCCTTCCTTCCTTCCTTCCTTCCTTCCTTCCTTCCTTCCTTCCTTCCTTTTTCTTTCTCGTTTGTTTGCTTGCTTGTTTCTCAAGATAGGGTTTCTCTGTGTAGCACTGGCTGTCCTAGAACTCTCTCTGTGGGCCCAGCTAACCTCGAACTCAGAGATCCACCTGGCTCTGCCTCCCAAGTGCTAGGATTAAAGGCGTGCGCCACCACTGCCTGGCACTTCTGGCCTTTCCTAGAGTATTGAGGTGGGAACAGAGTGAGGATGACTTGGGGGTACTTGGGTGTAGGCTGGGCTGAGTGTTAAGTAAGGTATGCAAAATCTACAAGCAGAGCCCTTACAGAAGAAGAGGGAAGACAGACAAGGCATGGGGTAGGGGAGGAGGGAGGGAATTATGAATAGCTAGTACTGCTCACCAAACCTTCCAGGACCCAGTCTGCAAATAAGTGACCCTCCTAAGGAAGCTGGGAAGGCAGGGAAGTGGGACACTCGCCAGTTAACCTTCTCCATCCCTCACCTTCAAGACAGATATGGAGGGGGATGTGGAGGACTCCAGGCCCTATGAAAAGCCTGGCTACCAAGAAAAGGAGCCTGAATCCCCAAGTGTCTGCCTGAATGAGAACCTCCCATCTCCTCTTCCTGATAGAAGCAGAAGGGGGTGCTGTTCCAAGAGCCTGGGCGTTGGAGTGCAAGCTTAGTTTAGCAATCCAGAAGCAGCCCAGGAAAAGCACAGCCAGAGAGGAAAACTCTAAGGGGAAACAGAAAATCTATCCCTCTTCATGGGTTTAATAATGCTTCCCTCTAGATGTCCTTAGACACCATCTTTCTTGGAGCAGCAACAACAAAAAAGATGAATGTTCATTGTTTCCTCACTGGCTTTTCTCCATTTAAATTCAAACGGATAATGTCAGAGATATTCATTAATGAATTGTGTGTGTGTGTGTGTGTGTGTGTGTGTGTGTGTGTGTGTGTGTGTGTGTGATCTGCACCCACGCAGCCCTCCCTACAGCCTGTCTTCAGGAGCTGGGTAACGGCAGCTTAGAGAGATGCTACCCCACCTCACCTGCCTCACCCTGCCACCCACCACCCTATCCCCCACCTCCCTTATCTCCCACTCGACTGCTCCACTCCCATCCCCATTTACCTCTCTACCCCATCCCCCAATAACCCACTCCCATCTGATTCACCCCACTACCCCACCACTCAATCCCCCACCTCCGTCATCCCACCACCCCCATGGCCACACCCCACCTCCCACCCTGTCACCCCACTACCCCGCTTCACTTCCTTCATCCTGTCAGCCCAGAGCGCATTCCTCGCTGCCTCTCCTGGCCCTGTCATTAACTGACATCCCCTCTTGTCACAGACACCCAGACATGGAGCAGATTCTCCAAAGGCCCTAGCATGACCCGTGTGATGCCCCAGGTAGAGCCAGAGCCTGATCATCCAGACCAGCAAAGCACCAACAATTCAGATCCCACCCCTCATGGGAACTGGCGCTTATCTCTGCTGTGAGCTTCCAGTTTCATCAGAAAAGCCCCAAGGAGTTGAAGAACAAGAAGGAGAAAGGCAGAGAAAAATGAGAAAACACCAGGCCCAGGAACCTCCTGGGAAGTCACATATAAACATAACATCCATGGCCATCTATCACATCCAGCTTGCCTCCTCTCCCCAACCCAAGCAGCAGAAGCCCACATCCAGGGGGAGCAAGTCCATCTTCAGGGACAGAGCAGGGTGATCAGTGTGGCCTGAGGACTTTTGGGACATCCCAGGAAATGATGCTGGGCCCAGGACTGAGGAACAAGCAGGTAGTGGCTGGAGTAGTGTGGGGAAATGAGATCCACTCAGACCAGACTCCCCACCTCCAGGAAGGGGAGAGCAGCTGACAGGATGCAGCAGGCTACCGTGCCTGCTGAGGCATCAACACTGCTGGTTGATACACTCACCACTGTGCTTCATCTGTAAGACTAGAAATGGCTCCCGTGGACCATTAGCTCTGAGGCCTGGGGCTTGGAGGCTTGACCTAGCACAAGGCGCTTACGGTATAGCCTGGACATGGCTTGGTTACCCCCTAGGGTTCCCAGTTTCATCTAATCTCTGTCGAGAAGAATGAAAAGTATGGGAACTAAACTTAATGATGATGTTTGGAAGAGGAACTTTGGGGAGGAAGTAGAATGAGACGAAGTCAAGTCAGGGGGATCCAGTTCTCAAATCCCGGTAAATACAGAACAGGGAGATACATTGGATATAAGCATGTATGCAATCCCCCCACTTTTTGCCGATGGCATCCTGGCTCACCCTGGGACTCTGCTAAAAAGATGACCACCACCCCGGATAGCCTTTGAGCTTGGCCCTCTAGAACCAAGGAGCCCACCTTAATTTCTTTTCTTTATAAATTTCTCTGCAACAAGGTTTCAATAATGAACGCAGGAGGAATGGAGAGTGCTCAGTGAATATTGTGGGCTGCAGAGGGAAGAAAGAAAGAAGGGGGGCTAAGGATGAGAAACATCTTAGAGCTACACAGGAACATGGGTCTAGAACACCAGCTTGTAGGCCTAGGGTGTACCACAGGCCCCCACAGTCACCACTCAAGCCACTAGACACAGACATCCAAGCAGAGCGCGGACGCGCATACTGCTGCCCACAGGGACTCACCGTCTGCTGCAGATCCTGGATGAGTACTCGAATCACCAAGGTGTTGTCCTGGATCTCCTCCATCTTCGGGCCACTTGGTTTCTCTGTGGTGGCCCGGATCGTGTCATAGATGGTCTCTTCTTTGGAACTATCTGACTCTGAGCCCATGGAATAGTCGGAGAAGCTCTGGGCCATCTCGTCCTCACTGGATGTGGGGCTGCGTGGCATGGTGCCTGGATCTCTGCGAAGAAAAGACAGGAGAATAAATCAATAGGAATACTGAGAGGACCCAGGGGCCCACTGAGCTAGTTCCTGGGTCTGCCAATGTGATCTCCAGTCCATGGAGTCACCAGTCCATGGCACCCATGTGCTTGTACGTCAGATCCCTAAAAGTGGAAAGAACTGGGCACCTCTCTCCTCCTCCCCTGGGCTTGGGCAGAAGTATCAGTCAGGACCAGAACCAGGGAGGTCCCTCGCACTGTGCTGAAGCTGCTCTGAAGGAGTCCCAGCTGGCTGCAGCAGCGGCCACGACTACGGGAATTTACCGGATGGCAGCAGTGGTAGATTGAAGCTGCCCACATAGGAGGAACAGCTACCGCTGGTTTTTCTTTGAGGCCAGGGTGGCAGCAGGAGGGGAAGGAATGCAGGCACCGGGTCAGAAGGCGGCAAGTCATGTTGTAATAACCCCCTACTTCAAACACAGAGCGGCTAGCAGCACAGAGTAAAAATAGCACAAAAAGATGAAGATAGACTCAGAAAGATCATTGCCAGGTCCAAGAGCAGAACAGAGACCCAAGTCTTGAGCAGGCTGGAGCCAGGAGAGTTGGGGATCCCCAAGGCAGAAGCTGGGGGAGCCCCTTCCTTAGAGCCAGCGCAGAGACAGCTCCAATGCAAAAGCCCAGTCAAGCTGTAGACAGCTACCTCAGAGCAGGGCCGTAAGCGAGCACCAGGAAGACCAACATGGCCAGGTGTGGCAGCAAAAAGCTATAATGCTAGCATTTAGGAGGTGGAGACAAGAGGGTTATGAGTTCAAAGTCAACCTCAGCATAATGTGTTTGAGGTCAGCCTGGGCTACAAGATCAGGAAATAAAAGCAAAGTGCCAACAGGACCCAGAAAAGCCATCCTGTATTTGGTGGCTACAGAGATGACACTGCCCCATCCCTAGGATAAATGCCTAAATTGGGGGAATTTCTGAGACCTGGCAGGGAATGTGCCATATCATACCAGCAGCTCCACCTGTATGGAAACTCTGTCAAGAAGGTGAAGGTCATGGGGCTGGGATGCCCTGGGCCAGTGGGAAAACATGGTCACCCTCATAACTCAGACACTGCCTGGTCAAGCTGTGGTGCCCTCTGGCCACGGGCTCTACAGTTGTGCACAAATGAAACCTGAGCTTTGCTTGGATGACCCCAAACATGACTCCCGGCACAGGGGAAAGAGTCACACAACCTCTTAGGCCTGTGGCTGGAAAGACACAGGACAGTCCTACAGACAGGCGAGCAGATTCACAGGACATCGTGCCAGGGAGGCATCAATGGTAAGGGAGTCTGGCATCTTAGAAGGCACCGCTCAGAAGGGCAGAGTTAGGAATGGCCAGCTCCACAGGGCTATGTGCTTGCCGGAAGGGCCCAGCCGAATGGGACAAGTGTCAACCTCTGGAAAGGCTGAACACACAGGTATCTCCTGTGTGTTGTAGTTACCCAGGGAGGACAAAGGTCTACTTCTACAAACAACTTTGATACTCATCATCTAGAAGACAAGAGAGCCCAGGGGGCCCACATTACAGGCTGCTCCGAGTGGCCTCTCTCCAGCACTCCTCTCCCTATGCGGGCTGTCCCACAGACTGTCACCTGACATCAAGTCCCTTCTCTCATCTCCATTGTTCTTCTGCACAGATGCTACCCCAAAGCCGGTGCTTTAAACAAGCCTTTGAGTCACTCTCCATAGAGGCTTAACCCAGGACGGGGAAGTGTAGGCTGCTGTGTCAACAGCCTTTACTTCTGTGGATCACAGAGGCACAAAGCAGAGAACCGAGAATAGCAGTAAAGGGGTTTCCCTCCCTCTAGAAGGAGGGAGGAGGAAGGAAGGAGAGCGATCAATGGATGACAGATGGAGGGATATGTGGGGAGGCAGGTGGAGCAGGAGATGGATGGATGAGACACGAACAGCTGCCCGAGTCTGCGCATGCACGGAGGAGAGGTAAATACGGATGAGATGTCTGAGTTAATGACTGAGTGAGTGGACGGACAGCTGGATGGACAGATGTGAGGATGGATGGATGGTGTGAGGATGGATGGTAAAGGATAGGTGGATGGGTGAGTGGGTAGGAGGACTGTTTGCGCATAGATGAATATATGAATGGCTGGGGCAAGTGAGTAGGTAGAAGGATGAGTGACTAAACGGAAGAAGGGGAGAGAGGAGGGAGGGTGAGCAACAGATACCTAACTAGGTTCTTCATAATGCACGGTAAATCCACTGTCGGTCATTCACACTGGGGGATGCCACTGTCCACAGTGCTTCTTCATGTCTGTCCCCACACTCCAGTGATGCACTACCTGTCTTCACAGGGGGCAGGCAGCAACAGGCTCCACCAGGTGCACCTTCTGCCCATCACGTGTGCCAGGGCCACCACGTGTGCCAGGGCCACCATGTGTAAAGCCAGGTCATCTTCTGGCCTCGTAACATATTGGCACACAGCAGCATCACTCACAGGGACACAGTGGGTATCAGCATGGGCACTCAGCCAGTGCTCCTGAGTCGGGGTACTCCAGGAGAACCAGCTCATCTAACACGACCACTGCTCTGCCTTCTCCATAGGGATTCAAATACCACACCGTGTGCCCAGACTACACCTGAAGGGTTGAGGGGTACCCAGGCTCCTTTCTCATTCTTTGGGCCCTCAGCTGACAGTGAGTTTTGGATAATTTCCAAACATGGCTGTCTCCTTGTGGACACACCACAATGTCAGCCTTCTTCAAGGCCTCAGGCTACAGCTACCCCAGGCCCAGTCCTAGCCCACCTGGCCTCTTCCAAACAGCACTGGGCTGCAGTTACCCTGTAGCTCAGACAGAAACTGCAAGGGGCTCTTAGCCCCACCCTTCATCACTTCTGCACACAGCGAGGCCACTTGCCCTCACCGTCAGGCACCCTGGGGCACGTGCACCAACTTGCCAGCCCCATTAACCTTGGACCTGGGCTGGAGTTTGAGACTCTTCCCAAGTGACTTTAGATTGTATCACGTTGATAATTAAAGTCAGCTACCATACCTACACACACACACACACACACACACACACACACACACACACTTAGTTAAAAAAAAAAGAAAGAAAGAAAGAAAAGAAATGCTTGCCAATCTAAAGTGTTCATATGAAAACCCAGACACCTGGCATTTTCCCTATCATCAAGGATGTAGCCCTGACCTGTGGACACCAAAGGATAGGAGCTAGTGGCAGTGCTTCCCAGGGCCCAGTAATCCCACAGAGTCCTCAACCCTCAAAACTCCCAGGTCACTTGATTACACTCCTCCTCACAAGGTTCTTCAGTAGGATCTTCCCACGGAGACAGGAGCCGATGTTCCCCATGGACCTGACAGTGCTTCCTCTGGGGCCTCAGTCTTGCCCAGTCCACCCGCAGGGCCAGCCTCAGCAGTGAGCCCCCTCAACCAGCCAGGAACGTTTGTAAGTAAAAGTCCAAGAGTTCACCCTTTCACCCTGTAAAATCTCAGGGCAGGCCAGGTCACGGTGCTGCATGCTTCTAATCTCGGCACTTGAGAAGTGGAGTCAGAAGGATCTCTATGAGGTTCAGGCAATCTGGTCTACATAGTGAGATCATGTCTCAAAATTAAGTAATCTACCTATCTCAAGGAAAACTAGTCTTACTGTATTCACTAGCTGAACAGTGTTCATGATTCCTGCCAAAATCTTCTCAGCCACCCAAGGATCCAGAAAGGCACCCGAGGTGGGTGATTGAAGGACCCGGCTACCCCTGCATCTCAGTAAGGCCCTGGTCCGGCTACCCTTGCATCTCGGTAAGGTGCCTGCCTGGCTACCCCTGCATCTCAGTTAGGCTCCGGCTCAGCTACCCCTGCATCTCAGTTAGGCTCCGGCCTGGCTACCCCTGCATCTAGGTAACGGCCCGGCCCGGCCACCCCTGCATCCCCTGCATCTTGGTTTGGTTCCAGCTTCAAAGCAACTTTTAGCACTCACTTGTTTATTCATCCACCATCCTTTTAAGGACTTATTTTTATTATGTGTTTCTGTACAGGCCCAAGAGTACAGATTCCACATGAGTGCAGATGTCCATGCAGACCAGAAGAGGACATTGGATCTCCTGCAAGCTGCCAGGACAGAACTCGGGTCCTCTGAAGAGCTTGCTCGTAAGTGCTGGGCAAGCTCTCCTGTCATTCACCACCTGTGTGAGTGTTAGCCAGGATCTCTACTCAAACCTGACCTGACGTTATCACAAGGTACAGATCCCTCGCCCCTAGGGATGCCAGACTTTTGGGGGTTTGAGAATATTTGCATATATGTAATGAAACGCCCTGTGGATGGGACTCAGGTCTGAACATGAATTCATTTGTGTGTCACACGTGTGTCGCCTGGTGCTGATTTTGCACACCACAGCCAAGTGCACCCATGTTTCAGCTACAGTCCATGCCCTGAGGTCAGGAGAGGAATTTTACACTCATGTCTTAATGTTTCTGTTCAGGAAGGCTTGGATATCAAAGTGCTTTGGATTTACGGGTTTAAGGGGTGCTGAGCTGGTGAGATAATTACACGCTGTGTCAGGATTTCCACCCAGGCCTATGGTTCTGAAGAAACTATTCATGCTCTCATCCTGGCTGTGCAGTCTTTTCAAACACAGCAGGGCCAGGCCAGAAATTCTTATTGAACTGCCTCACCAAGGCTACTGCACTTTAAATGCTCTCAGGTGGCCTAACAATGCCTGCAGGCTGACAGCCACGGGTTGGAGTCACAGGTCCTCATTAACCTTGAGGCGACCTTGTGCTCTAACTTCAGAACAGTTGGAGTTTCACAGAGCAGACGAACACAGATCAGCTTCTCCTGAGAGTCAGAGAGGCATGTCCACACTGGGGCAGCAGAAAGACGACAGAGTTCACCATTCCACAGAGACCTGGGGGGCCACGGGGCCGCTCCCTGGTGTGGGGTTTGCTGCTTGAAGGCTCTTATCAGTATGTATAAGGATCAATAAACGGTTGGAGAGAGTCTCATGGTGAAGAGCCCTGACCCAGGTTCAGTTTCCAGAATCCTCGTGGGTAGCTCATGACCATCTTACTCCAGTTTCAGGGGACCCAGCGCCCTCTTCTGGCTTCCATGGGCACCAGGCACACTCATGGTGCACACACATGCAGACAGACTCCTTCTGCATTAAATAAAGTAAGTGAGGAAATCTTAGCTAATTTGTATTAACATAAAAGGTCAAGGTGGCCTGCCTGGTGCCTCCAGCTTCAGTTCTTAGTGTCTCCAGCTGAGCCATAGGTTCTGCTGCTCTGTTTCAAACCGGGGAAGGGCAAACAGACTTTACAGAAGCCTGTGCTGGAGCACAGGGGAGCAGAGTACAGCACAGGGCTCCCAGACTGGCTCTCTGATGAGCCGCAGGACGATGCTCAGATACACAAAGAGGTGGATAGTGCAAGCACTCACTCGGCGGTTGTCTAACGGCTGGCCTTGTGCACATAACCTCTCGGCAGATATGCAATCTATTCTTACTCTTGCATTCAGCACGGGATATGTTCATGCTCATTGGATTCCTTCGTGCTGTGCTGTCAAGTGATGGTAGAGGGGCCTGACTACAAAGACATCCCTTGGCATAATCTGCTGCCTGCCAAAATCTTGGCAGTGGTGCTAGCAGCAGTGGCCACAGCCTCAGTAGTGGTAACAGCAGCAGAGGGTGACAGTGGGTAGTGGTGAACACAGCCATGGCAGAGGCAGAAGTAGTACCAGCTCAGACGGGTCCAGGAGCTATAGGGGCTTCCCAACACTCCAGGCTTGACACTGGGGCATACATAGCACAGGGTGGCCCAGCCACTTGGGGCCAATAGGACAAGAGATTGTTGGTCCCATGGCATACATTACTATCAATGATCTCTGGTGGAATGGCAGCACCCAGGGTGGTCTCTGCTGACAGCCTGTAGGAAAGAGATAAAGATGCTCACACACCAGGGTAGGCTGAAGTCAGAATGGTCCTGTTGCAGCTCTGCCTGCCTGCGTGGGCTACACTGCTGAGTGGTTAGTTCACCATGCAGCCAACCTGCTCAGCCTCTACCACCAAGGGTCCCCACCACAGCCACACAACCTGCTAGGCTGGACCCCTGGGGTCTCTCCGAAGATGAGCAAGTAAGCAAGCTATTTCTAAAACAACCTGTGTTCGAGTAAAAGAAGAAAAAAGATAATATATCTAGGGAAGCCAGGCCCTTCCTGCTCCATCTCACGGAGCTTTTTGTATTGACAGGTGTTAGTTTGGCCCAGTGGTTCCAGCTCCTGAGGCTGCCCTGCTTTCAGGGCCAGAGAGAAAGATGCTGGGCCAGGCTCAGACAGAAGTGGCTGACGAGCAATGGCTGCAGCTGAGTTCCTGGGCATCCAGGAACCAGTCAGAGGCAGAAGCTTATGCTGAGGAGCAAGAAGGTCTGTGTTCCATTGGCTCCCCTTGAAGGGAGCACTCGTCCTTGGCCCCAGCATACAGCACAGCTCTCTGTCAGCCCTGGGAAACAGATGTGAGAGCCCACTGGAGCTTGCACAGCCCAGGTCAGATCTATCCCAGCCTGGAGAGCGAATGAGAAGTTCCCATCCCCAGAAGTCCCGCCCTGGGGGCAGGGGCACAGGAAGCCCCTCTAAAGTGCATTCCACTCCTGGTTAACTGCATCCAAGAGCTTGAAGCAAACACCTGTGGCCATCGCCATTTCTCCACCCCAACCCTGACTTCCTCCTCCATCAGACCCAGTCTGGCCTCTGACTGGCTTTCTTAAAAGCTCACTTAATGACTGTCATTTCAGCTACCTGATGAACCCGCGTGTCCATGAGTACTTTCGTGCGCCTAATTTGCCACCATCCATCCATCACATGGGATACAGTGAGCATTCAGTGGACACATGCCAGACAGGAGGTAGGCTATGGAGCTAGTGGAATGCAGTGAGGTAGAGATGGGCAGAGCATGGCCCTGAATCTGCCCCAGTAGAGCGTCAACTCCAGCTACCACCAGCAAGTGGGAACAGAGCCCAGTGTCCCAACCCAGTGGATATGGTTCAGATCGGATTTGGGCAGAAATGCGACAAGTAGCCATGTTAGAAATGTACCGTTTTAAATGCTCATCTTTCAGGTCACATCTAACTGCACCACTCCTGGGCTGCAAGACTGGGCAAAAGCCAGAACTATGAGATGAGCTTAACTCCACGTCTTCTTTCCATAATAAAAGAGGGTGGCGAGGATGTCGTAGGAGAATAATAAAGCGGGGCTCCCCAGTCCAAAGCACTACCAGCAACATCTCATTCACAAAGACATTCCAAAGCAAGCAGGTACTTAAGAAGGGCTTCACCTGATAGGTCCACAGAGGCCCGAGGCTGGGTCTGGAAGTGGGCTGGCTGGAGAAAGAACCAGCTGAGCCCCACCTCAGGTTCGCTGCAGGAGGGTCCTGAGATTCCAAAGCCAGAGACCTGACCTGGAGGGTCATGACCCCAATAGGAATGTGAAGAACGGCTCCGTGGGAAGGGCAGACACCTGGCCACCGGACAGGAGCCTGGGCAAACATTAATGATTAACTCCGAGGAAGGGCAGAGGGCGGTTGAGCGCATTCACTTTTAGGTTTGCTGGAACAGAAGTTGCTCTGTGAACACCCTACTGGCTCCACAGGGCACGCTTACATGCTTACACTAAGCATGCACTCCTCATAAGCACGCACTCATCCTTTATCCCACTCTCAAACAGAACAGGCTGCCTTGCATTTTGTCTGTCTTCATTCTGGCGACCAGAGGCTGTCTTTGGTTCCTGCATCCCTTCAGGATCAGACTGTAAAAGGTTGTTCAGAAACAGAAAGCAGGCAAGGCGAGGCAGAGAAAGGGTGGTTTTGTGCCACCCTGAGCAATTGCTTTTAGCACAACCGTTTTTCTCCAGAGTAAATACAGAGATATAAGCTCCCAGGTCAGTAGGGTCAACACTCAGTGCGGGCCTCTTGCATCAGCCCTGCTGGGCAGCTATTAATAAAAAGAGAAGAAAAGCCACCGCCAAGAAGCAATTTCCACAAAGATGATGCATTTTGCTACGAGTGTCCAGAAACATCTAAAACCTAAACTGGCTTATTTGTCACCTAAGTCCCTGAATGGCAGGCACATACAGTTTCCCACTCATTCATGTATTATTATTCATGGGGCATTAAAGCCAAGCTGCAATGGAAGATACAGACAAAACTGTCCAGGCGATGGCTACAAAGCCTTTGGGGATCAATTCATAAATCTTAGAGGTTCACAGATCAATTTCCAGTTTAAAATGCACAGAGCGGTCTCCTTCCAGAGGGAATCTCAAAGCCACAGGGTAAGAGATTTTACTGTGTGGCTTATTTTGTGCATTTAAATGTATAAAACTTGTTGGTCCTTAAAACAGGGAGACCTTCCCTTCCCAAGCTACCCTCTGGTTTAGGTGTTTAAACCTAGGTCAAGGTCACATTACAGGATAAAGGGCAGGGTCTTAGGAAACCTGGAGAACAGAAAACAAATTTGCCAAAAAGAGCACTAGACCCCTGGGGACAGAACCCATCAGAGAGGTCAGGGGTCAGTCACACAGGGGCCAGATTGCATCAGCATCAGCTTCTCAAGAGAGCCTTGTTGAAAAGCTATACCACTCTACCCCATTATCCCTCGAATTCTCCAGAGAAGCAGCCTGCTCCAGCTACCCAACCAGAGCACCACGGATGTAGATGAATGAAACCCGCCCATATTATGGCTGTGTGATAACCCATCTTGAGTATCAACTCAATGGGAGTTAGAATCACCATGGAGATAAACTGGGTGAGTTTGTAAACTTCCTAGATTAGGTGTTTTGAGGTAGGAATACACACCCTAACTGTGGGCAATGCCATCCTGTGAGCTTGGGTTCTAGACTGCAGGTCATGTGACCAGCTGCCTCCTGCTCCTGCTGACAGGCCTGCCCTGCTAAGATGCAAACCTACGCAAGCCCTTCTTCCTTCACTAAAATGCTTCTTGTCGGGCATTGGGTCACAGCAAAGGCAAAAATAGCCAACACAGGATGTGTCCCCACTGTGCAAGATTCTAAAGAGGCATCTGCGCTGCTGTCTAAATGCCCCTGCTGCACGAGCAAGTACACTCTCCTACTTGCTCACTCGTCAGTTATGTGAAGGCTGATCTTCCTGGAAGACACAGACAAAAACCTCCAGGCAACAGCTGAAAGTTTTGGAGACCAACTCCAAAATTGTAGGAGATCCACAAGCTGATGTCCAGACATCTGTGGAGTAAGCTGAACTGTGTGCTTCCCCAGATTCGTGTAGGAATCCTGCTCCCTGGCCCTGGTCACATGACTCAGATAGAAAGCTTTCAAAGAGTGGTTAAGAGGCTCTGGACAGAGCTCAGTAGCAGAGTGCCTGCCTGGCTTCTTCCCTGAGCACTACAAGGAAGGGAAGGAAATCCAATATGGTACAATCAGACCTGCTTCAGTCATGTTGATTTCCTTCTCTTGCTGCTGTTACAAACACCTGATAAAAGCGACTCAGAGAAGTAAGGGTTTACTCTGGCTCACAGTATGAGGGGGTGCACAGTCCATCATGGTGAGGAAGGCACAGAGGCAGCAGGAATATGAGGCAGCTGGCTACACTGTATCCACCCTCCAAAGCAGAGAGGTGAACAGTTGGTTGTTTTTTTTCTTTTTATACATTGTAGAATTCCAGACTAGGGATGCTGCCACCCACACGCCAGGTCTTCCCACCTCAATAAACCTAATCTAGGAACCCCCTCACAGACAAGCCCAGATATGTATTTTTATGGTGATTCTAAATCCCATGTCACAGGGTCTTTAACAGCCGCTGTAGTGTGAATACATTCGCATACGGGGGTGGGGGGGGGGAGGAGAAGGAATGCAGAGGGATTACCATGTGAGGGGCATATGAGGGGCAGCTAGAAAACTCTATTAGCAAGAAAAGGAGAGAGGCTCAGCAGAAGCCAGACCTGTAACCCCTCCGTCTCTCATTTTCATCCTCCAGGATGGGAGACAGTGGATTCCTGTTGTCTACACTTCCTGTCCACTTGTCCAAGGTGCTCTGGATTGGTACCCCCACACTGTCACAGCCAAAACACTGATGAAATGCTCGGCGAGAAGGTGCCTTGCGCATTCAGGGACAGATTGCCTTGGTTCACTGGGAATTTTGGAAATTTTCCTAAATGCTTTCTAAGACACAGACCCCTCCAAGTCTGTCCTCATGTGTGCTGTTGTGTGAACCAAAGTAAAAGGTCCTATGAGTGCCCCCTTCTCTGATGCCCTACCCTTCGGCCTGCATCTCTCCCCCAGTGACCGAGCTGCAGGTTTCAGTGCCTTCTCAAGCTGCATGGCCACCCTGTGCTAGAAAACTGCCTCCATCTCATGCACATGTTCTCTAGCCGTTCTCAGGTCACGTGGGTTTGGGAGACCCACCTGGAATGAGTATGCATGTCTGGGTCCCCCTATAAACAAATCCGCCTCAGTGCTTTGCAAGGAAGCTTCTCAGAGAACGGCTAAGATGGCCTCTTCCAATGTTACCTGAACCCGTCCCTGGAGTCCACAGACAACCTGCTCAAAAGGAAGGGAAGCTGCCTGGATGCAGTCAGCATCTTTGAAGGCAGGAACTGTCCTCACATGACAGTGGTGGTAGGAAATCTGAAATGGCTCTTTAGGAGAAAGAGATGGTGGGGGCATAATAACCACTCAACAATGCTGTGTGTGTGTGTGTGTGTGTGTGTACATGTTCATGCATGCGTTCATGCGTTGTTGGATGTGTGTCCATGTGTAGGTATTGGTGTGGAGGCCAGGGCTCAATGATGGGTATCTTCCTCAGTAGCTCTCCACCTTATTTTTTGAGTCAGGGTCTCTCTGCTCACTGATTAGAATGCTAAACTGAATGGCCAGCAAGCTCCAGGAATCCTTCCGTGACTCCCCCTCTAGCGCTGGCACTACAGATGTGTGTCACTGCGCTTAGCTTTTCACATGGGTCCTGGGAACGGGAAATTCTGATCCTCAGCTTGCATAGCAGGCACTGTAGCCGCCGAGGCATGTCTCCAGCCCTGCAACATCTTCATCGCATCAGACTTTGTGGTATAAGTCAGAAAACACGTGCTGCCAGATTAAACTAGTTCCACTAACCACCACTGCCTAAGAGGTCCGCCAGGCTGGGCTGGTTTGTTCTACAAAGGTCTGGAGAGCTAGGTCAGTTGGAAATAAGGCTGGTAAAAAAGTGCTGTCATTGACAGGAAGCAAGTGCCATTCCTGGTTGATATCAGTAATGGGGCAACCCATGTGGTTGCTCCCATCCTTCCTTGGCCAGCTTAGGGGCAGCCTCAGACAGCTACATCACCCTCTCCCCCCACCAGATAATGAAGTCTGCAAACTGTGCTTCTCCGCAGGCCCCAGCCAGCTTTCACCCTGGCTCTTACTGCAAACAGACCCTGTGATACCCGGCTTTTGTTCAGGCTTGCACATTAGCTTCTGTACAACAGAATCCAAGAGTGCAGGCGCCACAATGCACTCGGGTCTTGCCTTCTTCATCACACATCTGGACCATCACCTGACATTTCTGCAGAGCCGGCCATCATGGTTGGGAGGGGGTGCAAAGCAAAGGCTTCATGGACGAGATGGAATCAATGACGTAAAGAGCCACAGGCCATGAGTTCTCCTGCGGTGCTGCCCAGTCAGACGCTCTCAGTCCTGCATCCAGCAAGTCCCTGCATCCGGCAGGCATATGAAGTCCAGACCAGACAGTCTTCCATGGACACCAAGGAACAAGGGACCCCTCCATCATAACCAATCCCTTATTTCATCAATGCTGGGGAGTAATAAGTCCCCTGACTTGAACAGAACTTCTAGGGCACGGCATCGCCAGCTAATGCAAGTAGGCAGAAAAGTGAACACACTGCTCACGGATTGAAAGTAAAGGAAGTAATCATTATTTCCAGATAATTACCTACTCTGCATTGAAAGCCCAAGAGAATCTAAAGATAAACTGAACTAGCAAAAAAGAAAAAAAAAAGTCATGATGTTAGCCAGGTAGGAGATTAACATACAAAAGGCAACTGGATCCCTCACACTGCCAGCAAATGACAGAGAGAAACGCCCACCCAGCCCTACAACACCAGGAGTCACTAAGGGCACCATTCGTGGTTATGAAATGTACCCACAGACTTGTGTTTGAGCAATTGGACCAACCATCATAGGAACAGCAAGCACCCCAGCCGCATTTCTGCAGCATCGGGCCTGGTTAAATTATAATGACATTAATTGGGGACCTTGGCTACAACAGAGGAAAAGGTGGCCTTGCTGGGCTCTAGTCTGGGCCCAGGTGCTAGACCAGTACAGTGTGACTCATTAGCTGAGACCCCAAACAGAAGGGTCACCCATGGGACCTCGACTACAATCATCTTCACACTATAGTCACTGCCTCTGGGGCCTGAGGCTGATGTACCTTCTAAACCACAGTGCTCAGAGTTGAGTAAGGTCCCCAAGTTCTAGTCCCAGGTAAATAAGACTTGCAGAGCTATGAGCTGGAGAGATACCTCAGTCAGAATCGTGCCTGCCAAACAAGTGTAAGGATCTCAGTTCAGATTCCCAGCACCCGCATAAAAACTGGGCATGATGACATGTACCTGTGATCCTAGCCCTGGGGTGGGGGGTAGAGATGAGGGGATCCCGGGGGGGGGGGTGGCTGGTCAGTTGATCTAGAGCAGTGGTTCTCAACCTTCCTAGTGCTGTGACCCTTGAATACAGTTCCTCATGTTGTGGTGACCCAAGCCATAAAATTAATTTCATTTCCATAACTGTAATCTTGCTACTGTTACAAAATATAATATAAATATCTGTGCTGTCAATGGTCTTAGGTGACCCCTGTGAAAGACATCTAGACCCCACACTCATACACACACACACACACACACCAGCCTCAAAGGACAGAGAAGAGAAATGGCACTGGCATTTTAAGACTGAAATATGTATGATACCAAAACACTTAAAACATTAAACAAGTGTTCAGACTCACACAGCTCTATGCAGAGTTCTTAATGCCTCCAAAAGCCAGTATCAGCCCTAGCATAAAGTGGGGTGACCCTCTGAGGGACACCAACTCTGGTCAAGACTGGAGAAAGCCTGCAGTGCTAAGAAAGAGCTCAGACTGCCAAACTCAGACCAACCTGGGGACAGCCCTGTTGTGCCTTACGTGGGGCTGTGGCTGTCCAGCCTGCCATCATCAATGCTTGATGACAGTATTTATGCCCGGCTAGGTTTGGTTGATTCCTGTAATTCAGACAGTGGTGGGAACCAGGGTCCTCTGCAATCTGAATGCCAATGTTTTAGTTTTCTTCAGAGAATATGTCTGGAAAATTTAAAACCCTCGAGCTGCAGGTCAGCCATGTGCTGGGTCCTTGGTATCAGGTTCCAGGATGTGACCCAGCCCAGTGGCCTCTGTACTCAGCAACCTTCATCTTCGGTGCCCACAGCCTAAAGAGGGGGGTCAAAGCCAAGCCCCAAGCGCGAGCCTGCTGACTTCTCCCTGTGAAGCCCGGTTAGACGACAGTCAGACTCCCGCCCAGATAGCTCTCCTCTCAAAGGCCCCTGTACTGTCTGCTCTAGGTTCTCAGCCCCACCTGAGCCCCTGCCCATCCTGCCTTGGAATGCGGGCCTCACTCACCTTCCAAAGGCCTACGGGAGAGAGAAGCAGGAGCCGGGGACATCACTTCCACCGTCATCATTTTCTCATGAGCCAAAGCATGACGTGGCCTTCATAAACCCATCCAACCACTGCTGGGGACCAGCCTAACCCACATTCAGGGAGCAATTATAAGCCCACGGCCAGGAGCTATGTTACTCTCTCATAGCTACGGCAGAATACCCCAACAAAAGCCACATAAGGAAGAAAGGGCTTATTTAGGTTCCTAGTTGAAGGAGATACAGCCCATCACGGTGGGGAAGGTATTGCGGCAAGAACATGAGGTAGCTACTCACACTCCATCCACTGTCAGGAAGCACAGAGAGATGAATGTTTGCATTCAGATCGGTCTCTCCTCTTTATTCACCCTGAACAGCAGCCCATGGATGGCGGCCACACCATGGATAGCGACCCCATCGTCAGAATGCGTCTTCCCTCCTCAGTTAACCTCAGTTAGACAATCCCTCACCATCTCGCCTAGAGCTGTCTCCTTGGTGATTCTAGATCCTGTCACGTTGACAGTCAGCATTAGCAATCACAGGAGCCACTGACCTTCTGACCTTCTCTGCAGGTGGATGACAGCTCTCCCGCCTCCTCCACCTCTATGTATGGCTGAATATGTACCTGCAAGCAATTTTCATGAGATCTGCTCTTCCCTGAGAGGAGGTTCCTACTGAGAACCAGGTAACAGAAGAACTTCTAGGGACTCAACACCCTCATGAAGGACGTGGCCATTGGAGGCTCATGTCATCCTCTCCCTATGTCCTTAAACATAAGATGAAGGTCTGTCTAGGCAGCCTATGGATACTGCCCTAAAGAGCCTGGAAATGCGCCTGTAGCCAACAGCTGTGAGGGAGGTACGCGCAGCAGAGTCTCATGGAAGGCACAAGCCAACCTGAGTCCCCTCCACATCCCAGGACTCATACCCACAGACTCAAACACTCATTTCAAAATGAAGATGGTGACTGTTGGTAAAGTATTTGCCACACAAGTATGAGAAACTAAGTTCAAATCCCCAGAACCCACATAAAGCCAGGCCTGGCAACACATACCAGTAATCCCAGTGACTATAGTGAGATAGAGAATCCTTGGAAGCTGGTAGGTCAGCTATCATGGAGCACACACTGGAAACAACAAAAAGACCCTGACTTAACCATGGTACAGGAGGCATGCTGGTTCTTACCAACTTGACACAGTCTAGAGGGGCTCTCAACTGAGAAAAGATCTCCATCATCAGATTGGCCTGTAGGTAAATCTGGGGGGCTTTTTCTGGATTGGTGATTGATGGGAGGGCCCACTCTACGTGCCATCCCTAGGCAGGTAGTCCTGGGTGGTATAAGGAAGCGGGCTGAGCAAGCCAGGAGGAGCAAGCCACTAAACAGTGTCCCTCTATGACCCCTGCTTCAGCTCCTGCCTCCAGGTCCCAGTTTGAATTCCTGTCCCAACTTCCCTCCATGAGCAACTATGGTCTGGATGTGAAAACCAAGTAAGATAGCCAGACAGTGACAAGATGAGGGTAGAGAGGTGTGACCACAAGCCACTTCTGAAGCTGGGAGAAGCAGCAAGGAGGATTCTCTATTCCCTGGGGGCTTCAGGAAGGGGGCTGGAGGAGGCAGGATGGGCCATCCCTAGGGTCTTTGAAGAGCCCAAGCCTGTCCCTGACTCTGACTTTTCCCAATCTCTCACCTATTGAACTACAAGAACAGTGGTGTACATAGCTTTAGGCCACTAATCTGGTTTGGTAGCCCCAGGAGATAAAGCTCAAGGACCCTCCTCAGGCAGCAGCGCCTGAGACACTGTTTCCTCATTTCTTGCTGTGTCCATGCTTACCTCACCCACCTGCCCTCTCCCCAGAGCGAGAAGCAGTCAGCACCAATCACCACAGCCACTCAGATTAGCCGGGAAGCCCCCTCTCATCAATCTGCAGCCCGGAAAAGGCGAGAGAAACAGGCTTGGGGCCACAAACATGGGCACCAGCGCTGGAGGGACCCTGGAACCCCAAGGAAACAGTGAATGCCCCTGTGCTCTGAACTTCCCACGGTACCTCCTGGGATCAGGAACAAGACCTGGGGCCCCATGGTCCTTCCTGGGCAGCTGGTCCAGCTCTGTGGACTTTGCAGGGCCAATGAAGGAACATTTGCGATGGGCACATGAACCTGGTAGCTGACTACCAGGATACAAGGGCACGGCTTAAAAGCCACTGAAGCAGGGCGTGAGGTCCCAGAGGGCAGAGGTGGGTGCTGGGAATAGCAATGAGCTTTCCCTTCTCAGTAAGAATTCCCGGGAGTCTGGAGTAAGAGCGGAACCAGCCTTGCAGTCAGCATAGAGAAAAGGCAGCGACCGCTGGCGCCTGGCGCGCTGCTCTTAGCACAGAACAGTTTTGAAATTCCTAACCCTACATCTTTGCCCCGTAAACCCCTCACTGGCTGAGCTCTTCAGGGAGGCACAATCGTCCTACTGTCTATCCCCTGCCAGATCCCACCCTGTTAGTTCAGGTCACAAAGTCCTAGGGCTCAAGATTTCCCTCTTTTTGATCGTGGACTCAGTCCCATATCAGACTGCCTGTGACTTTTCAACCCTAGGATGAACTGAGAGTCTGGACATGCAGGGGACAGCTGTCATCTAGGGAGGACAGGGGCCTGGTGCCTCCTGCTTCTCTGTGAGTCTCGGCTGAGTTCTCAGCACAGCTCAGACTGAATGTGGACAGAGGAAGAGGAAAGGGGAGGGGCAGAGGAGAGAAGAGAGATAGGGGCAGAGAAGCCTGGGGGTTGAGTCAGACAAGAGTTGGGGAGGGGTCCCCTCCTCCACCAGATGGAGTCAGTGTACTGGGTGTAGCCTCCCACCTGATATGACCAATAAACTGAAATAGATTAAAAAACACCTATTTTCAAATGCAGGGCAGCAATGTAGGAAACCAAGTAAGTTCTGTATTATTGCAGCTTTTTCCATAAATAGTTTCCAGACTACCATGTGTAAAACACCCAGAGTGGAGGTAGTGGGCTAGGAGCACAGGGAGGCCCAGGCGACCCTGGGTCAGGGCGCCATTGCCTTTGCTTGTACACCAGCTGCTGAGCCTACCGACTACAGTGGAGAGATCCAGTGCCAAACACACACAGGAGACCTGTCCAAATCCACAGGGACAGAAACAAAACAGAAGATGGGAATCTGGGAAAGAGAGCAGCAGAGAACAGCAGTGGAAGGAGGCGAGGCATGGGAGGGTTGGGCAAGAACAACCAGAATGTATTATGTACATGTATGAAATTGCCAAAGACAAACTTAACTAATAACAAAACATTAGTCACCTCAATGACAGCCCATGTTCACACAGAAAGGTCACCTCAATGACAGCTCATATTCATAGAGCGGTCACCTCGATGACAGCCCATGCTCACACAGAGGGGTCACCTCAATGACAGCCCATGCTCACAGAGGGGTCACCTCAATGACGCCCAAGCTCACACAGAGGGGTCACCTCAATGACAGCCCATGCTCACAGAGGGGTCACCTCAATGACAGCCCAAGCTCACACAGAGGGGTCACCTTGATGACAGCCCATGCTCACACAGAGGGGTCACCTCGATGACAGCCCAAGCTCACACAGAGGGGTCACCTCAATGACGCCCAAGCTCACACAGAAGGGTCACCTCAATGACAGCCTAAGCTCACACAGAGGGGTCACCTCGATGACAGCCCATGCTCACACAGAAGGGTCACCTCAATGACAGCCCATGCTCACACAGAGGGGTCACCTCGATGACACCCCAAGCTCACACAGAGGGGTCACCTCAATGACGCCCAAGCTCGCACAGAGGGGTCACCTCAATGACGCCCAAGCTCACACAGAGGGGTCACCTCGATGACAGCCCATGCTCACACAGAAGGGTCACCTCAATGACAGCCCATGCTCACACAGAGGGGTCACCTCAATGACAGCCCATGCTCACAGAGGGGTCACCTCAATGACAGCACACATTCACACAAAACATAGCTTGCCAAGGGATAATCCACCAGGCCCAAAACTTTCTCCAGAGCTGACCACCAGAGTCCACTGTGACCTGACTGCATCATGGGGATAACAGACTGACTGTCCTGGGGAAAGACGTCATCTCTAGTACATGCAGAAAACAGTGGCTAAGAGCTTTGGCTCTTCTTACTCCAGATGTGTGGTGACAGTGCCTCTCAGTTTCACCAACACCGTGGTATTTATAAGAACAAGCCACAGGCACACAGCCTGTGCCTTTCTTTATTTAAGGGATTCTACCTGCTGGTATTTGGCACCAATAGGCACAGGGTAGGGGCGATGAGAAGGCAGGACACGGTTCCCACAGAAAGCTGAGGAGGAGGCGGTGTACTCTGGACAATTAAAATAGCTTTTCTTTTTGAGGGTGGAAACACATGGAAAGCAACAAAACAGAAAAAACAGAAAGCTCCCCCCTGACAGCGCCAACAATGCTGTGGACAAGAGGTCCACAGCTGAAGTCTAGGTCTCACACATGTGTGCAGGCACACACACACACACACACACACACACACACACACACACACACACAAACTAAAGTTTCACAAAAAACAAAATAGTTCAATTGCTTATTAAAATAGATATAAACTTCTATAAAACACCTACAGATGGCATGTTTGAAAAAAATCTGTCAATCCACAATAAATAAACCACACCACACTTGCCCACACGTCAGCATAGATCAAATTAATTTCAGCCCAGGAACATAAACTTTTAGAATGTGCTAGAAACTATAGCCCAGAGGGGTCAGAATTATCTCAGCTACTACCTTAACTCTTTTTTTTTTAGTTTTTTTTTCATGTATATGAGTGTGTGCCTGTTCATATTTCTGTATACCGTGTGTGCATAGTCCATACAGAAGCCAGAAGAGGGTGTCAGATCTCCTGGAACTAGAGTTACAGACGGTTGTGAGCAGTCATATGGGTTTTGGGAACCCGATCTGGGTCCTTTGCAAGAACAGCCAGTGCTCTTAACTGATGAACCATCTCGCTAGGGGCAGATGACCTGGGATAATCTTGAGTCTTAGGGCAACAGGCTGAGAGCCCCTGATGACCCACTCACAATTCTAACTATAGCCTGTGGCCACTTACATGCATTGCCCCTCATCCTGAAGGCTGGAGAGCTAACTGGAAGTGTTGCAGAGCTCCCCTAAGGCTTTTGTCCTTGCCCTGCAGATGGTGTCTTCTCCCAGTGTCCTCAATGCAGCCTCCTTTGTGCTCTTGTACCCTAATCCCAATCATTCACCACAGTCTCTAGCAGTGCCAAGTCAAAGGGACAAGGTTACTAGCCAGAGGGCTCCAGGCCCGGCACACATCTGCAGGCCTGGCACACATCTGCAGACAACAGAGCCTTTCTAGGCTCCAGGCTGGAACTGAACACAGCTGTGGTACTTCTCCAACCCACACAGAGGAGACCCCAGACACAATCCCAATCCAATGAGGAATTAAGGCCTGGAAAGAGCTCATGTCCCATGTTCAGACAGCAGTGGCAGCAGGCCATCTCCTAGTCCACTGCTCCCAGCCTGGTGTCTCTGGCCACATTTCTCAAGGATGCAGCGCCACAGCCACATAGCCATCACCTCACATTCCAGAAACAGGAGTCTGGAATACAGATACGGTCAGGGTGAGCACCTCCAGTGAGAATGTCAGGAGCCTGCCCTGTTCCGCTAGGGACTGTTTTACCAGTGATGTGATCTCTAAGGGTCGCCGGTGGGTCACAACTGCTCTCACGGTCATGCCCATCATAGGGAAAGCAGATACTCAGCACTACAGCAGGTGAATGACACCTCCATGATAACATCCCTCCACCACCACCACAACCCCCGCCCCCCGTTCTTATGTGGTCCCTCTGTGTAGGTCCATATCCCAGTTACCTCCTATAATCCAGTCCCTGTGTATCAGAACCCAGCCTCCTGGCTTCCTACTGCGTCACCTCTTTAAAGGGCCAGTCTGTAAACAAAGCCAACTTATGCTCTATGAGGGGACACAGTTCACTCCTTCACAGGCCATTAGCCAGTACAGCTGGGCCAAGAGCAAGATCCTGCCTGCCACACTGGGAATCTGGATATAGAGAGGCCCAAAGCCTTACCAGTGTCCAGTGTGTCCACCCAAACCCCAGGACAGTGTAAAAAGACAGAGACTCAGGCAACTGAGGGGCAAGCTTTGCACTTGTGGTGACCACCAAGGCCACTTCTGAGAACGGTTCTCTGCAGGAGGCTCTCAGGTGCTACATACTGGGCACAAGCTCCTTACCAAGCCATACGACCATGTAGAATAAGCCAGTCCCTGTGCCAGAGGAGCCCCTGGCAGATGGACTCAGGTAGGGGCCCCAGGCAGAGGGACAGAAAGGCCCAGCCCCCTGAAGGCCAGGAGACATGTACAGCTATGGCAGCCCCACATGAGCAAGGATCTTGAGGTAGACAAATCCTGGAGTGGCTGCCTGCCCTAGGGTTGACCCTAGCTGTGGAGATGGACAGTCACGCTGCGTGGGGCCATCTAGCTGCTTCCCTTGGGGGATGCTCTTCAGTGCTGCGATGGAGGCTCAAGCCTAAGGTTAGGTGTGAAGCCAACTTAAGAACCACCCAGGAGGTGATTTTTTTTTTTTTGATTTACGAGACAGGGTTTCTCCGTAGCTTTTGGTTCCTGTCCTGGAACTAGCTCTTGTAGACCAGGCTGGCCTTGAACTCACAGATCCGCCTGCCTCTGCCTCCCGAGTGCTAGGATTAAAGGCGTGCGTCACCACCGCCCAGCTAGAGGTGATTTTTTTCTTATGCACCAAACACCTGCTCATATTTGGCAATGAGTGCTAACCAGCAAGTCTTTTTAATCCAGACAAAAATACACCTGAAGGACTGATGTAGATGACAGATTTTTGCACGAAAGACCATGTTAAGAAAACTGAAATCTGAGTTGGGGGAATGGCTCTTAGTTTAAACAGCATGCCTTGCAAATGTAAAGACTGGGGGTTCGTAATCCCGTGCAAGTGTTAGGCGGGTGTGGTGGCCCTCCTGTAATCCCATCTTCAGAGAGCAGAGACAGGAGACCCCCAGAGCAAGCTGGCAAGTGGAACTAGCCATATTGGTGAGTTCTGACTTGACTCAAAGACAATCAAAGAAGATTACTTTAACCCCAGAGGCCTCCCCACCTACAGATGTGTGTCCAAACATAAGCAAAACATGAACACATATGTGCACATGGAAAAAGGGGGGGAGAATTTAAAATTATTTTAGAGTGTTCCAGAAAACTTAAGATTTCCCCTTACCTTCAGTACAGTGAAGTAGATGAGAGAAACTCAAATACTCAAGACAGAATGTTCATTTAGACTCTAAGGAACTTCAGATCTGTGGGTGAGACAACAGTACTGCTCACCAAGACCTACAAGCAGAACACACTCACCAAGACCTACAAGCGGAACACACTCACCAAGACCTACAAGCAGAACACACTGGTGAACTGAGCTGGCCAACTGAAGAAGTGCAGAGCTTTGGAAACATAATTCTAAATCAGAATCCAAGCCACCAGTGCTGGATACGGTTTCTCCTGAGGAGAAGCCTCGCCGGGGGTCCAGGACAGGCACTGGCATGAGGTGTCCCTTGGAGGAAGACAGCTATGTGAGGTACTAAAGCCAGACCAGATTTTCTCTGTCCCAGACTCCTGCTGAGAAGGGAGGCATGCAGGGTTATGTTTATGGGTGCTGGGAATTGGAATTCAGGGCCTCATCCTACAACACAAGCTCTCTTACCCACTGAGCGATCTTCCCAGCCCCACCCTAGACATTTTGTGGGAGGAGACGAGCCATGTTACTATCCTCCTATCCAGAGGACAAGGAGTGTTCAGTGTCCCTTTAGCAGCACCCAACAGGGAGCCCTGGAAACTTACCTCCTACCTTATGCACTGTGTTCACAAAAGCTAACCCTTCCCACAGCCTCAGTAGCCCAAAGATCACAGGACAATGCTGCCCGTCGTCCTTGCTGCCCACCCAAGAAACTGCCATCAGGCGTTCCCACAGTAACCAGTATGCTGTCAAGGGAACCTGAGCCCTCGGCACCAGGTGCCCACACCTGTCTTGCTGAGTGAAATGAAAGCCAGAGGCTTGAAAAGTAGCCTGCTTCCCCACCATGCCCTGTGCAAGCCTCGGACATCCACTCCTCAGAGTACCAAAGCTTGGCCTCAAGCACCAGAGGTTTACTCTTGGAAGCCAGTGTCACAACTCTGAACCTCCAACGAGATCCATGTAAGCAAGACTGCACTCCCCCAACCCCTCAAACTCCAGACAAGAATCCCTCTACATCCCTCAGCTCCTGTGGCCTCAGCTGAGTCATGTCCATACCTTTATCATCATCATCATCTTGATCATCATTGTGTGCATGTAAGCTGTATATACGGACACATGTGCTGTGATACACATGAACTGCTTGATGGAGTCTGTCCTCTCCTCCCACCATTCTGAGGTGCTGAGGACCAAATTCAGGTCACCAGGCTTGCAGAGCAAGCACTTTACCCACCTGACCCCATGGCTGCACTTCTCCAGGCTCTGTCTTGGCTTCGTGAGGCTCTTCCTCCCTTATTAGGCTTCCTTCAGCCTCTATGCAAGGGCTCTGATGGTACTAGGAGACTAGCGAGAGTATCCAGGCCATCTCCCCCACACAATGCCCTCAACTCAGTCATGCTAGCAGCTCCCTTTGGGCCACACAAGATCAAAGGATTGGGATTCTATGAGTTTGAGGTTACCTGTCAACCTGCCACATGCATCTGGTGGCAAGTTCCCCAAGGCAAACTCAGAGAGGATAAAGATGGTTCGTCAACTTTGGTAGGTCCTTGAGCTCAGCTACTGTCATCCAGCTGAACAGCACTCACTGAGAGCGGGTCATTGGCTTCTATGGTACCCAATAACAGACAAGACCCATATCCAGGTCTAGCTCTGGGCATCAAGGGGACAGAATGGCCAGATTTAGCTCACATTTCACAGACAGCATTAAGACAGGAGAACAGCCCCTACTCTCCAGAGCCAAGCTCCTAAGAAGACGGGGACACATTCCCTGTCCACACTCCAACCAATCCTAGGGTCTCCAGGCTTCATCTCCCAGCAGGCCCCACATCTAATCACAGGCCTACAGACCAGCATGTCAGGCCTACAAAGGCTGGTTTTCTCAAGCATGGTCTCCTGGCAAACATGAGGAAGTGCTGAGCACTAGGCTAAGCCCCAAGGAATCCCGGGGTGAGTCAGTCTCTCCCCAGCAAGACAGCCAAGAACCCAGGACTCTGACTGGAATGGTGGTGACACCCAGCCACCATTTCTCTTCACTGGTGACATCCAGCTGCTGTCTCCCACATACAGCCCAGCCACACCTGCTTTTGCATCCAGCCCTCTCTCTGCACAAGAAGCCACCATGAGGGTCTGAAGTACCACCCAACCGTCCAGCTCTCGGGGCTCAAATTTCTCAGAACAAAGAAGTGGGTCAACCTGCCGCAGCACAGACACCACCACTGGTCTGTTGATGACGGTCAAATGAAATCCTTCCAAACCATGATAGGACAGCTCTGCATATCCACGGGGATGGCCATCATCACACAGCACCCACTGCGAGGCATCTGCCCATGAGAAAGAAAAATGCCCACCTACATGGCACAGCTATATAATACACGCTATGCCTCCCCAAATGCATAGAAAGAATGAAGCTCAGATACACACTACAGCATGGAGCAGACATCACACTCTGGTCAGATCTGATTCCACCTGTGTCGAGTCCCAAGTCTACACAGAGAACCTGGCGGTGGGAAACGGAGTGTTCAGTGGAGTGGAGCTTTCTTCTGGAAAGCTGCTAGTAATGGCCATATGACAGAGGAGAAGCCACCAAACTAGCCAGTGAAAACTGTTACAATGGGAAGTTTGTGTTGTGTGGATTTTACCACAATCAACAAACTAACATTTTATTTCTAGAAAAAGGCAATGGGCAGGCACCAGCCGTGGAACCGCAGTCTAAGCCCTGAATAAGACCAAAACCCTGAGCCCCCTGCCTCCTCTCCACAAACAGAGGCACTGCCAGCCCCACTCTTCCACATCTACTTTAGGATCTCTCTCCCACTCCTGAAAAGACAGTCCCAAGCATGGAGGACCCTCTGGGCTAATGAAGTACTGGCAGGTGTTTGGGACACACACAGGTAGAGAACATGACTTGGGATAATCCAGAATGCTTCGAGACAATGAAATATTCAAAATCATCTCTCATGGGCATGCCCAACCTTTTGACATTGTGACACTGTGTTATTACAAAGAGGACACTTGAAAGCCACTCAGTAGGGGCTGGGGAGCTGACTCAGAAGACAAAATATAAAGTTCCTGCCACGTAAGCCTGAGGACCTGAGTTTAGATCCCCGGCACCCATGTAAAGCTGTGCACATCAGCACACATCTGTAACACAAGTGAGCACGGCAGCACACAAATCTGTAACGCCAGTGAGCAGGGCAGCACACAAATCTGTAATGCCAGTGAGCAGGGCAGCACACATCTGTAACGCCAGTGAGCACGGCAGCACACAAATCTGTAACGCCAATGAGCACGGCAGCACACATCTGTAACGCCAGTGAGCAGGGCAGAACACATCTTTAATGCCAGTGAGCAGGGCAGCACACAAATCTGTAACGCCAGTGAGCAGGGCAGCACACATCTGTAACGCCAGTGAGCAGGGCAGCACACATCTGTAACGCCAGTGAGCAGGGCAGCACACATCTGTAACGCCAGTGAGCAGGGCAGCACACATCTGTAACGCCAGTGAGCACGGCAGCACACATCTGTAACGCCAGTGAGCAGGGCAGCACACATCTGTAACGCCAGTGAGCAGGGCAGCACACATCTGTAACGCCAGTGAGCAGGGCAGCACACATCTGTAACGCCAGTGAGCACGGCAGCACTCATCTGTAACGCCAGTGAGCAGGGCAGCACACATCTGTAACGCCAGCGAGCACGGCAGCACACATCTGTAACGCCAGTGAGCACGGCAGCACACATCTGTAACGCCAGTGAGCACGGCAGCACACATCTGTAACGCCAGTGAGCAGGGCAGCACACATTTGTAACGCCAGTGAGCAGGGCAGCACACAAATCTGTAACGCCAGTGAGCAGGGCAGCACACATCTGTAACGCCAGTGAGCACGGCAGCACACATCTGTAACGCCAGTGAGCACGGCAGCGCACATCTGTAATGCCAGTGAGCACGGCAGCACACATCTGTAACGCCAGTGAGCATGGCAGAACACATCTTTAATGCCAGTGAGCACGGCAGCACACACATCTGTAACGCCAGTGAGCACGGCAGCACACATCTGTAACGCCAGTGAGCATGAGGGTGGAGAAAGACAACCTGTACTCCAGGCTTAGCAACAAGCCCCATCTCAAAATATACACTGGAAAACTATAGAAGAAAACCTCCAACACTGAACACATGTTCACATACAGATGTGCACCTGTACACACACACAGACACACAAATCTCAGAAACAATCTAACAATGTTTAGGGTCGGTTTATAGTTTTATTTTGGGCAACATCAGCACTGTCCCTGTGGCGGGACAAGGAGACCAAGCTCTCACTCACCAGAGCCGTCAGCACGTCGGGTTCCACAGGAAGGCTCCTTACAGCAGCCACAGTCTGCACTCTGGATGGTGGAGAAGTTTCTAAACCTGTGAAGACAGAAGCCACGGCACTGTCAGTTGGGACAGCGAGGGACATAGCTTCCAGCTTTCCACAGATCTTAGTTTTTCTGAGCTTAAAAACCAAGTTATTTTTTTTCCTTTAGACAAATGGAAAACTGAGCAGGTTCTCTTCCCCAGGACAGCTGGTCCCAGATGCCAGATGCAAAGCAAACAGAGAGGTGGACCATGTGAGTGTCCTAGGTTCTTTCACCTCATCATCCCATTCCCAGCTGTTGGGTAGCTATTACCTCAGGGTGGGAAGAGGGACCCACGGTGACCAGGACTAAGGAAAATAAAGCTGAGGAAGTTAGAAGCCCAGCGAGAGCCCAGCCAAGGCTGTAGGAAGAGTGGCAGCGCTGGGGAGAGCACTCATCAATGGAGCTGCCCGCAAGCTGTGCAGGAAGCCCCCGGGGTGCAGCGTTCCTGAGTCAGCTATGTTGGGGGGGGCTTTCCGGTGACAGTGATGGCAGCTGCAGATGTCACTCCCACCCACGGCTCCTGTGAGTAACTCTCGTGCATCTTCCTGTAAGAACTCCTCACACACGCTCCTGTTAGTGGCCTCACTGGTCCACTGACTTAGACACTGGTGCAGTGATTTCTTTGGTCTGTGTTTTGGTCACTGGTACTCTATCCAGAGAGAACAGACATTGCTAATGCTGTCCAGGAAAAGTCACATGATCATGTCAAACCTGCCAGAAACCCCAGTGGGACAGGAGAAATCCCATAATCAAAGTCCTCTGTCTTCAGTCAAAGGACATTTTAGCAACTCTGGCCAGACACCTAGAATCAAGAACCCTATCTGCCCCAGCAGCAAGTCCAAGTAAGAGCTTGAGCTTCTACTCTGTGTGGGTGTACCAGGGCCCCTAACTCTGCCAAGAAGGGAGGTGGGGAGCGGGACATCACCACTGGCATTAAGGATCCTCTCCTCCCCTCCAGAGTCGGACAGCCTATCTCAGGCAACCTGGGCCTCCAGTCACCAGGCTGCTACAGTGCGGCTCTTCCCTGCACTATGGTCTAGCATCAGAAGACAAGGAGCAACAGAGCTGCCACCACTGTCCAAGGACAACAAGGCGACCCACCAATGCTATCAGTAGAACTCCCACATCTTCCATAAAGACAGAAGCTTTTCCAGGTGGGGGTCTGTAGGGGCCTTGGACTCTAGCTCTACCTGAAGGAAGTAAGCAGGGCTCATGCCCACCTTCTCTATGGAGGCAGCATTAGAAAACAAGAGCTAGCTGAGGGTGGTGATGCATATCTAAAACCCCAGCACCAGAGAGTTGAAGACAGGGGGATCAGAAATTCATGGCCGGCCTTGACTATATATATGTAGTGTGTTCTCAGCTAGCTACATTGAATCCTGTCTTAAAAGTGGAAAGGAAAGAGGAAGGCAGAAGAAGAGAAAGAAAAGGGAGAAAATAAACCCATGAAATTTTATAACAAGTTACAAAATTATTAAATGTGTGAAAACTAGTGCCAATAGAAAAGTCTAGAAAACAAATTGAGGAAAACAATGCCTTAAATATAAGGCATGGACCATGAAAAGAGGACCAAACTTCTCATCAAGAACCACGGAGTCAAGCTTGGTGGTGGTGGCGCTCATCTTGAATCCCAACACTTGGGAAGCAGAGGCAGGTGGATCTCTGTGAGTTCAAGGCCAGCCTGGTCTACAGAGCTAGTTCCAGGACAGGTAGGGCTACAGAGAAAAACCCTGCCTCGAAAAGCCAAAATAAATAAATAAGTAAGTAAGCAGACAAATAAATGAAACCACGAAGTCAGAAGACAGCACAGGACTTAGCAAGGGAAAACAGAGGTCGGCTGCCAAATGCTCTGTGTGGGAGAAGAGCAAAACAAGCACTCATACGGATCTGTCACCAGCAGCTGTGTTGTCAAGGTGGCCCAAGTGGAGCCCCAAGATGGTTCAGCCGGGTACAGGCCCGAGGACCCGAGTTAATCTCCAGAACCCACCCGGCCTAACAGCTTTGACTGTCAACTTCACATAGCCTAGAGTCACCCGAGACGGCAGTCTCAGCTGAAGGAGTCTAACCTGGGCACATGCCTGTGGGAGACTGTCTTGATTGTTAACTGATGTAGCAGGGCCCAGCCCACTAAGCATGAGCCTGTGAGTGAGCCAGAAAGTTGTGCTCTTCCATGGTCTCTGCTTCAAGTTCCTGCCTGACTCCCCTCAACTAAGCTCTGAGAGAGACCTGAAAGTACCAGCCATACACACTTTCCTCTCCAAGTTGTCTTTGGGCGAAGTGTTTCATCACAGCAGCAGGAAGGAACAGCACATCGGGGTGCAACCAACTCCATGAAGTTGTCCTCTGACCTCCACGTGTGCTCTATGACACATGTACCACACTCACACACGCATTATACACATACATGCATATGTATACAACAGTAATAAATGCAATACCTTTTAAAGATGGCTAAAGTAACCTCTTCAAACGAAGAAATGATTAAAGAAGCAGGACTATGAAGCAGGAAGAGAAAATGCATACAATGATCAAAATACACAAAAAATACGCAATCTTCCCCTTCCCAAATTTCCTAAATCTGAAATTGACAGTTACATAAAAAACTGTAGCGTATCTGATATGACTCTAAATGTTTATAGAGGAAATACTTCGCAATTATAAGTGGGAGGGCAGAGGGTCACAAAAGGACATGAAGTGTATTACTCATACTAGCCTCACAGCAAATGGTGATGAAGCTGTGTGTACAGTGTCTAGAGCAAACACTTAGTTAGGGAAAAGATGCACTGGAAGATACTTCTTCACGCAGATAAGCCAAAATGAGACCCTGTATCACATAATCCATAGGAAAAAAAAAGGAAAAGATAACAGAAAACCTCAAAGAACTAACACAAACCCTTACATGCAGTAGTTCCTTTTAAATGTCAGTGGTCAAAATTATGCTAAGTAAAAGACAGGGCAGCTTGTTAAAAGACATAATTATATAATGTTTACAAAACTTCACTTCCAATATAATGTCATAGGCAGGCAGCAAATAGAATGATGGAAGACACATTTTGCAACATAAATCCAAGACAATCAAGATGACTATGACAATAGTAGATAGAACATACTTGATGAAAAAACACAGAAATGAACATTATACAATGATTAAAGTGGTAATTGACAAAGAAGCAGCAATCCTGATAAATATGCAAAAACAAGAGCAGCAAAGAGAATGAAAACACTGACAGGCTAATAGGAAAGGGCCAATTCCACACTTTGTCCCACCCAGAACAGCACGACACATTCTTTCCATTTGCTCATAGGAATCCACAGTTCCCAAGGCATATATTACAAATGCACAGGAATCTCAAATTCTACATTCCTACATCACAAAACATGAAAGTAGACAGACAGTAAATTTTGCAAACATATAGGCAACTCTGGTGGACTGGAAGCCATCATATCAGGAAGATAAGCCAGGTACAGTAAGATAAATTCCACATAATCCTATTTATGGAAGTTAAAAAGTTGATTACATAGGATCTCAGAGTAGAATGGGGATCTCAAGAGTCAAAGACATGGAGAGGAAGGAGGGACTAATGAGAAGATGGATAACACAGCACAAGAAAGAAGCAATCCTAGAGGTATAGAACAATTACATCCTATAGTTAATTACATGTTTCAAAATAACTAGAGAAGGTGTTGAAAGTTCCAAATATAATGGAAATAAAAACATGAAAAGGTGGAAGTGTTAATCACCCTGATTTGAACTGTGTACACATTAGTTCTAAAGTTATACCCTATACACAGAAAAATGCTGAGGCATCAGCACAGACGACACAGATAACACACCCCAGGGATGATACAGGAAGCATCACCACAAACCACAGACAAATCACCCAGGGACGATGCAAGAGGCATCAACACAGACCACACAGATAACACACCCCAGGGATGATACAGGAAGCATCACCACAGACCACAGACAAACCACCCTGGGACAATGCAGGAGGCATTATCACAGACCACACAAGCAACACACCCCAGGGACCATACAGGAAACATCACCACAGACCACAGACAAACCACCCAGGGAAGATGCAAGAGGCATTATCACAGACCACACAAGCAACACACCCCAGGGACCATACAGGAAGCATCACCAAAGACCACAGACAAGCCACCCAGGGACAATGCAGGAGGCATCATCATAGACCACACAAGCAACACACCCCAGGGACCATACAGGAAACATCACCACAGACCACAGACAAACCACGCAGGGACGATGCAGGAGGCATCATCACAGACCACAGACAAGCCACCCAGGGACGATGCAGGAGGCATTAGCACAGACCACACAGGCAAAAGCTATGACAGAACACTATAATCAACTTCACACCTGTATGTTTCATAGAAAGAATGAAATAGGCCATTTCATCAAGAAATGAAATTACAATCTGCACACTGTGAATGGAGAATATGAATAAATTCTATACTGATTAGGAAATTTAATTCCTAGTTTTAAAACTCACAGTTTTGTAAGAAAAAAAGGAACCTCCAGATACACCTGATTTCACTGGGGAAGTACATGAAATATTTAAGGGAGAATTGAAGTGAGAATGGGAAAGGGAGGGTTAATAAGACCAAAATACATTAAATACATGTATGAAATGCAAAAAATGTTTTAATATATTTGTAAAAGAAGAATTAGTAATTCAAACTATACATAATGTCCCCCAGAAAAGAGAAGAGAAGAGAATACATCCCAATTCATTGTAAGGAGCCCTTCAGTAAGAACAGTGGTGTCAATAACAGAAAAATAATAAAGTTTTATGAAAAACCTTGCTTACTGAAACTAGATGCAACAACAACAACAGAAAACAAGAGCAAAAAACTAGAGATGAACATGAATTCCCAATGGGAAATCCTTGAAAATGTTTACAAATGGAGCTGGAGCTATAGCTCAGTTGGTAGAGCTCTTACCTAGCATATGCAGCCCTCAGTTTCATTCCCAGCAGTGCATAAATAAAGCACGGTAGGTGGTGTGCAACTGTAAGCATAGCACTTGAGAGGTAGAGGCAGCAGGATCAGAAGGTCAAAGGTCACCTTTAGCTACTTGATGAGTTCAAAATCAGCCTGGGATGTCTGAGATTATGTCTGCCTCTGTGAGTCTCTATCTGTCTGTCTGTCTGTCTGTCTGTCTCTCTCTCTCTCTCTCTCTCTCTCACACACACACACACACATACAATATTTATATGTTTATATAAATAAATATTAGCAACTATAATTCAGTCATATATAAAAATAAATATACACTATGATCAGGTTGAATTTACTGGTTCAATATTTTGTTTTAAAAAGTTTATTTTTAAGAAGTGTCATCCTGAAAAAAAATTTTAACAAAATTCAACATCTCTCTGTGGGGAAAAAAAAACTCTCCTAAAAATAAGATGGGAACTTCCTCAACTTAATAGACACTATCTACAAGGAAACCCTTCAGCCACCAGTCATTAAGAAGCCAAGGAACTAAGTGCTTTCCAGGAAATGCCTGTACCCTTGGGGTGAGGTGAAGGCACCAGCTGTTCTTACTGTTGCTGAGCACCAGATGCTCCCACGAGTGCAACAAGGTAGCAAAGGTAAAACCAATCTAGAAGCAAATGGTCCCTGCTTCTCAGTTACAGAAAACCACAGGGAATCTAGAAACTCAAAAATCCTCCAGAAATCACACACGAGTCATGGAAGTCATGAGATTTAAGATGAGCACTCAGGGCCAGCAAGATGGCTCAGCAGGGAAAGAAGCTTGCTGCCAAATCTCAGGACCTGAGTCCAACCCCTGGGTCCTGAATGGTGGCTGGAGAGAACTGACTCACCCAGGCTGACCTCTGACTTCCACATGCACACCACAGACACAGGCACAGTTAATAACTCAATGCAAAAAAAAAACCAAGATGAACATATAAATATCAAAACCACATAACACAATGTTACAGAATTCCCTCCGCCCCCCCCCAAATAAAAAAAATAAAAGAAATACTTAAGGGGACATCAAGATGGCTCAGCTTGCCTTGAACAGAGTTTCATGAAACTGTATAATGGCTTCCATGAGGAACGTGAGACTTGACGCTTTCAGAAGAACTAGGATGAAACCTTCCGGATGCAGGTGAGGCGGCACCTGCTTGGACCCTGCAGACAGCATACTCCAGGATTGAAGCAGCCAAGGCAGGACCACCTCCTGACACAAACCACAGAGTGAACATTTCCAAGCCACACGCTTGAGGGTGCAGAGCACTCAACACTCGGCAATGAAACCCCAAACCATGACAATCCAGGGCAGATGTGGCGGAACACGTGGGGCAGTGTTTTACAAAGAAAGAAACATAGAGCAGTAAGTCCCCCAGCAGCTGCTCATCCCCAGCCAAGGATGGTGCAAATGCCACCCCGGAAAGATTAGGGAAGGAGCCAGAACCAACACCAGAGACACCTGCACGGCCTCATATGGTGCCACACAGTAAATTAGGGGCCCAGGTCCATCGGCAGGTAAAGAAAATGTGGCAGATACATAACGGAGTATTACTCAGCCATAATGAAGGACGGAATATCTTTTGCAGAATAAAGTAGATGTGGTTGGATATTAAATAAAGTGAAATGAGTCAAACTCAGAAAGACACTGGCTCATTCTCTCTCCCAAGGGAATCCTAGAAAGAGTCTCTGAGAGAACGAAGAATAGTGGGAGGCAGAAGAAGAGAAGGGTACGGGGGACGGTGTGGTGGAAGTGAACGAGACACCTTTATGACGGCCATTTCCACTCATATCACAACGATAAAGGGGCCTCACAGTCAATACACTAATTACAATAATCTATGACTCTACGCCTACCAGGATAGCTAAAAGAAAAAATATTAATGCTGTCTGTGGTCAAGAAAGCAGAAGAACTGGATGGAACTGGATCATACAGACATTGCTGGTGGGGAAATTAAATGGAAAACTTTTTAATTTAAATTTGATTTGGAGTTTGAGTAGGGTGTTTTTTGCTTTTTTCCCCTCCCTTTTAAAATGTTTATTATTTATTTATTTTTATTTTATGTGTGTGGGTGTTTTGCCTGCATGTATAAGAGGGCATCAGAGCCCCTAGAACTAGAGTTGCAGATGGTTGTGAGCTGTCATGGAGGATCTGGGAACTAAACCCAGGTTCTCTGTAAGAGCAGCCAGTGCTCTTTAACACTGAGCCATCTCCCCAGATCCCCTCGCCTGATGTTTTGAGGTGGGTTCTAATGTATCACAGACTGGTCTCAAATTCACTATGTGGCAGAGGATGACGTAGAACTCTTGATGTTCCTTCCTCTACTTCCAAGTGCTGTGACTACAGATGTGCCCCTCAAGCAGAGCTTTGCTGCCTCTGACACCCCATCACCCCATTCAAACAAACCATGGGGGATTCTTCACCGCACTGCTCAGGAGGGAACCTTTGTCTGTGGGTATCTACATGGAAAGGAAGTAGCGGGCCCGGGACACAGCTCCACAGCAGAGCGCCTGCCCAGCAAGCACTCAATGCCCAACACCAAAAGGAGCTGCTAGAAAAATCTCACCTCAGAGGTAGCATAGCCTTCTGTCCAACAGGTGTAGAAAAAGAAAGGCAGACTAAGATGAAGGGCCCAGAAGGAATGGAAACAAGACAATCAAAGCAAAATCCATCCAGACTAGACTGAAAAAGTCACGGAAGGTCAAGGAGGGCCAAGTTACTTATCTGAAGAGCTGGCCAGCTAGAGAACCTTTCTCTACTGAAGGAAAGTATGGGGTCGGGATGGCCAATGATAGAGAAGAGGAAAGGCTGGGGTGTCTAGCGATTGAAGGGGAAGGACAGTACTGGGAACTGACCACACCAGGAAACAGGGAGTAGGGATCTGAGCAACTTCGAATGGGCACGCCTCTGGATGGGAAACAAAGTCACAGATTCCATTCCCAGTACCTCTACTGAGCAGTTCATAGCCACAACCACCTGGTACGACAGATAGCTCCAGGGCGCCCAACACCTCAGGCCTCCACGACCCTGAACTCTTCTGCACACACAGAAACAGACAACTTAATATTTTTGTAAAGAAACAATCTGGGCAGATCTCTAATGAGCAGAAACTGAATTAATCATTTGAAAACTCCCACAAAGAAAACCTCAGGCCAAGGTGGCCTCTCGACAAATGCTAAGTGCTGAAGAATCTCGGGCCGATTCCTCGGTCTCCTCTGAGAATGGAGGTGAACACTTCGCAACTTGTCAGAGGCCAGTACCATCCCCATCCCAAACCTACACCACACCCCAAGGCCTCTTGAGAATGCACCTGCAGAAGCTGAGGAAATCCCAGCTGTCCAGGAGCAGGAACAGCGGACAGTGAACCCTGCCGAGCAGGATTAATCCCAAGAGGAAAGTGTCCAGGACTCAGTGCCGCACACCACACTAATGGAATAAATGGCAAAGAGGCGATTAGCATCTCAACAGCAGTGGGAAAAGCACTTGCCGGCTCCAACGCCTTAGGAACTCTCTCAGCCCAGTAAAGTGTTATTACAAAACCAAACCCTCAGAATCACTCCCCAGAATCAGGACCAACCAATGTCTGCTCTTGACAATGCTACCCAAACCCTGTCCTGGAGATGAGCAAGACAATATGACAACGAAATGGAATAAAATACTGGAGAAGGGAGAGGATCATGGGCCCCAGCTACTGGCAGTCCTGGCTGCTGGGGGAGAACTTATTTTCAGTGCTTTGGCCTTGACTGGGTTGCCCATGCTCCTGCTGACAGCTCTATGCCTGTTTAAATTCAGTGGTCACAAAACAAAACCAGACAAAAAGGTAGAAGGGAGACTCGTTCTGAAGAGCAGGACTGAGCGGGGTGGGATAGGGATAAGTGGTGGTGAGGATGTGTGACCAAATGTATTATGTACGTGTGAGACTGGCAAAGAACAAATAAAATTTGATTTTTTTAAAGGTGGCTATTTAAGGTCCCATTTTCCTGGACCTGGACTTTAATGCAAAACCACAAACACTAAAGAATCATGTAAACTTAGCATTTTGTAAATAAATAAATAGTTTGAGTTGAATTGGATGAAATTTATGTCCTAGCAATGCTGAAGCATGCATGGGCAGTTCTGTTGAATTTGTCCATATTGGGTTTCATGATCTAAATTGATGAGGGTGACTGACCAGGTCTGTTCCTCAAGCATTTTATAGGCTTTCAAATAAATGTATACATACATATACACATACATGTGAATACATACATGTGTATATGTATGTGTGTATTTAATTTTTAAACCTCTTTAGACTTATTTATGTATATGAATATCTTGCTTGCATACACATATATGCTCCACATGCATGGCTGGTACCCAGAGGCCAGAAGAGGGTGTTGGATATCCTGGAACTGAATTAAAGACTGTTGTGAGATGGCACATGGGTGCTGGGAACTAAACCGAGTTTGTCATGTATTAAAGTACATATTTTAAATGAAGTTACCTTCCTCCCAGAAGCCACAGGTTGTCAAAACCCCCAGCACTGGGTAAGGGATACTGTCTTCTCTTCCAGTTGTTGGTCAGAGGTGTTCCAAGACTCCCTCTGCTAACAACACAAGCTGCTGCCCATTGCTCTTGGTTACCACCAGCACCCAGTGATAAGACCCTATTGCTTGTGGTGGCATTTCATTGGTATTTTAATAAATAAAGCTTGCCTGAAGATCAGAAAAGCAAAACAGTCACGCTCATCAGCCTTACAGACCAGGCAGCAATGACCCACACCTTTAATCCCAGTAGCCACACTAGCTTGCAATAGAAACCAGGCAGTAGTGGTGCACTCCCTTAATCCCAGAACTAGAGAGGACTATAGGGCTCGAGGAGACAGCTCTCAGTCACAGTCTCATTCTGAGGTTTCCTGGAGGCAGTATCACCATTTTGGACTGAGGTTGAAGTAAAAATCAGTGGCTGACTGGTTTTCTTTTCTGGTCTTCAGGTTGAACCCCAATATCTGTCTCTGAGTTCTTATTAATTGTGCTTCAATTGCTGAAGACACCACATACTTTGGAAGTGAGCTGGTACCAAAACAGAAGCTTCCTCCCCACTAGAGAGCTTTCATAGCATCCAAAACTGCTGTGCAGGCTCTGAGAGAGAATGTACTCAACAGTATGCCCAGCTGTGAACCTCGTGGACCACGATGGTGACGGTCACAACAAAATACGCTGTGAATGCAATAGTGGCACGAATGTTATGGAGGACCCAACCACTTTCTGCTTGGATCTAGGATCCACTCCACAGGAGGAAACATACATCAGATATTCTGGCCTAGAATTCATGATGGGGAGATCACAGGACCCGAGTTGGGGGAACTTGGCTAAATATATACAGTATCAAACTGCTTCTAAATATTTATCTTTATACTCATAGATTAGATCCATCAGAGAAGCTTCTTGCGGTGGATAGCAGTCAATACAGAGACTCCTAATCTGTCAAAGTGCAGACAATAAATGTCTTGGAAGTGCTCAACCCGAAATGGGGCATCTACATCACATCCCCTGTCACTAAGGCTCAGGAAACATTGCAGAAGAGGAGACAATATGACTATAAGAACCAGAAATCAGGGGAAAAAGTGGAACTATGATATTTTCAGGATATTTCAAGGCCATTGCATCCTTGAACTTGGAAACTGTGGTTGCCTGCAGAAAATCAAGCCAGTCAGCATCCCAGCATGGGTGACGAAGAGCCTTGGGAGTCTCCATCCTCCATCCTGCCACCATAGATGAGAAATCTATTGAGAATGTCTGGCTTCTGAGGAAAGGAAAATCAGGTTTTTGGTTTTTTTTTTCCAGGAATGTGGCCCTCGGTGGATTGACCATGCTTCAGAGGATGGTTCATGACCATGGGCATTCAGATACCACTACCTTTGGTTATCCGTGGGTGATAAAAGGAAAACGAGAAGAAGAAGACATGAAGGTGAGGTGTCTGGAGGAAGTTGGAGAGGAGTGTTGGGGTGAATACCAAAGTATCATCAAAGCACATTGTAAACATGTGGCATTCTCAAAGAATAAATAAAAATGTAAAAACTGCTTCTGTAGTATATATTGCAGGCTAAAAATAAAAAGTAAATAAGATTAGAAAGAAAAATAGAATTATCTAGGGTTGGCATGAAGCTTAGTGGCATAGAACTTGTCTGACTTATAGGCCTGGCACTGGAATGAGGGAGGGGGGAAGGAGAAAGAAAGGAAAGAAGGGAGGGAAAAGGTGGGAGGAAGGCAGGAGGGGAAGAGCAGAGAAAATATCTATAGAAGAAGACATCATACTGTACATAACAACCCTAAAGAATCGACCAAAAACTATTACAACCAATAAACAGGCTTGGCAGCTCAAGATACCAAATATCCAAACATCACTTGCATATCTAAGGCAGTGAGTGTGGAACCTGGGGCCTAGAGCTTATTAAGCGAGGCCTCTATCATCAAACCCCAGAGTCGTCATTCTTTTTAAGATTTATTTATTTTTACTTTATGTGTCTGGGTGTGTGCCTGTATGTATGTCTGTGTAGCACATGTGTGCAGTGACGTCAGAGGCCAGAAGAGGGAGAGAGCTGCCTTGAAAATGAAGTTACAAATGGCTATAAATCGAGACAGGTGCTAGGAACCAATCCTAGGGCCCCTGAAAGAGCAGCCAGTGCTCTTAACCACTGAGCCCCCCCTCCCACTCCTTATCAGATCTCCATGCAATCTGATAGTGAAATTAAGAAAACAGCAACATTTATCATCACATTTTAAAATTAAACTCGTGGAGAGGGAGAAATGGCTTAGTGGCCGTCGCCTATAGATGGAGGAGGAAGTGCAGGACACGCCTCCCAGGCAGTGCAGGGCCTTCCCTGCAGCTGCTGCAATTGGCTGGAGCATTCTTCCCATTACGGAGCGCAGGGGTGAGAAGAGGCTGGTCTGGAAAGACAGATGAGGCCCCGAAGAGCCTGGACTGGCAACAAGCGTCACAGGGTCCAACCTGGGACAAACCTCATCTACCACAGAAACTACACACTGACTTAGGAAGGCATGACCTTGAGGCTCACACACCCACTGTGCCCTGTTTCCTGTTACTGCATTGCCAAGATTCCGGTTAGAACACAGAAAGTTCCAGTGGCTGGTGGCAGCCAAATGACACAGCATACAGAGCCAGGCACAGAACCGGTCTTCTGCAGCTATGAACGATGGGATTTCTGGTGTATTGTGAATAACTTATTCATTCAACAAATGCCCATTCCATCAGTATGCCTGTTACCACCCGTGCCCATTGTCTCAGTGCGCATGGCCAGTATCCAAAGAAGTGTGTGGACAGGGAATGTCCCGGCTTCAGCCATGATGTCAACTCTAAACTTATCAGTACTCAGTTATCCCCAAGGACCACCCTGGATTTCTGAGGACATTCAACTAAGCTGGACTGCCCCTCCTCTAGGGAGGCACCTGCCCTGTGACATCCCTGGTCCTCACTTTGTGTTCCTCCCTCACATGGGGTGACAGCAATCAGCCTGCAATATTTTTCCATATTCCATGTCTGTCCCCCATATTCCTCTCCTCCTTTCCTCAAAGATAGCCTTCCATTCCCCCCCCCCCGCCCATTTATAACAGCTGTCCAGGATGTGCTCAGCCCAGACCCAGCAGAAGAACAAAGTTAGATTATGACCAAAGCCAGGTGAGGGAGGTCTCAAACAAACCCACGAGCCACAGACTTAATTGTTGATAACCACACTCTCACCAGGGCCTCATCATCAAGCACTTGGGTGAAGCCTCTGAGACAGCTAATCCTACCTGTGTCTTCCCTAGACTAATCTTAGCATGCAAGCACTTCTGGTCGCCTGTCTTACAGGAAAGAATAGTGATGCTCTTTGTCCTTTCTTGGTCACAGGCTTCAGAACAGGAGAGGCAGGGTATGGAAGGCTACAGAGCCAAGGCCTCTAGGGACTCTCTTTATGGTTCCCTTCTGGCAATCTCACAGTCAGTCTCAATAAGGAAGCTCTTCCACCTGTGCCCCAAGCATCATGGGATGTTCTCTCTTCCACTAGCCTCCCAGGGACTATCTTCTACAATGCTGCCTTTGTCCTGCAGGTCCTTGCAAATGACAATTCCCCGGCAGATATCCAAAAACAACTTTGCTGTCTCCAGCGCTATTGACGGAATTGCCTAGCTTCTTTGTCCCTGTGAAACGATTTCCCTTCCGTCATGCTAGAATACACGAACTCAGTTTGACTGCCATGGGCCTCCATGGGGTTTCTTTGGATGCATTCTCTTCCACATTCTTTTTAGTTTCTTTGGATTGGTTTGGGCCATGGTTTCTTTTAAGGTCTTTGGTCAAAATCAAACAAGGAGAGAATTTTGAAGGTGGAAAGATAAAAGTAACTCCTCATAGACAAGGAAGGCTCATAGGACTCACCAGATTTTCACCAGCTATACCCAGCAAAACTGTCCTTCACGGGTGAAAAGGAGACGAAGATTTTCCCCAACAAGAAAAAGTTTGTAGGAGTTTTTTACCTCTGACCTACAAGAAAGGCTTGTCCTTTCTTTAGGGAACTCCTTAAGGGAGCTCTCCGAACTGAAGGGAAACTAAAAGCCAAGAGCACCACACCAAGAATGAAACTCACGGGTGAGAAATGGCTCTGCCGTGCTGCAGTGGAGGAGGGAAGCCCTGTCTAACTGCAGGACGAGCCTTAGGAGGCCAAAGATGACTCAAGGGTGCACAGCAGGAGATATGAACTGTCACAATGGTCGAAAACCACATCAGAGAGAAGTTAAATTGTTGAACGCAATTTATTTTACCAGCTTAAATAAACTGTCGTTAGCTATTTTACTTAAGTTTCGGTCATATACAAGCATGTGGCCACAGAATTTACAATATGGTTACGCTTTTGAGAAAAAAGTCCCATGACCAGAGAGATAACTCAGCAGTTAAGAGCACTTGCCACCCTTCCAGAGACCAAGATTCAGTTCCCAGCACCCACATGGTGACTCACAACCGTCCATGACTCTAGTTCCAGGGGATCTGATGACCTCTTATGCCCTCCCCAGGCACATACGGTACACATACATACATACATACATACATACATACATACATACATGCAGACAAGTGCTCATCACATAAAATACAGCAAATAAATCTAAAGGAGAAAATCATGGGGCTGGAGAGATGGCTCAGCTCTTACAAATGCCTACTTGCTTTTGCAGAGGACCCAAGTTTGGTACCCAACATCCACATCAGATGCTCACAACCACCTATAACTATAGCTCCAGGAGATCTGATACTCTCCTCTGACCTCCACAGGTTCACACACACACACACACACACACACACACACACACACGTTCACATACCCACACATATATACGTAAAAACGAAAATCTTTTCAAAAGAGAAGACAGTCTCGCACTCCACCCAACCCCACTGGTGGGTGGATGGATTCAGGCACCTCCTCCCCTAACCCACACCCAGGTTTGAGCAACGGTGCACGGCAGGCCCACATTCCACTCCCTTCCCGTTCTAGTTCTTTCCCCACTCCAGGCAGTGCACACTAACGGTACCCCTGCCTGGACAGTCTCACAAGGCAGAGTCCCTGATCCCTGCCCATCTTGTCACTGCTCCAGCCCATGTCACACAGCTCCAGGAAAACTTCTTCAACCAATCCTCTTTCTGGCAGTCAACACCTGCAGAGACCTCGCTGAGATCCTGTTCCCACTTGTCCACTGCTGGACATCAATGCCCTCCAAACCAAATAGCTGTCATCCTCATGAGCTCAGCTGTCTTGGCAAGAAAAGTCATGACGGCTGGACGTGACTGTTGGCATTCCCTATCAGGGAGGAGATAGGGAGGCTTGTGGGACCCTCACCGGAGTATCCAGCCACACTTCCCAACAGTTGTATGCAACTCTGCCCTAAATTACACATGGCCTCAAGGCTTCTGGAAAGGGCCAGAGGATAGGCACTGGAAAGACTAGGAAAGAGGCTCCATCTATGTCGCCATCTGTAGCCATTCAGAAGCCACCATCCACGCTGCATATAGACCTTGCCATGTGGCTGTGTTAGGGTCCTCTGGGCTCCTGTAAGTAAGGGCTATAAGTTCGTTGGTCCCCAGGGTAAACTTTGGTGGAACTGAACTTTGGTTTGTCATTGGAACCTGGAAAGAGGGGTAAATGTTGCCTAGTCAGCACCCCCATGCCAATGGACGAAATTTTTTGACATCCAGCTTGTCTCTCTTTGAAAACTGGTCAACTGTTCTGCTTGCACCTTCTAGACCTCAAAGGCACTATCCAGCCTCCTCCGTTCCACAGCCTGGAAGGTGGCCCTGCCTGCCTCTACAATCCTAGATTCTGAAGCCTTTCCTCCAGATGAGGACCCTTGGTAACCATCTAGAGCCTCAAAACAAATTTCAAATACATCTCAAATGGCAAGAAAAGAGGCATTTACTGTTACAACTCCCACATGGCAAACCTGACTCTCAAATTTAGGTCCTGCTCTGGAGGCTGAGCAGCTCACTCCCGTGATTCTCAGTGTGTGATCCAGGAAACACTAAAGGCTCCCCATGGCCCTTTCAAATCATGTTCGCAATAATATTAAGATGTAATTAATTTAATAATCGTCTCATGCTCCATGTACAGTGGACTGTGCCAGAGGCTGCATGAGTGAGACCAAGACAGCAGCTCTGTCTGCACAGTCAGGCCGTACAGAAGCTTTGCAGAAACAGTCTGGATTGATGTTCTTCTAAGCATTGCTTTTATTTTGGAAAATACTTGGTGTTCTAGTTTGCCCCCTGTAGCTGTGACACAAAAACTGATTGAAAGCAACTTGGAGATGAAAAGGTTTATTTAGCTTACAGCTCACAGTTCATTGTGAAGGGAAGTGAATGCAGGAACTCAACAAGGCAGGAACCTGAACGCAGGAACTGAAGCAAGGCTGGTGGGGAATGCTGCTTACAGGCTTGCTCCTCCTGACTTGCTTAACTTGCTCAACTTGCTTGCTCTTTTTGTTTTGTTTTTCCAACATAGGGCTTCTCTTTGTAGCCCTGGCTGTCCAAGAACTCTCTCTGTAGACCAAACTGGACTCAAACTTAGAAACCCACATTGCCTCAGACTTCCCAAGTGCTGGGATTAAATGCCATCTGTTTTGCTTTAAGTAGCCCTGAATCACGTGCCCAGGGGTGGCATCTCCCACAGAGGGTGTAGCCCTCCCACATCAATCTTTAATCAAAAATGTCCTACAGATTTGCACACAGGCCAATCTGATGGAAGCAATTCCTGGATCAAAGTTGCTTCTTCACAGATATGTCAAGTTGACAACAAAACCATGACAGTTGTGTTGAGACCACAAGATGGCTCAGAGTGTAAAGGGAACTTGTCACCAAGCAGAATAACCTGAGTTTGATCCCAGGACCTACATGGTGAAATGCAAACCCCAACTCCAGCAGGTTGTCCTCAGACCGCCATATGTGTACATTCATGCACGCACACACTTAATTAATTAAAATAAAATGTAAAAAAAAATTAAAGAAGTAGATTTTACTTGTTCAGAATTACTGTATTGTGGGAAATTTTTAAGTTAAAAGCTAATAACTTTAATACTAATGTTAAAAATATATGAATGCATACTTAAAGTTTTCTTTTACAATTTCCTTTTTAACTTTTTGACGAGGCCAAGGATGGAATCCAGGGCTGTGCCCGCACTGTACTGCCAGCCCGCATCCACAACCCCCTCTCTTTTTCCAGTGGTGGGAATTTAACTCAGGCCTTGCCCGTGCTAAGCAAGTGCTCTATCCCTGGGTCATACTCCCAGTCCTCTTCCCACCTTGACAGCACTATCAGTAGACAGACACACAACACTCTCTGGGTTCCTGAATCCTGGTGTAAGAGGTCACAGGAGCCCTGAGACCCTAAGTGTCTTGGCCCCACGTTTGAGAATCACAACATTTCCCTCCAATCAGAAACAGGAAAACAAGCCAGCATTCTCCCAGGAAATGTAGTGACAAAGGCTCCTCATGATGGGGGTGACTGCCTGGTCCCATCTCAGCCATATGACCTTAATCAGACTCAGTATTTTCTGCCTCTATCTCTTTCCCCCAGAAGAGGGAGGGTGTCATGGAAACTGTGTTCTCAGGGCTGGGATGAGGATGATGCGGCACTGAACGACCAAGAGCTCCCCACACAATATCACGACTACTTTCCCAGTAAGGCCACTGTGAAGGTCCAAGAAAGAGAGAGAAATGGATGGAGACAACCGGGAGGACTCTTTTGACCTGAGATAACCCTGGCTGTTCTAAAGAGCAGGTGGAGCGAGGGCAGCACCCTGTGAAACCAGGTCCGTGATGGCTAATGTTGTCTCTCAGCTTGACGGGATCTACAATCGCCTAGCATGCCTGCGAGAGAGTTTCAGTTCCTTAACGGAGATGGGAGGACCCACCCTGAGTGTGGGCAGCACCATTCCGTGGGCTCGGGTCCCACAGAGAACAAAAACGAGAAAGATGAGCGCCAGTGTTCATCTGCCTGATTCCTGGCTATGGATGCAATGTGACCAGCTGCCCCACACTCTTGCCACCATGACTTCCAGGCCATGGTGGACAGCATCCTCAGACTGGGAGCCAGAGCAAACCCTTCCTTTCTTTAGTTGTTTCTGTCCTGCGTTTGTCACAGCAGCGAGAGACGTAACTAATACAGGGCCACAGCCACCCCTGCCCAAACTGAGCTAAGGATGAAGCTGCAGCCACAGGAAGTTGGTCTCCATTACTGAAGCCAGACTGGAAGCCATTATACGTGTTGCAGCCTCAGGGTTAAGTGGCCTGGTGCTTTGACATACACATCTCAACCCCTTCACCTACAGTCTCTCCTACATCCCCCAAACCTTGTCAAAAGCAGGTCATCTCAAAAGGACCGGAGCAGACAAGAGGAGGGTACAGCCCTGGCCAGGCAGAAAACCCACAGCCACCCAGCATGACCCATAGAGCCAGGAGGCTGAGACATTCCCCAAAGACTCGGAATAAACAAGAGGTAGGTGTTTTCTGTTGCTTTGACAATGGGCTGTCCCTGAGTTCCAGGAATGGCGGGGTTACCACCTCTTCCCTCAAGGAGCTCCAGAAACAGGCGTGAGACATCTGTCCTTGTGTGTAGAGAATTATTAACAGCAATCCTGCCTTGCTAGGACTTCAGGAATGTCCCTCTCTGTGTTTGTTTTCAATAGAAAATTCACTATGTACCCATGGCCACTCACCCCCATGGCCTCCTGCACCCAGCTTCAGCAAACATCCTGGAAATGCCAACCTGAGTTGCATAAGGTCTGTGCCTCCTGCGGGGAAACCCATCATTCCCAGGCCCAGAGTGTCCAGCTGCTGGATCTCCAAAGCCTCTAACGGCAAGTGCTGTTTAAATCCCTTTCTTCGGGGAAGACGTAAAGAATGTCCACATTCTCAAGGTCCTAATGACAAACTAAAGTTCGAGGCCATCCAAGTTCACCCCCAAGGAACCAGTGAGCTTACTGGGCTCCCTTACACAGCATGCAGAAGGATTAATGGTGGGAGCGTGGGGAACCTCAGGGTGGCCACACTGGGAAGCCTTCACCCAGCAGGGATGGTGACTTCCCCACAGAAGCGCAGATGAAGACCTCTTTCCCTTAGCCTTTCCTAGCCTACATACTCTAGCTCCTCCCTGAGACACCACGGCACATGCAATCTGAGCAGAACTGGCTGGGAGGAGTGACCAGATTCAAGCAAGGGTCCAGTGACCCTCACACCCTCTGGTGGCTTGAATGAAAATGGCCCCCACGGGCTCATAATGAGCGGCACTATTGAGATGTGTGGCCTTTTTGGAGTAGGTGTGGCTTTGTTGGAAGAAGTGTGTCAATGGGGGTGAGCTAGGGTTTCAGAAGATGAAGGCAGGCCCAGTGTCACTCTCTCTTCCTGCTGTCTCTGATCCAGGTGTAGAACTCTGAGCTACCTCTCCAGCACCATGTCTGCCTGCGTGCTGCCATGTCTCCTGCCATGACAATAATGGACTGAACCTCTGAACTGCGAGCCAGCCCCAATTAAACGTTTTCCTTTATAAGCGTTGCTGTGGTCAGGGTGCCTCTTCACAGCAATAGAAACCCTAAGACATTCCTAAGCAGGAACATCAACAGTTCACAAGCCCCATCCTGATGGACGCTCACAAGCTGGCATAGCTGATCTCATGAAGATGGTGGCAGGTTGGCTGGAAGAACAGGCCAGAGGGTTTGCTGACTTCTTATTGCTGAGTGACATTTGAGAGAGATGAAGTCTGGAATCAGGATGCCCAGCAATGGGACACTTCATCCCCAGGGACCTGATGCCAGGTGCAGTAGATAGATGGGGGGCAGATCCTGATAGCTTGCCAGGCGTCACTGCTGGGACTTGAGAAGGTTTGGGGGTGACACACAGAGAAATCTGTCACAGCTAAGGGAGGAGTGACATCTGTTATTGAGGCGGGGAGCTCCTAATGAGAGCACCCAGGTAGTGTGTGGTCTGGGGAACCACGGGGGCAGCCCCCTGTGCTCCTCTCAGGGCATCCCTCCCCCCACAGAAGTGGCCAGGGATTGGACTCCCCGCAAAGCTAAGGCTCCAAACTCACAAGCCAACTTTCAGGCTAGACAGCACAAGCACAAGTTCTGTGTCCAAAATTCGGGCTATTCCTCAACCCGCAAAGTTGGGAGCAGGATGCCTTGGAATCCCCAAGGTAATAGTGAACTCCAGGCCAAGAGATTACGCATGTGCAAAGCTCACTAGTTAGACACTCTGTTGCTGCCTTTACCCAGGTATCACCTTACCCAGATAAACCTTGATGCAGGTAAAATGCATTTTGCCAACTTGGGGGCTGGGGAGACGTCTCACTCAGCCTGTAAAGCACTTGCAAGCATGAGACCCTTCGTTTGATCCCAAAAAGTCATGTTAAGATGCATGGAGCATGCGTGTAATCCTAGCACTGGGGAGGCACAGACAGGAGGATCACTGGGACTCAGTGACCAGACAGTCTAGCTCCCTTGGTGAGCTCCAGGTCAATGACAGACCAGAGGTGAACAGTATCCTAAGGATGACACCTGATAATGACTTCTGATCTCCCTACACATATTCACACATGTGTGCACACACGCACACGTGCACACATACACACATACCCTGTGCACTTTTTAAAAATCTTGGAAATTTAGACGGTGACTTCTAGTCTATGGGGACACAAAGTCCTTCCAGAAATAGCTCATGTAGAGAAAGTCCATTGGGGTAGCTCTTTCCCATAGCCCTTTCCCAAAGGACTCCACTATGAAAGACATTCCTGGCCCATTGGGGAAGCATCATACCCAGGTAGGGACCTCTGGACACCAAAGGGCTGATTCAGTGGCAGTCCTCATCGAAACACCACACTGCCCACAACCTTCTCAGGAGAGCACACTGCCACTCACAGTGGATTCCTCTTCCTCTCCATGTCTAAATACCCGTCATATCTTAACAGGACCCGGTCTGCCGTGATCAGCAGACACGGTCCTGTTGTCTCAATCTACAAGTGACTTTCACAGACTGTGACTAAGGTCATAGGAAATCTTTAAAACATCCATTTATATACTTTTTTTTCTTGCTGAGGAGTTGCTAGGTTAATTAATAAAAGACCCGGGAGCACAAAACATATTACATTGGATGAAAATTCTTGGGAGGAAACAGCCATATAAAGAATAAAGGGAACAGGGCTGGAGACGTGACTCCATGGGAGAGTGATTGCTATAATTCCCAGTTAGGGGCTTAGGCATGGTTCAATGGGAGAGCACCTGCCTAGAATCCCCCAGTAATGGGATAATGACATGACTCAGTGGGAGAGTGCCAGTCTAGAATCCCCCAATGAAAAGAGGGTGTAGCTCAGTGGGAGAGCACCAGCCTAGAATCCCTAGTGAGGGGCTGGGGCATGGCTCAGTGAGAGGGAACCCACCTAGAATCCTCAAGTGATGGAGGAGCTAGGATCAGTGAAACACTTGCTCAGCGCCATCAAGGACCTAAGTGCAAAGCCCCAGCACCTTCCAGCTTTTTAAGGAACACCAGTAGCTCCATAAAACTCATCCATTTGAAGCTGGGCCGTGGTGGTGCATGTCTTTAATCCCAGCAGCACTCAGGAGGCAAAGGCAGGCAGATCTCTGTGAGTTCGAGGCCAGCCTGGTCTACAGATGGAGTGCCAAGACAGGCTCCAAAGATACACAGAGAAATCCTGTCTCAAAAAAAAAAAAAAAAACCATCTCGTCCATCTCATCCATTTGTCTCAGTAGAGTGGGGATCGAGCCACGGTGGTCTATGGTAATTTACTCCAGTGCTATAAAAAAGTTAGCCAACAATCATTCCCAATTATCAATAACTACAACACTAAAGACAAACCGGCATCCAATGAAAACACGCAAACCTAGGAGGATTTCGATAGACTCACAAGCGCGTGAGAAGTCTAACCAGGGGTTAACAGCAGAATGTGAGCAGGCTTTAACAGGTTTACCATGCGATTTGCTCTAGCTTTGCCAGGTGTAGGAATGCCTGAAAAGAAAACAGTCCGGAAATGGGTAGACACAATATCTAGGTTTAAAAGTGATGCTTTTAGAGAGGAAAGAAGAGAAGGGGAGAAATGCTTTTTAGAGGGGCCTGGCTCCAGCCCAGCAGGGCCACTGTAAGTGTGCAAAAATTATATCCCTAATGGATGCATCTGGAGAGGGAGGGTCTCCCAGTTGGAGGCTTCTAAGCTAAGCATCTCGGGACTTGCTCCATCCATCTTCCCTGCTCAAAACTTGAAGCTTCTCCAAGTGGATTCGTGGAACTTCTATAGGCAGAATCCCACGGTGCTCAGCAGCAGAAAGAGGACAGGAGCCCTCCTGCACCCCTGCAGCCCATCTGGAATCCACAGACCAAGCACCCCTGTAGTTCATCATGTGGTACTACAGACCCAGTCTGGGAGTCTGTGCCTGTCAACCCCAAAGCCCCACTGAGACCAGGGACTGGGCCAGGGCAAGCACACCCAAGTGCTGCGGATTTTAGACAGCATCCCTCTGTGTTAGTCCTCTGCTTAGAGGAGACATCTGGCAGCCAATCGGAGAGCTCTCTGCTTACTGCTCCAACCCATGGACCTCACTTCTCCTGAAGGTTTTTAAGAGCTTAATCTCTCAGGAAATGTTGCATGTTGCCGCTGGCCTGTCCTCAGGACCAGGCATCAGAGAGACCCTATTGCTGACCCTGAGTAGGCTCTGGGAACCAGAAGGAACACGCCGCACCCCTTTCTGGCTAAGACTAGGACATCCCCTTGATCAGGAGGAAGGCTCCCATCAGGGTCAACCTGTTACTCAGACAACCTCAATGTTCCTACCAGAGCCCCTGTGGACCCCGTGAGCCATGTCGAATGGCTCCAAGAAGCAGCTTTACAATGACAAAATGCACATCCTATCAAGTAGTCTGCTCAGAAACTTCGGCTTTCGCCCACTAACTCCATTTCACACCACAGGAACAAGACAACTAATTTTCTGCCACATTCTGGTGGCACTTCCCGCTGGGTGATGTGTGTTTAGCTCTGGTAGGGTGTGAGGATGTGGGCTGAGATCCCTGGGGCTACCCAAGGTATACAATTGAGGCTCCTCATTCACTACATGTGGGAACCGGGGCAAGTGGCACCACTCCAGAGCCTCAGGCTACTGGCCTGGAAGGGGGAACAGAAGTCAGCCCACCCCCTGTCCTCCCCAGGAGTTCTGGGATATGAGAACAGCAAAGGCATAATGAAGATGCCTAGGAATGGACAGAGTGCAGAACGCTAGCTCATTCTGCCCGCTCTGCAGCTGCTGAATGCACGATACACCCAGGGTCGAGGTCATGCGTATGGTGGTCATCAGCTGTGCAAAGGCCCTGCCCATCCCATTCCTCTAGGTGGTTTGTTCTGTCCCCTTCGTGACAATCAGGGGCCTCTCTGTGCTCTATAGCACCCAGCAGTTGCATGGAACCATCCTCTACATGTAACCAATCACATGTATCCCCACTAGCCTAGAAGCCCCAAGAGTAGCAACCTTCATCCAACTTCAGGCCTGATACTACGCAGCATCAGACCCCTAGATAAGATCTGTTCAGCATATTTTAATGAAATACAGAAAAAACAGGGCCAAATATGCCCAGCTCGTCTCGGCCCCACAGAAGATGGCAGACTTCTCTTTCGGGTGGGCTGGTTAGCTTCTGTGCCCAGCCCAAAGGTCACAAGTTTAGGAGGGAGGGGATACCAGGCTCCTAGCCCATCTCTCGATCTGTTTACATTCTTCCCATATCCACATACCAGCGCCCAGGTGATGAAAGACAGGCCTGTATGTAAGTCCCCACTTCTATCCTGACCAAGAGGGTCACGAAATTACCATGCATGAGCCTCCTCAACATTACCTCCCATGGGGGTCACAGCCATGGGTGAGGCTCCTGATGAGGTCAAAATGCATATTTGAACAGGCTGCTATGGCCAGACTTCCCTGCCACCAAAAGGAACCATTGAGGCTACAAGTCCTGTAGCATCAGGAAAGGGGTCAGTAGGGAGGCCATAGCCTTGTTTGGAGATCCATGCATGACTTCTGCAGGGGTCCTCGGCTCTCACAGCAGTTCCGTCCCACACATAGCCATTTGGACAAGCTCCCATTACTCCCCGGAGCCTGTAGAGACCCTAGGACCCTGCCATTTAGGACTCTTAAGTATTAAGAAACAAAGCTCATTATGTCATAGACCCGGCTTCCTATAAGGCACCATCTCTAGGGTTGATTTCTTACAGATCGGACAACTCCCAGCATGTTCTTCTGTCACACTTTCTTCCTCACGAGGGAAAATAAAACCCCACGCTATGCCCAACTCCTTCACAGGGTCTAGCTGAAGCCTCTCACATCTCAGTGCCCCACCCCAAGGACCCAGTGGTCTAGACAGCACCTCAGTCCCCAGGCCTGGACCAAGTAGCTGTCCCAAGATCTTAGCTATGCATGCAACCTTGAGGTGGGTTAAATAAATGAATAAGTATCTTGAACTACAAACAAGGCTTTTTTAAGACATTTGCAATACTAGGCAGAGATTCCCCATCTGCCAAGGACTGTGATCAGGATCCCTGGGAGCCACCTTCCGCTGCACATCCTGACACAGAGGCCCAAAAAAAATGCCCACTTGGCCACTTAGTTCCTCCTTCTTGGAAAAATCCTGGTACAAGCAATGGGTTCCGTTTCCTTGAAAACACTTCGCCCCGGGAGCTGTGACATCCAGGCACTATGAAGCCAGCTTTATTCTTACCCACTTTAAGCAACGGTGACCCTGGTCCCACCCTCCTTTCCAGGCTACCACTCCTCTCCCCCAATCCATCAATGTCCAAGACCTTTCTCGGCTCACTTCAACTGCAGCAACAGAAGGTTCCAGTCTCCACCAGATTCAGCCTGGTGTCACCTACGTGTGGCTGGAATGTTTCCAACCAAGGCACCTCCAGGGGCCCCTGTGGACATGCCACACACTATCTGCCTGCAGGGTACCAGACCTGAAGTGGGACCGGTGTCAAGGCCGAGCCTGCAGCTGAGGTCGACCCACCTGCTGAACCTCCCCTAGCCAGGTCAGCAAGGTGCAGGGTCCAATCCCAGTTAGAGGTCACAAGCCATTCTCCAGCCCAAACTTCCCAAATTGTCTTTGCGTGCCAGAGCTCAGCTTAATTAGCTGGTTGACCTCATTAACGTTCAAACTTCAGATCGAAAAAGAGGTCACACATCTACCTAATTTACTACCTCGAATTTCCACGCGGAAACCACTATTTTCAGATGTCCTCTGAAGGCTTCCAGGACTGCCTGCATGCCATCCATAAGCCATCGGGGAGGCCCCTGAGACCCCCAAACTCATGGGCCCAAAGTATCTTCTCAGATGGAACAACCCACGTCCCCTTTAAAAGCACAGTCATCAAAAATTAGTCTCTAGCCCACTGGGCACACCACCGCTCCACCCCAACCCAGAACCTTGCAGCGCCCCACTCACTTGGAGCTGAACAATTAGAATGTTTCATGCTGCAACCCCTTGTACTTTCTGCAAATCGGTGAGGAGTTCCAGGGAAGCCACCCCCTCTGCGCCCCAACTGTAGTTTTCAAGACGACCCTGGTACTCCCCAGGAAGACAAGTTTCAACGGGATACCCTAGCCCTCTACTACCAGTCGGAGAGGTTAAGGGCGACTCACCCTACACACCCCAGCGATGAGTTCCAACGGATGCCCCACACCCTTGGACTCGGGAAGCCAGGTCCGGCGCGACCCCAGCATCCTGGCAACGAAATCCGGCACGCACAGGTCCTGCATGTACCCTCTTCACCCAAGACGACGTTTACCAGGTGATATCACTGGGTCGCACCTTGGCTTCCTCAGAGGCCCCAGTCCAGGGGGCGAGGGCGTGGTCTGGGTCTGCGTCTTCCAGAGACCTACAGTAACCAGGTACCCAGGGCTGCGCGGCCAGGCTGCCCGGGGAAGGAGCCTGGGGCCCCGGGCGCGCGGGTGGAGCTGCCCGCTGCGCCGGAGGAGGGATGCCTGGACGAAAGTTGCCAGGGAAACTTGAGCAACTCGAACACCGGTGCCAGCGTCCTGCATAATTCACGGGCAGCGGCGGATAGAGGTGGGGGCCGCTCCCCTGCGCCCGCCGGGTCCCCACACCCCTACTTGGGAGTGTGGCGGGTAGGGGTCGGGCACCCGGCGGGGGCTCCGTGCGACCCCCGACCTCCTGGAGCCAGCTGCTGCCGCGGCAATAGTGCGCGAAGCCGGCACTGGGCAGAGTCTGAGAGAGAGCGCGCGCAGGAAGTCTCAAGGGACAGAGAGATCAGGGCGCGGGTCCCCGCCCAGTGCGCCCCCTGGCGGCCCTGCGGCGGATCCTCTTCTGGGCTTTGATGGCCCAGGACCCCGGGAAATAGGCGATCTACAGGACAGGAGACACCGGCACGGAACAGAGGCTGATCTACCTGCGCTAACCCGATGAAGGAATCAGAAGCGCTGGAAGAAGCAGAGTTCACAGGCTCAGGGGACAAAGAACTACTGAGCTCTGCACTCAGGTCGCTTCAAAAGCTCTTGTGACTGGCCCCTTTCCAGGGGAAGGGGTTTTTGGGGGAGGGGTGTCCCCTAAAAGACGCAAGCCCCACCTGCATGCGCGCATCCCTCTTTTCCAGCTCTCATCCTCAGCCTCTATGGGTACGGGGCGGCTCTGACCCAATCGCGGTTGCTTCTGGAATGCAGAGGCACACACATGCCTCAGGAGCCGGTTAGGTGCCCGAGGGCCACCCCACTATTCTTCCCCGCCCGTGCGTCTCACCTGGCTCCCGCGCCGGGGGCGGGCCCAAGCCCGGGGGAGGAATTGAGATTGCGAACCCCACTCGGCCCGGGAGGATCAAGCGGCACCGTGCCCAGCAGGGCAGAAGGTTTTGGGGGTGCAGATCGCAGCCCCGCCCCGTCCTGCGCCACGGGCAACCTGGGGCTCCGGGGGCGAAATGCGACCGCGGGCGCCGGCAGCGTGGGGGAGGGGACCTCTCGAGGGCGACCCGCCCCTGCCGCACCTGTCCCGGTCTCGCGGCGGCCGCCTTGGCGCGGAGTGTGGGGTCTGTTGTAGCAACCCAGGGAGACGCCGGGCGCCCCGCCCCAGGCTGCGTGGCTCGCGCGCCACCCCCTCCCAGACCAGAAAGTCTCTCTGGCTGCTAGAGCCCAACCCCTTTCCGCAAGATTATCCCGACCTCAACCCGCTCCATCCGGAGCATGTTAATAGGATTGAGAAACCGAGGCCCACGGCTCGGAAAACGTTAGCAGCGCACTTGAAAACTTTGTACCTGGGTAACACGCCTGCGTCTGCCTCCTAGGCCACCAGGGCTCGGCCACCTTCCGCCCTGGGGAGGAGACCGGGCGGAGCTGGTAGGGAAGGAGAGACAACTGCCAGAATCCTACAGGTGAAACTCTCTGGAGCCGCCCGCCCTGGGATTTTATTATCCGCAGTGACGGGCTTTTGCTTCAGTCCAGAGGGAGTCTCAGGCCACCAGCTCCGCGCCATGGCAACGTGCCCAATCTGCTAGGGGAACCATGGCTAATAATCTCCAAAAACCGTAATAATTTACTGACAGCGCTCCACCCTGAACAAACCGTACGCCTTAGCAGGCTATTGGGGGAGAAGGGTCTGCGTTTTTCAGTGTTTTGGAAGAGGAGTTTATTGTCTCTAAATCCACAATTCCAAGAGGCTCGGGGTGAGGACAGAGATGCAGCCTGCGGGCCTCGGCTGTGATTCAGAACTGTAACATTAGGCAGGTCCCAATCTGCATCCTCCTCAGAAAGAATGGAGACCCAATGAAGTTAGTCTTGTAGGATATGCCTGAGAGATCACCGTGGACAGGTGAGTTCAACATACCAAGAGCAAAGTTAAATATTTGATCTGGATATGTTTTTCCCCCACCTTGGATAACTGGCCCACATTTCAAAGAAGTATTTAAGTACTTGAGTTTAAAAAAAAAAAGTTGTGTTGGGACCGATTTCAGGACACAGGTGGAGTAAGAGCTGCCAGCTGCAAATTCCAGCCCTCCTCTGCTTCCTTAGACATAAGAGCTGATAACGTATTAGTTGAATGAAGAAAGCAAGAATCCACTAGTAATCCCTCAGACAGAAAGAAAAGAAGCCTGGCAGGATCCACAGCCTAATTTCTTGGGAGGAATCCTTAGACTACTCTGATAGTCTTTGGGTTCCTCGCAAGCAACTGGCCATGGCTCCTCCTTTCCCTAATTCCCTCAATCCTGACCCCAGAGAGTGCATGTCACAGAAATGAAAAATGGACTCTTGGCCCCAATTACCCGACTAGAAGATGCTTGCCAAGACACCCTGCTTCTACCAGACTCCACCCCCAAGTGCCTGCCTGTCCCCAAACCTTACTCCTGCAGCCTGTGCTACAGACAGTAAGGGAAGCAAAGGGGCAGAAGTCAGCCTTACACTTTCTACAGTCCCCACGGAAGGCTCAAATGCCAACACCATTGTTATGTTCAATAAAGGCTTCTCTCGGGATTCCAGTTTCCACCAGCCCATCGCCCCAGTATGTGCCCTGACTCACCCAAGCCCACACCCCACTGCCTAGCCCACATACATACCCTGCTCTGCTTGCTGCTTGGAGCCTTCAGTTTGGCATTTCAAGGACAGGATCCTGCCTGTGCCCCAGTTTCTTTGTGTCCCTGTATCCAGTGCAGCCTTGTCCTGAGCTCAAGCCGTATCCTTGAGTCTAATTCCTCACATGGAAAGATCTAGGATGGGGAAACACCAGAGGGAGCCTGAGGCAGTATCTCAGACACACACAACCCTCACCCTGTCTGTCTCTAAGCCTACTGTGTGCTTTCTAAGCCTACTTTAGGGCTTTAGATCCCTAAACTGCCACTCTCCAGAGTCAGAGCCTCTTCAGGTTTTTTGAGGGTTTTGTTTGTTTGTTTGGTTGGTTGGTTGTTTGGTTTTTGGTTTTGGTTTTTTGTTGTTGTTTTTTTAAGACAGAGTTTCCCTGCAGCTTTGGTGCCTGTCCTGGAACTAGCTCTTGTAGATCAGGCTGGCCTCAAACTCACAGAGATCCACCTGTCTCTGCCTCCCAAGTGCTGGGATTAAAGGTGTGCGCCACCACTGCCCCGCTCTCTTCAGGAATTCTTATTTCTGGTGGGTCTGCAGCTGTGCACATCACCCAGAGCCTTGGTTTTCGTTTCATTTTCCTTGGGTGTGGGAAAGGTGACACTGAGTTTCAGAGCCCCTGGTTTGGTTCTGCACACTGGCTGCACGTGCGATGATGCAGAAGGAAGGGCTGGGTGACCTTGCAGAAAGAGACCCTGCCTCCCATCTGATAATGGGTCGTTTTTTTTCTTGCACTCCCTGGAGCAGGCATCTGTCTATCCCAGTACTCACATCCCTCATGTTAGGGTTTCTCTGAAATGGATACAAACAGAGAACTAGAAGCCAAGATGTCATGCTGTGGAGATTCCAGACAGAACCACTTTTTTGGCCCTGGGAAAGCCATTATGAACATATTGTGACTGACATTAGCCCAATGCTCAGGCACTCAACAGCTCCTGAAGAAGCCCTGGGTTGGGGTTTCAGGCTGTGAGGGCAGGATGTCTTTAGGCTGCTTTGGGAGAATGACCTGACCCCAGTCCTTTGTCTAGCAGGAGAGATGCTGAAGACTGAGGATGGAGGGGATACACGGGCTAGAGCAGGCAAGGCAGGTGGCATGAAGAACCTAAGGCAGGCATGCCCCGGGAAAAGCAGCTTCAGGCAGCACACCTCTCCCCTCCGGGTCCCTGCCAGACCTCTTGTACTTCTGCAGTGTTCTAAACCTCGTTCCACTGTAGAAAAAGCTCCACTTCCTTCATGTCCACACATTTGGAAGTGCATTCCTCTCTCAGCTTCTAGCTGAGAATCCCCCACCTCCCCTGCAGCTGCACCCCCCCCCCATATCCACACAGACACTTAGTGCCTTCCACTCACTTTTCATGGGTTCGTGGGTTCCATGCTTGTTCTGGAACACTTCCTGGCACTTTATCTGCACACAGGAGCCCAGAGCATATTAACTAAACTAAGCAGTAGAAGGATGCTGACCTTGTTCTGGAGCAAGTCCTGTCTGAGGAGTCTTCCTGGAGGATACGTGAACAGTAGGCAGGAAGGGAGGCCAGCTAGACAGAGGGCCTGCTGGGTTATAGCCCAGTCGCAGGGTCATCTCTCCACCCCTATATATTCTCTCTCATCTTCCTGACTCCTGTTGGTGGCATAGCCTGTAGACTATAGGAGTCAACCAGATAGGCTGATACACACCCCAGTACTCAGAAGGTAGGAGCAGAGGAATCAATCACGAGTTCAAGACCAGCGTGAGCTAGTGGTGAAGACCTATCTTTGAAGTTTTTCTGCTGATATCAGAGACCCAGACAAGAAGCTTTTTGGGGGTATCTTGTCAACTGTCTCCTTCATGGCGAGCAAATAAATAAACCCTTTCCATGAATGATGGATGGACAGACTGTCATGGGGCTTCATAGACGGAATCCACCCAGTGTGACCCTGGCTTATTCTGATGTGTGTTTACATATCAGCGAACAAATTAAGAAATATGTCTAGTCAAACCAAGTTGTTATAGCACAAGCTGTACCATTTGAGGGCACTTTAATATTCAGTTTAAATTGCACCCAAGCACACTTTCTGTTTAGATATAAATGCTATATTGGTAGAATTTGATGCAGGAACAAGAAGTGCAAGGCTGCTACCACTACAAGACCTCAAAAAGACCAGCCAAGGGCCAAAGAGAGGTCTCAGTGTGGAAAGGCGCTTGTCACCAAGCCTGCGGGCCTGAGTTCCATCCCTTGAGCCCACATGGTAGGAAGAGGGAACTTACTTCCACAAATCGTCCTTGGACATCTGCAAGCTCTGCTCTGTTGTACACATGCACATGGAAACACACACACACACACAAATTAATGAATTAATATAAAATATCAGCTCATGCAATGAAACAAGAAAAATTAATTAAGAAACACAATAATTGTGAGTAAAGAGGCCAACTTCTCCATTCAGGGAGGTATCATGTTGGAAAGTCTAGGACAGTTTGTCTACTCATGTGCAATAACTATCTGGAAACATAAGGAAAACACAACCTTCCCGAGATTAAGTATGGAAGGACAGAAAGGGCTGAGACACATACATATGTGCAGGGCTTTGTGGCAGAGCTGATGTACCCAACTGCTTGGACCTCTCTCCCTCCAGTGACCACACTGTGACTCTCCTATACCTAGAATCTGCACAGCTCCTCCATAAATCCTGACACTTGGTTCTCTCTCTATTCACTGTGGTCTTTGCAAATGAAGGGAGGAAGCAGGAGAAAGGGAGGAGAGAACAAAGGAGAGGAGGAGGAAAGAAGTGAGGAAGGAGGAAGAAGGGAGAGAATGAACCAGGAAAGAAAGTGAGGAGGACTGGAGTGAGGGGAATGTAAGAGAGAGCTTAGTCCATCCTAACTTCCCCTAAACGATAAAGAGAAGACATATCCAGTAAACCGTATAGTAACTCAGACCTGTTAACTTTTTAAAAATATAGCTAAATCTCTAAGCCACTCTCACAGCAAAATGAATTACAGATGCCTTAATGCCTTAGCCCTGGAACCCGAAATGACACCATGCGCCCTTGTTAGCTTTCTGCTGCCGTGATAAACATGACAGCCAAAACCAGATTGGGAAGGAAAGGGTTTATTTCATCTTTACAGCTTACAGAGAGAAGCCAAGGCAGGAACCTGAAGGCAGGAACTGATGCAGAGACCATGGAGGGATGCAGCTACTGGCTCGCTCCTCATGGCTTGTTCAGCCTGCTTTATTATAGAACCCAAGACCACCTATCCAGGAGTGGTACTGCCCACAGTGTTCTGGGCCATCCCACATCAACCATTCCTCAAGAAAACACCCCACAGACTAGTTTACTGGCCAATCCGATGGAGGCAGTTCCTTAACTGAGCCTCCTCCTCCCAAGTGGCTCTAGCTTAAGTCACCTGATATCAGCTCACTGGGGTTCCAAACTCAGAATGTGCGGAACAACTCCTGTCCACTCTACTGTTCCTCCGGGGGTTCCCACAAGGGGACACAGCTGACCCTGTGCCCGCTTAGTGCTCCAGACTAGTGACTGGGAAAGCACAGACGGGCCTGCTCCTGGCTCTGACTCCCACATCCCCAGGTCCTGTGGACTAGATTTCCTTGACCCAGCTTGTCTCGTAGTTCCTCCTCCTCCTCCTCTTCCTCCTCTTCCTGCTGCTGTTGCTGTGCCTCCTCAGCCATGCTCTCCCATGCCTCCCTCTAGGGCAGCTCATCTTTCGCTGATGAAACTCCAAGCAGAGGAGCCTAGGAGGTCTCTGCCTCCTCCTCTCTGCACACTGGCTCACCAGTCCCCCAGCAGGCAGGCTTCTAGCTCTCTTCCTGACTGTCTTGCCCCATCATGCAGAACCAGCAGGCTCTGGCCTCCTGTGTGTTTGCTCCCACTCCTCGGCTGTAAGCCCCTCTGAGCCTCTGACTTGTGATCCTCTCTGTAGCCAGCTGCCTTTCGTGTTTGCAGAGCAGAGTGGATTAAATGGCAGAGCACGGTGGGTTCAGGCTTCCAAGCGAATGAAACTCAAGAACCCTGTGTGGGCCGGGACAAGCCACATACATCCTGGCTGGTGGAATACAGGGTCAAACTCAGAGCAGAGGTGCAGGTGGCACACCTCCTAACAAGAATATAGTGCTCAATACCACAACATTGTGGATCAAAGTATTCCAGAAAAGGCCTGGGTGGTTTCCTCAGTGGGTAAGAGTTTAACTTGCAGACATGAGAAGCTAGGTTCAGGCTTCAGAAACAAACATCAACAACAAAAACATATTGGGGCTGGAGAGATGGTTCAGTGGTTAAGGACACTGGCTGCTCTTCCAGAAGACCTGGAGTTCAATTCCCCACACCTCCATGTCTGCACACAACTCTCTCTAACTCCAGTTCCAGGAGATATGACGCCATCTTCTGGCCTCTGCAGGTACTACAAGCAGGTCATACAGACATATGTAGGCAAAATACTCAAACACATAAGTAGAAATAATTTTTTAAATTAATATTATAAAACATTTGAGGAAAATGACCATTGCTGAATGTGCACAAACTTTTGTCACTGTCCCTAAGCAAGGTGCTGCAACAGCTTTTTGCACAATGTTTATTTAGATTACGTTTTCCAAGACGTCTGAGGAGGACTTCTGCAAAAACCTGTGCATTGGGGTGTCTCAGAGCTCTGCCATCACCATCCCTCCCGGGGTGTTAGGGGATTCTGTACATGGAATCACACACAGGTGGGCCACCAGACTCTCCTCCTTATCTGGTCCCGTTGTTCTGTGTGTGTGGTTTCATTAGAAGCATTTACTTCTCTGACGGAGATGTGAGGCTTTTAATGTATCGATTGGTAAAGCCGTGAATGGGGTCTGCCTGGACACGAGATGGAGAAACTGGCAGGTTGCCCACTTCTGCAAGCACTTGCTTCCTTTGCCCTTAGCTGGATCAGAGCTAAAGAAATCCATTCTAGGTGGAACGGGAGCTATAAAAGTCAGAGGGAAATGGTTCAGCTTTTGTGACGAGATGGAAGGCCACCAGGGACAGCCTGGACGTGGGTGGAATATCCCTGTAGCATGCTGGGCATTCCTGGGAAGAATTTGGAGCCCAGAGCACGCCAGATAATGGAATGAACCTGTTAGAAGCCACTTAGCTTCTCTTCCCTTAGTGAGCAGAAGGGCTAACCCAGGGTTTCAGTGGGTGCTCTGTGGTGCTTTAATAAAATAGGATGCTACCTCTCTCTGCCTGCCCCACCCCCACTGGCCAGGCTGAATTGAAGGGATATAGACTCTCAGAAGTCAGGGGACCTACCTCCGGCCTACTTCCTTCAGCAGTTTCTCCCTTTCTGGTTCTGGTTTTGAGATAGTGTCTCATGTAGACCAGGCTGGCCTCAGACTCATGACATAGCCAAGGATGAAATAAAATGCCTGGTCCTCCTGCCTCCACCTCCCAACAGCTGGGATGTTAAGCATGCGGCACCATGCTTGGATCAGTGTGTTCTCTTCTGGGCTGGCTCCTGCTGGGCCTCCTTCCCTGAGTTCTGTCACCAGCCTTCTCGGAGGCTCTTGTGACAGAGCAGGCTCATGCTGGGTGTCACCCAGGCAAGCAAACCCTGACAACACAGTGCTCTCCAGGCCTGAGCCACTTGACAAACTGCTGTGCACATGTCCCCTCCCCACCTGTCCCTTCTGTCATTTAGTGTCGGCTGATTCATCGTAAGTTAGGTAGCCTGGGTTCCCGCGGAACAGTTAGAGGGGCCTCTCCATTCTTCTCTGCTTGAGGGAAAGAATTCAGTGGGAAAAGACACGGACAGTTTGAGTGGAAATTTATTTATCAAAGCTAAACAAAGCACTCCAAAGAGACAAGAGTGGGCTGTCCCACGGTGGGGAGCCGCTTAGTGGGATCTACGTTGTAGATTTTAAAGAAGGTTTTATGAATATTTATGAGGTGTGGGGCGGTCATGGAGTGAAGTGGCCTTTTATTCTCCCCAGCTCATGGTGGACTGCATCTTTTAAAATATTTCCCCCAATAGTCCTCTGCAAAAGCCCACAGTGTGTAAGGGTGCTGATTTGTAGAAGTCATGATTCAAATGATAATATAATGAACTTGGGGTCCTTTGAATGTGCTGATGCCTCGTTAGTGTGAGTGAGTGGCAGCTGAGGAAGCACCCAGTGCGGTGCCTCTGACCCACCAGGGATACCTGCTACCTCAAAGGGGCCTCACCAAGATGCAGCTGCAGTTTTCCTCAGCTCCCCAACATCTCCCCACTTGGCCGTCCCATCTCAAAACCCACTTAAAGACCTCACGGAGCTGCTCTCAGCACCTCTGAGGCCCCTGCCTTTTATCTGCCATGTTCCTGAAACAAGCCAAGATGGGCTGAGCTGTAGGCTGTTTCCATGGCAGCAAGTGCTGGGAGATCAGGTGGCAGGTGTATGAGAGGGTCTCCTCATCACCAGGTGCCCCTTCTTAACCTGCTCTGTTGTTCTAACACTGGCCAAGTGTCCTAGAAGGATGTATAGCTGTCAGGATCTTGCAGGGCTGCTAAGCAGCTGGCCTCCATTTCGACTCTCCAGCCATGGCTCCTGCAATCACTTCGTTATTTTTCTTTTTATAGACAGAGAGATTTCTAACATCTTCTCATAATATTTTGTAAAGGTTTGTTTTATTTTTAAATTTTAGTTATGTATATATGTGTGTGTGCGCGCCACATGTGTGTGAAAGCCCACAGAGGCCAGAGGTGTCAGGTCCCTTGGATCTGGATTTACAGGTGGTTGTGAACCACTGGACATGGGCCAAGGGAACTTAACTCTGCCCTCTGCAAAAGATGTATGTCCTTTTAACTGCTGAGCCATCTCCCCAGTCCTTCTGTGCGTGCGTGTGTGTGTGTGTGTTTGTGTGTGTGTGTGTGTGTGTGTGTGTGTGTGTGTGTGTGTGTGTGTAAGCAGGTGCCTTTACTGCCTGCTTGCCAACCCCACAACAGCTTTTAAAGGCAAATGCTGGCGTTGCCCAATGGGCAGAGACACATCTGTGTGACAGGCCATTCAGGTTCTGTCCTGGACCCAGTTCTGACCTGGAGGAGGATGGTGAAGGGGGTCGTGGGAGTACTCATACTTTGATCCTGGATTTCTCCAGTTTGCGTTATAAGCAAGATTGGCTAATGGAGCCCTTATAACTTTTGAAACCTTAATCAACGCCCCTCCCTTCCCCACCCAAGGAAACATTCCCTGGTATACCATACCAAGAAAAGAAACCACACCAAATATCCCAAAGTCAGTTGGGGCAGCTAGCACCTAAAAACCAAGGGTTTGAGAGATTGAGACAGGAAATTTCTGAAATTCTGTGAGCTTGAGACAGAGGGAGACCCTGTGTCAAAAAAAACATCTGTAGCACCCAGAACAGAAAACACTGTAAAAGCGTTGCCCACTGATACGGTGGGTAGGGCAAGGCTTGGTGTGGTGCCAGGTTTGTAACACGCCACGTGGAGCCAAGTTTCATCTCTACCATTTAGAACAGGCTCTTGAGCCAGCTCTCAGACCTTGGCCACACCCAGATACTCTGCAGCCTGGGCTTTTGTGGGTCAAATAAGGACCCACCACACTGGGTTTCATTGGATTTCATGGGAAGGCTGAGTCAGAGCTCACCATAGAGCAAGAGGCTCAGGATACATCCTGGCAGCTCTCACCAGCACTGGCTGAGAGAACTGAAGGGGACAGACAGCAGGGCTGCTAACCCATCATGGAAGCATCCCTGTGACCTGTGAGAAGATTAACCCTGCACCTATTGGATGACCCTAACCTACATCCATTGACTAAAATAGGGGCTCTCAGGGGGTGACAAATCGGGGCAGGAAACATCTATGAATATGAATCCCAGCACCTGCATGGATCACGCGCATTTCTGAAACCCAGCGATTCCTCCTGGCACCTGGTAAAAACACGCCAGACTGGTTGTAAAGGAAGTTTCCAGACCCCACGAAGTAGTGACAACTCCCCAGCTGGGCACTGGTCTCCATGAATAATGCAGGTACCTACTCTCATGCCACAGCTGAGACCCCACTGCACTCTGGGGACAGGAGTCTTTGTCAGAGTTGGGGACCGATGCACTGTGCATATCATTCTTCCCAACCACTGACTCTGACCACTCCTCATGTGCCAGCTCCTTCCAACCCAAATTCTGCTTGAAGACAGTACTGGTGATTGTCTGCAGAAAATGTGGTTTGATGATTTACCAGACAAAGGCTGAAAGTGGGGAGTGCGCCCCTATGGAGGTATCAACCCTCTCCATGATCATCTGGGGATCACCCCTTGGGAACTAGCATGGTAAATGTCCATTGTCAAGTTGATTGCATAAAGAAAACACCCAGTGGGAACAGAGAGGGCTCAGTGGTTAAGAGCACTTGCTGCTCTTGCAGAGAACCCGGGTTCAAATCCCATCACCTACATGGTGGTCCACAGTCATCTGTAACTCCCATTCCAGGGGATTGGATGTCCTCTTCTGGGCTCCATTGGGCACCCCAGGCATGCATGTGGTGAACCACACATACGCAGACAAAACATCTATACACATAAAACAATAACAACAAACAATGATGATGATAATTGTTGTAGAATACTGTTTGAAGATGTGTTACATTTGTTTATGCTGTGGAAGATTTGTTTAATGATGCAAAGAATTCTTGCATTCTTTTATGTTGCATTCGTTTAACTCTGTGAAGTTGTGTTACTTTGTCTAAAATACCTGATTGGTCTAATAAAGAGCTGAACAGCCAATAGCAAGGCAGGAGAAAGGATAGGCGGGACTGGAGGGCAGAGAGAATAATAGAAGGAGAAATAGAACAACGGGGATGGAGAAACGAGAAAAGAGGGGTCAGTCACCCAGCTACACAACCTATCCATGGAGTAAGAAGTAAAGTATATAGGATAGAGGTAAAAGTCCAGAGGCAAAAAATAGAGGGGATAATTTAAGATAAGAAAAGCTGGCAAGGGACTAGAGAGATGGCTCAGAGGTTAAGAGCACTGACTGCTTTTCAAGAGTTCCTGAGTTCAATTCCCAGCAACCACAGGGTGGCTCACAACCATTTGTAATGAGATCTGATGCCTCTTCTGGTGTGCAGGAAAACATGCTGTATATATAAACAATAAATAAATCTAACAAAAAAAAAGAAAAGCTGGCAAGAAACAAACCAAGCTAAAGCCAGCATTCATAAGTAATAAATAGTAAGACTCCATGTGATATATTTGTAAGCTGGGTGGTGGGCCCCCAAAGGGTAAAGAGTGCCAAAGAGTCAAAAAAGTAAATAAATAAATAATAAACCCACAGATAATAACAATGCTTTAATTTTAAACACACCACCTAGGACAAATTGCTCGTGGTTACAGTAACTGTAATCCTGGCACCAAGGAAGCAGAGGCAGGAGGATGAGAGAGACCTTACCCTCACAGTTGTTCCCTCGTACCCACATGAGCACCGTGGCATATGCTCCTACACAAACAAAAAATAAATGTAATAAAAAATTTAAACTTGAAAAGTTAATAAAAATGAACAAATGAATGAATAATTAAGAACTATTCAGGGCATTAGTGAAGACTCCTCTCAGCATCTATGACAGTGTTGCTAAGTTAAGCCAGGACAGAGACCCTGCGTGTGGATGACACCATCCCATGGCCTGGGCTCCTGGGCTGTGGAAGGAAAGCCAGCTGTGTACTGCTGTCCTGTGCCTGCCTCCTGCTCAGCACACTGACAAGCTCCTCTACCACCAGGCCTCTCCTGCCCTGATGGACTACATTCCTCGGAATCAGAAACTAAATCAGCCCTTCCTTCCTGCAGCTGAATTCATTCTCATCAATGAGAAAAGTAACCAATACGAGGCCCTGAAGGGCCCTGAGACAGAGTTCAGTGTCACCAGGGTGATCCCGAGGGCCCGATAGCCTCCTCCATTAACTGTGTCAAGCTCATGTATGAAGTGGGTGTTTGCAGTGATGGCCTACGGCCCTAGGTTAATGAGGCTGTCAATACCTCATTTATGGATGGCACATTACCCGGAGTTTTCGCTGGTATCTTTTTGATTAGTGAGTCTGCCCTTGGCTTCTGTGTGTGTCCTAAGTGCCTTTAATGCCAGCACTAGGTGGTGCTTATCCCAAGACTGTCACTAAGCCAAGAGATGACTACATTTGGGTGCTATTGGAGGCGCAGAGGAAAATATCATTGAACCTGAAGAAAGAAGGAGTTGACATTAAAAAGACCCTTGTGGGGCAGGGGAGGAGGACACGAGTGATGGCTCAGCAGATAAGAGCACTTGCTGCTCTTGAAGATGACCTGGTCTCACTTCCTAGCACCCAGGTCAGATGGCTCACAACTGCCCATAACTCCAGCGTTGGGAGACATGATATCTTCTTCTAGCCTCCAAGGACACCTGCACATGCATGCACGAACCCACACACATACTCACATGTAGAATCACACATATGCATAATTTAAAATAAAATATTAAAAAAGACGATTTTGATGGCTCTATACAGAGGACCGGACTACCTGGATATGTGATTCTGTAATGAGCACTCAGAGAGCTTCAGAGGCTGTGTGGACACGTGCCTCAGCTGCCACGTGTGTTCTCAAAAATAGTAAATAAGGCAAAGGAGCAGCTAAGAACTGCAAACAGCCAAGCCAAGTCAGCTCCTTCATGCCAAACTTCATGCCAAACCACAGGATGGCAAACATGACTCCTCCGTTGAGAGCACTGGAGCGTGCTGTGGTGGGGGCCGGAATATTTCCACACTGAGAAATAGTGTCACTTGCACAAGAGCTCATTGCAGCAGTATGAGTGCTTTATTTTTTTCCACTATTATTTGTTTATTTATTTATTTATTTTGCATCCCAACCGCACTTTCCCCTCCCTCCACTTCTCCCAGTCCCTTTCCACACCTCCCCTCCACCCTCCCACCAATCCACTCCTCCTCTGCTTCTGTTCAGAAAGGGACAGGCCTCCTATGGGTATCAACAAAGCATGGCATTATTTTTAACGTGGTCTTTCTTGGAGTCGAGATTAATAACTTCCCATTCGTTGTGAAGCCCCAGCCAAGCCCACTGTGGTATGGTCACTGGTGATATTTCCAGGGCAACTAGGGAACCAGCTATCCCACAAGGACTGGACAGCAAGGCTGTTGCATACGTTCTACACTTGGCTAGAAATGCAAGGAGAACTTACCTGCACGGAGGAGCCACTTGCTGAGTTAGACAGCAGCAAGATAGCTGTTGGCCCAGTCTAGAGACAGCAGTGTCGTTATGGGGTTCTAATGTGCCAAACCTAAGACAAGCCATCCTGAGGTGGTGCAGGAGGCCACCTACGCTGCCCAGGGGGACGAGGTGAATTGCATATGGAGAGCAGCATCTCACAGCCTCGCTGGAGAAGCATCTGTACAAGAGGTTAGCTGGAAGTCCATGGTTATCAGCCCGTCCATGCTGAGTTTCACTACAATAGCAAACACCCACCTCCAAAGGTGGTTCACTTCTCACATCTTCTATTGGTTGCTCACCATGTGGGTGTGGCTGACTATCCAGGACAGCTGTCCCTCATGGGGCTCAGGCACTCAGTCACCCATTCTCAAAGCCCCCCACCTGGACCTGACATTGTATTTCCATCCATGCCTCACTGGCCGGGAAAGCCATATGATTTGCCTAACCTCAGTGTGGGAGGAAAGGGGGTTGAATTCCTTCAGGGTTCAGAATGGGATGAGGACCAGGAACAGATGGAGGGTCCTGGGAATTGTCACAGTGAGACCAGGTTCCATTCAGAACAGGAAGTACCTTCAGAAGGACCAGCCCCTCATAATGACCCCACCTTCAGATGAGTGGTCCATACAGGAGGTCTGCCCCCACCAAGTTCCAGCAGTCTCCTGCCCTCCTGCATCAACAAGATGGGGACTGGGCTGGCAATAGGGCTGCTTGGGTAAAGGTGCTTGCGTCCAAGTCAGACAAAACCTGAATTTGGTCCCTGGAACCTATATGGTGGAAGAAGTAAACCATCTCTGGCTTCCATGGGCACACACCCCTCCCTCGACACAAAATAAATGTGATTTTTTTTGAAAGATAGGACTAGGATAGTGGTGGCATATGTCATTAATCCCAGCATTTGGGAGGCAGAGGCAGGAAGATCTAGGTTCAAGGCCAGCCTGGTCTACAGAGTAGGTTACAGGACAGCCATGGCTACACAGAGAAATGCTGTATTGAAAAAAATAAAAACAAAAAATCAAAACTCTATTAAAAATGAGATTATTAAACAACACCCACATGTTCCTGAAGCACCAGCTATGGAGGCCACAATGCTGGTACTCCCAGGCTTAACAAACATCCTGCTTTGGGAGGCAGAGGCAGGAGGGTTACTGAAAGTTTCAGGCCAGCCTGGGCTATCTATAGTGATATTATGCCTCAGAAAAAAATGTCATTGTCATGGACTGTCGAGAGGGCAAAGTGGGTAAAGAGGCTTGCTGCTAAGCCTCACATTCTGAGTTCTCCAGGACCTACATGATAGAAAGAGAGAATGGACCCCTGCAAGTTGCCCTCTGACCTCTACATATATACTGTGATATGCCTGTGTCCACACATATACACGTGCAAAATAAATAAGTATAAATAAATTAAAGTATCATTGTGATAATATTCATAATATGAATCATATTCTAACACAACAAGTCAGGTATGAAAAACAATTAGGAGCAAATTTAAAGAAATGCTCGGGGCTGGAGAGATGGCTCAGCAGTAAGAGCGCTGCTGTCCTTGCAGAAAGCATGGGTTTGGTACTCGAGACCCACAATGGGCAGATCACAGCCACCTCTAACTCCAACTCCAGGCATCAGATGCCCTTGTCTGGCCTCTGTGGTCATTGTGCTCACATGGCACACACACACACATACACATAAAAACAACAGTTTTAAAACTTAAAAAAAAAAAAACATGCTGGGCTTGTAAAGCACCCGTCAGCTCCTTGTCCAGCAGACCCCAAGTTCCTCTCAATCTCCTTTCCTACAATATGCTGGTTGCACTGTGTTCAGTCCGACATCCATCCCACCCTGCCGCCTGTGCTTCCCCACCACAGCGAGATGCTGGCTTGGACACAGGACTCTCTCCAGGTTGTGGGACCTGGATGGCACTAGCCATGAGAAGCTAAACGCAGGTGCCGCCACAGCCACCCAGGCTGCAGTCTTGAGGAAGAAAATTTCTGCTGAGTTTGGGAGCAGTGTTTGTTACTAGGAACTGCTGACTGATACACATAGGCGCAGAAAGGCCTTCTCAGGGTCACAGAAGTTCTGCCAACCACATTCCACGCTAGCAGCCACTGGGACCGTGGGCAGGGCCTACAGATATGTCATCCGTGTTATAAACCGAAGAGCAGCTAGCTGGGAGACATGTTTACCAATGTGTATTTACAGTTCAGTTTCACAGGTGTGCACAGGTCTATAAATACACAGAAATTCACCTGTGAAAATACATAACAGGTTAAAAATACTTGCCTATTAGTATTAAGAAGTAGGAAAGAGTATTCATATCAACAGGAACAACAGCAGCCTTGTTGTTGAGAATTAGAGCAGATTCTTCACAAATCGTGTTTATTGTTCTTTTTTAAAGATATTATTATTACATGGGAGGTTAAAAATAGTTCAGTGGTGTTCCTCAGATGGGTCAGCCTTTGAGAGCTCTTGCTTCTCTTGCAGAAGACCCAGGTCAGTTCCCAGCACATACATGACAGCTCATGCTACCTGGAACTCCAGTTCCAGGGCTCCAGTCCCCCCACCTTTTAAAAAAATATTTATTTATTATGGATACAATATTCTGTTTGCATATATGCCTGCAGGCTAGAAGAAGACATTACAGATGGTTGTGAGCCACCATGTGGTTGCTGGGAATCGAACTCAGGTCCTTTGGAAAAGCATGCAATGCTCTTAACCGCTGAGCCATCTCTCCAGCCCCCCTCCAGACCCCTTTTCTGGCCTCTGCAGACACCACATACAGGTGGTGCACAGAGATGTACATGCAGACACACGTACACACAAACTTTAAAAATAGTAATTTAAAAATTTAGGTAAATATTTACAAAAGCAATTCAAATATTATAAAGCAGATCACTAATAAAGCGTCGCTCTCCTGCTATGATTCTGGTCACCAATCAGAGCCTACAGGTCTTGCTGTCACTCTGGAAGTCTTTCTGGTATTTTCCAGTGACCCCCAAGACACCAACAGGCAAAAAAAAGTAAAGTTTAATTAACCTCTGAGTAAAAAGAATTGGGAGTTTAAATGGATGTCCTACAAGGATTAATTTCCACCGTATTACCTGAAACTGCTTGGTTTCTCATTAAAGTGACTGATTAAAATCTAATCCTTACATTTCTACAAATAAGAAAAAAACAAAGTCTTTGCCCTCGGATTTACCTACTTGAAAGGTTTAGATTTGTCTTTGGGAAAGAAATATATTGAATATAGGAAGATAAAGAGACCACTTTATCAAAGGTCTTACAGAAAACATGCAACAGAGACCCCTTCCCCTCCCCTGCACTCACAGAACCGTCCTGTGGATTAGGAGTTTTCCTCTGGAATGCAGTTGGCAGGCATAGCAGGAGGCCACATGAACAAAGAACACATGAGTTGTCATGGTGGGTTTCCAGAGAGTTCACTGTGGATCCTTAGGGTACAAACAGGGGTGAGTTGGAGTAAAGTCACTATAAAGATGGTTCAGTCAGAAAGGGTGTAAAGGAGAGACTGTGCTTTCATTTCTCAGCCACCCAGACCTGAGTAATCACACACAAACTGTATTCATTACAATAGAGTTTGCCCAACAGCTCAGGCATATTCCTAGCTAGCTCTTACATCTTAAATTAATCCATTTTTCTTATTTTATATTTTACCACAAGGCTTGTGGGTTGTTACCTCACATCTTACTTCTTGGGTGACTACATGGCATCTGCCTGACTCCACAAAAAGCAGAGACAGGAAGACTCCCTGAGGCTCATGGACCAGTCTAGTGACTCATAGGCCAATCAATGAGCCACAGGCCAGCGAGAGACACTGTTTCAAAAAAAAAAAATAAGGTGAATAGCTACCTAGGAGCAACATCTGAGCTTGATCTCTGGACTCCACATTCACATATACACATATGTATATATGCACATACACAATTGAGCATGCACACATTTACATGAGCATGTGTGCACACATGCATGCGCGCGCGCGCACACACACACACACAAGGTTCTGACACTGAAGATAGAGTTTGTGGCTTACAAAAGTCTAGGAACAAATGACAACCAAGTGACAGAGTCTCACTATGTTACCAAGTTATCTTGAACTCACTCTGTAGTCTAGAGAAGCCTTGAGTCTGTGATCTTCCTGCCTCAGTCTCCAGAAGAGCTGGGAGTCTCTGGAACACGTAACCACAGCCCTTACACACTAAGACCAATCAAGAGAACAAAAGACTTAAGCAAGGATACTTGGAACAGCCTTTCTTGTTATTGCCCCAAACTGGGAACAACCCAGGAGGCCATCAAGTATTGAAGGCAGAAACAGAGGTTGTCTACCAGATCATCATAGTAGCTCAGGGATGTGAGAAACAGACCTAACATCTGGCAGCCCTGGTACCTTTACCATCCCTGGTACCTTTACCATCCCACAGCCTGCCGTTCCACACTTCCTATTGACACCTGTGGCTCTGTGGACAGAAAGGGTTGAAAAGGCACAGGCAGAGTCTATGGAGACAGAACAAAGCAGCAGTGGTCTGGAGACTGTGCTACGGGGAAGGAAGAGCCAGCAAGGGTTGGGAGGACAGGGGTGGGCTGCAGTATGATGGCTGTGTCGCAGGCACCCGCTAGTGCTATAGTCTGGGTGTTGTTGGCCCCCAGGGGTCCATGTGTAGCAAGCTTAGTCCCCAGTGTCGGAACTTTGAGAAAATAAAATCCTGTTCCTAAAATCCTTTCCCTAGCTGGGCAGTGGTGGCGTACGTCTTTAATCCCAGCACTTTGGAGGCAGAAGCAGGTGAATCTCTGTGAGTTTGAGGCCAGCCTGGTCTACAAGAGCTAGTTCCAGGACAGGCTCCAAAACCACAGCGAAACCCTGTCTCAGAAAATAAATAAATAATTTAAAAAAATCCTTCCCTAGGTGAAAAGCAAGCGGCATTTACCCTCCTCCTTAGGTCCCAGGAGTCCACCAAAGTTCACTCTGAGGAAGTGAGTTTATTAAGTTTGCTTACAGTGCACAGGTGAGGGGATATGCACAGGAGCAGGGCTGGCCTTAAAGCAGTCACACCTACACCCAGGATGGAAGATGACTCCCTATGGCTGTGTAGATGGAGCTCCCCACCTACATGCTCTAGCCCTCCCTGAGGCCATGTGTGATTAGAGAAGCCTTCTTTCCATCTGTGTAGAAGGGACTGGAACATCCATAACTCTCTCCACCCCTTGGAATGTCAATAGCCCACGAACCCAGCTGTGATGATCTGTTGCAAAATAGCGCTGCTGATCTGATGAAGATGGCAGCAGTTTGGCTCAGAGAAGAGTCCTGTTCAACAGGACCCCTGGAAGGTGACCATGGTTTCCCTCAGAAGGGGATGCTGGTCCGGCAGAGGGAGTCAGGACATCAAGTCAAAGCAGCAAGTACTTACAGACCAATGCCTCCACACTCACCTGTTCCTCTCCACCTCTCCACTTCTATTTCTGTTAGATTTTTAGTCTGTGCATGTGTGTGCATACATATTTGTGCATGTACATGTGCATACCAAATGAAAACCTTAAGTGTTGTAAGGAAGGCCAGCCTTCTCCTCTGAGAGTTTCTCATTGGTTTGAAGCTCACCAGTTAGGCCAGTAATCCCTGGAGACTTAGGGATAGACTACCTATGCCTCCCAGAACTAGGACCACTCATGCATGCCAGCATGCTTGGCTTTTCACGTGGATGCTGAATGACATTCATGCAGCATGATTGTTTTGCTGACTAATCATCTTCATAAACCCATTTATCTGTTGTATTTGATACAGCCAAGGGGGGCTTATAGAAAACCAAATGGATTGGGCATCTGATCCTGGATCTAGAGCCTTGAAAACTGTGAGCCACTCAAACATATAATCCTCGCATTTAAGGAAGGAAGATTGCTCGGAGTCCTAGGCCAGTTTGGGTTACAAAGTACAAGCCTGTCTTAAAAAGAATACAAACAAAAGAAAAAACTTATGAGCAAAATAAACCTCTTTTTCTTAAAAAATAAAATAAAATTATTAGCTGGGCAATGGTAGTGTGCATCTTTTAATACCAGTACTGGGAAGGCAGAGGAAGCAGAGCTCTGAGTTTGAGACCAACCTGGTCTATAGAGGGAATTCCAGAACAGCCAGAGCTACACAGAGAAACCCTGTCTTGAAAAGAAATGTATTTTTATTTTATTTGTATGAGTGTTTTGTCTATAAGTACCACATGAATGCCATGTCCAGCGAAGCTAGAAGAAAGCATCAGATCCCCTAGAGGTGGCATTACAGGTGGTCAGGATTTGCCACGAGAGTGCTAGGACCTAAACCCAGATACTCCGCAAAAGCAGCCAGTGTTCTTAACCACTGAGCTATCTCTTTAGACCCCATCTTTTCTTTATAAAGCACGTGGCATCCAGTGTTTCATTAGAGCAACAGAATGACCTGAGACCACTAGTGATTCCCAACAGGGCATGGCTTTGCCCCTCAGAAACCATCTGCCAATGTCTGGAGACACCTTTGTGGTTACATCTTAGAGGAGCCAGGAACTGATAAACATTCTATAATTTGCAAGGTGGTTTCCATGGCAGAGTTACCCTGCCCCCAGGGTCAACAATACTGAGGTTAGAAGGCCTTGCTGTACTTAGATGATAAAAACTTACCAAATTGTTCATGTTAAACACAGGGCATTTATGATATGTCAATATAACACCAGTAAAGTTTGAAAGTAATGAAATCCCAGCCCTGACTATGACTGGCTATGCAATGTGGAACAATTCACTTGACCTCTCTGGGTCTGTTTTGCTTTGAAAGCATGGAGTGCAGTGAATAACCCATTTCTGGAATGCTTCAGCACTGAACAAGATCAGGAGATGCAAGCCAGATGTTAAGAGAGATGAAAGGAAGGTGCTGATTGACAGGCCTGCTTCTGAAGAGCACTTGACTAGCTCAAGCTCAGTCTACTGGACCAGGCTTTAGTGTCGGGGAAGAACACACTAACAGCACTCAGAGAAGGAAGTCTTAGCTGGACTCCAGTCCTTAGAGGCTCTGAGCATCCAGGGAAAACCACCTCTGCCCATTTGGTCCTGATGCTAGACACATCAATCAGAGTGGAAACCATTTCCACAGCCACAAAAACAGTCAAGAAAAAAAATCAGGCAGCCTGGTACCCTGGGTGCAGGCACTGCACCTGACATGACCTTTTAGAGGATTACTAATCAATGGGCACATTCTTGCCATTGGGCCAAGACCTGGTTGTGGCATTATCCCCACTGGGCACCCCTACCGCAAGTCCATCTCACCTTGAAGAAGGTAAATAAGTCTCTAGCTTGGTAGCAGGAATCAGGGGCCCTCAATCAGCCCTTTGTTCCCTTGACAGCTGGGTGGGAAGGACAACTTGGCATTGGCAGCCGGAACTCATTCTGTACCTCTGCCTGAGACGTGGCTCCAGAGTTTCCTGGAACTTGCAGCACAGACAGGACTACCTGTAGGCCGCCTTGCTGTAGCGGCCTGAATCTGCAGGCCACCTTGGGTTAGGAGTTTGCTAAGGGTCTTTCAGGGACAGTAGGGTAGGGTCATGAACAAGAAGCCCTGAAGCTCTGCCCTCCTTTCATTATGTTTCCCCCAAGGGACAGAAGCAGCATTTGAAAGCATTCCCAGAGAGGTCAGAGGACAGGAATGGATTCCACAGAACTTTGGTGTCCTTTGGAAACATGGGGTACATCAGGACAATAAGAGAAGTCTCACTTCTGACCAACTACACCCTATATCTGCTGAGGGTGTATCATAGTCTGTATAAGGAATACAAGGACTTGAAATGGCTCTGTGGAGCTCAAACATGCAAAGGTTTCCGTGGCCTAGCCCCTGGTAGAAGAGAGTTGGGTTCATGCTAGAAGATTGCACCTCTGCCCATGGTATTCCCTCTACTGAGAACACTGTGCCAGATCTTGTCGGGTTTTCCAGCCATGCAGCTATAGATCTCTGCTGGTCTGAGTCACCCCTCCCCTACACACACACACACACACACACACACACACACACACACACACCATCTAGATGGTCAGAGGCTGGGTGCTATCTTCTTGAACTCATGGTAATTCTGCTGCCTCAGCCTCCAGAGTGCTGAGCTTACAGGTGTGAGCCACCACACCATACCAAACAGAAACAGGGCCACAAAGAAGAGTGGCTACTAAGGAAGAGAGCTTCCTACAACCTTCCCTGCCCCCAAGCTCATAAGCAGAGGAAAGGCCCTGAGGCCCAGTGACAAGCCAGCCTCCTGGGTTCAGAACAGGCCAGGCTGGTTGGGTTGGTTGTGGGGAAGAAGGAGGAAGAAGGAGACTGGCCATACTGATCCAGCTTGTTTATCCAACAAACAATAAAACAGAGACTGGATTGTTCTGAGATGGAGGGCATCCATGAGAAAGACCCCCTGGACCTGAGAGGTCTGCCCAGGAATGTGCAGAGCCTGGGAAACACAGCCCGAGGGCCAGGGTGGCACATCTACCCTGAGACCCACTTGGAGGTATTTCTTTCCAGCTGTACAGTTGGTGACCTCATTGTGTGTGACCTGGACTGGGCCCAGGATAACTGGAATGTAGTCAAACATTGATCTTCATGATTGGAGCAGGTGTTCCTGGGTGATACCGTTATGCCCAAATTCGCGAAGTTTCCCAAAAGCCAACAAGGAGACCAAATCCCATATGTAAAAGCAAAGAGTCTTTATTGTAATCAAGTTTGCAAACTCGGTCTCTCCACATGTCCAATGTATTGGAATAAATGGAGAGCCCCAAGCTCAGTTAGAGTCAGGTTTTTATAGTAGTAAAGGTGGGGGTGAGGGGTTTCTGAGATTCAGGACCCCTGATTGGTTGACATTTGTCTAGGGGTGTCCTGATTGGTTGACATTTGTCTAGGGGTGTCCTGGTGAGTGTATGCCTGGTCCTATCTACAGTGGTTGGAATGTTAGGCATTTCCTTTGGCTGGTCTGTTTTTGGGTAGTGCTCAGATAATCTTAGTTTACGATCCTTCCTGAAACCAGGTATTGCTTCAGGGTAAACTACTGAGACTCAGGCCTCTATTAAATTATTGATGGCTGAGTCTTGTTCTGGCAGGTGATAATGGTTGGAAGTAAAGAACTTCCTTTGGGTGATCTGTTGATATTTAGCTTATCATGGCTGGCCCCTATAATACCAGTGCTGGAGGTATTAGACCAATGGTTCTCAACATGTGGAAGCAAACTCTGTTTGTGGTTGGAACCTAAGGAGGGAGGAGGAGAATGTTGTTTACATCCCCTAAGGGAAGGAATTTTCAAAATACCCTCACCTTTACTCTCCCGCCCCCTCTGTGGTCATTCGTTCCCACAACCTGAGTCTTTGTACACAGAAACCTCTCCACATCTTCATACTGCCTGGGTGTGGTGGCTCAGGCTTTAAATATCAACACTTGAGAGGCAGAGTCAGGGGAATCCCGGCAAGTTTGATGCCAGCCTGAACTACATACCGAGCTCTGAACTCTCCAGTGAGCCTGCCCCCATCTCTGAAAACAGACAACAGAGTGAAGACTGGGGAAGGAGATTAACCGGGCATGATGCATGCTGTTCTTCGCAGCAGGAAAGCTTCAGAGCCCAAGGGAGACATGGCCTCACCACACAGATAAAAATCGAAAAAATCCGCTACTTAACAACCTTGCTGGCCCTCCACTCAGGCGGGAGATGGATGTGGGTCTTTCTTTCTTCCTCCCATCAGGAAAATGCTGCACAAGTTCAGGTTTCTAGGGACCAGAGAGAGGCAAGAAAACAGTATCTCTGGCTGCCAAACTGCTTCATACAAGTCCTAGAGATGATGCAGGGTCAGACAGCCCATCAACGTGAGGCCCTTACTGGAACCTCAGGAGAGTGAAAAGCTCGGGTTCCCACCGTGGAAACCAGATACTAGCAGACACAGCAAATGAACATTTCGGAAGGATCCAGGTGCAGAGGCTGCCTACGCTGCAGATAAATCTTACGTGCACTTTCTTAGGATCTTGAAGAGTGTATGCTAAAGGCAGGAGGTGTGGTTCAATAGAAGAGTGCTTGCCTAGCATGCAGAATGTCATGGGGTCTGGGGGCCTGGGTTCAATCTCTGCCTGTGCACCTCCACACACAAACACACTCACACTAAAAGACTTCTAATACAAAGCTCAGTTATTTCTAAGAGAGCTGAAGGAAGTTAGAGAATGGGCTCCATGGTTAAGAAAGCACTGGCTGTTCTTGCCAAGGATTCCGGTTCAGTTCCTAGCACTCACATGGTGGCTCCCAGCCATTTATAATTCCAGTTCCAGAGGCTCTGACACTCTCTTCTGGCTCCCATGGGCACCAGACACGCACATAGTACACAAACATACATATGGGCAAAGCACTCATATACATAAAATAAATGAATCTAAACAAATTAAAATTATAAAAAAGAGAGCTGAGGGTGTGGAGAGCAGGGAAGATGTGTATCTGAAGTCACAGGGACTTGGATTTGGGAACAGGATTTGGAAAACCTGTGTTGGTCAAAGGCCAGGTGACCAGAACTCGCCGTCATGGGTTCAGAACCAGGCAGGTATTTCAGCAGAGTGATTTTGATGGAGAAGAATGGGGAGAGGTCATGACCTAAGGGCAGTCACTATCTGAACTCTAGACACAGCACCTCAAGAGGCACTGTGAGGGCTCTGAGGCATCCTGGAAGCAGCAGGCACAGTCAGGGCATAGCTGTCCTAAACAAGAGAAGGGTAGGGAGGTGACAATGAGGACACTGAAAAGAGAAGCCTCTTAGAACCTAATCCCAGACCCGGAAGAGGTTGCTGGTGTCTCTGAGTGTCTCGGTGTCCCTGTTTCTGTGAAGGCCTCCCCAAGTTTGGGAAAGGACAGATGGCAGACTGCCTGGCTGCTTCCTGCAGCACCCTCTAGCAGCCCCTGAAGGCTCAGCCCTGCAGAGAGCAGCTGGTGTTGTTCAAAGAACACAGCCCTGTGCTGCACTGCCCCCTGCAGTGGAGGAGCTTTAGAGACCAGAGAACACCCTGAGCATGGGATGTTGTCCTTTGGACACACAGCCGCTGTATCCATGCTACACTGCCCCCTGCAGTAGGGGAGCGTTACAGTCAAGAAACCACATGGAGCACAGGCTGTTGTCCTTTGGACACACAGCTGCCACATGCAGCCTTCCACATAGATTGAGACTCCATTCCCACAACAGCATGACTTCATGCCTGTCCCCACTCTCCTTCCTACCAAGGATAATTCTCCAACCGTCTCCTCCGCCCAAGTTGCATAAGGCTCCCGGCCTTTGTGTCCATCCTTGGGAGGTACTTCTGCTACCATCCTGTGTCACACAAATATGTCTTCATACCAGCAAAGTTATCACCTCTCTATGTACCTTCAGCTTGCATTCTGTTATGATACAACACTGGCCAAAAGCATCTTGAGGAGGAGTTAGTTTCATCTTACATCTTGTAGTTCATCACGCAGGGAAGCCAGGGTAGGAACTCAAGGCAGAACCTGGAGGCAGGAACTGGAGCAGAGGCTATGAAGCTCCTTATCGGCTTGCGTCCCATGACTTGCTCAATTTGTTTTCTTATATACCTGAGTATTACCTGCCCAGTTGACTGGGCCTTCCCCCATCAATCATCAAGCAAGAAAATGGCCCACAGGCTAATCCGATGAAGGCAATTCCTCAGTTGAGGGTCCCTCTTCCCAGGTGACCCTAGCTTGCTTTGACAAAATCTAAGCAGCATATCTTGGCTAGTGTAATACTTGGCCCTAACTTTAGTGGCTTAGACAACATACAAATGTTTTATTGTTGCAATCTCAGATGTCTGAAGTCAGAGAGAGGAGGCTGAGGGCTCCAGTCAGGGTAGTGTTTCTTCAGAGGGCTCTCAAGAAATTTCTGTTTCCAAACTCCTGATGCCTTGGCTCTGGACTTGCCACTCAGATGGCCTTGGGGAGAGCCAGGGCCTCACGTGCCTTTGCTCTCCTTTCACGAGGGGATATTAGTGGTCCTCTCTCTCAAGGGTCTTACCCAGTCCGTAACAGCTTCTCTGGTTCAAGATGGTGATGACCATGCCTGACCCAGAGGAAGCAGCCATATGACACCATTGTTGCCTTTCCTGCTACAAAAGTCACCTTGTCACAGGTTTAGGGATAAGGACCTCTGAGGGCCCACTGTTGTGCTTACGGCTCAACCTCATCTGGTCACCAGCTTGCAGTGCTCCCCAGCAACACTTGTCTAAAGAATATGGAGGAAATGAGACTGGGTACATGTAGGGGTCTCTGCCAAACCACAGCCTGCAGAGTGATGATCCATGGGAAGCAAGAAGGCCGTTCAATTCAGCTGCAGCTGATTCAGTAACTGCTGTTGGCTCAAAGTTTGAGAATCTGACCTCAAGTAATTTACTTTAGCCATATTTTAAGCATAGCACAATTTGGGAAGAAGTTTCCTGGTGATGATGAACTCAAGCCCATGCACACAACAAAGCTTAAGACATGTCTATATCGAAACTCCTTGTGAAGCTCATGTGGCATCTTCCATGAAGATAGATTCTACAGATTTTCTGAGAAAAACAAGCTCAAGATAAAGGTCTGGGCTCTCTAGTCTCAGACACACAGATAACACAAAGGTCACCAGGCTATCAACCATTTCTGCTTCCAGCCTTCTGGGTGGAAGCCAGGTTATATATCTCCTTTGAAGAGAAACCCTGTGTGTTTAACATTCCTGGTTCCTCTAGTACTCATCTGTGAGCACAGGAACCTCCATGCCTCCTATAGGGACAAAGGAAATGGTTTGCTGTTGTGGCTTAGATGAAAAGTTCCCCCACAGGACTATGTGTTTAAACACGTGTCCCCAGTAGGGGGTGCTGTTTGGGAAGCTTGTGAAACCTTTAGGAACTAGAGCCTGGGTGGAGGAAGTGATCAGTAGGAAGGTTTTATAGCTGGACTGTACTTCCTCTCTGCTCTCCACTTCCTCCACTTCCTGCAGATGCAATGTAACCAACCTCCACCTGATTCTGCAGCCACATCTTCCTCCCCACGGTGTCCCTGTCCTGCCTGAAGTATGGGCCAGAATAAACCTTCCTTAAGTTGTTTGTCATGTTTTTGCTTAGTGCAATGAGAAAAGTAAAAGCAACCAACACACACACATATACACACATGCCTACACACAAACACATACAGATACATATAAACATATACATAGACACACAAATATATATACTCACAGAGAAACAGACTTACACATAGATACACACACACAAGCACATTTCTACTTTCAGGTTGGGGTGGTTATTGGTGAAGGGGGGAGGGATTGAGGTTTTCGTTTGGCCCTTAGTTGGCCACAGCTAGGGGTAACCAGTGAGCAGTCAACGAATGCTGGGTGATTGACAAGCATCACTAGGGTCCATTGGGCAGAAACGCCAAGAAGCCAGAGAAATAAGTTACTGAAAGTGTAGGGATTGCTGGGGTTCAGAACAGAGGGGACTTCACAAAACCAGGTGGCCCTAGGTAACAGCAGAGGGTTCTACCAATAACAGAGGAGGAAATGAAGGTGACACCGAGGGGAGGGAGGGGCAAGGGGCGGAGGAGTAAAGAGCCCTCTGCAGGCGAGACAATGCAAAAGTAAAGAGAGCCCTGAAGCTATCCAGCGCAAACTGGAAGCCAGCCTTGGCTCCTCCGCCACAGCCTGAGAGATAGATTAATAGCTTCTATACACGCAGCACAATTCCTTGGCAAGAAGGGATGAGGCAACAATTAATTATGGAACATGAACTTGCCAGCAACATTATGGATCCGTGGCCAAAAGAGGCCTTGGCTCACCTTTCTGAGAAGTTCAAGGAGTGACACAAAGACGCCAAGAGGGTCCCATCCGCGGTGGCTTGCCGCCAGCCTGGTGCTCCCACAGGCTCTTTAAAGGGTGCCTTGGTTAGCCGTCCCATCTCTGTGACAAACACCTGACAGAAGCAACGTAAGAAGGAAGGATTTGTTCCAGCTCACAGAGGGCACGGTGCTTCCTGGGAAGGCATGGCGGCAGACACATGAGGCAGCGTCCACAGACAGGAAGCAGAGAGTTGAACACTGGTGCTGAGTTCAGGGTCTTCTTTTTTCTCTAGGTCCTGACTGACAGGCACAGCCCACCACATTCGGAGTGGGTCTCCATCTAATCTAGATCATTCCTTACTGATGTGCCCAGGGGTTTATTTCCATGGTAAGTCTAAATGGTATCATGTTGACTTTCAAGATGAGCCAACCTCACCTCGGAGATGCAGGATTGGAGACTTGCAGACATCTTTGGTATCCCGGCCAAGCGGGATATGAACGGGGGTCCCTGATAAACCTAGAGGAGGAAGAGGAATGGAGGGGACAAGAGACACAAGAAACAACAGCAAGACAGGTTTTCTGATCAAGCCATGCTTTATTAATTTTCAGAAGCTGTTATATAGCAAACGGGCAAGAGGGAGGGGAGGGTGTCAGGTCTGCTGGAATTCAGGTCAGGAGACATCCCTAGCTGATAAGGAAATACTGAGGGTCTGTGATTGTTCACTAACAAAGGAAATGCCAATTGCTTCTAAAGCCTGGGGCCTGCAGGTCTCACTAGGCTAATGTCCTAGGCCCTGAACTTGCCTTGCAAAGGTGAGTATCTTACTTGTGAACTTAAGATGGCTATAAACAAAATACAGATCTCAAAATACAAGTCTTTGCTTCCCACACCTTGGCCTTTCCCATCTCCTGCTGCATTCTGAAGAACAAGTAAGGTGACCCTGTGATGTCCCAGAGAGATGTGGAGACACCCAAGGCTGTGCAGCCTAACCTGTCCCCAAGTCCCAGTCCAGCTTTCCTGCCTGTGGGTGAGGTCACCATCACCCAGTCCTCAAGTCCCAGGCTTCTCATATTTAGAAGGTGTGACCTGGTCCCATAGCTTCAGGCTCCCTGTTTATAGACAGCATAACCTGCGTCCTGAGCCTCGGGCTCCCATGCATAGACAGAGTCTGGTAGTTCCTGAACTCAGTGTCTCTACAGGATAGGATGAGTTAGCAAGCAGAAGACCTAGGATTCAAACCCAGTTTCCTCTGCTCTAGAGACCAACCTGTATCCACACCCAGTACATTTCAATCTTCTCCAGTTCTGTAGGGCCTCATGATCCAAGGGGAAGAATCTTCATGCAGAAAATTCTGTTTCAAGAGTCCAAGCTCTTGCTCATTGCTCTGGCTGCAGAAAATCCTGGAAGCCACCTGCCACCTCATTGCCAACAGCTGCCTGGCACATGCCTCTGTGTAGAACTGGGAAGCAGTAGGCCCCCAGCCCTTCCTGCAGGTCTGGGGGATGAGCTCAGAGGGGAGGTGAGAGGGGCCTTCCTACAGCAGGGATGCTCACTGAAGGCTGCTGTCAGTGTGAAGGAAGCTTGAAAAAGGCCTGGGGGAGCTGGGGCAGACCCTACTTTGCCTCCCTGCTCTGTGTGTGAGTGTAGTACTGGCCAGAGATGGACTGCCTCCCCCCACCTCCAGCCGCCACAACTGGCTCAAGGACCATTTGCTGGAAGCCAGCCCTATTCCTACTTTGTGCTGGACTGTTAGCTGGAAAAATGAGTAATTTCTGAGCATTGTTGACTGCTTTCTGTAACAGCATTGTTCAGGTGCTTAATTATCCAAGGCTTATCCAGCCGGCTGGGCTCTTACTCAGGGGCAGTTCCACTGTTGAGTCACGTGTTGGTTACATATCTCCCCTCTATAACTAAAATATGAGACAAAGCAAAAAGGAAGGAAGGGCCTGTTGGGCTCATGGTTTCCCGGGCAGAGTTCCACTCGCAATTGGACTTCATCTATAAAGCAGAAACTCAGAGATAAATTATGAAGAATTGGCTGGAGAGGTGTCTCAGTGGTTAAGAGCACTGGCTGTTCTTCCAGAGGTCCAGTTCAGCCTACACAAGTTCTAGAATAGCCAGGGCTATGTAGAGACAGCCTGAATTCAAAAACAAAAAGAAAAGAGAGAGAGAGCCCCACAGACATGCCCACAGGCCTATTTGATGAAGGCATTTTCTCGGTTGAGGTTCCCTCTTTCCAGATGACTCTAGCTTGTGCCAAGTTGTTAAAACACTAACCAGCCAGTATTCTGCAGCAGGAAGAGTTCCAGGCCTCAGTTTTCCCATATGTGTATGAAGTCGTTGGGTCTCTATTCATCCTGCCTACTGGTGTTAGATACTTTCCTACAAAGCCAAACCACAGGAGGAAGTCAGGTGTCACTGTGCACTTCTGCACATGGATAGCACATGTCCACCATGTTGGCCGTGTTGTCCTTGTCCAAATCCTCAGGAGCAGGTGCTTCCTCTAGCAGCAAGTCAAGTCAGCAGTGGAAGGAGAGAATGGACCCTCACATGCTGTCCCCTGAACTTCACACAAGCACATGCACAAAGCCCATGCAATAAAAATAATGGTTTTAAGCTTCCTTCACACTGTGAACAATTCTTGTCAACTATGAAAAGGGCTGGTTTCTTATGAATCCCCTGGCTGGCTGATTCTGAGGATCGATCAACCTCCTCTGTGCATCCGGAATCTTCCAGCCCCTGCACACCCATTATTAGCCAGGTGCCAGAGAACACTATGATTTGAGGCCTGAGACCCCAGAGTGAGTGTTCTCATTATTTTTCAGATTTATGATGCTCTAGCCAGTTTCCCGTGAGAGATCTGAAATAAGGCTGTGGAGTTGTGCTGTTTTCTGGGGCTTGACGGTGACTGTAAACAAAAGAATTTTATCTTCTGATAGTCCTAGGGGCTGAGAGACAAAAGTCAGGGATGGCTCCTCCTTGGAGTCCTGGTGGGTTAATCTATTCCTGGACTCTTACCAGAGGCTTACAGTAACTCATGGCAGACAGAGGCAAACTGACATCAACAACTCAACTTCTTTTTCATTTTATTTGAATTGATTAATTCATTTATTTATCCTTCCTTTCAAGTAAGGTCCCCATCACAGGCTCATGGTCTGAGACAAGGGAATATCCCATGGGACCGAACTGTGTTGGGTACTCCCAGAAGCCCTGAGGAGAGGACTTGACCTCTGCTCCATATCCAGTCTTACCCAGCCACACTAGGTATTTTCTTGATAGTCCTGGACCTTCCCTAGGTGATACCAGAAACAGCTGTGTGAGCCCCTCAACTGGATGTTGCTAGGTAACCCTGCTGGTGCCACTTTTCCTGAGGACCACTGCCCAGCCTTAGGCCTTCTCTTTGCTTTCTATTCCTCTAGGCTCGGGTCCTCCAGTGCTGAGTCACCAGGCAGAAGCAAACTGCAAAGCAGTTACTCAGCTCAGCATTCCTGACGGGAAGAGCCTGAAAAGTCTTCTGTCTTGAATGTGGGTGCCCAGTGCACTGTGTGCAGTATGTCCAGCCAGTGGCTCTGGATGTTAGTAACACCTCCATATTGTGACAATGGGGCATGTTACTACATACGGCCAAATATCCCAGGAGAGACTTCACCATCACTAATGGGACAGAATTCACCATCACCAACCTCGGCTGAAAATTGTGATTCAACATTCAAAGTCTTCAGGGACCTAATAAGGACCTCATGCACATTGCATTCCAGAACTTTCTGAGCCTGGGAGTCCATGATAGTTTATTTAATTGTCAGCTTGAAGGATCTCAGATAGGCTCTCCTGCCCTGAGTCCCTCTGCCAGGGTCGGGATCCTGAACCAGGTATTTTTTTCCACAACAGCCACATGTTCCATATGCCTGAGCGTGATTTCTACTCACACCACCAGCTTCAGTTGGTGAGTTTCCCCATTCTGGTCACCTTAACCATTTCTCTGAACCTGAGGAATTGACCGGTGAGCTCCCGGCAGTCTTCTGTTGTTCCTAGAAATGGGGGGGGGGACTGCCCCCAACCATGGTCTTCAAGCCTAATGTTATGCCCTTCATTGACATTCATTTTTGGATTGCTTCCCTTAGCTAAAATTGTGTTTGGAATGGCCTGGGGCCCATCCAGGCGCGTCCACCCATGACTGGGGGCTGAGGGTCCCTTAGATTCTTCTTCTTTTTTTCCTTTTTATTTCTTTTCTGTTCCCCTCCCCACTGTGAAAGGCCACTCAGAGTGGCCTCTGGCCTCTCTGGCTTCCAAGTCACCCAGACCAAATCCAGTCACGCTGTAGCACCCCACCCAGGGGCAGAGGACACTCTCCCATGGGTCCTGTGGTGTTCGCACCAATTAGCACCCCATCTATAGGGGGAGATGTCCCATTATAGGCCTTGTGGTGTTGCCATTTTTGTGGGTTTTCATGGCTTCAGCTGTGAGTAGCAAGCCATCCATGTCCGTCCCCCTGGGATGGATGCCTTTTAGAGGCCCTAAAACCACAGGCCATTTTAATGCCTTACTTTTTTAGCTTGTACCTTTACTCCACTGGTGTCCCACCAGCTCCACTTTTATGGGAGCTTCCTAACTACTGTCAGCGCACAGGCAAATGGAAGGAGTTTCCTCAAACTGTCCCTGCCACCGCTACTGCTGCCAATAAGATTGGTCAGATCACAAGGCAGCTGTTTTCAATTCCAGCCTTTTGCTCCTCACTGTGGCTTATGGCATGGCAGCTCAGCCACAGGGCAGACCCCACCTCTAGGTCTCTCTTATTAAGCCTAAAATCTCTGCAGCTCAAAAATTTTGGCTTTTCCATACAACATGTGACTGCTGCCATTTTGACTGAGGTCATGTGACCTTACTTACCACCATCTTAACTGAAGTCAGGTGATTTTACCACCATCTTAACTGAGTGGCTTTTTTCATATCACATGTGACTGCTGCCATTTTGACTGAGGTCAGGTGACTTTGCCACCATCTTGGCTGAGAACCAGGTCAGGTTACCAAGTTCCGCCATCTTTTACTGAGGTATTCCCTGCCTGGTTCCCTAGTGTTAATTCTGTTACATGGGTGACCTTACCATCATCTTAACTGAGAGCCAGGTCAGGTGACCAAGTCCTGCCATCTTTACTGAGGTATTCCCTGCCTGGTCCCCCAGTTTACTTATGTTTTTGTCTCTAAATTCCTCTTGTTGACTCTGTTCCATGTGTGCTTTGTGCAGTGGCATGCCTTTGGTAGGGCCCACCAAGAGCATCCACTTCACCCAATTCCTGTTCACTCTGTGTGTGTGGGTTCATACATGTAACTTAAATGCACCTATGTTTACTGCTAAATGTTATAATTGTTCATTGCATCTCATTTCAGACTACAAAAACAATAAGTCTCATGTTTTAAGCTTGTATGTACTTTTAAGTCTCTTACAAAAATACTTTATATTTAATCCAACTCTCATTTAAAATAAATAAGCTGTTCTCTACTATTGTCAGTTCTGCCGTTAACCTTCTATTGCAAGCAGTTTTTTCTTCTTTCTGTCTTTTTACGAGTGTAACTTTTTCCTGTTAAGAGCCAGTACAGTCAAGCTCAGACCCAGTTCTCCAGGCAGATTCTATACTGTAGCTGTACCTGATAAACAGCCCTCAACTGTTCCGAGATCTGGGGAATATGGCATTTAAATATTTAATTATTAAAAATGTTTCATAACAAAAAGAGACAGGTTGGCTCCTAGCAGCTCTCTACTTCCTCCAAAGAAGACAGAAGACAAATGGGCACAGAACAATGTCCATCCACAATTTGCTTCAACTGCCAAGCACTGACCACTGGGAAAAACTGCCTTTCATAAAATCTGAAGCTCTCCAGACATGGACAGAATCACTGGAATCAACAGCCTAGCTGATCAAGTCAAGGTAGGCTTGTCTTCCTATAGGTTTCTTAGCCCACAGAATCTTCTGGAGCCTGGCAGGCCTTGCTCTAAACAGCAGAAGGCAAATACGACCTTCAGTGATCATGGAGTAGCTCTAGGTGCCAACCAAGTTAAGTTCTCTGTCGTTTTAAATCAATAACTCAAGTAAAATTTTATCCTCAAAGATCTCTGATGCAGTTTGACAGCTGAAAGGTTTTGTCAGTTTAAAAGGACAGCCTCACCAAACAAATTTCAGTAAATTACAAATACAAGTTATTAAGGTGTGTACCTGCAAGTTATAAAGGTGTGAGGACAAATACAAGTTATCAAATTTCTCTCTCACTCTGCCTTCCATAGTCTTAATAATACTTTTCATTGTGCAAAAATATCTGTCACAGTCATTCTGATATAAATACGCTACTCTTTATACAACGTATATGTCTAAAACTTCTATTTTCACAAACCCAAAGAATTCTTGTGAATTCCAGGGAGCCAAATTGAAGAATCCACCTTAAACAGGTCAGATACACCCCTCTCAATTGCCTGGTCCTAAATTTTTTTTTCCTAAACTTAACTTTGTCCTCTGTTCTGCCAATACCTTAAACAGGTGTAAGAGACACCAGACATTTCCATACCACAAACACCAGACAGGAGCAAAGAGACCAGCTATGCCAGGATGTGACCAGAACCCAACCTTCTCAGGTTCCCCCAAAGATGACACCCACAAATAAGCAGGAAGAAGTCTCGAGAATCCGCCGCCCCAATTTCTTTAACCTGTGGTGCCTAACCTTCTGCCTTTTTATTATAAAAAAGAAATGGGAATGTAATAATCTGTTCTGTCTCTTTAAGAAACAAGCCATGCCCACTCCCTCCCCTCCTCCTCTGTCTGCTGAGACAGGCTGATCTTCAGCTTGCAGCCTGACCCTCTCTCTTTTCTGTTTTCTGTCTCTCTCTTGAAGAGGCAGCTTCTGCCTCTCCCCATTTCTCCCCTTCCCCCTTCTGTCCCTTCCTTCCTTCCTCTCTCTCTCTCTCTCTCTCTCTCTCTCTCTCTCTCTCTGCTCTTCTCCCCTTTTCCTATCCCCTCCATAACCCACTTAATAAATATCCAACCTCACTCTGCATGGCGTGCCTATCCATGTCTCTGTCTCTTGCCTGCCATCACATGTCTCCCTGCCCTGGACCAGCCACCGCTCAGGGGACCAGCAGCCATCCCTACCTGGGACTGACTGCTCTCAGGGCCCCCTGCCTGCCACCACATGGCCTGCTGCCATCGCTTGGGGACCTGCAGCATTTCTGCTGCCTGCTGCTGCCAGGGATCTGCAGCATTTTTTCCATTACAATAAGCCTTTTGCTATTCCAGGAAGCAATGATCTGGATTATATTAACTGAGGTGGGAAGACCCACCCTGAATGGGGGGGGGGGCGACCATCCATTCAGTCCTGGACTGAATAAAAGGGAGAAAGGGAACTGAGTTCCAGCATTCATCTCTCTGCTTCCTGACTGAGAGTCTTGGCCTCTATGATAAGCTATATCTTCAAACTGAGCCAAAATGAAATCTTTCCTTCCTTAAGTTGCCTTGGTCAGGCATTTTGTCACAGCAATGAAATAGATCAAAAAAATAAAAGTAAAAACAAGTTGCCTAATAAGGATGTAGACACGTGAAAGATGTGTTGTTGGGAAGGTCACAGTGTATAACAAGACCGTAGCCAACAATAGGTACTCAACCAAAGACCTCCTAGCTACTGTTTACATGGTTTTTGTTTTTTGTGTTTTGGTTTTTGGTTTTTTGAGACAGGGTTTGTCTGTGTACAGCTTTGACTCTGCAGACCAGGCTGGCCTTGAACTCACAGAGATCCCACCTGCCTCTGCCTCCCGAGTGAGGGGATTAAAGGCATGCGCCACTACCACTCGGTCTGTTTTCATGTTTTGAAGTCAGGTGTACATGTGTTATTTTTTTTGTGCTATATGCCAAGCACAGTGCCTGTTCCCCAAAGGATGCAAGTGGGTGAGTATGCCTCCAAAACATGACCCTCTTTGTAGCTCAGGTCTGCCCTGCAGTCACCACCCCAGCCAGGGGTCTAGTCCCTCAACGCAAGCTTTAGTGCTTGGTTCCCTCTTCAGGCATTAAAGAGACTTAAAAGGAAAAAGACACACCCCACCCAGCCCCCAGGCTGCCTAGGTTTCTACCTCAGCTTCTTACTTTCACCTTACATTTGGACAGCTGCTTCTGGAATGTTCTAGGCTGGCAGGGAGCCATCCTCCCACTCTGGGAATTGGCTGACTCTCCAACATGGGTAAGGGTAATGGGCAACCGTTCAAAATAATCTTGGACTTGAGCCATGCATGTCATTTTTGGAGGTGTGTGTGTGTGTGTGTGTGTGTGTTTGTGTGTCTGTCTGTCTGTCTATCTCTGTCTGTCTGTCTGACTGTCTGTGCAGTGCCCTCAGAGGACAGAAGAGGGTGTTGGATTCCTCCAGAACTGGAGTTACAGAGGTAACCAGCTGCCATGTGAGTGTTGGAAACAACCTGGGTCTTCAAGAGCAGTCAGTGCTCTTGAGCTACTGAATGGTCTCACCAGCCCTGGGTTATTTTGTTTTGTAGTTCAGGATGGCCAGGAACTCACTCTGCAGCTTATGCTGTTCTCAATCTCACAGCAATGCTACTGCTTCAGGTTCTCAAGTGTTAGGGATTACAGGCAAGAGACACCACATCTGGCTTCTTAGAAATCTTGAACATCCTTGTTCATGCTGTGGCTTCTGGGAAACGTGGGATTAGTCTATGCCCCAGTCATGGGGTTAAAAAATAAAAGACAAAGATTTAAATTTTTCTCTAAGAGAAAAATTCAGAGCTCTAATACTGGATGGTTATTTTCTCTCTAAATTACTTTCTTTGACTACTTCCTTGTTATGGGTAAGCAGTTAGATCTCTCACAGTCAAGGGCCCATGGCTTTTGGTCCAGGCAATCCTGCTATCACCCTCTGGTGAGATACCTGGGTCCTGCCTGGCTGTGGAGGGCTCCCTGTGCCAGAAACCAGGCCTGTGCATACAGCATAGTTTCATTGCCTTCAATGTCTCCAGGGCTCCACCTGCCCAGCCTACTACTCCTCACACCCTGGCAACCACAGAGGCTTTTGTGTTCTCATGCCACTCTGGACCGTTGTGCTTTGTCCAGAGACAGGAACTTTAGATGCATGGCTCGGGACCATGTCCTTCTTGTCACTCGCTGGCATCCTACTGTATCAACACAGACAGCTTGCTTCTTTTGGGTAGCTATAGACTGTTGTCTTGGTGACTTCTGGTCTTGGTGACTCAGGACAAAACTGCTAAAAAGAGCCATACCATGCCTGGACTTTGTAGCAACATAAATTTCTTGCTTGTTTGGGCAGACAGCTTGCTCAGTTCTTTGGGAAGTAAGGTGGAGTTTCATAACTCAAAACTAACTGCCTCCCTCCCTCTTTCTTTCTTCCTTCCTTCCTTCCTTTCTTTTTCTTTCTTTCTTTCTTTCTTTCTTTCTTTCTTTCTGTTTTAAGATTTATTTATTTGTTTGTTTATTTTATGTGCACTGGTGTTTTGCCTCCATGTATGTCTGTGTGTCAGATCCCCTGGAACTGGAGTTACAGACAGTTGTGAGCTGCCATATGAATGCTGGGAATTGAACCTGGGTCCTCTGGGAAAGCAGCCAGTGCTCTTAACAACTGAGCCATCTCTCCAACCCCAACCTCCCACTTGCTTTTGCTTTTGTGAGATAAGGTCATGCTGTGTAGCCCAAGCTGGCTCTGAAACCTCACTACTACTGCCTCAGGCTCCAGAGTGCTGGCTGCCAAGGCGTGAGTGGTGTCCAGGTTCCCTCAGGGTGGTGTTGCCAGTGCTCACAGGTGCGATGTGGACTCTCCTTGTTTTAGTTTGGGATTTTCCGCTGAGTGATTCTACCAGATTCCCTTTCGTGTGCTTTATTCTAGACCAAATGTTTGTGTTCTCTCAAAGCATGTGTTTTGTGGCCCCAGCTGTCCAGTGTGGCTGTGTTTGGACACAGGGTAAGGCTTTGTATAGATTTTTAACATTTTTGTTTGTTTTGGTTTTTTGAGACCGGGTTTCTCTGTAGCTTTGGAGGCTGTCCTGGAATTAACTCTGTAGACCAGGCTGGCCTTGAACTCACAGAGATCTGCCTCTGCCTCCCAAGTGCTGGGATTAAAGGCTTGCGCTACCACCATTTAACATTTTATATAGCTGTCTAATATTCATATTCTCTCTCTCTCTCTCTCTCTCTCACACACACACACACACACACACACCACACACACACACACACACACAGACACACACACACAGACACACACACACAGAGCCCAGGCTAGCCTCACGTTCACTGTATAGCTGAGAATGACCTTGAACTTCTGATCCTCCTGCTTCTGCCTGAGTGCTGAGACTTGTGACAGGACACCCTCATCTGCTACTTTGTCTACCTTTTACCCTGTTAATCTCACATGTTTACTCCTTTTAAATGTCATTCTATCTTGATTATTGTAGGGTTTTTCTTTTTTCTTTTTCTTTTTCTTTTCTCTCTCTCTCTCTCTCTCTCTCTCGCTCTCGCTCTCGCTCTAGCTCTCTCTCTTAAATGGAAAGCTCTGCAGCTCTGTTTTTGTGTCTGATCTAGGATCTCTATCTTTCTATATAAAGTTTGGGATCTCCCCACCCCCAAGGCTGGCCTGGTACTCACTACAATGCCCAAATGACTCTCGGATTCCTGAACCTTCCTGCCTTGGCCTCTGGAGTTCCAGGCTTATAGACATGGGCCAGCACACCAGCTTGAATTTGGGGATTAACTTGTTGACACTTACGGAAGAATCTACTAGGATTTTGATCAGCCTTAGGTGGAGTCTATAAAGCAGTGGAGATGAAGTGGCATGTTAACAATATTGTCTCAATCCAGGAACACAGGATGTCTCTCTGTGGCTCAGAGTCCCTTGGATGAATTCCTTGACTTTCAGATCCCAAGTTTGTTTGGTTCTGTGCTGGGTCCTTCCCTTCAAGGCTCTTACAGTTGCTTGTTTATAGAAGGCCAACACCCATTTCAGCCTTGGCTCTGTACCTACAGTAATGTAGAATGCTAGCTCAGGAATTATTTTATTTCTACTTATTTGCAGGTTCTTTGGTGTGCTACACATACCAATTATGTCACCTGTGAGGGGACACTGATTTCTTTTTCTAGTTTTCAATCTCTTTATTCTTTTTTGTTTGTTTTATTTTATTAGGTGGAATTTCAATATGATATGAAATAAGGCCGGAATGAAAGAGGGGCCCTAGATGGCTCAGTAGGCTAAGAGCTTGCTGTGCCCCTGCACTTCTCTGGTTACAAACCGCAGTCTTTTCACCACACCGTCAAACACCTCTTCTCTTCTGGAGACAAGGTGGCTCCCTTACAAAAACAAAGACCTAATTTCTGTTTAAGTCTTTATTCTTTAAGTGTGTGTGTGTGTGTGTGTGTGTGTGTGTGTGTGTGTGTGTGTGTGAGTGTGGTGGGCGCTATGCATGTGAGGCCTAAAGAGGGCATGGGATCCCCTGGAACTGGAGTTGCAACAATTGTGAGCAGCCGTGTTGGTGCTGGGAATGAAAGCACCTGCCTTCCATCACTGACTTCAGTTTTACCCTCATTCCTCAGCATGTGTATCAATGTAACACAACTTTGGGTCATAGAGTGTCAGGCTGTCTGATTTTAAAAATTGCCACCTTGAGTTCTTCTGATATATTTTATGGCAGCTTGACACAAACTAACATCATTTGAAAAGAGGGGACCTCAATTGAGGATTCCTCTGTAGGTAGGAAAGACTGTAAGGCATTTTCTTAATTAGTAATTGATGGAGTATGGCTCACCCCCTTGTGAGTTGTGCCTTGCCTGGGCAGGTGATTCTTGGGTATATAAGAAAGCAGTGCAGGGCTGGAGAGATGACTCGGCAGTAGAGAACTACTGTTTTTCCAGAGGACCAGGGTTCGATTCCCAGCACCCACATGGCAGCTCACAGCTGTCTATAACTCCCGTTCCAGTGGATCTGACACCCTCATATAGACATACATCCAGGAAAAACACCAATGCACATAAAATAAAGACAAATAAATCATTTAAAAATGTTCTAAAAAGAAATAAAAAAGAAAGTAGCATGAGCAAGCACAAGGAAGAAACCAGTAAGCAGCATTTCTTCATGGCCTCTGCACGAGCTCCTGCCTCCAGGCCCCTGCCTGTTCCTGCCCTGACTGTCCTCTGTGATAGATGGTTACCTGAAAATATAAGAGAAATAAATTGTTTCCTCCCAAAATTGCTTTCGGTTATAGTGGTTGCTTGAGTGAGAACAACCCCCGCAGACTCATGTATCCAAGTGCTAGGTCCCTGGTTGGTGAACAGTTTGGGAAGAATTAGGAGGATCCAAGAAGTTGTGGCCTTACTGGAGAAGGTGTGTCACTGTGGGTGGGCTTTGGTTTCAAAGCACACACCATATCCAGTCTCTCTCTCTCTCTCTCTCTCTCTCTCTCTCTCTCTCTCTCTCTCTCTCTCTCTCCCTCTTCATCTTACAGATCAGATGAAAGCTCTCAGCTAGTATGCTAGCACCATGCCTGCCTGCCTGCCACCATGACCATGGTGGACTCGCCCTCAGAAACTATAAGCAAGCCCCCAATTAAATGCTTCCTTTTCTAAGTTGCCTTGGTCATGGTGTCTCTTCACAGCAATAGAGCAGCAACTAAGACAGCAGTTTGTAGCAGGGACTTGGATTCTTCTATGACAGGCTTGGCTAGGCTGTCGTTTGGAGGACTATGGATGGCTTTGGGGCTTTGGTCTAGAGAATCAGTTGAACGCTTTAAGTGGGACTTAATGGGTCATCTTAGTGGGTGCACGGAAAACAGCAGCACTGAGACATGTGGACTGTGGGGATCCAGGTCAAGAGGTTTCAGAGAGAACATTAGCAACTGGTCTATGGACCATCCTTATGAAGTTTGGGCAAAGAATATGGCTGCTTTTTGCCTTTCTCCTAAAGATCTGCCAGAGGCTAAACTAAAGAGTGTTTGGACTAAAGTCATTGGCAGAGGAGATCTCAGGACAGCCTAGCATTACCTGTGCCACGTGGCTGTTAGGTATCACTCTAATGCAATCAAAAGAGCAAGTGGGGCAAAGAGAAATACAAAATGTACAGTTTGAGCAGGGCGGGGTGACACACATCTTCAATCCTAGCACTTGGGAGGCAGAGGCAGGCAGACCTCTGTGAGTTTAAGGTCAGTCTGGTCTACAGAGTGAGTTCCAGGACAGCCAGGGCTAAGTAGAAAGACTCTGCCTCAGAACAAACCAACCAACCGACCCTGTACAGTTTAAGGAGAAAAAGAGCATTGGGGAATGCAATGCTGGAGCCCTGTTTTTAAGCAGATAAGAGATTTAGAGAAAGAGCTGACAGAGAACGGAATAAAGGGGATGGTGTCATTAGGGCGAGAGCCCACCCAGCTAATCCGGCAAGCTGTGACAGGAAAAGGCCCCCAAAAGCTAAAAAGACATCAGTAAGTCAAAGCTTACATAAATGGAATTCAAGGAGGGGGACCAGGTTCCAGCAGGCAGCAGCATTCACCAGCTTCAATCATATGGTTCTGGCTTTAGAATCATGAAGAATACAGGAGTAGAGGGGGCTGTGGAATCTTCCTCTGAGGTTAAGGAGAACTGCTGAGGTCAAATGTGTGCAGAAGAATCCTGCCTTGCAAAGCCGTTGTGTGAAACCTGGATTGCACTGGAGACTCCAAGATGTTGGAGATGCCAGAGCCAAGGATGCCTGCCAAGGAGGGCTGCTAACAGGCATTGAACCATCCCAAGAGAGAGAGGGTGTTGCAGCAGCGAAGCTGCAAGGAAAGAACCATCTAAATCCTTTGACATCATACATAGGAATACAAGATTTGGAGTTTGCCCTTCTGTGTTTCAGTACATACCTCCAATACAAATGACACAGACTATACATTGCCGTTTAAAAAAGGATAGTAGAGAGTCTCCAGGGTACAAGACTGAAAACTCAGCCGGGCGATGGTGGCGCACGCCTTTAATCCCCGCACTCGGGAGGCAGAGGCAGGCAGATCTCTGTGAGTTTGAGACCAGCCTGGTCTACAGAGCTAGTTCCAGGACAGGCTCCAAAGCCACAGAGAAACCCTGTCTCAAAAAACCAAAAAAAAAAAAAAAAAAGACTGAAAACTCTGACAACCTTACAGTGGTCCTGCAGCTCTGGAATTATACAGATGTCCCCTTACCTTCCAGGCATTTTGAGACTGAGAGGGCACTCTAAGAAACTAGATACTGGCCTCTATTCTTGCCTTTGTCATTCATCCACTCCGAATTTTCTGTCGAGACTTGCCCAGTCCCAGCTCCCAAGAGCTTTCCACTGGCTGAGACTGACAAGAATTCCTGGAATTCTCCTCTGGCCCATAGCCAAAAACTCTGTGAATCTTAAGTCTGGGATTCACCATAATTGAAATGGCCACTACTGGCCCAAATTCAGAGCTTTCAATTTTTAATATCTAAACTGATTTAAATAATTCCATAAAGCAGAATGGCAGTGGGGACCGAGGCCCAGCTTCCTTTTCTCTTTCTCAAGTGTCTGACTTACAGCTATGCCCATGGCCTGAATCCCCTCAGCATAGCCATTTCTGCTGGGCCCCTACACTTGCCTCTTTCCTAGCTGAGAGCACATAGAACTCTTTGCCTTGTGCTTTTGACCTACTTGCATTTCTGCCTCTCCAGACCTGGAAAACCCTGCTTGTATCTTAAACAGCTAAGCTGTAAAAGCATTTCAGGCTGTCTGCCTCATCTGCAGATACACACAAATTACCTATGGATATGTAGGTCACTGGGTTCATCCTTACAGAGATTCAAATGTCTTTGGGGGGTAAGGATAATATTGAAAAATGGTTTCACACTGTTCTACTCTACTGAGAAGGCTGGTTCTGGAGGTGGAGTTTGGTCTATCTGCCTCAGATCCAAGCTTGTTAGTGTAAGAGTTTCCTCCAAAGTCTCCATCCTGGGTCAGGCTGGCCGCCTAATTCTGTGACAGGGAGAAGGAGAGTAAAACAGAGCAGCCCAGGGACAAACACCTTGAGCTTCAGAACATCTAAGAAGAGTAAACTACTTCCCACAGAGGTGACAGATGGTAAGGTGTTAACTCTCTGAATTCTCTCCCCCTTTCCTAGGTTTTGTTTGCTATCCTCAAAGCTTCTGTTGGAACTTTTAACTTTGCATATTTTAAGTTCACTGAGTTTGGCTTATAAAGGCTGCATAGATAGAATACCATGTGTGTAACTTGGATTCAACTCTTGTTTTTAAGCCCTCTTAGGTTTTATGTAGAGTTAGTTGGCCACAAAGGAGCAGGGGTGGGGGTGGGGGTGGCTTTGTTTGTCTTGGCCGCCAGGCTAGTTTACACTTGAAACGATCACACAGAAACTTTATTAATTAAAACACTGCTTGGCCCATTAGCTCTAGTTTTTTTATTGGCTAATTCTTACCTCTTAATTCAACCCATTTTTATTAATCTGTGTATCACCACATGCCAGTGGCTTACTGGGAAAGATTTAGCATGTCTGACTCTGGCGGCTCCATGGCGGCTCTCTGACTCTGCCTTCTTCCTCCCAGTATTTAGTTCTCTTTTCCACGCCTACCTAAGTTCTGCCCTATCAAAAGGCCAAGGCAGTTTCTTTATTCATTAACCAATGAAAACAACATATAAGCAGAAGAAACTCCTACACCAATGTGCTTGATGGGCTTACCTTGGAGTACCACATGGCTTCCTGCCATCTTGGCTGATGTCCTAGGTTCACATTAGAGTAATAATAACCATGTGACTTGCCAGCATCTTGGTAACCATGTGATTCAGCCACCATCTTTCTTAAGGCTCAAGAAAGGGCATGCTATGTGACTTCACTGCCATGTTGGTTACGGTGACCACATGGTATAAATCAACTAAGTCAGCACCCATAAAACAAAAAGACCACTTAGCCCTCTGCTTATCATTGTATCTCCCTGAAAATAGGCTAGGAGTTAACACCAGGCCTCCAAGATGGTTGTTTTGTTTTATTTTTCCTACATTAAGGAGGGAATGGCAGGTCTCCAAGATATTTTGGATTAGGATGGATTTTTGTGTGATGATTTTTGTCTTGATAATGAAGAATAATAGATAAGGACAAAACCATGAACAAGATCTATCCAACATACATTTGATAATCAAGGCTTATAAATTCTTAGTTATAATGGTTTATTCAAGCTAACAGAAACTGACTTAAAGATGTATATCTGACCACTTATGTCTTTGCTAATTTTGCTTGATTTAGCTATTTGGTAAAACTGAGTCATATTTTTTACTGACATTATTTTGTAAACTTGCATTATAAAAGAATCAAGAAAATGAGACTCCCATTTCTGTGGGCTATTATATATGGTTTAAAATTTATTTTGACACAAAAGGACCTTTAGTTCAAGAATTACAATTTTGAGGTTCAAACTTAACAAGGATAGAATTGTAAAATCCTAATCTTACAAAAAGAGTTACTTACTAATTATAAACTGTAAAAGATAATTAAGGGGGGCTGGAGAGATGGCTCAGAGGTTAAGAGCATTGCCTGCTCTTCCAAAGGTCCTGAGTTCAATTCCCAGCAACCACATGGTGGCTCACAACCATCTGTAATGAGGTCTGGTGCCCTCTTCTGGCCTGCAGGCATATACACAGACAGAATATTGTATAAATAATAAATAAATAAATATTTAAAAAAAAAAGATAATTAAGATATACAAGTTAATGGCCAGTCATGCTAAAGACAAATGTCATTTATTTAGAGGGAGACACCAATTTTTATCCCACATCGTATAGTATTCTCTGTATGTGGTCGAAGTTGAGCTTAAAACAAGTAAAGTAAAACAAGTTTAAAGTAAACTTAAAGTTCATTTAATGTAAAATAATACTCAAAATCAGGTATATTTTTTAAATTGGTTATAAAAGATTGAACGCTTGAGTAAAATGGATTAAATTTAAAATACACTTGCATGGCAGGAAACCCCCAGGCTCAAGTAGTTCCCTTGGATGGAGCCCCATCCCACCAGAGTTAGGTTGCAGGTTGTTCTCCTTACAGGACACAGATGTGTGGGAAAGAAAGTCCTGCCAGTCTGCTGCTTCCGTCTCTGACTGCGTAGGCCTGACCAGCTTCAGCAATGTGGACAACCAGGGAAAAAAATCTACAGAAAAGAAGAATTACTCTTTATGTCTCACGTGATTGAGACATGGATTTGCCTGCCCAGTAGAGGATCTCGGAGTCTGCACCCACATCCTAAATGTCTAACCAACACAGAGGCAACTAGCAATTATTCTGCACTAACTGACATATGAGATGCAGTGACCAGGGGAATTCGTACCTAAGCTACCACCTGACCAGTACTGGACCTGCACAATAGTTCAATGGTCATGCCCTTTACCCTGGCATTCAGTTCTTTCTCTTAGCAAAAGCTAATCTCAGGGTCCATACACTAACCACCCACGTTCCCCCGTTAGAGGAGGGTGTTAGAACTCTGTCATCAAAGTCACCTCTTTGGACAGTTACTCTGAATATCTAAGCAGTGTCATTGACAGTTGGTTTTTTATCTGGAAAGTCAACAAATTATTCTCTTCAGTGATAGGTATCCCAAGCCTTTAGACTCTTCAGGGAAGATGAGTTAGATGAAGGTGGCCTTCTCCAACCTGGGCTCACCTACAGTTCTTTGAGACTATAATTTAGTCTCTACGCAGATAGAGAGCTCCAGAATCAGAACCTGCACACTCCCCTTGAAACTTACAAGTATATATGTGTTGGTGGGGACGCTTGTGGAAATTTTCTAAGAAATTCCAAAAGTCAGTATTTGTTAAAGCTGTTTTATCTTGCTTTACAAATTATGCCTCTAAATAACCGATCTGTTTTTAAACAAAATGATGGTAAGAATTATGCTTACTGCTGTCAGTAGGAGTGACCTAGAGACTTGTCCATCGGCAGGAAGAGTCAAGGGTTAGCTTTAGCCTTCTTTGTCAATCCAGTGTGTGTTATGTGTAAGTTATTTATTACAGATTTGACATGACTGACTGTTCCCATCTGTTAGTCGAGTGTATGGAGAGAAAGTGTCATAGAGAATTTTTAAAAGGCTCTGTTAATAAGGTTAATTGTAGAAAACTATAAAATATGCCGGGCGGTGGTGGCGCACGCCTTTAATCCCAGCACTTGGGAGGCAAAGGCAGGCGGATCTCTGTGAGTTCGAGACCAGCCTGGTCTGCAAGAGCTAGTTCCAGGACAGGAACCAAAACCAGAGAGAAACCCTGTCTCGAAAAACCAAAAAAAAAAAAAAAAAAAGAAAAGAAAAGAAAACTATAAAATAGATTGTTTACTCTTGATATGGCAGTAATTTAGGATGTTCTAGAGAACTGCCTTTTGAAAAGAAAGCTAGGCAATCATTGTCTCTGGGAGTATTTTTAAATTGAAAATTAAAAATAATTTATTTGGAGAAAGTATAATTTAGAATTAAACTGTCTCTTTAAATAGCCTGACAATATAAAATATTTTTACTGCATAATCTTGGAATATAGGTATAATAATTTGATGCTAATAAAAATGGGTACTGTCATGTTTTTAAATACTAGATATGATCATTCTTATAAAGTAATAATCCAAATTTTTATTTTTTAAAAAATGTATTTATTTATTTTGATTTTCTGAGACAGAATTTCTCTGTGTATCCCTGGCTGTCCTGGATCTCACTCTGTAGACCAGGCTGGCCTAAAACTAAGAGATCTGCCTACTTCTCCCTCCTGAGTTCTGGGATTAAAGGCATGCACCACCACCCAGCAAAATTTCACCCTATCAAATTGTTTCTAACCAGAAATTTTGTTTTCCTGAGATACTCTGGTTTTGTTCATTAAATGATAATTGGTACTGTTAATATTCAAAACAAATATACAAAATTCATCATATATAAAAGCAAGGAATACCACTTAAGATACTTTCTGTTCAGAATCATTCCTTGGAGGCCAACTTTAACTGACTTCTTTTATGCTTTCAGCTGCTTGTTCCTTGTGTAGAAGTCTGATGTAAGCAAACAGCTAGAGTTACCTCATCCTTCTAGAGAACTCTGGCACATGGTCCAGCCAGTTGTACAATTGCATTTAACTCATTTACCTTAATGTAAGTTGTCCTCATGTAACTTTGTCTCTCAAAGTTCCCCACAAAGGTTTACAGTCCTCCTGGCTGGTGTTCTGGGTCTTGGCCAACTGCTGAGTTTTATCATGGCCTTGGATGGGCTCTCTTCTGAGATGCTCTGTTGTTCTCGTCAACAGGTCAGTTCAAAGCAGAAACAGAGAGATGGGCACCCCCAAACCCTTAAAAACAGTTTGGGTGACCTCAGAAAGGGGACTGATTAGCCATGGGCCACCAACTCATTCCTCTTCTTGTCACTCTAGACATTGTTTTTGGGACTCAGAACTAAAGCAGCCAGACCAAAACCTCCTTTGCATCAATTAACCTCTCTTTCTCACCAGCTCAGATCGGCTTAAACATCCTTCAGGACCAGCTCCCTGCCTGCTGCAGTACTCCACAATTAAAAGACCAGGTCTGACCTCTGCTGAGGAGGGGATCCAATGCTGCTTTCAGGCCAACAAATCCTACTGATTTGAAATGGGGCTCAAGGATTCAGGGACCAGGAAAATTCCTCCTGGTCCCCTCCCACTCTGGTTCCTCTCTAAGATCACTTCTTTCCTCCTTATTATCCTTGTACCCATGGTCTCACCCTGTCTTTTAAATGTTTTACTTACTGAATTTCCCTTATACCCAAATAAAATGTTCAGCAAACTTGCCCAATGTTTTTCGCCCTACAATAGCTCCATTTACTACCAATACAACTACAAAAAGACCTTTTAGATGCTGCGAGAAACTGACTAAAAGAGACCTTCATCCCTTTCACTCCAGTCCAGCTACAGTTCTTTACAGCACTCCTCTATTTTCCTCCGTTCCCTTCCTTTGATGCTTTGCACCTCCCTGCTGCTTCTGCTCACTCATTTTGGTGCAACAGCCCTGGCAACAGGACAGACACTGTCACCGTGAGTCAACAGGACAGACACTGTCACCCTGAGTCAGCAGGACAGACACTGTCACCCTGAGTCAGCAGGACAGACACTGTCACCCTGAGTCAACAGCATCAGTCACTGTCACCCTGAGTCAGCAGGACAGACACTGTCACCCTGAGTCAACAGGACAGACACTGTCACCCTGAGTCAGCAGGACAGACACTGTCACCCTGAGTCAACAGGACAGACACTGTCACCCTGAATCAGCAGGACAGACACTGTCACTCTGAGTCAACAGGACAGACACTGTCACCTTGAGTCAGCAGGACAGACACTGTCACCCTGAGTCAGCAGGACAGACACTGTCACCCTGAGTCAGCAGGACAGACACTGTCACTGTGAGTCAATAGAACAGACACTGTCACCCTGAGTCAACAGGACAGACACTGTCACCCTGAGTCAGCAGGACAGACACTGTCACCCTGAGTCAACAGGACAGACACTGTCACCCTGAGTCAGCAGGACAGACACTGTCACCCTGAGTCAGCAGGACAGACACTGTCACCCTGAGTCAGCAGAACAGACACTGTCACCCTGAGTCAGCAGGACAGACACTGTCACCCTGAGTCAGCAGGACAGACACTGTCACCCTGAGTCAGCAGGACAGACACTGTCACCCTGAGTCAGCAGGACAGACACTGTCACCCTGAGTCAACAGGACAGACACTGTCACCCTGAGTCAGCAGGACAGACACTGTCACCCTGAGTCAGCAGGACAGACAGGGTCACCCTGAGTCAGCAGAATCAGTCACTGTCACCCTGAGTCAGCAGGACAGACACTGTCACCCTGAGTCAGCAGGACAGACACTGTCACCCTGAGTCAGCAGGACAGACACTGTCACCCTGAGTCAACCAGTCACTGTCACCCGGAGTCAACTCTATGCCACTTTCTCTCACTAGCCTACTTTGTTTCTCCGGCCTCTGCTCCTCCCTATTCCTCAACATTCCCGGGAAATTGGTGCTACTCTGTAACCAAATCTTCCACGTGTAGCCCTCTAATAATTATTTCCCAAGTCTCTTCAGGAATACTGCATGGCAAATGCCTGATCGATCACAGCCAATGAAGTTAAGACTACATGACCAAAAGACCCCCTCTTCAGTGGACTAACCCCTCCAACAAAGACCTTTCTCAGCAGGAAACAGCTATAAGACCCTTGCTCTGCATTTCTTCTATCCTCTCAGAGTTAGGAATGATAGCTTCCCACGGAAAGACTACTCTTCCCTGCTTCCCTTATGGGGAGGGGCCTCAGCCCATCTTCCCCTGTAGGTATTTTAGCCATACTCACACGTGGGCAACACAGATGCCCCCTTGTCATGAGCAAATATAGTCCTGTCCAAGGTTAGACCATGCCTCTCATTCTGCCTTCTGCTACTCTTTGAGAATCTTGACAACGCTCAGTAGAAAACCTAACTAAATTAGTTCCATAAAAATCATTAAATTAATTTTGACCCATGATTGAATTAGAATTTCCAACATTTTCTGAAAATATTTCTGCCATTTTTTAAAACTATGTATTTATTTGGAGTCTGGCAAGTATAAAAATCAAAATATAGATCAACCCTTAAATAACGTTGAAGACTCTGTGTCCAGCAGTCTCAAACCTTCATTGAGGCTTAATTCTTTATGTAAATGTAAACAAGTCCATTTATCTCATTAGTGTGCAAATTTCCTTTTATTTTAACAAATGTTAAATATAAAAAGTCCTGTAAAAATTATTGCGCAAAACAAGTCATGAATGGAAGCCCTGTCCTCTGTGGTGCAAGATGATAATATCTGTCTCTTGCTTGAAGACTGATCTAGACAAGATGTCTGGCTGTGTTCATACAGCAGTCAGTGTGATAGTTCTGGGGAAATGGTTACAGCTACACTGGAAGGTGCAGGACATCTTGTCCCCCGAGGAGACTGAAGTGTGGGTGTCACAAGGAATATGAGCCCTGTGGTCAGAAACCATCTTTCTGTCTGACCTGAGAATGTCATTTACTCTCTCTGCTTCAGTTTCCCTCCCACCCCCCCACAGAGATTCCACCGTCCTCTAGAGATGACACATGATGAGCAGGGCTATGTGGAATGCTTAGTACTCTCCTGAACCAATATACCTGGGGCTTGTGCCTACTAAGAATCAGAGTTAACGCTGGACCAGTGAGATCACATAACCAAGGACATCCAAGTGGCCCTCACTAGGTTGTACAGGGGATCTTGGTGAGGTGAGTTAGGGCATCTTGCTATTATTTATATTGATTATTTCTGGGATATCTTTGGCCCCAGTACCTCCCAGGGAGTAGTTTTCCCCCTTTCTCAGTTGCAGAGCTCTGGAAGAAATCACAAGTCTAATGTGCAAACTCACCACAGAGACAGGGCTGGCGGCAAAGCAGGGACCTGGAGGTGACTGGATTTTAATTGGCTTTCGTGCAAGCACAGCACAGATTGGATGTGTCTGATATGGGTGACTTCTGTGCAATTAGGCAATTGATGCTGGAGACGATGCATTTGCCTCTGAGTTTAATTTGCTCTATTGTGCAACGTATGTAGCTCCACCAGCCTGCAAGGGATAGCTCCAAGCAGGAAAAGGCAGCCATCAGCAGCTTGTGTGTCTCTTTTTCTTCCCCTTCCCTAGCCTTCTCCTCTGACACACACAGCTGGACACTCAGAGTCCCAACATCAGGCTGGAGGTCCAAGTCTCACCTAAGGGAAGATATCCAGCCTCAGGCTCCCTATACAGTCTCTCTTGGTGACAGGATCACCCAAACTCACTGGGTCAGTTCGTTTTTGTCAACTTGACAAACTAAAGACACTTGGGAAGAGGCAACATAGGCTGAGCAACTGCCTCCATCAGATTGGCATATCTGTAGATGTTTTGTTGATTTCTTACTGATGGAGGATTGTCTACTCTATGATGGGTGATGCCGCCCCAGGCAGGTGGTTCTGGGTTGTATGTCTAGGCAGAGCAAGGCATGAGGAGCAAGTCAACTAGCAGCATTCTTCCATGGTCTCTGTTTCAGTTCCCGCCTCCAGGGTCCTGCTTGAATTCCAGCCCTGACTTCCCTCCGTGACAGAATGTGGCCCGAGAGTTGTGAAACAAACCCTATCCTTCCCAGGTCGCTTTTGGTCAACGTTTATCATAGTAACAGATACAAACCATCTCTCCAAATTCCAAAAATTACATGTGAACTTGAACCATCCTATTGAATGCTTTGCATCTTTGTTCTGAATATAGCTTAGTCTGTCAGACCCTGAACAGGTTCAAGAGCAGAAATCATTTGTGCCTGGGTGGTTGGTTTCTCTTTGTTTTTTATTTTGGGTGTAACAAAGTCTTGCTATGAAGCCCAGGCTGGTCTCAAACTCACTATAGAGTCTAGCTCTTCTCACACTCATGACAATCCTGGCTCAGTCTCCCAAGTGCTGGGATTACAGGTAAGAGCCACCATACCCTGTGTGTTTTTCTCTGTTTTGACCTGCACTTCTGTCATGATCAGGAAGTCTGAGAAAGGGCGATGGGACAGCAGGTCTTTGTGGCCACTGAGATCTTGTCCCATTCACTAGCTCCCTGGCTGTTCCCTTATCGAAGTCTTGAGATGCTGTAGGAAGAGATGGGCGTTCTCTTCACATTAGAAGGCCCAGAATGGAAAATTTAAGCACTCTGCATCCTCTACCTGGTCACCTCTTAACCCCCAACCTCTGTCTTTGCAGCCACACTCTGAATGTTCTCTCCCACCTCTTCTAATCTCCTCTCTAAGCATCTTCCCGTGGGTACCAGTGGCTTCTGACTCTGCCCTCCCCCAGGGATGCAGAGACTTGGGTTTCCTGAGTTGAGAGATAGATGCTGATTATAGACAGATACCATTAGCTCAGCCAAGTGTACATGTCACATAGCATCAGAAAATGTGTAAGCAGACATTGTACCAGTTGCCCAATGTCAACCTGCTGTGGTTTAGATGGGAAAGTTGTCCCCAGGCTCCTGTATGCTAACATTGGATCCTGATGGTGGCATTACTTGGGAAGGTTGTGGAGTCTTTGGAATGTTGTCCTAACCTGGTGGGTCCTTTGAGGCAGACCTTGGAAGGTTATACACATTTCTAGTTCCAGACTGACCTCTGCTTCCTGATGGGCCATCACAGTGTCACAATGGGACTCTACCATACACTTGGGCCACTGCTACCCTGGCGCCTATTGTGATTGGTTTTAATTGCCTACCTGGCACAGTCTAGAATCACCTGGGGAAAGAAGTCTCAGTGAGGAATTGGTTAGATCAGGTTGACCCGTGGGCATATCTGTGGAGGATTATCTTGATCGCTGATGTGAGAAGACTCAGCCCATGGTGGGCTGCATCATTCCCCAGGCAGAGAGGATCATGGAACTATAAGAGTGGAGAAAGTGAGCTGGGCGTGCGTGCCTTTATTCTCTCTCTGCGCTTGACTGTAGATGTAACTAGCTGCTTCAAGTTCCTGCCTCAATTTCCCCTCGGAGATGCATTTTTAACCTGGAATTATGAACTGAAAAAATCCACTATTGTTTTTTTCAGGCTCACAGCAATAGGAGTTGAAACAAGGACAGTGCCACTTTTTTTTTTTTTTTTTTTTGACAATACCACTTCTAGGTGCCTTCCCTGCCACACTAGACTGGAAACTCCTGAAGCCGTGTGCTGAAATCAACCCTCCCCACTTACACGATTTCTGTGAGGTATTTTATCACACAGGGAAAAGAAACTACCGTGCTCCCAGCCCTTATGTCAGGGTCAGTACCAGTGCTCCGGCAGAGGTTCCCCTGCTCTCTCTTGTACTCTGGGCGATCATAAGGAAGGCTACCACTGCACACAACCTGAGCTCGGTCTTAAGAGGTGAGAACTGGGATGCCAGAGCCAAGACCAGAGGCTAGAGAGCTAGGGTGAGGCCAATTCCAAGAGAGCAGAGGAGCCGTGTGAAGAGACTGCAACCCAGGACTCAGCTCAGTTCATTTGCTGATAGCATTTGGAGATGTGGGGTTGGGGGAGGGGGACCTGTGACCATGGGGCATCTTTCCCATGAGCCCACTTGCACTTCACACACACTTGGCTTCATAATGAAGTATTTTTAAGCCCTGGGAACGCTTGCGAGAAATCTAAGTTCAAAGCAGCCACAAATGGCCAAAGGAACATTGCATCTATAAATACCATGACATTTGTGACAGAGGCTGATACATTTATAGACTGAACACACATTGCGGAGGGACGTGTTTCTCAGGAAACTTCGAGCTCTAGGTGTTTTGTTGAAGCTGTGATGAGTGGGGCCCCCAGAATTCAGTGAGCATCTGAAACTTTCCCTGGGTGCCCACTCCTCTCCCCTCATGAGGGAGGTGCTCTCCTTCCCTATTACCAGAGCCCAGGCTCCTGATGAGTGGCAGGTGGGATTCCCACCTGGGCTGGGAGCTGCGTGGTGAGATGCGGACTGAGAACCACACCGGGACCTCCATCTGCAGGTCTCTCTTCCCAGTGCTTTGTATTCCTGGTCCCAGCACCTTTGTCCCAGGTGGGGTCAGAACCACAGGGAGAAGACATGCTGGCTGGGAGGCCCATGAGCTCTTAACCCCTTTGAGCCAATTCTCCATCCAGGCAGCTGACAGTTCATGGGTGACTTCCCACCTAATGTCTATCCTAATATTAATTTCTGTTTATTTGGTCTGATTCCCCCCGACTTCATAACCCTAAATAGCTCAAGCCACTGAACTGGGTTCTAGAATAGGTGGTCCTAGAACACCCTGCAGATGTCAGAATCCAGAAGCATTTGAGTCTTTTTGTATAAGATGGCCTGATATTAGCATAGGCACATCCTCCTGTGTGCCTTCAATCATCCCTGGTGTCGTTACAATGTGAACAGTCTGGTCTGTTCAGAACTGTGGTCATGAAGGGTCTGTAGTGCTTGGAACTGTTACTTTTCTTTTTTTTTTTTTTTTTTTTTTTTTTTTTTTTTTTTGGTTTTTCGAGACAGGGTTTCTCTGTGGCTTTGGAGCCTGTCCTGGAACTAGCTCTTGTAGACCAGGCTGGTCTCGAACTCACAGAGATCCGCCTGCCTCTGCCTCCCGAGTGCTGGGATTAAAGGCGTGCGCCACCACCGCCCGGCCGGAACTGTTACTTTTCATCTGTGATTGCCTGACTATGTGCACAGAGGACCTAGAGGAACAGGGGACAGGGCAGCTGTTAGGTAGGATGAAATAAACGGTGGTAAAGGTGGAGAAACTGAAGCCTGGAATTGCCAGGAAGTGGCCCAGGGCCTGCAGGCAGGCTGCATTTGACCAGACTCTGAACGGCAAAGTGAAAGATGAGATAATGCCCTGTTGGGGAATGTGGACAGAGTGTATGGACTCCCGCAGCTCTGACCAGGGCCACCGGTCACATCATTAACTCAGAACAGTCAGTTCTGCCATATAGTGCCTGATACTCTGCAGCAGGAATCTCTCAGAAACCCATTGACAGGAAGGGTTGTGTTCTAAACCCCCATTGCTGCCCTACAGGCTTCCAGATTCACCATCCAAAGCCTCCTCAGAGCCACCTTAGAATATCCCAGAGGGTGAGGGGAGGAAGAGGGAGAAGGAGAAGGAGGAGAAGGAGAAGGAGGAGGAAGAGGAGGAGGAGGAGGAGGAGGAGGAGGAGGAGGAGGAGGAGAAGAGGAAGGCAGAGGAGGAGGAGTAAGAGGAGGAAGAAGGGAGGGAGGGAGGGAGGGAAGTGATGAGGGAGGAGCCCTTAGTAACCTTTGGAGACTTGAAGCCTCCAAAAGGGTGCTTGGGTATCTAAGGCTGCGATGTCACAGTCTGCCTTGAAGGCCCTGGACTCACTTTTGGTGCAGTGTTTGAATAAACGTCCCCCACAGACTCACGAACTTAACCACTTGGTCCCCAGTTCATGGCCTTGTTTGGGAAGGTTATGGAGACTTTGGGAGGTGGAGCCTTCCTGGAGGAGGTCTGTTACTGTGGGAGGGGTGACTGGAGGGTTTATAGCCACCCACCCACCACCCACCCCCCCCACACACACACACAAAACACACACACACACACACACACACACACACACACACACCTCCTCCCTCCTCCCTGCGTCTGGATGAAAATGTAAACCAGCCAGCTCCCTGCTTCTGCCTTCTAGAACCAGAAGTCAGAATAACCTTTTTCTATCTAGAGTGGCTTTTGGTCCTGGTGTTTTGCCTCAGTAACAGGAAAGTAACACTTGGGGATCCTTAGCTTCTGATCCTTAGCTTCTGAGACTCTCAGAGGAAGTAAATCTTTCTCAACTCCTCTCCTAGGCCCCATGCACAGGCCTATATTAAAATAGCTTTAATAAAGTCAGCTTTGCTTCCTAATGGCTTTTCATGAAATATTTTTCAGTCTAAGCCATAAATCCTGCCTTGGCCTGAGTTGAGGTCATTCAAATCTTAGAGAACTCCTCAGGCTGCTGAGAGTGACCACATGGGACCGTGTTTCTGTCCCCTCACTGTTGACAGAAGTACTTTGGAAACTTGGTGTCAGGGCCGGAGTCTGACCCAGCATGCTGGTTCACCTCTGTCACCACAACCCTGTCTGGTCCAGACTTGAGAACTGGGGTGACAGCAGATCTTAGCAACCCAGGGGGCTTGGTTAGGCCTCTGGGGTGATTCTCATACAGAGTCAGGGCACAGCCACCTCCTGATCCTTCTGATCCTTCTGTCTTGATGTAAGGGACTAAGGCCACAAAGTGGAACTCAATACACGGAGTGCTAGCCTGCACAAAGCCTGGGGATCCATACCCACAACCACGTAAGCCAGGGATGGTGGTGTACACCTGTAATCCTAACGGAGATGGAAGCAGGGGATGGCTACATAGAGTTAGAAGCTAGTCTGGGATGCATGAGAGCCACCTTAAAAGACAAAATAAAACAAAGGCCACAAGGCATGTGGCTTCTGACCCAATGACTGGCTCCCATAAGTACTGAGTGCAAAGGGCCATGGTTCCAAAGGGCCCTGAGGACAGGGGGGCAGTCATGGTGGCACTGGACATAGAGTTGGGAGTGATGTCAGACCTGGGACTGGGCCCTATGTCCTGAAGGAGTCACCTCTCTTCCCTCCATTTGTGAAATAGCCCTCCCCTGAGGGCTGAAAGCCTTCCTGGCAGGATGGATCCAGACTCCTGGGGGAGGGCAGGGCCAGCAGAGAGGGATGGTGCCACCTGCTGAGCCCAGGGAAGACCCAGGCACCACAGGGGTCCTCTTCTGTTCATGGCACCTCCTTCCCATTAGCCAGCCTTCTGCAGCATTGCCCCCTCCCACCGCTACCCCTTCCTGTGACCCACTTCTTCTGGGCTTCTGCAGGGAGAGGCATCAGTCAGGGACAGGAGCCTGGAAGTCTCTCAAAAAGTGACACAAGCAGGGAGCACAATCCCCCCTCTGCACCCCACCCTTCCAGCCCCTGTTACAGGGACCCACGGGCTTCCTTCCCAAGACAGCCCAACCAATGGCCAGTGTATATCAAAGTTACCAGAAAAAAGAAAAGCCGCAGGTGAGTTTAAGATTCTAGAGGCCCAATGACCAAAGCTCACATTAAAATGTTGCAGACCAGAGCCAGGCTACCTTGAGCTATTTTTAGTCCCTTCGAAAACCATCCATCGCCCACCGTGTCCACCCTAACAACCTTGTGATTATCAAAACCTCTGAAATGTCTCCTCAGCAGACCACTGGCTTCCACTGACCCCTAAGCTAAGGATGCCGTCAAATAGCACCTGAGGCCTGTAGGGGAGAGCGCCCCACTTCGCTGTAAGCAACTGATACTAAAATCGCTTCTTGGGGGAGACATAGGCAACAGCTACCCCTTTCTCTAAGGTCCTAACGACTAACCTCATTTACAGGGGTGTGGGTGCTCCCCCACCAACGAGCTGCACCTAGAAAGCCTTTACCCAGCAGGAGTGTTGGCTTCCCTGCAACTGCAGAGAGGGAGTGTCAGCCCCTAGTCTTCTTCTGCCTGTATCTCTGGTAATTAGGGCAGATGTGCATACTGTAGGTGGTGGGAACAGTTGGCTCCACAGGGGAGGGCCCCTGGTCCCTCTGTGCACTCTGTGAGGGAGCAAATGGTCAACCTCTCAGCTGGGATGATCAGCCTTGGCTCTGGGTTCCCTCCAGAGTGAGAGCTGTTTGGGTGCTGCCACAAGTCTGGAAGCTAAGGTCGGGACAGGAAGGGGTGCTCCCTGGGGCCACCCCCTGATCACTTCACCCAGGGACTATGACAGTATCCGTCAGCCCTTGTGAGTGACCACAACAGAACGCGGGCTGTGAGGCCTGTGGCCTCCCTGTGGCTGTGCCTAGACACAGCCACGTGTCCACTCCTCAGACACTGACTATCTTCTAGGGTCTGGTACTAGGGGAAAAATGTTGGGGTTTTAAGTCTAGACTCCAGCTGGGTTCTCACCTCCTGTTCTTATCAATGCAGCCTAAGGCGGGGCAGTCCTGACCTGGGCTTCTGGTGCAGAGCCTAAAATCCACTCTCTACAGGCATAGGACAGACAGCTAGCATTGTGGACAGGTGTTGAGAAACTCTTCTGGGCATTAGCTTCAACCAGTTGTCCTCTGGGGGCGAAGCTAAGCTGCCACCCTGAAAGTCCTTCTGAGCCAAGGCCTCGGGCTTGGAAGACCTGGCTGTCCTATGTGGCCTAGGCACAGCTCTAACTGAGCCAGGCTCTGGCCTGGTGGAGAGCAGGGACCTGAGGCAGGAAGCAGAAAACCCCACTTTGCAGCTGCCCCCTGAGAATGGCACAGAGAGCCAAGAGACTTTGATCACCCTCGAAGCAGCCACCAAGGCCTCAGGAAGAGAGGTTGACTTTTACCAAGATGAGAAGGCAATCGCAACAGAGCCTGGAGCTTGGAGGACTGTCCCAGAAACCTCTGGGCTTCAGTGTGGCTATCCTCATACCATACACAGCCGAAGAAGGTCAGCCCCAGGATGATAGTGAGATTGGCCATTCTAGCGATCTAGGAGACTTGATCAGAAAGCAGGGTTGTGCGGGGAACCCCACTGAACAGTTTCCCCAACCCAGGCAGAGTTCCAGAAGACTGCTAGGAGACTAGGAGAGCAGGATTGTGGGAGCCCGAGGCTAGGATGGTTCTCAAGATCATCTGAAAAGGAAGCAACTGGATCCATAAACAAGAGAACGTTCTAGACAAGGCCTTGTCCAAGTGCACGGTGCAGAAATAACCCCACCCGACAAAACCTCTTTCAATTTGGCCATCTTCTCCTCCTCTGTGGTGTAGTCATTTTTTCACACGATTTTAGAAACAAGAGTGAACCTGTCAGTAATTACAGCTGAGTGTCGGGCTCCTCCTGTCTGGCATGTGTGGGACCCTGGGTTCTGTCCCACAGCACTGCAACATAAATAAATAAAAGGTCACCCAAGCAACAGGTGTAAGGCAGGATAGTCCTAGCAGGTGGGGACATATGGCTGCTGGCTTATCTGTGTAATCAACAAAGTCCTGGGAGACTCTTATTTGAGAAAGATCCCTGTTACCTGGAGCAGTCTATGCCAGATCCCAGAGAGACTCTTACGTGAGAAAGGTCCTGTTGCCTGGAGCAGTCCATGCCAGACTCCAGAATTTGCCATCACAGATGTCGATGCTGCCATCTGTAACTGATTCTCCCCCACAGCGTCACCTGACCATAGGCCCTGCCATTGAGCTCTGCCCCCATCACACACACAGGGGAAGGAACTGTCCCGCAATCCACCATGGAGCTAGTTTGCAGAGAGGGGTATCTGGGGAAGGAAGAATGAAGCTTTAGGCTGGTGCCCCATTTTGGGTTTTATTGATAAAGTGTCTCACACAATAGCCTGGACAGGTCTGGAACACACTATGATGCCCAGCTGGCCTTAACTTTCAGTAATCCTCCTGCTCCAGCCTCCTGGGGGCTAGGCTCACAGCCGTGAGTCACCACGTGGGGTTGTAAGGTAGGAGACTCTAAAAGGTTCTGTTTTGCTCACATGGACTCTATTTTTCCCTAGCCTCAGATTAACGAAATCTGAATAATGGGCTGCATGGTTTGGGTGATTCCTGCCACGCCCTGGGCGGCTCCTGCCACACCCTGGATGATTCCTGCCATGCCCCTGGACAACTCCTGCCAGTTTCTGCCACACCCTGGGCAGTTTCTGCCATGCCTTGGGCAACCCCTGCCACGCCCTGAAAGGTTCCTGCCACATCCTGGGTGGTTCCTGTCACGCCTTGGACCTGCCATGGTCTTCTTTGAACAATATAATTTTGAACAATATCCAATTCTCTACTGAGGTCTAAGGAGAGAACTTCACAGGGCAGGTACCTATGGAAGTTCTGTGGGAACAGGCAGACAGCAGGAGGCCCTAGGAGACAGCAGCATGTTGAAGCACTTGCTGGTGTTAATTTCCTTTCTGTCAAGAAGGAAGGTGTGGCTGGGGAGTGGCTAGTGGGTTAAAAACTTGCCGTGCAGGCTGGAGAGATGGCTCAGAGGTTAAGAGCACTGGCTGCTCTTCCAGAGGTCCTGAGTTCAATTCCAGCAACCACATGGTGGCTCATAACCATCTGTACTGAGATCTGGTGCCCTCCTCTGGTGTGAGGACATACATCAAGGCAGAATGTTGTATACATAATAAATAAATAAATAAATCAAAAAAAAAACTTGCCATGCAAGCATGAGGGTCATAGTTTGATCCCCAGAACCCAAATTTAAAAAAAAAAAATTCAGGCCAGGCATTGGTATCACATTTTAATCCCAGCACTTGGGAGGCAGAAAAAGGCAGATCTCAGTGAGTTCGAGGACAGCCTGGTCTAAAAAACGAGTTCCAAGACAGTACCTGTCTCAAAACACCAAAGCCAAAACAAACAAACAAACAAAACCCCAACAACAACAAAAATCCTATCACAATGGCTGCAACTTCTGATCCCAGCACTGGGGAGGCAAAGGCAGGCAGGCCAGCATACAGCCTGCTCAAAAACCAAGGTGGATGACATCTAAAAAATACCTAAGTTTGAGTTAGCCCCCAACACACACACACACACACACACACACACACACACACATACACACACACACACACACAGAGAGAGAGAGAGAGAGAGAGAGAGAGAGAGAGAGAGAGAGAGAGAGAGAGAGAGAGAGAGAGAATGTTCAGAGAGCAGAACACACACACCACTGCTTATTTAAGATTTTTGCAGAAAGGCCCAGAGAGACGGTTCAGCAAGTTAGAAATCTTGCTGCTATTGCAAAAGACCTGGGGGCCATTACCAGTGCCCACATTCAACAACTCACAGCTGCCCATCATCCCAGGCCCTGCACTCACATGGTTCTCTCTCTCTCTCTCTCTCTCTCTCTCTCTCTCTCTCTCTCTCTCTCTCTCACACACACACACACACACACACAACACAAGCACATAATATAAATTTTTAAAAGATTTTACAAAAGCTAGCTAGAGGTTGTATCACAAACCTACAGTCCCAGCACTCTGAAGCCAAAGCAGGGACAACAGAAACAGATTTTATATAAAAGGTTTTGCTATGGGAAGGGCTGCTAGCTAAAACACAGCAGGAACAGTTGTGTGGGCCTCTCAGATAAGTAACAGGTTCTTCTTCTTTTTAAGCCTGAGTTTGTCCTGTGCAGTACTGGGACATGCTCAGACTAGGAGAATGGGATCCTGTCATTGTTCACTGGCCTCATGTGGCCACCTGGCCCCAGGTCTGCTCTGGGCAAATGTGATACGGTTGTTCCTGGGAAGACGTGAACAAATGTCTATTGGCCCAGATGAGGGTGCATGACAGACCAAAGAAAGGATCCCACCCATGTCTTATTTGTTGAGCTGGCTTACCTGGGCTTATTCACAGACTTAAGACGCCTTCACTTAAAGGCATCCCTGAAAAACCCACCCCTGGGTGACAACTGGAGTTCTTTGTACAACTTGCAGGCAGTTCCACCTGAGAGTGTCCACTTCCCAGCACTCTTTGTTGCCCTTAAATTCTGTGCAGGGCCTTGTGAATCTCAAGCATTTCTTGTGCCATGAGCCTGCGTCCCTCCTGTCCAGAGGAGAAAGCTTCGACCTGAAGTAGCTACACAACAGCATCCGCCTCTGGAGTGGGTTTGGTTCTTTTTGGGAGCTCTGCTGGCCCTGAGTGGGTCTTCTGCAGGCATCTATGAGAGCGGGTTTCACCTGCTCCAGAGATGCAGCGGATGGACCATTTCTGCAGCTGTCAAAAGCACTCGCACAGCCGTGTTCCAGAATGCCCAGTGTCTCAATAGCCAAATCAAAAGCGTCCTCACGCACTCAATCACCCAGATCCTGGCAGCAGGAAAGGCGAACACCTACCTGGATCATTATGGGTCATTTTCCTGTTCTGAAGAGCAGGTTCACTGTCCCTGCTGTAGCTCAAACCACCAGCTCAGCCCATTATGCGCTTTGCTGCAGTCAAATCATTTTCCACGAGGAAAGGCACTAGCTTGACAAGTTTACCATCCCCTCCCCCACTCAGAAAATATCCAAGTTTCTTATCAGTTCTCAGTGGAAGGAGACAGCTTCCTAAATCCTGCCATTCAGTGGTAGGAGAGTGAGGCCAGCAAGCACAGGGGATAGTTTAGGAACCTGAGACTCCATTTAGCTTGCACGGTGCATACATCCCTCTCCTAACAATGTGCTTGGCAATCTGCTAGCAGCCTCTGCTCCCACCTGCATCGTGCTGCGTGCAAACTCCCCATAGCAACACCTGGAGGCTTGCTTTCTCCTATGTGTGTACCACCAAGAACCTGGGAATGCCTGACCTCAACCAGAAGAGGGCAGTTTCCATGAGTTTTCGTAGCTATGAGGAAAAGCAGGGCCCCAGTGCCTGTGATCAAACTTCTGCCCCCCTGGGCCGCCCCCCTGGGCTGCCTCCCAGGCTTGGTGACCAGCAGAGATCTGACCATGACCTTCCCATCCACGAGCTTCTAGTCCTGAACTCTGATTCCCATGCTCCTCGGGAGCCTCACAGTCCCTCGCTGAGCTACCTTAAATGAAAAGCTTAGCTGGATAGTTGTCCCCCAGGGCGTTAGGTTAATTGTGGTCATTGTTCATGCCCTCTGTCCCAAATGGCTGTTTTATTTAGGATTTCATAAAATATGTAGATGTTTGTTCCAAAAACGACTTACTGCTAAGGCTGATCGTAATGTCCAGGGATGAACTAGAAAGTTCTTCTGAGGCCGTGGTCCCCAGTCTTCAGCCAGTCTATTCAAGAGGGGTTTGCAGTGTACAGCCAGATGCTGGGCTCCAGCTGTGTGCCTTCCAGAAGCCCTTGTCAGAATAGCCAAGGTCTTTTTTAAGAAATGCTGCAGGGCTGGTGGGAAATCTGACCAGAGAGCTACTTTATAGGGGTCTTGAAGAACCCCAGCCCCACCTGGCCACTAGCAGATGCGCAGAGAGATTCACATCCTGCCCCGCAGTTGCTGTTCTAATCTTCCCATCCCACCCGGCCCCAGCCTGCTCCTTGACCCTTCATCAGCTCCGATCACCCACACCAACAGGCACTGAAAAGCACTCTCCAGTCAGGTTGTTCCCTTACATGACATCCCTGAACCCCTTTCCTGAGTTCCCAGGATCCAGAACCTCCACACCCAGAGGAACCAGCCAGGAAGCTGGGATGAGCTGTCCCATTCACCTGGTAAACATGTGCCAACCCCTCTTCACTCGGCACATCTATACAGTGAGAACATGGAGGCTGTGAGGCGAGGGAAGAACAGGTAGCCTGCTAATCACTGAGAAATGAGTTCCAGAAATATCTGTGAGTCACTAGCTCTAGGGACAGAGACTGTGTGGTGGGAAGGGTTCCCTGCCCCCCAGGGGCTAAGGCCCCAAGTTTCTTGGGGTAGGAAGTTCTCAGTCTGGGAAGAGAGGACTCGGGTGTGGGGAAAGAGTGCTGAGGGTTGGGGTGGGGGAGGACTGAGAATGTGGGGGGAGAGGACTGGGATCTGGTGAGGGAAGACTAGGGTGTGGGGGGAACACTAGAGATGTGGAGGGGGACGACTGGAGGTCTGGGTTTGTACAGGTCTCTTAGTGAGTCCACTCACATTCAGATCTGCTCATTCAGAGAGCAGGTCTGGGAGCTGTAGGGGATTGTACAGCAGAGGCTCAGGATGTGATCCCCACACTCATGTTAGAAATAACCCCAGGATGCACCTCTCTCAGCCAGTCACAGTCTGCTGTTTATTGGGGGGGGGGTTGTTTGTTTGTTTTTGTATTGCTTTGAGATGGAGTCTAATGTAGCCTGAGCACGCCTCAAACTCACTCTATTGCAGGGATGACCTTGATTTTCTGATCTCTTACTTCAACCTTCTGAAGTTGCTATTGTGGGTCACCGTATATGGAGGTCCCTGCGGCTTTCCAAGAGTACCCCAGCTATTTCCTGAGGGTTGGTCACCAGGCAGGAGGAAGGCAGGCAGGCTGGCTCAAGCTACCCTTTTCAGCCACTTCCTCAGAAGCTCCACCCAGTAGCATCCCCTAGTCTAGGGCTATTTCACTGTTTATAGCAGTGCAGGGGGTTAGGCCCTGCAGAGGCAGCTGCTAAGTATTGCAGGCTTTTAGCTGAACAGCAGGCCAGCCCAGCCCAGTGATCTTTTATCATGGGAGAGAGAGAAAAAGAGAAAGAGAGAGAATACTTACATATACTTATATATTGTATTATTATATGTATGTATTTTCTCTGAACCCAGGAGACAATGACCACCCCCAAACAGCTGCAGAAATTTCTCTTCCTGTGCCTCCATCTCCCAACCCCCACACTGTGGCATGCTTCCCTGTCCATCCCTTCTGGGAGCTTGCTTGCTCAGTGCTGGCCACTGAGGCTGACAGCTATTAAGAGGCACAGCAGGACTCACCACAGTCAGAGCTTCCAATCCCAGGCTCTTGAGCTGCCACTGTCACAGGGGTGAAGTGGGGGGGGGACGGCAGTGGGCACTGCCCTGCTCCCCACCGAGCTTGAGTTTCAAGAAGTGTGACTTTTGTCTGGACACTTACCTTCGAGAATAAATTATTGCGTCCAGGACTTCCTCAATGGGGATGGAGAAAGCTGAGAGAAAAATGTGCGAAGAAGAGCAAGTGAGAACGTGGAAGGCATGGAGGGCTCACTCAAGTTCTAGAACTTTCCACGCTGACATCTCAGCCCTCTCCATCAGCACACATAGCAAGTGGGCTCCATGCCCATTGCACAAAGAGAGCAGAGGCCACGGGTGTGTAGGACGCTGAGCTCAGAGTTGGACCTTTCCTGATTCTGCCACACCAAACTAACAGGAAGCTGCAGCTCCCAGGACCACAGTGGGTGCACCAGCAATACGAACCCATAGATACCTGGCCAGAAGATCACGTGTCTGAGATCTCGGCAACACATCAGAAGTCACAGTCATAAACATCCTCTGTATCAGTGTCCTCCCCTTTCTGGGAGAAACAGATTCTTGCCTTTGTTATTTAGGAGTTGAGGCTGAAGATGTAGCTCAATCCATAGAGTACTTGCCTAGCACTGCATAAACTGTCCATGGGGCCACACGTCTGTAAGCCCTACAAGGTTATTCCTGGTTACATAGCAAGCCTGAGGACACTTGAAATTCTGTCTTAACAAACAATAAGAGCTGGTGTGTGTGTGTGTGTGTGTGTGTGTGTGTGTGTGTCTTAATCTACCCCTAGTTATGCCTTCCCTCACTTCCCACAGTTCCAACACATTGGAGGCAGACCCATCAAGTTCACACTCTCCATTTTTCTTGTATCCTTTCTTCTGGGATTCCCCTTCCCCACGCCTTCACCCACCCACACCCACATCTACTTGCTTCCATCTGGTTCTTTCTAAGTCTGAGGACCTGCATACTGGGTGGAGGAGCAAGACCCTGACATGGGGTGGTTCCCACTCAGTATGCAGCTCCTTGGGCCACCGTGAGAGCATCACCTCACCCCTGCCACAACCTTTCCCCTTTGCACTGTTTGTTCCCAGGGCTCAGCTCTGGCCCAAACAAACACGTTTCTGAATCTCTTCAAATAATATCAAGCTTCATTCAGCCATGGCTTCCCATTTCCTCCAGCCTTGCTACATATACTTGCCCCCTTCCCTCTCTGCCACCTGCCTGTGTGCACCCCACTCCACCCCTGCCCACTATTTTCCCTGTTTCCCTTTCCTGCGGAGGTGACTCTGATGCTTCCCTGGATCCACCTGGTGCCTCCCTTTGGAGTGGTTCCTCCCACCCACCCCACCACCTCACCCCCAGGGTGGTTTTCCTATTACTGCACACCCTAGTATGGTTTTAAATTCCTCCCCCTCTGTCAGAATAAGACAGAGTAAGACCTATCACAATCCAAGTAGCTCCCTCTTGATTTTCCATCCAAGCCAGCATTTGATAAATATGTCATGAAGGAAGATGGACATCCTCCTGGGGTGTCTCTGTGCTTAAACTAGAGAAACAACCTCCATTATCGTGGGTTTTTATGGGCCAATGTCGACTCTGTAAGTATTCCCAAATAAAGCCAGGTCTCTCAGGGAATGCCCATGGCGAGGAGAAACAGTCACTCTGAGTGACAGACCTGAGGACCTCCCAGTTTTCGGACATTTATTGCTTGTCTTTAGCAAAAGATTGTACCTTACTCTGAGGTGTTATTGACCAAGCACTCATAAAGAGTTTCACTTGTTTCTACCAGAATTTCTCCCAAACAGCATCTCGTTTTATGTGTCAAACCAGGACACAACCCTCCTTCCCCAGCTAAGTGAGAGCTATACTTGCAAACAGGGTCGTTCTTCAGGTCAGTCCCAGCATCCTGCCCTGAGGCTGCTGACACTACTCCTCTGTCTTTAAAGACAATTTAGCCAGTTCTTTTTCTCCTCAATGAGTTTGAAGCACTTAAGAGAAGATCCCAGGCTGGGAGTTACTGTCTTAGCTCATGACTTCAAGGGTTTCAAACTGCAATATCAGGGACTTTTCTGTTTTTATGGCCCCACTTCTCAAAATAAGTGGGAGCCGAATCCCCAGCCCACATCACCCACCCACGACTAGGGCCTCAAGTCAGAGGCAGCACCAGATTCTGCATGCAGTATGTGTGACTTGACCCCAGACATTTCGCCTGTGAAGAATTAAGACAATTCAGCAATCACTGGGTCCACAGGGCCAGACTTGGGTAGAGAACACAGGCAGGGACTTAGAAGAATGGCACTGAGTCAGCTTTTATGAAAAACCTTTGAATAAAGAGATGGCTTTGTGATCACAACCACTGGCTGCACTTGCAGAGGACCCAGGCTTAGTTCCCAATACCCACTCAGTGGCTCGCAGCCATTAGGGACTCCAGTTCCAGAGACCTGATGCCCCCTTCAGGGATCCATGGACACTGGGCATGCACATGGTACACACACATCCACGCAGATAAAATACTTGTACACAGAAAATAAAAGTGAATCTTTTTCACGAAGAAAGAAAGGAAGGGAGGGAGGGAGGGAGGGAGGGAGGGAGGGAGGGAGGGAGGGAGGGAAGGAGGAAAGGAGGGAGGGAGCTTGAGCAATGGAGTGATCAATCCAGCCACTGCCTACCACATGCCTGGGCACCTGGATCCCACAACAGGCCATCACAGGTGGACACTGTGTCCCGACACCCCACTCCATGTGACCAGGGCCTGGGGACCAGCAGTTCTGCTCACAGCAGTCAGGGTATGCTGAGTGGTTACCCAGAAGAAGTGGGATGAGCAGGGTGTTTCCAGGGAGATCCAGTCCAAGCCAGGCTTGCAAGGCAGCTAAGACACCACTGTAGAGGTTTCAAAGCAAACCATGCAACCTGGAGTCTGGGGTGCTGACATATGACACCAGACAGAGCCAAGGAGTGGGCACTGAAGGGATCAAGACAATTCTTTCATTGAGTCTCCCTTTCCTTGGTTACTCTAAGACAACCCTCCATGAGGATGTAGCCCTGGTCACCTCCTAAACCACCCTCCTTGTCCTACCTCTCAATGCCTCACAGTGGAAGTTTAAACTTCTCCCCAAGTTTTAGAAGGGCCAAGTCAGCTCAGCATGGCAGTGTGGAGGGAAGATGGAGATCAGAGGCTCAGGGTTACCTGCTTCCAGGCAATGGGCTGAAGATCACAGGGTGCGCTAGCGTCTCTCAGATGTCCACTTGGGAGAACTAGAATCCACCTCACCACACAAGACACTGTACCCCCAAATTAACTCAACACAGAGTGTCGACTTAAAAATGCAAGCTTGACCTGTCAATCTTCTCAAAGCCAAGAGAGACAGAATGTTTCTTAGATGGGACATACAAAAAAACAAACATAGTTAAATTTGAGTTTATTAAAATTAAAAACGTTAACTACTGAAAAGTCATCATTAAGAAAATAAGCAGCCGGGTGGTGGTGGCACAGACCTTTAATCCCAGCACTCGGAAGTCAGAAGCAGGCAGATTTCTGTGAGTTCGAGGTCAGCCTGGTCTACAGAGTGAGTTCCAGGACAGACTCCAAAAACTGCACAGAGAAACTTTGTCTTGAAACCCACCCACCCCCAAAAAAGAAAGAAAATAAGCAAAGGGGCAGGAGAAATGGTTTAGCAAGAGAGCACTGGTTACTCTTCCAGAAGACCTGAGTCCAGTCCCCAGAACTCACAGGGTAGCTCAAAACCACCTATAATTCTAGTTCCAGGAGGTCTGATGCCCTCTTCTGGCCCATGTGGGCACTGCACAGATGTGGTACCTAAACATACATGTAGGCAAACGCCCATGTACATAAAATAAAACAATTTTTAATTATTAAGGAAAATAAGGCAAGCAACAGACTACAATAAAATAATCATGAAATATGTACCCAAGAAGAGACTTCTGTCATCTCCTGTAAAGATTTTCATGAGTTTGTACTAAAAAGAAGACCCATGCTGGGGTTAATCTTAACTTTTGATTGGTCAGGATCTGGAATGGACTAAAGACACATCTTTGGGCGAGTCTGGGAGGGTAGGCCTTGGAAGGACTAACTGAGGCAAGAAACTCCTTCCCCAGAGTGGGCATCAGCTTCCTGCTGTGTTCCAGAAAACTTAGAGGTCCCAGAGAAATCAGGTCTCACTTGCTGGCCTTGTACCTCGGCACTGAGTGTCTTTGACATGCTGCCGGTGCTATGTCCTCTTTGGCTTCAGGTTCCATCATGGATTAAAGGCCACCAGACCTCCAGGAATCCTCCAGGCCTTCAGCACCAGACTGGGGTTGCAGAGGTGTCCAGCCTCATGACTGAGCGGGCACCAGGTTCTCAGCTTCTTCAGCTTGCAGGAGCCCCTGTTGTGTGAGCCAGCTTAGGGAGTGCCCTTTATAGCATATATTCATTGTACCTGCTCCATTCCTCTGGAAACTCCTGATATAGGACCCAAGTAATCGTAGCAGGGACCCAAGGAAACACAAACAGCCATGGGCAGCAGGTTGACCCTTGTTACTACTCCAAGCATCTGCTGGATTCCAATTGGCTCCTGTCTTGATTAATCAACCACTGGCACTCATCCTCTGTCCACAGAGTCGTCCATGGGATCATTTCTCTTTCCTGTACCCTGAGGGCCATCAAGAGCTCTCCCTCCCATCAACAGTGAGACCATCATGTTCCTGTAACACAGACAGTTCAACTGGGAGAAGACCCAGCCAGAGTCAGACAGGGATAATTAATTGGCTTCCCTGAGAAGAGGAGTGAGAGGTCAACTTTTACCCGGCTGGACATGATCTGAGTGGTCAGAGTCCCTGAGTGAATAGGGAGAAGCTTGCCGTGCCCCAGAGTGAGCCCGCTGAGAATGGATGAGACAAAGAGAGAACCAAAGTCACGAGGGCGGCTAGACAACTCCCTAAGGTGGAACGGAGTACCTAGATCAACCTAGCCTGAAGCCTGGTGCTGGGCTGCAGAAGAGAGCCACACATTCTTGCCTTCTCTTTGTTCATGTGCCATTTTTAGAGCCACTCCAGGAAGAAAGGACACCAACAATCTAAGGAAAGGGTCCCATCTAAGTCTAGATACATGAGTCAATGGTTTTACTGGGATTAAACTCAGGAGCAATGGCAAATCAAAGCAGCTACATCAACAGAGAGTCCCAGTGGGTGGCTTATGGGTATCTATATCACCAAGAAGTACTACCTGCACCCATTAGTGACTTAACTCAAGTAATCTCAAGGTGGAAGGGACCTTGTGAGGCTGTCATAACGCTCCGGATACTTGTGAGCACCCTGCACCCACATCCATGAAGGTAATGTAAACATCAACAATCTCATGACGGTCTAGTGTGGAGCATCACAGCTACTGAGACTCAAGGTGGCTAGAGTCACATCCAACCAGAAGAACAGCATTTGGTGTATGCATCTTTGTAATGTGGCTTCACAGAACTCCCTACTGGGGGACTAAGTCTGTCTCTTCTGTACATTAACTATCATTTATCTTTGATCTGCCTGTCATTTTCTATCCACACATCATCTGCATGTCCATCCAACTATCCACACATTATCTATGGGGTCTGTCTTGCTATGCATCCTTAAATTAACTTAAATTAGCTTGCTCAGGGCAAGCATCCCCAGGAACATAATAAACAAGCAAAAATGCCTTAACTTTGCCTTGGGTGCCGTCTCTCCTGGTGCCTGACCTCTGGTCTTCCGCCACTGACTCTCACTCAGATTTGTTTCCCAGTGCTTTCTGGAAGCTTCTCCCCATTGACTGGTGACATATGCAGACTCAGAAGAGTTATGTGCCTGCTCTGGACCAGGGCCTCCCAGAGTGACCCACTTCCTCTCCAATTCTGGAACAAGCTGAATTCACCAATTAATCTTGGTGCTTGTTGGTACCTCATCCTCTCCTGGCCCCACGGAGAAGGGCAGCATGGCCACCTGGGAATCTTCCAGACTTGCAATCTGCAGCTCTTGCAGAGTGGTGAGGGTAGGGGCAGCCTCCAGGCTGAGGCATCATGGCAGAAACTGGGCCTGGGTGCTTGAGGTCAGGCATCTACTTCCCTCTCAGAGGCACCCCCCTGAACTGGGACAGAGGGTTCTCGCTAGGATCCACAGTATCTAGGAATCAAAAGAAGGACACCCTCAGGAACTGCAAGGCCTTCCAGCAGCCATCTCCGTTGAATCTGGATGATGATGAGAGGCAGGAGGTAGCCCAGGATCGGGACTGGGCTGTCCAGAGATACCCACCCAAGAGGGCAGGTCGGGACTGGGCTGTCCAGAGATACCCACCCAAGAGGACAGGGTCTAGGATCAGATAACTGGCGGTTCCCAGGGTCACCATGACCACCACCTGTCTCCTGTACCTCCTCTAGATCCCTGCCTTTCTGGGTCAGAACATCCCTTTGGGTCTGATCTCCAGTGAGGTTTATGGCAATATCTCAGGCCCAGGCTCCTCCAGGGGCCTGTGTGGTGGGCCAGGCAGACAGTGACCCCTGGATACCAGGAGAACACAGGGGCTGCAGGCAGCTTTCAGTGTGAGACTCCAGAAATGGCTGGCAGTTGGGCTCACCAAGAAGGCTTCCTTCAGGCACCCAAAATTCAGCCTCGCATAGAATCACATTCTACTCTTGTGGGTCAGAACCACATTCCCTAGGAGTGCTGGGAACGTACAATTGGTTCCGGGGCTCATCCTGCCCTACTCTCCTTCAGAGCCCCGTTGCCCTGCAGTCTCTCCATGCCCTCACCTGGGACTTGCGACTGCTCTCCTCCAGTCCACAGGGTTGCCTGCTCTGAGGTGCCACAGCACACTTGGTTGGCAACATTTATCTCCATGTTGGTACTCAGCCCTCAGCCATAGAATAGAGGGAGCCCTCTCTCAGAGTCCTGGATAGGAGCTGACAGGCAGAACTAGAACCACAACCCACAGTCCTTGATCTGTTGGAAGGGAAATCCCCATGCCTTGCACCCTGACCATTTGGGAGAGGCAGCCAGCCCAATAGTGAACAGACAGCACTGTTTTCCAGGGGACCTTCCCTGGAGCTGAAAATCCTATATTATCCTCAGGATGTCATGGGAACTTGCGATCAGTGGACAAGGGGGAAGACTTATGACCTGCAGGTACAAATTCCCCTCGGGGAGCCTGCTCCCCCATTTCTGCCTGCAGTAATAATGACTGTGACCCTTTGGGGTATGGTGGTATGGGATGGACCAGTGGGCACAGCATGTTTTGCCTGTTGTCTCACTATGGTGACACAGTTGGCAAGCAGGAATTGACGCCACTAATGTCACCTCCACCAGAATCGCCATCTTTGCAGCTCTCATAACTTACCCAAGAGATGAGGCTGTCACTGCAAACCTTATAAAACATCCAGAGCATGTGAATGGATAGCTGGGGTGTATAAGAAAGCAGACTGACGGAAATGGGAGGCTGGAAAACTTGTTTTTTCTTTCTCATTTTCTCAATAAAAAAAAGATTAAAAAAAAAACAAAAAGAAAGCAGACTGAACAAGCCTTGAGGAGCAAGCCAGTAAGCAACACTCCTCCACGGTCTCTGCTTCAGTTTCTGCCTCCAGGTTCCTGTCTTGAGTTCCTGCTCTGACTTTCCTCAATGACAGACTGTGATGGGGATGTGTAAGCTAAATAAACCCTTTCCTCCCCAACTTGTTTTTGGTCATGGTCTTTATAACAGCATTGGAAAGCAAACTAGGACAGCATCTATTTATCTCTCCACCTATTGTGCAGTCATCCCTCCATCTACTCATTCGTTCATGCATCAATTAGGTCTACTCATCCGTCCATCCACTCATCCGACTAACCGCCCATCCATCCACTCATCCATCCATCCACCCATCCATCCATCCATCCACTCATCCATCCATCCACCCATCCATCCATCCATCCATCCATCCACCCATCCATCCATCCACTCATCCATCCATCCACTCATCCATCCATCCATCCACCCATCCATCCGTCCACCCATCCATCCATCCATCCATCCATCCACTCATCCACCCATCCATCCATCCATCCACTCATCCATCCATCCATCCGTCCGTCCGTCCATCCATCCATCCATCCACCCATCTGTCCGTCCGTCCATCCATCCATCCATCCACATGCCACTCATTTGTCTATCTACCAATCCATCCAATCTGTTGGCTCTCAATTCTAACTCTATTGAACCCTATGCCTGTCAATCATCTACCACTTATGCTTGCTCCTCTGAGTTCTTGAAGAGTTGTGCTCCATTACAGACCCCCTCCCAGATAGCCTGGCCTCTACCACAGGCTCAGCAGCAATGCCTGCCCTTCCTTCTGGACAAAGGCACTGACCCATGCAAACACACTGCTGCAGACATTCTGTCACGTAACTTGAGTCCTAAGTCCTGGAACCAGATCCTCACTGCTCCCCAGCTGACTTCAAGGGCCTCTCCCACATTCTGGCCCAGACAATAGTCCTGCTCCTAGGTTTTCTGTGGAAAATAGACTGGCTTCCACCAGCCCCAGGGGCCCATATATCCAAGGGAGATGCTGGTGCGACTGGACTGCCACTGGCCTTTCTCAGAAAAGGCTTCTGTGGTGGCGGAGACAGATCCCCCTTTGTTATCAGGTTCAGGAGTGATGGCAATCAGCAAGCGGCACTCTGACATCCTGCTCTCTGGAACCCAGGCTTGCACAGCCGCCTGCACCTCCCCAGTCTCCCTTCCTGTGGGGATGTCTGCAGCCAGCTTTCCTTGTTGGAGGCAGGCTGGTGGGAATCAGTGCTGAGGTGAGGTTGGCCGGAGTTTCGGAGGCAAAAACACCAGGTGCTCAGTTCTGAGGGCTGAGCTGGTGGGCAACAAGCATAAAGGTTTGGGGTGCCTTGCTGTGGGCACGTAGGGTGCTGTGCACTAAGAATACTGAGGTAAGGACTCAGACATTGGAGGGTAAAAGACAGAAGGAAACAGCGTCTTCAGAAGCAGCTATTTTCATCTGTGTTCTCCAAAAGTCCTGACATGAGCATGGGGCACACAGTTTGAATCCACCGCTCCACGGCAAAGGCAAGCAGAACGCTATGATTTCAGGGCCAGCCTCTACTACACAGCAAAGTCAAACCAGTTTGTGCTACACAAGACCCTGACTCAAAAAAACTAAAACCAGCAACAAAAATCAAAAGAGAATGGGGTTAAGCTGGGCGGTGGTGGCGCACGCCTTTAATCCCAGCATTCGGGAGGCAGAGGCAGGCGGATCTCTGTGAGTTCGAGACCAGCCTGGTCTACAAGAGCTAGTTCCAGGACAGGCTCCAAAGCCACAGAGAAACCCTGTCTGGAAAAACCAAAAAAAAAAAAAATAAATAAATAAAATAAAAGAGAATGGGGTTCACAAGATGAAAGTAGGAGGACCTCCCAGCTTCTGAGTGGCCATGGTGAAAACCTAGACCCTACATCTGTGTGATCGCAAGTGAGTTGCTTGACGTCTCTGGGCCTTGGGAGAGATAAGGCACTTGCATAATATATTACAAAAATATTGACATAGATTTTAAAAGATGATACACGAGTCCTCAGAACAGTGCCTGGCACAAAACGGGCTATCAGGGAATGCTGGTTGCTGCTTTGCATAAGATAAGTTTTGACTTCGTAAGTAATAATTACATCGCTGCCTCAAGCCATGCAAGATTTTACTTCTCGCTCATGAAAAGTAATTCAGCATGGAGGCATTCAGGACGAGACTGGTGTTGCCCTGCCGCCTTAACCCAACTCTATCTCCACCTTGGTCCTGGCATCCGTTTCCACCTTGACACTTGAAGTTCCCGAAGCACCCGTCATGGCATCTGTATTCTAGGTCAGAGGAAAAAGACGTGGGCGTGGATGAGAAGGGTGTACCTTTCAAATGAGGCCCTCGGCTTTTTAAAGCAAGTTGCTAGGGGTGAAACTGTCATCAAACAAGACACAGATCTGTGTGGCCATTACCACAGTCTGTTCTCTTCCCCCACTCCACCCCCACTCTGTCTGCACTCAGCAAGCTCTCCTCTGATCTCTAACTCTGTACTCCACAAATATTCTGCTGGGGTCCTCAGTCATCACTGTTCCCCTCTCTTACTGCCCTTGGCGTCCCTGCTCCCTTGTGGCCTAGGACCTCACCCCAGCCTTCTACCGGCAGCTTCCTGGGCAGAAGCTGGTCAAGCGTTTGCATCTTGCAGCAAGGATATCTAGGAGAATTTTTTCTCAGCTGAGTCCATTGCCACCCCAGCATTCACCAGGTTCCCTCACTGAAGATGACAGGTGAGTGGGGGGAAGGCAGGTCCTTGCCCCACGTGGATTTGGGGTGCATTCAAGTCCCTTCCACACCCTGCCCTAAGAAGTCTGTTTTCCCTACACTCCGGCTTCTCATCCTGTTCCCCAGCTCCTGGCCAGGAGATGAGGCTGGCAGAGGCCACACCTTCCCACCCTCAGGAGCTAGTCTGCCCTGTAACCCATCCTGTGGGGACAGACCTTCCTATAGTGGAGCTCTGAAGTGTACAGGGTTGGCTGTGACCCTAGTGATCTTACCCACAAGATGCCAGACCCACTCCCTCCGTCCCCTAGTCATGACAAGTAATATTGTCTGAAGACACTGCCCACTAACCCCTGGGCAGGGGCAAGGTCACCCCTGAGGGAGCAGTTGCTAGGAAGCCAGCTCAGCCTGCACCCTGCACTTGTACACACCTGAGACTTCCTTCCTGACATGGGGTGCCCACATCCCTCTGTCCACAGAAGAAAAGAGAAAAAGCTTCCAGCCAAGTGGCTTCTGGAAACTACTTCCCAGGATCAGTAGTTGGAACAATGCCAGAACTACACAGGAGTCAAGAGTTGGCGAGATGGCTGAGAGACCTGGGACAGGGAAGAAAGGCCTTTCTACAGCCCAGAAAGGGGCCACCAGGGGGCGCCATGGCTCCAGGGACTTACTGGGTGGCTAAAGTGACGTGGGGCATGGGATGACAGATAGGAAAGAGTAGAGAGGTCCCTGCCCAGCCTGGCACAGACCCAGGACTCCTGGGCATGTTCTAGCACATCTCCTGAGCGTTTGTCATCTGGATGCAATCAGGGATCCCCAAGACCCCTGCCCTGCCTTTGTACTAACCAGGCTTCTGGAAGGGTTTGAATTGGCAGCCACCCTTCCCCCTTGATGCTACCAATCAGCTTGCCCTACTGCCTGAAGGAGGAGCCTCCTGGGCCTGAGCTAAGCCCCTTCCATGCGGTAAGCTGTGTGTTTTCTTAGGGCCACAGGGACAGTGGTACCCTGCCCTGGTCCCTCTTCAGCCATCATTCGGTCTGCAGCACTCAGAAGCGTGGCTCTGCTAATGGAGGCAGGCTGGAGAGAGATGGATGTGTATTCCCTTTCTCCATAATCAGCTTGTTTGTCTTCTAAAGCAAAGAACAGTCAGAGGCCTGCAGGTCCCCTGGAGGCCCCCTCACAGCTGTGGAAGCCAGCTTTACAGACTCAGGCTGGACTGCCCCCTGAGAGGGGAACAGCTGGACATTCTGGTCTATCTGGCAGCTCTGAAGCTTCCCCGTGGACAGAGAGGGACAGATGGTGACCCTCCACTCATCCCTCTCCTGGCTCCCACAGGCACTTAGCTGTGCAGAGGTGCGTGGCTGCAGATGGCCATGGCAGGAGGCGCTCTGTCTGCCTCCTCCACAGCCTGAGTGACCCAGGGTCCAGACTCACGGAGGGGTGTGGTCTGGAGATCTGAAAGGCTTAGTCCCTAGCTCCAGCATTGCCGACCCTTGGGCCGAGTCCTATTGAGTTCTGACCCAAGTAAGAGTGGGCAGGGGGTTCAGGGAATGAATTCTAACCCATGTGCTTCAGGATGAGCTGAGTCACAGTTGGGGGGAGCAAGCAGCCATGTCATCAAGTCTCTATGCCTGTGACTACTCTAACAGCAGTAACAGCTGGTAACAAGCCACAGCACTGTTCTGCTGTGGCCCTCACTCTCAGTGGGGTAGTCTCACCATCCCCCACTCACTAGTGAGGCCAAAAGATGGAGGCGAAAAGATGAGCCATCATGGCCTGGCTCCAATAGAGCAATCTACCCTGGGAACCCTGGGTAAAGTGCCTGGACTCTTACCTATAAGCCTTCTGCAGAGGGGATGCTCACGGTGGAGAGCATAGAAGAAGCTGTTACATGGGACCTCAGGGGTCTGTGTCTGCTTGTCTTGGGACTGTGATCAGCTGAGTCCCCAATGGGTCCTTGTCCTAGTTTGGCTTCTGTTGTTGTTATTAAACAGCATGATCAAAAGCAACTTTGAGAAGAAAGGCTCTATTTGGCTTATGGGTTACGGTACATGGTAGAAGGAGACCAAGGCAGGAGTCCGGAGGTAGGAACTGAAGCAGAGGCCATGGAGGAATGCTGCTTACTGGTTTGATTCAAGGCTCACATTGAACTAACTTTCACATTAGTCCAGACCCAGCTGGTCAGACATGACACCATCCACAGTAGGCCGGGCTCTTCTATATTAATCAACAATTTAAAAAAAAAAAAGCTCCATGATGATGTGGGATTCCCCTCAGTATGCTGTAAATATGTTTTATTACCAGTAGTTAATAAAGCTTCTTTAGCCTATGGCAGGGTAGAATAAAACCAGGAGGGAAATCCAAAGAGAGAGGGAGAGAGAGTAGGCGGAATCAAAGATGTCATGTAGCTACTGAAGAAGACTGATACCCTGGAACCTTACCAGTAGGCCAAAACCTCATAGTGATATACAGATTAAAATAATAAGGGTTAATTTAAGATGTAAGAGTTACTTAATAAGAAGCCTGAGCTAATAGGTCAAACAATGTCATAATTAATATAGTTTATGTGTGATTATTTGGGTCTGGGCAGCCAGGAACAAATGAGCAGCCTCTGTTTACACCACAAACATAGCCACAAGCCAATCTGATGAAGGTAATTCCTCAGCTGAAGTCCCCTCTTCTCAGTGTGTCAGGCTGACAACTATGCTTATCTACCACAGTCTCCACCCTCAGATCCGCACTCAGATATTCTTGTTTAAGGGAAGGGGCTCTAGGCTGCTCCCCCTACTGTGGTGGAGCAAAATTCTTTCACAGAAACCCACACCTGCACTGTGAAAGTGCTACTAACCCATCTCCGACCATCCTTTCCCAAACCAAACACACCAGCTAACATCTAGGCCTAGCTGTTGGTGGCTACATGTCACAGGGACATCATTGACAGCAGGACACAGGCTTAGAAGTCAAGCCTATCATCCTCACTTGTACAGAGAGGCCCTAGGAGTCAGCAAGGCTGATGTCCATTCAGGTCCCTGAAGCCATTGCCCCTCACTAGTGTCACCTGTACTTTTTAAATTCTTCGTGTGCATGTGTGTGTGTGTGTGTCCATCTTCATGAGTGTGTGTGTCTATAATCTACTCTAGGGGGTGTCTTAGTTTGGGCCTATTGCTGTGAAGACACACTATGAGCACAGCAGCTCTTACAAAGGAAAGCATTTCATTGGGGCTGACTTCCAGTTCAGAGGTTTAGCCCACTGTCATGATGTCAGGAAACATGCAGGCAGAGGCAAACATGGTTCTGGAGAGATAGCTGAGAGTTCTACATCTTGCTCCACAGTCAGTAGAAGGAGAGTGTGTGCTGCACTGGATGTAGCGTGAGCATGTTTGAGATCTCAAAGCCCACCTCCACAGTGACACACCTACTCCACCAAGGCCACACCTCCTAATGGAGCCACTCCCAATGGGCCAAACATCGATGGGAGCCATTCCTATACAAACCGCCATCGGAGGCAGAGACAGGAAGACCCCCTAGAACTTTTATGTCATAGTCTGGACAGCCGTCTATGACCATTGGGTCAGTGAGAGACCCTGTCTTAGGAAATAAGAGAGTGGCTGAGGAAGGCACCTGACACCAACCTCTAGCCTACAAACATGCACATTTATCTGCATGTGCATATACACACTTGCATGCACACACAAAAAAACTTTCAAGATAAAGGGCTGGGCCGGGCGATGGTGGCGCACGCCTTTAATCCCAGCACTCAGGAGGCAGAGGCAGGCGGATCTCTGTGAGTTCAAGACCAGCCTGGTCTACAGAGCTAATTCCAGGACAAGCTCCAAAGCCACAGAGAAACCCTGTCTCGAAAAACCAAAAAAAAAAAAAAAAAACCAAAAAAATAAAAAGATAAAGGGCTGGGGAGAGGGTTCGGCGGTTAAGAACACCAGCTGCTCTTCCAGAGGATCCAGGTTCAGTTCCCAGCATGGTGTCTCACAGCATCTGTAACCCCAGTTCCAGGGGATCCTCACATTCTTTTTTGGTCTCAGTGGGCACTGCATGCACGTGGGGCATTGATAGAAAAGCATCCAGGCAAATACTCATATGCAGAAAAATATAGTGCACACACCCACATGGGTGCAGGCTTCTTGAAAGAACCCCGTTTAGTGTGGTTACATAGGCTATCCTATGTGTTCCCATGTTTTTCTGTGTCTTATCCCTCTAAGGATGCAATTTACAAGGTTTAAAGATTAAGACAAGCTTAATATTTAAGTAAAATTTTAATATTAAGTAAAAACATATGCACTGGCCTTCTTATTTTTCCTAAGGATTCATAAATGGGATTGCAAGCATCAAACTAAAGGTTAGAAGTATCCTGGCTGGAGGCAAGCCATCTGCTGTTTTGAGCACCCTTGTCTGAGTTGGTTTTTAGGAAAACACACATTATTCTGCAGGCAGTTTTGCACTGATCAGCCGAGTTCTTGTGTCATGACTCTCAGTCAGCAGGAAAGGCAGGCTGGTCCTGGATTGAAGGGCTTCCTCCCTTCCCATGTCTCCTCCACTTCTATCCTGCCTCAGTTCCAGGAAAGCAGCTAGCTACCCAGACACCTGCATGGCAGGTGGTGGGATCCACTGCAAGGTTAAAGACAAGGACAGATGGGAGGTCTCCTCAGTAAGGGTCCCTAGAGTCACAGCTGTCCTGTGACCTTTTACCAAGCATTCAGTTAGTTCATGGACCCTTGCTGACTTGTCTTCTGCTGACTTCAGAGGGAGGCCAAGGCATGGGGTGAGAGTTGTGAAGTTGCTGAACCTAACTGTGCTCTTAGAATGTTCTCCTGTCCCAAAAAGTGTGATGAAGGCACCAGATGGCCCAGGCATCACCCTGCTGACACTATGCTTGTAGGTCATGCCTGTCTTTCTGCTTTGCTCTCTTGTTCCCTACCCTCCAACTTGCCCCAACCCACTTCTAAGCTGTCAGTGGCATGAAGGCTCTTGAAAATACAGAGTGTGGTAGTTAATTTTGTCAACAGGAAAAGATCTAGAACCCATGAAGACAAACCTCTGGGCATGTCCCTGGAGAATTTTCTAGATTAGGTTAACTGAGGACTGAGGTGAGAAGACCCATATGGAATGTGAGTAGTACCATCCTTTGGGCTGGTGAATAGAAAAGAGAAAATTGGGGGTAAAGTGATGGCTCAACAGGTAAGAATAGTAGCTGTTCTTCCAGAGGACCCTGGTTCAATTCCCAGTAGTCAAATGATGGGTCACAAATGTTTACTCCATTTCCATGGGATCCAATGCCCTCTTCTGACCTCCTCAGGTACACATGGTGTATAACATAAAGAAAAGCACCCGTGCACATAAAGAATTGGTTTGTCTTTGTTATGTGGGGTAAACAAATATGTTTATGCTCACATCTCCCAAGAGCTACATACTAGAAGACCAGACCAATAGATGTCTGCGCAGCACCTAGAGAAGAGAGAAGAAGCCAGAGCCTGTGCCATGACCATGCTAGTGGTGGCTGAAGAGTTGGGTCCTCAACGTTACCTTGCAACTCTTAGGAGGACAGCAAGAGTCACTGCCTTCTCACAGCCATGCCTCCCCACATGGTCACTAATGTCCCAAACAGCTCCGGATAAGATCTAAACTCAGCAGATGGCTGGGATTTCCAGCTCCAGCATGATCAGAATGTTTCACACTTCAGGGGTGTGCAGCAAGGTACATAGTATAAGGGAGCATACCACCCCAGCACCACCCCCGCAGATGCCACTGACTGAGGAGCAATGCTGTAGGTTCTGCAAAGAACCCCAATCTATCTAGCATACCCCAGTGTAATGGAGCTGCCTCTGCCTGAGGACACCTAGTGTGATAATTGGTTCTGATTGTCACCTTGTCAGTTTTACCTGGAAAGATCTCAGTAAGGGGTTGTCATGATCAGGCTGGACTGTGGACCTCTCTGTGGGAGACTGCTTTTGTTGTTTTGATTGACATGGGAAGCCCCAGCCCAGAAGTAGGGGACACTATCCGCTGGATTTGGGTCCTGAACTATGTAAGAGTGAAGATAGTAACTGAGACTCATGGCAGTTCTGTTCCCACTCTTGGTGGATGTCATGTGACCAACTGCTTTTAGTGCCAGCCTCCTCGACTTCCCTTCAGTGATAACTGTAACCCGGAACTGTAAGTCAAACGAACCCTTTCTCCATGTTGCTTTTTATCAGGGTATTTTATCTCAGCAGCCTAGACCACCAAGGGCCCCACAACAGTGTTAGGGTGCAAGCTTGGGCCTAGGGTGGAATGGGATGGGATGGGGGCTCAGGTCCAGTCCTCAGCTTCCAGCATATCTTCCTTCATGTCCCTGAGTCTCTGACCTTGGACATTTGTCAAGGACAGGCTCTCTCCTAGCCCCATCCCTCTTTAAATGCCAAACATGAGCCTTACCCTCCTTATCTCCCTCCACCCCTCCTTTAAGGCAGGCTTACCATCCAGGGGCATGGATTGGCAAGCTGAGAGGTGATCCCTGCCATGCCCACCAAGGTGCTTCTGAGACCTTCATCAGCCTTGCCTTCAGGGCAGATTGGGAAGTGGCAACTAGTGTTAGGGTGACATCTACTGGTAAGTTCTAGAATTGAGGGGTTCCAGCCCAAACTGGCAATGAGGATTTATAATCTAGGTTTCTCAAGGTGCAGAGGCTCTGGGAACTAAATTCTTGGGTCTTGGTTCCTCCCCAGAAGCACTGAATCGGGCCAAGGCATTTCTAACAAGTCCATGGGCGATCCGATGCTGCAAGTCTGAGAGCCCCAATGGCACAGAGCCCATCTCTGCAGAGATGTAAATATTTATGGGGAGAACCAGAGTGTGGCAAGGGAGCACATAGACAGGTTCCTGCTTCTGGGACTCGGGGTTCAGTAGGAAGGTCTGCTGGTGTGTGTTGCTAGTGGCGTTCCCCTAACAGGTGACGTCACAGTTCTGTCAGACAGTTCCCACCTGAGCTTTGGCAGTGTTGGTCCTGAGCTCCACAGAAGGAGTAAGTTTGGGGCCCAGTCATTGGCATTTGTACTCTGTGGACCATACCCAGCCACCCAGAGCCAGGCAGAACCACTGTGGAGTGTGAGCTCTCAAGGTAGTGCTGTAGTCCCCTCGTGGCTTTCAGAAATGGCTTGTGAAGGAACAAGCAACAAGTGGTTCCCTAACGCGTACAATCAAGATTAAAGGGGCCTCTGCGTGTTTGTCTAGGTTATGGGATGTCTGACTGTTGTCAAGGTTACAGGCATCTGATGAGCAGGTGTTATTAGTAGGTAGCTGCTTTGTTTGTTTACTGAAGACCCAGGAAGGCAGGTGTCCCTTTGATAACACAGACAGACAGACCAGTGGCCATCACCTCTTCAAATCTCTAAGCTGTCAGACTGGCTGGCATCTACCAACAAGTCCGCCTTAGAAGCCCCTGCAGTCTCAAGTGGAATCACCACTGTGCAGGAGCTGCAATGGGGCAAAGCTTCCCATGGCCTCATGATACAGCATGGGAGCCTCAGGCAGACTCAGCCATGCTCTGGGCAGCTACTCTGTTGGCCCCTGTCTTAGAGATGCTTCTATGTCCTGGTGACCACCTTGTGTTTCCTGCTCACAGATCCCATGGTGGATAACTTTACAGTAGGAAACTCAAGGACTCAGAGGGAAAGTTGAGCAGTTTGGTTTTTTTTGTTTTTTCTAACTTTCTCTTTATTCTTTGTGTCTTTCACACCATGCATCACCATCTGTTCATTTCCTGCCCCTTCATACCCACCCTCTGCTCTTGCAGCCTCTCCCTGCAAAATAAAGTAAAATTTAAGAGAAAAAAGGAAAAATTAATATCATGGAAGCTGTATGCATGTGACACAATGAGTCACACGGTAAACCTTTGGTCTGAAGCCTCTGGTTTCTGCTACACTCTTGATGCTGGGCCCTCACTGGAACTCCTCTTGGTTGCTGCTGTTGCCCTGTGTCGTGGAGGTCCTGAAGTTTTGGTTCTGCAGGACTGGTCCCTTCCTGTGCTCCAGAAGACCAAAGATGGGGTGGATGTTGGGGTGGACTAACTCATAACTCTGGTTTTGGACCTAAGTAGTTGCAGGGTCGGTCAACCTGCCAACTTTCCCTTGTCCTCACCACCAGAGTGCGCTCTCCTGCATTGCCCTAGCTAGTTCACCCCTGGTATCATGAGCAAGGGGCAGGGCAAGCTCTTCTGCTTTCAGTTTCTCAGGGTCGGCTCTCTCCCACACTTACACCTTCAGGGCCAGCTCTACTGTGACTGTGCTGCTCAGGCATGGTGTAGGGGCTGCTCTCCTGAGTGCTGCACCTGGTGAGGGGCAGGGACAGCTCTCCTGCTCTTATGACCTCAGGGTCAGCTCTCCCACCTGCCTCAGGGAGTTGATGGACAGGGGCTGGGGTGGGGGAGGGCATCTCTCCCCACCCATGCCACCACATGACAGATGAGTAATTGGGACAGCTCTTGCAGGCTCATTTACTTCAGTGCTAGCTCACCCACACCTCCACCAATGGAAATGGCTTTATTGTGCTTCCCAAGAGAGCTGCAGGGTCCACTTTCCTGAGTGCTGCAGCTGGTAAGGGGGAGAGTCAGCTCCTTCACTCACCGCAGGTGGCAGGGTCAAGCGGGGCGAGGGGAGTGAGCATCTTTTCCTCACCCTCACCACCCATGGCAGACGAGGGGCAGGAGGGATGCGGCCAGCTATCCCACTCTTGACACCCTCAGGGCAACCTCACCCACTCCTCTGCCAGCAGAGTCAGCTCTACTGTGAGCCCAGGGACAGGGTCTGCTTTCCTGAGAGCCACAGTTGGTAAGCGGGAGGGAGAGCTCCCTTATCTGTGGTGGGCGGTGAGGGGGAGGGGTAAGAAGTCTCCCCCCCCCGACCCACATAAGAAACAAGACACAGCATAGAACAATTTATTTTTTTTAGCCTTGCAGAGTTGGGCATCAGCGTAGAGAAAAGGTAGAAACAGCTGGTGCGCTGCTGTTAGCACAAAACGGTTTTAAATTCCTAATCGCGCTTTTCTGCGCCCTAAATTCCTCACTGGCTGAGTTCTTCAGGGAGCCACAGTGGCCATCCTGTTGGTTCAGGACACAGAGTTCTTAGCTAATTTAAGTCCTGGGACTCAAGATTCTCCCCTTTTTTATCCGTGGACCCAGTCACATAGTAGACTGCTTGTGACTTCAATTCTAGCATGAATTGAGCCTAGACAAGCAGGTGACAGCTGCCAGGTAGGAAGGACAGGGGCCTAGTGGCCCCTGCTTATCTGTGAGTCTGTGGTGAGCTCTAAACATCTCATACTGAAACTGGACCAGAATGATTTGTGTCTTACAGCCTGGGGTTGCCTTCCTTTATGTATCTTCGTATGTATTCTGTTTTCAGTCCCCAGTGCTCCCACTCACTCATTCCCAGACCTCATGCTGACCTTTATGTTGACCTTTATGGCCTGATCTAGTCAACCTTGGCTGCAGTTCCTGCCTCTAGCATGAGACCTGATGAAACGGACCTCACAGCAATCCCATGAAGACCACATCCTCGGAAGGACTGGGGCTCCTTGTGCAGTGTGCACTGTCCCTCCCAGCCCCTGTGCCACCTAACTCCGCTCCTTCCTGTCCTTTTGGGGCTGGGGTGGGGCTTCATGTGACTTGTGTCTATTAATATACACCCCCACATCCTCTGATTGCCAGGGAGACCCTGCAGACAATTCCTAAGTTCAGCCACTAGTATTTGGATGTCCCAAATCTATATGTTAATATCTAGAGGCTTTGCAAGGTGACTGGGGTTAAATGAAATCAGAATAGGAGCTCTTGATGGCATTAATGGCTTTATAAGAGGAAGAGATGCAAACTTGCATGTTGCTGTCTCCGCCCACAATATTCTGCACTGTGTTTTAATGAGGCACAAGACCCTCATAGAGGCTGGTGTCACGCTCCTGAACCTGTGAGCTAAATAAACCCCTGTTTATAAATTACCAGGTATCTATTTTTGTTTTTGTTTTTTCGAGACAGGGTTTCTCTGTAGCTTTTGGTGTCCATCCCGGAACTAGCTCTTGTAGACCAGGCTGGCCTCGAACCCCCAGAGTATCAGGTATCTATTTTTGTTAGAGCAACGGGAAATGTACTAAAAACTCACAATGAGTGACAAGCTAAAGATGGTATCTGCTTTATCAGAAGGTTCCAAGTGAGGGTGATGACCCCTACTTCAGGACGCAGGCAGCAAGGACAAACTACACTTTGTGGCATTGGGAGCTAGGGATGATTGTTATACAGCATCGCTGAGTTATCCTGACCAAAACACAGGAAGAACCAGCACCTGCTCCTAGGACGCCCCAATTCCAAAACCCGAATTACCACCATGAGACCAACACCAATGCAAAAACAAAGAAAGAGCCTTGATTCACAAGTTGATTTTGGTCCCTCTATCCATCAGAAGGCGGCGGCGGCAGCAGCAGCAGCAGCAGCAGCAGCAGCAATGACAACCACAGCAGGAACCAGGCAGGAGAGACCCAGAGCAGAGGGAAAGGGGTTTATATAGGTGCAGAGGCTGGAGGAATGCCAAGCCTCAGGGCTTGTGATTGGCTGACCCCTAGTGGCGTGAGGGGGAATTCCAGACTTCCAGGTTTGGGATTGGCTGCCCTGCTTGAAGTAAGGGGGCTTTCCAGGCCTGAGGGGAATTCCCAACTGCCAGTGACTGCCTGAGGCTCTGATTGGTCTGATTTCCCTGCTCAGGGACTGGCTGGTTTCCAGTCAAGGGCACGAATGGCTCTGTTTCTGGGACCAAACTGTGTTTCTTTTTCTGGTTCTTTCTACCTTTTTAATTCTAACTTTGGGGCCAAGGCAAATATCTTTGGTATGTCCTGAATCTAGGGACTTAGTGTGTTCTTTTGGTCCTAGTTTTAGGGTCTGGGGGCTTTCCTCTGGCTCTAGGTTTGGGGACAAAATGTTTCTTCCCCTGGCTCTGGTCCTGTTTTCAGGTTGTTTCTTTACCTGGGTCAAGGCTTGGAGCCCAGCCATTCAGGGCCTGTGTGAGGCTGCTGATAAGAGGTTTTTCTGGGGCTTGGGTCTCTCACTGCGGTGGGATTCTACAGGAGCCACCCGGATACCAGGCCGAGTCAGCCCTGTTGCACGCTTTTATTGTCTCCCAAGAGAAAGGGGGCCTTGCTGTAAGCTTGTTCTAACTGTGGTCTGCTCAGTAAGGCTCAGCCTGGGCATGATGATGTTGGCCCAGATGAAAGCCACTGGTCAGAGGTTTCTTCTACACGTGACGGAAGAGCCAATTTCCCTATACTCATGACTTGTGACCCACATTTCCCTGAACAGAGGGAGAGAGCTCAAGATGGAGGCACCTACCCAGGCACCATACTTGGCATATGAAGAGGTGGCCACCTAGAGGGAGGAGAAGGAAATCCACATCAAAACACCACTCTGGACTGATCAGAACGCTATTCAGTAAACACACCTGCCCTAAGACTGGTAATTTTAGTTCAGTCCCTAGGACCCGCATGGTAGAAAATGGACTCCTTCAAGGGTCCTCTGACCTCTACGAATGTGCTGTAGCATGTGTGCACACACACATAATAAATAAGGGTAAAAAACTCTTCTTGGAGCTGGTGGGTGGTGCAGTAGATAAAGACTCACCTCACCAAGTCTGTACCTTGGTTCAAATCCTGGGACCCACATACTAGGAGAAAAAAAATGACTTCCACCAGTTGTCCTCTGACCTCAACAAGCACTCTGTGATATATGCACACACAGACACAAGAAGACAGTAGGTGCAATTGAAAGACACCCCCCCCCCCCCCCCCCCGTCCAGCTTGCTAAGCAGCTTAGCACCAGATAAAAGACCCACGCCCAGCTTGTTAAACAACTTAGCACCGGTAACGCCATTTTGCAAGGCTTGTACTGAATATTCAGGGTTTGAACAAAGGGCAGTTTAGAAGCTGCCAAAACGAGATAGAGACACCTGTGGCTGGGCCGGGGGAGGAACAGGGAATACCGAGAATGTGGCTGGACGCCGCCGTCTGTCCCAGGCAGGGAGAAACGGTGAAGCCTGCCCTAGATAAGAGCCAAGGCAGTCCAAATCTGAATTCTCGGGAACTAGGGACCTTGTCCTGACCTGAACTCGGCCACATTCAAACTGACCAATGAAAACCCTGTAACTACGCTTCTCGCTTCTGTACCGCGCTTTTTGCTCCCCAAAACATATATAAACCCATTACCCCGACCTAAAGGCACACAAGTCCTCCGAGAGACTTTGTTGCCCCAGGTACCTGTGTATCTGAATAAACCTCTTGCTGTTTACATCCGTACAAGTGGTCTCGCTGTTCCTTGGGAAGGGTCTCCCCAGAGGAAAGACACTCTTGGAGGGTCTTTCATTTGGGGGCTCCTCTGGGATTTGGAGACCCCCACCCAGGGATCACCGACCCCCCACCGGGAGGTAAGCTGGCCAGTGCCCTGTCTGTGTCTGTCTAAGTCTTTTGTTGTTCTGTCATTCCGTAAGATTCGATCAGGTCTATCAGTATCTGGCGGGCCAGGGAAGGAGCTGACGAGCTCAGACTTCCCCCCGCAGCCCTAGAAGATGTTCTAAGGGTGTCTGGAGCCTTTGGGGCTCAATCCGTAACTGGAGGACACTCCAGTATCCGTAGGGACTAAGAGTGACCAGGTCACTCCTCTAGTTCCCAGGAGGCCTCCATCTGAATCCGTAATGCTGTGTAGCTTCTGATTTTGAGTTTGGTTTTGGTTTTTTTTGTTTCTTTGTTTTTATGTCCTTTGTTTTTGGTATATCTGTTTGTACTCGAGTCTAAATCTGGTACCGTGAGACAATCGTTAACACCTTTAAGTCTCACTTTAGATCACTGGCCTGATGTCCGGGACCGAGCAAACAATCAATCGGTCAAAGTACGAAAGAAGAAATGGGTGACTGTCTGTTCATCTGAATGGCCCACATTCATAGCCGTGAGACGGCACTTTTAACCTTAATATCATTTCCCAGGTGAAGGAGCGGATGTTCGACATAGGACCTCAACCCCCTCTTACTCCCACGGCTCCTAAGGCATCCCCACCCCCGGGAGGGGAGCCGCTTACCCCCCTTCCCTTTGTTCCATCCCCTACTCCCCCCTCCTCTTCCTTATATCCTACTATCCTCAAGAAAAAATCCACTTCACCCCTGCCTGTTCTTCCCCCGGACCCTGAATCTCTCCTCGTAGACCTCCTACCGGAGGAACCTCCTCCATATGCAGGACCAGCGAGCCCGGAGGGACCTGAAGCGGCCCCGAGGCACCCCCACAAGAATCCCCAACCCCCTCACCTATGTGGCCGACTGAGGGACAGACGTGAGCCACCACCTGATTCCACCTCCCACGCCCTTCCCCTCCAAGAGGGTCCGAATGGCCAGCAACAGTACTGGCCATTCTCAGCTTCTGATCTTTACAACTGGAAGCAACTAACTTGATAGAATCTATCCTAGTTACACACCAGCCCACCTGGGACGACTGCCAGTAGCTCTTGCAGGGTCTGTTGACCTTGAAGGAAAAACAAAGAGTCTTTTTGGAGGCATGGAAGAATGTCCCCCCCCCCAACAATGGACGCCCAACCCAGCTGCTGAACGAGATTGATGCGGCTTTTCCCTTGACCCGCCCTAATTGGGACTTTACCAGGTAGGGGACACCTACATCTTTACTGCCAGTTGCTCATAGCGGGTCTCCAAGGGGCAGCACACCGCCCCACTAATTTGGCTCAGGTAAAGCAAGTGATACAAGGGAATGAGGAGACACCCTCAACATTTTTAGAGAGGCTTAAGAAAACATATAGAATGTATACCCCTTATGACCCTGAGGAGCCTGGACAGGCCACTAGCATTTCGATGTCTTTCATTTGGCAGCCCAGCCCAGATATTAAAAGCAAGCTACAAAGATTGGAGGGTCTGCAGGGATATACCATACAGGATTTACTGAAGGAAGCAGAAAAAAAAATTTTAACCAAAAAAAAAAAACTCAGGAGGAGAAGGAAGAGAGATTATGGCAGAGAATAAAAAAGGATCAGGAGAAAAGAGACATAAAAAAGAATAAAAAATTAAACAGGCTGCTGGCCACTGTAGTTCAAGGACAAGATAGAAAGGGAGGTAGGCTGGGAGAACGGAAGGGGGCCAAAGTGGATATTGACCAATGTGCCTACTGCAAAGAAAAAGAACATTGGGTTAAGGATTGTCCTAAGAGACAGAGGGGACCAAGGAAGCCAAAACCTCAGGCTTCCTTGCTGACCTTGGAGGACTAGGGAAGTCGGGGTCAGGAGCCCCCCCCAAACCCAGGATAACCCTTGATGTTGGGGGGCAACCCGTCACCTTTCTGGTAGACACCGGGGCCCAGCATTCGGTGTTAACCCATGCCCCGGGACCCTTGAGTGATAAATCAGCCTGGGTCCAGGGGGCCACTGGAGGAAGAAGATACCGATGGACGACGGACCGAAAAGTACAGCTGGCAACCGGTAAGGTGACTCACACCTTCTTGCATGTTCCTGACTGCCCGTACCCCTTACTAGGGAGAGACTTGCTCACCAAACTGCGGGCACAGATATATTTTGAGGGGACAGGGGCACGCATTACTGGGCCCCAAGGTCAACCTTTACATGTGTTAACTCTTAATCTAGAAGATAAATACAGACTGTATGAGCCTGAAAAAAAACCCAGAATCTGATGATGACCTACTGGTTGGAGAAATTCCCATATGCATGGGCAGAGACGGGGGGTATGGGACTGGCCATGCAGCAGGCACCGCTCCACTCACTAAACAAGGGACCCTCTTCACCTGGGGAGAGGCCCAACAGAAGGCCTACGAAAACATCAAAGAGGCCCTGCTGATCTCACCCGCATTGGGCCTTCCAGACGTTACCAAGTCCTTTAAACTGTTTATAGATAAAAAGCAGGGATATGCCAAGGGGGCCTGACCCAGAGACTGGGCCCCTGGAAGCGTCCTGTGGCCTATCTGTCCAAGAAACTCGACCCAGTCGCTTCTGGATGGCTGCCCTGTCTACGGATGGTAGCAGCTATTGCAGTCCTTACCAAGGACGCAGGTAAATTGACTCTAGGCCAGCCATTGACCATCCTGGCACCCCATGCAATGGAGGCCTCGGTCAAACAGCCTCCAGACCGCTGGCTTTCCAATGCCCGCATGACTCATTACCAAGCCATGCTCCTGGATGCGGACCGGGTGCAACTTGGAACTGTGGTCGCTCTCAACCCCGCAACTTTGCTCCCCTTGCCGGGGGAGGCAAAGCAACATGATTGCCTCCAGATCCTTGCGGAAATGCACGGGACCAGACCGGACCTGACGGATCACCCTCTTCAGATCGCTGACTACACCTGGTACACTGATGGTAGCAGCTTCCTGGAAAACGGGGAGCAGAGAGCGGGAGCAGCAGTAACCACAGAAACTGAGGTAATTTGGGCTGAGGCCCTACCAGCAAGCACCTCATTCCAAAGAGAGAACTCATCACATTGACCCAGACACTCCAGATGCTCCAGATGGCAGAAGACACATTTTCAGGATGGACAGAAGCCTTCCCTACCAAACATGAAACTGCAAAAATGGTGACCAAGAAACTCCTGGAAAAAAATCTTTCCCAGGTATGGGATGCCCCAGGTCCTGGGTACTGATAGCGGGCCCACCTTCGTCTCCCAGGTAAGTCAGTTGGTGGCCAAGCTTTTGGGGATTAAATAAAAATTACATTGTACATACAGACCCCAAAAGTTCAGGGCAGGTAGAACGGATAAATAGAACCATCAAGGAGACTCTGACCAAATTAACACTTGCAACTGGCTCTAGAGACTGGGTGCTCCTCCTTCCCCTAGCCCTCTACCGGGCCCGGAACACGCCGGGCCCTCATGGACTCACCCCATTTGAGATACTATATGGGACACCTCCACCATTCATTAATTTCTTTAACTCTAATATTGCTGATTTTGCTAACAGCCCTTCTCTGGAAGCTCATTTACAGGCACTGCAGATTGTCCAGAGAGAGGTCTGGAGGCCATTAGCTGCAGCCTATCGGGAACAATTGGACAAACTGGTGGTACCACATCCCTTCCAGATAGGAGACACTGTCTGGGTCTGCAGACATCAGACCAAAAACCTAAAACCCCGCTGGAAGGGACCATACACCGTACTGCTGACCACCCCCATGGCGCTGAAAGTTGACGGCATCGCCGCCTGGGTCCACGCCTCCCACGTCAAGGCAGCCCATCACCCTGAGGAGAAGGAGCCAACTGCGACCTCACCATGGAGAATCTAGTGCACCCAAAACCCGTTAAAACTAAGACTCACCTGTGGGGCCCCTTGACTACTCTCTGGGCCCTGCTAGGACTGGTAGGGGCAACCCTAGGGGGGAGCCCACACCAGACATACTCCTTAAAATGGCAAGTCCTGTCCCCAAGTGGAGAGATTGTTTGGGAAAATTCAGGGCAACCATGCACTTAACACTTGGTGGCCTACTCTCACACCTGATTTTTGCCAGTTAGCTGCAGGATCAAATGACTGGGACATAATAACCCAGGAGGCCCACAACTTATCAGTAAGAATGCCTTCTGTAACCGGAAGAATGTCCGCTTACACACCCACTCCTGTGGGATATGCTTCCCCGGAGGAGAGATGTGCACTAGCCTCTCATGACTTCTGTGTCTGCCCCAGAGATGGGAAAAGCCCTACCTCTACTTATCACTATGGAGGATATGGTGATTACTATTGTGCCGCCTGGGGATGTAAAACTACGGGTAGTGCGTACTGGAACCCATCATACTCATGGGACAAAATCCGGGTAAGACGAGGCTGGAACAAGCCCCGTGGAGGGGGAAATGGACAACTTTACGTGCACAGTCCCAGAGGCTTTGTCTGCTCCACTAGATATTGCTTACCCCTCAACATTTCATTCACGGAATCAGGTAAAGTGGCCCCTAAATGGCAGAGAGGGTACACCTGGGGCCTCAGATGGTATATGTCCTCTACAGATAGGGGAATAACCTTTAAGATTAGGCTCAAGGCTGAGATAATAACCCGTCCTGTTGGGCCAAACCAGGTTCTGACAGAACAGCGATTATCCTCCCAAGCAAGGCTGGTCAAGCCCCCGGCACCCCTCCCCCATATCCTAACAACCACCTCGCTGCCTAATGTTAACACCCAGAGTCTCACCACCAAGGCCTCCACTAGTCAATTCTCTTTCGAGCCGGGGACTGGGGACAGGTTGCTCAACTTGGTGCAAGGAGCGTTCCTGACTCTCAATTATACTAATCCCAATAAGACACAAGAATGTTGGTTATGCCTGGTCTCGAGACCCCCATATTATGAGGGGGATGGCCGTTACAGGAAACCTCACTAACCAAACCACTGCCCCAAGTGCATGTGCCTCGGGGCCACAACATAAACTGACCTTGTCGGAGGTTATCAGGTCAAGGGCTCTGCATTGGAATGATCCCAGTACCCATCAGGCTCTATGCAACTCGACTCAGGAAATCAGCCCTGGCTCATGTTACTTGACAGGCCCCAATAAAACATATTGGGCCTGTAACTCAGGTTTGACACCATGTGTGTCTGCCCAGGCCCTTAACTCGGCCTCTGATTACTGTATGTTAATAAAATTGTGGCCAAAAATTGTATACCATAAATCAGAATACATTTACAGCCACTTCGAGGGTATGACCGGACCCCGCAGAGAGCCGGTGTCATTAACATTAGCCTTACTGCTTGGAGGACTCACTGTTGGAGGTATCGCTGCGGGGGTAGGAACAGGGGTCACTGCCCTGATGGAGACCTCCCAATTTAGGCAACTACAGCAAGCAATCCATACAGACCTCCAAGCACTGGAAGAATCAATCAGCGCCCTCGAAAAGTCCTTAACTTCCCTTTCTGAGGTAGTCTTACAGAATAGAAGGGGATTAGACATCTTGTTCCTGCAGGAAGGAGGGTTATGTGCAGCCTTAAAGGAGGAATGTTGTTTCTATGCAGATCATACTGGGCTGGTGCGAGATAACATAGCCAAGCTCAGGGAACGACTTAAACAAAGACAGCAATTATTTGAATCAGGACAAGGTTGGTTTGAAGGATAGTTTAGTCGGTCCCCATGGTTTACCACCTTAGTCTCCTCCATTATGGGACCCCTAATTACCATCTTCCTAATCTTACTCTTTGGACCCTGCATCCTTTACCGGTTGGCCCAATTCATGAAAGACAGATTATCAGTCATACAGGCTCTGGTGTTAACTCAACAGTATCACCAGCTTAGGCAACTTGACCTAGAGATTCCCGAGTCCACTTAAAGCAATTGAATGGAAGATTCCATTCAAAGTCATAAGAGACATGGGGGAATGAAAGACCCCCGTCCAGCTTGCTAAGCAGCTTAGCACCAGATAAAAGACCCCCCGCCCAGCTTGTTAAACAACTTAGCACCGGTAACACCATTTTGCAAGGCTTGTACTGAATATTCAGGGTTTGAACAAAGGGCAGTTTAGAAGCTGCCAAAACGAGATAGAGACACCTGTGGCTGGGCCGGGGGAGGAACAGGGAATACCGAGAATGTGGCTGGACGCCGTCTGTCCCAGGCGGGGAGAAACAGTGAAGTCTGCCCTAGATAAGAGCCAAGGCAGCCCATATCTGAATTCTCGGGAACTAGGGACCTTGTCCTGACCTGAACTCGGCCACATTCAAACTGACCAATGAAAACCCTGTAACTACGCTTCTCGCTTCTGTACCGCGCTTTTTGCTCCCCAAAACATATATAAACCCTGACCTAAAGGCGCACAAGTCCTCCGAGAGACTTTGTCGCCCCAGGTACCTGTGTATCTGAATAAACCTCTTGCTGTTTGCATCCGTACAAGTGGTCTCGCTGTTCCTTGGGAAGGGTCTCCCCAGAGGAAAGACACTCTTGGAGGGTCTTTCACAATTAAAACTTCTTGTTTAGAAAATATTCCCTTGGAGGCTAGAACAAGGGCTGAGTGGTTAAAAGCACCTGCTGCTTTTCCAAAGAACCCGGTTTGGTTCCCAGCACCCACATGGCAACCTACAAACCATCTCTAACTCCAGTTCCAGGGATCCGACACCTTTTTCTGGCCTCATACATATGGTGTACATACATACATGAAGGCAGACACTCCTACACATAAAATAAAAACAAACCTTTTAAAAAGATATTCATTGAAAAAAAATTAACTGCTCTGATTGGGACCCACAATGTCCACACCTGGAAGAACTTTGTGGCAGTCATCTCTCCCCAGTGGAAAATGCAACTTTTTAATTGGGAGGTGCTGAAGTTTTGGTGGCACACCTTGTGATCCCGGCACTTAGGTGGCAGAGGCAGGAGGATCTAGAACAGGCTGGTCTACACAGCAAGTTCCAGGCCAGCCAGGACTGCACAGTGAAATCTGTTCCAGAAGAAATACTGGGGGGAGGGACTCAGGCATGAGAACCTGAGTTCAGATCTTCAGAACCCATGTATAGAGTGGACAAGGCCTCTGTGTCCTCATGCATACACACATGAATTCATATAAAACACAAAAAGAGTCTACATGCTCTTCCTGGCTTCCTGTAGCCCCCCCCATCCCCTCTGGAGTATCCACTCTGATGCCACCTTCTGAGAGATGACCTGTGTTCAGCACCCCAACCCTACAGACTGCAGCCCCTCCCCATTTGTCCCTTCTGCTGTACTTGCTTAGCTTGTTGCCAGTGCCCCTCCCCCCACAAGGACACAAATGCTGGGTTTTGCTATCCTCAAATGAAGAGAACAGAACCCCGGGGACTCTAGAACTGCGCATGGGTCAATCCCTGAAGCTGCTGGTGAGGTTCGGGCCAGTACCTTCACACAGATGCCTGGAGAGGCCAGCTTTGATATCTCTCTCTGCAGCCGGAGTCGTAGACCTGAGAAGGCACCAGTGCCACCAGACAGAATGATATGACCAAAAAGAATCTTCCAGTGGGAGTGGTCACAGGACGTGATGCTCTGCTGGGCCTGCATGTGGATGCCCGGGTTGCTTCTTCCTGGTGGACAATGCACAAGAGGGCTTTGGGATCAAAGGTTCCTGATTTTAGTATTGTGGGGAGGGATACCTCCCAGGTTCTGGATGGCTCCAAGTGCCACCGAGCACCTCAAGGACTTCAAGCAGGTCACAAGCCTGGCCGGCTAGCATCATCATTGACAAGAGTTGACATCCCATGCCTCAGATGAGGTTGACATCACCTGTTTTGTGGGTGTCTGTAGGGCAGTGTCCCAACTCAGTTAGCCTTGGAAAGTGCCACCGAGTAACTGCTTTCACTTGTCACTTGTTGCATAAGTAAGCAACCAACACCAGCCTTGAATGATGGGTGTGGAGAACTATCACAATGGAGAGGCTCCAGTGTACCTGGAAGAGGGCTCTGCTGCTGTCAGGAGCCTGAGGCTGCATTCCGCCCTGGGACCCACCTGGCCTCTGTGGAGTTCTTTAATGACTTCCCCACACTGGCATGCACTATGCCTTTCAGACTGTGTGCTCCACCATGCCTACAATCCCACATCTTGAGAAACTGAGGCAGGAGGGTTGCCACAAGTTCCAGACTAGCCTGGACTATAGAGCAAAAATCTGTCTCAAAAAGCAAAAGCAGAGAAAGGCTGCTTGTGTGCACTGTATGGCGGGGAAGACAGAGCTAAGCCCTGCCGGCCACAGTGTATGCCCCGTGGGGAAGGGGCAGATGACCTTAAGTTTTATCTTAGGAAATGTTGACTTTCCATGTCGTCCCTGAACTCTCATTTTCCCTTTCCATGGAGATTTCATAGTCCATCATTTTCCCATTTGTTGAAATAGTGACTCACTGTATAGCCCAGGCTGACTATGAACTCATGGTCATTCTCCTGCTTCTGCATCCCAGTGCTAGGTGACAGGTGTGCACCACGAGAGAGAAGGTGATTCTGAGAGTTAATACTGAAGGACCTAGAACCCCCATGGAGACAGGCATCTGGGTGTGTCTGAGGGAGTTTCTAGATTGGGTTAACTGAGGTGGAAGACCCACTCTGAATGTGGGCAGCACCATCCCATAGGCCTGTGTGATATAAAGAAGGAAGAGAGCGGAGACTGCACGTTGGTTTCCCAGACGCCCTGACCTGAATAATCACACAAAAACTATAATTACAACACTTTGGTCAATGGCTTAGGCATATTCCTAGCTAGCTCTTACATCTTAAATTAACCCATTTCTATTAAACCATGTGTCACCATGATGCTGTGGCCTACAGGTAAGTTTCCAGCGTCTTTCTCCTTTGGCAGCTACATAGCATCTCTTTGATTTCACCTACTTTCTCTCTATATCTCTGTTCAGATTTCCCATCTGGCTTTATTCTGCCCTGCCAAAGGCCAAAGTGGCTCCTTGATTAACCAATGGTAATGGCATACAGAGGGGAATCCCACATCAATGTTCCTCTTTCTACATCCTGCCTGTAGATGTAGTGCGACCAGCTGCCTCATGCTCCTGATAGACGGTAACCTTGAAGTGGATGAGTCAAAATTCCTTTCTTAAGCTGCTTTTGCCAGGAATATTTTTCATAGCAGCAAGAAAACCAACTAACACAGTAGTCAACCCAACACTTACTAAAAACCCTCTGGAGCCAGGTGGTGGTGGGGCACACTTTTAATCCCAGCACTCGGGAGGCAGAGGCAGGTGGATCTCTGTGAGTTCCAGGCCAGCCTGGTTTACAGTGTGAGTCTCAGAACAGCAAGGGCTACACAGTGAAACCCTGTGTCTAATAATAATAATAAACAAAAACCCTCTGGCATTTAGATGCTTAAAGCTCTCACAAACTTCAGTTGCTTCTGCCTCTGCCTCCACCGCCTTCACTGTTTTGTTTCACAGTTGTAAGTAGCAGGCTGCTGAAGAAAGTGGTTCTCTGCTGCTCTCTGTCTCATCTGCGGTTAGGCTACACTTCTGGGTGTAGTCGAAGGGTCAGCACAGTGACAGAAGCGTAGGAGGCAGCTGAGTGAGTGGCAGCCAGGACCAGGGAAACTTTCGAGCAGGAAGCATTGCTCCTGAAGCCGAGTGTCCGCCACCACCCTCCCCACGCCTTTCTTCCCTTGGCATTCTGTGAGAGTGTCCACTGGCCCGCTGCCCCCGATCCTGGACTCACCGATGAGGCTGGTGTTGAAGAGCGCCTCTGAGCACGTGAGTGCCTCCTGCTCCAGGCTGACTTCCCTGCCGTCGGGCAACTGGACTTTCTTCTGTTGGGGGGGTACTGCGTTTTTTGACATTTCCATGTCACAATCCAGTGTCACATAGCAGTGTTTCTCTTTCAGGTCTCGGATGTACTCGCGGTCGGCTGCAGGGTAAGGAGGACCAAAACCCAGGGACATAGAAAGCACTACTCATGAGAGTAGGCATAGGAAGGTGGACCCACTCCTAGATAGCCACTTTGTCCATGCAACCCTGTGAGCGGGGTCGTGGCCAGGCTGTGGGCCAGGCTTTAAAAGGGTAGAACATGACGAAGTAAACTTCCCTTCACAGGAGACACAGAGCTGGGTCTCTTCAGCATTGCCAAAGATGCAGCCCTACCATGTATGATGTTTGTGGGGCCTAGAAAATCCTATTCACAGTTATTACCTGGGCATTCTGGACACCCCACACACACACACACCTGCTGGGCATCTGGAGGGCTGGCGATGACTGGTGAGGCCCCTTGCCTGGATACCCCTTTCCTTCCTAGGTTTCTGGGAACAGGTTTGAAGCCCAGATATGCCTTTTGATTAGGCTTTTACATGTTATCTGCCATTGTCCTTGAGCTTTGACTAAAAGGGATTTCCCTGCACTGCTTACGCAGAGACCTCACCTGGTCTTCTGCCTTCAGACTGCCAGCCGCTGCTTCCACCGGAACCACCCTCCACCTTCTCCTCCAACTCTTCCTCCATCTCCTCCTTCAACTCCCCCATCTCCCCCATCTTCCTTCCTCTAGCTCCCCTTCCTCTTCCAACCCTCCTCCATCTTCTCCAAGTCTTCCAGCTCCTCCACCTCTCCCTCCAGCTCCTCCATGTTCTCCTCCTCTAACTCCTGCTCCAACTCTGCCTCCCCTCTTGATTTCATTCCTCCTTATTCCTTCTCCTCCCTCCTCTTCCTCTTGCTCTTCTTCCCCTCCCCCTTCCTCCCTCTTCCTTTTATTCCAATCGTCCACTTCTCCTCTCCACCTCCTCCTTCTTCCTCTTCTTCTGAAACAGAGTCTCATGTAGCCCAGGCTGTCCTCTTCTTCTGAAACAGAGTCTCACGTAGCCCAGGCTGTCCTCTAACATACTTGTAGCTGAAAATGTCCTTCAACTCCTAATCCTCCTGTCTCCACCTCACAGCACTATGATTCCACGTGTGTGCTGCCGCTCCCGGCCTAACCCAGCCTCCTTGCCCATGTCTCCTCCACCCTCCTTCCAGAGCCTGTTTCTCCCCTCCAGCAAATGGTAGCTTACGCATCTGAGAGTAGTTGTTTCCTACCTGTGCTCACTAACAAGTTCCCACTGTCTGAGAGCAGCTTCAGGAGGTACATGGTCAGGTCTTGACCAGCTATGTCCAGCTTGGTAGTTGACAGTTGCAAAGGAAAGCCATTGATGACGGGCACGAAGTATGTCATCCCCTCTCCACATTCAATAGTTATTCCTACTCAAGAGAACATTAGATCATCGGGTGGGGTACACAGCACCCCTTGTTAGTTCTGTAGGAAGGGATGGTTGGAGGGAGAAATAACAGAAGGGAAGGGGAAGGGGCCAAGGAGCCGGCATCTTCCTAAAGGACATGAACTAGAATAAGGCTGATCAGCAGGTTTGAATGGAAGCCTGTAGGGTGACTTGCTAAATGAAGCATGCAATTTTACCAATAGCTGCCAAAGAGACAAGAGAGGAAGTGTTGTCTGGGCCTGGGCGGGCACTAGGACTCTCTGGGAGGTGCCCTGTGTTGGGAAAGCCTGAATACCATGCCAGAGGCGTGTGCTTTAGTTAGCAAGGTCTCCAAGTGTGCTAGTTCAGAGAGGGTGTGACATAGTAAGGCTTACTGCATGTGACACAGTGGCTTTGGGGGCAGACTGGGCTCTAGGAATTCTTGGTTCTCTCCTTTTCCTTATTGAGCCTGGGGACCAACAACGGAACATTTCAATTAAGCAGAGTTGTGTCCAGGGGACTTTCCCTTCCAGCTGTGACAGGGAACAGAGTTGGTCCTCTCTCGCCTGCAACAGCTGAAAATGACAGACTCTCTTCCCAAGACATCGGCCATCACACACCCACACACCATCCCTGGGAGATGGGAGGAGAACATAGTAGGTCATTGTCGCTCATGACCACAGACACGAGACTCCAAAGTGAAATTTTGGCAAATTTATTGCAAACCACATGGGTTTTAAAAGAATTAAATGCCCTTTGTTCCACAGCTCAGAATCAATCTTAATTCATATAATTGCACCAATAGGTACCTGTTCCAGCTTCATTTCTGTTGCTTTGATAAAACACCCTGACAGAAACAGCTTAGTAGAAAAGGGGTTCATCTCAACTCATAATTCTAGGTAATAATTCACCATATTAGGAAGTTAAGGCAGCATATCCACAGTCAAAAACAGGGAAGCCAATGACTTCCTTGCTTGCTTGTGCTCAGTCCATTTCCCCTCTCCTACTGCTCAGGACGTCCTGCTTAGGGAATGGTTCCACCCGCAGAGGACTGGGTCTTCCCACATCAATGAGCTTAGTTAAGATAACCCCCACAGATGTGGCCACAGGCAAAGTCAATGCAGACAGTCCCTCTTCCGGACTCTCTTCCCTGGCAATTCTAGGTCACAGCAAGTTATCAACTCTAACATCACTACGCACAAATTGCATTTTGACAAAATCCAGTATCGAGTCCTGATTAAAAGAAAAAAATTCTCAGTAAATAAGATACAAGAGAACTTACTTAAAGTAGTGAAGAAAATATAAACCCCACAGTTGATTCAGTTTAACACTGAGGCTAATGATCTCGCTCTAACTGGGGGAAAGACGATTTGTGTCCTCGCCACCTCCCCTCAGAACATGAGGCCTAGGCAGGCAGTAGAAAAGAATGAAACAAATTGAAAAGCAAACAAAAAAACCCATCTGGCTTGGAAATAATAAAATAAATGTTATTTGCCAAAAACGTATTTACTAGGGGCTGGCCAGACGGCTTAGACAGGTTGAGGTACTTGCCTCTACAAAATCTATAAAAAAAAATGAGCTTACTTAAAGTACCAAGGTACAATATCAGTATATAAAAATCAACTGCTATCTGTGCAATATCAATGAGCAATCACAAATGAAGAGATGACCTAGTTGGTCAGTGCCTGCAGCACATACATGAGGACCTGAGTTCAAATCCCCAGCATCCACATAAAGGTTGGGGATGGTGGCACATGGCACAGTCCCGATGTGGCACCACACCATCGTGGCTCAGCAAGAAGAGGAAGTGAACTGCTGAGGCCAGCGAGAGCAGAAAGAACCTCCACATAGCGAATGGAGAGAAACCGCTACCGTGACCGACGGCTGCATGCTGGCTGCACAACGCCATTCACAAAACCCAGAAAATGCAGGCGTTGTCTCAACAGGTGGGAGGGGCATAATGGCACAATGGGATCCTTGGGTGTGGTTGCGGTGGTTTGCGAGAACACGCGTGTGTCAGAGTTCCTTAATGCTGTTAATTTTTTATTTAGTAACACCTTAGCAAATGGGTTAGGAAAAGAAAAAGAGTCAGTATTCTGGAGGCGTTCTGGGACACCAGGAGAAAGAAGGGAATGGTGAGAACAAGGGCTGGGTGTGTGTAAGAAATAATTCATGACAGTCCATTTTCAGAATACGGTGTGTTCAGAGCTCACCAGAGGACCACGGGTAAGGATGCATTAGGTCCCTGTTTTCCCCAGCTAGCAGCTGGCAACTGCTCTTTTTTAGTTTATCTTAAGTTGAAAAGTAACAGTCTGCCTGGTGACTGAGCTGCGTATCTGGGAGGGGGAGGGGATCTGGAGTCCCAGGAGGACAGGGATTTGGAGGAGAGGACTAGACTTTAGAGAAGAAGATTTACTTCCCTGGAGAACCAGCTTTGGGGAAACAGAGGGCAGGGGTGTTTTTGCAATCAGGGACCACAAAACCACTGTTTGGGGACTAGAGCTAGGATCCATCAGGTAATCCACTACTGCCCGTAACTCCAGCTCCAGGAGCTATGCTTCCAATTTCTGGTGGCATGGTACACACACACACACACACACACACACACACACACTTAAAAAGTAATTCTGAAGAAATAAAAACAAAGGCCAGTTTTGCACCAAATCATACCTGCCATTTTGCATTTGCTCCAGGCTGATACCCAACTGTACAAGGTCAGAAAATGAACTGCCTCGCTGCTCACGACTCTGAGTCTCCAGTGCTCTTATTAAGAAGTGAGGGTCACTGTGAGCCTTGAAGAATGTCCTTTGCTTTTTTAAATGAACATTTGCGTGTGTGTGTGTGTGTGTGTGTTTCCACATGCATGTACATATGTGGGGGTCAGAGGACAATCCTCAGGAGTCAGTTCTCTCCTTCACCATGAGGGTCCTGGGGATTGAACTTGGGTCATTAGGTTTGGCATCTTCACCTACTGACCCATCTTGCCAGCCCCCTCCTGGGGCTGCATGTTGTGGTGCATATCCCCAGCTTCAAGAACTAGACAGTGTGTCTGGGAAGGATGGGGATCCCACGGGGCCACTCACCAGAGGTTCTGCCAGCAGCGTACATGGAGAGGACCCCTTGATTAGCCATGTACAGGGCGGGGACGTTGAAGGTTTCAAATAGGATCTGGGGAGGAAGATTGGCATGCTGGCTGGCCAGGTGGCACACCCTGCCCGGGGGCTCGTGAGTGCCTCTCGCAGCAATGAATCCAGGAAGGCTAACCCCGGGGTGGCCAACACCTATCTCCAGCTAACTCTGCTGTGAAGTGGCTGTTCTAGTTTCATTCTGCGGCTCTGATAAAACACTCTGGCCTAAAGCAACGTAGGGGAGGAAGGGGTTTATTTGGTGACTACTTGTTGGTCATGGATCATTACTAAGGGAAGTCAATGACACATCAGGGCAGGAACCACGGAGGAACAATGCTTGCTGACTCACTCAAAGGCTTACGCTCAAGCTAGCTTTCCTATACAGCCCAGGACCACCTGCAGGAACGATGATGCCCGTAGTGGGCTGGGCTCTCCTGCACCAGTTAACAATCAAGACAATCTCCCACATATATGCACAAAGGCTAATCTGATAATGACAATTAATTGAGACTGTATTTCAGGTGGCTCTGGGCTGTGTCAAGTTGGCAGTTTTAGACACTTTTTATAATGTATAGTGAGAAGACTGGTTGGATCAGGGCATAATGGTGAGACCCACCGGGGGTCCCACCTGGCCACTGGACAGGTGCCAGCATTGTGAAATGGTTAGTGTTAAGATGAGGTCTATGAGTTCAGAGTGTAAGCCTGCTTTGTGGTATATCTTCCTGTCACTGGGCACTGCAGTCTGCCTTCCTAATGAGCTGCTCTTGGACATGCTCTTTCTGCTTGTGCCCGACGGCCAGTCAAATGTCTAGTCCGACCAAGCCCTTGCCTTCTACCAGCATCTGTACACTCCAGACACCTTGCAATAATTGTACAGAAGATCACCGCTGATCACCTTCATGCCAGAAGGTGTGGTCCCAGAAAGGGCTGCTTGAAACTGGTTAAAGGAGCCGCTTCACTGTGAATACACCTGCAAGTATCTGTCTAGATGAGTGCTATTGAGTCAGGGGCTGAGGAGGGCAGGTGGTTTGTCCAAGGTGGAGGAAAACACAGGAGGGAAAAGCCCCAGCCATGACAGCCAATCATCTGCTTTTCTGGCCAGACTAGACTTGAACCTTCATCTCTGTGTGTCTTTGTCCTGCTGGGCTCTGCAGGGAGCACACCCAAAGCTCCAGGCAGTAGAGACTGAGCTCGGTTCCTCAGCCCTGCCTTGGCAGTTCTCATCGGCCTCTTGGTGCACACACACTCTCGCTCCAAGGTCTGCTATAGTTGAGGAGTGGATAGGCAGTTGGGTTGGGCCAGTCTTATCCCTCTCTTGTCCCACTCTAGCTTGCTGAAACCCTCATGGCCTTTGGATGCTTCTGGGGGGAAGCCAACTACACTCAGTCCTCAGGGGAGTCAGCTGTGGCCATTTCCATGATCTGACTGTCCACACTTGGGTGGGGGTCAGTGACCAGTTTGGGGCTTGTTTGATGTGCACTCACACACGGGTGAACTGCTATTTCCAGGTCTAGGTGGCCTCTGAGATAAGCACATCATGCCTTGGCCTTGGGCCTGCCTATGGGGGTCTACTCACTGCAGGAGATCCCACTGAGCTTCAGGGATGCTAGCCAGATGCTTGGCCACCTGTTTAATTAGGTTTCCTATGTCTTCTCCAGAAGCTGAGACTTAAGAGGAGAACTCTGGCAGCTGGGGAGGGGGACAACTTCCTGCCACGACTGCACCTAGCCCCACTGCAGCCTGAGGAGGAGTCTGCCGTCAGTGCTTGGCTGGAGCACTCACAGAAAGGGATTCACCCTTAAACTCCATCAGTCCACCACCAACTCCATCATGGCAGGAAGGACCAGGACGAGGCCAGAGGCAGGGAACTTTTAAGTCAGGACAGAACAGCAGCCTCCCTTCCTGCCTCACCTGGCCCCAGACCCCATTACCTGAGTCATTCTACATTTAACATCTGTGCTGTTTAGCGGTGGCTCTGTTATCATTAAAGGGTGTTCCTCGGGGGCGACGCGGAGCACCTGGTAGAAGGAGTGGTGCCAAATCTGCAGAGAGAGGACAGTAGGCGAGTTGTTTGCTGTCCAGAAACACGCTGGCTGTTATCTTTCATATATTGATCTATGTATCAGATAAATCTATTAGCTATCTAAATCATCTTTCTGTCTTCTGTTTACCAACTATTCCCTCTATAGATATCATATACACCTATCTGTTCATCTCACTACCTGTTTATTGTCTACTATCTGTGTGTGCCTTCTCTGTCTATTCTGCATCTGCATGTGTCTGTTTCTGATGTGCTATGAATATGTTTTATTGCCATTGGTTAATAAAGAAGCTGCTTTTGGTCAATATTAACAGAATATAGCCAGGCTGGGAGAGAGAGAGAGAGAGAGAGAGAGAGAGAGAGAGAGAGAGAGAGAGAGAGAGAGAGAGAAGGTAGAGTCAGAGAAGTCATGTAGTCAGAAACAGACGCCAGACAGTGGAACCTTACCAGTAGGCCACAACCACATGGCTATACACAGATTAGTAGATATGGATCTGGGGGTCAGGAAATGAATGAGCAGTCTCTGACTACATGTGTCCATATCAGTCTATCAATCTACATTATCTGTCATCTATCATCTATCTACCTACCAGTCATTCTATCTAACACAGTGGTTCTCAACTTTCCTAATGCTGCAACCCTTTAATATAATATCTCATATTGCAGTGACCACCCAACCATAAAATTACTTTGTTGATACATTATAACTGTAATTCTGTTACTATTATGAATCCTAATGTAAATATATGATAGGCAGGATATCTGAATGTGTCATGACCCACAGGTTGAGAAACACTGGCCTAACATCCATCTATCTACGCCTATCATTTACTACCTAGCTACCATCTATCATCTCTATTATCCATCTATTTTATTCCTCCATCCTTCTGACAAACCAGTACAGCTGAGATCCAGATCTCAGATTTCAAATCTAAAGATTTAGTCAACTAAGAATCAAAACTATTTGGGGAAAAACTGGGGGCATGGACTGTACCTCAGTTGGGAGAATGTTTCCCTAGCATTCATAAGGCCCTGGGTTCCATCCCCAGCACTACTTAAACCAGGTGTGGTGGTACACACCTGAAATCCCAGCACTTAATAGGTGGAGGCAGGAGAGTCAAAAGTTCAAGGCCTCTTCAATTATGTAACAAGTTAGAAGCCATCCTGGGCTATATGAGACCCTATCTCCAAAAAAAAAAAAAAGCTGTTTCTACAGACTTCCTTGTCACTGTTCTTATAGTTTTGGTTGTGAGCCTAGCCATTAACAGCTGAGCCATCTCTCCAACCCTTTGTCACTTGTTCTTTAAGCAATTCAGTGCCCAGTAATTTATGTGGTGACACCGAGGTTTTGTAGCCCATCTAGAGATGACATGGAGCATATGAAAGGAAGGGCTAGTACCCTGCAAGTACTGCCACTGCACACAGAAATCCAGGGATCTGGGTGTCTAAAATGCCCCTGGACCAGACCCCATAATTTCAAAGGATGGTTGAATTACAGACAGCACCATCAAAACAAGAAGCAGTGTGGTCCAGCCTCCAATGACACACCAGGCCTAAAGTTAGGGGATGGGGTTGGCAGGGGCTGGCAGGCCCAGCACTGTCTAAGGATCTCTTGGGTCTGATGAGTGACAAAACTCAGGGATGAGGTGGAAACACAGGTGACTTGGCTGTCACAGAGCGAGCCCAGCAATGATGGAAGTTTGCTACATAATGTGTAACTTGTAAGCAAGTGTGAGTGTTAGTTACAGCTCTGGCGTGGCAAAGATAACCTAACTTATTGGGAAGCCAGGCTGCCTAGAGCTGCAATAGGACAGCTTAGCCCTGGAGGGAAAGGTGTTCTGACTTGCCGGGAAGCCAGGCTACCTGAAGTTGCTGTGCAGTGGGGGATGGTCTCCCAGCAGGAATCCTGCTTCTCTCCTAGAGAGCCTCTACTGCTATATTCTGCTCTGTTCCCCTAAGGGAATGTCCTAGCAGAGCTGTCTGCTTCTCCTTCTGCCGCCCAAGATGTTACTTCTTCTGCTACACTCTGCTAAAGGCAAGCCCCTGCAGAAGTGTAGCAATTTCCTCTGGCTACAGTGAAAAGCTTTTACTTTTTCTGCCCAGCCCTGCTCAGCACCCCTAAGGGAACATATCAGCAAGGGCAGTAAGCAAAGGAAGTAGGATTAGCATAGAAGACTAGGACTCCTGAGGTGTGACTGTGGAAGGCTAAGCAGTGGCTAGGGTATGATGGCCCCTCCTCTAGAGGTTGTCGCTCACCTTCTCCATGTCGTCCCAGTCCGTGATGACTCCCCGGGTGATGGGGTAGTGCATGTTCAGATTTTTTAGATTATTCTGGGCCTCAGCTCCAATGAACCAGTCTTTTTCTTCCACCCCCACCAGTAGGTTCTGAAAAACACAGGTAGGACAGGACAGCCCTTGTGAGTACCAGGCTTTCATTTGCGGACATGAGCCAGCACCATGAGGCTGCTAGAAACTGGCACCAATCACTAGTCCAGACGTCAAGGAGGCTCTTCAACCCAGCACACTTTCCAAAGGGGGCCATTTCCTGCAAGGTCCAGGGCTACTGAGGGCCACTGTGAGGACACTCACACTGCAGATGTGGGAACTGTGCCCAGCAGAGAAAAACTGTTGGAGAGAAGGCATAATGGCATATTCTGTACACTTGGTCTGGAAGGCCTGCAAGAAAAGGACCTGCAGCATGAGCTGCCCCCTGGGGTTCAGGAAGGCGGCCTACTTTCAAGGTGGATTGAACTTCCAGTGCTGTCAGAGGAGCTGGAACATCTACCTCAGTCCACCAAGAAAACAGACATTAGGATTAGAGCCGTGAAGGTTTATCAGGGAACTTGCCTGGTTGGATGAGAAGGGGCAGGGTGAGCAAGGGCAAAGACTGACGAGCCATCAAGCTAGGCTCACTTCTGAGTCGGGGCACAGGAAAGAAGAAAACAGGGAAGGTGGGTATTTCGGTGTACCAGGAAGGCTGGCTCAGCGAGGTCACGGAGGAATCCCCGAGCCACACTTACTCATCAGAGGAGTCCAGGGTCTCCAGGATAAGCTTAAGCTAGATTGGAGCAATGTGCACGAGGCAGTAGTGCAACAGGGAAGAGGGACGAGTGGGTTGGGGGATATGGTACAAGTGTGACAGCACAGTCATAGACCTGGGCAGTGTCGCAAGGCTGACATGCTGCAATGCCACGTGGGTGCATGGTGTCATCTGCTATCATGCAGCTATGTGGTGATACGACCCTGCAGTGCCATAGTGGTGCATGACGCATGATACAAGGGTACCTTGCTGCAGTGGAGCAGCAGAGATGCTATAGGGCTACACAAGTGCATCGTGCAGCTATGAACTGTGCGGCCATACCATGCAGGTATATAACTCACACGCTACATAGGTCTGAGTAACAACGAACATGAAGGCTCGGGACTCTCCAAAGTCCCAGGCATCCACTGGGTTTTCAGAACACACACACACAAATGAGAGGCTCAACTGCACTGTGAATGTGCCTCCCCTCCCCCAGGGGCTGTGGGATGACTTCAGGCACAACCCACATCAAGACCTGCCACTTGCAAAGGGACACTGCACTTCAGAGGACAGCTGGTGGCTATCAGAATGACAGAGAAGGAGGGATCCACTGTGGGGAGGGGTGTTGCCAATCAAGCTCAGAGGAGGGGTTCCTGAAGTGGGAGGAAAAGGCTGCCAGCAGCCCCAGTTGGAACTAGATACTAGAGACAAAGAAAAGCTTTACCCTGAGGCAGCTGCCCATTAGGAAGGGTGTGGAAGAGTCTACAACAGGAAAGGAAGCTGCTTGCTCAAGTCCTCTGATCTGTCCCTAAGGCCACCTTCTTGAGACATCTAACACAAAGCAGTCAGTATGGAAACCAGGGCATTGGGATCTATGACCGTCACCGTAACCAGAGCAGCACAGGAGGCTGGAGGATGAAGCCAGGGTGTCACTCACGTTATGTTTCAGTTTCCCGAGGATGGTGGGAAAGACAGCCATAGGGCCCTCAGCTCCTGCAAAGCCCACCTTGCTGACGCCAGAACCATAGTCACAGACGAGGGGTGTGTGGTCCATCATGCTGTGGTGACCTGGACACGCCTGCAGGGAGAGACCACATTATCCCTTGTCCCCACAGGTACTGTGCCAACAGTGAGACATGGGCTTCATGTGCCTAGAACAAGGTCCGCCTGAGCAGGAACCTCTCTGCAGGTGCTGTGGTAATTTGGGCACAGAGAGCTGTAACCAGCTGTGCACAGTCACCTGCAGGCCAGCAGCCTGGAGCCAGCTCGGATGCTCCCTCCAAACAAATGAAGCATTCACAGAAAACTGTGCTTGGAGTGCTTAGGGCACAAATCAGTCACAAGAAAACCTGGGCCTGTCTGAATGTGAACCTCTGGATGGGTCCTGCCAGTTTGTTCTAGTTTCGACACTAAAGAGTCATCTCTAAAACCTCTACTGTGGACAAACTGGGACAGAGCCTGTGGTCTGGACAAGGCCAGGCCTCCCTAAGCAGAGCACCGTGCATATGGGTGGGGATGGGGCAACTGGCTTCCTTCCAGCATGAAAGGATACCACAGGAGTTGCTGGGCTACAAAGCCAGGAAGGCTCAGGGCTCTGAAGCTGTATATGGGGGAATGTTAACAGAGATTTTATCGCAAAAGTCCAGGCCCTGGAAGCATCAAGAAGCTGGGCTCAGCCGCTTGTCTCCAGAACATCATTGTGAAAAGCAGAGAAAGATTTATCCAATGCGGCCATATTGAGAAGAGAAACAAAGTGACCCAATTGCCCCCAAATCCCTCTTCTGAGGCCCAGATATGAGGTTCAGGGTTAAACAGAGGGCAGAAGGGGTGCATTCCTAAGCAGTCCTGGACAGGGTGTGGTCCTGCCCGTCACTGACCCATCACTGTCAGCTCCAGGCTCTCCTGCAAGGCGGTCTGACAAGTTCTCAGAACTCTGAGATCTCTCTGGGAGACAGGCTTCCCCCTCTGGCTGGCGCCAGGCTTCAGCCTTTCCCTTTCCCAGCTTGAGACTCCTGGGAAAATTCCAATGCCTTGGGGTCCATTGTTTCAGGAGTCTCACAGCACAACTGATTCTAAAATATTTCCTCCTGAAGAGATTTCTCAGCAATTAAGAGGCCCCAAGCACCTGCACTGACAGCTCACAACCACCTGTAACTCCATGGGCTCTGGTGCCCTCTTCTGGTCTCCACAGGTATCTACATGCATGTGGTACACATAAATTCATACAGGTGCACATACACATAAATAAAAATAACCTTTAAAATAACTTCTCCCCGAAAAGCAATCGGGCTGGGGGGAGACTTAATTGGGGGAGGGGGAGGGAAATGGGAGGCGGTGGCGGGGAAGAGACAGAAATCTTTAATAAATAAATTAATTAATAAAAAAAAAGAAAAGAAAAAAAAAAGAAATTGTCCTGAAAAGGAAGCTAAACCTGGTTACATAAAAAAAAAAAAAAAACTTCTCCCCTATCCTGAAGGCTACAAGGAATGAAGCTGCATTCCCATGTGTGTAATTCCCACCTCACCCTGAACTCCAGGAGCCAGAGGGCCCACAGGAGCATCTTGGTCAGCACTGCTGGGCCTCGCACAGAATCAAGCCAACTGTGCTTGAGGCAGCTGCACACTGGGTCAGTGTCTCCGTCCCCACAATAGCTGCACAGCTCTTCTCCTCTCAGACACCGGGCCACCCACTGAGACACTGTGGGTCTCTAGCTCAGATTCTCATATAGGGGGGTAAAAGTTACAACAACAGGGGTCTGGAGGGGTATCACAGCTACCCTTCTCCTGCCTTTATTTGGAAATCAGAGAACCTGCAGGCTCCCACCGTGGAAACTCCCTCTTCCTCAGAGAGCTGTAATAGGAGTGCTACCTGTAGGTCTTGATTTATCGCTCTCTTTAGAGCACGCTGCTCTGTCTGCTCACATCCTTAACGACTCTTCCAATGAATTCCTTACCCTTCGGTCCAGTTCAGTGCTTCCTGTGAGCCCACATCTGAGACTGTCCAGTCATTTGCTTACCCCCTTCTGGAGGCCCTGCCACGCTGCTGGGGGTAGCTGTATTTCATTTTTCACCTTCCGATAGTATCTGTGCTCCACCGTGTAGATACAAGGACAGCTCAAAGACACTAAGTTCCTCTCAAAGATATAACAGTAAATCAGAGAAAAGACAGTAATTGACACTTTACGATTTTATGGGGCTTTAGTGAACCTTTCTTTTTGCTGGTGGGGATCCTGCCTCTGGGCTGACAGTGAAAACTGAGCAGGTAGCTGCTGCTGGAGGTTGGAGTGATGGTGGCAATTTCTGAAAAATAAAGACAGACCCCACATTACCCAGCTCTTCCTTCCATCAACAATCTCTCCCTAGTGTGTGGTGCCGTGTGATTGCATCTTACCAAAAGCAGAACATGGGCTCACTCTGTAGCCCAGGCTAGACTCAAACTAAGAGCAATCCTGACTCCGCCTCCTCCTGAGTGCAGGTGTGAGCCTATATACCTGGCTAGAATCTTTTTTAAAATTCCCATGTACACCTGTGAAGCCACTGGTCTCAACAGTAGGCTGACAAGACTCAGGAGAGCATTCACAGGGCAACCGCCCCAGGCCGCCTTCTCCTCTTACAAGCACAGTCAGCATCATCTTCCAGGCATTGGGAGTCTTCTAAAAGAAAGACTACAGTATCTGCTCCCACACAACTGCCACCAGCTGCATCTGCCCTCCCTGGAGAGGTAGAGTGGACTTCAAAGCCTCTCCATGGTGAACTGAAGTTCCCGGGACAGGGGGAGAGGAAAAACAAAAAGCCCACACTTGTGGTCAAGATTACACAACACTGACTGTGTTTCTCCACATTCCAAATGCTGTGACCCTTTAATACAGTTCTTCATGTGGTGACCCCTAACCATAAAATTATTTTCATTGCTACTTCATCACTGTAATTTTGCTAATGTTACGAATCGTAACCTAAATATCTGCTATGTAGGCAATCTGATGTGTGGGCCCTGCGGGGTCATGACCTGCAGGCTGAGAACCACTGGAGCAGAACTTCATGACTGTGGAAATCTGAAATGCTACAGACTCAAGAGCCAAATTATACTGGGCTATTGCGAGTCCCATAAATAGTCATTAACAGAATAGCCATTAATGTCTGCCCTAACTTCCTCGTGACTACAGAGTGAAGAAAACCCTTTGAAATACATTAACTTAGCAGACTACCACCTCCACCAACCCCCAAATTAGAATGCCGTCAGGCAGCATCCAAGGCCTAGAGCAGAGACTTCTCCACGCTCTATGGCAGAGCCCTTTGCCCAAGGTCCCCACTCCTGGCAGAATGAGCCAGTGAGACCCCATGTCAGGAGTTAGAAGTTCCTGTCAGCCTGGGAGGAGGCTTGACTTGGTTTTCAATCATTCACCCATTTCAAATAAACGTTTGTAGTGAGGCAAGGCAACTCATGCCTTTAACACCAGCACCAAGAAGGTAGGGGCAAGGAGATCTGAGTTCAAGCCCAGTCTGGGCTACATAGTGAGTTCCAGGTCATCTATGCCTATATAGAGAGACCCTATCCTAAGAACAAACAAATGAATAAAGCCAAAAAACAAAACAAAACCAAAAATGACTCCTGTTTCTGGTCAGGAGGAGTTTTGCGTATGTCACAATCTGCTCAGGCCGGAGCCACAGGGCTTCCTGCTTTCTGACAAGAAACAAAGTCATAGGAATGATCTGGTTCCTTTTCCACCTAGAAAGAAATCTTTCTTTCCCCAGAGCAGGGTGAGGCAAGTAGACAACACAAAACCAGTGACTTTTGCTCAGAAGAATCCAGAAACTCTTCAGACCTGGTTCAGAATTCTGGAAACAGGGGGCTGGAGGCTAGGGTCTCTTCAAGGTCTGCTTGTTCCCTGGGGATAGCCTGGGCATTTGTGGCCAATCCCAAGTGTGTTTATGCAGGATCGGCTGATCTTGCTTGGGAACATGTCCCTTTCCTAATAAAAAGAAAAAAGATTCCAAGATGCTTAAGAAATAGAGACATCCAAGCCATACCTGAGAGCGTATACACAGTGATGTAGCCATGAGGCACAACCTGCCCTCCATCGGAGAGAGGCCCCCTCCCTTGAACCAAACCATGAATTTAGTAGAAAATGGAACTTACTGCGAGACCACAGATCTTCCCCCCCTCCACCCTCCCTCCTTAAAGGACAAGGTCCCTGGGTGTTGTAGTCCTTTCCTTGTTGCTGGGACATTTGGACATTGTGACCCAGCTGTGACCTCAGGGCCTCACCCAGGAGGGGACACCAGCCACTGCTTGAAATGACCTTGCGAGAGAAGCTTCGCGGTTTTACACACCCATTCTCCACTGTCCGAGTTCATTCTTGTTTTGGGGTTGTGTGGCCCTCTAGATGTCTGTCTTGCTATAGGGCCTCAGGATAAATAAACCAAGGTATCCATCTGTGATGACAAGGGATCCAAAAGTCAGAGAGAAGCCTGAACTCCTGTAGAGGCGCTGCCCTCCGCCCTGGGCCCAGGTTGATGATCCAGGGCATGACGGGAGATCAAAAGGGATACCCTGCTTACAGGGGTAAAGGAGGAACCAAGGGCTTTGGACAGGTCCAAGGCAATGTCAGGGAAAGAATCTGGTACATTTGTCATGTGGAGGTGCATCCCAGTATCTCGTCTGGAACCACAGTACAGAGTCCATACTCTACACACAGCATTGCCTAGTATGCTGAAGTTCTGGGTTCTACCACCAGCACCACATACCCCAGCATGGTGGTGAGTACCTGTACTCTCATTCCAGTACTTGGAAGGTGGAGGCAGGAGCTACATAGCAAATTGAAGAGCAGCCTGGGTTATGTGATGCCCTGTCTCACAAAATAACAAAAATGATGAGAACTGGGACTCGAAACTGAGCTTCCTCAGGGGCCCTTTGGTGTTTCTGTGACAAGTCAGGACATGGACACTTGGGGCCACAATGGATTAGCTTTGGGGTCCAGAGACTTTATTCATGTTTAACTGGATCTGAGGTGGCTCAAGTCACTTAGGAAAACACCATTATTTCTTACAGTCCCATATGACAAAGCCTGCAGTGCCTCCTGTCCACGGTTCCAGTTGAAAGAAGCCATAGACACACAGCCAAGACATCTTGGCTGAGTAGACACCGTTGCCAGATAACCAGAAGCCAAAGCGTAGAAATAGATTGGGACAAATGGAAGGTTTTCCAACAGAACTTTCCAGACTCTGGTTCATGAATCCCAGAGCCATTGCTAGAAGGATGGGTTATATCTCACCTCCCCCTGCCTTTGAATCGCCCTCCAGGGTAGCAGACCAAACCCACCCACGATAACCTCACCATGTATCAAATCATCTCTGAGGTGTGGGAGCCCAGAAACACTGAGCTGGATAGCTCCAGCCTGAGCTGTCTTGTGAGGTTATGGAAGGCGGTCCTTGGAGGCTGCCATCTCATCTGAAAACTCAGCAGGGCCAGGGAACCTGCCTCCAAGGCAGTGTTTGGCACATTGGTGTGGCTGTGGGTGGGAGGACACTGCTCATCTGCTTAGTGTCCTTGGTATATGGTGGTGGCTCCAAGGCCACAGGCTGAAGTATCATGATCTCCATGCAGATCTGAAAGATGGGCTTCCGTCTGGTGTTACTGAGGTCTACTGATTACAGGGGTCAGTGCTATTCTCTGGGATGGGGGGGAAACCCTTCGGATCACAGGGTTACCTCCAAGTGGGTCTTGAGGTGCCATCTTGGAGACTGCTGCAGACGAGTCCAGAGCAAGAAGACTTAGGAAGGCCCACCAAGAGGAGAGGCTTGCCATCAGGACCGGAGTTCTAGGAACTGCAATCTGGTTACCCTCCACTGCCTGAGAGAGTAGGATGGATATCAGGGCCTCCCACTTTCTCAAAGTTCCTTCCTGGCTGACTCCTGGCCTAGCAGGGCCCTGGGAGAATTCTCAGCCAAGGTGCTGGAGCCAGGCAGCATGGTTGCAAAACAGAACTATGGCAAGAACAGCTGATGCAGGGGAGTTGGAAGGCATCAGAGACAGATGATCTCAGTGCCATAGATGTGGCATCTGTGACCTCTGGCTCACACCTGCCTGTCTGCCAGTCTGCTAGGGAAGGCAGAGGTCTGGGCCTCTCAGAAAACAAAATTACTCAAGACAAAGCCAGGAGCAAGACAGCTTTCCGATAACAAACACCTGTGGTTTGTGGAGGCTAAGGGAAACTGGATGGAAGCTGCCATCCCTGAGCCTCTAAGGGCAGGAACAAGGGGCCTCTGTATATGGCTTAAATCACCCTTTTTTCATGTGTGTGTGGAGGGGGCGACAAGCTCAGGTATTGATCCTCACCTTCACCTTGTTTGAGACAGGGTTCCCTACTGTCTGCCCACATGCTTCTGGCTCTTATTTTGACATGAACCTAGGACTATAAATGTTCAAATCTGCTTTTTGTGGATGAGGATTCAGGTCCTCAAGTTTACACAGCAAGCAGTTTGCCCACTGAACCTGGAGTTCGCCAGTTCAGCTAGGCTGGCCCGCCAGGGAGCCCCAGCACCCACTTGTCTCTCATCTCCCCAATGGATTACCAGCTCACATCACCACACTCGGCTTTTTTAGGAGGGTTCTGAAAACCAAACTCGGTCCTCATGATTGCATAACGAGCACTTTACCTCCCCAACCCTTAAATGCAATTCTTTTAAAAATATTTTAGACCAGGGGCTGAAGAAATAGCTCAGTGGTTAAGAGCACTGGTCCCTCTTTCAGAGGGCTGGAGTTCAGTTCCTAGCACCCATGTGGCAGCTCACAACCGTCTCCAGTTACAGTGAATCTAGCTCCCTCTTCTGGCCTCTGGGCACCATCTACTCTGCTCTTACGTACTGTGGCAGTTTGAATGTAATTGGCCCCCATAATCTCATTGGGAGTGGCACCATTAGGCAGTGAGGCTTTGGTGGAATAGGTATCATCTTGCTGGAGGAAGTGTGTCACTGGGGGGCAGGCTCTGAAGTTTCCTGTGCTCAGGATACTGCCCAGTGTCTCAGTTGACTTCCTGTTTTCCACAAGATGTTGGCACTCTCAGCTCCAGTGCGTCTGACTGCATGCCACCCTGCTCTCCAGCATGATAAAGGACTGAACCTCCGAAACTGTGAGCCACCCAAATTAAATGTTTTCTTTATAAGAGTTGCTGTGTCTCTTCACAGCAATAAAAATCCTAAGACACATTATGTACTGGCAAAACACTCATACACATAAAATAAAAATAATAAACCTAAAAAAACATTTAAAAGCATTTCTAATCCAGAAGCTAGGCAAGCATGAGAGTATACATCTGTGATTTCGTGGACTCGGCCCCAGGTCTCCGGGCCCATCCCTTGCAGTGGGGTTGGAATGAAGACACCTACCATTAAACCTGGTCTCAGCTACCAGCCAGGAACGTTTTTCAGGACAAGCTGCTTCAATCCCCTCATCCCATAGACTCATTTGAGTAACCCAATGTTGTCACAGGTCTGTGTCACCAGAGCGCTCCCAGGAACATGGTGTGTTACTCTGCTGTGAAACTGTGTTCTGAGGGTCTGTTGGAAAACAAGTCTGGAGGTGTCTTCACCCTGTCACTGGAGACAGCAGGGTAGATCCTGCTTTTAACTCAAGGGACACAGGACAAATGACCACCCCAGCCACTGTGATCATGCTCATGGTTTCTAACACTCAATGTGTCTGGGTCTGTCGGATGCCTGATGGGGTGTGAGGAGACTGTCGGGTGGTTCCGCCCAGAGCACAGTTCAGCTGGTCTCACATTGGAAATACCATGAAAAACCTGGTTTGAGGCCCTACTGAGAACTGTAGCTAAGCAGTGGCAAAGGCTGACATGGTTTAGGTCCTGGGCTCTGTGGCTTACTTGTTTTCATTTCATAGAGCAAAATGTGGGCTTCATCTGCCGATAGCAGGGTAGGCAGGGCAGATAGGCCCACAGTGGACAGTGCTCTGGGAGCAGCAGCCCACAGCCCAACAGTCTTCAAGTACCAGATGTGAAGGCACCACACACCAAAGCCCCAAACCACAGCTGGGCTCCCAGGCTAAAACAAACTAGAATCATAGTCGACTGACAAGCACTACCGGCATTCGAACTCAGGCCTCCTGCCATATGAGCTTGAAACCTTTCTCCAGCAATAAGGAAGACTGAACTCTGACCTTTAGCCCACACAAATGAGGATGTTGAGGCCACGGAAGGGTGGGTTACCTACTCAAGGCTTTAAAGCCTTCAGAAGGCAGAGCCAGAGTTCCCATGTGAACAGTGGGACCTGGTATCTAAGTTTACAGCCTCCAGTTAGGACTTTGTTCAAGGGACAAATGAAAGTGCCAATGTGTGGCCAATAGAGATGCCTGAAACCCCTGTGTCCACATTCTCAGACAGGCCAGGAGAGCACCAAGTTAGGCTGGTGGACTCTCTGGCTCTCTCTCCAGGAACAGCTGCCAATGTTTAACCAGCTCTAACCAGAAGCAGATCAATTGTGCCTGGCTGTGGGCACTACTCACCTCTGCTCCAGAAACAAAGGTGAGGGCTCAGCTATGTGGCTCCTCCACTTGTTTGGAGCAGGTAACCATGCTAGCATCCTGTCACTGGCAAATGGAATGGATTCCTCACCCCAACAAGTAAATGATCCGGCAAAGTTCTGGAATGATGAGGGATTATTACAGAGTATTGGGGCACAGTTCACCCCAATGTCAATGAAGTTTTGATAGTGCCCTATGCACCAGCTCTAATACTTCCTGGGGTTCCATCTTATACCATATAACACCCCTACCCCCACCCCTGAACTGGTCAGGCCCATTCAGGAGACAGCACAATGTGACACATTTAAAAAGGTAGATTTAATACAAAGACTTATCTGCAAGGTGAAGAGGATCCTATCTAGTTTTACAGAATGCCCTGAGTTTTAGGGGCCAATTGTCCCAAATGAGAATGGGTGCCCTTCCCAACACTGGAACTCCTGTTGGGGAAGGTGTGGCTGAGGCCACTGGCTGGTGATACATTCTGGGTTGTCTAATCCAAATCTGTTTACCCCTGAACAAGTGTCTTGGGGTGAACAGAAGCACCTTCTGGAAGAGGGCAGGGGGTTGAGCTGCTAGGTGGGTGGGTACTCAGGGAGTCCTGAACTAGAAACCCTGTCTTTTTCTTTTTTTAATATTTTTAAGTATTTATTTATTTATTATGTATACAATATTCTATCTGTGTGTATGCCTGCAGGCCAGAAGAGGGCACCAGACCCCATTGCAGATGGTTGTGAGCCACCATGTGGTTGCTGGGAATTGAACACAGGACCTTTGGAAGAGCAGACGATGCTCTTAACCTCTGAGCCATCTCTCCAGCCCTAGAAACCCTGTCTTATGTCACAAAGACTTTAACAGATTAGCCAGGATGCCCACTATGAAGTGGGCAGTACCCCTGGATACCCCGTTCCACTGCCTGGCATTCCTGGTGTTAAGAATCAGAAACAAGAACCCAAACAGAAAGCCTTCCTCCTACAATGGCCTCTGAGCCCTCTGCTAATCAAGACTACACACGCCTACAGACAAAAATGGTTCAGGGACCCAGCCCAGCATGGCAGAACAGAAGGGGAAGGTGGCATTATCAAAATCCTTAGATCCCACATTGTCTCCAGTTTAATAGGTTGGCCCAATCCTAGGACACACATGGTAAGCCTAAACCATCTGGGCAGCATAGATTGCAGGCACCCAACATAAAGACAGACATGAAAGGGCCACGATAGTCTGCCCTCAGGATGCTGAGTAGAGAAAACAGCCTGCTGTGGGATCAGTGTGAAACTCCACTTCCCAGCTGCCACCAGCCAGACACTGCTGGGCACCAGGCTCTCCATTCTCCAGATGAGCAAACTGATGCCCCTGCAGGAGAAGCCAGGATGCCAGCCCCCATACATCCAACTCCACACACTCAATAAAACTTTCCTATGCATCCCAGGATGGTCCTCAAAAGATTCCAGGCAGCAGGCGGTAGGGCACTGCGGCCGTGTAGCGCTCCCAGTCACGGCCATACTTGTTGGCACAGCGGTGTTCATCACGGAGGCAGCGGTGGGTGAGCAAGATAGTCATGTAGATGATGTAGAAGTAGGGGAGAAGGTGGCCGCCACCGCACGCCAGGCAGTAGGCTAGGCTGCCCATCAGGTCACCAGTATAGTTGAAGTGACGGGCCACACCCCAGAAGCCTGACACCAACAGCTTGGTGCGGTGTTTCTGCCCGTCAGCTGATGTGTAGGAGCACTCAATGGCCTTTGGCTTCTTGCCCCAGATGAGGCAGCGCCCATCTGTCCTGCGGAACAGGTCCTTCTGATGGTTGGTCATTCGGAAGATATAGTAACCCACCAGGCCAAGCAGCAGGATGCCCACAGCATTGGGAGTGGAGAGATGAACAGGGTGGTACACCAAGTACAGGCCCTGTGGGGAGAGAGGGTAAGAGGGGAGAGGTGAAGGATAGCCCATCATGGAGCGCAGTGGGCTTCAGTATGGCCTGAGGAGGGTAGACCCTGGCCCTGCTCCAGACACATGTTTCTTTTCTGTTAAGTAAGACACACAGAGCCAGGCATAGTGGCACACACCTGGAATCCCAGGACTCAGGGGGATGAGGCAGGAGGACCGCAGTTCAAGACCTGCTTGGACGGTTTACTGAAACAGCATCAGACCTTGTTTCAAAATGAGTAAGAAGGGAAGGCAGAAGATGTGGCAGTTGCTTAGCATGCACAAGGTCCAGGGTTCAACTCCAAGGACTGGCAAGCAGAGGGAGATGGGGGAGGGGAAGGGAAGGGAGGAGGAAAGCACGTTGAATACAGCCAGCCTCCAGACACCCTTCCTGGTTACAGGGTGTACTGTTTTCTCATGGTTCTGCAGTTGCTGCATTCTGTGCCATGAAGACAACCGTGTTTGTATCATCATAAGGGCTAAAAGCTGTCTTGAGATCACCATTGGTTGGAGTTGGTAAACCACATACTGTACAAAAGTAAACTACACAACATGTAAGATGATCTGAATATACTGCGACGACAATTGATTCTATTTATCAGCTTGGGCAGACTACTGTACACATATTTGATCAACCCTAAATTGTGGAGGAGACTAACATTTACTTGTTTGTTGTATGTGCATGCATATGTACCTGAACACACATGACGCAACCAGACAGAAGAAAGCGTCTGGTGTCCTCTGTCACACTCCACCTTCTCCTTTGAGGCTGGGTCTCTCCCTGAACCTGAGGCTCAAGTTTCCTTGGCTAGGCTAGGGGCTAAAGAGGCTCAGTCATCCGTTTGTCTCTGCTCTATGGTTACAGGCATGAACAGAACTCCAGTTTGTTCTCTGGGTGCTGGGATCTGAACTCGGGTCCTCCTGATGTCGCAGTACACACTCTTAAGCCCTGAGGTTCTTTCTCCAGCTGAGATTAACATTTAAACAAGCACTGAGCAAAGCAGATGAACACCCACAATGTGGGGGGACTTCATTCAATACATTCAAACCAGCCCCCTTGGGAAAGGGGGGTGCTTCCAGTATGCAATCTTTTATTTTGAACTGCAACAACAGCCCTCTCCTGGCTTCCAGACCCCCACTGAAAAGTTTGGGGCCTCCCAGGACCCATGTTCCTCAAGAGACCCCAGACACAAATACAGAATAAGAGTGCATCTATATATACACATCTCAAAGCCATATGCCTATGCCCCAGAACACAAAGGCTGGGTTCCAGTATGCCCCCATGGACACCCCAACTCCATGGTGCTCAATCCCTTCATATGAGACAGGTATATAGACAGATGTGGTGTCCCAGTACTCAGGCTGAGGCAGGAGGATTGTAGCTCAAGGCCAGCTTCACTTCATGGTAAGTCCAGCCAGCTTTGGCTGCAGGGCAGGCAAGACTACCTCAAAGTAACAAAAACAGGTCTGGGGAGATGGTTCGGCAGTTACAAAGGACCAGATTTGGTTCCCATCATGCATGTGAGGCAGCTTACAACTGCCTGGAACTCCAATGCCAGAGGTTCTAGCGCCTCTGGATTCTAGAAATCTAAGATAACAAAAGAACAAGGGACAATGTAGTATTGGTCTACACTACACAGGTTTGTGCACATCCTCCTATAAATGTGAAGTCACCTCTAGATTAACCTCATTATCTACAATATACTAAATAACAGAAATGTGGAACTGCGTACGGGAAGCCTATTAAAACGTAAATGCTGGCCAGGTTGTGGCAGAGCAGGAACACGCCTTTAATCCCAGCACTGGGAGGCAGAGACAGGAGGACCTCTGTGAGTTCAAGATCAACCTGGGCTACAGAGCGAGTTACAGAACAGCCAAGGCTACACAGAGAAACCCTGCCTTGAAAACAAAATGTAAAGGCTCAGCAAACGATTGCGGGACCACACTATTTAGGGAATACTGACACAGAAAAATTCCATGTTCGGTCAGCACACAGTTTTTTTGTTTGTTTTGATATAGTCTCACGTAGCCCAAGCTGGCCTTGAGCTCATTAGGTAGCTGAGGGTGACTCTCTGAACTCCTGATCCTCCTACCTCAACCTCCCAAGAGCCAGGATCACATGGGTGTCCAAAAAAGCCCAGCAGCAAGTTTTTAAAAAAATTCTTCCAATGCATGTTTGTCTTAATCTATGGACGCCACTGTATCCTGAGGCTGAAACAAGGCCTGCTAGATGGAAAGACTTGTGTAAGCACAGTCTCTGCCACCAGTTCACACACTGGCACTGCAGATACAAGGGGGTGACCCGTGAGCAGGTGCCCAATCAGTGGAAACCCTGACCACGTGAGTTGCTCACGGCTGGTGAGGACCTGCAGTCAGTGTAAGTCTGAGACTGGCACCTGTCCACGCCCTTACCCTCCACCCCTCCCCTTTGTTGGGCACAACTGCTTTCCCAGCACCCCTGCACAGGTAGCCAGGCCACTTCCACAGCCCATGTCACCATCAGCTATGCGACCAGCTGCCAGAGGCCCACCTCACTGATGGCCACCTGGAAAGACCAACAACAGCCTTCTGTGCTGCTCTGAACTCCTTCCGACCTCTGATGAGCAGTTGCATGCACTAGTACCACGGTGCCAACATAGCCAAAGGGCGGGGATTAAGACATCCAGCCCAGCTAGAGCCACTGCCGGCCACCCTGACGGCTCCATCTTGTCTGGTTGAGTTGGGGGTTCTGCCCTGACTGCAGGGATGACTAAGGACATGCTCACATGGGTGCAATCCCAGGTCATCCCAGGCCAACAACAGGTGGCTACAATGGATCAGCCTAAGATGCTTCAAAAGCCATTCCACACCCTCTACTGCTCAATTTCTGTATGGTTCTCAGCAGCTCTCCAAGCCTTACGTGGGCTAACTTTGTCCAGCTGTGACCCTGTGTGCATTAAGGAAGGCAAGGCTAAGCTACAGTTGGTAGGTCAGGTGTGTTAAACACACTTAAAAAAAAAAGTACTGTGTTCTTGAAACACCACTGAGTACTTTTTTTCTAAGATTTATTTACTCATATATTTTATGTATATGAGTGTTCTGTCTTCGTGCACACCAGAATCTGATCCCATTACAGATGGTTGTGAGCCACCACGTGGTTGCTGAGAATTGAACTCAGGACCTCTGGAAGAGCAGTCAAATGCTCCTAACCTCTGAGCCATCTCTCCAGCCCCCTAAGTGCACTTTGTACTTTTGATACTTCCAGTGGAGAGTGGGTGAAGTGGGAACCAGATCCCATAATGGGTCAAGCTATCTGTGACACGAGGAACTTCCCCCTCATGGGAGACGACACTGGTCCAGGGAGCTCCAGGGACTAACACCCTGGCAAGCTCAGCATGTGTGTCTGCTCAGGGTCAGCCAGGAGCAACTGAAGACCACACAGGCAGTGCCCATGAGGCTGGTTGCCCTGCCCCATCACCCTGGCTCCTCACCTGCAGCGTGTAGAGGTAGGGCAGCCATACGCAGTCACCCCAGCCCAGGTACCACCCAAAGTGGTCATGGCAGATGTCGATGGTCTTCAGGTACCAGGTTTCGTTCCAGAAGAAGTCTAACACGTAGATGGCCTGCGAGACAGAGCCACCACTGTTACCACCACAGCCCCATGCAAGGGAGGGATGGGGGATGGGCAGTCGGGATACTGCTAAGCAGCTTACTGTGGGGTTGGGAGCAATCAGTGGGGTGGAGGGGCCACTGCCCATCAGCAGAAAGGGCTCCCACCCATAGCTCCCATAGGTGACATGAGATGTGGAGTTCAGCAGAGGTGACTCAGGATAGAAGGACTCAGGGACTGTCCCTGAGTGGTAGACACCAACAAAGACATCCACAGGGTGAGTGTCCCAGGTTTGGCTGTTATCCGCTGCCCCTCAGAACCATGACACCCCCAATGTGTCCAAGAAGACTGAGGTCCATTCACAAAGATAGGCAAACAGCAAAGATCCTGCTTGTCACTCAAGAGGGTCATGAGCCTGAGACACAGAGTCTTCCAGAGACTCGACTCATGGCTACCTGCATAAGCAACAGTTTCAGAGCACCCTGCCCTAGCCGATCCCTTATAAAGGGGGAGTGGCACCTCACACAGGCATGCTGGGATTTGCCCACAACATTTGCCTAGCACAGTCCCAGCATCCCAAGCCTTGGCTGTGACAAGAAGCTGGCCTGAGGTGCCCAGACCCCAGTGCTCTGTGGAAAAGTGGGTCTCTTCTACATCCAGCTCTATGCCCCAGCACAGGAGAAGCTTCATGAAGGACCATAGAGAAGACCTCTCCCTGAGGTCCTGGCCACATCACCCACTCCTCGGGTCCACAAGTGCAAATGACCAGAGCCCACTGGTAGGAGGCAGGGACCTACCCCATCCAGTCTGGTCCCAACCCAGCACAGTCAGCCAGCCTGAGCTGTACCCATGGCTTCCTGTTGGCCTCTTCCTCCTCTTCCTCCCACCTGGCACCCTGAAGCCCTGCTGGACATACCACATCCAGGCCACATCCCAACACCACTGGGCATTTTTTCTCACTACTTTTTTAAGGGTCTATGTTGGTCCCACCTGACCACCAACTCCCTAGTTCTTGATGCTCCGGACAGAGGCCTTTCCTCAATGTCTTAACCTCTCCCCCTATGCAGACTACATAGGCCACTGTCTGTACCTGAAGCATACCTATATGGTCCCCTTCTCTAGCTGGTTAACAAAGCCCCTGTACTCCCAGATCTTATCTGAGTGCAGTCCCTAAGGGAGCCTGACTGCAGGCCAGACTATGGTGTCTACCCTGTCCCTCTTGGGGCTAACATAGGGGCACAGGAATCTATGTAATGGTAGATTTTCAGCATGTGCTCACTGTTACCCAGAACCAGCTCAGAACAGATGGCATGCTGGGAACTCTCCCAGAGCCCAGCAGGTGCAATGCCCCACCCTCCCTGGCTGTAAGCACACTAAGTTACCTGCAGGATATTGACCAAAATCATAGAATTGGTCACATGGCCATAAAGCTCCTGCTGCTTGGCAGCAAAGGACAGGTTGATAAGAGTCCAGGCCACGATTCCCGGGCGTCCATTGAAGAACAGCTTGAAGTCAAACCACTTCCCAATGCGGGGGTTGAACTCAATGCCCATCATAAAGTTGTAGAAGAAATTGCCTGTGAATTTGCTTAAAAACATCAACAAAAGACATATTAAAATTTATTCTATATGTATGAGTGTTTTACCTGCATGCTTGTCTGTACAGTTATGTGTACAGTATCCTCAGAGGCCAGAAGAGGGCATGGGATGCCCTGGAACTGGAATTACAGACAGTTGTGAGCTGCCATGTGAGGGCTGGGAAATCAAACCCAGGTCTTCTGCAAGAGCAGTCAGTACTCTTAACCACTGAGCCATCTCCCCCTGCCCTCCAAAGACACATTTAGTCAACTAGCACATCTTGCGACATGTGGCGCATCCAGCTTTGTGGACACCAATGTTTAGGAGCCGGCAAGTGAAGGAGGCAGCATGGGTGCAGCTGTGACTGCAAAATGCACCCGCAGGGAGAATGTGGCAGCCCCGCCCTCAGCCCCACATCTGCATTTGTTCTCACGCACAGTGCACCATGCTCAGCAGAGACACAGAATACAGGATTAAGAGGCAAGTGTCCCGTGTTTATAGCCTAAGCTCCAGGGCCCACGTTTCTAACTGCTCCACAAGTTCAGTGACCCCTCTCAGTCTTGGTCACCTGGCCCCACAGCAGCCCCCTTATCCCAGACTAGGGCAGAGAATTAGCTGAGATAATCTGGATGGAGGCCCTTCCTAGGTACAGTCTACTGTGCATGCACAGGGATTACTGCTAGCTAGCATAGCAGGTTCTCATGTCTGCTTCCCACAGTCAGGCTAAGCAGAAAGAACTAAAACATCACATCTGCCAAAGCAGCAACAGCTCTGGGAGCCACAAAAGGCAGTATGGCAGTAACCTGCAGGGCAGGGAAACATAAGTCACACCGCATTCTCATCTGAGGCTGGTTCCCCAAAGTCAATCCAACAGCTAAGGGGGAGATGCACTGTTCTCATCTGGATCCCCAGAAAAAATTAAAAACTCCAGAAGACCTCACCGAATATCTGTCGATGGGTGAATGGATGGGGGGGTGGGTGAGTAGGTGGAAAGATGGGTGGAAGGGTAGACAGATAGATGGATAAGTAGATGGGTGGGTATATGGGTAGACAGGAGAGTAGGCAGATGGATAAATAGATACACGAGTGAGTAAACGATAGGTGGATAAATGGATGGGTTGGCAGGTAGGTGGATGAGTGCATAGATGGATGGATAGAGAGGTGGGTGTATAGGTGAGCAGGTGGGTAGATGGATAGATAAATGGTTGTGTGGGTAGATGGACGAGTAAATAGAGGATAAGTGGGTGGGGGGTGGACAGACAGATGGACAGATGAGTAAATGGATGGGTAGGTAGATGGAATGGAACTGATGGTTGGTCTCTAACTCAGTTTCCCTGAGAATGCTTTAAGCAAGCAGGGCTCTCCTTGGAAGGAGCTACAGTAAAAATAACAAGGCTAAGGCTGTTTCACAAGAGATAATCCAAAGAAGGAGACAATGATCTACCTCTGCCTCAGTCAGAAGTTGTCCTTCTGGTTTAACTGCTCCCATGGTAGCCTTGGTTACCTCTAAAGCAAGAAAATCCAGACTTTCAAATAGCTGATCCAAGATCTCCCGTCTCAGGGCTTCTCCACTTGTCTGCAGAGGAGCAGACAACCCCGGGTGGAGGTATCCACCATCCACTCTAGGCTTGACCAGCCGTTGAGGAACTTACCAGTCTTCAGCATTGGTGGGAAACAGGTAGCCCTTGATCATTGCAAACGTGGACACAGCATAGCCCAGAATATTGGCACACCACAGCAGTGGGATCCAGTTGTCAAAGATGATGGTGGGGGAGAACCAGGTTAGGAGGTAGGCATTCAAAAACCAGAGGAGGTGAGTGATGAGCCAGGCTTGCAGCCCGTTCACTTCATACTTGTTTACAACCCCTGCAGAAGGAGAATCACACAGAGCACCCTAGGTGGACCACACAGCCTTGCTGTGTACCTGCCTCACACCCTACCTGCTCCTTGGCCTCTGCTTCTGTAGACCCCTGACTGGAGCCCCCAGGTACCATTCCAGAAGGGGCATCGTCTGTTGAATACACAGGCTTTCAAGCCAGTGGCACCCCTCACACGGTGAGAAAGTGGCTGTTCCTACTATAGCCAGAGTGGGGAAACCTCTATGAGATTCTTCTAGTGCTCTTTAGGTCTGTAAGGTGTTGGGAAGGTCAATTAAGTGGCAGGTAAGGCAAGGCCAACCCTATGTCCTCCCAGGCTCCACTTGTGCTTGCTGCAGTACCTCTCTGAGACCTCTCGGCTAGAGAAATAGGTAGGATTCCAGCCCATGACCATTAGTGTATGAAGCTGGGCTCCTTGAGGGTTTTTAGAGATGACCCATGGGTTAGTGGTAAGGCTGGGTTTGCCCCACCATGGGTTATGAAGTAGTGAAATAGTGACAGCAGAGTCAGGGACGGCACTCCTGAGTGAGGAAGCTGCCATGTCTATAATGGCATGGATGCCTAGTGGATCACATCCAAACTAAATTAGTTCTTGTCTGGGACGTAGGATGGGAGAACTCTGGGAGCCAGGGACACAGGGTGGCTAGGGCAAGACAGCTACCAGCTCAGGGGCAAAGGTTACCTGCTGGAGTTATGGCGCCTTCTTGGACACCTCCCACATAGCCTGGCAGAAATCTGTGGCAGAAGTCAGGAAGCCAGGAGTAAAGAAGCACCTAAAACAGAATTTTAGTTGGAAAGATTGGCAGCCTGCAGGGGATAGCTGTGTGATTTGACCTGGTCTGGTTTTACTGGACAGATATGAACACAAGACACAAAGCTTAGTGCTCCAGGAGCAAGGCAGGCTTCTCGCCAAATGTGTAAAATCCTACCCCTGGCTATAGCCTTGTAACCTTCCAAGTCGAACACATGGGTCCTCCCAACCCCTTTTTAAGGCCATTTAAAAGCACCAAGATTCTCCCATGAGCCCTCCCTCCCCCGCTTTCAACATCACTGTTCAGATCATGTAATGTGTTCACAAGCCCTGGCAACCATTACCACAGTTTGATCTTCGAATTCTACCAAAGAGAACCCTAGGATGGGGGAAAAACAACTTGGCTGTTAAGAACACTGGTTGCTCCCCCAGAGGACATGGTTCGATTCCCAGCACCAGCACCTACATGGCAGCTCACAACTATCTGTAAGCCACGTCTCTGCCACACTCTCCTGTTTTCCACTGGGTACTACATACATATAGGAAAAACACCCACACACATAAAATAAGTAAATCTTTTTTTTTGCAGGTGGGGGGGCAGACATTGAGACAGGCTTTCTTCTGTGCAGCCCTGGCTATCCTGGAACTCACTCTACAGACCAGGCTGGCCTTAAACTCAAGAGATACACCTGCCTCTGCCTCCCAAGTGCTGAGATTAAAGGGATTTACCACCACCACCCAGCAAAATAAATCAATCTTTATTAAAAAATGTTTTTAATTTTAAAAAAGGGGACACCCTGTTCCCCTTGTCAACTGCCCCCAGCAGTCCCTGGTAACCACCAATCTCACCAAGCCTGTGAGAATGAAACATCCTGGATGTTTCACATCAATGCAAATACTCAGTCTGGTCTTAGCGTCTGGCAGCTGTTTCCAACACTGGTCCAAAGAGCAGCCTGTACCAGAGCTCATTCCTTTCCATAGTCTAATAGTATTCGACTTATGGAAAGACCACGTTATTTATCCTGTCCTCTACTGGACAGCTGGGCTCTTTCTATGCTTTGGCTCCCATGACTCGTGCTATCCTCTCACCCAGAGGACTGGGGAATGAAAAGGAGGGGGACCCTGGAGCGAGAGACAAGTAGTCTCCATACAAAATTCTGCCTGGGAAAAGCAAGTTGCCTGGTGTTTCATGCGGTTCCTTTACTCTGCCCCAACACCCAACCTGTGAAGGCTGCTCCTGCTTAGTGACCTAGTTTAGGTCAAAGAGGCTGCATCACAGACAAAGACACCATTGACCATGACTCTCTGGCAACCTGTGGAAGCAGCAGCTTAGGTCTCATTCACTGCCTGATAGGCCATGCTGTTGATCTACAGTCAGGGGCTAGAAACCATGACGGTTACAAGGTGACACACAGATGTTTCCTGCTCTATATAATTGCTTCTAGGCAACTGCTGCATCCTGAGAATGGGAGCACCACTGGGTTAGAAGTCTGCTTCTCTGACAAGACCCAAGCAGCAGAACACATTCCCGATCCACTGCACCTAGCCCCAAGGCAGAGGACTGACCTGGAAGCTGACCCACAAGGTGTACAGTTGGGCAGCTTTAGCTGTCACAGGTGGTGTCTTGGCCCAGATGTCTGCCAGACTAGCACGACCAGTGGCTATGTCCAGTGCGGGGGTGGTCAAGGAGCAGCTGTACTGGTCACACGCCATGACGAAGTAGTACACAATGAACGGTGCGAAGAGCAGCAGGAAAATGATGCTGGCCAGGGAGAACCAATCCACTTCCCTGAGAGGACAAAGGGCGGTCACCATCAGGCCTCCTGTTCTCAAGCCCCCCAGGGGATGTACAAACTTCCTTCCATCCTTGGGAGCCCATGATGGAGATTTCTAAGATACCCTTCCAGCCCTTGTACCTCACAGGGGCCTCTGAAATGTCCCTTTCATTCCTTGGGCCCTATGGAGGACTCTGAGATTCCCCTTTGTCCCTCAGACCCCATGGCAGGGTATCTAAGACACCCTTCCATCCCTTTGAGACTCGCTCTGTCTCTGGAGCCCTACAGGGGTCTCTGACATGCCCTCCAATCTCCTTGGGCCATATGGGGGGTCTCCAAGGTGTCCTTGTATGTGTGGGACTCTCCACACCACTCAGAACCTGATGGGCAAGGGTATCCATTCAGCAAACTCTCCAGCCAAGGCGGGTCACTCATCCTGCTCCTGTGTCATCACCAGAAGGTGCCCAGACATGAGGGCAGGGAGCTCTTCATGACCCTCAAGGTCAGTAGCTTTCTTGGTCCTTAGCCAGGGAAGACTCTTTAATACCCAGGGCTCAATGGCAGAGAGAACACCATGACATCAACACAGGGTCCCTAGGTTGGTGGCAGGGCTCCAGATGGCCCTTAGACCATCTGAAATACCTAGAATCCTGGCAGAGCAAGGCAGAGGAAAGTCGCACACCTGACCTCAGGTGACAAGTTGCATTTAAAACATAGCACGCTGAAAAGATCTCAGCAAGTTACCTTCAGGCCTTGAGCACAGGTGCTCATGAGTCCTCTCCCTAAGACAGCTCAGGATATACACCCGGATATCTCAATATACAAGGGGAAAAACTCAGACATGAGACTACTTCCAGCCCAAGCACTCCAAAATGGTTTCAGAGTCTTCGTTCCAATACTTTATTTTGTAGAATAGGAAACAGCTTATCTTTCATTTGTCTTTAAATAAAATAATGTGGTTTTTTTTAGTTCTAGGTTCATAACATCCCTGAAGTTGAAACCCTTGAGAACACAGTTCACCCTCTAGCTAGTAAAACACGTGAGCCCCTTACCAGGCACGGCCCCATTGTCCTTGAGATTCAGCCTTGCCATTCAGACTCTTGGTTTTGGAGGCGTTGTGCTGTGATTTGGAAGCCATCAGGCCCTGAGGAAAGAGGAGGGTCTCAGATTATTCCAGAAAGCCAGACCCCCCCACCAGGACTCGAACACTCATCACTGATCAGAACAGGCACCCTTTACAGCTTCTCAGTACCTGCTCACCCACACCAGATTCGAGGGAGGGGGGAAGAAGGTGCTTTAGGCTCCTCCCTGAGCCTGCACTCCCTCCAACCAGGCCTTCCCACCTCTGACCTGGCTCATTAGTTCCTTTCCCAGATGTGGAGGATGTCCTTCTTAGGCAAGGATTCACTCTGCCTGCCACAATCCGGCTCTGCCAGACTCCGCCAGGAATCTTTACCATCTTTGAATATGACTCTTGGCTCTCCTTGTAGTGCCCACTACATCCTCTGCTCTGAGCATGCTCAAAGGCTTCTTGTTCAGCACTAGTATGATAAGCCCCCTTCTCAGTAGACTATGACCATCTAATGGCAAGCAGCTTCCCGCCTAGGTAATTTGTTCCTTTAATTTAATGCTCACAGTGCAGGCATGTTTTATTGGGTTCATATATGTGCACTGTCCGCCTCCCTCCAGTAGAAGGCAGCTCCCTATTCATCCCTCCGCCACCAGGGCCTAGAACAGTAAGTACCTTGGGGGACACTTTATAGATAAGGTCTCCAGGTATCTCCCCCACTCAGCGCTTCCCCGTCACCTCTAAAGCAAAGTCTAGTTTGTGAAGTTTTAAAAAGCCAGGGATTTAAAATGGTATCTTAAAGCCCACAGAGGGACTTTAAGTGGAGAGCACCCAGTCAGTAAAGTATCTACTGCGCAAGCACAAGGACCTGAGTTCAGTCCCCAGCACGCACATGAACCAAAGTTCAGGATCCCTAGCAGAGGCCCTGCAGTCCCAGTGCTGGGAAGGAAGCAGAGACAGGAGGACCCCTGGGGTTCTCTGGCAGGCAGTCTAGCCAAATCAGCCAGCTGCAAGTTCAGTAGAAGATGCTATCTCCAAAGCTAAGGTGGGAGAGCCAGGAAGAACACCCAACGTTGACCTCCAGTGGCCTCCACACGCACACATGTGCATGCATATTTGCACACATGCAAATACACATGCATAAAATGATGGGGGAGTGTCATATATCAATCTGTTGATTTCATTGGTTAAGCAATAAAGAAACTGCTAGGCCCATTGGATAGGCCCACCCTTAGGTGGGTGGAGTAAACAGAACAGAATGCCGGGAGGAAGAGGAAGTGAGCTCAGACTCCACAGCTCTCCTCTCGGGAGCAGAAGAGAGGCCATGCTCTGCTCTCCCAGGCAGGCGCACGCAATGAAGCAAGCCGCCAGGTCAGACATACTGAATCTTTCCCGGTAAGACCGGTGCTACACAGATGATAAGAAATGGGCTAGTCCAGGTGGGAGAGTTAGCCTAGAAGATGCTAGGTAGAAATGAGCCAAAGCAGTGTTTAAAAGAATACAGTGTCCGTGTAATTATTTCGGGGCATAAGCTAGCCGGGCAGGCGGCTTGGGGTTTGGGGGACGTAGCCCCGCCGCTGCTCCATATTACTACAATAAAAGTCATCAGAGAAAACAGGATTAGAGCCATAGCAGGGCTGGCAGGATGGTTCAGCAGATTAGAATGCTTGTCACCAAATCTGACAACTTGAGTCTGATCCACAAGACTACATGGCAGAGGAAAACCAGCTCCCAGAAGTTGTCTTCTGGCCTTCACTCACACACTCCACAGTACATGTTCAAACACACGCACGCATGCGCGTGTGTGCACACACACACACAATTTTTAAATGTAATAAAAATTTAAAGGGGAGAATAGTATGCTTAGATATCATGAGAGTCAACTGGATGAGAGACAGTAAGTGGAAAATTCTAGAACTTTTTTTTTTCTTGACTAGAATTCTGTTCCTTCCTGGGCTTGGTGGCATAAATCTTTAATCCCACACCTTTAATCCCAGCACTCAGGAGGCAGAAGTGGGTAGATTTCTAGGAGCCTGAGGCCAACCTAGCCAACACAGTGAGTCCTAGGCCAGCCAACACTAAATAGTGAGACCCTGTCTCAAACATTTAAAGAAAGAGTCCATTATGGAATAAAACCAGCATGAGACCGAGAAAATGGATTCAAAAGAGCTGCTAAAGGAGCTGGGGCTGGAGAATGGCTAGGGTTAGGAGCATTAGCAGCACCCACATGACAGCTCACAACCATCTGAAACCCCAGTTCTAATGCCCTTTCCTGGCCTCCATGGATACTGCATGAATGTGGTAAACAAATATGTAGGCAGGTAAATACCATACACATAAACTACGTATAACAAAACTGCCAAAGGAAAACTGCCAGAGCAAGGGCAGATCCCAGGATGACGGCTACACATCCACCCAGGCAGAAGCCGCCCCGCACTGGTATAAGGTACAGACAAGAAGAAAAACATAGCTAAGAGAATGAGAAGAATTTGCTATGGTGTAGGATGCAGTAAGGGACTGGTATAGCCGGAGAAGTGTGCCAGGAGTCCTAGAGTGTTACTCTCCCAAGGCTTGCCACTTCAGTTAGGCTGGCTGCCAGCAAGCTCCTGCATCCACAAGTCTCCATCCCCAGTGACGGCATTACAGGCACCTCTGCTGTGGACTATTATCTTAACTATGTAAAGGTGTGCTACATTTGTTTATGCTGCATTGGTTTAATTATATAAAGATGAGTTGCTGTTTTGCCTTGCCTGCCTAAAGCATTTTACTGAGATAGGCAGATAAAGAATAGGTGGGGCTGGAGGGCAGAGAGAAAAAACAGGAGGAAAACTCTAGGCTCAAGAAGAATGAGAGGAAGCCGGGCAGTGGTGGCGCATGCCTTTAATCCCAGCACTCAGGAGGCAGAGGCAGGCGGATCTCTGTGAGTTCGAGACCAGCCTGGTCTACAAGAACTAGTTCCAGGACAGGCTCCAAAACCACAGAGAAACCCTGTCTCGAAAAACCAAAAAAAAAAAAAAAAAGAAGAATGAGAGGAGGAGGAGAGAAGGAGGGAGAAAGAAAGGGAGATGCCCAGGGCCAGTCAGTCGCCAGCCAAACCTGGAGTAGGACATACAGAATGAAAGATAAAAAGCCCCAAGGCAAAATGTAGATAAAGAGAAACAAGTTAATGTAAGTTATACGAGCTAGTGGGACAAGCATAAGATAAGGCCGAGCATTCATAACTAGTAAGAAGTCTCCATGTCATGATTTGGGAGCTGGTTGGTGGCCTGAAAGACAGCCTGATAAACACGTGTCCATTCCAGGCTTTTTTGTGGGTGTCAGGGTTTTGAACCCTGTTTCTCACACTAACACAGCAGCAAGCAGTCTTACCCAGTGAGCTGTCTTCCTGGCTCCTAGGACTAACTTTCGTAAACAAACAAACAAACAAAAATGTTCTGACATCTTGATTTGTTTAGTGAGAGAATATCACTGGTCTCCATGGTGAAAGGTACTCTGTCACATAATGGGAGGGAGAGCTGCAGCGGCAGGGACAGCTTCTGCAGCAAGAGTGGAGCACCAAACAGCCAGGCCCCTCAGTGCAGCCCTAACCTGGGCGGCTCTCCAGGTACTCCCTGGTTATACCTGCAGAACGGATGTAGGGAAAGAGAATTGCCCCAGACAGGGCTAGGACTCTGAGGTTCAAGCACTTGCCTGCTCAAAAGCCTAAGGACCAGAGTTTGGATCTCTGTGACCCACACAAATGCCTGATAAGCATGGCAGATCATCTGTAATTCTAGCCCCAGAAAGCAGAGACAGGATTCCCACAGCAAGCTGCCAGTGACACTAGCTGTATAAGAGCTCCGGGTTTAACAGAAAGACTGCCTCCTGCCTCAAAGAAAACAGAGAGCCCCTGACAAACTCCAAAAGCATGTGGTGTATGCATGTGTGTACACGCGCACTAAGGACACTCAGAAAAGGAAAAGCGGGCTTGGGAGAGGCCTGCCTTTAAGAAGTCCTTGCTCTCCGGCAATTCTTGCCTCAGAGCCTGTGCTGCCTGGATCTATCAGCCTGCTTTTGACAGCCCAGCCCCGGCAGCTGTCACTTTTTTTCTTGCCCAGCAGCACACACAGTGCACATGGCATGTGAGCCCATTTGCAGTCCCATGCAGCAGCCAACAGTGCCCCTATCTCCTCTATCTCTGGTGCCTACACTAACCACAGCAAACCCAGGGCCACGTGCCCACATGCCTTCCAGGAGGCTCAACAGAGGAGAGTAGCATTCTTCTGGCCCTGACTCACAGATAAGCCCCAAGGATATAAAGCTTGGCACCAACACTACTCTCTGATAATCTAACATGCTAGAAAATTGCGAAAGCCAATGAGGAAAGAACTTCAGACCTTGACACTGAAGACGCTAAACAACGCTGCCCACTGAGTGCACCATCCTTCTGGGTTTTGGGAGACACGGTCTTCCTCTGTAACCTAGACTGGCCTAGAACTCACAGCGATCTTTCTGTCTCAGCCTTCCTGTCACTATGCTCCACCACACCTAGCAATAACATGCATCTTCTAGGATGAAGAAAAAAGAGCTGACAAGATGGTTCAGTGGGTAAAGGGGCTGGCTGCTGAGGCTGACAGCCTGAGTTCAATCCTGGGACCCCGGTGGTAGAAGGAGAACCAACTCCTAAAGGTTGTTTTCTGACCTCTATACACTATGGCATACCTCCTCCCTCAGAAAAAAAAAAGTAAATAAAGTGGAATTAAAATGCTGTGGCTCAGTTGGTAGAGTTGCTATGTGCACACAGTCTGGGGTTCCATCCCCAACAGTACATAAACTGGGCATGGTAGTGCACACCTATAATCCCAGCACTTGGGAGACAGAGACAGGAGGATTAGGAGTTCAAGACCAGCTTGGTTTACATGAGACTGTAAAAATATAAAAGTAAGCATTTTGAATTTATTTGGAGGGCATGTCTCTGGCCACACCTCTGTTGCAGGCACCATGTTCTGTGGAAGAGTACAGCCTGTGCAGGGCAGCTGGATAGAGGGGACCAAGGGTCCTGAGCCTCGCAGAACATCCGACATGTGACTGGTGCAGATTTCTTCATTTGGAGGCTGCTTTGTAGAGACTGTATTTTTATCTTATGTGTGGGGGGTTTTGCTTGCATATATGTCTGTGCACCGTGTGCATGCGGTTCTCACGGAGGGCAGAAGAGAATGTCAAATCCCCTGGATCTGCAGGAGTTACAGTGAGCCACCACATGGGTGCTGGGCATCAACCTCAGGTCCTCTGTGAGAGCAGCTAGTAATCTTTTCCACCTCTCCAGCCCATTCTTCAGTTTTTGTTTTTTGTTTTTTTGTTTTTTTTTTTTTTTTGATTTTTCAAGACAGGGTTTCTCTGTAGTTTTTTGTTTTTGGTTCCTGTCCTGGAACTAGCTCTTGTAGACCAGGCTGGCCTCGAACTCACAGAGATCCACCTGCCTCTGCCTCCCAAGGGCTGGGATTAAAGGCATGCGCCACCACCGCCCGGCCCATTCTTCAGTTTTTAAAGCAGTGCCTCACTGCCACTGCCCATGCTCACAGGCACTGTGAGCGACATAATCACCTTTGACTTCTGGGCCAGAGGTTGCACAACAAGAATGAAGTTGTTTTTCTTAGAAGGGCTGTTGACATGCCCAGGCTCAGAAGTCCCCCAAGGTCTGCTCAATCCTCAGCCGCGTACAGAGACACACCTTCAACAGAGGCCACCAAGTCACCAGGGAGTGGAAATGTCAAGTCAAAGGCAAGTAAGGATCCACACTGCAGGTATCAAGTCCACTGCTGATATCAAGGGCTTGTCACTCAACATGCAACAGAAAGGGAGCACCCGGGTACACGTGGGTGGAGATTTTCATAGAGGCTCAAAAGTGCTGAACCCAGCATAGGCAGGCCACAGATGTTAACAGATTCCCTAGAATGCTGACAACCACACCTGCACATGTTCAACTATCCTGGCACTCCCGGGAGTCATCCATCCCTTACCCTGAAGCTGGCACATTCCCATGGAACATACTAGAAACCACTGAGATGCCAAAACACAGAGTACCTCAGAAAACAACCTGGACTGAGAACCAATCTCTACAGGAATGCAAGAGAGTCGGGGACAGATTAAATGTCCCATGGCACGTAAGTCTATGGCCCCGAGGATTTGTGTTGATCATCACTAAAGACAGATGTAGACAGTTCCCTGGTGTTCCACATGAAACCAATGGACCAGGCGCGGTGATGCTTGTCTTTTATCCCAGCACTTAGGAGGCAGAAGCAGACAGATCTCTTTGAGGCCAGCCTGGTCTACATAGTGAATTCCAGGTCAGCAGAGCAACAATAGCAAAACAAAACAACAACAAAACAAACAACAAATAAAAAACCCCCAAAAAACAAAAAGAAAAAAGGAAATTCTATGACCCAGGTCAAGAAAGCCAAAGGCAGGAGACAGTCAAGGGACACACTAAGCCACCATCCACACACAGCAACTGGAAAAACATCCACGAAAGTAGATCTGAAGGGAGGGGCCTCTCAGGGGGCCAACATCTGAGATGGAAGCAACCTGTAGAGAAAACTACTGCTCCCAGCATGGCTGGTTCTAAAAGCAGAATGCCTGTGACCTTAAGAGGTGACACCCAGGACAGAGGAAGGTGGCAGATCTGTCCTTCTGGATGGTCATGTAGCTTTGAATTTGCTGTGTAGCTGAGAATCACCTTGAATTTCTGACTGTAGCCTTCACTTCCTAAGGACTACGGTTATAGGTGTATGCCACTACAGCTTTTAATTATTATTATTTATTTATCCTGTGGAAGGGAGCATGCGTGGAGGTCAGCAGACACCTACCAAATCAGCAGAAAGCACAAACCCGTGATGCTGAGCCATACAGACGAACCTTCCAGTTAAGGGGCCATGGCAAACCAAAACAAACCTTTTGGTATCTCCCATGGTTTCTGCAGGTCAGAAATTATGGGAGGATAGGCTGCAGGGGAGTGTCGTAGAGTAGTCAGCTGTACATTAGAGCCTTAGGTGCTCAGACTCCTCTCTCGCAGGCCCATAAGGACTGCTGTGGCCTACCTCACGCGTGGCCTTGAGGCAGTGAGCACACTCCCAAGGGCAGTGCTGGGGGAAGGGGACCTGGCCTTGGGGGGTTTGAGACATCACCAGACCTTAGTGGCCACAGCTCAGTCACTCCACATCCTGAAGGTGCGGCAGGAAGGTAGGGCTACAGGAGCTGCTACTGGGGCTGTCACAGGCGACACACCCCATCACCAGCAGCTACCAACCGGGTGCCCAGCCTACCTGAAGAAGGAGCAATGTCACACCCGCCTACTTCACAGACGAGAGAGAGACTGGGGAAGGGAAAGGCAGGGCAATACGCTGACTGCCAACACAGCCTAGGAGGCAAGGCTGGGTCTGAAGCTCCACTTCTGGCACACTGGGACACAGTGGAGTAATGATGACATGGCTAACTTTGTTATCAGATTCCAGGGACCTTCCATGTCACTGGAATTTTCCAGAAGCAATAGGGTGTCCTATCTGGAGATTTGTGAGCCCGGGTATGGTGCTGGATTTTCAGACGAAAAGGCAGCGAATCCTGGAAATGGGTGAGTGGTGAGATGTGTGTCCACCTGCATGTACTGAGAGGAAATTACCCTGGGAAATACGCGGGGAGGTGTCAGCAGGCAGATGCAAGGACTTCCTGCAGGGCCTTGTATGGACACGAAAACTTATGTCACACCCACTGACAATCACCAGAGAAATCAGATGCTCTGGCACCCAGTGCCACAAAGAGCCGGCTCTGCAGGTGTCAGTGGAGGCCGGCCCCTCCCTATCATGGGAGGACTGAGAAGACGAGGGGTTCCACTTGGATCCTCCAGGAGCATCACAAATGGGGACAAGTTGAGCTTTCCTCTTTTTCCAACAGACGAGCTTCTGTAGTTAAATGGCATCTGTGAGTCAACTGAGCCCCACCGCTTTCCCCAGGTCAAGTGAGGCTAGCTTCTGGAGGAACCCATGGCTGCAGAACTCTGACCTGACTTGTCTTGAAAGCTTGGGGTCCTGTGGAGGAACATCAGTTCCTGAAGCCCCCAGAAATAAGCATAAGCCCAAGGAGGGAGGGAATGACCTGCCCTCCATCTCTGATTCTTTGGAATTTCAGGTTCTAAACAAAGCTACAGGCTCTCTGCTTTACAGAAGTTCCAAAATAAACGCCAGACGTGAAACAAAGTGTTTTCTCCTCCCAAGTCCATCCCAGGCCTCATTCCCTCCCAGGTTGTTCCACGGATTATCCTTTACACACCCCTACTGGCCACCTTTCTGTCCAAAAGCTGTTTTTTTACCAAATTTTCTGGCAGCACGGCTTTACCCACTGCACCTCTTCCTGGCATGTCCTTCGGCTACTTTCAGGAAGATTCCATCAGAAGCAGCTCAAAAAACTGAAGACGTCCTATTATTTGAATTCTTCCTCTAAAAACCATCTTGATCTTTAGGGCGACTGGGAACTCTCCACAACCTGGGGAGGCCAGATATGCCTAGAGCTTCCCAGAACCCTCATGCCAGCAGGCAATCCATCTGTCTCCTGGGAGAATAACTGGAATCATTCAGATTCTACTGAAGAGATTCACTAAGCTGTATGTACCCTGGGGTAGGAGCGTGGGCTAAGGGGTGTGTCTACATTTGCCTCTATTACACCTGAGCATTGGCAGGTCCCCCAGGGAGCTGGGTCCTCATCCCACAGGACATGGCTGCCTCTCCTACCTACAGGCCCCAGCTAAGCAAAGTAAAGCAAGGTCCACCGCCATACTTGCTCGCAGGTTCACCTACCTACTATCTGAGCAAGCACCTTCTCCCGCCCCCGCCCCCCCGCCCCCGCCACCGGGCCCACAGTCCTCTTCCCCAAATACACATCTCTCCAAACTCGAGCACGTAGCCCCCTCTCCTGTGCACATGCCCCCAATCTGCACACTGGTCTCCTAACCTGCGCACAAGCCCCCAAATCTGCAATCTGTTCCCCAATCTCCCCAAAACCTGTGCAAACGCGCATGCCCCAATCGACAAACACATTCAGCTCACAAGCACATCCTCCCATCTCACACACCGCTTCCTTAGCTGAATACTTGCCCCCCCCTCCACAATCTGTACATACGGCCCCCTTCTCCTGCGCTCTCGACGCCCCCCATTTCCCTGTCTGTGTGCAAGGTCCCAATCGCGGATTCTGTCCTGGTCAGTGCACGCAGAACCTCACCTGCTTGCGTAGTCCAGGCGGTTGACCCGCGCTCTCCAACTGTGCCCCAAGTGTCTGCCTGAAGCTCTGCCCCCAAGGTGACGTAGTATCACGGAAGACCAATTGGGAGTGAATTTCGCGAGCCGCGCCCGGCAATTGGTGAAGACAGTGAGCTGACTCCGGAGCCCACCAGGCCCGCCAGTCGGCGGCGGCGGGCTTGAGATTGACAGTAGGGCCAGCCCCGCCCTACCCACGCCCTACCCCCCGCCCCCACCCCACTCCTCCCCAGGGTACGCTTGGTGGCCGAAAGGATGCAAATATGGACTCCACCGTGCAGGCTCGGAGCCCGCCCGTCCCAATACCTCAGTTTACCCTGCTGCAAAGCTCCTACCTAAAGGAATATCTGGTGCACAGTGGTGGGACCAGGAGACGTGGAGGGGTGCAAAAGGCTGAGGCTCTAGCCTGACAGCCCAACAGGCTCCCTGGCAGGCAGAACTCAGTCACACCTTGGTCCCCAGGAAGGTTTTTGGGGAAAGCCCAACCTGCATTCAAGGCCCCTGAGCCTTAAAACAGCAACTTTGAACAGCTGCCTAGGTTTCATTCTTTCGTCTCATCTCTTTCCTCCCCGCCATCTGACATTAGTTAGTTGTAGTACCCTCACTCCGCCATCTGACATTAGTTAGTTGTAGTACCCTCACTCCGCTACCCCCCTCCCTCGCCCCCGCCCTCATCCCCACCCCCAGCCAGGGACAGTTTCCTCTGCTGCCACAACAAAACTAACGGAAAACATAAATGACTTCAGAACTGTTAGCCACTGTTGGTGCCCCAGCTGCCCAACAATGTCCTATATTGCTCTTTTCTCAAACCCCGGGATCCAGTCAGGGTACACATTTTATAGAATAATAGGTTATGCAGAATATGGGGTGGGAGCTGGAGAGATGGCTCAGCAATTAAGAGTACTCGCTGATTTTCCAGAGGACTAGGGTTACAATCCCCAGCACCCACATGGTAGCTCATCCATCAGTAACTTCGGTTCCAGGATACCTGACAGCCTTTGCATTCATACATGTACACATACATGGTCACCCCTGGAATTGGAGTTGTTCCAGCCAAACTGTGGGTGCTGGGAATCAAACCTGAATTCTCTGCAAGCACAGCCAGTGCTCTTAATCTCTGAGCCATCTCTCACACACACACACCCCTTTTTCTTGATTAATGAATAAATAAGTGGATTGATACTTTGAGACTGGTAAATACAACGTTCCCAAGCATCCTTTGACCCTGGTGACATAGCATTCATTGAGGACACTGGGGGGCATCGGTTACTTTTTGGTACAAAAAGTTGACTTGATTTCATCATCCCTTCAACCTTATTATTAAACTATTATTTATTATTTGATAGTTTTCTATCAGGAATTCAACTCTTTAACTTTTGAAAATTTTTAAGAATTAAATGGTGACACATGCCTTTAATTCCAGCACTAGGGAGGCGCAGGCAGGCTGATCTCTGAGTTTGAAACCAGCCTGGTCTACAGAACAAGTAACAAGACAGCCAGAGCTACACAGAGAAACCCTATGTCAAAAAGACAGAAAAATATATTTCTTATTTATTACTTTAGTTCAGTGGTCCTCTACCTTCCTAAAGCTATGATCCTTTAATACAGTTCCTCTGTTGTGGTGACTCCAACCATAAAATTATTTCATTGCTACTTTGTTACTGTAATTTTGCTATTGTTATGAATCATAATGTAAATATATGATATGCAGGAGATCTGGTTGAGAACCACTATGTGTGTGCTCATTTGGGGGGCACATACTGACCCCTGTGAGGAGGACAGAGGACAATTCTGCGGAGCCAGTTCTCTCTTTCTACCTTTATGTGAGTTTCAGGGATTGAACCCAGGTAGCCAGGCTTGCGCAGCAAACACTTTCCCTGCTGCTCCATCTTGCCAACCGAAGCCATTAAGTTACTTTTATCGGGGTGGATCTGTGAGTTTTGTTTTGTTTTTTTACTTATTGACACTATGTTGTACGATCTCATATTTGACTAGTGCAACCCTTTCAAATTGGATCGTGTGTGTGTGTGTGTGTGTGTGTGTGTGAATGTGTGTGTTCACCTGTGGAAACGAGAGGCCTATATCAAGGGTATTTCCCTATCTCTCTTCATCTTGTCCTTTGAGATAGGGTCTCTCATTGAAATTGGGTCTCACTGATTGACTAGACTAACTAACTGGCCAGTGTGGCTGTTCTTGAATGACATGTCTTAGCCTTCCTTGAGATCAGTACCAAACCAGGTCCTAATTGTCTGCCACACAATGTGCCAATCACAGAAAGGAGTTTTGCAAGGCAGCTGGGGGTAGAGCTGGGCAACCGAATCTTCAGTCTACTCCTGCAATGTAGGATTAATGGAGTAGGGAACAGGGCACTGAATGGCATTCGGAAAGGATGGCGGTGAAATGGAGTGTGGTCTGTGTGTGCATTGTAAAAACATGGTTTAATGAGAGCGTATGTTCAGAATGGTTGTAGCTTGATCTAAGATTGGAGTTTTCAGCCTTCGAATAGCAAAAGGTCACCCATCAGTCGCCCAGGTGGGCCCACGTCAAGAGGTGGTGTGTGTGTGTGTGTGTGTGTGTGTGTGTGTGTGTGTGTGTGTGTGTGTATACCTATGCATATAGGCCAGAAGGCAACTTGGGTGTCATTTCCCAGCACCTGTAGGTTTTTGTTTTGTTTTGTGGCATGCTCTTACCAGTATGGACCTTGTGCCAAGTCGACTAGGCTGGCAGGCTGGAAGACACCAGAGATCTGTGGTCTCTGTCACCCCATAGCTAGGATTATGAGCAGTTGCCACCATGACAGCTTTGTTTTGAAACTGGTGTTCTAAGAATCGAACTCCTACTTGCAAGGCAAGTGCTTGACCAACTGAGCCACCTCCCCAGTTCAAGACGTAAATGGTTTTGATAAAACAACAACAAACCGCCTTGAAGTCCTTGGAAAGTAATGTAGCAGGCACTGGCCTCATACTGCACATCTCAGAGAGGCCTTCTGTGGCAATGAGCAGATACGGTGCAGCTATGTGACCTCCAGAATCAGTCACGTTTAAAGTCCGATTCAAGAAAGCCACCCAGAAGGATCTTAGGGGAGGGGTGTCTCAGGAGTTAGAGAAGTGGTAAGAACAAAGGTTCTCGGAACACTTCCCTAATACAGGTGTTACAGCTGAGGGGAGAGGCTTCCCCAAAGGAGGCTGTCTTAGTTAGGGTTTTTATTGCTGTGAAGAGACACCATGACCACAGCAACTCTTATAAGCAAAACATTTAATTGTTGGGGGAGGGTTTCCTTATAGTTTCAGAGGTTCAGTCCATTATCATCATGGTGGGGAACATGGTGGCGTGCAGGCAGACATGGTGCTGGAGGAATAGCTGGGAGTCCTACATCTTGCAGGCAACAGGAAGTCAACTAATTGTCACACTTAGTGAAGCTTAAGAAAAGAGACCTCAAAGCAAGCCCCCACAGTGACAAGTGACACACTTCCTTCAACAAGGCCACACCTCCTCCAACAAGGCCCACCTCCTAATAGTGCCACCCCTTTGGTGGCCCATTTTCTTTCAAACCACCACAGAGGTATTGCTTCTCTGAGGGGGAATGTTTCCTCAGTGGAGGTGTGGCTTCTCTGAGAGGGAAAGTTTCCCCAATGGAAGTGTTACAGCTCTGCTCTGAGGGGAAAAGTTTCCCTAATGCAGATGTTACGACCCTGAAGGGAAAGGTATCCTGGCTGTCAGGAGCCACAGAATACCACAAACAATAACCTCACACAAGAGATTTATTGGAAGAAACACATGAGAGTTGCTGTCTCTCCTTGAGTGAGAAGCAGAACTGAGCAGGAGATTTCCGGGAGGGTGGGGGGGGGGGGAGATTGGTGATATGTCAAGCCAAGCCAAGAACTGATGGGATTTTATGCTCAGAGATTGGTGGGGTTTGGTAGCTTTTCAAAGTGGACTTAGACCTTTTACCCTACAAGTTCAGTTTACTTCAGTCCAGGCCAGTAGAGTTTGTTGTCTGATGATAGAGACAGACCTTCCCTGAAAATGGTCCCCAGGCTCCTGAGAGTTGCTTCTAACTGTCAAAGACTGATGTGTGCAGTCACAGGGCAGGGTAAAAAGTCCAACCTTACTTCTGGATTTTGAAAAACCTACCACCAATCCCTGGGCTCATCCCAAACCCAGGACTTGAAATCACACCAAATATCACCCTGGAAATCTCCAATCTGGAAAACTCTGCCCCCAAGAAACCCTATATAAAGCCTGCCTCCCCATTCAGTTCTCTGCTTCTTATCTGAGCAGAGGCAGCCACCCTCTTACGTCTTTCCCAAGAAATCTCTTATGTGAGGTTTGTTGCACGGTGTGACTTCCTGGTATTCCTTGGCTCCCGACTGCCAGGATACTTTTGCCTTCAGAGCTGCAACACTTGTCCTGGGAATCCCTTTCCCCTCAGAGCTGTAACTCTTCTTTTTTTTTTTTTTTTTTTTTTTTTTTTGGTTTTTCGAGACAGGGTTTCTCTGTAGCTTTGGTGCCCATCCCGGAACTAGCTCTTGTAGACCAGGCTGGCCTCAAACTCCCAGAGATCCGCCTGCCTCTGCCTCCTGAGTGCTGGGATTAAAGGCGTGTGCCACCACCGCCCAGCAGAGCTGTAACTCTTAACACACAGGTTAAGAGTTGCCCATCCAGCAAGGCTCTGTTCTAAGAACTTTCTTGGAATGGCTGAAGGGTTTGAATTGGCTTTTGTCTGAGGGAAAAGGGCTGAGGAGGAGGGACCTGATCTGGAGAAGCATCTACCTTGCTTGCATGCAAGAGGGTCAGGGATGAGAAAGGGCTCCCTCCAGGTGACTCACGCGTAAATACGGGAGTGTTTACCCAACTGTGCTGCCTGACACAAACTAAAAACCCTTGGGAAGAGGGAACTTCACTTGAGGAACTGTCTCCATTAGATTGGTCTGTGCAGAAGATTGAGGCAGGTTTTGTTCGTTTGTTTTTTTCCGAGACAGGGTTTCTCTATGTAACAGTCCTAGCTGTCCTGGAACTCGCTTAGTAGACTAGGCTGACCTTGAACTCACTGAGACGTGCCGGCCTCTGCCTCCCTAGTTCTGGGATTAAAGGCAAGCGCCACCACATGAAAACATGAGGCATTTTCTTAACTGTTTATAGATGGGGGGGGGGGGGGCCTGGCCCACAGTGGGTGGTGCTGTCCCTGGGCTGATGATCCTGAATGGTCTTAAAAAAGCAGGCTAAGCAACCTTTGAAGCAAGTCTGTATGCTGTGGTCAACCATCTTTGGGCTCTGCTTCAGTCTTTGCCTCAACTTCTCTACATAACAGACTATATGGCCTATAAGGTGAAATGAACCCTTTCCTCCCAGCTGCTTTTGGTCGGGTGTTTATCATAGCGACAGAAAGCAAACCAGACGCCACCTTTGGTAGCAGGAATGAGCCATTCATGATATATCAAAATCAAACCTGGCAAAAGCGTCCATGGAGGAGGTCCAGAAAAAAACAGTGGGGGCGTGGCTCTGCGCTCTGACTTAGTGTACAGGCGGGGCTTCGAGACAACCTCGCTGCGCATGCGCACTTCTCTGGCGCTACTTGGCTGCCCCAGAGGCCGGGCCTTCCCAAAGGATGCTTTGCTCAGGCATGCAGAAGAAGAAAGAGGCGGGGTGTGGCTGAGGAGGGCGGAGGGGTGAGGCTTCGGGTAAAAGGCGCGTTTCTCGAGGAGCCGGGAAGAAGCTGGGCGATGACGAGCATAGGGGAGGAGCTATGGCTGTCCAAGGGGCGGTGCCTCTAGGAAGGACAAGCTGCGCATGCGCAGTCCGGGCAGTGGCGCTGTAGGTTGCGGTGCAGTGTCTGTTCAGGGTCCCTGCCGGCAGCCTGCAAACCAGAATGGGCCGAAAGGTGACCGTAGCCACCTGTGCACTCAACCAGTGGGCCCTGGATTTTGAGGGCAATTTCCAGAGGATTTTAAAGAGTGAGTCTAGGGGTGACGGGGGACCGGAAGAACCCAAAGTCCACAAAGATCAGGGTATGGCTCTCAAGACCAGTGCACAACTTTGCCCGGGAGAGACTCACAGCGCTGGGCGTGAGAACAGATAAAAGGGTAATGACTTGGCGCTAGTGAGCTTTCAAGGGGACTTCCCAGTTTGGGGGACACGTGGAGTAGCAAAGCAGGAATGGAGATGGGGGCATCCTACCTGGCTGGGTAGGCACTGCCTTCAGCCATCTTCTAGGATCGGGTGGATTTCTAGTGTCTCCTGGGGCAGAGCTGCTCGTCCTTGGAGCTGTTTCCGTGGGAACGGTGGTGTAGGGTCTCTGAGGACATTCCTGGTAGATGGGCATTGGGAAAATGCATACTGAACCGGAAAAGCGGATAAACGGTGAGCTCTCAGCTCAGAGGAGAGTGTCGCAGCAGATTTCCCACTTCATATTTTCCGTGCTGAGCCGCCCCTGTAAGAAGACTAAACTGCAAGAGTCAGCTTTAAAAGCCAACAGAACCCCACGTTTATTATTATTTATTGCATGTACGCATGCTTGTCATCGTGTGCTAGTGGTCAGAGGACTGCTTGCAGGAGTCGGGTGTCTCCTTCCACCATGTAGGTCGCTGTCAGCAGTTCTCAACCTGTCTGTTGCAAACCCTTTGGGGTTGAATGACTCACAGGGGTCACATATCACATATCCTGCATGTTTGATATTTACATTATGATTCATAGCAGTAGCAAAGTTACAGTTAGGAAGTAGCAATGAAAATAATGTTATGGTTAGGGGTCACCACAGCATGAAGAATTGTATTAAAGCCTAGCAGCATTAGGAAAGTTGAGGACCACTGTTCTATGTAAACTTGGGTTGTCAGGCTTGGCAGCAAGCGCCTTTACCTCTGAGCTATCTGGCCAGCCCAGGTGTTTTTATTTTTTTAGTATATATTGACCTGCTTTTCTTGTCAGAGTCTATGTCTTGACAGAGTATATGGGGTGAAGATGGGGTACCTCGCCTGCGTGTTGGCAGCAGCTGTCAACCTGGTGTGAGTGCTGGCTGCTGGCACCATACTAGAGTTGGAAGCCTTCACGATCTGTCTACTGCTTTTTCCTAAAGCTGGTCTTGGTGTCTGCGAATTGATTACCTACCACAGTGTGACTTAGCCCTCCCCAGTGCTAAGCCCCCCACCCTGATGCAGAATACTTGTTTACACTGTGTGAAGATGTGTCACTGTGAGGGGCTTAATCAAGAGCTGAATAGAGAGAGAAGATAGATGGGATTTCCAGGAAGAGCGAGAACTCGGGGATGAAGAGAGGCAGGCAGACACCAGCTAGAGGTGGAACAAGTTGAATGTATTATACAGAGGAGAGGTAACCAAGCCACTTGTCAGAATGTAGAATAGAAGCAGGTTAATTTAAGTTATAAGAGATAGTTTGGAAGCCTAAGCTGAGGCGAAACTTTCATAATTGGTAAGTCTCTATGTCATTATTTGTGGACTGGTGTTCCAAGACAGTCTGATGAGAAAGTACTACACTATCCTCCCTGTTTATCGTCTCCTGCAAGTGTATATAGGTGAGTTCAGGTGCCTGCTCTCCTCTGCTGTTAACAGACCTGGCTCCAGTGGGCTGTGCACACCACAGAGCCTGGCTCTGGCTGTATTGCTGCAGCACCCTGCTTTTCTTGCCTTCGAATGTGTTCTAGCTGCTGAATTCTTTCTTCCTACCTCTCTCTCCATTTAGGTATTCAAATTGCTAAAGCCAGAGGTGCAAGGTACAGGCTTGGACCAGAACTGGAAATATGGTATGGCTAAGCACACTGGCATCCCACCACTGGGAGGGCAGGTAGTGGTATCAAAAGATGGGAAGAAGAGGGGCAGTACTAAGAGCAGAAGAAATGCAAAGCAACTTGAGAGTGGGACTGGGCCAGGGCAGGTGGTGAAGGCTGGATGACTCCAGGCTTCTAGTGGCAAATAGAGGGACGAGGTTGGACCAGGCTGGGTTATGGTGTTGAGAGGTGGGGCATGAAAGAGGGAATTAAATCACCATGAGTGGCATCTTAAATAAAGGCCCCAGGAAGGCTGTTTGCCTCCCCCATATGAGGCCACCAGCAAGATGCCCTCTTTGCAACTGCTCTGAGCCAAAATGCTGAGGAGCAATGTGGGTACCATATTTGAAACAGGGAGCAGTCTGTAGCAGACACTAGTTCTATAGATGCCTTGATTTTTGCACCTGCAGCCCCAGAGCTGTTTGCAATGGGCTCCCGTGGTATCTTACATGGCACTGAGACACCTCCCCTGGTTTTCGTTTTCTTTCTTTTTGTAATTAAAAAGAAAATTTTTATATTTATTTGTTTTGTGTGTATGGGCCTTTTGCTTGCACATCTCTCTGTGCAGCACCTTCATGACGGGTGCCCACAAAGGCAGGAAGAGCATGTTGGATCCCCTGAAATTGGTAGTTGTGAGCCACCGTGTGGCTGCAGGAATTAAACCCGGGTCCTCTGCAAGAGCAAGTGAGCTATCTCGCTAATCCCTTAAAAAAAAATTATTGCATTTATTTGGGAACATGTGCATTTTGTGTGTGTAGGGGTGTGGGGGTCTGGGCATCAAACCCAGGCCATCAGTCATGGTGGGAAAGGCCTTGACCCACTGAGCCAAGATCTCATTAACCCCATGTTTTCATTTACCTATTTGGCCAGAAAGAGGTTTCATCTCGGCATTTTTTTTTAATCTCAGCATCTTTTAATGGTCTCTTTCTGGTGCCCTTTTTGTGAGAATAGAGAAACTGATAACTTGATTTCTTCTGTCCTCTTGCTAGGCCACTCCCTTGTGTGGCCATTACCAGCTACAGCTCCTCTCTGGTTTGGGGTACCTGTCTGTCTTTGAGGCTCCTGACCAGCCGTGTGTTTCAGATTGTCCTCTCCTCTTTGTCCCCTCCCTCCTGTACTCTAATGCAGTAGTTCTCAACCTGTGGGTCGAGACCTCTTTGTGTGTGTGGGGGGGAGATACATACAGATATTTGCATTATAATTTATAACATAGTGAAAGTATATTTATAAATGGCAACAAAATAATTTTATGGTTGGGGGTCACTACAACATGAAGAACTGTATTCAAGGGTCGCAGCGTTAGGAAGGTTGAGAACCGCTGCTCTAACATCTGGATATAAGGGAAGCAGACACGTACTTCTCTCCCGCACTTTATATCAGCCCCAAGGCATCCTCCTCCTTATCCTCCTGGGTTAACCTGCTTCTCTAGTCTAATGTCTCTCCATAGAATCCTGACTCTCTCCCATTCTGTGTTCCTCATTGAATTTGTTCTTAACAACTCACTCACCTGGAAGGCTCTGGAAAGCCTGGTGCCTGACCCAACTGTCATGGTATCCCTGGGCCCCTCCTGGCTCTCCTGGCCCCTCACTGGCCTGTTCCCTCTCTCCTCAGTGGCTATGGATGCTGGGATCATTATCACGAGTCAGACACACTCCTGCATTCGCTCCAAGTCCTGGCTGCCCTTCTGGATTCTTCCGTCACTCAGGACATCATCTGTGATGTGGGCATGTAAGTGCCAGTATGCGGGTGTGGAACGGGACGCTCAGAAGAAAGGCAAGTTCAAGACACCCAGCGCCCCTTCATCAGGGCCATGGGGTCTGAGTGGGACCTTAAAACCTCTATGTTGAATGTCAGTTTTGCTCAGCCCTGTAGCCGCTTAACCTCCCCAAGGCAATAACTCTTGGAAGCAGTTTCTGAGTTCTTCCAGGGGTTTCTGGGCACCCATGAACACACTCTGCACAAGCTAAATGTTCATCCTGCCACACAGTTTTCTTCATGGTGAATTTTGTGGGAGCTGCTCCTGGGGACATACCATCCATGAAGCCTTGAGTGACCTGGCTTTCTCAAGTATGGCTTCACCCAGCACAGTGGCCTAGAACCTTCAAGTGTGTGTCTGACCATAGTGGTTTGACCTCTTTGCATAGTGGTCCCTGTTGTTGGGCCTCTGCTAGAGCAGCAAGTGCTGTGCACTGTGGAGCCTCTTCCCCAGCCCTGATTTACTCTATTACCCAAGGAGTTCAGCATTTTCCTAGTTGGTGATCGTTGTGTACTGTTGTAGAGTTGCCTAGTTTGGGAGCTCTGAATACAGCTGTCTTATTTGTTTGGAGAGTTCTTTGCTTTTTCTTTTCTTTCTTTCTTTCTTTTTTTTTTTTTTTTGTTGTTTTTGAGACAGGGTTTCTCTGTAGCTTTGGTGCCTGTCCTGGAACTAGCTCTTGCAGACCAGGCTGGCCTCAAACTCACAGAGATCCACCTGCCTCTGCCTCCCGAGTGCTGGGATTAAAGGCGTGCGCCACCACCGCCTGGCTGGAGAGTTCTTTGTATATGGAAGACCACAGCATGCTCTCACATGAAGTGCTTCCTGTGTTCTGCCTTCTGGCTAAACTTGAAAATGTCTGTGTGGTGACAGCTCTGATCATTATCTGGTGATGTCTGTCCTTGTTTTAATGCCTCCTCTAGCTAGAAAACCCTGTTACTTTTTTGGGGGGGGTTCATTTTTGTTGTTGTTGTGTGTAGTTTGGTTCTGGATTTTAGTCTGCTTTTCTAATTTTTTGTTGTATTTATTTATTTTGTGTGTGCTTATATACCACAGCATGCATGTGGGAGTCAGTTTCTTCTTCCACCACATGGGTCCCAGGGCTGGAACTCAGGTGGTCTGCCCTGGCAGCAAGTTCCTTACCCCTTAGGGCCATTTTACCACCAATCAGGCTTGGTTTCTTTGAGTCAGGGTCTTATATAACCCAGGTTAGCCCTGAACTATGTGTAGCTGAGTTTGACATCAAACATCTGATCCTCCTGCCTCCACCTCCAGAGGGCTAGCTGAAGCATGCTGTCTGAGGCCCTGCTTTATATAATCATCTAGTATTCTGCACATCTATTGCACAAACGGAAGCACATCATTCCCATCCTCGAATGTACTTTACTTGGCTTAAGAGAGGACTAGAAGCCGTGATGATACGAGCTGCTTGTAGTGGCTGTGCATGAGCCATGGCTAGGGCTGGGGTGGGGGGAGTTGACGGATGAAAGACAGGGTACCCCTGCGTATATCCTACCTCTGATCCTGTTTGGAAGGAAGCATTAGGGCAGGAGAGCCTCTGGCTAGGGGAGGTGGCAGCAGAGGCAAGCAGTGATGGAAGCAGTCACCCTAAGCTCTGAGACATTTTAGAAGAGGGAGCCTTGTTTCAGAACACCTTTGAGTTGAATTTGAAAGCTACAGAAGAACGTTGAGGGTTTCTCTAAAGATCTGAGGGAACCTCATGCTAATACAAAGCATCCAAGGGCTGGGGGTATGCTCTGAGCATAAAGGACTGCAGATCTGAGGACCTGAGTTGGGCTCCAGGACCCATGTGACAAACCATGTACATCAGGATGCCTTTGAAAGCCCAGTGCTGGGAGGTAGGATAGAAGGGTCTCTGGGGTTGCTTCTGTGAGCCCCCAGGATAAGTGAGACCCTGTCTCAAAAAATAAAGTGGAGAAGCTTGAGAGATGGCTTAGTGGTTACTAGCACATGCTGCGTACACTCGAGTTTAGTTCCATGTACTTATATGTCCTAACCACCTGTAACTGCAGCTCTAGGAGATCTGTACACACATGCACAAGTGCATGTTGACATACATACACATATGCATACAGATTGGTGTATGTATGTATGTAGATGTGTGAGTACAGATATATACATGTGTACCTGTGTGTACATACACACATGCATGCATGAATGTACACGCACAAAATCTAAAGTAAAGTTTAATACTAAAAAACAAAGTGGAGCTGGATAAGGAGGACCTTTGGTGTCCACCTGTGTGTGCATGGGAGCAAAAAACACATGACTGTAGTTAGTGCCACTGCCTCTGCTTGCTGCTCTCTTGTGCAGCAAGAGATGCAGACACACATCCTCCCTCCTGTTTGCAGGCCTGTGATGCACCGGAATGTTCGCTACAACTGCAGAGTCATCTTTCTCAACCGGTAAGTGAGGTCGTGGGAGGCGGGGGGCTGGCATGCCTGTGCCTGGCTCAGGTGGGGGATATCTTGAGGGGTGTCCTGAGTGAGCACGGTACACTGTCCCAGCAACTGCTATGAATCTCCATCTCTGGGCCTCAGCCACCCTCGCTCAGGCTAGAGTAGGAGACCCAAGGTTGGGTTTGTTTGGGCTTTTATCCTTGTCACCTGGACAATAAAGGTGAGGGAAGTCTTCTGGCCGCCCCTCCCCTAACGCATACACACCCACGCGTGTGCCAGCTTCCAGCAAAGTACACTTGTTGGCTAATGGAGTCATAGAGACCTTTTATTTTCCCAAGCAGAAAGCTTAAACCTAGAGAAAAAAACACAACAGGTTTTCTCAGGGCCCTGGACTTGAACCAACTCAGTGACCTCACCTTATCCTATGGGGCAAGTTTTATGGCAGAGACCTGCTTGTCCCAGGAGGTTGGTATGATCAGTCCTTTCACCCACTGTAGGAAGATCCTCCTCATCAGGCCCAAGATGGCCTTGGCCAACGAAGGCAACTACCGGGAACTGCGCTGGTTCACCCCCTGGTCCAGGAGCCGGTGAGTGTTGGGTGCTTTGGCTGCCATGAGTTGGGACCACACACCAAGTGTTCACTAGACATCCTCAGCACAACAGCCTCAGCTGGGAGGTGAGCCGCAGAACACTGTGGAGGTGGGAGGACTATTCCAGCCATTCAGACATGGCTGATTCCATGCTCTCAGTTCACGTCTGAGCCAGTAGACACCATAAGACCTCAGCTGTCAGTCAGTGGTCAGTGGTCACTGGTCACTCTTAAGTGGAGGGACACTGTGTCTCAAGTTGTCCTTTAGAGCATGGACTCTCCCCATAGCCCATTTGACCTTTGGGAACAGTTCATTCTCTGAGGGGAGCAGTCTGTCCTGTGTGGTATATGGTGGGCAGAGGCAGAGGTGCCCCAACCTGAGTAGACTTCATTAGCCAAAATCCTTGTAAACGAGGTAGGCATAGTGGTGTACACCCTTCATCCTGGCACTTGGAAGAGAAGACTGAAGAATCAGGACTTCAAAGACACTTTGGCTACTTAGTAAGCTCCATGTCAGCCTGGGGAACACAAGATCCTATCACAGAACAAAAAACCTATCGTTGCCGGGCAGTGGTGGCGCACACCTTTAATCCCAGCACTCAGGAGGCAGAGGCAGGCGGATCTCTGTGAGTTCGAGGCCAGCCTGGTCTACAAGAGCTAGTTCCAGGACAGGAACCAAAAGCTACAGAGAAACCCTGTCTCGAAAAATCAAAAAAAAAAACAAAAAAACAAAAAAAAAAAAAAACAAAAAAACCTGTCGTCCCAGACTTTACCAAATATTTCCTAGGGGACATGCCCCCATTTGGGAAGCCCTGCTCTGTGTTTTAGGTTACTGTCTTAGTGTTCTTTTGTTGTGAAGAGACACCATGCATGCAGTTCACATGAAAGAAAGCATGTCATTGGGGCTTACAGTTTCAGAAGTGGCACGCAGGCAGATATGATGCTGGAGAAGCAGTTGAGTTCTGCACACAGATCCACAGGCATCAAGAAGAGAGAGACTCTGGGCCTGGCTTGGGCTTTCATAATCCCAAAGCCACCCCCAGTGACACACTTCCTCCACAAGGCCACACCTGCTAATCCTTTCAAATAGTGCCACTCTAAGCATTCACATATATGAGCCTATGGGGCCGTTCTTATTCAAACTACCAGTTACCCCCATCTATAACTGGCAATTGCCCTTGTGAACAGGGTCATAGCAGGATTCTTTAAGTGGTTGACAGCTGATCTAGGAAAACCACTGGATTCTGAGGGTTGCTGTATATGGATGGCCTTGTGAATTCTGGTCCTGTCTTGTAATTGTGTTGACTTCCTTCTCTCCTCTATCAAGGAGAACTTTACGTAATGTGCACCTGATATGACTTCTTTCCGTATTTACGTTTCTCAGCCCATCCTCTTCACTTTCGCCAGACAGCATTTCTACAACATTCTAGAGTATTCCTAGGATAGAAGACTTGGCTTTTTGGCTTTCTCCCAACTATCCAGAAATCTCCTTGAGTTTCTCCATTTGGCTTCAGACCTATGTCTCACCACCCTTTGCTTTTTACTGTGAATTTAAAAAAATATATTTTTAATTCTGTGTGTGTGTGTGTGTGTGTGTGTGTGTGTGTGTATGTACCTACAGAGCCCAAAAGAGGGCCACGGATCCTCTGGACCTGAGTTACAGCCAGTTGTTAACTGCCATTCACAACTGCTGGGTAGGAACTCAGGTCTTCACTGCTGAGTCATCTCTCCGGCTCTACCTTTTAAAAATGGAGAATAAATGTTGAATCCCAGTGTCTTTCCCATGTATGTCAGGTGAACAGAGAGAGTGAACCTTTGTGCCCTTCTTTAAATTCAAGTGAATGTGGAATATTAAACTTGGATTCAGCCGATCAGTGATGACATACACCCAGCATTCATGAGGTAGAGGCAGGAGGATCTCTGTGAGTTCGAGGCCAGTCTGGTCTATAGAGAGAGTTCCAGGACAGCCAGGGCTACCCAGAGAAACCCTGTCTTGAAAAAACAAAACAACAAACAAACAAAAACTTGGATTGAATTTGTTAAGGTTTATTCAGAAATTGGCTCAGTTTCTAGACTTGTATGCCAGCGTTGTGTTAGAAGTTTTTGTTTTGTTTTGTTTTGTTGGGGGAGGGGTGTGTCTCTTGTGTTTTGTTTTGGTGTTAATAGTATAAAGTTGTTTTCTTTGTCTGTGCTCTGGATGTGTTATGAGAGTGCTATACTATCCAATTATAATATGGTTAAAATTTCCCTCAAACAAGAATAAGTGGTGCACACCTTTAATCCCAGCACACAGGAGGCAGGGACAGGCTGTGCTCTGTGTATTCAAGTCCAATCTGTTCTGTATAGTTCCAGGCCAACCAGGGCTAAACAGTGAGACTCTGTCTAGAAAAATAATATTAAATTAAGAGTGAGGGGATGGAGGATGACTCAGGGATTAAGAGCACTGGCTGTTCTTCCTGAGGACCTAGGTTCATTTTCCCAGCACCCATAAGCAGCTCACAACTGTCTGTAACTTGAGTTCCAAGGGATATGATGCCCTCTTCTTGTCTCTGTGAGCACCTGTCTCATATACACATTCCTACACACAGACAGACAGACAGACACACACACCTGCACACATAAATACATATTTTTAAAGTATCCAGAAACTGGTTCCTGAAAGTTGTCCTCTGACCTCTGCATGAGCACTGTGGCATGTGCACACCCATGTACTTACTTATACACACAGTGAATAAATTAATATAAAAATCAAGTAAAAAGAAATGGCCTCCCCAGCCCCTTCCTGCCCTTCTGGGACTTCGTTTGGGTCTGTCCTTAGATGACCCATAAATAGGGCAGAGTGCAAAGAGCTCATTCTCCTGTAACATACATTGGGCCATTCACCCAGTAGCTTTTTATTTCATGTAACAATACGGGTATTTTGTTAGTGTTCTCTTTTGTGGTTTGTTGAGATAGGAGCTTGTCCTGTAGTCCAGTGCTGGGGCAGCAGGCCAGTACCGAGTGGGTCTTTGCATGAGTTGGTAAAGGTGAGGATGAATGTACTGGTGGCTCAACAACATCTTGGTTTAGTGACATTGCTGCTTCCTGTCCTACAGATGGGGACAGAGGACTCCTCTAGGATGGTGTGGCCGTGAGGAGGTCTGTGGGCATCTTGTTTCTGTTCCCTGTGTTGATGGGCGGGAGAGGCCTTGTCCACTCAGCTCTATGACTGCTGGCATTGTGCTTAAGTAGAAGAACCACTGGCAGTGTGCCCATGGGCCACCACAGAGCACTCTGCATTTGGCATCTATGCAGTGTACCAGGTAGCAGCTTGTTTGAGGATGAGACCCTGTAGACCAAAGCCGTGTGTGGTAAATACCCTGCCTGTTAAAGACTGTGGAGTATGGCCCTGTTGTCTCATTGGTAAGGTAGGTGTGGTTATGTCTGTAGGTAAACATCGCAGGACTTTTCCACGGTTAGGAAGAGCCCCCATTTCTCCCTTGGAACAATGGCCTGATTCCAGTCCCCCTCTCCTCAAGTCTCTCAGAAAACAGAGAGGCAGAGACACTCCAGTATGCATGAGTATTACAGTGTCTGCCATAGGTCTCTACATGAATGGGTGGCTTTGCCTCTGAGGACACAACATTCTCAGGAGCCTGGCATGGTGAGATGGAGGGTCCATGCCTGCGCCATGCTTCCTGTGTCCCAGGACCTCATCTCAGCTTTGCCATGCTTTGATTCTTTCCTTCCAGGCAAACTGAGGAGTATGTCCTCCCTCGGATGTTACAGGACCTGACAAAGCAGGTGCATCCTTCCCAGGGCTTCCTGCCAGTGCAGGCTGCGGGTGGGCGGAGTCAAAGCACAGCTGGGTAGATGGGAAGTTCAGAGTGGAATCCATGCTGAGTGCAGGAGAGCTGACTGCAAGCCCCGCTGCAGGAGTCAGCCCTGAATGGAGGTAGACAGATTCAGGGACCTGTTCTAGGAAGCCACCATCAGCCAGCGACGGGCATATCTCTGAGCTTTGCCCCTCTTGCTGCACTGTGGGCGTGGGGTCCTCACTCTCCTTGCAGCCTTTGTGAATGGTGACATTGTTGGTGGCAGGAGATGGAGTGGGTGAAAGGACCTGTTGCAGCTGCAGCAAAGCTGCGTGGCTGTGGTTATATGTAGGGAAATGAGAGAGCCTGGGGTCAGCAGAAGTCGAATATGCTGGAACTGGGCACACCCACGGTGAGGAAAGCCTTAGCGAGGGCCTGGGACAGTATGGTAGTCTTCAAGATGTCGGAGGCCAGTGTGTAGCCCAGTAAGCAGCCCTGAGATCTAAAGTGGTCTTTTCTCTCCACTGCAGAAAACCGTTCCCTTCGGAGATGTGGTACTTGCCACCAGGGACACTTGTATTGGAAGTGAGGTCTGTGAAGAGCTCTGGACACCGCGCAGGTCAGCTGACTCTTTGCCATCCATTCTCCATCCAGGGCTGACCAGTGGGAGGACCCAGACTTTGTAGCCTCTTGAGGTCATGGCCTTAACCATGGAGGTCCCCCTAGATAGCTGAGGGGCCGCACAAGCCCAGCTGTCATTCTGCCTGCCTCTTTCCACAGCCCTCACGTCGACATGGGCCTGGATGGTGTGGAGATCATCACCAACGCCTCGGGCAGCCACCACGTGCTACGTAAAGCCCATACCAGGGTGGATCTGGTGACCATGGCCACCTCCAAGGTAGGCATTGGGCAGGATGGATGAGCAGTGTCACAAGTTAAGGTTCTGCCAGAGGAACCCCCAAGAGCAGTGGTACCTGGGGCAGGGCTCAGCCACCTCTGGTGCGTACTTAAGGCTGTGGTTTGAAGCTGTATTTCATACACATGCTTGGTCCCTCCCAGGTTTCTCTTCCTGTATCCCCAGGCCCTAACTGCCATCATATAAAACAGATTCTATTGACACTGCTATGAGGATGTGCTCCTGTCCGTGGTTGTCATGGAAACACATGCCAACTTGCATGCACCTGCCACTGATCTTGGATACAGTGGAGCAGTACTGTTAGTTCTTGGTGCAGATAGACATGCCATAGGTTGAAGATGGGCACAGACAGGGGATAGCATCCAGGTCTCACAGAGGTCACCCAAGGTCACCAGTGTGTCTTGTGGCTCTAAAGCTCAATGCTGCCTCACCACACTGCTCTAGCTGCAGTGGCCCTGCCAGATAGGGACTGCAGCATTGCACTGAGGGCTGAGGGACAGTAAAAGTGAATGTTCTATGGGATGCCTGACACCTGGTGTCATGTGACATTATTGGGGGAAGACCTAACAGGTCTACTCACTCCTGGTAGGGAACCAATGATAGACCAAAGTAACAAGACCACCAGAGTTCAGCGTGGTAAGCCAATGATAGACCAACGTAACAAGATCACCAGAGTTCAGTGTGGTAAGCCAATAATAGACCAACGTAACAAGACCACCAGAGTTCAGTGTGGTAAGCCAATGATAGACCAAAGTAACAAGACCACCAGAGTTCAGTGTGGTAAGTCAATGACCAAAGTAACAGGACCACCAGAGTTAAATGTGGTAAGTTAGTAACAAGACCACCAGAGTTAAATGTGTTAAGTCAATGACCAAAGTAACAGGACCACCAGAGTTAAATGTGGTAAGCCCAATGAGTTTATTGGAATTACTCAGCGGTGTGGGTAAGGAGTAATGGGCAGGAGTAGGGATGAGTCAAAGGCAGCTGCATCACCAAAGCCCCATCGACAGCTCATAGGACTGGAACCCTGGAGCTCCCTCCACAGTTTGCAGGCAGTTTGACAGATCAGAGAGTCTCTGCTAGGCAGCTTGGCTGGTCTGAGAGCCTCTCAGCAGTTCTTACTGCTTATGTGACCTAGGAGAGGAGGGGCCACGTACATCTGCTAAGTTTCAGAAGCTTCCTGAGACTTGTACATTATTGACTTTCCGACTTTTTGGTTTTGAGGAAATCACAACACATCTGTCAAGGCCACATGAATCAACGCCATGGGGCTTAGTGTCCCCACCTGCACCCTCTGTCCTTCTCAGAGCCTGGATGCCGATGACAGCTTGGGAAGTCTGGTGCATCTAGGTGTCCCAGTCAGGACTAGCGGCAGTTGCAGGTTATATAAAGCACTGATAGCCATACTGTCTCCTCTGCTTCTTCTAGAATGGTGGCATCTACCTGCTAGCCAACCAGAAGGGCTGCGACGGTGACCGTCTCTACTACGATGGCTGTGCCATGATTGCCATGAACGGGAGTATCTTTGCCCAGGGCACTCAGTTCTCATTGGATGATGTGGTAATGAGTCAAGCATGGGGATGGGGAGCTGTGTTCCCACTGCCCAGTCAGTTAACTGCTCATCTGTAGAGTTTCCCCTCCCCTGGCTGTGAGGAGGGATCCCCTTAGGGCAGGTTTTGATGGAACCCAGAGCAGAGAAAAATGTCCACGCTGGGCACGAGCTAGGGAGGAGGACCCCAGGCTATAGTAAGCACACTGGGGCAGATACCATGGTGTCTGGGACACACGGCCGCCTGGCTTCATATAGGGGCTAGTGAGTATATTTGACTCATTTTGGAGGCTAGCAGGATAAAGCCCCCCAATCAGGGATTAGCAGGCACTAGACCTAATCCTGTTAAAAGGGATGGTGACCATCAGACTTAACTGGGGGGCATTATCCTCTGGGGTATCTGGCATATCCAAGACCTATCAGTTTCCCCATGGCCTGTACAGCACACATTAAAGGAGGACTGTACCCTGCATTAGTAACTGCTCACTCGGGACAAATACCGGACAGAAGGTCTTTGGGGAGGAAGGGTTTATTTTGACTCACGGCTGGAGGCTACCAGTCCATCATGGTGGGACTGTGTCGCTGCAGGAGTGTGAGCCAGCTGGGCACAGCACCTCCATAGGGCACAGCACATCCATATTGGAAAGCACAGAGATGAAGGCTGGTGCTCAGCTCACTTTCTACTTTTCATTCAGTCTGGGACCCCAGCCCACAGGCTGGTGCCCCCCACATTCAGAGGGCATCTACGTCAATAAACCCAATCTAGACACTCCCTCACAGACATACCCAGAGATTTGGTTTCCATGGTGATTCTACATTGTATCAAGATGACAGTCAGTGTTAACCATCACCTCCCACTGTGCCCTGAGTGATGGGAAGCACAGAGGAAACACGTCACCTCCCATGGGGAGGGGCTTCATGAAGCTGGCCAAGCAAGGGGATTGTGTGTGTGTGTCATCACAGTCCTTTGGCGGGGGTGTGAGGACATAGAGGACAGCCCTGCACAAATCCACCTCAGGGGCCACACAGTTCTCAGAGGGGCTGGTGAGCCGCATGCTCGGCTCCTGGAAGACTGGGCATGCCCTGCCATGTCACTCCCCATGCTGTTCTCCCCTCCATCTTCCTCTGTGTTGACTTCATTTTCTGGTCATAGAATGGCTGCAGTGGCTCCAGCCATTCCATCTATAAGTCACTATGTGCAGAGCTGGAGGAATCATTGCTTCCTCTGTGTCTTTGAAGTAAAAAAGAACATTTCCTGAAACCCCACCCTTACCCTAGTCACTGACAGAATTGTGTTGCCTGCTATAACTGGGGGTCACTGGGAGATGTCCAAATATAGTTGGGGTTATGGTGTCGGCCAGACAGAGATGCTGCTGGAGAGATAGTTCAGGTTGCAGCATCGTCAGGCAGCTCCCAACCACCTATCACTCTGGCACCAGGAATCCAGCGCCCTCTTCTGGCCTCTACAGAAACTGCACTCATGTGCACAGACACACACATACTCATAATTTAAAATACGTTTTTTAAAAGGAGAAAAGGTTCAGGAGGGTAGTGGTGCCTTTCACCTTGCTAGGGGCAGCGGATGCCTAGCTTCTGCTGTGAAAGGTCTGACCCATTCACGTGGGACAGCAGTCCTGTGCTCTCCCTCTGCTTCCCCACCCAGGAGGTCCTCACTGCCACCCTGGACCTGGAAGATGTCCGGAGCTACAGGGCAGAGATCTCATCTCGAAACCTGGAGGTAAGCACCATGGGAGAAACACCAGCCTGAATGCTCAGCAGGGCCTTGCTGGTGGCCCAGTATGCTGTGGGCTTGACCAGAGATGGTACAGAACCGAGGTATACCCAGTTCCTCTCACTAAGGATAGCATCCTTGAGGTTCACCATGTGGAAGCATGGGGTTCTGCTGTTTTTTCAGGGTACAGTAGCACTCCACCCAGTGGCTGTACACAGGGTGCCCACTGCTGCTCCTCCTGAGTTTTAAGTGAGCATGGCTTCTTTTTCCTGGGTATATCTGTCCAGGAGTGAGCCCTCCGGCTCACGTGAGGCCCTCATGTTCAGGCTGTTGAAGAACTATCACACTGCTCTCCTGAGTGGCTACCCCCCGACCCATTCCCACAGTACCAGGAAAGGTCTGTAATGCCTCTGCCCTTGCAAGCCCTGGTCAGCACCTGTCAGCTTCAATCAGTCCATCCTAACTCCCCGTGGGCTCATCTGTGACTCCCGTGGCTGCTAGAGTCCTACCCCTCACCCGTGGAGGCTTCCAACTGCAGCTCTCACTGTGTCCTGATGTCCTCTCCCAATAGGCAAGCAGGGTGAGCCCCTATCCCAGGGTGAATGTGGATTTTGCCCTCTCGGTCAGTGAGGACTTGTTGGAACCAGTGTCAGAACCTGTGGAGTGGACATACCACAGTCCCGAGGAGGAGATAAGGTTGGTACCCCCTAGTTCTGGATCCCATTGCTTTTTGGACATCACTATCCCAGTGGCTTCCAAGGTTTACAAGGTATGGGGGCTTGAAAGAAACCAAAATCTGCCTAGGGTAGTCCCTGTGCTTTCCTGGGGTTAAAGATACAGTGGTTGTCACATCATGAGTTCTAAGACAGTCCTTGCTACATAGTGAGACTGACCCTGTCAAAAGTAAAAGATTCCCTGTAGCTGATGAGGTCAGGCTGCCTGGTTCTGCTCAGCGTAGTCTCTCCGAACTACGTCCTTAAGCTCTGAGGCCTTGTGCCAGGCCTCTGTGTCCCCATTTCACGTGGGATACCTCTGGGGGTTTCCTAGACTGGTTTCAGAATTGAAATGCCCAGGTTGACACACAGTGCTTGTAGCAGATGGCCCAGCAAGAGCCCAGGCTCTGGGCTGTGTCTCTGTGTTGCTTTCTGGGGGCCCCATGCAGGGCCACTCTAGAGATGCAGTGAGCCAGGCTTGTGCCTCCAGACTTAACACTAGTATCTCCTGCAGCCTTGGGCCTGCCTGCTGGCTCTGGGACTTCCTCCGACGGAGCAAACAGGTAGGGTGTTTTGTTCCTACCCATCCCCATGTGTCTCCTGGTTGGTGTGTGAAGCTAGGATGAGATAGTGGTGTTCTTCTTTGGGAGAGTGTATCTCAACTGGCCAGAGGCCAGATGGGTGAAGCCCACTTTGAAGCTGTTGAAAGGCGGGGAACTCTCAGATCCCCTGATGTACGCTCATCTAGGGCCAGAAAGGCAGCCTGGGCTCCCGTGGCATCTCTGCCCTTTAGGAAACCTGTCATACAAGTGGGCCATTTGTTCCCCCGAGAGATGGTGCTGGGCCGTGTGCTCCTGTAGGACTCTGGGACTCAGAGGGTGGTGCTAGGCTGGAGATTGGCTGGGGCAGAGCCCATCTGCAGCTTGGCTCACACAGTACTTGGTTGACCCCTTCCAGGCTGGGTTTTTCCTGCCCCTGAGTGGCGGTGTGGATAGTGCAGCCAGCGCCTGCATCGTCTACTCCATGTGCTGCCTGGTCTGCGAGGCTGTGAAGAATGGAAGTAGGTGACCTGGTATCCACTGGTGTGAGGAGGGAGGCAGGTTGGGAACCAGGCACGGAGCAGGGGACAAACCCAGGTCATGGGTACCATGGGTGAGGGAGGCTTAGTGGCAGGGCACAGATGTCCATCCTATTCAAGTCCCAGAACTCAGGCCAGTAACAGCCTTTCCTGGGTAGTTAGCGGATATAGTCTTGTCTGCCTGCCACTGCCTGTCAACAGTGCAGCCCTGGGGGAGGTGTCATAGGCTTTGGGGTCTGGCAACCTAGGTCAAGTCCTTATCTCACCATGGGTACAGTGGCACTAAGAATAGCCTGAGCAGTACAGGAGCAGAGGGTTAGCCCAGAACATAGACCAGCCAAACACAGACCACAATTAGCTCAGCACAGAGCAGTGGGTTAGTACAGTGAGAGCCGTGGGTTAGTACAGTGCAGAGCCATGGGTTAGTGCAGTGAGAGCCATGGGTTAGTACAGTGCAGGCAGAGGCAGTGGGTTAGTACAGTGAGAACCATGGGTTAGTACAGTGAGAACCATGGGTTAGTACAGTGAGAGCCGTGGGTTAGTACAGTGCAGAGCCGTGGGTTAGTACAGTGAGAGCCATGGGTTAGTACAGTGAGAGCCATGGGTTAATACAGTGAGAGCCATGGGTTAGTACAGTGAGAACCATGGGTTAGTACAGTGAGAACCATGGGTTAGTACAGTGAGAACCATGGGTTAGTACAGTGAGAGCCATGGGTTAGTACAGTGAGAGCCATGGGTTAGTACAGTGCAGGCAGAGGCAGTGGGTTAGTACAGTGCAGAGCCATGGGTTAGTACAGTGAGAGCCATGGGTTAGTACAGTGCAGAGCCATGGGTTAGTACAGTGAGAGCCATGGGTTAGTACAGTGCAGGCAGAGGCAGTGGGTTAGTGCAGTGCAGAGCCGTGGGTTAGTGCAGTGAGAGCCGTGGGTTAGTACAGTGAGAGCCATGGGTTAGTACAGTGCAGAGCCATGGGTTAGTACAGTGCAGAGCCATGGGTTAGTACAGTGCAGAGCCATGGGTTAGTACAGTGAGAGCCATGGGTTAGTACAGTGAGAACCATGGGTTAGTACAGTGAGAGCCATGGGTTAGTACAGTGAGAGCCATGGGTTAGTACAGTGAGAACCATGGGTTAGTACAGTGAGAGCCGTGGGTTAGTACAGTGAGAGCCATGGGTTAGTACAGTGCAGAGCCATGGGTTAGTACAGTGCAGAGCCATGGGTTAGTACAGTGCAGAGCCATGGGTTAGTACAGTGAGAGCCATGGGTTAGTGCAGTGCAGAGCCGTGGGTTAGTGCAGTGCAGAGCCATGGGTTAGTACAGTGCAGGCAGAGGCAGTGGGTTAGTACAGTGCAGAGCCATGGGTTAGTACAGTGCAGAGCCATGGGTTAGTACAGTGAGAACCATGGGTTAGTACAGTGAGAACCATGGGTTAGTACAGTGCAGGCAGAGGCAGTGGGTTAGTACAGTGCAGAGCCATGGGTTAGTACAGTGAGAGCCATGGGTTAGTACAGTGAGAGCCATGGGTTAGTACAGTGCAGGCAGAGCCATGGGTTAGTACAGTGCAGAGCCATTGGTTAGTACAGTGAGAACCATGGGTTAGTACAGTGAGAACCATGGGTTAGTGCAGTGCAGAGCCGTGGGTTAGTGCAGTGCAGAGCCGTGGGTTAGTACAGTGCAGAGCCGTGGGTTAGTGCAGTGCAGAGCCGTGGGTTAGTACAGTGAGAACCATGGGTTAGTACAGTGAGAACCATGGGTTAGTGCAGTGCAGAGCCGTGGGTTAGTGCAGTGCAGAGCCGTGGGTTAGTACAGTGCAGAGCCGTGGGTTAGTGCAGTGCAGAGCCGTGGGTTAGTACAGTGAGAGCCGTGGGTTAGTACAGTGAGAACCATGGGTTAGTGCAGTGAGAACCATGGGTTAGTACAGTGAGAACCATGGGTTAGTGTAGTGCAGAGCCGTGGGTTAGTGCAGTGCAGAGCCGTGGGTTAGTGCAGTGAGAACCATGGGTTAGTGCAGTGCAGAGCCGTGGGTTAGTACAGTGCAGAGCCGTGTGTTAGTACAGTGAGAGCCATGGGTTAGTGCAGTGCAGAGCCATGGGTTAGTACAGTGCAGAGCCGTGGGTTAGTGCAGTGCAGAGCCGTGGGTTAGTACAGTGCAGAGCCGTGTGTTAGTACAGTGAGAGCCATGGGTTAGTGCAGTGCAGAGCCATGGGTTAGTACAGTGAGAGCCGTGGGTTAGTACAGTGAGAGCCGTGGGTTAGTGCAGTGCAGAGCCGTGGGTTAGTACAGTGCAGAGCCATGGGTTAGTACAGTGCAGAGCCGTGGGTTAGTGCAGTGCAGAACCATGGGTTAGTACAGTGAGAGCCGTGGGTTAGTGCAGTGCAGAGCCGTGGGTTAGTGCAGTGCAGAGCCGTGGGTTAGTGCAGTGCAGAGCCATGGGTTAGTACAGTGAGAGCCATGGGTTAGTACAGTGCAGAGCCATGGGTTAGCCCAGCACAGACCATAGGTTGACCTAGAACAGATCGGTGAGTTAGCACAGCTAGCCCTGCGGGTACAAGGGCCAGTATTGAAGCACCTGGGAGAGGGACGTGCTCATTTTTTTATAACCCTGGGCAATGGACCCGGCTAGATTTGTGATCTCTAGGGTGATCAATGGGAGCTAGATACAAGAAAATTTGGGAGACAGACTGTGGGGACTGAACATCAACTTAGGAGATAGCTAGGTAGGTGCCAGGAATGGACTGGGGCTAATCTGTGGGAGCTGAAGATCAGACCAGGGTACCTGGTACCTACAAGGGCCCCAGGAAGTTGAACAGAGTCTGGCCCCTGGAAGATGTGGGCTGACTGCCTGGGCACTTTGGAGGGAGGCCAGGACTTTGTGCACAGACACTGGTTCTCATCCTGCTATGGCGGCTCCAGATCAGCAGGTGCTGGCAGACATCCAAAGTCTGGTGAACGAGAACAGCTACACCCCACAAGATCCCCAGGAGCTCTGCGGACGCCTGTTCACCACTTGCTACATGGCCAGTGAGAACTCCTCCCAGGAGACCCACAGGAGGGCCACAGAGCTAGCTCAGCAGATTGGAAGGTAGGACTCCATCCTGTGCTGAGCTCAGGCTGGCACCGTGGCGGACGTCAGAGCTGGTGACAAGCCTGTCGCTGTAGTGTCCTTGTGTGTATCTGGCAGCTGAGTGAAATGCTGTGGGTTTGAGCCCAGACTGTACAGTTCACATGCATGTACACGCATAAATATCCGTCACCCAGTCTTGCCCCTAGGTGCAGTTTCAGGGTATATATTCCCGTCAGCGGGATACCATAGAGCTGGTCCAGCAGGCTTTGGATGTAGCTCGCAGGCTTTGTGGGGAGGATGAAGACTTTTCCAGGAGGCATGACTCTGCCTCATCTAGAATATTCTTTTATTCAGGCTCTTTGGGAAATCAAGAAACTGCCTGTCACATTCCTGTGTACAGCCAGAAGCTTCCCTACCAGCAGGTTCCATACCTGGGCTTACGCTCATTGGAGTTACAAGCCCAAACAGTTACCTCTGCAGGACGTTCCTGGTTGTCAGCTTTGTCACAGTGATGAGAGGAGGAAATGGGCCAAACCTCCATTGACGGATGGATAGTTAAATACAATGTCATGTGCCCACACTGGAGTATCGTTCTGATGTGAGAAGGTGTGGAGCGCCTCCAAAGCATAAGTGATGCTTAGAACTGTCAAGCTGAGTGAAATCACCAGGTCTCAAAGGCCACGACATACACCACTCCATTTCTGTGAGTTGCCCAGCCTAGCCTACCCACAGTGGATTTATCAGTCCAGACAGTGGACTGGCAGTTGTCAAGCTGGGGCGGGTGGGAGTAGGGAGTGTTGGCTGCTGGGCAGGATTTCTTTCTGGCCTGGTGAGTTCTGGCACTAGATGGCAAGTAGTAATGGTTTTGTAGTGTCGTTACTGTGCTGGCCATGGTTGAGTCACATGCTCTAGGATGACAGTAGAGGGCCAGCAAGAGGGCTCAGCAGGGAAAGGTGCTTGCCACCGAGTCTGATGACCAGAATTCAGTCCCTTCGACCCACATCCTGGAAGGAGAGACTCCCAAAAGTTGTTCTCTGACATCCACACATGCCATGGAGTGTGTGTCCCCCAATACACATGCTAAAAATTTTTATTATTTCTAATTATGTATGTAGTGTGGGCAGGTGCATATGAGTGGCAGAAGAGGCCATCAAATCCCCTGGAACTGAGGTTGCAGGTGGTTGTGAGCCAACATGCGGATGCTGGGAATCAAGTCTAGATCTAGTCAGTTAATCGCTGAGCCTTCTTTCCAGTCTTTTTTTTCTTTTTCAGATAGGTCTCATTCTGTGGCTCATAGAAATCCACCTGCCTCTGTCTCCCAAGTGCTGGGATTAAAGGTGTGCACCACTATACCCAGGCCCAAGCAATATTTTTCAAAGGTAATTGCGATGGTGGCGCACGCCTTTAATCCCAGCACTAGGGAGGCAGAGACAGGCGGATCTCTGTGAGTTCGAAACCAACCTGGTCTACAGAGCTAGTTCCAGGACAGGCTCCAAAGCCACAGAGAAACCCTGTCTCGAAAAAAAAAAAAAAGAGAGCTTGTCTGCTTGTCTTTGCACACCTGTGCTGACCTCTCTCACCCCTGCCCTTCCAGCTACCACATCAATCTGAACATTGACACCGCCGTGAAGGCTGTCCTGGGCATCTTCAGCCTGGTGACCGGGAAGTTCCCTCGGTTTTCAGCACACGGAGGGAGCAGCAGGGAAAACCTGGCCTTGCAGAATGTGCAGGTAGGTATTTGAGCCTGGCCCTCATCCTCACAAGGATGCGGAGGGGAAATCAGTAAAAGACAGGGATTCTGGGGATGGGAGGGGCAGTGCTGTGTTAACTGCCTGTATGCCTCACTAGAGACGCTGGCCACACAGCCATGCTTTGGGCTGCAGGTCTGTGAGTGTCAATGCATGGGAAAGTGTGTGTGGAGGGTGTGCCCATCTGAGCCTTGGTGAGTCTGTATGCTGGAGCATGACCACACACGGGTGTATGTGGGCACCCATGCATTTCATCCAGGCCTGGCCCGCTGGCCCGCTGGCCCTGCCCCACCCCTGGGCTACCTTGGTTAGCCTATATGCCACGTGTCAACAGGGAAAGGAAAGGCCCCAGGGCTTGTCTCTTGTCAGCATGCCATCTCTGTTTGCCCCTTGTGTTCATGGCCACCTCTCAAATGGTAACTAGTCTGAGGGGCACTGCTGAGCCTCTTCCTGGCTCCCCCTACTCAGTGTCTGCCTCCTGTGTTACTCTTGGCACTGTGAACCTGCTATGGATTAGTGCAAGGGGGCGTGGGAGTCTTTTCCCCAGCACAGGGCAGCTCCATTCAACCTGTTTGTGTTCTGACTTGAATGTTCCTGTGCTAGGATTGCATCGTAGTGCAGCTGCTTCCTGGGTCAGGCACAGGGTAACTGCCTTCTTCCCTCATCCAGGCTCGGATAAGGATGGTCCTCGCCTACCTGTTTGCTCAGCTGAGCCTCTGGTCCCGGGGCGTTCAAGGGGGCCTTCTTGTGCTTGGATCTGCCAATGTGGATGAGAGGTGCGTGTGGTGGGAACTTGCCTTGATGACACCCTAAGTCTCTGATGGGAGTTTGATGTTTACAAGACATTATCTCTCTGCAATATTAGGATATCCAGAGACTGCAGACCAAGAAACCTCTATCTGCTCCCACCCCAGCCTAGTCTCATGCAGCTCAGGCTGCTTCTGCTCCTGACCTGCCTCCAGCTCCTGTCACCTCCTCCTCCTACTCCTCCTCTTTTCCTGTCCCATGCATGATAGGTCCTTTCATTCCAGTTTTCCACTCTTTTTCAATGGGAATTGAAGACAAATCCCTTTTTCCCTTGCTTAAAAACCATCCAGAGGTCCTCTTGTTTCCAGGTGAAAGCCACTCGACCACAGAGCCAGCTATGGAGACTGGTAGATCCCTTCCCAGGCTTGGTGAGCCACCACACCTCCTGTCTCACATGCTTCTTATTAGCTGGGGAGTTTTTAAAGTGTCATGTGTTCATCCATTGGTCTTTTCACCAGTCTGTCTGTCCATCTACCCATCCGCCTGCCACTCTACCCATCCATTCACCCACCCTTACATACATCCACCCACCTATCCATCCACCCACCCATACGTATGTACATATACCCACTCCCACCCTTCCATGCATCCACCCATGCATATATACATTCATTCCCATCCACCCACCCATACATACATGCATACACCACCATCCCACCTTGCATTCGCTTATACATACATATGTACATCAACCACCACCTATCATACACACACACACACACACACATATATATCCACCCACCTATTCATCCACTCAGCCACCCACATATACATACACCCCCTCCCATCTGTACTTTCATTTGGATTGATTTTGAGACAGCTTCTTACTATGAAGCACAAGGCAGCTTCAAACTTATTATGTAATCTAGGCTGCCCTAAAACTGGGAAGAATCCTCCTGTCTCTGCCTTCTGAGACTGGGATTATAGGATTGTATCACCATATCTAGCAGGTTTTTTATTTGTATTTGTGTATGTGTGCATATGCTCTGGTATGTATGCAGGGTCAGAGGACAGCTTCCAGGGTCAGTCCTCACCTTCTACCTTGTTTGAAGCAGGCTGTCATTGCTCCTGCTGTGTATTCCAGGTTAGCTGTCCTGTAAGGTTCTGGGAATTCTGTCTATCTCTGCATAGGAGTGCTGGTATCACACATGGTATTGCTGTGTCCAGCTTGATGTGGGTGCTGAGGGATCCGAACTCAGGTCCTCATCTCTAACGAATCCTTTTCTGTCCTGCCAGCCAACTCTTAACTAATGACATGGAGACTTTTTATGAAAGCTCGGCCTTAGCTTAGGCTGGTCCCACTAGCTCTTACAACTCAAATTAACCTGCTTCTGTTCATCTACATTTTACCATGTGGCATTTTACCTTCATTTCATTCTGCATGTCTGACTCCATGTCTCATTGTCATCTCCCGGGCGCCTCGACTGTCTCCTCCTACTTCCTCTCTCTGCCCCGAAGTCCTGCCTATGCCTCTTGTCTCGCTGTTGGCCACTCAGCTCTTTATTAACAATCACAGCAGTGTATCTTCACACAGTATACAATTATCCCACAACACTCGTCCTTGTGTAGAAAATGCTTTACCTACAGAGCCATCCCCTAGTGCCCAAGACTGGAACCACCGGTGGGGTAGGGTTGAGAGGATGAGACAGGAGCACAATGGGGTCACCTTCCCTCTTCAGCAGCACACAGCTGCTGGTGCCCATGCAGTCGGGAAATGCTGGGTAAAGCAGCTGGTGTTTTTGCCAAGAGATGGTGCCAAGAGAAGCGGTGAGTTAAGAGCTTGAGGAGAGATGATGAGGCACAGCCGTAAGGATGACAGATGGGTGCCTGTGGCGTCTTGGGCCCAGGGAGTTGTGTGAGAGTGTGTCTGAGGACTTGCTAAGAGGACTTGGGACTTGGTATCAGGTTGTCCTGGGGCTGTGGCCTGTATTGCAGACAGACTGGCAGTGAGGTTGGGTAGGGACAGAGCAGCCTGGCAGTTTCCCAAGCCTGCTCCCAGTGATGTTACAAGGGATACATTCGGTTCCACACCCTGCTAGCAGCTGGTATAAAGGGCCACTTCCTGAGCAGCTGGTCATTCAGTATTTTGGGTACAGATAAACCCAGGCTGGCAGGCACCTTCTGTTGACACCTGCCAGAAACGTCACCTCCCTGGAAGGATGCAGGGCTTCAGCACCGCAGCTTAGGCCCAGGGACCTCCAGCAGAAAGGGACAGGGAAGCCTACAAGCCCAGGTTCCCTACACGAGTCAAACTACTTGGTGGCTGCCTTCTGAAGGAGGGCTATTGTCCCAGGCCTGTGGGTGACACACAGTGAGTGAGGGTGGAGCGGGGTGGAGCGGGGTGGGGCAGGGTGGAGTGTTCTTGCTAACAGTAGATCAGGGTGAGGCCAGAACAATGGACAGGAGCACACTGTAGGCTACCATAGCTGCTGGTTGATGTCAGCTAGCAGGAGGTAGAGGGAGGAAGGCCAGAGTCCTGCCAGGGTCTGTGATGCCATGGAGGGTGGTGGCCTTTCCCATGGAAACAGCAAGGAGAGCAGGATGTGTTGTGGGCGCCTCTCCAGGACCCGTGTCTCTGCTGGTGGCAATCTGAGTCCCACCAGTTTCATCATCCCTCTCCGCTACCCACTCAGAAGACACTTACTGACGCTAGAACATTCGTCACTATTTGCCAATTTAGCTTGGAGCCACTGGCTCAGCAAGAACTCATGTGTGACCAGGATGGGAATACAGTGGCCTGTGGCAGAGCTGTGGCGGGTGGGCGGGGTTGGAAGGTGTGTGCACCCTGAGTTGCTCTCACGGTCACTGCAGGGCAGCTGCTCCAAGCTCTCCCCCAGGCCTCTGCAGGTTCTCTCCACACCCACCACCAGCCCAACCCTCCCTGTATCCTCACAGCCATCAGCATCTTGATGGCGCCCTTTGGCTTTGACTCTAATTCTTATTTCCTTTGAGGAGACTTGGGGCTGTTTCTCAAACCCACCCTGTAATCCTGGCCAATCTCTGTGTAGAGTCCTCAGTCCATCTTCAGGGCCCTTGTTGCCATGTGAGGTCGCAGAGCTAAAGCTGTATATCGGAGCTTTGTAGCGGACTGAGTGTACACTTGTGCAAGCTCCTGCCTCCCCTTCTGAGGCCTCTGTCTCTCAGCTCCACCTATCTGACCCTGGCCTTCTAGACAAGCTGTTCCCAGAAGGCTGATGGTGGTACCCAAGCATTCTGAGCCAAAATAGATATCCATACAGTGTACCCAATGTCACCCTGCTGGCCTCCTCCAGGGCCAGGGTTATACTAGGCCTCTGAATTCTGGGCCCCTGGAAGAAGGTAAGCCTTGGCCAGCACTGGTAGACCCCAGATCCCTTAATACCCCAGAAACCAGAGAGACACCGTCCTTTCTCCCTGGCAGTCTCCTTGGCTACCTGACCAAGTATGACTGCTCCAGCGCGGACATCAACCCGATAGGCGGCATCAGCAAGACAGACCTGAGAGCCTTCGTCCAGTTCTGTGCTGAGCGCTTCCAGCTTCCGGCTCTGCAGACGTGAGTGCTCCTGTGGCTCCTGGGCCCCCAAGGCCACCCTTACCCTGCTTAGCCACCCTATGCCCCACCTTTCAGCTAGAAGCATGAGGTCACGACCCCACCCACTCCTGTTCCTGTACCCACAGTTCTAAGTGTCTTGAGTGACAGCTCCTTCCAGACTGCCTTTCTCTTGCCACCATCTCAAGGCAGAGAGACTGGTGCTGGAACTTGACGAGCCTGATCTCTGGGGTGTCCGTTGAGGATACCTACAGCCTGTCAGGCTGCTGCTGCATCTCTACTGGTTCCAGGAAAACTATGCCCCTGTTACCCTCACAGGGTCAGTCATGTCCGCAGGAGACCTTGGACATGTGTGGAGATTCCTTGGGTTGTCACAGAGTTTCTTCCTGGCAGCTTATAGGCACCAGCTGGGGACCCTCCCAACTGTCCTGCAGCAGGTCAGACTACCCTACCCTACCAGCCCTGTCAAGTGTCCTGACCCCAACTACCAACAGTCCTGCCGTGGAGGCCGCCAGCCTGCACTCTTCACCTCCTTAGTTTCCTTGATCTACCGTCCTGTGGGTCATGAAGCCCCAGGACCATGAGCCCAGGCATGGCCCTGCTAGGCATGGTCGGCCCAAATGCAGTTTGTCTAGGGACATATGCTGCCAGAGCTCGCGAGCCCATTAGCATCCCTGGTGACTGACTCGGTGTGTCTTACTGCAGCATCCTGTCAGCACCGGCCACTGCAGAGCTGGAGCCCTTAGCCAACGGGCAGGTGTCTCAGACAGATGAGGTAATGATGGGGGCGTCGTCATGGTGGATGTGTCTCCCCTTCTCACTGGGTCCCTTCATAGCATCCTGTCTGCCACGGGACCCCGGCTCACTCAGGCCGACAGAATCCCTAACCTCAGATACTCTGACTTAGCTTTCTCGCTGTGGTTAGGGCTGACGAGGGGATGACAGGGTGGGTCAGAGGCACATGAGGACAAGCTAGGAAACAGCAGGTTCTCTACCTCAGAGCAGCCTTGGAGTAGAGTCAGTCGCCTCCCATGCCTCGCAGGGTTTTGGCCATTTTTTCAAACCTGCATCTCCTGGCACCCAGTGAGTTCTAAGAACCCTGGCTGGGCACCCACTTGCCTCGCCTCTCTAAACATTTGGTCCCCAACTGTAAGAGGCTGTGGGCTCCCTCCCAGCACCACCCCCACTGTGCTCTGAACACACTTCTGTCCCCACAGGAAGACATGGGGATGACATACTCAGAACTCTCCGTCTTCGGCAGACTTCGGAAGGTCGCCAAGGCCGGGCCCTACACTATGTTCTGCAAACTGCTCAACATGTGGAAAGACAGCTGTACGCCAAGACAGGTAAAGCCATGTATGACGTCAGGCTGCGCCACCTCTGGGTGACCCATTGCATACACAGTCACGTTTTACTCTGTCATCTTCACCAGCTTGAGATTCCTGGCTGCCCTAAGTTAACTCGAGTATGGGCCAGCTGTGTGGGTGCATTGGAGAGGCTTCAGAATACATTAGGTCTCTGCCAGCCATAGACCCACCTGGAGGCCTTCAGGAGCCCAGCACTGGGCTGTCAGAACCAGGACTCTACAGTTCTGCAGCTCAGCTAGTGTCAGCCCAGCTGATATGTCTCCACGCTGCTGTCCGCAAAAGCAAGGGGCGGGGCTGGCACCTGCTGGCTGTTTATGTCCCCCAAAAGCAGGACTTTAGCTTCGAGTCTTTCCTGCCTTTCTAACTCGAAGCCCATGTGTCCCTTGCCCTCCAGGTGGCTGAGAAGGTGAAGCGATTTTTCTCGAAGTACTCCATGAACAGGCACAAGATGACAACCCTCACGCCAGCATATCATGCTGAAAGCTACAGTCCTGACGACAACAGGTTTGACCTGAGACCCTTTCTGTACAACACGGCTTGGCCCTGGCAGTTCCGCCACATTGATGACCAGGTGAGTCCTACCAGAGGGCTGTGTGTGTCCTGCCTGGGAGACATTCGAGAGGCTTCTCCTAAGGAAAAAAAAACCTTTTTTTATATGAAAAATGGCATGCTGTGGTGTGCTACTGTCCTTACTTCCACATGGGATTATTTTATTATAGATGTTGATTAAAACAATATATATGTATTTATTTGGTTTGGTTTGGTTTTTCAAGACAAGACCAGGAGGACCTTGAACTCACAGAGATCTGCCTGTATCTGCCTCCTGAGTGCTGGGATTAATGGTGTGCCCAAACACAGGCTTTATATATATATATACATATATATATATATATTATTTTTTTTTGAGACATTCTGTCTGTGTAGAACTCTCTATAGAACTCGCTATGTAAACTAACTGGCTTCAAACTCAGAGTCCCTACACCCCTGCCTCTGGAGTGCTGAGGCTGAAGGCACCACACCTTGGATTAAAGCAAACTTAGCCCCCACCCCTGTCCTTTTCTGAAGACCACAGTGGAGACACCCACGGATGGCAAGTTAGACACAGCTTCTTCCCAGCTCTGCTCTGCTGAGGACAGGGACAGCTGCTCAGCACAGGGACAACAGTTAAAAATGGCAGAGTGGCCAGGTCCCTGCTGAGCTGTGGAACCCAAGGGACCAGAGGAACTGTCAGGAACCGTTGCTGTGGCAAGGACCCCCGAGTAGCTGATGTGCACTTTGAGGGTGCAAGGTGTACTTGCCACCTCCACGCTGCTAGGTGCCCAGCAGGGTCTTCTTGGCTGAGCTGGAGTTAGTGCTTCTGACATCCAGGAGAGAAGGCAGGAATGCTGCCAGATGGTCCCCTGCCCCTAAGAGGGTCATCTGGCCCCTTTGGTCAACAGTGCCCAGGTCAAAGAAAGTTGGTGTGGGGATGGAAAACCCTCTGGGCTTCCCCTTGCAAGGAAGTGACTATCAAGCTGACTTTAGGAACCACCCCACCCCCAGTAACTCAGAAGACTCAGTGGAGGTCAGTAGGAGGTAGAGTAGCCCCTGGGAAGTAGGCAGTGACCACTAGGAAGCTGAGATATTGGTCGGGATGCTGTTGTCCTGTGTCCCCTCTGGCCAGGCTGAGCCTGCACCCTGTGTAGCTGTTACCCACATGCTTTGTCCCTGAATCCCGCTCTCGCTGAGTCACAGGAATGGAACAGTGTGGCCATCAAGGGCAGAAGGTGGGAGCTGCATCAGCTCTGATGTTTAGTTTATTGTTGTTCTTGGTAACTATGTGGGGGGGATCTATGTGCGTGGCTATGTACATGTGAGTAAAGTGCCTATTGACGGTAGAGACATTGAATCCCATTGTGATCTGCTTGACACCGGTCCTGGGAACTGAACTCAGGTCCCCGAGAAGAGCAACAGTGCTCTCCGCTGCTGTTACCTCTCCTCACCGAGTTCTGGCTTCTTCAGTGGTAGTAAGGGCTTGGTCACTTAACTCCCAACTGGCAGCAGTCCTGACAGATCAGCCAGGGATTTTGATGCTGTGTGTCCTTGTGGTGGGCAGATATAGAAGCATCTGAAATCTCACCATCCGTGGTGGCCACCAGGCACTCCCAGGCCAAGCCTTTCCCCGGTACCCTCTGCACTCAGTCCCCGGGTAGTTTCAGCAGTAGGTTGTTTGAAGGGTGATGGATTCAGTTCTGATGGGCTTCTCTCTCCAGGTTCTGCAGCTCGAGAGGAAAGAACAGCAGGGCCCAAAAGACTGCATCTAGGAGCGGTTGGAAGAGCCATCACCTTTATGGAAGCACCTCCTCCCTAGAGATCCCTACTGTGATTTCAAATCCCCAGTGGTCAGGACCGGAGACCCTGCCACTGCCCTGCTGGAGCCAGGGTTTGTTTACTTTTCAGGAAGAGAGCAAAATTCATTCTAATGCCATAGAAATAAACAAAAATGCTCTTTTTAAAATGTGATTTATTATTTTATGTGTATGATCTCTTGCCTACATGTATGTCCATGTGCCACATGCATGCCTGATATCCATGGAGGCCAGAGAAGAGTATCGGTCCATTGGGACTAGAGTTACAGATGGTTGTGAGCCACCATGGAGGTGCTGGCTGGGATTTAGACCTGGGTCCTCTCTGAGGGCAGCCAGCGTGGCTCACAGACATGCATGCAAGAAAATAAAAGTCATACACATAAAAACAAAATGAATAAAATTCTAAAGACAAGAAAACTTATTTTTGTGTACAAATGTGTGTCTATGTGTGTGTGCATGGGTGCCCACAGCGGCCAAAAGAGGGAAAGAGGGTATCATAGAGTCTGGAGCTGCAGTTACAGGCAGTTGTGAGCCACCTGGTACAGTAACAAGCACTCACCACTGAGCATCAAGTGTGCGCTGACATGCTCGGTCATAGTGCACTACGGATATGGCCGTTGTGGGTTAAAGGATATGCCTCCGTGTGGGAGTGGACCTGTGTAGGCAGAACTGTAACATGGCTTCTGACCAAGGCAGGCGTCTAGAACAGGAAACACATGAGAAGGCCTCCCGGACCTCCCTACTCACATCTGTCCCCGCCCCCCACCCCCACACCCCCCCCTCCCGCGCGTCCCTTCCTGGGTTCTGGTGGGATCCTGGATGCTTCTCCAAGTTTGCTTATATGGAGTCTGGAAGCCAGCCATCCTTTCCTTGTCCTGTGGGGTCCTGCATGGCCCGGGAGCAGGACCGATATGGGATGGCATCTGGCCCCTTTCTCTGCCTAGATAACCCTTCAGGGCTTCCCTCTCCCCTGCATCTATACCTCTGCCAAGGGCAGCCACATCTCCCTGAATCATGGACTTGCCTCCTTCCTGCCAGGCTTTGCTCTGGCTGGCTGTCCAAGTGTAGAGTACGGGGCCACTCCCTATGTCAGAAACAAAGATGAACAGATTTGCCTTTCTACAATGTCAGAATTCATTGAGAACAGCTCACAAGATACAGCTTTTTCAGTGGTAACAGAATTCACTGAAAACAGTTCACAAGGTACAGCATTTTCAGTAACAATGTGCCGGATAATCCCACTTTCCTGATAGCATAGCCGAAGCAAACACAGTTTCTTTCATTCCAATCTTAAGTACTAATGCTATCAGAATACACAGAACACATCACACAGCAAACATGTGTGCGTGTGTAAGTCGGTGAGTAACCACAAAGGGCTGACTAGGAGTTACAAAGAGGCCTGAGAAGTCAAAACTGGAAAGACAGTAGGAGGTGCAGGAGTCTCCATGGATAACAAAACAGAAGCTGGGGACACCGTGGCAGCCACTGAGGTGAAAGGGCAGGTGAAAGGCAAGAGAACCAGCAGGTGGACGGGTCCAGGCTAGAGTAAGGGACGGACAGACAGCAGTTCAAATAGGCTGTGGGGGACAGGGCAAGCTGACTCGGCCCCTGGGAGAGTCAGGGGTTCTCTGCCTGCCCTTGATGGACACGCGCCGGCTGATCAGGTGACAGGTCGGTAAGGGCTGTCACCATTAGAGCAGCTGGAGTTTTGAAGACTGATGGAGACAATTTTAATGAGCTTCTCTCCAGGCTCCACAGTTGGAGAGGAAAGCCCCGCAGAGCCAGGAGGGCAGGGAAGGGGCTGGCTCCAGAGCTGTCACCTACTGTGGAAGCACTCCACCCCAGAGGGCCTTGGTGTGACTGTTTTTAAATTTAAGATTGGGGTTTGTTTTGGTTTTGTGTGTGTGTGCACACTCGTGCATGTGCGTGCACGTGTGTGCAGGTGGCTACAGAGACCAGAAGAGGGTAAAGAGCTCCCGGAGCCAGGGTTGCATGCAGTTGTGAGCAGCCTGATTTGGTGTCGGGAATTGAACTCAGGTCCTCTGGAAGAGCCGGAAACAACTGCTGATTCATCTCTCCACCTCCCTCTTTTTAATCACCAGTGGCCAATGTCCTGAGTCCAACAGGACTTCCCATGGGGTAGGCTGTGCGCTGATCACTCAGATGGAAGGATCCTGGAGAGTCACAGTCTCTCCTTGCAGACAGGCTGAAGTTGGGACAGGTTTACTTCAGAGGGGATGGATCACTGGGATCCTCAGCCGTGGAGACATGGAACAGAAGAGGCTGGGAAGGAACTGAGTGAGCCTTTTGCTGGACTCAGGACCTGGCCTTTATTTCTCAGGCAGACCTCACTAACCAGGATGGAGGAGGCAGGCAGGAACATAGCATGATTTCCTGCTAGAATGGAGGCTTAAATGTTCAGCCTAGACAGTTGAACGCTATCCCTCTGGGGGAAGCAGGAGAGGGCAGGTGAGGGTTGGAGGTCTTTCGGGGACGGTTGTGGAGTGAGACGGAGCTGAGGGTGAGACTCAAACCCAGCTATGTCCACTCGGAGTCTGACTTCCAGTGTAGAGATTAAGGTAGTCTTGCTCTAACACCTTGACTCCGTATGTGTGGCGTGTGGTCTGCTCCTCTTTGGCATGGTGCCCAGCCCCACTTTTAGCTCCTTTATCAGATGCCATTGTTACCCACCTGCGTTCAGTCCCAGAACTGAGTCCTGAGTGTGCAAGGAGCGCCCTTTTGTGGTAGATCTTGGGACTGCATATGGGGTCACATGTAGAATGTCCAGCTATGTCCATTCTGTTTGGGGTTCTGCAACCTCTTCTGAGGCACAGGGATTGTTTCTCATCTTCTCCCATTTCTCTGTGTCTCTCTGGGTGATATTCCTTTATAGTGAACTTCTGCGGAGACTTGTGTGGCAGGCTGTGGTTTCTTCTAACTTCTTGATTTTTGACACCTTTTCAGACATTGGATGTGTGCACCATTGGCCTGACTCCTCCCCCTCACCTCATCTCACATGCTTCTGGAAGGACAGTAGGGGAAGAGATGGAAGGTCAGGGGTACAGGGTTAGAGCCAGGGGTTAGTCCCGGCAACATCTAGCTGTCTAGGCGGACACACTGAGCCAGGTGAGGTGAAGCGTGGGGACGCGTGTGTGATAAATCCAGCTGCAATCTTCATGGTACCCAGGGAAGCAGGCTGAGTGCAGTGGATCCTTCAGGGAGAGGGTCAGTTGTCATAGAGACAAATTTAAAAGCTGTAGACCTAGAGTAGAGCCAGCGTGGGGCTCCACATTGAACAATGGAGAAAGTGTTTTCTCCAACAAGGGGCGAGGAGGGAAGACCAGCACTACCAGGTGTAGAGTTGCCCAAGGCTCAGCCTCGGAGGTGTTCTGGGATGTGTGAAAGTTAAAATCCGACCCCTGGGGCTGGAGAGAAGGCTCAGCGGTTCAGAACATTTGAGAGTACATTTTGCGCTGCAGAAGACTTCAGTTCCCGCATCCTTGCAAGGTGGCTCACAAAATCCTGTAACTCCAGCTTCAGGAGACCCAGCATCTTCTCCTGGCCTCCAAGGACACCTGTACTCACATATACAGGCACGTGTATACACAATTAATAATTTTTTATTTGTTTGTTTTTTGAGACAGGGTTTTTGTTTTTTCTGTATAACAGTCCTAGCTATCCTAGAAATCGCTTTGTAGACCAGGCTGGCCTTGAACTCACAGAGATCTGCCTGCCTCTGCCTCCCAAGTGCTAAAATTAAAGGTGTGCACCACCACCGCCCAACTTAAGTAGTAATTTCTTTTTTCTTTTTTTTTTAAGATTTATTTATTATGTATACAACATTCCTTCCATGTATGCTTGCATGCCAGAAGAGGGTGCCAAATCTCATTATAGATAGCTGTGAGCCACCATGTGGTTGCTGGGAATTGAACTCAGGATCTCTGGAAGAGCAGTCAGTGTTCTTAACCTCTGAACCATCTCTCCAGCCCCAATTAATAATTTCTTGAAACAGGGTATTACTATGTAGCTCTGACTGACCTGGAACTAATTCAATATGTAGGCCAGGTTAGCCTCAACTCCCAAAAACTCACCTGTTTCTGCCTCTCGAATGCTGGGATTAAAGGTGTACCACCATGCCAAGCAATTTAAAAATAAAATATTTGGAGGCTGGAGAATTGGCTCAGTGATTAAGAGCACGTTCTGCTCTTGCAGAGGATCCACATTCAGCTCCTGTTACCTGTGTCAGGCAGCCCACAGTCACCTGCAAGTCCAGCTCCGTGTGACCCAGCACCCTTTCCAGGCCTCCGTGGGCAGCCGCACTCAGTGCACATACCCCAACACAAATACATAGGCATACATGTAATTTATTTATTTACTTATTTTGGTTTTTCTGTAGACCAGGCTGGCCTCAAACTCAGAAATCCACCTGTCTTTGCCTCCCAGGTGCTGGGATTAAAGGTCCACACTGCTACCACCTGGTTTACATGTAATTTTTTAAAGAATTTTTTTTGTATTTTTATATTAAAAATTCAGTAAAAGTGCTAGCCACCAAGCATGGCCACCTGAGTTCCATATTTGGGTTCCATATGGTGGAAAAAGAAAACCGACTCCCCAGAACTGTCTCCTGATCTCCAGGCACACACCATGGCACAAGCCTGCCCCACACACAAATAAACAAACGTTGAAAATCAGGGACTGGAGAGGCGTTTCAGTGGTTGAAAGTACTGGGTGCTTTTCCAGAGGATCAGGGTTCAATTCCCAGCACCCACATGGTGGATCGCAACCACCTATAACCTTAGTCCCAGGAGATCCGACATCTTCTAGCCTCCAAGGGCATTGTTTGATACAGCTGAAACACATTAAATAAAGAATACACATTTAAAAAAGAATGAAAACTAATATCCCCCTGGGTGACAATGCTGTGACTGAGCGCCATGGGGCAGAGGCATCTCAGTGCCCCTCCCTGCAACAACACGTGGAGCTCTTCATTCCAGAGGGAAGCCAGCCACAGTCCTGGCTTCACGTTGAGGTTCTGGAGCTCTCAAAGCAGCCACCCCTAGGGTCATGGATCTCTCGGGATTTTCCCCCACGTTGTGGGAAGCAAAGCCAAGTACTTCAAAAGACACTTGCTGTTTGTACCAAGAGTTTTCTGGTATCTTAGAAGTAGATCTGTCACAACATCTGCCATACAAGGTCTTCCAGAAGTACAAACAAGGCCACCTCAGCATTTGGGGATGCTTCCAAAACGTTCCACGTGGAGCTGTCTGCCGCAAGTTCTCGCCTCCTGTTTGTGGCAGGTTAGAGATACATAGCATTTTAGGTCACAGCCACGAGCCAAGTTGTACCTCACATTTTCTTTGGCATGCTGAAGATAGGGCTGAGAGATGCGAGGGCGGGAGGGTGGGGACACACAAGACAAGCCACACCCAGAATTCCATGGGTGCTGCATTCCTGCATCCATGGGGGACAAGGCCCTCTAGACCAGGAAACCTGTCATGCCATGCTGAGCCTCTTTATGGGTCTCCACTACCAACCCCAGAACCAGCCGTGTGGGGAAACTTGTGGGGGAACGCAGTCTCAGCCCAGGCACCTCCTGGAAGCAGACTGAAATAAGGACTTGAGAGGAAACGGTTGCCTAGAAGGCCCTCTCAGGATTCAGAATGGAGGACCAGGAGGATCAAACTAAGTTGGCCATTCAAAAGAGAGTTGCCTGAGTTGCCCAGTCAGTCTCTGCAGTGGGAAATTGAATCTGCGTCTATCTAGAACCTTCTGAGGAGCCTCTGAGCCATCCACCAGAGGATAATTAGAAATCTGTATTCATGGGCTCCAGTCACCCATTGCTGTAGGGCTCGAGGGTGCACTGACCCCTCCATAGCGCCTTGGAGCATGCACTCCCACGGTCTCTTCAGTGTCCAGGGCTTCAGATCAGAGGCACCTCCCCAGGCAGAGAGTCCCCTCTGCTGGACACAGACCTCCAGCCTCCACTCTTGTCCTCTCCACCACGTCCCCTCCTGGGTGTGGTGGGCTGGCCTCTCCCTCCATCTTTCTTGAGTAATCTCATCCTGTTTCCTGGGGGTCTGAGAAGTCTGCAAAGACCCCTCCTCCAATCTCTGGTCTCATCTAAGACAGACCTGCACCAGGCCAGGCTTACGAACCCCCGTGTCCATGTTATGTGTCTATAGCGCTCTCCACATCTGGGCCCTGCTCCCTTGCCTGTATCTCTCCCCGCCTTACTCCAAATCCCTGTCATTCAGGCTAAACTCAAATCTTACGATAACCTCTGACTTGGGGCTCAGACCACAGGGTCCTACACAGAAGCTCGTATTCCCTGGTTTTTCCTTCCAGACGATTCTGGAACCAGGGAGGGTGACTGATCCTCTAAGCTAGAGCCTCAGGTAGACTAGGTAGCTGAGCTTCCAGGCCTGGCCATGACTCCCAGTGTACCCCACCCCAGCCGTACCTCCTCTCCCACTAGCCCAGCTGGGCCTTGTCTTCTGACTCCAGAGCCACTACACCCCCACCAAGATACCCCCTATTCCCAGTCTTGGTGACAGCCCTTCCCCTATATGTCGCTGAGGCCAACTTGCCTCTTCTCAGTCCTTCAGGCAAAGCCAGACCTGTGAAAACGCAGATCCTGGGAGGATGTGTCCCCCTGGCCTGCTCACTTACGACCTGGGATCATGGGGCTATTCTGACAACACAGACTTCTCAGGAATGGAACAACACAGTTGGGGTAGCCAGCATTCTGGCGGTGCTGTAAGTCTGGTCCTGCCCAGGGCCTACAGGCAGCACTGTAGCCCCATCCTGCTTTGGCTGGATGACACCTTCCCCCCCACCCCATCTACTCCACCTGGCCCTGTGCCTGTGTGAAAACTGTGCCTCTCCTGAGACCTGGGGAGGCTTCGCTTGCTCCTCGGCTGCTCCCTTACCTCTCTGGTTGGAAAAGTACAGCCAAACCCCAGTCCTTGTTTCCAGGGTGGTATCTTTTACAGCCTAGCTCCCTGCCAATCTGACCATGGTCTCAGTGTCCCAACCCCCAGTACCGCAGGGTCAGCCCCGGAGAGGCTGGTGGGCAGCAGTGATGGGGGTGCATAGTAAGAGGATGAGGGTCCTAAGTTTTCTGTGTTCTTAATGTGTGCAACCAGCATAGATATTAGAACACTGCTGCCTCTAAAAATGGATGGAATTGTTACTCTCAACTATTTTCTAAAGAGTTATGCAAGGTTTAAATGGTCCCCCTCTTTTTCTTTCTGTGTGTGAGTGTGTGCGCATGTGCGAGTGTGCGTGCAAGTGCCTTTGTGTATGCTTGTCCGCATAGGTACAAGTGTGTGGAGAACAAAAGTCTAGCATTAAGTGCCTTCCATGGTTTCTCTCCATCTTATTTTTTGAGATAGAGTCCCTCAAAGAACCTTGAGCTCAACAATTGTCTGGATTTGTCAGCCAGCAAGCCCCAGAACCTGCCTCTGTATGCCCCTCCTCCCCCAGCTCTGGGGTTACAGACAACAAACTCAGGGTCTCAGCCTTCACAGCAGTACTTACAGATGGAGAGAGCTCCCCAGCCCAGGGTAACTCATTTCTTAAATGCCTTAAAGATCCATGGACTTACCAGCTGTACCATTGGAATGGAGGAGAATTATTTAAGGAAAAATATTCAATTAGAATCCTAATTTCTAGCTGGATGGTGGTGGCACACGCCTGCAATCCTGGAGCTTGGGAGGTAGAGGCATCTCTGAGCTCCAGAGCTCTTCATGACATCATTTGCATCTTTGAAGGAGTTACGCCAGTCCCCAACCCCGTCACATGTGTCTGCACACAGCTTGTGTGGGGTGCTCCCCACAGCCTCTGAGTAGCTGGGCTCTGTGACAGCTGCCTCTGGGCCATGACATGGAGAAGGGCAAGGCATACAGTTGAGTGGTAGACAAAGTACAAGGCCCGGAGTCCAGTCCCGACACTCTTGAAGCCAGACATAGTGAAACACTTCTGAAATATCAGGACTGGGAGAGTGAGGCAGGAGGACCACTTTGCGTTCAATGCCAGCTTTAACTACACAGCTAGTACAAGGACTGGATTACAGGCCTGTTTCTAAGAGAAACGTGAGAGGCACCCCCATTTGGTAATTTGTATGTTTTTTTTCTAAGTCAGTCTACATGAAGTTTTCAGTTCTATTGTTTTGTTTTGTTTTTTAAGACAAGGTTTCTCTGTGTAGCCCTGGCTGTCCTGGAACTCACTCTGTAAACCAGGCTGGCCTTGAACTCCCAGAGATCTGCCCGCCTCTGCTTTCTGAGTGCTGGGATTAAATGCTTACAGCACCACCATGCCGGCTAGAAGTCTATCAGTCTCTTAATACTGCTTTTATTTTACTGAATTTTTAAAAAAATATATTGTGTCCATTTTCTGGGGTTCTTAAGTTACCTTTCTGTCTTCACAATTTCCTGAGGTTTCCTTACTGGAGTTCCTTGGTAAACTCCTTTAGTACCTCCTCCCATGCCACAGTTAGAGATTCTTCCAGACAGTACTGTGAGCAAACCCAACCAAACGCATTCTCTTGGGGAAACCTACCCTTCACTGCCTGGTGCCGAAGTCCTCAGCAGCACTACTTTCTGGTTTTATGATGGGGTAGCAATTCCAACTGGTACTCCTCCCGTATAAATGGGAGTGGAAACCACGGTCCGTCCCAGGCCCTTAGAAAACATCACCCTATGCTGTGGTCTTTGCAGTATTCATGGCTGCCACAGGGCACTCCCACACTTTTGCTTCATCCACAGCCCATCACAGCGCTCCTCTGATTAACCCTGAGGCCACACATACCCTGACTGCTAGCATTCCTCTTAATGGCCGCCAACCACACTGCCAGACCCAGCCAATGGTATGCTTGTGGTGGGACTCCTGGGACAGTTGCAACACAAGCAGGAACAGTCGGGAGGCAAGAACTGCATGTCACTAAAGAGCACAACCGTGCAGAGGGAACCCTAGGACAGCGCAGACGTAGGGACTGCAGGACATTACTGCAGAAGGCAGCAGCTGCTAGAATCTTCCACACATCCCCACACTCCTCCCCAGGCCTGGGGTCTCAAAGGAGCTGCCATAGTTAACACTCATTCAAAACCTTGAGGCCACAGTCACAGCTCAGACTTCAGAGGAGGGCAGGCAGTCGGGCTGGCAGCGGGTGTCTCTCAATTGTCAGACAAGAATGGTTTTTCATTGTTTTTTTGGTGAACCCAAAGAAAAACATATAGGCACCCTCCTGAATATTAACCTTCATCAGGCGATGAAAGGAGACTGAGATAGAGACCCACATTGGAGCATAGGACTGAAATCTCAAGGTCCAAATCAGGAGCAGAAGGAGAGAGAGCACGAGCAAGGAACCCAGGACCACGAGGGGTACACCCACACACTGAGACAATGGGGATGTTCTGTCGGGAACTCACCAAGGCCAGCTGGCCTGGGTCTGAAAAAGCATGGGATAAAACCAGACTCACTGAACATAGCGGACAATGAGGACTACTGAGAACTCAAGAACAATAGCAATGGGCTTTTGATCCTACTGCACGTACTGGCTTTGTGGGAGCCTAGGCAGTTTGGATGTTCACCTTACTAGACCTGGATGGAGGTGGGTGGTCCTTGGACTTCCCATAGGGCAGGGAACCCTGATTGCTCTTTGGGCTGACCAGGGAGGGGGACTTGACCGGGGGGAGGGGGAGGGAAATGGGAGATGGTAGCGGAGAGGAGGCAAAAATGTTTAATAAATAATTAATAATAAAAAAAGAATGGTTTTTCAAATTTTACAAAGATCACAAACTGGAATTAGTGGCTTCCACCAGGCTGAGGAAATTGCTGAGCAGTGTGGACTGTAACAAAAACAGAAGCAAGAGAGGGTTCAACGCGTGGGCACAGGAGACCACTTCCTAAATATAGCCCCAGCAGCACAGACACTGAGAGAAACAATTAATCAGTGGGACCTTCTGAAACTGAGAAGCTTCTGTAAGGCAAAGGACATAGTCAACAAGACAAAACAACAGCCTACAAAATGGGAAAAGGTCTTCACCAACCCTACATCAGACAGAGGGCTGATCTCCAAAATATATGAAGAACTCAAGAAATTGATTATCAAAAGAACAAATAATCCAATTTTTTAAAAAAAATGGAGTACAGACCTAAACAGAGAACTCTCAACAGAGGAATCTAAAATGGCTGAAAGACACTTAAGGAAATGCTCAACAACCTTAGTCATCAGAGAAATACAAATCAAAATAACTCTGAGATTCTGTCTTACACCTGTAAGAATGGCCAAGATCAAAAAGACTGATGACAACTTATGCTGGAAGGTTGTGGGGGAAAGGAAACACTCCTGCATTGCTGGTGGAAGTGCAAGCTGGTACAACCCTTTTGGATATCAGTATGGCGATTTCTCAGAAAATTAGGAAACAACCTACCTCAAGACCCAGCAATACCACTTTTGGGTATATACCCAAAGGATGCTCAATCATGCCACAAGTACATGTGCCCAACTATGTTCATAGCAGCATTATTTGTCATAGCCAGAACCTGGAAACAACCTAAATGCCCCTCTACCAAAAAATGGATAAGGAAAATGTGGTTCATTTACACAATAGAGTACTACACAGCAGAAAAAAATAACGACATCTTGAATTTTGCAGGCGAATGGATGGATCTAGAAAACATCATATTGAGTGAGGTAACCCAGACCCAGAAAGACAAATATCACATGTACTCACTCATAAGAGGCTTTTAGACATAAAGCAAAGAAAACCAGCCTACAATTCACAATCCCAGAGAAGCTTGACAACAATGAGGACCCTAAGAGAGACATACATGGATTTAATCTACACGGGAAGTAGAAAAAGACAAGATCTCCTGAATAAATTGGGAGCATGGCACCATGGGAGAGGTTTGAAGGGGAGGGGAGACGGAGGGAGGGGAGCAGAGAAAAATGTATAGCTCAATAAAATCAATAAAAATAAAAGAAAAAAGGGTTCAAAACGTGAGGTGGGGCTGGGATGGCGCTCAGGCGGCAGAGCTTCAGCCTAGCAGGACCAAAGCCCTGATTGCATCCCCAGAACCACGTGAGCAGGGTGTGGTAGCACAGACCTCTAACCTTGGTTTGTAATCTCAGCACTCGAGAGATGGAGTCAGGAAGATCAGAGTTTCCAGGTCATCCTCGGCCACATAAAGAGTTCAAGCCAAGTCGGAATAAATGAGAATTTCAAACAAACAAACAAAAGATGTGCACTTACAAAGCCGGAGAGAACCCTTCTCCACTCCTGCCCTGGACCTCTCTAGCGCTCCCTGTTTGCAGGGCTTCCCAGGGATTGTCCAGCAAAGCCAGAGGCAGCTTGCAGAGATGTGGTACAGCATTCCAGCGTCAGAGAAGCAGGTGGGAATGGAGCCTGGAGCCATCCCAACAGGTGGTGCCCTCGGGACGCAGATGCTAGCAGTCAGAGGACACCATGATCTCCTAAATGTGACTGTCACCCTGGGATCATGAAGGATGCTGCCAAGGTGTCAGGTTTGCGGTCCAGGTTTCTAAAGGGACACTACCACAGTCAGACACTTGTCCTGGCTTAGCTCCACAAAGGACAGGAACACAGGTGTCATTGCCATGGGAACCATTTATACTTGGTGAATTTGGGGGTTCCTCTTGAGACCCTCCCACAAGTCTAAGGTTTTCCCCACAATACTAAGGTGAGGAAGAGTCACTGGGGCCTGTACTTCTGGAGACCCTGGAACTAAAACATGCACTTGCCCTTCCTCATTGCACACCAGCTGTGATCAGTGACCCGTGGTTTTAAGATAATCAGAGAGCTCCTAATTATTAAAGTTCACTCTTACAAAGCTTTCTCTGGTTCCCTCTTTGCTGAAGACTGTACACACTGGCTCAACACCTCTGCCTCTGCCACAACCTGGGCTGCCACAGCCCCGATGCCTGGAGTTGCAGGGGCCAGCAGCCTCCATGTTCTGCTTGTTAGAGACAAGCTTGTTAGACCTTGTCTGGCACATGGTGGTCCTTCTGTGTCATCAGTAGAGCAAATGGTCTCTAAAAGGCCCCTGGGTGTCTGAGTCTAGACAGGAGAGCCTGTGAGGTCATTACTGGGCGTGTCGATGCTCAGCAGGCTCCCCTGAGCTATCCTGATTTCTTCTGAGCGCCAGGCTTGCCAGGAAGGCTGGCAGGGAGGAGCTGGCTTTCTCTTGCTGTTCATACCTGGCCAGTAACTGAGCTCAGCTTAAGAGCAAGGTCCCCAGAGAGGCTCTTTCCTGACCTACCCTATCCCCTCCAACACCATGTGACATTGAGGAGCCAGCCGGCTGACGCTGAGTCGGAGCGCCCGCCTGCAGCTTGGTAGCTCCAGCAGCGGCCAGAGCCTTGGTCTGGCCAGGACAGTTCCCTCCAAGGCCCAGGGTGGAGCAGGGAGGACCAGAACGGTGAGCAGCCAGGGGACAAGGAAGAGCTCTGCGGCAGCCCAGTAGCTGGGTGTCCTCTGGGCAGTGGGGGACGGCAGCTGGGCGGGTGGGGGAGGGGCAGCTACATGAGCCTGGCGGGCCTAGCCTCCATCCTCTGACTTGGGCTGGGTCATCTGGCTTGCAGGCAGCTTTGGGCAACACCAGAAGGGCAGCTGAGTTAAACAGCACTTCCTCCACCTGTGGTGAGGCTCCTGTCCTATCAGGTTCCTTATGTGTGCCATTGTGTCCCTTGAGGGAGAGGAGGGTGGAGACTCAGGAGACAGTCACCTGGGCACTGTTCCTAAATCCTCACTGTCCCCAGCCAGAGCAGAGCCCGGGCAAGGGGGACTCCATGCCAATCTGTAGAAGGCAGAGCCACACCTATGTCCTATCCCAACCTTCTGTGTTTCCAGGGGAAACCTCCCCATTTCTCCTCTATTGATGTTTTCCTCCCTCTCCATCCCCTCCCTTCTACCCAGAGTTTGTAATCTAGTTCTTCCTACCACCCAGCCCTGAGATTCTGCCCCCCAACCTCCAGATGGACAGGTGACCCCATACACAGCCCCCACAGGGTTCTAGTGGGAGAAGGACACTGGCCAGGCCTGGCTAAGCCTTGCCCTGCCTTTCACCCCTAAATTGTTGCTGTTGTTATCATTCCCCTGGTGAGGCTACAGCTTTTGTTCTCAGTTCTCCTCCCCACTTCCCTCCCTCTTCTCTTCCTCTCCCTTGTCATGTGCTCTCTCCTCTCCCTTCCTTCCCAGGCTTTCCCTGGGGTCAGCAGGGCTGTGCCCTTCCTAGCCCCTGTCCCTAGCTGGCATTGAGGCCCTTGGTACACAGACAGGCCCCTTCAAGTACAGACATAAGGAATTCAGCCCAGGAAAGGAGAGGAGGGAGCTTGCAGCGCCATGGTGAGAACCTCAAGGTTAGCGAAGACCACCTGGCCCTTCAGAGTCTGAGCCTCCTCAGGGTCCTGGAACCAACTCAGTGCATGGCTGTGTGGAACTGAGTAGTTGAGAGGGGTCTTGTGTCAGGGGTGTCACCTCTGAATGTTCCCCCTTGACCATGGCAACCCATCCAGGCTGCCTAGGTGTGGAAACACTGGCTCACCCCATCAGTCAGAGCAGTTTCCCGGCCACACATAGTGCTTCCCTCTGTGAAGTGTGGGTTCAGGGGCCACCCAGCTGGTTGTCATAGGATGATGGTACTTTAGAGAACCCAGCACCACTACCTAGACTCCACCCACCCCCACAGCACCACCAATACTCCCGCCCATTGCCCCCGCAGGAATCCCAATGCTTTGGGAGCTAGGATGGAACACGTAGCTAGAAATGGAGTCCTGAATCTCCACCTAGGGACTGATACGCTCTTCCCAAAGGAGACGAGGTGGCTAGCCACACCAAGACAGGAAGAAGACTCCAGCCAGACTCTGGGGAAAGGCAAGGCCCTGCCCTATCTCTCCAAAGAACAAGGAAAGGCTGAAGATAGCGATGGGGACAGATGAGCACAGGTGGAAGGATGGGACAGATGGCCATAGGTGCTGGGGTAGACAGGGAACCGCAGGTGACGGGAGGGACAGGTAGCCATGCTGGCAGGATGTGTGTTTGGCTGAGGGCTCGAGTTTGGTGGCCTCAGTGTCACAGCTACAGCTGTGTTGGGTCAGGGTTGTGCTCCTCTCCGGCCCCACCCTCCAGCATGCAGTGAGCCACTGTCTCAGGCACGGAAGGCAGATGAGGACCCTGTCCAGCGTCACCATCAAACAAGTACCTCTTCCCCCTCAGGGAAGGAGAGGGACAAGTGAGTGGCATTTGAAAAAGAGGGGCCTCCCTAGTCCCTGAAGGACTGGAGTACTGTCACAGGCTGCAGGCATATGGCCAAGGGAGAGGGACAGTTGCTGGGTCTCCCTTGCCTACACGGGATGGCAGTCAGCTAGAGGGTCCAGAGCCATTTGGCAACACACCCTCATGGAATGCTCCAGAAAAGCCTAGAAGACTAAAGAGCTTTTCATGCTGATGACAAACACAAGGGGGCCTCCAGGTCCTCAGAGTTATGCCTCCAGCTCCCCTTCTCTCTATACAAAGGGAGCCATCAAATCTGGGCTTCTCTTCCTCTCCCTGTGTTCCAGGCCATCCAGCCCCTCCAGGGAAGTCCAGAGTGAACAGTACTAGTAGGCTCCTGGAACAGGGCTCTGGAAGACGGACATTTCCACTTCATGCTTCAGACAGATAGGGGGGTGATAAAACAGATATAGGAGGTGGGTACCTCCTCCAGTGGGTGTCATCCTTTCTGTCACCTATGATTCCCTGGCTACCTGAGTCCTCAGACATGGGCAGGGACAGGCTCAGGTTCCTAAGCCAGTGTCATTACGGTTGCAGGGGTGTCCGGAGAGAGAAAACGCAACACAGACTTCTGCAGGCTCTGCTGTGGTCACCTTCGCTCCACAATGTCACTGAGAGTGCACACACAGTTTCCCAGAACCCAGGAGGACACGGCGTTCAACCTGACCATCCTGGTCCTCACCGAGCTCCTAAGTCTGGGTGGGCTGCTGGGCAATGGGGTGGCCCTTTGGCTGCTCAACCAGAACGTCTACAGGAATCCCTTCTCCATCTATCTCTTGGATGTGGCCTGTGCTGACCTCATCTTCCTCTGTTGCCACATGGTCACCATCATCCCCGAGCTGCTGCCGGACCAGCTGAACTTCCCGGAGTTCGTACACATCAGCCTGCTCATGCTGCGATTCTTCTGCTACATCGTGGGCCTGAGCCTCCTGGCGGCCATCAGCACAGAGCAGTGCCTGGCCACTCTCTTCCCCGCCTGGTACCTGTGCCGCCGTCCACGGTACCTGACCACCTGTGTGTGCGCACTCATCTGGGTGCTCTGCCTGCTGCTGGACCTGCTGCTGAGCGGGGCCTGCACCCAGTTCTTTGGCGCACCCAGCTACCACCTGTGTGGGATGCTGTGGCTGGTGGTGGCAGTTCTCCTGACTGCCTTGTGCTGCGCGATGTGTGTGACCAGCCTGATCCTGTTGCTGCGAGTGGAGTGTGGTCCAGAGAGGCACCAGCCCCGGGGCTTCCCCACCCTAGTCTTGCTAGCTGTCCTCCTTTTCCTCTTCTGTGGTCTGCCCTTTGGCATTTTTTGGTTTTCCAAGAACCTGTTCTGGCACATTCCCCTCTACTTCTACCACTTCAGCTTCTTCATGGCGAGTGTGCACAGTGCGGCCAAGCCTGCTATCTACTTTTTCTTGGGCAGCACACCTGGCCAAAGGCTGCAGGAACCCCTCCGGCTGGTGCTCCAGCGGGCACTGGGAGATGAGGCTGAGCTGGGGGCTGTGAGAGAGGCTTCCCAAGGGGGACTTGTAGACATGACTGTCTAAGCCCAGTGGATCACAACTGCAGCTCCGACCCAAGGGGTCCAGGGGAACTGCCTGGTATAGGTTAAGAGCTGGGATCAGAGCTCCATCAGTAAGACCCTGGAGGGACATCTTTGCTGATGACCCAGCTGTGTGTTCCCTGGGAGGATGCTGGGAAGGGGCAGACAGAGAGTGGTCTTTTTTTTGTGGAGGACCTGGGATTGTGCATATTAGGCAGAACTCCAGGACCACTCATGACAGCTGCTTCCATAGCCTCCCTTTCCCCACGGCTACAGCAAGAAGAGATAGGCCAGTCATAGTGGTGGGCACCTGTTCCTCCACTATCAGCATCCTCTTAGCTATAGAGCGTGGAATAAATGATGCTGAAATTGGACGCTTGGTTAGGTATGGGGGAATAAGTGGCTTGGGAGTCCTCAGTGGTTGAACTACAGCAGAAGGCATCCTCCTGACCCCACACCACAGCCAGAGATCAAAGCCTATCAGGGACCAAGCAGAACTGGCACAGGCCTGATATCCCAGCTGTCTGACAAGCTGCAGTAGGGGGAGCAGGGTTGTAAAACCAAGGCCTGCCTTGCTACATCTAGTTTCAGGGATCTGTCTTCCTCTTTTGGCTTCTGCAGTCAATTCATGCATGTGGTCCACACACACACACACTTGCACACATGGACACGTGCAGTGAAAACAGAGTTCAAGCTTAGCTTAAGCTAAAGGGGACCCATCTCAAAAAGCAAAGCACAGAGGGGGATGTGTAGGAGAGAGAGCACTGGATGATGCAAACCTCACCCAACACTTCAGAAAAGTTGGTGGTCCTGGCTCTCAATCTCAAAGTGAAGCTCTCTGTGGCTAACAAGGCCCCTCTCAGCTCTGGACACACCCAAAGCACCTCTATCTAGGACAGAGCCCAGAGCTTCAGCGCCCAAACAGCTCCTGCCTCCTTCCCTGCCCCCACATGCTACCTCTTTACCCTTATCCCATCCTGGACAGGATCTACTTAGCAGGGTTCCTCTGAGGAAGCAGCCTGGCTGCACCCCACAACAGATGATTGAGCTCCTGCCTGGCCAGGGGCACAGGAATGGAAGCCCACCAATCCAGGGACAAGGTGGCTGAGAGCCAGAGCTTGCCACCACCCATGTCATTGCACTAATGCCACCCTTAAATGGAACCCAGTCAGTTGGTTTACACACACACACAGTGTTTGGAGTCGTGTCCAGGAAGTCCCAAGAGGATTTTATTACATCATCAACACTTCAGGCCCACATCCATGATGTGCTGACCTCCTTTGACATCTGAGTGGGTGTAATTCTGACTTGGACCAGGCCCACAGATTGAGGGACATTTGGTCTCTGTCATGATTAAACTTGTACCCGAGTCTGGACAAGGATAGCAGAACCCTGCCTGGCATCCTGGAACTGAGGACTCTGCCTCCCCATCCCACTCAGCTTGCGTTGGGTTGCATCCTGCGGCATGATGTCTTCCCCTCAGATACTCTGGCAAGTCTAGATGAAGGGATCCCAGGAGGCAGGAGCTTGCGGGGGCTGGTCCTCCCCTTCCAGAGAAACCCCTTCCATCCCCCATGAGGTCCTTCCCTGTCCACCTCCAGGACAGAATTCTCAACCTCAGTTCTTCAGCTTGGGGAACAGAGAGCATGAAGGGAAGCAGCCTGTCCACAAATACAGTTTTCAGCCTCTGGACACCCACTTCTCCCCGGGGGAAAATCCAAGCCAGCCTTACAAGTGTCTCCCCAACTATGCATTAGCCCAGAGCCTGTCCGTGATGCTGGCCTTCTGCGGCCCTGAAGTCCAGAGAGTCCTGTGTCTGCTTGAGACAACCCTGAACATGGAACAGACTCAGCCTGATGCAGTAAGGAGTCTGAGGGAGTCTCAGGGAAATGTTTTTTGGTCAGGTTGACCTGTGAACATTTTCTTGATGGCTAATAGATGAGGGTGGGCTCAGCCCACTGTGAGCAGTACCACCCCTAGGCGAGTGGGTCTGGGTTATAGAGAAAGCTAACTAAGCATGAGCCTGGGGGCACGTCGGTTCTTTAAGCCCCATGCTTCCTACCTCAGGCCTGCTTGAGTTCCTGCCCTGACGGCCAGCACAGTGACGGACTGTGACCTGGAAGTCTAAGCTGAATAAACCTTTTCCTCCCCAAATTGTTTTTAGTTCATGGTATTTATCATAGCAACAAAAAGCAAACTAGTACATACATTGTCTGCCTTGTTGGGCCAGAGCTGGCTGGAGTGTCATAGCCCACCCTAGGTGCCCATGTCTCTCACACACTCAGACCCCTTAGCCACCCTGGGGTACAGACACGTCAGGGTCTTCCTTGGATGGGTTTGGGACACCTCAAAATTCTCCTCTGGACTTCATGTGTAGTGGACTCTTCCCAAAGATCCCCAAATGCATATATGAAACGGTCCACTCTACCACCCCTATGGTGTTCCAATGGCCTGGACTGGATGGCTCTTCTCTGGGCTCAGGTCTGCCTGTTTGGTCTTCTTCCAAGAGACCATCCTATCTTTGCATCCTATCCTGACCAAAACTCCCCTTCTGCCCTCAGAGCAACAAAGGCCTCAAAAAAAGACCCCCAGCCATTTTTTACTCCACCCCCACCCAGTGTGACCCTGAAGAAAGGTTACCCAAGTTCCCCTTCCCTGGGCCTCTAGGCAAAGTCAGACCTTGAGAGGCCCAGGTCCTAGGAGAACTGGCCAGGGGGCCAGGCTAGCATCCGTCGTAGCCTACCCACTGCAGGATCCAGGAACAACACAGGAGCCGCTTGGGAATACAGACTTCTCAGGAACAAGATGTCATCGTGATGTCACCACTGGATCAGCCAGACATTCTTGGAAGCCATTGGAAGCCTGCTCTCTCCCATGGCCCACAGGGAGCACAGAGGAGCCCAGCCTATATTTATAAGAACATAGTTTGTTGAGCAGGGACAGCAATCTAGTGGTCAGTGGCCTGAGATAACACCCTAGTGCCCACTCCACCCTACTGCATACTAATAACAGTGTTTCTCCCAAGACCGGTGAGGGCCTTGCTAGCCCACGCCTCACCTATCTCTCCCTCTCAGAAGGTGCTGCCTTCCCCTGGCCTCTGCCTCCTGATGTTTCTAGGGCTGTGCATTTCACAACTCCTTATAGCTCTGATCCTGTGTTCTAGAGTCCTCTCTGATGCTGAAAGACCCCTCCTAGAGCAAGCTAACTTCTAGAGACTCTCATGTACTGGTTTATGGTAACAAGTACAGGCTTGGATGCAGAGCCCATTCCCCTCCTTCTTTCTAGGGTTCTTATCCTCCTGTGGACACTTCTTCCCTCAGCCAGGTCCTTAGATATTAGGATCAGGCTGGTCCACAAAAAAAAAAAAAAAAAAAAAAAAAAGTGGAGAACCAGCAAGGAGTAGCAAGGGAGTGGAAGCAGAGTGGGCAAAGCCCCCAGCAGGCTATCTAACCCCAAGCAGAGAAAGCAGGGCTGCATGCTAAATGCTTCCTGTCTGCTGTATGGATGCCCTGAAATTAACAGGTATGGGTGGTTATTTGAATGCCACTCACCCCATGGCAGTAAGGAAGCAAGAAGCCTCAGAAGTAGGGTGACCATTGTTTGGCCATTGTTGTCAGCAGTTCAATTGGCCATTGATACCCAACTGTCTAAGGATGAGGTGAAGAATTAAAGAAGTTATAGCTTGAAACATATAAGCATTTTTATGTCCTTCTTATCCTTGAGACTTCCTGAGGGAAACCATAGCTCCAAGTTAACAACCCAAGTTTGCAGCTTTGGGGGTGGAGGATGGGAAGATAAGGCAGGTGTCAACTGTTAGCTCGGACTGAGTGGGATGCAATGATCTGGAAACCCGGGAAGAGGGTAGAAAGGCAACCTTGAGACTGAAGGCATGGAAGGGCAGCAGCCTGTGAGCCACACTCCTCTCTCTATGGTTACACCATGGGAAGCAGACTGGGCGGGGGGACACTCTGAAGGGAAGCTGCTCAGGACCCCAGTGCTGTCAAGTAGTTCAATATAACAATCAAGGGGCAAGCTCCATGAATGAGAGGTCCAGGGAGTAAAGTGGGTGGCATTTCTCTGGCGGGACACAGAGCACCAGGGAATGAGTAAAGTCACTGGCCCCTGGGGATTTGTGCTTTGTTTGTTTTTGGTTGTTGATGTTTACGTTCCTTAGTATCTTGGGTGAAGGATTCATGAACTTTTAGGAGGCGGCATCATGTTGCAGTGTCAAAAGGCTGGACCCACCTGATACGTTCTACCCTTCAGATCTGAAGAATTCAGGCCCTTCTAGACTAGATCATCATGGCCTTGAGCGTGGCATAAGCCAGACAATCTAGCCAAAGCAATGAACTCCAAGTTCAGCCAGTGATCTCTCTAAAAAGAATAAGGTGGGGTGATTGAGGAACACACCCAACAATGACCTCTGGCTTTCACATGCATGCCTATGCCCACACTCACATGGCACACAGGCATGGTGCTCACACACGACCCAGCAGTAACAGGATTCTGCAGTAGCCTACCGGCTTAGCATGCCACTTCTTCCCTGATCTTAGGACTCATTCACAGACATGTTCTGCTGGCTAGCACAAGCATGCTCCATCACGCCAGCCTAGCTGCAGTCATTCTGCTACCCAGCAGGGACACTGTCACCAGCATCTTCCTGAGTATGTCTTAACACCTGTACTTTGGCATTCCTGGAGGTCCTGCCATCTCCTTCACTGAAGGCTGCCTATGGTGCCAGCATTTCCTGCGATGCACACATCTCTGTGCACACTGAATGTGTGGATGGTTTCTTCTTTCCAGAAGATTTTCTGAATCACCTTGTTGAATGTCTCTTCTCTGAGGACAAGATTGGAAAATTCTAGATGAAGAAATATGTCAGAAGCTCTGCATAAACAAACCATTCTGAGCATTAAGACTGATGTCAGTTGTTGGAATAAGCCTTGAACAAATTCTCCAGACCCCGACCAAAGCCCTATGTTGAAACTCCAACTCCTTCCTTCTCATTGCCATTGCCAAACCCAGTCACTCACTATGACCCTCATCTTGATAGCCAGGACAAGGCAGCTTCCAAAGATAAGACAGCCTTGTCTGGATAAACAGCTCCAGGAGGGAGAAACTGCAGGGTTGCTCGTAGCCTTAGCCATTGCATTCCCCAAACCTCCTATATGAATCCCAAGTTTCCCTTCTCCTTTGGCAATCACCCATTTCTCATCGTGCCTGCCCCGCAGTGTTTGAGATAAGCGCTCCTGTCTGCTGAGGTCAAACTGGTTTCTTTGTTTCTGCCTCATTAACATTGAGATGCTAAAACCAAGGAGAACACCTGGGCCCCACCCCCAGCCCTCTTTCTAGGACCTTTTGACTTTCTTACTGTCCTTGCCAACTCCTGGGAACTGTTATCTTGGGGGCGCAGGTGCTTGCCAAACTCACCGTATAAGCTAAACAGCCACAAGTCTACCTGGGACCTCTGGTCTTGTGGCCTCTGTCTCCATGAGAAGTGAAAGTTCCACTGATGGGCCTCTGGTTCTGGGGGTTTCATTGATATTCTATGTAAAGCCAGTTTGGGGCCTCAAGTAAGCCTGGCAGGACCACCCACCTCTTTCAGACAACTAACCTTTCTCCATCTTGTTCAGACCTGGGACTCTTTCCAGTGACCTTGAGTTCCTGAAGTCCACTGACAGCTCTGGCTCTGGTGACCGTGATCATCTGGCACCTTTGCTGAGTATGTTCAAGCCCACCTCACAGGTAGACCTGCCTGTCCATCACTCTCAAGATCTCTATGATCTCTCTGCACTCTTCTCTGAAAAAAATCTCTTAGGACTACACTGTAAACTGTCTTAGAGAGTCCTCCGGGTGTGGTTTAAAACCTATAAACTCTGTAACAAAATTAGCTCTGTGTAACAGAAGGCTTAAAATCTATACATGAGTATATATGTGATCCAAGTCTAGTCTAGGATATATTGTATATGTAACTCAGATTCTTTACATTGTTGTCTAAATTTTCTAGAAGCCTGGTATTGAAGTTAGCAAAGGCATAAGTAGTTAGGTGTAAATCTCTAAGTCAGCTTTTGTTAATATGAACACACCTTTATAAATTTAAGATTTTTGTCGTCACACAAAAATTCATGCCAATCTACATATTTTGGAGACTTGCTGTTGTTTCTTAATCTAAAGGAGATACAGTGATGAGAATAAACAACTTTTGTTTAGGAAAATACATGACTGGCAGCCATTTTTACCAAGGTTAAAGAGTGCATGTCATATGACTTCACTACTTTTTTTCCTTTCTATTCTTTTCTTTTATTACTTTAAAAAAATACCAATCCAAATTCCCACTTTCTCCCCTCCTCCCATGTGACTTCTTCCAGACCAGCCTGGTCTACAAGAGCTAGTGCCAGGACAGGCTCCAAAGCTACAGAGAAACCCTGTCTTGAAAAACAAAACAAAACAAAAACAAAAACAAAACAAAAAAAAAGGTGACCATGTGGCATAAGTTATTCTTTCGGTCCCTGCCCTAGTAACGCCCACTCAATGCCCACTCCTTTTTAACCTCTGACCTCCGCCCGCCATCGCTCTCTGTTTGTTTCTCTCCCAGTGTACACACGGGGCTTTGCCTCTCTCCTCCTCTCTCTCTCTCTCTCTCTCTCTCTCTCTCTCTCTCTCTCTCTCTCTCTCTCATTCTCTCTCTCTCTCTCTCTTTATCTCTCTCCCCCTTTCTTTCCCTCCTTTTTAATAAATTCTTATATGGCTATTTCCTGTGTTTATATGTCTGTTACCCGCGTAGCCGCTTGTGGCATGGCGGCTCCGCCAGCCCGCCCCGGGGACCGACGCCCTGGGGACCGACAACCGTCTCTTCGGGGCTAGCAGCTGCTTTTATGGCTCCCTGGGTCTGCTCACATGCGCCTGCTGCATTGGGGGTTCTGCCCGCGTGGCTTCCCGCTGCCGCTGGGAACCCCCCATTTATTTTTTAAGAATAACAGCATAGAGCAACAATTATAAAACTTCTCAGTCCTGCTGACCCCTCTTCTCATCATTATGTCTCCTTTTAGACTAAGGTATAGCAAGTGTCCAAAATATGTTGAATCATAAATTTTTGTGTGATGACTATTATTGTTTTTTAAAGATATGGTTGCAGGGGGAGGCCAATCCCACAAGGAGCTTCAGCAGGTCACCAGAGGCCTTGGCAGTGCAGCGGCAGGTCACCCAAGGCATTGGCGGGTCACCTGAGACATCAGCAGGTCACTCGAGGCTTTGGCAGGTCCCCTGAGGCCTCAGTGGGTCCCCTGGCAGGTGAGAGACAGACAAATAAGCCATGAGGGGAGAGTTTGGATATAGAGTTTATTTAGTGGGTTATGGAGAGAAAGGGAAGGGGGAAGAAAAAAGGAGGGAAGGGGGAAAGGGGAAGAAGAGAGAAAAGCAGAGAGAGAAAGAGATGAGGGAGAGACAGAAGTTACCTCATACTTGTTAGCTCATACTTGTGTCAAGTTGACACACAAAACTAGAAAGTACAGGGTACAATGGCTCCACTTGAATTGTGGTAACACTAACCACTAGGCAAAACTTCCCCAATGCCTCCTTTGCCGCCAGGGCTCTGCCCCAACTGTGGACACTTTGGGGTTGATTGCCCTACTCTGCCTGGTCAAACTAGGTCAGTTTCCCCAAGTTTCTTCTCTGAGAAAAATCTCTCGGACCAGGGTCTGTCAGCCAAAGGCCAGTTGTGTTGTCTGAAGAGTGAATGCTGTCCTGTAAGTGCCGCTAAAGAGCCACCTCTGCCCCCAGTGAAGCCTCTGGGACTGTGGGAACCTAGGACGACTGCCTAGGTAGTGGGTAGTCTCTCTCATTTTAATTGATACATAGGCCATTTGGATTATATCTCCTGCTCTAATTTATCCTTTTCGGATCTCTGATGCTGTGGTTTGACTAACTGTAGCTTTAACAGCAAAAGGCTAACCAGCTCCTCCCCCAAGGCTGCAGCCACCTTCATATGCAAAACTCAGGCCTCAGGCCTCACTGGAGAGCCACTCTGTATCCAGCCAAGAAAGACAAAAAGTACCTTTTTACCAGACTCTAGAGACAAACGCACAAAATAGGTTTTAATGCAATTTTTTTTTAAACCAGGCCTTTATTTACAGAAACTTGCTTTGCAATGACTGCTTTCAGAACCAACCCCTGTGTCTCATGGTAAATGGTTGGATGGATGGAAAGAAAAATTTAAAGTTTACATATAAATTCTGAGGGTCTAAGAAAGGGTTAAAATAAAAAAAAATGTTTCAGATTTCTTTCCCCCTCTATGGTATTGTTATGCTAAGACTTCAAAAGTTCAGAGCTTTGACATTAATCGATAGAGTTCTGGCAAGCTGTTAATCTAGTTCTGAGAAGCACTGAATACCATTATCATGGTCACGAGCTCAAGGTTTTACATTTCCTTTGGTGTTTTTCTAAAAATGGGTTTAAAGTGCCTCTCAATGCTGCTTAAAACGCCTTTGTCCCCTCTGTGTATTGGCCCTCTGCAGAGAAGATTACTGCTTGTAACCCCGGCCCCCACACACTATGATCAAAAGCGTGAGTCCCCTGCCTCTTCCACAGTGCGGGATTTCAGCACAGATTACAAACAATGGCGATTTAACATACCTAAAATTTTTGTCTCTTTTTGTAAACTTAAGAAACCCATGCAAGCTTCAGGGAGCTGACTTGGATCTACAGGTCAAAGGGACTCCAGCTATGAACTGTCAATCAACAACCTGTTTCCCCACCTGCCTATTCCTGAGGGTGGAATTTTTCTCTCTTTCTCCCCCCTGGGTGGGGGGTGTTGTGTCGCATGTGTTTGGTGAACCTTGACTGCATGTAGTCTGGCCTGCTCCCAAACTCGCCTGTGCTCTTCAGGAAGTAGGTTATTAGATAGGATTATATAGATATCATGAAAGGTGAGATTATAAGACTGGGACTTAGAGCTTAGATAGTAAAAGACTTAGATGAAGGAAATTCCTTCCAGTTGCCTGTGCGCTGACAGTAGTTAGAAAGCTCTCATGGAATAACGGGATCACAGGTGCCTTTAGGTGACCACTTTAAATTGTTATCTAAACTGTAACGAGGCCATTTTTGAACAAAGATGGACAAGTGTGGGAATCTGTAAGTAGGGCCTGGGGTTTTAGGACCTCTAAAAGGCATCCCAGGGGGAGGCTGGATTGATGGTCTTGGAAGGCTTGCTACCCATAGCTGAAACCATGAAAACCCGCGTAAATGGCGACACAAGGCTTATAGGTAGGGTGTGATGGTAACATACACTGTAGGGCTTGTAGGGGAGCGTCCTCTACCTACAGGTGAGGTGTTAAAGCCTGACTGGCTCCAGTCCGGGCAACTCAGAAGCCAAAGAGGCCACAGCGGGGACCACTGACAAGTGGTCCAAAAGAAAAGAAAAAAAAGGAGAAAGAAAAATCTGAGGAACCCTGAGCCCCCAGTTATGGGAGGACTGACCCTGGGTCGTCCAAACACGATTTTAGTTAAGGGAAGCAAACCAGAGGTGAATGTCAGTGAAGGGCTCAACCGTAGCCATGAAGGCAGTGGTTGGGGCTGTGTCACCGCCCCCCCCCCCCCCGTTTCTAGGAACACCAGAAGATTTCCGGGAGGTCAATGGTTAATTCCTCAGGTTTGGAGAACCAGTTAAGCTGACCAGAATGGGGAAACTCATCGACTGAAGCCGGTGGTGTGCATAGAAATACCACTCAGGCAGACGGAACATGTGATTGTTGTGGAAAAAATACCCAGTTCCAGATCCCAACCCCAGGAGAAGGGCTAGGGATGGGAGAGCCTCCAGAGTCTCATGGCACCTATGAAATTACCTGGCGTGAGTGAGAAGGAAACACGGAACACACAACAAACCGGGGGGGGGGGGGGGGCGTGTACAGGCCTGGGGAAGTCAGTGTGCAGAGAGAGAGAAAAAGAGAGAGAGAGAGAGAGAGAGAGAGAGAGAGACCGCTGAAGATGGTGCCTCCAGCTTTTAAGGGCTGCCTAGGGGATGGTGTGGTTACGTCATACGCAGATGACGGAGCTCGCGCATGCATGCAAAGGCTCATGCAGCTGTGTCATACATAGATGATGCAACCATGCTGCACATGGGTCACCCGAGGTCCTCTAAGAGTCCCTTCTGCCTGAGGGCGTGTCTGCGTGTGTGTGTGTGTGTGTGTGTGTGTGTGTGTGTGTGTGTGTGTGTGTGCGCGCGTGTGGCGCCCTGGAACCCGGAAGTGTCAGCCGTGTTGTATGGCTAAATCACTACACAACCTATCCCTTTTGTTACCCTAGGCATTGTTTTCAGGACTCAGAACTAAACCAGCTGGACTGAGCCTTTTCTACATCAATTAACCTCTGTCTCACCAGCTCTCAAAAACTGTAGAAAAATTTCAGACCATCTTAATATAGTGATATTTTATTTGTGTTTTAATAAATAAAGCTTGCCTGAAGATCAGAGTGCAAATCTAGCCACACTGGTCAGCCATACAGGTCAGGCAGTGGCAGCACACACCTTTAATCCCAGCAGCCACACTAATTATCTATAGAGGCCTGGGGGTGGTGGTGCATGCCTTTAATCTCAGCACTAGAGAGGAATATAAGGCGGGGTGAGGCAGGAACTGGTGCTCTTTTCAGTTTGAAGATTTTGTAGAGGTAAGAACTCTCTAGTGGTTGGCTGCTTTGCTTCTCTGATCTTTCAGCTTGAACCCCAATATCTGTCTCTGGGTTTTTATTAGTCATGCTACATCTTAACATCCTTCAGGGCCAACTGGAATCTTCAGCTACGGCAGTGCTCCACGACTAGACCTGACCACTGCTAAAGATGAGATCTGTGCCCTCCTCTATAAAGGATGCTGCTCTGTTGAGGATGGGGTCTCTGTGCTCCTCTAGAAAGGATGCTGCTCTGTTGAGGATGGGGTCTGTGCGCTCCTCTAGAAAGGATGCTGCTCTGTTGAGGATGGGGTCTGTGCGCTCCTCTAGAAAGGATGCTGCTCTGTTGAGGATGGGGTCTGTGCGCTCCTCTAGAAAGGATGCTGCTCAATCAGGGAAATGCAAATCAAAACAACTTTGAGATATCATCTTACATCTGTCAGAATGGCTAAAGTCAAAAACACCAAGGATAGCCTTTGCTGGAGAGGCTGTGGAGGAAGGGGTACCCTCATCCATTGCTGGTGGGAATGCAATCTTGTGCAACCACTGTGGAAGTCAGTGTTTCGGTTTCTCAGGAAATTCGGGATCAACCTACCCCTGGACCCAGCAATACCACTCTTGGGAATTTACCCAAGAGATGCTCTATCACATGTCAAAAGCATTTGTTCAACTATGTTCATAATAGCAGTATTATTTGTAATAGCCAGAACCTGGAAACAACCTAGATGCCCTTCAATGGAAGAATGGATGAAGAAAGTATGGAATATATACACACTAGAGTACTACGCTGCGGTAAAAAACAATGACTTCTCGAATTTTGCATGCAAATGGATGGAAATAGAAAACACTATCCTGAGTGAGGTATCCCAGACCCAAAAAGAAGAACATGGGATGTACTCACTCATAATTGGTTTCTAGCCATAAATAGGGGTCACGGAGTCTACAATAGGCGAACCTAAAGAAGCTAAGTAAGAAGGTGAACACAAGGAAAAACATATAGTTATCCTCTTGGATAAGGGAAGTAGACAAAATTGCCGGGGAGAAAAGTGGGATTTTGGGGGTGGGGTGGGATGGGGGTAAGGGGAGTTGGGGAGAGAAAAGGTAGAAGGGAAGGAGGGGGGACTTGGGGAAACAGGAGGATCGGGATAAAGGAAGATTGGATAGGGGAGCACGGAACCACAATTCTTAGTTAAGGGACCCACTTTAGGGTGGGCAGGAGAATTGACCCTAGAGGGGCTCCCAGGTGCCCAAGCTGAGATCCCCAGTTAGTTCCTTGGGCAGCTGAGGATAGGGAACCTGAAATGACCCTATCCTAGAGCAATACTGACGAATATCTTGCATATCATCCTAGAACTTTCATCTGGCGATGGATGGAGATAGAGACAGAGACCCACACTGGAGCAATGGACTGAGCTCCCAAGGTCCCAATGAGGAGCAGAAGGGGGGAGAACATGAGCAAAGAAATCGGACCACGAGGGGTGCACCCACCCACTGAGACAGTGGAGCTGATCTACTGGGAGCTCACCAAGGCCAGCTGGACTGTTACCAAAAAAGCATGGGATAAAACTGGACTCTCTGAACATGGCGAACAATGAGGGCTGATGAGACGCCAAGGACAATGGCACGCAGTTTTGATCCTACGCAATCTGCTGGCTTGGTGGGAGCCTAGCCAGTTTGGATGTTCACCTTCCTAGATATGGACGGAGGGGGGAGGACCTAGGACTTACCACAGGGCAGGGAACCCTGACTGCTCTTTGGACTGGAGAGGGAAGGGGAGAGGAGTGGGGGGAAGGGGAGAGGGGTGGGAGGAGGGGGAGAAGAGTGGGAGGAGGGGGAGAAGAGTGGGAGGAGGGGGAGGGAAATGGGAGGCTGGGAGGAGGTGGAAATTTGTTTTTTTTTTCTTTATTCTCCTTTTATCAATAAAAAAAAGAAAAAAAATAAAGGATGCTGCTCTGTTGAGGATGGGGTCTAAGGATGCTGCTCTATTGAGGATGGGGTCTGTGTCCTATGTAAATGATACCACTCTGTACCAACAAACCCTAGCTGATTTGAGATGGTGCCCAAAGACACGGGGAAAACAGGCAGAGAAGCAGACAGACCTGATCTCAAGAGCTGAGCCTGCTTTATTGGAACAGCGAAGGGCCCCAGCCTTTCTGACGGTTGAAGGTTGAGAGCATTTAGAGGAGCAGGAGGACATGTACTTACACACGCACACGTGTGTAAGTGGCTACCAGGAAGTTACAGCTGTTTTCCTGAGGTTTGACTGGGAGCTGTCAAATATGATACCCTGAATATTATTTCTACAGTGGAGCAGAACGGTCAGATTAGGGCCAAGCCATTACTTACAGTTAGGGGCTATTGCCCAGTACAGCCTGACTCAATTCCTCATGACCTAAGGCTATTGCTCAACAGAGACTTGACAAAAAAAATCCAACCACAAACCTCCTATATATGGGCTTTCGGGTCCCTCCCTCGCTGGCTCCTCTCCTTTATCACTTCTTTGTTCCGTATCATCCCTGTACTTATGTTTTCACCCGAACAAAATGTCCCACGTAAGTTCTCTTAATGGGAATGGGCCTCACCCTACACCAGCTCCATCCGATGCTGATCTATCTGCAAAAAGACCTTTTAGGTGCTATGGAGAAACTCTGGCTGCAAAGACCCATCACCCCTTTGACTCCGGGCCAGATACAGTCCTTTCCATGAGTCCTCTGTTGTCTCCTGTTGTTCTGTGACTCCCTATTGCTTCTGCCAGCTCACTCTGGTGCAGCACTCCTGGCAGTGGGGAGTCCCAGTCACCCTGTGCCCACTTCCTCTCACCAGCTTACCCACCTCCCCCTCCCCACCTCCCAGCCGCTTCCCCGCCCCCTCCCTCTACCGTCCTGGGCAATCTGTCGGTTTCAGTCTATAACCAAATCATCTGTTTTCAGCTCTCTACTGATCATTTCTCAGAAGTTTCCCCCAGAAGGCATGACGACAATCGTATGGCCCATCACAGTGGACCAAGTTAAAACTCTTCTCCTGCTAAGCGCGCAGAGAACCCCCTCTTTCGCAGACTCTGAGCTAGACTGTGCCTACAGATTCCCCACAAAACTCCAGCCCTATTCCTGGAACCCCTCTCCTCTCCAGTCCATTCCTTACTTCTTAAGAGTTAGAATATGTCGGAATAAACTTTGAACAAACTCGCCAGACCGTGACCAAGGAAGACCCTATGCTGAAACTCCAACTCCTTCCCCATCACTGTCGTTGCCAAACTCAGTTTTGGCACGCAACCTGATAGCCAGGACAAGGCAGCTTCTAGAGATAAAACAACCTGGTCTGGACAAACAGCTCCAGGAGGGGGAAACTGCAGGCTTGCACGTAGCTCCGCTCATTGCATTCCCCAAACCTCCTATATGAACCCCACGTTCCCCGTCCCATTGTGTCTGCCCCTCCATGTTTGAGGTAAACATTCCTGTCTGCTGAGGTCAAACTTGTCTCTTTTCTGCCTCCTGACCCTTTAAACTGCCTCAGGACTCTAGCATCAGTATTGTTAGCATTAGGTCTGGGGTGCCAAGGAAATGACCACACGACCCAAAAGCATTTCGGCTGAAGTGAGCAAACACACCCAGTTGGGTCCTCCCTATGTTTCTGTTACTAATAAAGGGTCCAGTGCCTGAATGACAGGCCAGAGCAACCAGGTGGAGAAGCAGAAAGACGTTTCGAGCAGAGTGCCGCCTTGAGTTCAAGCAGTGCTGACGCTGGAAGAATTGGAGTTTCTGACGACTGGTTTCTGTGAAATGTTTCTTAGAGGAGCTGTTGTCTTGTGTAAGAAATAACAGCACATTTTGTTTACATTTCCCACAGTGTTACCCAATGTCAATGACACGGCCAGCCACAGGCCACCAGTCACGGAGTAACAAGCCACATGAATTATATGGAACCAAAATAAACAAAAGACAATAACAACCAAAACCTCACCAGGACTGATTGAGACAATGGAAAAGCTGGAGAGATTTGGGGCAGCAGCAGGTATTTTCTGCACGTTTATCTGGCGTATGTGCTGCTAGGTGACTCTACAGCAGCCATGCGGGAAGGTCCGCACCCAGCATGGATAATAGCTGGGCAGATGGAAACCCTCCTCACAGCCTTCCCCAGTGTACACTCCACTCTGGACCCTGAAGACATGCAGCTTGGGCAGAACTGCATACAAATGGCTGGGGGAGGGGTGGTGTTGGATACTCAGGTAAGGTCCTCAGGACCCTTCCCGGCCCCTCCTTCTATGAGCGAGCCTCTAAAGTCATCAGGTCCACCTGGGATGATCTTTGTCAGGCAGATACAGCTGAACTCATGAAGATGGCCACAGCTGGCTCAAAGGATGGGAGGATAGGAACTGATAATATGGTTCAGTGGGTATAGGTGCTTGCCACCAAGTCTGACAGCCTGGGTTCAATCCCCAGAAACCGTATGGTGGAAGGCGAGAGCTGACATTAATACACACACACTTGAGACAGTGTTTTACTATGTTGCCCTAGTCGTTCTGGAACTCTCTATGTAGACTCACAGAGACTGCCTCTGCCCCCCCCCACACACACACACACAAGTGCTGGGATTAAAGGAGTGGCCACCACACTGGTTTAAACACATGTTATTTGTGTGTGTATGCACACAAATGCACCACCATATGTGTCCAGAACAGAGGACAACTTTCAGAAATGAATTCTCTCCTTCCATGTGGATCCACGGAATTAAATTTAGGTTGTCGGGCTTGGTGGCAAGCACCTTTACCCACTGAGACTTCTCACTGGCCCAATAACTTATTTTTTTAAAGATAAGATCTTGCATTAAACGCACCGACTGGCATGGCCAAATGGATAGTAAGTCCCGGGGTCCTCTGGTCTCCACCCCCAGTAGCGGGGTTATAAGCAATCACCATCATGCCCAGCTTTTGTCCCAGGGGCTGGGATCCAAACCCAGGTCTTCATGCCTGCATAGCAAGCGCTTTCCTGACTGACCCATTCCTACAGTGGCATCTCTTTCTTTGGTCCTGAGCACCTAGGGCCAGGGATTACTCCAGAGTGGGTGGTGTGGAGGCTCTCTGGTTTCTTCTCCCAGATGAGGAGGAGGAGCCGCCCACACTAACAGCTCTGTTTGAGCTCATTCCTTTGGTTCCTGTGAAAAGGTGACACGCCCTCCAACTTCTAAGGAACTGGCAGGAGCCAGCCCCAGAGGACAGGAGGGGATTTAGGGGCCAGGCAGAGCTCAAGACAACTGAGTGTGGGCTGAGCGAGCTGGGGACAGCCACTGTCAGCAGGCGGTCAGCAGGTGAGAAGGGTAGTCTGTCCCTCCGCCTCCTCCCCCAAGCAAGGAACACCCCTTCTCTTACCCTCTATAGCACCCCTCCCTTCCTGGCTCTCAGAGGGGGCACTGGTGGCTCTGAGAATGTACTCGGTAAGGGAAGGCAGTTAAGGCAACCTTGGAGGCTGAGGCTGCAATCTCGGAATACACAGCTTTGGGTTCCCCGGAGAACAGGGATGAGGAAGATGCTCCAGTCCACCTTCTCATCCCCTTTCAGAACTAGCCTTGCCTCCATCAGCCAGAATCCACACAGGATTTGGAGCCTGGATTAAGCACCCCTGGGATACCATGGGGCACTAGGGGCCACCGAGGGAAAGGTTCCTGTCTCTGTCAACACTGTGATGTGTGAGAGGACCTGCACTCTGACCCTTACAGCTGGGCTTGTAGGTTGAGCCACCATCCCCTGGAGGTGCCAGGAAGGATTCTTGGTGATGAGCGGGGAGGTGACACTTATCAGGACACTGCAGAAGTTTTGGGATCAAGAGAGGAAGCAGAGTTGGGGGAGAGGCTCTCTGGGAGTGGAGAGATAGCTAAGGTGTCCTCCTGGGCAGGGGACACAGCCCAAGCCAGGAGTGAGGGTACAACACCAACTCACAGTTATCTCTGTCACTGTCTCCTGTACTCCTCTCCGTCTCTGTCCCCGTCTCCTTGTCTGTGTCTCCCCATCTCTGACTCTATCTCTTTATCTTTCTGTCTCTTTCTCCATCTATCCTTTCCTATAGCCGCTCTTCCCTGGCAGCCCCTGTGCCCAGAACTTGGGCCTGGGTCCTCATATCTGGAACATCCCCAGAGAGAGGTACTGCTCTGGGATCCCCTCCACTGAGAGCGCCAGGGACTTCCTTCTGCTAATCAGTCCCCAAGAAGACCCTGAAACCCATCACCAAAGCCCAGACTCTGGGAGGATGCTTCAGAGGAGTCACAGTCCTTCTGGACCATGGGGGTTCAGTGTCCTGCTCCAGATGGAGTGTGTAGGGAAGTCTCCTAATGCCTCACCCAGCACAGAATAGAGTACCCTGGAGTCACAGCAGGCATCATCAGAGACCCCTGGGTGGGTGCCATCAGGGCTTTGGAGCCCTCACACTAGAACATGATGGGAAAGGGGGTCCTGCCACCTGTGGCCCCTTTGCTTGAATGTGGTAGGCCTCTGCAAGGGATACCTCACACAGGAAGGGTTGCCCAGCCAGGATGAGGGCGAAGAATGATACCTCAGAGCACAGCAGATGCTGGGGAGGGGGCAAGAGCAGGCGCAGCTAGGCAGGGGGCCATGACAACTCGAACTCCAGAAGCTAGGGACTCATGCTGTCTTGCCTTCCACACTCAGAGCACTGCAGCTGGGGCAGCGAGCACCACCACCCTTTGCAGGGGCCTCCCAGATCACCCGCGGAAGCTAGCAGGGATGTTCTCCATATTCAACATCTGGGGCACGTTCATCAATGTGCTCTTCTACCTCAGCCTCATCGTCAGCCTGGCGGGGCTGGCGGGCAATGCCCTGCTGCTCTGGCACCTCGGCCTGCACATCAAGAAGGGCCCCTTCAACGTCTACCTGCTGCACCTGGCTGCCGCTGACTTCCTCTTCCTCGCCTGCCAGGTGGGCTTCTCTATCGCCGAGATCGCCTTGGGCTATGAGGACACACTCTACTTCCCGGTCGTCTTCCTATGGTTTGCGGTGGGGCTCTGGCTGCTGGCTGCCTTCGCTGTGGACTGCTGCCTCAACTACATGTTCCCCTCTTACTGCAGCCCCAGCTGCCGCCCCAGGTACACTTCAGCCGTGCTCTGCCTCCTGATCTGGGCATTGACCATGCCGGCCGTGCTCCTGCCGGCCAATGCCTGTGGACTGCTGTACAAGGGGCTGAGCGTGTTCGTCTGCCTCAGATACCACTGGGTCAGCGTCGTGTGGCTAGGGGTGCTGGTGAGCATGGCCTGTGGGGCCAGCATGATTCTCTTGATCTGCGGGAACTGCTGCTCTTTGCAGCCACCCCCCAAGTTCTGCAAGGTGGCCCAGTGCCTCGGGATCCTGCTGTTCTTCTGTCGCCTGCCAATGGTTGTCTACTGGAGCCTGCGGCCGGTCATAGCATTCCTGCTCCCCTTCTTCTTGCCATTGGCCACCCTCCTAGCCTGCGTTGACAGCACCGTAAAGCCTCTCTTGTACTACATGAAGGGCAGGCAGCTCAGGAAGAGGGAGCCGCTGCGGGTTGTCCTAAACAGGGCTCTAGGGGAGGAGTCAAACCTTGGGGGTCTATCCCTGCCTATGAGCCAAGTGTAGAGTGGCTATCCTATGCCCACTTGCCCTGCCCTCAGAGCTGCCAGGGTACTCCAGTCTTGCTCAAAACCCTTGCCATGTCCCAGCTCTGGTTCTACAGACTTCAGGGCTCCCTCTCATAAGCAGGGGAGAAGGGAAAGACTGGTTGCATGTTGGACATTTAAAGGACATGGCAAGGAGGACAGAAAGAGATAGAGGGGCAGGTGCAGGAAGGAGGACCCCAGAGCTACAGTGAGGGCATGTGCCCTGCATCCTTCTGCCCCATGGTACCCAACCCAAGAAAACTGCCCTTCAGCCCCAGTGGGCCAGATGACAGGAGCTTTGCCTCCTCCTGCCATAGATGGGCCAGGTGACTGGAGGCTCAGCACCAGCTCCTAGGGAGCATTCGCTGATCCTGGGGACACTGGCCCTTCAGCTCTGGGCACAGAGGTCTTATGTTGGAGGCATCCACTACAGGACCTCTTCTAAACTGCTGTTTCTCCCTCCCTCATCCCAACGTTTGCTTCAGAGCCTTCATAGACCCCAATTCACCAGCCTGGTGTTACCAATGAGGACCACTAGGTGGCGCTGTTTTACCACTAAACAGACCCAATCTGTCCTGGCCCCAGGGCCACCCCAAGATGCTGCATCCTGGCTATTTTTGCCTTTTTTGGTACCCCAGAGCACCCCTGGCTCCTTCTACTGGCTATTTCTGCTCTTGGTGCCAGCAGGGCTCCCCTGGCTCCTCCCCAGATCCCATCCCCATCCCTCTGTTCCTCCAAGATTGTGCTTAGTCAAGCTGTTTCTGTAAACTCCACCTTGCCTGGCCAGCCAGCTTCACCTGCAGTTGGAGAAAAGAGGAAGAGAGCCGAGCTTCCAAAGTGCTGGTTCAGTGGTTAAGAGCATTGGTTACAATTCCAGAGGACCTGGGTTCAATTCTCAGCACCCACACAATTGCTCATTTAACTGTTGAGGAGAAAGACCACTGACCTACATCATCATGGCCAAATTAGTTAAAGCAAAACAATAATTAAAACAAAGTGCACATTGTTTTTCTATGTTTTATGATGGTTCTTTAAACATTAAAAAAAAACTACTTTGATTGTCATTCATTCTTTTTTTTTTGTTTGTTTGTTTGTTTTTCGAGACAGGGTTTCTCTGTGGCTTTGGAGCCTGTCCTGGAACTAGCTCTGTAGACCAGGCTGGTCTCAAACTCACAGAGATCCGCCTACCTCTGCCTCCCGAGTGCTGGGATTAAAGGCGTGCGCCACCATCGCCCGGCTTGTCATTCATTCTTAAGGCATTCAAGCCCTGGGCTTGGAGAGATAGCTCAGCAGTTAAGAGCTCTGGCTGCTCCTCCAAAGGACCTAGGTTCAGTTCCCAAGACCCACATGGTAGCTCACAACCACCTGTTCCAGGGGGGGATCAGGTGAGTGACCTCTTATGGCCTCTCTAGGCACTGCGTGCACACAGTGCGCAGATGTAACACCCAGACACATACAATAAAAACGGAAAGAAGGACTTTCAGACCTTCCCAAGAACACCAGGAAAACAGTCAGATGAAAACACAGGGTATGAAAAACAACATTCCACCCGTGTCCCTTTCTGACAGACACCCTCAGAAACCTCCTCCCTTTTGTGTGTGGATAGGGAGGGGCAGGTGTATAGATGCCCATGTGGGGGTGAGTGTAGATACACACACATGTGCACGGAGGCCACAGGCCAACCTCAGGCTGTTGTCCTCAGGAGCTATTCGCGTTTTTGAGACAAGAGTCTCTCGCTGGGCCCTGGGGCTTGCTGATTCAGCCGGGGTTGCTGGCCAACAAGTTCCTAGGACCCACCTGCCTCCGACTCTTCAGCAGTGGGATTCTGAGCATGCATCGCTGTGCCTGAGCTTTACATGGGGACTGGATTCAGGTACTTAGGCTAATGTGGTGTGTACTTTACCAACTGTTTATTTTGATATTTTAATTAAAAGTAAATATGTTCTTTCCATCTATGTGGGACCCAGTACAGTGATCTGAAAGCTGCTAGATAAAGTTGTGCTTCCCCGTTTGAAAGATAATATGCTACTCATTCTGGGGACTCTGGAGTGGTGTAGGGAGATCTTCTTTCTATGTGTTAAAGAAAACTGCCTTGGCCTTTTGATAGGGCAGCCCTTAGGTAGGTGGGGTAGACAGAACAGAATGCTGGGAGAAAGAAGGCAGGCAGATAGAGCTGCCATGGAGCCAGCTGCCAGGTCAGACATGCTGAATCTTTCCTGGTAAGCCATGACCTCATGGTGACATACAGATTATTAGAAATGGGTTGAATCAAGATGTGAGAGTTATTGGGAGGCAGAGACAGGCAGATCTCTGTGAGTTCGAGGCCAGCCTGGTCTACCAAGGGAGTTCCAGGACGGGCTCCAAAGCTACAGAGAAACCCTGTCTCAAAAAACCAAAAAAAAAAAAAAAGATGTGAGAGTTAGCCAATAAGAGGCTAGAGCTAATGGCCAGGCAATAATTTAATTAATACAGATTTCTGTGTGGTCATTTTCGGGGGTTAAGCTAGCCGGGCGGCAGGACACAGCCCGCTGCTCCTACTACTACACTGGAGAATATTCTTAAAATGGAAAGAAAACCCTGCTTGTAGTAGCCCCAACCAAGAGGAACACCTCTGTAGGGTTTTAATCCTCCCCAGGATACAACTGTCATGATTCGGTGTCCCTAGCCCTCCTTGAGACGAAGCCCTCCGGAGAGCTGTGAGACCCTTAGATGAAAGGCCAGCATGGGCTCAGGAAGAGTGGGGCCCAGTGGAGGAGTCTGCTTTGGGGAGGCAGAGTAAGAAAGAGCGGCCTATTCTTCATGTTCTTCACACCAGACCCCAAGGAACAGAGTGGTCCTTTCCCAGAAGGTTTGAGATAAGGGTGAAATAAACCTGAAGTCACCTGCATCCTCCTTGCCCAAGGACACAGATGCGGTGCCCTGTAAGGCAGCCATCTGTGCGTCAGAGGCGACAGGCGAATATCACAGCAGCTGACAGTTCTGGGGCATATGATAAATGGCTTGGTCTAGACAGATGGCAGGGTGGGGTGGGGGAACAAGGGACCTCTGCTCCCCAGGCCATTGCTGGCTATGAGGATACAGTGAAGCCCAGAGGCAGCAGCCATGTCTACCCTAAAACTAGTGGGGCTCACAGAGTGTCAAGGCTGCCCTTGGGCTGGCTTAAGTTGGGGCAGATGCAGAACAGATCTGACTCCATCACAGGGTGGCAAGGCTCCTGCCTTCTGGCACCTCTATAGCTAGATGACCCCTAGGGGTCATCAGGCAGCTCAGAGTCAGGTCTGCAGACATTTTCCAGGACAGCTGAGCCAAGCGTTAGCAGCAGATAGCCTGCCCCAACCTTCAAGGGCAAAGACATCAGCTCTCATAGCAGACAGAGACCCCGTGCACCCTGCCCACCTGACCTCACACCTCTTCCTTGCTGCTGTGTCTGTCCCTGCTTAGAGCGTTGTCTGGTGACTCTGTGGTGTTGTAGCTCCTGGCAGAAGAATCTGTTCTCGGCTCTTCTTACCTGTCTGGGTACCACACATGCACACTGCCACAGAAAGCCTAATGTGGGGCTCCTTCCCCACAGCTAGTGTGTCGTCTGCCTGCTTGGTGCTACATCTCTCTCCAGCAGGTGTGCTCCTGAGGTCTCAGAACAGCAAGCAGCAGTCACTCTGTCCCTGCAGGGGAGGAGGAGCCAGGGCCCTTGGGTGTGGTGCTGGGGGTGCAGACCTGCCGCAATGACTCCCATCCCAAGGACTTTCTTTCTCTATTACTCTCCATCTTATTCTTAATCCTGGAGCTCGCTGGTTTGGCTGAACTAGCTTGCCAGAGAGCTCCAGGGATCCTTCTGTGTCCACTCACCCAGTGCTGGGGTTACAGGATCACCACACTCAACACACTCGTTCGACTTCTTCTGTGGGTGCTGAGGATCCGAACTCAGGTCCTTACGCTGTATAACAAGCACTCTCCTGACAGTATCATCTCCCAGCCCCCAGATTAACACTTCAACAACGGTGTTTCCTGACTATGAATGAGATCCAGCCCCCTGCCTCCCTGCAGCTCCTGCGCTTCTATAGGCTATCCTTTATGGATTATACAGGTGTCTTGGCACATATCTTGCCGACTCTCCTTGACGGATTTGTGGTTTCTGCATGCTGTATAAACACGATCTCTTCATTCTTGCTTTCCAGTTGTCAGCGCTGACTTGATTTGGATGTTGACCTAACACCATCCTTTCAATCTACTGCATTCACTAACATCTTCGAGGAACTTTGTGAAAACTTCTGAGATTTGCAAATAACCACAGTCTCCATCTAGTGCAAATTCTAATTGGTCTAAATACTAAAAATCCAGAGTCAGATATTAGGGGGTGAAAGCTGAAAGATCAGAGAAGCAGAGCAGCCAGGCACTAGTTCTTACCTCTACGAAATTCTCAGACAGAATGGGGTATCCTATCTCTACACGTCCTCAGTCTAAATGGGTGAGCTCCTGTCTCCTGCATTATATTCCTCTCTCCACCCAGCCATATCCCTTCCTGTCTCTACCTCCCCAGTGTCTGGATTAGAGGTGTGGGACTCCCAAGTACTGGGATTCAAGGTGTGCGCCACCACCACCCAGCTACACTGATCTTTTCCAAAATATGTTGTGTTATTTTTGATTATGTGTATGGGGCGGGGGTGCACACATAAGTACGCAGCTGCTCACAGAAGCCAGAATCCCTGGAGCTGCTGTGACAAGCAGCTAGGATCCCGACACGGGTACTGGGAACCAAACTCTGACCCTCTGTAAGACCAGTACACGCTCTCATCTGCCAAACCATCTCTCCAGCCCCTGCACTGAATTTTCTGCAGTGCTAAGAATCCAACCCAGGCCTTTGCTCACGCCTGGTGAGCACTCTACCAGCGAGCCCCAGCCCAAATGACACCGATTCATCTCCCAACACTGACCTCGAGTTTCTTGGGTAATCCTCACTCGATCATGATAGTTTATCCACCTGACAGATGCTCATGTTCTGGTAAGGATGCTTACATGTATGTACACAGGGAGGCTGGCACCCGTCCACTGTTGCGTGAACTGTTGTTCCTGGGGAGTCACGAAGAAAACATCTACTCGCTTCAGATGATGCATGGATAGACTAACAGTCTCACCAAGTCCAGCCTGGTGAACCAATGGCCTAGTGGGGTGCTGGGAGTGCCGCCACCTAAGCAGCTGCATCACTGAAAGTCCCATCACAGCATAGATGCTTCCTTCCCTGGAGAGACATAGATGTAGGTCCCCCTTCATGAACCTTCTACTCTGTATCCTGATGCCTGCTTGACCGCACACAGCTGGGACAGATTTCCTACAGCTAAGAGGGAAGAGCAGATAGGAGTGGCTGGAATCTCAGGGGAGGGTCTATGGCCATCCTACTCACCCTCCTACGGGAGCATCTACAGGCTGCATCCTGAGTCTCTTGTAGCTCATCACAACTGCTCTGATGAAGATAGAATGCTATTATGCTCGGAGGTCAGTGCTCCCAGATCCTTCTCGGAGGTCAGTGCTCCCGGATCCTTCTTGGAGGTCAGTGCTCCCGGATCCTTCTCGGAGGTCAGTGCTCCCGGATCCTTCTTGGAGGTCAATGCTCCTGAACCCTTCTCGGAGGTCAGTGCTCCCGGATCCTTCTTGGAGGTCAGTGCTCCTGGATCCTTCTTGGAGGTCAGTGCTCCTGGATCCTTCTTGGAGGTCAGTGCTCCCGGATCCTTCTTGGAGGTCAGTGCTCCCGGATCCTTCTTGGAGGTCAGTGCTCCCGGATCCTTCTCGGAGATCAGTGCTCCCGGATCCTTCTTGGAGGTTAGTGCTCCCGGGTCCTTCTTGGAGGTTAGAGCTCCCGGATCCTTCTTGGAGGTCATTGCTCCCGGATCCTTCTTGGAGGTTAGTTCTCCAGGACCCTTCTTTCCTTGTAAAGCCCTTGAAGAGGTTCAAATGTTCTTTGAAGAGAACAAGAGAGGTTCACTGCTCTTTCTGCCCTCACTGTGAATTTGTAGAAAACCAGTATGTTTCACCAAGGAAGCTCTCACGAGAGCAGCTTCCATTGCTTTTTCACCTGTTGTTTTTGCCTTTTTTTTTAAAACAAAAACTTCATTGTAGCTGGGTGTAGTGGCGCACGCCTTTAATCCCTACCACTCAGGAGACAGAGGCAGGCGGATCTCTGTGAGTTAAAGGCCAGCCTGTCTACAGAGCGAGTTCCAGGACAGCCAGAACTACATAGTGAGATCCTGACTTGGAATTTAAAAAAAAAAAAAAAGCAAAAATAATGTAAAAGTGAAGTGTCTGGAAATAAGAGTGAAAATGTAAAAATAGCAATGTAGACACCAAAGATTAGAATGTAGAAGTTTAGGATCTAGGAAGAGAGACATAGAAAACTGTAAACCTAAGTTAACTACCAACAACTTTCTCAGTGGATTACAGATCAGTCATTCACAGTGAGCTATTTTCTCGGATGCTTGGGAAGCCTCCATCAGTTTAGGTAATTTCATTTTACAACTGGCTGTTTTATTTATAAGGCCAGAGCTTCTCCCTACAAATTGAGAGTAGTGTCCTGGCCATAAACAACATAAACGACAGATGTGAACTGAGTTAGCCTTTAGGAGACAGATACTGACCTCTGGGTTAGGCACTGTCTCCGGTTTGGGAAACTGGCATCACCAAAGGAGAGGCATGGGGCTCCAGCATACACTGCCTGGAGGAACCAGGAGAAACAGTGGACAAGGTAGAAACACAGATTTGACTAATGAGCTCTGATAATGGAGGTTGTAAAGTATGGCCGTCTGTATCTGAGCTTTATCTTGAGATAGTGTGAAAAGCTTTCTGCTATCTCCTAAGTTCTCAGCGTAAAAACCAGTTAATTCTAATTTATTAACCTTCTGGTGTTACTAGCAGTCCCCTTTCTGACTAATTGCTAAAGACACCTGTTTTCTTGCAATTAGTGACTTTCTCTGTAATCTCCTCTAAAACATATTTCATGAAAGCTGCCTAGTTACCTACTGACATTAGAACTCACTCTCCTCCTTAGGGTCTATGTTAACTGACCCACGGGGTCAGGGCAAGATCGTAAAAATTCCTTTGTTCCGAGCTAATGCTTGGTGCTCCTACTATAGAATGTGGGTTCAAAAACCTGCCTTTTGCCACAGCCTAACAAACACCATCTCTGGTTGTGGTCTCAGCTAGCTGATAAGCTTCTGTGCCCCGTAGTGGGTTTTTTTATTATTTTTTATTTTTAAGTTTGCTTCTGGTTTTCCTAGGATCTGGTTTCTGGAATAAAATTTGCTTCTGGTTTATTAGACTTGGTGGTGTTCTCATCTTTGCACAACCCCCCTGGACCCAACAAACGAAGATTGATTTGATCTGATGTATACGTGTGCGTGCTTATGTCTGTGTGAGTGTAAGTGCACCCACTGTTCAGCACCCACTGGGGCCAGGAGAGGACATCCGAGCCCTTGCAGCTGGATTTACAGGTGTCTGTGAGCTGCCCAGAGTGGGTACTGGCTTCCAGAGTCTCATCTCATGATTGGGCAGCAAGTGTTCTTAATTGCTCATCTCCTATAGTTGCCTTAAATATACATATTTATTTAGCAGCGAATATATTTATTTATTTAGCAGCAAATGCTAAAACTTGGAGTTCCTGGGAAGGAAGAGCAACCACCATAGACATACAGACTCTCTGGGTTCCTTTACGTGGAAAAGAAAACAGTGTTATTTTACAGTTTGGTGTGCTAAAGGGCAGAATGGGGTTACCGGGTTACTGGGATCATCAGGCCTTACCTAGAGCTTTGGAGGTCAGAAGGGCTCAGAGCTACCTGCGAACACACTTCCCCAAGGCACACCTGACTATCAGATTGCCCTGCAGGATTCCACAGCCAGTGAAGTGGAGAAGATTAGTCACAAGTTATCCTCCAATTTAGGTTTGTCCTTGAAGGTTTTACAGGCTGTCTGCACAGCAACAAATATATCTTCTATGTAGCCCTGGTTAGCCTTGAGTTCCCTGTGTAGATCCGAATGGCCTCTAACTTGTGGTATTCCACCTGCCTCAGACTCCAAAGTGCTGGGATTACAGGTGCGTCCTTTATGATTGATGTGTAACAAACTCCACAATGAATTCCCTGCCAGCGTAGGAATCTACCTCATCCTAGCCCTTAGCTTGATAGGAGAAGAAAGTCTGAGCCCAGCCAAGCTAGGTAACTGATGTAACTGGTACTCAGCAGAGATGGAGCCAGGGCCTCTGCTTAGGTGTCTGCCATGTTCACAGCCTTGGCTCTGCCTAGCACCTTTTATGTGACCCTGCACAACCTAAGTTGCCCAGAGGCTCAGGCCTGGCAGAGATAGCCCCAGCCCCTCTAAACAAGCATACAGTCCCTCCAGCAGGGGCGGCAGGTGGCTAGACAGAGTTAATGGTCTGGAAGAGGCTGGCTGCAGGAGGTGCCTAAGAGACGCTGAGTAAGGACCTCTGGCAGCTTCCTGTGGAGAGGTAGGACCCAGCTTCACCAAAGGCCAAGAGCCAAGCAGACAGATGGGGCCTCCCCTTGGAATCAGCAGGGCCTGGCAAGGCTCCATCTTCATTAGTGCCTTATTAGATCATGGGTGTGTTGCTTAGAATATGCACAGGGAAGGGGGTCAACTTCTCGCTCAACACAGGACAGCCACTCTGGAGGAGAGTTGGGGAGCTATTCCCCACCCTAAATATTGCCTCCTTTCTCTCACAGGCTCCAAAATCCTATTGGTGCTGAGCTTTAGTGAGGTAAAGTTAGATAAACTGACCCGCCAAAACAGGAAAGGAAAATAACATGGGAGATCTTTTCTTACAGAAGAAAAGATGGACTAGCGTTGGCCACGAGCAAGAGGCAGAAGAGCAACCGTATCACCCAGGTGCTATGGTGAGAAATGTGGGGGCCCTGAGCATCCAGGAGAGCTCTGGAACTGGGGTGTGGCCTCATACAAGGTCCACCCATGTATTCCATATCATCCCTGCCACTACATACCCTTCATCACTGTCACCATCACCACTCACATCAATGTCACCATCACCGTCAACGCTGTTGTTACGACCAGCACCATGAGCACCATCACCATTAACACCACTATCAGCATCCGCACCCCCACTGCCACCATCACTACCATCCTCACCATCACCAGAACCATCACGATCATCGCCATCATCACCACTTTCATCAGCACCATGGCTTTCTTCATCACCATCATAACCACTCCTCCCCTAAGGCATCCATACTGCCTGCCAAGGACAAACACCAGTTCAAGTGATCGTGGGGTCAGAAGTCATGCCTTGAACTTGATACTGTCATGATTGGACCGCAGCCAGCTAAGTGCCCAGTTGATGCTGAGTAGAGGAAAGGGAAGGGAAGAAGTGAAGAGAGGAAGGGAGTAGAGAAGATGAGCGAGGAAGAGGGAGAGGAAGAAGTAGGGGAAGATGTAAGCAGGAAATCAGAGAGGGGAAATCAGAGAGGGATTCCGGGAGGGAGGGAAGTGGGGGAGGAAGCAGAGGTAGGTGGCAGTCAAAGAGAGGACTGTAGCAGGCTTTCTCTTTGGGTTGCCATCCAGCTCCCAAATAAAGACACGGAGACTTATTATTAGTTATGATTGCTTAGTCTTAGCTTAGGCTTATTTCTAGCTATCTCTTATGACTTAATTTAACCTGTTTCTCTTCATCTACGTTTTGCCTTGGGATATATATATATATATATATATATATATATATATATATATATATCCTTTTTCATTCTGTTTGACCTACTTCCCCACTTTTCTCTGTGGCTGGCTGCCTGGCTGGCTGTCCCACGGCATCTTCCTTCCTTTCTCCCTCATTCTCTTTTCTCTCTCCTTCCAAGCCTAGAGTCCTCCTCCTACTCATTGTCTCTGCTCCACCTGCTTCCTCTACGGGCTAGCTATTGGCCATTCAGCTTTGTATTAGACCAATCAGGTACCTTAGGCAGGCAAGGAAAAACAAATGCAACACATCTGTGCATAGCTAGACAAATGCAGCATAAACAAACGTAACACATCTTTACAGAGGACGACAGGGATCTGCAGATGTCCTCTTCGCCAATGCTAGGAATCCAGCCCCAGCTGCTGGGTTCAGGATGCCCTAGGAAGCCAAGGGCACCCAGGATGGATAAAGTGAAGATCTTACACCTATTCCCCATGTCCTGCTTGTCCATAAAGCAGCCTCCTTCTGCCATAGTACCCCCCAAGTGCACATAGGATACTAAGCTCCCCATCTCCTGAAGTCCCCCACAGTGTCCAGGACAAGCCAGGGAGCCTCTGAGAGGGTCAGTGCCCACATCTACACTCTAGGCAACAGGACACCTTCCAGGAGGAGCGTCTGTGAGTTGGGTGAGAGAAAGAGCACATCCTCGTGTGTTTACTAAGCACTTTTTATCACAAACTGCACTCATCTCTTTACAAAGGTCACTTCTCTTAACCCTTACAAGGTGGGTAAACTGAGGCACAGAGAGAACCTATGTTCTGCCAGCAGGTGCCTCTATAGCCTCCTGTTTTCTCTTTGAGGTGGACAGGGCAGGAGCGGCCTGCTAGATTGAGTAACCTCTGCTGCTCAAATCCTGTGGCCCTGACCACTCTCCCCTGAACTCTGAGGTTCACTATCCAGGAGTCTGTGCCAGGGGGCAGAGCCAAGTGTAAGCAAGCTGGCCCCTGTCACATAGCAACACACAGGGGCAGATACCTACTGTGGGGAGGCAGGGACAGCTTTGCTGACATCCTAAGTACAGCTGAGAGACACTAAGGCTGCCTGTCCAACTGCCTCCCACCCCCACAACTACCCCAAAGAGCCCTTATGGAGCAGGCATGGGGCTTCTTCCCAAAGAGGCCTCCTGGGAGCTACAGGGGAGGAAAGACAGCTGGACACGGGAGGAGAGAGAAGGGAAAGGAAGAGGAGGGAAAGGGCCAGGGAACGGCTGGGCATTGTGCTGGGAAAAAGTTGGTGCCCACGTAATGCAGACTGCACTAGAATACCGAAGGTGGGTCACACACCGTCTCTATGCTTTGTCCCTGGAGGAGAAAGACCATAGGGGGTTAGGGTGTCTGTCAGTAGGGTGTTTGTTATAGAGCTATTTCTCCTCTTGCAGCGTTACCCGAATCAGCCGCAGAAGAGACAGCCCTGGTGTTAGGTAAGCGCAGCTCTCACTAAGGCAGCTCCTGCTGCATCCAGGTTGGGCTGGATGCCCAGAGGAAGGCTGCAGAGGACCATGCTGGAGGAGACCGTCGTCTCCGAACATCACACACGGGACCATTGTGGGTCACTATTTGTAAGTCTCTGGGGTTAAGTCCCAGTAGTGAGCGTCTCAGCCTTAAGTTGCGTGCCTCACGCGCCCTCTACACGGACCCACACTTGCCTGTGGCTGCGGCCATCCCGCCAGGAAAAGCCTTCACTGGAGGCGGGGCGGTAGAGTCCTGTTTGCTATTGATTGGTTCTGAGCGGCTAGTTGGAGGCGGGACTAGCCCACTTCGGCGGGGCCAAACCCACAGGAGATAGCAGAGCTGAGCGTGGCGAACTGAGGACCAACCTGCAGGAGAAATCCGCCCCGCGCCCTCATGCCGTGCTGCACGGTGAGTGTGCAACACCCCCCACCCCACGCCACAGAGCCTTGTCCCATCCCTGAGCCTACGCTGCTGAGATGCGTTAGGAATCTGGGGGTCTGGAGTTATGCGGGGAGGTTAGGGACCCTTTAGGGTTTTCTGCTGACTTCAAAGTTTCCTGGAGTTGCACCTGGTCAGCTGAACCAGACGTCGGAGGGTCGGAGGGGCATCACTGCTCAGGTCTGCTGTCACCCAGAACTTGTCAGCCTCACAGGCTGATAACAGGCATGATGGGAGCAGGCAGCTGGTACCAGCAACTCTGAGGTACCTTGGGCAAGATGCTGCATTGCACCCACACGCAGGGCCCTGCTCCCTTGTCAAGGTGGCTTCTTCCACCACCACTGCCGGCACTACTGCCAAGAGTGGCGAGGGGCCTGCATACGCTTCCTTGGTAGGGAAGCCCAACAGGCTCAGGTCCTATGCCTCCTCCTGCGGAGCCCTCTTCCAGGCTGGCTCAGACTTCTAGCTTAGTTCACTCTTTAAGAAGAAAGAGGCTGTTTCTAAATTCATAACTTAATATTGCATTGGTGAGATTTGGGGCAAATCTGAGGTGCTCTTTGGATGTATCTCTTCATGATAAGAATGGGGGTGCTGGGGTCAACTGACTTTCCCTGGGTGAGGCTAGCTGAGGTCTTTGAGCATAGCTGGGCTCCTGGGACACTGACTGGTGCAGGCTCCCAGTGGTTCTCCACCTGTGGGTCACGACCCCTTGGGATCACATATCAAATATCCTCCATATCAGATCTTCATAACAGTAGCAAAATGACAGTTATGAAGGAGCAATGGAATAATTTCGTGGTCGGTGGTCATCCCAACATGAGGAGCTATATTAAAGGGCTGCAGCATTAGGAGGGTTGAGAACCACTGCCCTAAGGAGTTGACTTTGTGACTGATATGAAGAGACACATTGCCTGCCCCCCACTGCCCATAGCCTGCCCTCCTTCCATTGCCTGTATGATGTCTACGTGACCATGGCTGTGTAGGAGACGTAGTTATCAGCTCTTGGGATGGCCCTTGAGAAAGGAGCTGCTCTACCCTGGCTCCAGACGTTTCCAAGAGCATATGTGTGGAGCAAGGCTGGTCCGAGACCCTCAGCGCCGGTCAGTGTGGGGGTGCTGGGGTCACATGAGAACTGCCAGGGGAGAAACAGGTGCCCAAGGTGCTCCTTACTGCAGCTGCAAAGAAGCAGGGTTTCTCTGCAGTTCTAGACCCCAAGGGGCTCTGGACTCTGGGTGGTGGTACTGGTTAGAGAGGACGGAGGCAGTGATGGGGCCTTTGGGACCTCATGCTTCCCAGGTACTAGGAAAGTCAGGGTTACCACTCTCCATGGCCAAAGCCCAGGAGGAACAAGGGTGACGGCTGCTGCCCGCTCTCTGCCAGCCTTTATGTAACACACCTTGCAAGAGGCAGCCATAGATGGCTTGCCTGCCTACCGGGGAGCCTTGGTTCCTGGAGGCTCTTCAGACTCACGGGCTTTCTACCCTGGTCATCCTTTCCATGTGCCAGCCGAGGGTCCCAGCCACCAGCGACGGCTGTGCTCTGGAGTCTTTGGAGCATCATGCCAGAACAGCCCTGTTTCTAGGCAAATATGGCAGCTGAAGCTGGAGCCAATCCTGACTCTGTGGCCTTGGAGGACCACAATGCCATTCTGAGCCTCAGTCTCCCCATCTGCAAGTGATAGATGTGCCTGCATAGGGCATGCATGCTCAGGGGGACAGCAGGCTTGCTGTAAAGGCTTGAACACCCTGCCTTGAAGAGCTCACAGCACCAAGTCACCTAAAACTGCAGGGCAACTCCATGACATAGTCCAGGGCCCAGGACTGCCACTAATCCTAGGAAGATAGAAGTAATGGGGCGAGGTGAGTTAGGTGTGGTTGAGAGTCTGAAGCTGGGGCTACAGGGTCCTTTGAGTCCTAGCTGTCTGCTTCTCTGAAGGTCTTAACAGGACTTGGAGTGCTATGGCCCTCGTTACCACAGTGCCCTTTCCCCCTGCATTGCCTCTCTGGATAGCTCCTGACTAGTTGATGGAGTCGTTGCTGTTTCCCAACTCTGTGGCCCTCTCTGTACCTGGAGAGGAGTCTACACCCAGGCCTGCATCGCTAGGCTGTCCTTGCTATACCCTCCCCTTGGACAGGACAGCAACAAGTCCTCAACTCCACTGACTGCTGCTCTACTTATCCCTATGAGGACTCACAAGCAAGGCAATGGCCAAAAAGACAGCTGCCTTGCCCTCCTTGTCTGTCCCTACTCCTGCCTGTCTGCCTCTTTGCCTCTGACTGGGTGCCCCAGGTAGCAGGCCACATCCCCAGGTGACAAGAACCAGGTCCAGATCCCAGTGTATCCTGTGGCCAATGGGCCAGTGAGTACACCTGCCAGACAGTCTCTCCAGTGGGCCCTTGTGGTTTGTGGGTTCTGTCTTCACCCTGTTCCCAGATCAACTAGGTAGTGAGCTTTCATAGTGTCCCAGGATTTCTGAGACATCTACTGGACCAGTCAGGGCAGTACAGACCCTCTGCCCTAGCAACCCTGAGCTGGCTTGACACGTGGTGAGCAGCCCAGGACCCAAGGAAGCCCTCGGGAGAGGTCCCCAGGCTGAAGTACTCTATTCCATGAACTAAGCTTGCCCTGAAATCAGTAGCTGGGATGGAGCAGGGGCCAGCCCAGGGAAATGGAAAATGAGACATGGAGGTCTTCATAGAGGCTCTTCTGACCCTTATCATTGGCCATGCGTGGAGCCCATCAAATAACAAATGTAGGGTAGGTGGCAGGGACCAAGGCAGGGGACAGTGGGGCGAGGTCGTGTTCTCAGAATCTAAGCTCAGATTCCAGTCTTGATACCGCTATGCTGAAGTGAGCATTTATAGCCTTCATTGCTGTGCTTTTCCTGTCTGGGAATAATACCAATGACAGCAACCACCTGCTGTGTTCAGAACTCAATGCTTGCAGATTGTTTGCATGGTGAGTAGTGAGATCGGTGTTTTGTGTATTGGCTCCGGTGATGGTCAGGCCACTGGAACATCGCTCATTTCGACACTGCATATGGACAAATTGGAAGTTTGGATTTTTATTCATTTGTTTTTTGGGAGAGTTTCCTGTAGCCTAGGCTAGTCTCAAAATGCCTATGAATAGCCGAGGCTGCCTGAACTCCTGATCCCCTTGCCTCCACCTCCTGGTTTCTGGGACCATAGGCATGCATCACCACATCCAGCCGAGGACTCAGAGTTTTGGTACTTTTAACCCATCATGTAGACCCAGGTACGGTGCCCACAGGACCCACTAGCAAAATGCCCTTGAGCTTTGGGTTCCAGCAGGGTCAGTCCCCTCCACAAAAAGATACCTCACAAACAAGGGCTACCTTGAAGGAGCCTGCTAGAACCTGTATGGTAGGCTCTGCCTCAGGGGCTGCTGTCCCTAAGAGGTAGGACCTGCTGTACCAGGCCCCTAAGCCCAGGCTGGGCCCCGTTCAGACATCTGTCACTGCCTGGGAGACTGGACCCCATGTACTTTCCCTCGGGGATCTCTGGCTCCCAGTTCCTCGATATCCTTTGTCTCTGGCCGGCTCCTGGCCTTGGCGAGCAGGAGGAGGTGAGGACAAGAATAACAATCGGGCTGAGAAAAGCCTCTAGAGCTCCTGTTTCCAGCCAAGGAGGAGAGGGAAAGAGCTGGGCGGGGCAGAAATTGAAGCCAGCAGGTGCTCAAGTGAGAAGATGCCTGCTGTCCCTGAGAGGCCCTGGCTGATAAGGGCCAATTCAAGGCCCCCTTTTACTGAGGCCACAGCCATGGTTGGGTAGAGGATCTATGAGCCACAGAAGCCAGGAGCAAGGATGACAAAGGGGGCGTGTTTGGGTTGGTGGCTGCTGGGGAGGGGCATATCTTACCTGGATGAGGGACAGGGAGGGCTTGACAATACCAACGTCCCAATATTGGGCTTATTGCTCCTCTTCAGTCAGAGCCCCATCCCCAGATCTCATGCACCCCAATCCTCTGGACCCTCATTGCCCGAGTCAGACAGGACAGATCGCTCCACCCTACCTCCTCCTCACAGTCTCCAGGGCGAAGCTGGAGCAGGAACAAGGGTACTCGAGGCCTGCCAGCCAGCCAGAGAAACCTGCAGGACGCCCAGTGCCAGGGTGACCTGCGACTCTGTCCTCATCTTTCACCTCCATCTGGTAAGAGTCACACCTTGGCTGAGTCAGGAGCTGTCCTTCCGAGGACAGCAGTCCAAGCTGGCCCATCATTTGTCCTTGTCACACCAGTGTCTTTTTCTCCAGACCCTGCTGTTCTAGGAGTGGGTGGCTACCGCGTCTTTTTGGCTTTATCTCCAGACCTGGGGACTGTCCAAAACTACCTCAGGCTGGGGCTCCCTGGTATCACAAGAGGCGGAAGACATAGTTGCTGCAGCTGTTAGAGAGATAGCAGGCAGGGAGGGGCGACAAGGAGGGATCTCCAGGCAGGCTGCCCATCCATCTTTTTGTGTTTAACCATATGCTCCCCAAGACAACAGTCTGCGAGATGGGACTCAGTCTCACTGGCCCCCAGATGGGTTCCCCGGGGACATACAGGGCCTGACCCTCACAGATTCATGTCACTCCTGGGCGCTGACCAGCTGTGAGGCTGCTGCTGGCTGCCCATCTGGACCCTGAACTGGCCTCCCTGGGCTTCTGAGCCAAAGGTTATGACAGGCAAACTCTGCATTTCTCCAGACCTGGGACTTGTCCTTGATACTGGTACCCTATACCTCACCTCAGCTGTCCTTGCCAAGTGTGTGGGAAAAGCAAGGTCACACAGACCTCCAGCACAGGCGGGGCCTGAATCTCCAAAACATTAACAAAGCTCTGTGGCCAGTGTCAGAGTGCCCTCCTCTGCTCTCTCTCCTCACCAGGCATTGTGGGTCCCTGGCCAGAGCCCAAGTACCTATGTGTGCAGCCAGTCCACACAGACATGCTACATATGTGTTCCCTGGTGATCTCAAAGCCCAATGGGTCTGGAAGCCAGCAGCTCTGCTCAGTGACGGACACAGCTTCTTTGATTACTCTGTGGAAAGAGCCATCAAAGAAAGGCTGCCAACTGCAAGATGGCTGTGGGCCTCCGCATGCCACCACATTCAGCCCACGGGACCATTCATTTAAATTTTTAAAGATTTATTTTATTTTTACTTATGCGTGGCAGGTAGAACAGGCAACACCCCTCAGCATGTGGTCGACCACAGTGCCTCTCTGTCTAGGAGGAGACTGCTCCGCTCTCAGAGACTTTCGACACCATTGTCGAAGTCAATGGACCGTGCTTGCCAGGGCTAGTGTTCCACATCTGTGTGCCATCAGGTTCTACCTGCGTATTAGGGTGTTTTTTTTCTAGTTCTGGGAAAATTCATGCATCTTATCAGGGATCCATCAAGTCTGCATGCAGCTTTGGGAAGTGGGACATCTTCAGGAGCCACTCTGGAACATACCCACCCGGATCCCATGTGAGCCTAGCACCCTAGTCACAAAGCAGTGTGCCTTGGCAGCCACCGGCCACCTAAGGCTCTTTAAGCTGACATTTAAATTTCCTAAACTGAGTTCCTGGGTTGCCTACTACACCTTCAGTCTGCATTCATGTGTGCTTGGTGGCAGCCACACCAGGCCACTTTGCTTATGGAATATTTTCATAATCCCAGAAGGCTCTGTTATATAGCATCCTTTCTTGGTTGTAAGATCCTGAAGGTGTCAGAACCCCAAGTTCTGAGCTGGGAAGGAGGTGGCTCCGTTTGTAAAGTCCTTGCCGTGAAAGCGCGAGGCCCTGGGTTTGAGTCCCGGAACTTCACTGGTAAGAACTGCACCTTGTGGCACATACTTGTAACCCCAGTGCTAGGGAGGTGGAGACGAGTGGCTCCTGGGGCTCAGGAGTGAGCCAGTCTAGCCTAGCCTAATTGGGAAGTGCTAGGCCAGTAAGGGACTTGAAAAAAACAAGGTGAACAGTGCCTGGGGAACAACACTTGAGGGTGATCTTGGGGACACACACACACAAGGGACAGGAGGATATACAGAGAGCAAACATCCCACTGGAAACAGGGGGAGGATGGGGTCCCCATCCCAGACCTGCATACAGCCAGGGAGGGTATGCTCACCCCTTCTTTGCTCTGTCCTCTGCCCCATAAATGAATGTTCTTCTGACATGCACCCACTTGTCCCCTCTATCCTCATGAATGAAGTGAACTTTCCCACCTGAGGCCAGAGTAGTGGGCCCATGGAGGCTCAGGAAGGGCCTCTGCTACTCCCCATCCTTCTTCTGAGCCTCATAATCCCATCCACATCACTCCAGGTCACCCTGTGTCCCTTCCTCTCTGGCCAGCAGAATGAGACATCAAGGGCTGAGCTTGGACTGCCAGCCTGTCATGGAGTTACATGGCCTCCAATGGGGCAGGATACAACCCATCCCCTTTCTGTATACCTGGGACTAGGGCTAGGCCAGGCCCTGAGCCAAGAGTTGCTCTTCCCAGGGTATAGGAGCCCTGGCACCTACTGTCCAGCTGCTCTTATGCTGACAGGTTCCTCACTCAGGCAGGATAAGACTACACTCTGGTTCTGCTGGATGCTTGCTTGAGGCCCCAGGGTCAGAGACTGAAAATGCCAGTAGCCTCTATCGCCCCTTCTCATACCCCCAAGAGGGATGTAGGACCCAAGCTGTGCCCTGATGACTAGACACAAGACCTACCAGGATGGAATTTGCTTTGGACTGGACCAAGTCTGATCTGGGACAGAATGACCTCCAGGGCCATTCTAGGGTCAGTTGTTCAGCTTATATCTATCCCACGGCCCCTCTGTACTTGTGTGCATGATCCATGACTGCTCTGCTTATATGTACATATCCTGTGGCCCCTCTGTGTATGTGCACATGTCCATGGCCCCTCTGTGTATGTGCACATGTCCATGGCCCCTCTGTGTATGTGCACATGTCCATGGCCCCTCTGTGTATGTGCACATGTCCATGGCCCCTCTGTGTATGTGCACATGTCCCACGTCCCTCTGTGTATGTGCACATGTCCCACGGCCCCTCTGTGTATGTGCACATGTCCATGGTCCCTCTGTGTATGTGCACATGTTTCACGGCCCCTCTGTACATTTGTACATGTCCCACGGCCCCTCTGTGTATGTGTACATGTGCTTTTGAGACACTGCTCCCTGTCGCTGGCATTTCTTTCCATCAATGTGACTTTCTGAGCAGCTCCAGTTTCATTTCTGATAAATGTGCTGATAAAACACCCTGACAGAAGCAATCTAGGGGAGAAAGGGTTCATTTCAATTTACAATTCCAGCTTATAGTCCATGAGACCTGGGAAGTCAAGGCCACACATCCATAGTCAAGGGCAGAGGGAAATTAGTCAATTAATTCAGACACCCTCGCTTGCTTGTGTTCAGCTCCACCTCTCTAGTATCCCATAGTTCAGGAGCACCTGCCTAGGGACTGGTGACGTCTACAGTGTGGCATCAATTAGCTTCATTAAGACAGTCCCCCAAAGACAGGCCCACAGCCGCCACCTGTCCCTGCTCCCTGCCCGCCACCATCGTCATGTAGATGATTCATGCTTCTTGAGATTCTCTTCTTCCTGGGTGATTCTAGAGATTCTCTTCTTCCTGGGTGATTCTAGAGATTCTCTTCTTCCTGGGTGATTCTAGAGATTCTCTTCTTCCTGGGTGATTCTAGAGATTCTCTTCTTCCTGGGTGATTCTAGAGATTCTCTTCTTCCTGGGTGATTCTAGGCTGTGGCAAGTTGACCCCTAAAGCTAACTGTCACACAGCTACCGATATAGTCCACACAGATCATCTCGATAGTGTATGGCTGTGTGCCCACACTGGTGTAACTGCTGCCACCACCCACTTGCAGAGCAGACTGGACGCTCTAAGAGCGGTCCTGGGGTTTCCAGGTGTCCACCTTGTTCCCTGGCAAACCTGATCTCTCTCCTGTCCCTACACTTCTGCCTTTTCCAGAAAATTGTATGGACAATGGGTGGGCAGACATTTGTTTGTGCTTCTTCCATGCTGTGGAGAGCTGCAGAGATTCCTGCTTGCTGCTGAGTAAAGGAAGGGGTTGGGGAGGGGATGTCAAAGCCCTGGTGCTTCTGCGTCACAGTGAAACGTGCCAGCTTGCTTCTGTCTTGAGCGACTGTGAATGAAGCCATAGACAATACACACATTTCCGTGCAGATGTCGCTTTGCTTGGGTGGGTGGAGTGCAACGAAGCCGCTGGGTCTTCTAGAAGTGTGTAAATCAGAAACTGCCAACCTGCCTTCCCAAAGCCAGAAAGCCACTTGGCGTTCGTTTCAGCGACACATAGGGGCGCTGTTGTTCCATGGTCGTCCACACCATCTGTTGTGATCTGATTTGCCGAGAACTAATGGGCTCTAAGTCCCAAAAGCCCCTTCAAGGGCACATCCCAGCCCCGCCTCCTAAGGGTCTCACCACCTCCCAGTAGTGCCACAGGTTGGACACAAATCCTCCTTTCGTGGTTTTGGCAGACACTTCTCTAAGAGGCGGCATGGATCAAGGTTTGTCTGTCTGCAGAGAAAAGGCCAATTGTCACAGTACCTTTTGTTTGGCAGCTTGCCTTTTCTCCACTGATCTGTCTTTTTTTAATCGTTGTGTCTGTGTCTAAAACCGATGGCCCATGGATTCCTGGACTCTGCTTCGTTCTGTTAATCTGTGTCTTTCTTTTGCCAACACTAATACAGCACAGAATTGATTCCTGTGCATTTGTGGTGAGTCCCTAAGCCAAGTGGCAAGAGCCCTCCCACCACGCTGTGTCAAAGCTGCATCAGCAATTATACTTTTAAAAACTATTTCTATTTTAATTGTGACTGTGGACATGTGCTTGGGTGGAGGCCTGTGCACTCGAGTGCAGGTGCCTGTCGAGGCCAGAGGCATTAGTTGCCCCAGAAGTGTAGTTCCAGGCTTTTGTGAGCTGCGCAGTGTGGGTACTAGTAACCAAATTCAGATCTTCTGCCTGATCTTAACCACTGAGTCATCTCTCCAGCCCCAGCTACTTCAAAAAAGATTTTTTTTAAATTGTTTGGCAGTGGAGATGGTTAAACAGGGAAAGGTGTCTGTCCCCTCCTCCACCTCCTGCAAGCCTGATGGCCTGACTTCAATTCCCTGGAATCCACATAGAGATGGAAGGAGAGGACAGACTCCAGGAAGTTGGTCTCTCACCTCCACACACTTCCTGCAGCATTGTGCCCCCTCCACACATAACACGCACACACAACAACACTAATTATAATAAGTTTTCAAAAACTTATTAATATACATGACTTGTACAAAGTAATGGGTTTCTTCTGAGTTTTGTTTGATTGCTCACGTCTTGAAAGTGGTTTTTATTAATATTGTGTGTATATATGATCCTCCCTTCCCACTTCCCACATCTCCCTTGGCACCCTTCTTCTTTCATGTCTTTTTGTAAAAAATTTTAAATGTTTACAAATAAATAGGTTTTCATTGATAGTAAATATAACACAACTTGCTACTGCTGGGAACTGAACTTGGATCCTCTGAGTCTGGCTTATTTTGCTTAGTGTGATTCCCAATTCTACCCATTTCATTCTTCATGCCTGACTACAACTCCATTGTGCACGTTCATCCGTTGACCCTGAACATGCCTCATTTCTCCACTGTGCATCTGTGAATGCACCCCTAGGCTGTCCCAAATAACATCATGATGAATGCTGCCTATTGGTACGAATTTTAGAATCACCCTGCTGGGCTTTTGTTGGGATCCCACTGAGTCTTAGCAATGATGACTCCTGACTATTGCTGAGATTTCCGATTGTTTTGTCTGTAACTAAACCCTTGGTATATTAAACAGATAGATGCTGCATGGTTAGATTGGACCTGAGTATTTCCCATACTGAACTGTATGTGAATGCTTCAATAATACCTAGTACTGATGTCTTCATTGTGTTTTCTTTCCCAGTACTTACACGCACGCGCGCACACACACACACACACACACGTGAGCTTTACCTTATGGTGTTAAGTCCTTGTTCAACCCAGTACTGGGTTTGAACATTTTGTCATTCTGTAGGATATCTCATAATTATATCCCTTGCAAAAAGACGAAATGTCATTTCTCCCTTCCCAATATGCCTTGCTGTCCCTCCTGTCCCCTTACCCTTTCTCTTCTTCCTTCTCCCTCTCTTCCTTCCCATCTTTCTCCTTCTTCTGGGCTGGGATGGAGGCCAGATGTGCTGGTTAGGTGTTTTGTTTGTTTGTTTGTCAAGTTGACACAAGCTGGTGTCATCTGAGATGAGGGAATCTCAGTTAAGGAATTGTCTCCCTCATATTGGCCATGGGCAAGTCTGTGAGGCATTTTCCTGTTGAATGATTGTTGTGGGAGGGTCCAGCCCACTGTGTGTGGTGCCACAATGGTCAGGTAATCCTGGACTGTACAAGAAAGCAGGCTGAGCAACCCATGTAATTACATTGTTCCATGGTCTCTGCTTTAGTTCCTGCCTCTGGGTTCCTGCCTTGAAGTTCTGCTCTGGCTTCCCTTCATGGGGGACTGTGACCTGTCAGCCAAATAAACCTTTTCCCTCCCTGAGTTGCTTTTTGGTCATGGTGTTTATCACAGCAACATAGAAACAAACCAAGACACCAGGGATTTTAAAGCTAGACAAGGGCTCTATCACTCAACACCAGTCTCTGCCCCATGAAGTTTTAGGTGTTGTTTAGTTCTGCACGGATGGGTATTTACACTGCGGATACTCTTTTCTTGTCCCACTGAGTAGTCCAGGACCCATAAGTACTGCTGAATAGCAGCGAGACCCTGGATGCCTCGCTCTATTCCTGCCCCAACGAGAAAGAACTGATGTTTCTCTGTCCCCTGTGATATTGGTAGTGGGTTTTCTCACATGCCAGGAGTTGCAGGTGGTTGTGAGCTACCTGGTGTAGATGCGGGGAACTGAATGTAGGTTCTCTGCAATAGCTCTATGTGCTCTTTTTAAAAACAAAACAAACAGACAAAAGTAGTTTTGAAAACCAGAAGATTTTTTTTAAATATTTTTATTATTTTTATATCTATCTATCTATCTATCTATCTATCTATCTATCTATCTATCTATCTATCTATCTATCTATCTATCTAGTTTTTTGTTGTTTTGTTTGTTTTGTTTTGAGACAGGGTTTCTCTGTGTAGCCCTAGCTGTCCTGGAACTCATTGCGTAGACTAGACTGGCCTTGAACTCAGAGCTCCACCTGCCTCTGCCTCCCAGGGACTAGGATTAACGATGTACACCACCACCACCTGGCCAGAATATTTACTCTCTGATTGATTGTTGAAATCCTCAGGATGAACTGGATGTTGCAACAACTGCCCTTTTAGACTTAGGTATTGTTCCTTCACAGAATCCACGCCTTGGTGCCTCAGTTGCCCAGTCCTGCTAGTGTTTTGTCCCTTGGCCTGGGCACTCCAGTTATGGTTTCTCTTGCACTGGGTAGGGTAGCCACATTGCCACAGGTCTGCTTCTGAAGTTGGTAGGCCTCAGAGCCCCAGCGGCAGCACAGATGTGTGTCTTACTGTGATGCTCTCCAAAAGATGACTCTGCTGTCATCATCTTGTTTCTGCCACCAAGGTCAAAGAGCCAGTATGTAATCTTAACCACTGAGCCCTCTCTCCAGCGCCTGGGTTCTGCTGAGTGTTTAGTCTGCTCTGTGGGGAGGACTGTATGGCTTTTCTTTTTCAGTGTGCTGTGATGATGCAGGATATTGACAGTGTAAGGAATCCTACATGGGCATGGTATTTACATACAGATGGACCTGGTTAGCTTTTTCTGCTTGTTTCTATGTTTCCTCTTCATGTTTTGGAAACAGGGTCCCCCATGTAGCCTCTGCAATGCTGGGAGCACAGGGGAATACAGGGGGGCACCAGCAGGCTTGGCAGTCACTGCCTATGATCTGAGAACAATGTATCCATTCCTTTTTTTTTAAACCTCTGTGTTATGACACTCTCAGTCATTCTCGGAGCATCTGCTGTGAATGCACTCTGGGGAGGGGACTCCTGGAGAGAAGGAAACAGGCTCTGACCTCCAGGAGATTGTGGCTGGCAGATAAGGTCATACACACTGCAAGCCGGCATGCCGGAGGCAGTGCAGAAGACAAACGGTAGAATCTAAACCAGTGGAAATGTTGTAAATACAGTACTTAAGCGTGAAATTCTTTTAATTTTTTTTTTAAAAATTAAAACCAGGAAAGAATCCAGGCAAGACTGCTGCTCAGGCCACACCCACTTGCAGCAGCCTCCTGTAAAGAAAAGGGCAGCCCCTGCCCAAAGCCTGTCTGTGGCTCCTCACCCTTTAAGATGCCCCAGGTGCAGGACTCCAGCAGAGAAGGGCAGGCACAAGTGCCCACGAACATTTCCAGGCTCAATCTGCCAGAGTCCAGGACTTCAGAGGGCTGTGGGGCGGCCCATCCCCCACCCATACAGTGGGTACACTTCAGCTGGATGTACCCCTCCTTCTCACTGCCCCACATCCACCTTCCTGCGATACAAGACTCCCCTTTCCTTCCATACCAGCTCACTGGGAACCAGAGACAGCCTGACGCCGTGAAACCTCTCTCTTCCCTGAGACCTGTAAGAAGGGACATGGATCTCTGATGTGGGCCTGAACCCTCACCAGAAACCCCACCGTGCTGTGTATCTATGACGCTGGGGCCTGAATTCTCCTCAGAGCTCTTGCCATGCAGCTGTCTGCCTGTCTATGGTGTTAATGACTTTTTGAATAAATTTCTTACCAAATGAACACTCTACTTCAGTGTGCCCCAATTAAAAAATCTTCCAACAACGTGCTTTTGACATAGAAAACATGGGCCTCTCAGTTACCCCAATGGAGATTTAGCACTCCTCGAAGTCCATATTTGTATTATCATGAAAGGACAATGAGGAAACTGAGGCACTTACAGATCAAAGTCAGCTGTGGTAGGAAGCCACCTGGAGCCCTGACACCCCCCCTCCCCCTGACGCCAGACACTACAGCTTTCCCGTCCTTAGACTGGGAACCTCCCTCCCCATCCTGGATGTCAAAGGATGGGTGTGTGTCAACCTTAGTTTCTCCTTTTTGAAGATTTCTTTTACTTTTAATAATGTGCACATAACATACGTGTGTGTGTGTGTGTGTGTGTGTGTGTGCGCGCGCGCGCGCGCGCGCGTGCACCTGTGAGTACAATTGCATGAGGAAACCAGAAGGGGTGCCAGATCCTCTGGAGCTGAAGTTACAGGAAGTTTTGAACGAATGTGAACTGAACTCAGGAATTCAACTTGGATTCTCTGCCAGAGCTTTTAACCACTGAGCCATCTTTCCATCCTCTTGACCTCCTTAAACAAGCCTAGACAGAGTTCCACCACTGCCAGGTGCTCTACTACAGAGCCATATCCCTTTGCCATGCTTGTCCCTCGACATCAGTGGTTCTCAATCTGTGGGTCGTGACCCTCCCAGGAGTGTCAAACAACCCTTGTGCAGGGTCTCATATCGGATATCCTGCAGACCAGATATCTACATTACAATTGAGAACAGTAGCAACATTGCAGGTGTGAAACAGCGACACCAATAATGTTATGGTTGGGGGTCACCACAATATGAGGAACTGTATTAAAGGGTAACAGTATCAGGAAGATTGAGAACCACTGCTCTAAAGGGACAGATTTTCTTTTTCACAATCAAAAAGAGTATCAATGGGTTGAGGAAACAGCTCAGTTGGTAAAACGGTTGCCTTGCAAATAGGAGGACCTGAATTTGATCCCTAGGACTCGAGTTGTTTTTTTTTTTTTTTTAAAAAAAAAGTTCAGGCTGGGCTGCCGTGGCACAGGTCTTTAATCCTGGCACTTGGGTGGCAGAGGTAGGCAGATCTCTGAGTTCAAAGTAGCCTGGTCTACAGGGTGAGTTTCAGGACATCCAGGCTTACACAGAGAAACCCTGTCTTGGAAAACAAGACAAAACAGAAAACAAGAACAAAACTGAAAAAAGAAAATGCAGGCGTGGTGGCAAACACTTGTAATCCCAACATTAGTGAGGTTAAAGCAAAGGGCTCCCTAGTACTTGCTGACCAGCCAGCCTAGCCTCATTGGTGAATTCAAGTCCCAGTGAGAGGCTATCAAAGAGCCAAGTGGATAGCACCCGAGGACCCACACTGGGGTAGACCTGTGTCCTCCACATGCACACACGCAAATAAGACCAGTCTTTCTTTTCTCAGAAACCCTATCTTAATCCACTCCGATCGAAATAAAACCTAATTCCATACATCTCCTAGGAAGCCCTGGGCTCGACAATCTCCCAGCCTCCTTTCACCTCCCGCCCTTCTCCCTACTTGGCCGTCCTGGCCATCCCAGCCTCTAGCTACCCCATGAACACCAAGAGCATAGCCTCCTCACTCCTGGCACCTGCTGCTTCTCTGCCTGGGTTGTCCTGAGTTCCAGATGCCACACCCACTCCCTCCCTTAAGCAGCTGGAGGTGGAAACTGCTCTCGTTATCACCACTTACAGGTGAGGAAACTGAGGCAAAGAGAGTTGTACAACTCGCTCAAGGCTGTCCTAGGTGCTGGAACTCAACAGTATGCCCTCGCCCAACCTGTTCCTGCACAGCCCAGCTCCAAGCCTTTTTGCTCTTGTTCATCTGACAGTCAAGGAAAAGGAGGTCCATCCAGGAGGACACTCGGGCAGGGGCTCAGGCTCAGTTGGTGGAGTGCTTGCCTGGAGTGTACAACACCCTGGTTTCTAGCCCCAACACCACATGACTTAGGAGTTCTATTGCTGTGAAGAGACACCATGACCACAGCAACCCTTTTAAGGAGAACATTTCATTGGGGTGGATTCACTTACAGTTTCAGAGGTTTGGTCCATTATCATCATGACAGGGAGCATGGTGGTGTGCTAGCAACATCTTGATCAGAAGGCAGCAGGAAGTCAACTGAGACACCGGGTGGTATCCTGAGCATGGGAATCCTCAAAAACCCACCTACACAGTGACATGCTTCCTCTAACAAGGTCATACCCACTCCAACAAAGTTACACCTCCTAATAGTGCCACTCCCTTGGGGGCCGGTTTCTTTCAAACCACCACACCACCTGAAACCAGGTGTGGCCGCACACACCTGTAATCCCAGCAGTAGGGAGGCGGAGGCAGGAAGATAGGGGGTCAGGCCCATCTTCAACTACATAGTGAGTTTGAGGCCAGCACGGGACACATGAGGCTCTGTTTAAAACCCAAGAGGGATGACGTGCTGCACGGTGACAGCCAGGCTCAGCAGCGGCAAGATTGGAGCCTGCCTCTAGTCACCGCACTACCTTTCCCAGCCAAGCAAGGAGCAGGATGAGGGAGGGGGGGTTCTGGTCAGTCTTGTTCCAGCTGTGCACCTGTCTGAGCCAGACAGGTAGCATGTTCCTCAGCCCACACTTGGCCATCTGGCTCTGGGAGACCCTCATTCAAACTGTGTTCCCCCCACCCACACTCCCCCAGCTCACTCTTCCTGCCTAGCCCTCCCACCATTTTGCTGGTAATCTGGCCCCTACAGTCCACATTCAAGTAACAAGTGAAGGCAATTTGCTGAGACCTTGCCCCAGGGGACAGGGGCCTTGTTTTCTCCTTTGATTTCCCCTGAGGATTGGCCCTAGCAACCGCTGTTTTACTGGGTTCTGACAGCCACACCCAGCTTTTTGTTTGAGCTTGGAGCAGACCTAGCAGACAGACTGGTCTCCATCTGCGAGGTGGCCCACACTACACACAGCCCTGCTGGAAGGGCAGAGCCATCCCTCAGATCTCAAGAAGGACTTTCCACCATGGCCCTGAGCATCTTGTCTGAGCAGCTCTGCATCCGAAGGCCTCGCCAGGTGACTGGGGTTGGACAGGGATGGTCCTGGGGTGAACTGAGGACCAGCGAGTCCAGACAGCCCACCTGGCCTGCTCATCTGTGCACAGGAGGCTGGTACTCATCCACCAGGTGGAACCCCACCACCTAGTCTAGCAGGGTGGGTATGGCTGAGGCTGAGTGGACAAGGGGTCAACAGGGCCTGTAGTTGTATATCCCAGGCTTGCTCTCCACAGCTCTGCCCAGTGGCTTTTAGCAGCAGTGGAGCTCCACAGCCTGGAAGCATGTCTGCTGGCAGCCGCACTCACTGATAATGCAGGAATCAGGTGGAATTCTGCCCACATTCACGCCTGGATTCCTAAAGTTAAAGGTTCTGTTGGGAAAAGCCGCCACTCCTGTGTCCGACCTGATTTCAGGGGTCCAGAAGAGGCAGGCCGAACTTTTTGTTTAGGTGGCCCTTGGGAAGGACCCTTCCACATACCCAAACGCCTCATGCTGAGGACTGAGGCTGGAGACCCCTAAGATCAGCCCCTCTCTATGGGTGGTATAGAATTAGAGAAGTGTCTTCTAAATATGGAAGGAATGAGGTATCTAGAGAGTTCTTGTGGGGTGGGAAAGGATGGTAGTCACACAGGACTTTTCTTACAAAAATCGGGACTTCTAATTATTATTAATTCTATTTGTGAGTGTGTCACATGGTGCAGGTGCCAATAGAAGCTAAAAGAGGTTGTCAGATCCCCTGGAGCTGGAGTTACCTCTGGTCCTCTGGAAGAGTAGCATAAGCTCTCAACCTCTGAGCCATCTCTCCAGCCCCAAGAGTCAGATTCTCAGCCAAGGCATCCTGAAAGAAGTCTAGCGGGAATCATGGATGGCCACCTAGGAGTCCCCTTGACCCCTATGTAGGACAAGACTAGTGTGTTTGGTTTCTGGGTATCTTGTGCTTTGTGAAAGGAGGAGGCCCCGCACACAGGTTTACCCCTCAAAGAGAAGACCCTTCCTCAAGACTGACCTTGCTTACCACTGCTCTCCCCTTCTGTGGCTATTTGTGGGGCGGTGTCCCCAGCCTCGGAGCGCAGGTGCCACCCACTTGTCTATACTTAAGGATTCCTATGTCCCCAGTGCGCATCGGGGAGGAGGAGCAGGCTCCAGGCTGGGACTGGATCCCCAGAGCGTCTCCCCAGCAGCCGATCCGCCCTCCGTCCGCCCGGGGTTTTGCGTCCGCCGCTCCCTCCTCCCTCCTCCGCCCTCCTCTCCCTCGCTCCGCCTCGCCTGGATCAGCCCTCTGGTATTTCCTGCTGCTCGGCGACAGCTGAGCCCCTCGCGGGCCCAGCGCGGCCCGGCCCGGCCCGAGCACTGAGTGCTACCGCCACGGTAGGAGCTGCGCTGCTGGGGACCGGGAGGGATAGGGATGGTAGACAGGCCCGGGAAGGCCAGGAGGGGACTAAGCAGGCCTGAGAGGCTGCAGGGCCACGGAGCTGGCGTGGGGGTCAGGGAACCCTCACAGGCTGATCTGGGAGCTCCTTGGATGTAGCTGGGTAGACTCTGGCAGCAGCCGGTACGGGGAACAGCGCCTGGCTGGGGATCCCGGGTGTGTCGGGGACTTCTGCGTGGCGGGTGAGGCCCGCGAGTGGGTGCGGCATGCCCAGCCCCGCTTCCCACTTAGTGGGGCTTAAAGGAGTCAGGACCAGGCGAGTGGGTGGGAAGGTCTGGCTGCCTCCGACCCCGGGTCGGAGTACCCCTGCCCAGTCATAGCAAGGAATTGGTGTCTAAGAAGTCTGAGATCTCAGGTCGCTGGCTTGATTCCCAGATGATTCGGCAGGGTCAGCAGAGCAAGTGGCCGCTGACCCCACCTTGCCCTTGGACTCTGCCCATCCATCGCCTCCATCCGTAGGACTGGGTCCCTAAAGAAAGGGAAGGAAATTGGCGTTGTCGAGATTACTTGAGACTGCGCTTGAGGTTTTCTGGGACTGGGGTGGAGTAGGACCTGAGCCCCTCCCAGCTACAAGTCTAGCCTGGCTTTGCCTCCCAACCAGACATCCTGGCTCTTTAGTTCCAAGTCCCTGGAGTCCCAGTTGTGAGTGGCTCCTAGGGGTGTAGGCAGACACCTACTCCAGAGCCAAGGGGGCTGCTTCACCCCTCACCCACCTTGGGCCAGGCGGGTCTTATAGCCGGGAGGGGCTTACTTACCAGAATCCCTGGTTTGAATTTCTTGTTTTTGCCATCTCAGGGTCTCCCCTGGAGGCTTGTCACCCACTTGTCTATACTTAAAGATTCCTATATGTGTCTGCCATTGGTTCCAGCCTCTGCAAGATGCCTTTGTCAGGTCACAGGCGCAGGAGTGGTGGCGCCAGGTCCGGGGGTGGCTATTGCACTTTTGAATTTGTTTGTCCTGATTGAGTCCAGCAGCTACCCCCACCCTCCCAGGAACACCCCTGCTAATAACAACCAAGTGGCTGTGTCCTTACTACCTTTTTGCGCCCCCTCTTACTCAAGTGGGGGCAGAGGTGGGGGTGCTTGCTGACATTTGAACTTGGTGGGGTTTCAGAGGAGCCCAGAGAGCTTTGCAGGTGTCAGACAAGTCAGGGTGACCTGGGTAGCAAGTGGTGACATCTCGCTGTCCCTTTCAGGCTCCTGACTGCGGCTCTATTGTCTGCCTGCACGTGTACGGGGCAGCCTAGTGGGGGCTTTTAACACCAAGCCCTGGGTGCCAAGGAGGCAAGTGCTTGTGCCTGTCTGTTTGCCTGGCCGGGAGTGTTTAGAGAAGGGTGAAGCAGCTGGGTGAGGCTCCTCCCCCACAGCACTGTGCCTTGTCTCAGGGAGACTGCTGTGCTGAGGCCCAACCCCAGCAGCACATCCTGGATGTCAGAGGGGTTCTCTCTCTCAGCCAAAGGGTCTGAGGCCTTCAGAACTTGGCTCTAGGCTCTTGCCAGATGCCTCACGCATCCCTTCCCCCACACCCCATGTGTGTCTGCCATGCTGAGCTTTCCAGAGTCAGTCTCTCCTGACACCGGGCTTCTTCCAAGAAGCTCTCTGAGCTACAATAGAGAACTGACAGGCCACAAGGCGGGAAGACAGAAGTGGCACGCACTGGGGAGTGTTGTGTCTGGCAGCTGTATTGAGGACTTGAGCCATCTGTGCGTTCTGTGGTCAGCCACATGCAAGTAGACACATGCCACTCCTGACACATGTTCTGAGCTTGCTCAAGGTGGTAGGGGTGTGTCCCACCTTCATTCCCATTTATTGTTGAAGAGGAGGGTGGGGCTGCTTCTTAAAAACATGGGGGTCTCCCAGTGAGACTTAGGAGCTTGAATTCTGACTCCAAGATAGTGGTACAAATAGCCCCAAGCACAGGGCTGTTGGGTTCAGATCCCTCCCTGGAGCCACTGCAGGCTGTTTGCAGGGTTGGCTGGGCACCCGGGGTGAGCATCTTCAGTGTTGGGTGGGGCAGCACAGTGAGGTTGGCCTTTGCACAGGCTACCCACTGAAAGCCATGGCTGCCTGTTCCGGAATGCCCTGTCACTGTTGAAGGCTGTTCTATAGGAAAAATACCTGTGTGCTGAGCCTTCAGCTCAAAGACAGGAATTCATAATCTGCCCCATCCCTGAGGGTTTAGCAGCTATCCATTTGAGATGTATGCATAGATAGGGAATTTTGAGCCTAGAGTCAGGTACAAAGGCTTTGGACTTGGGATCACATCATTGTCTTTGTGTTGTAGTTCCCAAGTCAGGACTCACTCGGGATCATGCCCATGTGGGATAACAGGTTGCCTTGTTCTGGCATCTAAGCCGGGGGGACTGGTATCAGTCATGGACAGGGCTTGTGACAAAACAGAGGCTCCAACTTGGAGTTCTTTGTCTGTAGAGCTAGTGGCAGAATCACACATGTGAAGAGGGCCAAGCTGGTTTGGGGACCCAGAGAGGAGATCCTTGCCAGGGTGATGACAGACCTGTAAAAAAGGGGTGGAGGGCTTGAAGACGGTTGAGAAAGGCCTGGGAGCCACCCAGTCAGACCCCTAGGGTAGCCCTGGTCAACACAGCCTTACCAAGGTCATCCAGGTCATTAAGATGTAAGAGAATGCTTTTACAGTTCAAGTGCAGATTGAGCAAGAGTAGAAGGGCCTAGAATACACAGTGGCCTTTGATCAAGGCTCAGAGCCACCCGGGCGGTAAGCTCAAGCTTTATAGGGCTTTGCCAGCCTCCCACCTGCCCAGCTCCTGCATGGAGCATCATTGTTCCCCAGCTCATACCTAGCATCCAGCCAGAAACAGTGTGGCTGTATAACCTGGACTTCGAATCAGAGCCCTTAGTGTCTGTGAGGCTCTGGATTCCATCCCCAGCACTGCCAAGGTGTGTGCGTGCGTGCGTGCGTGCGTGCGTGCGTGTGTGTGTGTGTGTGTGTGTGTGTGAGCACGCGCGTTTTCATGTAACCTGACCCCTCAGAGCCCTTCTCTGGATAATCCCTGGTCACAAGGGACCTACCCCTGATCCCTGTCCCCTGCTTTCACCTTGCCCCATTCCTCACTCCCAAGGACTCACCTGCATGCCTGGTTTCCTTACCCCACTGCCCTGCGCTGACTGTACTCTGTGGTAAGCTCTCTCGCAGATCTGAACATGGTGAACTCCGTCGGATCCAGGTTCTACCAATCGCCCTCTGCCCCTGTCTTAAACTGCCTGTTTTAAATTCATGTTTCTTTCTTAGCAGCATGGAGCTATATCTGAAATTATCTTGATTTATTTAATTGGATGTCTGAATATTGCAGGGAACAGTTGGGCCGGAGGTAGCCTGAGGGAGGCTGCTGTCACCTGTCTTCATTCTCTGTTGTCTGAATGTGAGCTCCAGGCTCAGTTCCCAGGGCCTGGCACCCAAAAAGCCTTGTGCTTGTGTGAGGTGAGGTTAGAAGGGAACTCCCTGGAAGTCGGTGGTCTGAGGCCAACCGCCTGTCTTGCCTCTCTTACCCCTGCTTCCCCAGCATCAGGGGCTAAGAGTTCTGCTTTGGTATTGTGTGTAACCCATGTCTCCCAGCCTCCAGCCTCTAAATTAGGACCAACTTCTGCAGGTTAGCCTCAGAGCAAAAGACACCGGTATTCTTATGTGGTGTGTGCAGGTGGCTGCTGCTTTTGCCTCAAGGCCAGACAGAAGAGATTTAACTCATTGGGGTTCATAACTTAAGGAGAGACATCGAGATGCCCTGCCCGCAGGCTCCTGGCTGGTGTGGAATCGCCTTTCCTGGACAAATGCCTGGGCAGTTTGGAAAGCCAGCCAGGTCACGCTGTCTGTGAGGTCATCCCAGAAACACTGTCTCTCCAGGGATAGGTGGGCACACAGAGTGCCTGCACCGGGAGAAACCAGGCCTCTAGGACCTGATAGGAGCTGTGCCGAGAGTGCTGTGTGGTTCCACTAAGGGACAGGCTATCACTCTACACCTGGGGGAGCATGAGCAGGAATAGGAGCAGTGGCACCTGGACAGAGATGGCAGTGAGATTCCTGCATACCCCCTGGGTGAGTGCAAGTTGAGAGGATCAGGCCGGGCGAGGGTGGTTCCTGTCTGAGCTCAGCCTTCTGCCTTCTTTTTCAGGGTAGGAGAGAAGCCAGGCCTCTCCCAGATTCTGGTCTGTGGCCCATAGCCAGGGCTGCTTCCCTAAGAGTGCAGAGGACTCTGGGGCTGATCCCAGGGACAGGGCAGGGGGAAGAAGGAAGGCCCGGTTTCTAGTTTACATGGCAAACTTTATGCTCAGCCACATCAGAAAGTCACCTTTGTTCAGGGGGTTCCAGCCTTTGGTGCAGGGACCAGAGTAAGCCCTGTGTTCCTTGTTCTAGAAGGGTGAGCCAGGGCAGCGAGTGGGTACTCGGCTCTGGGCTGCCCTCGGCCCCTCCAACCAGCCACAATCCCAAATACCAGAACCGCCCAGGCTGCTCAGATTGCTGGTACAGTTTCTGAGACGTACGGGGGCCTGCGTGGGATGAGTGGATGGAAAACCCTGGTCTATGGGAACCTTACAGAAATGTTGCAACCCAAGTGTCTGCCATGATGTTCTTTTGTCTCCAAGTTACCTGTACTTGTGTGTGTCACTGGGCTTACATGAAGTCCCCAGCATTATGTGATGACTGACTTGTATGTTCCCTAAAGTCCCAGTCAAAGCTGTCAACCCTCCAGCTATCATCTCCCTTGGTAGTCCCCCCTGCTGTCACGATGGGCCTTCTTCTGCAAGTAGAATACCTTCTACTCATCCCATCCCTCCTCTTTACAGCCCCCTCTCTGCTCATGACCTTAGCCTCCGTCGCAGCTGTCCTGAGCTGCCTCTGCGGATGGTGGGCACCCAACCTGTGAAGAGACAGTGATTCCATGGGAGGGGCTTGTCTGGCCCCAGCTTCTAGAGTATGCCTGTCATCCCCCACAGGATCCCAGCACACAGAATCCTCACAGGGAGCAGGTCCAGCGAGATGCCCTAATCCAAAGCCTAGAGAACTAGAGTGTCTTTATCTCTGATCCATAGTTGCCTAACAACCAGCACTTCGCTTAGGAACCAGACCGTTCATTCTGGGTACCAGAGCTGGTATTCAGTCTCCGAGATGACAGATGGTGATGGTGACAGTTCCCAGGCCATACTGGTCTCTGGAGCATGCCCTATCCCCGGAGAAGACTTGACCGCGGGAAGGGACTGGCAGCTCTGAGTTCTTAGGTGCCACCCTATTGCTCCAGAGTTCCACGTGCCAGATCCTGAGCCCTGTTTCTCCATCCCTTCCCCGGGCAAATGCAGGCTTCCAGTACCCCAGCTCTCATTTGCTGGGGACCCAGGAATGTAAGATTACCCTTCGCCTGGCCTCAACTTCTCCGTTCTTCAGTCTCCCTCCCTATGACACTGCCCCCTAACCAGCAGATCCGGGGACTCCTGTGAGCACATGATGTCTAGGCAGGAGCTTAGCATGTGGCTGGACACGTCCAACGCCTAAGATCTCCACAGAGCACCACCAGCTCTGCTCCTTGAGCCATTTTCTGTCATTGGAACCACATCGTGTTTTAGGCACAAAGTTTCTGTTTGTTGTAAAGAGTTTGAAAGCTGCTCCATCCTCCTTCCTCCCACCGACTCTCACACACTGTCACAGACAGCTGCGTCTTCAGTGTCACTAAAGCGCCCTCTATTCTACTGCACATGCATCCTCATGTGGCCTCCCCATGGCTGACGTACCTGCTATGGGAGGCAAAGCCCACCCTACTGTCCTGCAGTCCCTGGATGAGGATAGCGTGGAAAGGACAGAGGCAGATGTGACAAGCGGGTACCAGCGTGAGCAACAAGCCTTTACCTGATGACCCTGTGGTATTCTTTGACCTCTGTGGGCCGAGGAACAGCCAGCTTTGAAGGGAGCCCTCACCCACTGTGGTGCTAAGCTGGGTTTCCACTTTGGGCCTGGCACCTGCAGGAACGCGTGGGCCCCAGCTGCTGAGAGGCCTAAATTCTGCCTCTGAATAGCAACAGAATGACAAGTCCCTGGAAAGCAGGTCCCCAAAGGGCAGGGGAGGCTGCTGGGAAGAGGAGGGTACTTGGCTACATACTGATGGGGAGTTTGGGATGTAAAGAGGCTGTTGCTTTGACCTAGAAATTCAGCCCCAGCGTGTTAAGCCCAGGGTGAGGCTGCTTAGCATAGGGCTTAGTGGCTGGTCCCGTCCCAGTGGCCACTGTTGGTTATCCCTGCTGGCCAGGCAGGTGAGCTGTTACAGAGTCTTATGGGGAAAGGGGACAGAGGACTTCCCTGTTGATGATTGGTCCCCAAGGGGTTGTATTGGTTCCACGGCCTCAATGGGCTGCTTAAGAGTGTCTGTCAGTTGGTACAGGCTCCATGAATCCAGACCGGTAGGACCCACATCCTTGCTGCCCTCCCTCCTCTGTGTGTATCCCAGTGGGCTCTTTGCCAGTACAAGCCCTCCTTGATGGTACCCACCATAACCAGTGCCCACCTTCCCAGGAGAACTTGGGCGGGGACACCTGGACCACACTTTTAGAACCTCATTTAGAAGGTGGAAGAGTGAGGCGTGCAGTCCCTATGGCCAGGGGTACAGTCACCCTCACTCTGTACGACCTACAGTATGTCTCAGGGCAGCTGGTGCCGGTAGTAGCCTTGTGGCCACTCAGCCAGACTGAACACAGGACTGGCCCTATTGACCTTCCCTGAACATGATACTAGCTTATCTGGTCCTTCTTGCTGCCTGCATCTGTCTGTTCTCACAGATGTCCTTCCCTGACTGGAAGGCCTGTCCCTGTCTCTGTCTGGGGCACTAACCCAGTGCCCCTAGCACATGTATAGTAGACACAAGATATTTGGGGCATGCTTAGCACCCAGGATCTGGCTCACACCACCCATGTCTTCTGGACCTCCACCCCTTTTACAGGGTGACCCTTCCTTAGTCTGACTTGATATACCTTTTATTTGTTTTGTTTCTGAGACTGCTATGTGTCCCGACTGGCCTGGAACTCCCTATGTAGACCAGGTCCTGAACTCACAAAGCACTGCCTATCTTTGCCTTTTGGTTGCTAGGATTAAAATGTGTGCCCCCACACCCAGCCTTTTCCTTCCTTAAAAAAAAAGAGAAAAAATTAACTTTTGGGGGCAGAGGAGGAAACTTGACACAGTGCATATGGGGGTCTGAGCTTGTGGGAGTTGGTGTTTTTCTTCTACCATGTAGGTTCTAGAGATTTAACTCAGGCCATGAGGCTTGCTGGAAGTGCCTTTCTTTCTTTACCAAATGAGCCATCTCATTGGCCTCCCTTAGCCCTCTTTCAGGCATGTCTAACCTGTGACCCATGCAGCCGAGGTTTGTAATAAATATAGCCCAAGACAAACTGTAAAACTTACTTAAAACATTGTGTCTGGCGTGGGGCATGAGTTTGGGTTTTGTTGCTGTTGTTTCGTAATTCCACAGTGTGAACTTTGTAGATGACAGTGTCCTATCCTCCTGTCAAAGACACACTTATTGAATGGGCCATGATCGCCTTGCTGCTGGCCCCATCCTTCTATCGAGGCTTAGCGGAGCCCACTTTTCTCTCTCTCTAGCCAGTGAGTGTCACGTGGTAGCTGTGTACATGTCTGTGTGGTTTAGGTGTTTTGTTGGGTACAGAGGCACATAGACTCTGGATCATTAGCCATGAAGCCACATGCCCCAGAAGGCTGAGCCACTTCTATCTGGGCTCTGAGTGGCAGTCTGATGTCGTGGATGCCGAGTACCCGTGCCATTAGAACATGGATCCAGTAAACTTCATGGGAACTCCTGCCCCAAGTGGCCCTGATTGTTCAGACCTCAGCTTCCCCATTTGCCTGTGAAGTGGGCCATCATGTTGCCAGGTTCATAGGGATGCCTGGAGAACTTGGTGAGAGCACACACTGAAAGTGCAGGGCCCACAGTTTGGAGATGGCAGGATTCTCAGCATGGAGAGGAATACTTCCTTTCATTAATAAAACACATTAATAGCTAATCATCTTGAAAGCTTTAAACACAGAAACCACATAAAATCACAGAAGCATGCCAGCCGCACGAGGCCTAGTGTACCAGCGTTATCAAGGCGCCTGTGTTTGTCTGTATTTGCTGCAGCTTGGCTCTGAGAGACCAAAGTCATGCTGCCGAGGAAGGGAGAAAGGACCTTGTTCAGTCCTTCAGCTCTTGCGCCTTCCCCAGGGCCCTGCAGCCTCGGGTTGTCCAAGTGGCCGTTTCCAGGCATGGTTTTACTGCCTTCATTGTCGGATGATGAACCTTCATGAGTGGACGCCAATCTCTGCCTTCATTTATATACATATGGTCCATTCTCGATCTGCGTTGTTTGGTGTTTGGAGACAGGGTCCCACTCTGTAGCCCAGGCTGGCTTCGAAGTCACAGCCTCAGCCTCTGGAGCTCTGGGATTTCATTTCACTTGTACCTTCCTTCTCCTTGCATCTCAGGATCTGCAGAAAGTGGTGCACAGTGTAGGCGGCTAGCCTTTTTGCCCTCTGGTTACAGGACCTGCTCTCTTCCTGCTTTGTGTGGAAATGTCTTGTTTGCCTCGGTTCTCTCTGGCTGGAATACTGTGTCCGGTTTCCTTGGCCGCGTCTGTGAAGATCTCCTAAGGAATGGGTGGTTAAGGGTGCCCATCAGCGGCCTGTTGGGGTGTCATCACATTCCAGCTAAGGGCATTCCTGACTCTCCTGGCCCTAGGGGATCCATTTACCACATCCATCTAATCGCTTGTCCAAGAAGACTCCAATTTCTCTTATCCATTTAGAGAGAGGATTTTAGAGAGAGTGCGCCCCCCCCCCCCAGCTTGCAGAATAAAAGCTTGTTCCCACAAATGTTTGCCAGGCCCTCCAGCGTTTTTAATTGGCCAATACATTTTGTTAATTAAAAACCAAAAAATTGGCCTGACCTTCCCTGAGGGCCTGAATATCCAGAAGGGTAGAGTCTGGCTGATGGACTGCAGGGTCTGCCTGGAGTCAGTGGTGGCACAGGGCCCGCTGTTGCCACCTCCTGTGGAGCCACATTGCCTTGCACGTGTGCTGGGATGTGATTATAGCCTTCTGTACCCATAAACACATAACATAAATGTTCTCAGCATTCACCTCTTCAAACTGTGGCCCAGAAAGCCTGGGCTAGGATGGCCATGGGCCAAGCTTTAGGTGAGCATGCCGACCCAAGCATTAACCCTAAGGGGCTCATACTGGACAGGGCCAGCAAGGCTCCATGGTCATGCCCTGTCAGTCACTGGTCATTTCCACTATAGGGCTGCCCTCCCCCTGTCAATCATAGATTCCCAGCCAGGATCCACAGGCTAGAGCGCCATTGGTGCTCTGCCTTTCCTAGGTACTCCCTGCTCCCTCTGTGTCAGGAGATCACATACCCCTAAGGCCACCTTCCTGCCCTTCACTGGCAATGAGGGGTCTGGGTTCTTCCCTGGGTTTCCTACGTTTCCTTCATCGGGCACTGCCTGTAGACCTTGGGAGGGTGCCCTCAGCACTCCTGGGCAGTTGAGGCTCCCAGAGCTCCTGGCGCTCCTGGGAATGTTGCCTATGGAAGAGGAGGGAGACACCCCAGGGCTTCCTGCTGCTGGAGACTGTGCTCTCAGAAGCTGAGAACCCCTACAGTGCCGTGTAGGGGGAAAGCTGGAGGCTCCTCCCAGGCAGCCATGGTGGACAACTGCCCATCCCTGGTGGCCTGGCCACGTGGGTCATTTGGGAATTTTCCCAACTTGGGTCTGTGTCACCCAGCAGCCCGAGCTTCCCGTTGGTGTAAACTGCAGTTTAATGAATGACTGCACACAAACAGCCACCCTCACCCTGAGCGTTATTTTTAACCCGGGTCTGCTTTCCCATTTTCTTGCAAACCTTGCCTGTATGAGGAACAAGCCATGTATCTCCAGCAGGCGTCTGTACCCTCTGACAGTGGTCATTCAGCATCCCTGGAGCCTCCTCCCGGTGTCATCAGCCACTGTGGACCCTAGGAGCTTCTTAGGGTGCTGGGGCTTCTTTCCCAGATCACCCTGATAACCCTGCTGGTAGCCAAGTTTTGAACTCTTTTCCATGCTCAGTGGAAGTAGATTGGTGTCAAGGCACCAGGTACTCGGCTCCTGGTGACCTTAAGGTGCACATGAGGAGTAGTCCTCTTCCTGCCAACTGTGGTGGCACACGCCTTTGATCCCAGCACTCGGGATGCAGAGAGGGGCAAGGAGATCTTCGTGAGTTCCAGGCCATCCAAGGCTAGCTACATAATAAGAAAATAAAAGCAATTAAAGAAATAACCCACTTCCTGTGACTAGAGTCATTTTGTAGGCCCTTTTGGCTTTTTTTTAAATGATTTACTTTTTAAAAAGTGTTTTGAGATAGGGTCCCTGGTAGCCCAGGTTGGCCTCAAACTTGCTATATAGCTGAAGATAACTCTCAACTGCTGATCTCCTGTTCCCACCTCCTGGGTGCTGGGATTACAGGCATGCACCAGCTCACTTGTTTAGGAGGTAAACACTGCCAACAGCCACATCTCCAGCCCTGTAGGCTTTTAGTCACTAATCTCTGCTCGCACTTAAAATAACTCTAATCAGTAGACGCTGTTGTCATCTCCTTTTACAGATGGGGACACTGAGGCTCAGAGGTGACAAGAGCTTCCCCAGGTCACCACCCTATACAAAGCTGGGGTTGGAACTGGCGCCGTGTAGCATCTCCCATACAGTGGTACACTAGACTCTAGAGAGGTACCACAGTGTTCTACAGTTGTTCCAATGCCACAGCTCCAGACTCCTTGCACTTCCTATGGGAGGGGCTAAGTCCACTGTTGCCTGGGCAACAGATAAGTGGTGGTGTTAGAAATGTGAACAAGCCTTGAGAGCTTGGGAGGTTCTAGCAGAGGAGCCTTGGACCAAGACCCAGCCTTCTCTGCTCAGTGAAGGTTGTCCTCTTGGACTGAGCACAGCGGCTTCCTGAGGGACACACATGGAACCACGAGGGAGGAAAGGAAAACCTGTCTAGCCATGGTATTGAGATGGGATTGCCCTCGGGACCTGTCTGGGGTGAGGAAGCCATGGAGGAACATGGCTGAACAGTATGTGGCTAACCTAGGAAGACCACATGTTGCCACTGAGTCCTGCTCACAAAGGGATGGTTCAAGGCAGCCCGACCACTCAGGACTCACTATCTAGCCCAAGTTAGCTTCAAATGCAGGATCCTCCTGCCTCAACTTTCCAAGTTCAAGTAAGTGCCCTTGCACTTGGCTAGCATCTTGTGTGCCTCATGGCTAATGAAATCACATCCAGGAGCCCGGCGCCCAGCTGTGCTGTGTCTGTCTATACTGTAGCCACTGAATGCTTACTATCTTCTTTTGGTTTGTAATTTTTGAGGTGGTTTTATCATTTTTTTTTCTAACCATGTAGTCCAGACTAGCCCCAAACACTCCTAGGTTAGCTCATCAGCCACGGGCTTTGCCAGGACCACTGTCTCTAACAGATGAGAGGGAGGAGTGGGTTGGAGGCATGGGAGCCAGCCCCCTTTCCTTGATGGCGTCCAGAGACCAGAAGAGCATCAAGGGCAGATCTCATGCTTCCCTGACCGGGCTGGGTGAGGCCACCCAAGCTGCCAGTGTCATCAGGAAATGCAGGTGACAGGGACACATTCAGTCTGGCCGGGAGTAAAGAGGGACTTCGGGGGCTGGTTCTGAGAGCTCTGAGTGCGAGCCTTTCCCTAGGAGTGGGCAGGGGCTGGGAGCTGACCAGGCCAGGGGCCTCACCCTGCATGTGGGGCCTGGGAGAGAACAGTCTGCGTCCTGCCTGCTAGGAACTCAGCCATCCCAGTGCACCACGCTGCCCTGAGAACCACCCGACTCCTAGACATGGGATGGCCCCTGCAGCACCAACAACAATTCTCTGAGGCGACTTGATTTCCCTCTGGGTTATGCCAGGCGGGTGCGCAGCAGTGGATCAAAGAGGAGCAGGAGATCTGGCTTAGTGCCCTCACCTCCAGCCCCTCTTTTCTCTGTGGGGAGCCCCTGAGATGGGACAGGCTGTACAGCTGGATTTGAGTGCAGCAGTGGGTCACCTAATGCAGCAGTGACTTTATCTGGAAGCAGAGACTTCTAATGCCACACAATGAGGGTGGGGAGTGTCCGCTCCTTTCAGCCAGGGTTCCCCCACCTAGTTATGTCCTCATCCTGGGCCACCACCACAGAGGACCAGACACTGGATATCAAGACAGTAGAAATGCCTTTTTGTGTGGTCTTTCCTCGGGGTGGGAATAAAGGCAGGCTGCCTCTGTGGACCATCAGGGAGGGACCATCCTAATTCCTTAGCTTCTGGATACCTGGGGTCACTAAGCTGCAGCCACAACCCTCTAGTCCCTTCTGCATCTTCACGTCACTCTCTCTGTATCTGTGTCTCTGTTCTGTCACCAACAGGTCCCCAGTTCTAGGAACCTCTTCACTAGTTATCTCTACAGATACCCTATTCCCAAAGACACCATACTCTGGATTAGGACTTAGATATATGTCTTGGAGGGACAAAGACCACTTTCTATACCCTTAGGCAGTGGTCAAGAGCTCCTGAGACTCTGAGGGAGATGAACTAAGAGGTAGCATTGCAGACCCAGCTGATGGAATCGGTGGAGGAAGGGGCTGGGCCCTGGGACAGAGCGTTGCTACACTAGCAACACCACTCAGCGGCAATCAGTCCTGGGCTGGGGACTGGGGTGGGATAGTGTGTGGTCTTATTTACTGATACGAGCAATGAAGACAGGGGCAAGACCTAGGCTGCCCAGGCAGTGGGCAAGGAGCTGGGAAGGAGGGTTAGTGTAACTGATCGGGAGATGCCCCCAAGGGGAGAGGCTGCCTGAGGGATTTTGTGTTTTGTGGTAATGGGCACAGGCATTGATTGAGCCTCAGCATTCCACACTGTCTTGTCCCTGAGGGAGACCTGAACAGGTCCATACTCCTATGTTAAGTGGCCAGCCTGGCCATGCTGGATGTGCTCCTGGGCCCCTCCTAAGCTCTGAGCCTCTGCCCCAGAGGAACAACCTGGGAGGAGGGAACAGCAGCCATTGCATCAGCGTACTTCCTTGGGAATGGAAAAACAGTCTTCCAAAAGCCCTCATCCAAACAAGGAAAATCAAACTGCACTGTCTGCTCCCTGGGGACCCGGACTCTACCCCTGAGACCAGGTCTTCACTGGCTTTCTGTGGAGGAAGCTGCCTCAATGGCTGCTCACAGCCACACAGCTCCCCTGCCCTGACCACACAGCAGAGGAAACAGAAGCAGATGGCTGAGGCGTTTGGCACCTCTGATGTGATGCACATACACATGCTTGTGTGCCTATTTGCCTCTGTGTGTGTGTGTACAGTAAAAGGGTCATGAGTGGTGAGGGTGGGCGAGAGGAAGCAGGAAGCAAGGAACTTGTGCTACCATACAGAGCTCATCAGTAACGACCACAGCTGGCCCTTAGACTCCAGTTGCCTAGCACCAGAGTGAGGTTGTGGCCACCTGTAAACAGTCCTTGGGAGATAGATTGTTTGATTAAGAGGCAGATAGACAAGGCACAGGAGGCTCTCCTTCTTGGAATATACCTGTGTGCTGAGACAGGGCCTCCAGAACCTTAGGCAGCCCACAACTTTACCAATTTATGTTTATACCATGGGCATCTTGGCAGCACCTGTTTCTCGTGACCCCAGAACCAAATGAGAGCACAGGAGCCTAGACTAGCCATTCACCTTTAATGGAAGAGTCCCATGCTGCTGTGGCTGCAGCTGCTTCTGCTCTGGCTGTTTGTGGCTGTCGTGGCTGCTGTGACTGCCGTGGCTGCTGTGGCTGTCGTTGCTGCTGTGGCTGCCGTGGCTGTTTGTGGCTGTTGTGGCTGCTGTGGCTGTCGTTGCTGCTGTGGCTGCCGTGGCTGCATGGCTGCCGTGGCTGTTTGTGGCTGCCGTGGCTGCTGTGGCTGCTTGCTACTTATTCCCTGGGCTGACCCCAAGCTCTGAACGGCCGTTGTCTGAGGAACTGTGGAGGTCGGAGTAGTGCTGTGGTGGTATCATGTCAGGGTAGACATGGAAAGAGGGACCTTGGGCATGGCTGCCCCAGAATCCTGACTCTGCTACATTTAGGTCACAGGGCATGGCCCAGCCTGATCTGAGTGAGGTGAGCTTGGCATAATCGTGGAAGATAAATGGGGAGCTTGGCAGTGGGAACCTAGGCTGCGTCTCCCCAACACCCCTGGCCTTGAGCTTTTTTGATCCTGCTCTGCCTCAACCCTGGTACGTCTCCCTCCTTACAGGACTCCGTGCTGTCTCCACAAAGGTATTTTTTTCTAGACTTAGCCCCCAGTTGGCCTCCTTTCAGCCAGAGCTCCCTCCCAAGGGTGATGAGCTGACCCCTCACCTCCAAGGACTCCATCAGGCCCCGTGCCCCAGAAGTTCCTTGTAGGGTGTAGGGTAATATTGCCCCATATATGCCCAAACCCTCGTCCCAGGTGTCTGAAGGTGGTCTTACTTGACGTGGGGTCTTTGCATGTGTGAATGAGGGTCTTAGTGGAGATCAGCTGGATTTGGGGGAGAATGGAGAACCAATGAGCCCTCAAAAGAAGAAGCACATAAATTCTCGGAAGATGCACTAGACGCTTGGAGATGCCCAGGGTGCCCAGAAGGTGCAACCACAGTCAGGTCCCTCTCCTGGAGACCTTGAGGGGACTCAGCTGATACCTTGATTTTGGATTTGGGGCCTCCAGACCCATGATCAAATAAACCTTTAAGTCATTGTCTGTGGTCCTTTGTCAAAGCTGCCCCACAGAGAAACGCACTCCCTCTTGGGGAAGCTGGTGTCAAGGCCAAGGAAGGCCCTGCCCCCATCAACTAGGTTTTCCATCAGAAGGAAGCTGAGGGCCTGGGTGTTGTGTGCCTAGAAGGCTTCACTTCCTAAGGAACCGTCCCCAAAGACAGGGATAGTGGGCTGTAGCATCAGACTCAGAGGCATGTGTCCCTAAAACTCCTGGGGGTGGGAAGGGTTGCGTGTGATGTGACCAGAGACCCATTATGGTCTCTACATCACAGCCTGCAAGCATCTCTCTCTTCTCACCTGTCGCCTGCTGCTCACGGGGCCTGTGGCTGTGCTTCTGGTTTAGAACTTGTCATTTCAGAGTGTGACCAAAATGTCAGCATACAGATCCAAATTTAGGCCTGGGAATGTTAAGGACGAGCCATGCCTTCTTGCTTCTCCTCTGGCACTATTTCTTGGCCCTGATAGCTCTGGGGACTTAGGACCACTGCGGGGGTGGGGTGTCTCTGGACCCCTCTATGTCTCAGGTGCTAGTAAACTGGCCAAGCAACTAGCCAGTCATGGCAGATGACTGGGAGTCTCTTGTGGCTCACTATTCAAGTGGTCTGTCTTTCTGCCCCTCCAGGACTCTGCTAAAGAGTGGAAGAGTCAGGCCAAGGTCCCTGGGATGTTTAATGGAATGACCAATGGTGTGTCCTTAGGGGAGCAGGGAGTAATCTTTACCCTGATCCATCTGAGTAACCGGGAGCAGAGCTTCTTCAGCGGGGACTGACTTGGGACTTCTGATGGTTCTGACAAGAAGAGGAGAGGGCTAGACTGGGCTAGGAAGATGGAGGAAGAACAGCTGTACAGTGGTCCCTGGAACCCCTGCCAGGAAGCATGCTGAGCCCTCCATAGAGATAGTCCAGAGTGGACAGGCAGGCCCTACGGTCAGTTCCTTCTTCCACCTGAAAACCCATGCACCCACCTGTGGGCCTTTGGAGCTGGGGAGTGGGTTCAGAGGCCTGCGACTCGAGAAACCAGAACCAAGACCTACAGGCTGGTCACCCCTCACACAAACACTATGCCTGTCTTGGGGTGTGGTGGAGAATGGCACCTGGCAATGCTGGGCCCCACCCACCTGTCAGAAGGGCCTGCAGCTTTCTCTGGAGCTTTCACCTGACTGACGGAACCAGTTTCCCCACAAAGCACAGGGAGGGGCCAGCTGAGGTTGTAACCCGCAGCATAGGGTATGGGGCCCAGGGCTGCCACAGCTGCTTATCCACGAGGGTCCTGCACCTACCCGTTACCTCTCGCTTGCCTGGGTTCCAGCAGCAGCCCAGTCAGGCTGCCAGTCAGTTTCTGAAGTGATTAGAAGAGGCTAAGGGCTGAGGCCGCGGCCGTGGGAGACCCTGCCCTCAGGTGAGTACAGGAGGTTGGGCTGGCAGAGCAGGGAGGCTCCGGCTCCGGCTCCGGCACCAGCCCTGAATCAAACTGTAGGACTCAGTTGACTTCTTTTTTCCTGTATCTCAGTTTCCCTATATGAAAACTGGAAAGGAACTAACCAACAGGCGTGAAGCCTGAGGGAGGATTGTGGGTGGGGTCCCGAGCATCGAGTAGAGAGGGGGCCCTGAGTTTTTGGTGGTAGCAGAACAGAGCAAGGAGGGAGGTGGACCCCAGGTGTCTGCACCCAAAGCTCTTCTTCTTTTGGGTTATCTTGGTCTGGTTGGTGGTCCCCACAGACGCTGGCAGTCATCTAGAGGGGGTGTGTGATTCAGTGTTTGCTTGTGCCTCAGTTACCACATCTGTCAAATGGAGAGAAGGCAGGAGAGAGTGCTAGAAGCCTCTGGACCCTTTCCCCCTTTCTTCTTTTTCCCTATTTTACATGTGTTGGACATGTGTGCATGTATGTTTTTTGTATATGTGGGTACATGTGAATGTGTGTACATGTGTGCAGTTACTGAGGTTGATGGCAGGAATCACCCTTGATCACTCCTCCACCTGTTTTTTTTTTTTTAAGGAAGATCTCAATCAAACCCAGAGCTGGTGGGTTTGGCTAATCTTCCTTGAGCCAGCTTGCCCTGGGAATCCCCTGTCTCTGCCTTCTGAAGCTGGAATTACAGATGGGATACCAAACACCCATCAGGCTTTTACGTGTGTTTCTGAGGACCAAAATTCTAGTTCTCATGCTTGCACAGTAAATACTTTAATTCCTGAGCCATCTCTAAATCTCCAGGGCCTTTATTACTGCAAGCACCAGAATCCTTCTGGGCAATGGGAGGTAGAGAAGGGGAGGGGCCTGCTGCCTGCCTGGCATCTGCCATACTCAGCAAGCAGGGGCAGGAGCGCAGGGGTGGCTCCCGAAAGAGTTGTTGATGAGACTGAACTTGCCAAACCTAGGTATCAGTGGCAGCTTTGCCCTGTGGGCATTTTGCATTTCACAGTGTAACCCTCCCCCTGACAACCCAAGCTGCATGAAGCTCCCAGGTCCTCTGTCCACTCCAGGCCTTTCTGAAAGCCTCTCATGGGGTGGACAACAGAGGGGGCTGTGTGACTCGGCCCATGGAATAGGGCAGAAGGACATGTGGGGTCTGAAGCATTGCATGGGAAGCCAGAACTCTGACCACGCCAGGTGAGAGAGAGCCCAGGTGAGCAGGAGCCTCTCAGGGAGAGCTGCTCCAGCTTGGCAGAGGGCATGTGAGCTCATGGGGTCAGGGGGCTCAGTTTACCCCTCCAGCAAGTGAGGAACTTGTTGCTCATTACATCTGGGGGAGGGGCTCCTCACTCCCCAGTCTAGAAGCTTATTTCCTAAAGAGGAGGATGTCTAGGGAGAGGACAGTTTGATAGAAAATTGGACCAGGCTAACGTGAAGCACCTGTGACCAGGTGAACACAAAGCGGGGAGCTGCTGCATGGTGGAGCCCTAGAGGGGTGCTTTTGGGAGTTCCCCTCAAACCTTTGGAATAGTGGGTTCTTGGTTTTAAGTTCCACTGCAGCCCAGATGCACAACTATGCAAATCTTTCCTCAACCCTCTCAAGGTGGGATGCCTCTTGGCACCAGAGGGCAAGGGAGGATGGGAGGTAATTTGGGGCTATTCTGTAGTATATGTTATAAGCCTCCCCAAGCTGATCTAGAGCTAGGACTGGGTCAAGACTAGACCTTAGTTACCATGTGGTATCACCGGCCCTGTCCCCTGAGTACCACTAGGACCTGAGTGGGCACGTCTGATGTGGGTGTTGTTCAGTGTTTGACATTGGACTAGACTCCTCACAACACTTCCAGGGTCCCACACCTGTGATCCTTGACACTCAGCAGATAGAGATGAAGAAAGTATGGGGTGTCTGTCTCCAGTGGTCACTTGATCTAGGGCCTCCTGACAGTTTTCACATTCTAAGGTCAGTACACTTTGGGGACCTGCCACAGGATCCCTGCGGCCATGCTTGGCAGTGTGGAGAGACCCTCACCCCACCTTGCTCCCTAGTATTGGGCCAGTCTGATTTTGTTACACCCCACAGGTGGTAGCTTCTAGATGTGTGGGGTAGCCGGGCACCCACAGATCACATGGTAGGACTGGTATGGGGACAGCAGGCAGCAGAGGTCCCTCTGGCAATTTCTTTGGTCTCAGACACCAGGCTCATACAGTTAGCCAGATCACCTACCATCTTAGAGATACTGGCATGCTGGGTCCTTAGTATCCTTCTTTCTGATTGAGGGGCAGAAGCCATGTCCAGAGTCCAAGCAGGCCCACCAAATCCAGGAAGCATGAGCTTCCCCAAGACAGGAGTCCCCAGTGGGGGTGGGGTGAGCAGTGGATGGGGGTGGGGCAAGCAGTGGGAGAGGAGGAGCTGGGGTGTCTGGGCAGTGTATAGGTCTCTCAGAGCCAGCCCTGGCAGTTGCTACCCTTTGGGCCTCGGGTTCATGGTGCTACTAGGGAGGAAGCAAGAGATACTGTGGCCACCTTGTCTCCTCCAGTCTTCTTGTGGTCCATCCAGGTCGTACAGCCTACATGGGGAAAGTGAGTGGCTAGACCAGGTCAGCAAACAATTCCTGTCAGCACTCACCCAGCTTTCCTGCTGGGTGACCTAGTGGCAGCTGTCTGTCGCTCCATCGGTCGCCACCCAGGGTAGATAGTGACCTACAGCACCATCCCACTGGGGATGGCATGCTGGGCACTAGAGCTAAACTTAGGGGCGTCTCTGTAACACCAACCCCCTCCGAGAGCCCCTCAGATATGCCCACTTGGTACAGGGCTGACCGTGACTCTGCAGTGGAATTTTTCACAAAAGTCTGTCTGTCTGTCCCTGCGAAGCCTGGTCCATCCCTCTCCCTGGCTGCACTATCCCATGTTTTTCCTCTCATCTCTTGTCCTCCATAGTCACCCATGCCAGCTTGTATGACCACTAAGAGCATCGTCTATTGCAGTTTGTGTCCAAAATCAAAGCCGTCTCAGTTGGATGGGACAGCAGGGACTGGACGGGACATGGTGGGGACAGACCTTTTAAGTGGTAGCTGCAGTCATTCTGTAGAGTCTGTCAATTCTTCAGTGAGCATGCAGAGAGCTGAGCTTGTAGGCCGAAGTCCTTCACCGCTGAGCTGGTTTCAAGGGTTGACCCCCGCAATAGCCTTTAATGAGACTCAGTTCAGACAGAACCATCAGCACATACATAGAGATGGAGGTTTCCACCCATGATAGAGAGCCCCAGCATCTGGAGCCTCACCTCTCCCCAGGGACCCTGGCCTGCCTCCCTCCAGCAGCTCCCTAAGGACTGTAGGTAAGGAAGCTACCCAAAGACCACAGTGCTAGCCATGGGAGATCACCTGGCTGCTGCGGGTACCTTGAGGCCCCACTCAGAGAAAGACTCTACACATAGCTGGAAAATGAATGTGGCCAGCTGCGCAGCCCTGGTTCTTCTCGTGGTCCCCAGGCCTCTGCAAGATGACAGAAAGGACTTAGGCCCGAATGCCCCATCCACTTGAGTGTGCAGGTGGACGAAGGGGGTCTGGGAATGGGAGACTTCACTGATTCCTCTGAGGTTCAGGCGAGCCTGGGCCCAGATCACAGTTCCACGCCTCCTCCTGTGTGGCCCTGACCTTTCTCCACAAAGAATCCATTGTTTGGGCTGAAGGTGGGCGTCTGTCAGCAGTGGAGGGAGTGGTACTTTGGAGGCCAGATCCCTGCTTGGAAGGCAGCCGGAGGTCAGTGAGCTGGCTCTTTTTTGGCAGGGTGACCCAGCTGGGAGGGATGTCCTCATTGGGGATTGAGGGTCTCAGAGGGAGGGGTATTCTCTTTAAGTGGATGGCATAGGTGGTGGTGTCCCCATGGTAGGAGGTGTCCCAGCTGGCAGGGATCCTTGCCCACTTTCCAGACCCTTGTCCACAGGGACATGGCACTGATGGAACAGGGAAGCAGCATCACCCCTGATGCCATGGCAGGCTGCTATGCTCTAGATGGGAAACTGAATTTGAGGAGCCTGTCTGGGTCCATGTGGAGGGCAGGGCCAAGGTAAGAGTTGCAGTTGCCTCCTCCCCCTGCTCTTGCTTTGCCACCTTCCTGACCCTCAGCTGGGCAGGAGAGAGCAGAAGCCCTGAGAAAATGGATAAGGAGGATCCATAGTCACGGGAAGATAGCCACACAGTGACTCTTAGGCATGAGTAGGAGACAAAAGTCAGCTGTCTGAGCCCCTGCTGCTTCCAGGCCCAGACACATGGATATACTTAACTGTGGCCCCACCAGCACAATGGGAGCTATGGCCACCAAGGGCCCCAGAAACCCATGCCCATTAGCCCTGGGTACCCATAGGGAGGAATCCAGAAAGGGTCTGAAACAGGAAGTTGAGCTCTCAGGAGGGTGTGTCTATTCCTGTTCTGGCTGGGCAGCCACTGCTTTGTCCAGAAGAGCTCACAGCCTCAGGGATGGGTAGCCCCCCTGGTAGCACCCTTCAGGAACCTTCCTTGGTGTCAGCAACTTTAGCTTCTCCTGAGCCCAGTTCCCATCCCTGAGCTAAGTCTCTGCAGAAGTACTACATTAGCCGTGTGTGTACCTCACCAAGAAGCACAGCAGGGCTTGAGGAGTCAAATCAGCTAAGGATGAAGCCCCTCACGCAAGTGCAATATGGCAGAGCACAGCTCTCATACGGACTGTAGGAAAACGTGGGTCCCTGAACAGCAGCCTGAGGAAGCGTTCTGTGGAAAAACTAGTTCCCTAAGGAAGGAGAAGAGTCCCACAGAAGGTCCTGTGGAGGCAGAGACACACCTCAGCTACCTGGGTGGAAAGAATAAAGGCCATACACTGACTGGGGTGGATATGGTGGCTCCCCCTTTCTCCTCCTCTCCTAATTGCCCCTCATCTAGCCACACTCAGAGTACAGCCTGTAAGCTCACCCCTATTTTCATATGCTCTGCCAGCAAGCAGGCCCTGCCTAGGCCTCATGGCATCCACACTGTCACTGACTTAACACTCAGCTTTGACTCCCCGTGGATCAGGAGTCCCCCCCCCCCCATTTCTCCCATACTCGCATCACACCTCAGAGTCACGTGTCTAGGCTCTGAAGCCACATTCAAAATGCCCCTTCCTGAAGGTTGTATGTCCCTACCTTCTGTGGGCTCTAACTACAGACAGAGCAAAGAGGTTACCTTGATGGCCAGGCCGAGTGGCCGTGTGAGAATTGCCAGATCAGGACCATTCTGCCAGAACCAGCAGGAGGAAGATAGGTGGCATCCATGCTTCACCTGCAGCCTTTGTAGCCTAAGGAGTAGGTCTGGCTGACACAGAACAGGAATGGCATCTGCTGTAGTCACAGGGTCTACCCCAAGCTGCATTAAAGCTTTTGCTCCCAAAGCAGGGGCGCTGGGTGGTGGGTTCCACTCCTGCCTGCCTGATTGGCCTTCCAGGACCACACCTTACTGCATAGTGAGTGGTTATATGTTGTAATAGGAACGGCGGGGCTGTGTCCGCGCCAGCCGGCCGCCCGCACGGCTAGCTTTATACCTGAAATAATTACACGGAAACTCTATTCTTTTAAACACTGCTTGGCCCATTAGTTCCAGCCTCTTATTGGCTAGCTCTTACATATTGATCTAACCCATTTCTAATAATCTGTGTAGCCCACGAGGTGGCTTACCAGGGAAGATCTTAACCTGCGTCTGTGTTGGGTGGGAGAATCATGGCGACTCACTGACTCAGCTTTCTTTCTCCCAGCATTCTGTTCTATTTACTCCACCCACCTAAGGGTTGGCCTATCAAATGGGACTAGGCAGTTTCTTTATTAATTAACCAATGAAAGCAACAGATCAGAAAGAAATCACTCCCACATCATTTCCCCTTTTTCTGTTTAAACAAAAAAGGCTTTCATTTTAACATAGTAAAATTACATATAGCAAAACAGTTATCAAGCAAGAATTAGTTACAATATTTATATCTATTTTATCTTTTATCATAACTAAGGAAAACTATAACTATCCATTCTTCAACTCCATCAAAGACTCTAGAAGGATATAATATCACCTAAGCAAATAAGAAATAAACTACAGAGACATCTCGCTGCCTGGACAGTCACCCAAAGTTCCTCTGTACCGTTGGGGCATTTATCTTCGGCCCATAGTATCCAGCAGACACCTCCACGAAGCAGGAAATTCCAAAGACAGTTCAGTCACTTTCTTCTGTATCCTGCAGAATGTCTCGCAGACTCTTTCATGCATCAGGAACCCCAAAAGACCATCTCACCTTTAGGCAAGTTCAGCAGTCCTCTTTCTGCGGGTTCTTTGTGTCCAGTTTATGCATCAGTCCAGGCAAGAGCAGTTTCTTGCCCGAATGGCTAACCAACTCCATAAGGAGCCTCTTTGATGCCCATCTTCCTTTTGAAGTAGATTGGTGCTGCCAGGAGCAGACTGTCTCATTGTCATGAAAAGCCCTAAGTTATTAAAATATTTTAAATGCCGTGTTCTGCAGTCTTTGAAAGATATGAAGAATGCCTATCTAACTGAAGTATATCTCTATATATCTAGAAAATCTAACTCACATGACTACAAGTTTTACTATTATCAATGATTATCCATTAACAACCTATATTTCCTAATTATACATTACATTTTAAAAATGAACTACACACTCACAATACCTTAATCAAGATCAGAAATACATATACATATAACAAAATTGACCTTAAAATCCATACCAATGCAAATTATTCATATCTACATCATATCCCCCTTTAAATGTAAAAGAACGTTTATAAACAATATTTGGGAATATGGGCGCAGTTATTTCTCTCAGTGGTTATAGCCTTCACTCTGGAGGTAACTGGCTTAGGCTATACCATGGGGAGTCCTAGCTCCCCAGCCTGCCCTTGACCTGTTGGATTGCCTTGGGTTCCTGTCTTACAAAAACTTCTCTTCTGAGGCCTGGGCCAGAATTGGGTGTTGCTGGTCATGGCCTCTGCCTCATGGCGTGGACTTCTGTGTTATCCTACCTCAGTGGGTCAGGGTCTCTGGGCTAGGTCCCCCCTGGGTAGAAATGGCACCACCCTAGACTTCCACCCCACGAACCCGAGCAGGTCCTGGTGTGTTGTATGCTTGCCTTGGGTTTTCTCCTCAGGTCGTGCACTTGGACTTGAGGATCATGAGAGCAGGGGGGTGACACAACTAAACAGAAATGGCATCCTCCGCAGCAGGGAGGGGCCCTGGAAACTGCTGGCAAGGACCAGCTGTGTTCAGATGGCACTGAGTAACGGTGAGGTCTGAGGTGGCCTTGCTGACTCTGGTTAGAGAAAATAGTTGGGGTAAGCACATTTTTGGCTTCTGGTGGCCTTGGGTAAGCAGAATTTGGGATCCAGAGAATCTGGCTGGATCTTGGTTCCTAGCGTCAAAGTCCAGGAGACTTCCCAGAAGGCTCATGGGCCAGAGGTGGGCAGCATAGCCCTCCTGAGTCAGCATTCCATTTCCTCATCCATGCTTCTTTCTAGTCCCACTCCTCCCTTGGAGCTCCCATGGGTGGGCATACATAGGGGCTGGGCTCCCAGGACCTGACAACCTAGAGCTTCTATTGGGAGGAGACCATTGGCCCAGGGCTGACTGACAGCTCCCTGCTTGACCCTCTGTATGTAGGATGGTCCCCGCCTCCTACCCCATTCCTTAGCCATTCCAAGCACTCTACAAATACTGCCCCTTATACCTAGCCACTAGCTAGAAACAGTGACTGTGGTGGTTACTGTGGATAGCAGCCCTTGCCTTGGTCACCTCTCTGAAGCTCTTCCCTGAGCTGGAGACTGGGTGCGCCCAGTGTAGGAGACACACTGTTCAGGGAGCGCAGCTTTACTCCACAGTGTCTGTGGGCATCATCTATAGCCCCACATTCCTAGGTCCCTGTCCAGGACCTGCCTCACTTGTTGCTTTTCCTGGGTGGTGGGATCACGTGGTGGGCAAGACATAGCCAGACAGAGTACACATGTGTGCTTATGCATATGTGTGTCCACCTCAGGTGCAGTTCCTCAGAGCGACAGGAACTCTCACTAGTTTAGAGCCTTCCAGATCTGGCCAGCCAGCCCCAGGGATCCACGTGCCTCTGCCTCCCCAGCACTGGGATTACAGGTTCTGAGGATTGAGCTCGGGGTCCCCCTGCTTGTCTAGCACATGTTTTATGAAATGAGCCATCTCTCTTGCCCAAGAGTTTTAACAAAGTAAAGAACTGCCAGGGATTGTGTCTAGGAGCCTCCAGTGCTATGCAGAGAATGCACACAGTGCAGCCAAAGAGTGGTCACCCAGAGGACACTCTTCCTGAGTGGAATGTGACAAAACCCAGCCTGCACAATAGGGGTGGGGATATGGAGAGAGCAGAGCAGAGCCGATCCATACGGAGGTCGTTCAGCAGGCTCGGGCTCAGCGTTTGTCGGGACTGTGAAGAGGCCGGAGTCCAGTAGGTGAAAGGAGTGGAGAACGAGGGCCAGCGGCACAAGGTGGGCAGAGCTCAGGACTACGAGACTGGCTGGCCTGTGAGATGTACCCCCCCACACACACCTAGTGTGTGACAGTGTCCTCCAGATGCAGGCCTCTAATGGTCAGGGCACAAAGGACAGGGAGGGGAGTAGGGGCCTCAGGATAGCTCTGCAGAGCTGAAGCCTCCTGCTGAGTGAGCAGATTGAAGGAAGCTGCTGGGTCACCACTGGCCTGTAGGTGTCAGCTATAGAGCCCATGGCTCTGGGTGTACGCCTGAATTGTACTGGGGCTGCGGGGGCGGGGTTTCTGTTCATGTTGGCTGGGTAGTCACTGCCCCTCCCAACTCGTGTGTCTGAGTGTAGGGGAAATGAGAAGAAAGTGGGAACCAGTTTGGTCAGCTGACTGATTGGAAATATTTGGGAAGGGAAGATGAGAGAATGGATGGGTGGATGGATGGATGGATGATGGATGGACAATGGATGGATGGATGGACGGATGGATGGACAATGGATGGATGGATGGATGCTGGATGGACGGATGGATGGATGAAGAATGGATGGGCGAGTAGGTGGATGATGCATGGATACACTGATAAATGGATGACTGACACATGGATACCTGGATAGGGAGGTGAGTAGTGGATGGTTGGAAGGAAGGAGGGAGGACAGACAGATGTGTAAATGAATGATTAGGTAGATGGAGAGAGGTGAGGAAGACAAGATAGGGAACATGAGGTGTGCATGGGGTACACTTTTCGATGAGTCCCTCTAGTTACTTACACACACCCTCCCCTAACACACTTACCGCAGATGGCCTGATGGGATACCTGAGAGTAAACTGTAAACCCTGCCCCAAGCCTGTGTCACTCAATCCCTAAAGAAAGTGAAGCTCCAGGTGTGGCAAACCAACTCTGTCAACACCCTTTGTTTTGCTGCCAGAGATAGCCCTCTTGCCCCTGCAGGTCCCTAAGGGTCCAGCTTGCCCTGATTGCTCTGGGCCTGGCACAAGCCAGGGAATCTCAGCTGAATTAAGAAGTAGACAGGGGCCACAGACAGGCTTTGGACTGTGGATAGAAACCCCTGGAACCATTGACACCCCAGGTACCCTGTTCATTCCTGGTCCAGCAGGAAAGCTATGTGTATTTGAGATCAGGCCATTGGAAAAAAGGGAGGTAAAGTCGGCTCTTTGGGAAGCTATTGGCCAGCTAAAAAGGCTCAGGCCATGTCCCTAGAAAGCTGGGCAAGGGGGAAAGCTGGTCAATAGACTGAAAACTGGTCAGGCAACTCTGGAGCTGGGCCTTTGTGGTTTTCTCATGTATAAGAGTAGCTGAGACTGGATGGGTTCTGTTCAGTCAACAGGGAAAGGCTTGGGAGGTGGCTGATCACCTTTGCTCAGCTGGCAGGCCTTGTTTCGGGTGAGGCTGTGAGGCCCTGGGCCCTGCTGAAGGCATTGCAGTGGCTGAGAGTGTGGGAGTGGCTGGCTGTCATTCCTCCCCTGTGGCCTCTCCTGTTCCCAGGGCTGTTCCTAGCAGGTGGGTGATGTCATAGGCTGGTATGAACCTGTCAGAGCACACCTGCACCTTCTCAGCTTGTTCAGGACTTCGAGTCCAGGGACCCACACAAGACCAGAGACACTCAGGCAGTGCCATGGATCTCATGTGCCCTAAAATGGAACACGCGGGTGGAGGACACCCCAGTCTCCTTATAGTGCCTCCTACCAACTTAACTCCTGACAGTTTGGGGCAACCTGGTCTGTCCTCTCTTGACTTCTCTGTGGACTCATCGGAGCCCTCCCCCTGACCTTAGGTGAGGTCTGACCACCTGCCCCCCTCTTCTTCTTTTCAGAAGCCTCCCAGTACCCACGCCATGAAGGAAGAGGCCTTTCTCCGGCGCCGCTTCTCGCTGTGTCCACCAGCTTCTACTCCACAGAAGACTGACCCCCGGAAGCTCCCACGGAACCTGGTTCTTGGCTGCGAAAATGAGCTTGGTCCCATCACCCCAGGTCGGTGCAGGCCATGGGCAGCAGAGGTCCCCTGACCCTGCAGTTGTGAGAGCTCAGCTGGTGTCCCACCCCTCCAGGACCTTCATGGCCAGTGAGGGTGGCTCCCACATGAAGGAGACTAAGGATTTCGTGACCAAAGGGTACACAGCATGCTGAAGGACCAAGTTTGCTGACAAGGGACTAACTTAGGGTCGGCAGAGGGCAGTTGTATCAAACAGGGGCTGTGAGGACCGGCACCTGACCCAGCCCTAGCCGGGTGCCTGCAGATCAGTTATTGGGACTCAGTTTACCCATTTATTTATTTGTTTGTTTATTTATTTATTTATTATGTATACAATATTCTCTCTGTGTGTATGCCTGCAGGCCAAAAGAGGGCACCAGACCCCATTACAGATGGTTGTGAGCCACCATGTGATTGCTGGGAATTGAACTCAGGACCTTTGGAAGAGCAGACAATCAATGCTCTTAACCTCTGAGCCATCTCTCCAGCCCCCACCCATTTATAAAATATAGATGACATCAGTACCTATGTCTCACTTCCAAGAGGTCCTGAACCCTGGGAGGGAACAGTTCAGTCTGTGCTACCTCCACGCTACTTGTGGATGAAGTTCTGGGTCCTGGGATGTGGACCCCGCCACAAGGAATGCTCTCGCAGCCTCTGGACCTATGGCTTCCATGCCTGCCCACCCATAGCCGAGTCTGAGCTGAGCCCTCTCTACGCTGTAGGTCACAGCTAGCCTTAACACACCTAGCTCTCCCTTTCAAGAGTCCCCGAAGAGTGGGAAGTGGGATCCCGCTGCTCCTGAGGACTAGCCCTGCCCTCTTCTCTCTTCCACCTCCCAAGGCTGGGTGCAGAGTGAGGAGAAAACAGGTGGAAGGTTGTGACAGGGAAGGAGAGTCATGCCATCAACAGTCTCCGCCACCAGAAGGGGAGACCGAGGCTCAGAGTGAGGAAGGCACTCTGGACGATCACTGGCATACAAGGAAGGTGGATGCCTAGGATATAACCCACAGGCCTCATTCACCTGTGCCACAGGAACGGAGGCGGGGGGGGGGGGGGGGAAGACTGGGTTCCCGTGGGGAGGAGGGAATGAGAGGAGGTAGTGGCAAGCCTTAGTCGGATTCTGGAGATTTGATCTGTGGAAGGACTGACTGGGCAGGGCAGGATTGGGAAGCGCCAGGCTCTCTTCAAGGAATGCAAGAGGTCACAGGAGCAGGGGTGTGGACAGGATATGTATGGCCGCAAAGAGCCAGTGCTAGGATGTCTGGAGTGACGTGGACACCTCTGTGCTCTTGGGTGCTCGGAGCATGATCCCTCCCCATCAGTATGCGCCTTTCCGCATGTGGCCTCTGAGAGTGGACAGCTGCCTCCCCTTCACCAAGGCCTGAGTCAGGGGCTGTATGGACAGAGAGTGGGAGCTCCTGAGGCTCAGTCACATGGGGGGAGTAGTCACCATGCCAGATTGGGATGTTAGATGACCTCATATGGTTACTGCTCTCTGACTGGTGGGTAGAACTACTTCTTTAGGTTACTGTCCTAGCTTTTCTGGAGAGAATGTCTCCATTGCCCAGAGTTCCTGGGAGGTGATCTACAGAACACCCAGCCTCCCAACTGTTCCTTCCCCTTATCGCTGGCCTATGGCTTCAGGAAGAGTTTCACCCCACCACTGACTCATGGCCTCTTATAAACCACAGCACCACCTTCTCCAGGCAGCGGGTGGCAGTAGCTAAATCATACCCATGGCTGGCTTCAGGCCACCCCACCACCATCTCTCTCCTTCAGGCTGCAGAGTACAGGGAAGCAGGGCAGGGTTCCAGGTGCCAAGCCTCCCTCCCACCTCTTCAGCTAATCTGGAGCAAGACTCTGGGACTACCGGAGTCCTGGATTTTGAACCAGTGTGCCTCTGAGCCTGGGCACCATGCTTGCTTGGTGATCCAAGGGCCTCGGTCACACCCCACTAGCCCAGCTGCCCCCTGTTTCCGCCAGCTCCTCCCGTTTCCTTTCTGTGGTTGTGAGGGCCTCGCCAGAGCCTCTGGGACCCTTTGCTGAAGCTCACTCCACCTCTCAGGGCTGCCACACTCTAGTGGCTTCCTGCCCCTCCCAGGCAGCCTCCAGGGCACTCTCTGAGGAGTCCTACCCACTGTCTTCCAGGGAGAGACATGGAGTCCAATGGCCAGTCACCACCCAGAGATGAAGAGCCCCTGACCCCAGGCTCTGCCACGAAGGTGCCACCGGTAAGAGCCTGTCTGTGGGAGGACTGGGAGGCAGGGAGCCTAACTAAAGGGACAGCAAGGCGCTGGCTGAGCCTGCGGTCCCCATACTTAAAAGGAAAAGCCTCAACTCTCAGGCTACACCCTTGCTGCATGGGTTTAGTCTCTGTCTCTCGGTTTATTAGAAGCTGAGCATAGCCCAGGAGACCTGAGAAGAGATGTGTGCCAGACAGAACTATCTGGGGAGTAGGAAGTCCCCATGAAAGGAAGCCCCTCTGTCTAGGGGGAGCCTCCAAGCTACTAGCCTGCTCCATCCCTCCTTCCACGCTCATCTGTGCTGTTCCCTCTGCAGCCACTTCCTGGTGTTTTCCCTTCTCTCGCTGCAGTAAACAGCTCCCGCGGGCACCCGTGTACACATGTGTCTGGGCCACAGCCCTCTGTGAACTTGCCAGGTGCTAAAGTAACTGTAGACTTCTGAAACATTCTTTGTTCCATTTTTGAAGAACTGCTGAACTCCTGTGTGCTTGGTGAGCCCCAGCATGTCCCCGGTCGCCCTCCCTCAGGTCTCCCCAGCCAGCACTGAGGGTTTCTATTCTGTCTCTGACTGTAACCTTCCTGATTGGCGTCTCAGTATGGCTGGGTTTCCGTGTTGACTCAGATCTGCATGGCATCATGTGCATCCTCCTGGGGGATGCTGCTGAGTCTCACCTATCTTCCATTTGGGTTGCTTGTTTTTTCTTAGTGATCTGTAAGCAATATATATATATATATATATATATATATATATATATATATATATATATATATATTCCCAGTCCTTCGCCCTTCTCAGATGTGTGGTTTGTTCCCAATTTTACTCATATGTATGTGTGTGTGCAATGCGAAGTTTGCGTTGGTATATGTGCTATGTGTGCATTCATGTGGAGACTTGAAGTTGATATCAGGTGTCCTTCCTTCTCTATTGCTCTCTACTTACTGAGGCAGGGTCTCTCCCCGAACCCAGAGCTAACCAATTCTGGCTGCTCTTGCTAGCCAGCTTGCCCCGGAATCCGTCTCTCCCTCTCAATTGGTAGGATTACAGGCGGTTACAACATCTGTCCTCCTTTTCGATGGCTTGCTTCTAGGAATCCAAACTCCAGCCTGCATGCTTATGTAGTGTGTGTTTTAGTCATTGAGCCACCACCCCAGAACCCTCAAATTCCACAGTTCTGAGGGGCCTTCCCATTTCCTAGGTGTCCCTGTGTGGCCCGGGCCTCTGATGTGCAGGTACTCCACCCCAGGACCCCAGCTGGCCTTCCCTCTTTCTTTGTGGTTAAACCTGACCTGGTGGAAGGCTGTAAATAGTGGGGTTTTTAGATGTATTTGTTTTTATTTTGTGTGTGGATGTTTTGCCTGCATGCACATGTGTGCATCTGCGTGCCTGGTATCCTAGGAGGCTACCACGTAGATACCAGGAATCGAACCTGGGTCCTCTCGAGGGCTCTTAGCCACTGGGCCATTTCTTTCTGTAAATAGTGTTTTAATTTAAACCATTGGTTGATTTGCCCATCTCTTCCTAGTTCTTGAGAAATGCCAGCTGCTAGTCTCAGCAGGGACTGAGTTAGCTGCCCCACAGGGGCACTCTTGACAGACAGCTAACCACAATTCCTGCAGGGCTGGGACTATCTAAGCCCTGGTCAAGTCAAGGGAGCTTGTCACCAGCAGTGTGGTCAGAGCTGTCCTCCTTCTATGCAGGCCATTTGGGGGCTGAGGAAGAGATGCATCTACCCAACCACACGGAGGAGCAGGCCAGGCTGGGGAGCTTTCTGCAGAGTACCCACAGGGCCTGTCCCTAGAGGCCCGCTACTTGGCCCGTGCTTTGTCATTCACCCTCAGCTCAATGACTGCTTCTAAGCAGAGCCCCTGGGCACTTCCTCTGATTATCCAGAATGTTCTTTGCGACTAAGAGGATGCAACTCTGAAGGGAGACTGCCAGGTTCAATTCCAGCATGGCTCCTTGGTTGCTGCGTGACCAGGGCATGCTTCTGAGACTTGTTATGATACGGTCCCCTTCTCTGCAGGTGACACCATGGGTTGAGCTATTGTGGTCAGTTGGTTTGTCTTTGAGAGAGGGTCCCACTGTGTAGCCCTGACTGGCCTGGAATTCATTATGGAGACCAGGTTGCCCTTCAGCTCACAGTGGTCATCCTTTCTTTGCCTCCCGAGTGCTGGGATTAAAGGCGTGTAACACCACACCCAGCTGAGCTGTTCTGGTTACTATGCATATACAGGCCGGTGAAATGGCTCTGCAGGTAAGGCGCTTGCCACTGTGCCTGATGATCTGAGGTCAATCCCAGGAACCCACACTGTAGGAGAGAACCTACTGCTGCAAGTTGTCTTCCCACCTACCTACCTACACACACACACACACACACACACACACACACACACACACACAAATAATGTTAAAAAAAAATGAGTACAGATGTACCCACCAACACAAAAGCCCACACATCGTACTTCAACCCCTCACCCTTATAGCCTCCATGAACCTGTGGCCTCCAGTCTGTCCCTCAGAGCCAAGTACAGGTTACAGTCCATCACTTCAGGGAGGACAAGGCACCAGGAACCTGGAGCTCTGGTCACCTACACCACAGTCGCCCATACCACAGTCAAGGGCAGAGAGCAGCTGAGCTGACTAATCCCCTGGGCTGGAGCTCAGCTTGGGCTCCCCTTTCCATTCAGCCCAGGGCCAGCCCAGGAGATGGTGCCATCCACATCCAGGCTGGGTCTTCCCACCTCCGTCAACCCAGCTAAGAAAACTACAGCCAACCTGATCTCGAGAGCCCCTCGCTGAGACGCTTCCTAGGTGGTTCTAGATTTTGTCAAGTTGACAATTAAAACCGACTCTCACACCATTATTTTCACATCATGAAATATTCTTTTTTTTTTTTCCCAGACACTTCAGCTTGTTTTGTGCAGGAGAGTGAGTTAGGACAGCCAAAGCCGATAGACATGTTTTGAATTTTGAATAAGTGTGTTTAGTTTTTTTAATTAATTAATTAATTTTGGCTTTTCAAGACAGGGTTTCTCTGTAACCATGGCTGTCCTGGAACTTGCCCTGTAGACCAGGCTGGCCTCGAACTCAGAGATCTGCCTACCTCTGACTCTCGAGTGATGGGATTAAAGGCGTGTGCCACCGCTGCCCAGCTTAAAGTGTGTTAAGTATTTACCAAGACAAAGTACAAGAACACATGTAGGTTTTATCCCATGCTTTTTCAGACCCAGGCCAGCTGGCCTTGGTGAGTTCCCGATAGAACATCCCCATTGTCTCAGTGTGTGGGTGCACCCCTCGCGGTCCTGAGTTCCTTGCTCGTGCTCTCTCTCCTTCTGCTCCTGATTTGGACCTTGAGATTTCAGTCCGGTGCTCCAATGTGGGTCTCTGTCTCTGTTTCCTTTCATCGCCTGAAGAAGGTTAATATTCAGGAGGATGCCTATATGTTTGTCTTTGGGTTCACCTTCTTATTTAGCTTCTCTAGGATCGCGAATTATAGGCTCAATGTCCTTTATTTATGGCTAGAAACCAAATATGAGTGAGTACATCCCATGTTCCTCTTTTTGGGTCTTGCTGAACATAGTGGACAATGAGGACTAGTGAGAACTCAAGAACAATGGCAATGGGTTTTTGATCCTACTGCACGTACTGGCTTTGGGGAAGCCTAGGCAGTTTGGATGCTCACCTTACTAGACCTGGATGGAGGTGGGTGGTCCTTGGACTTCCCACAGGTCAGGGAACCCTGATTGCTCTTTGAGCTGATGAGGGATGGGGACTTGATTGGGAGAGGGGAAGGAGGCAGAAATCTTTAATAAATAAATAAATTTAAAAAAATAAAATAAAATAAATAAAAATGCTGAATGATTTTCACAATAAAAAAAAGAACACATGTAGGTAGCCAACAGAAAGAAGCAGCAGATAGCAAAATATCGCCAAATCGGGCATCTACAGCAGAAGTGACTGGAATAGGCTACTAGAGAGGGTGAACAGAGGGACTTCCAACACCCGGGGCTCACAACATCTGGCAGAAACTGTCTGGGGAAGTTGAGGCTGTCCCCTGGAGTTCTCACCGTGCTTTTCTTTCTGTCGCTGAATTCTGGCTTCTTGCTCCCACTGTGAGCACTGTTACACTGTGGGAAGAACCATGTAACCTTCTCCATTAGAAATGGTCACCTTCCGCTGTTCTCAAGGGCACAGTATTTGAATTCTTTATAGGGCTGCTCTCTTCTCTCTCTGTCAGAGACCAGAGGCCTTGGGGGACACTGCGACAAACATGCATGGGTCTGAAATGGGGTGGGGTGCAGCCTTGTTCCCAGAGGCAGCGTCTCAGTGAGCTCCAGTAGCCTGTGACAGCTTCTGTATTGTGTATCACGTCTGCAGAGCCTAGGGACCCGGCAACAGGTAGCATGTGGGATTCACGGCACAGTTTGCTATCCCCAAACCTGTGACCTTTAGACAAAGTTATGGCTCTGTACCCCAGACCTCAGTTTCTTTATCTGTGAGGCTATGGCTCCTTGCATAGTTACTGCTCTAGGTCCAGGAAGTGAGCTGTGGCCCCAGGCTCAAATGCTTGGCTCCCGTCTGCAGACATTGACCTTCCAGACGTACCTCCCCCAGAGCCAATGGCCATCCCTACCCCATAGTCTCCTAGTTGACCCTGCCCAGAACCGAGGAGTGGTTCTGGGCATCAGGGAAGATAGGGATGTTGTCCTTATGGCTGACACAGCCTAGGAGTTAGTCATCACCTTGGCTAAGCTGCCACTAAAACCCTCTTTGCAAACCCCACCGTGTTTCTTCTCTCATTACTGAGACAAGATGCCCCATGAAGGCTCCTTAAGGGAGGGAGGGTTTATTTGGGCTCAGAGTTCAAGGGCACAATCTGTCGGGTGGGGTGGGAAGGCGTGGCTGCGGGTGCTGAGGCAGTCGGTGTCCTCATGTCTAGTCGGAAGCAGAGATGAATGCTGGTGCCTGGCTCAGTTTCTCATTTCTGTTTATTCTGGGACCTCTGCTTTCTCTGCTCTGGCCCTGGCAGCCCCCAACCATACACTGACACCCCCAGCACCCCGTTCCCTCACTTACAGGCTGAGTACAGACTATGCAATGGATCTGACAAGGAATGTACCTCCCCGACGACCAGGGTCTCCAAGAAGGACGCTCTCAAGGTGGGCCTGGCTCAGGGTGAGGATGGAGGAGACACCCATACCCTCTACATCAGTAGTTCTCAACCTTCCTAACGCTGTGACCCTTTAATGTTAAAGTTCCTCGTGCGGTGACCTCCAACCATAAAATTATTTCATTGCTACCTCATAACTATAATTTTGCCACTGTTATGAATTGTAATATAAATATCTGATATGCAACCCTTCTGGAAGGGGTCACAATGCACAGGCTGAGAGCCACTGCTCTGCATCCTCCTTTTCCGGTGCCCTGCTGGCAGTGGGAGGAGCTGGGGCAGCCCATGCTCTCCGTGACCCACTTCTGTTCTGGTTGCAGGCACAGAAGGAGAACTACCGGCAGGAGAAGAAGCGGGCCACAAAGCAGCTCTTCAGTGCCCTGACCGATCCCAGTGTGGTCATCATGGCTGACAGCCTGAAGGTAGGCAGGTGCCACTCACAGGGGCTCCTGTAGGCCAGGACATCTGTGGCACTTGGGAGACGCATGTGTTTGTCACTACAAAACCCTGAACCACGATAACAAATGACCTGATGCCGAAGCCAGCTCCTCATTGGTCTATCTGGAGGGCAGAGTCCAAAGTCAAGGTGCTGTGAGGACCACACTCCCCCCAGAAGTCTGGGCTACTCCTAGTTCCTGCAGCCTCCGGGAGTCCATCACCCCAGTCCCTGCCTCTGTTCACTCCCACTAAGCTGTGTAGCTGGCTCGAGGGTATCCTCCACGGGTGCCCCTGACCGCGAAGTCCTCTGCAGATCCGAGGGACCCTGAAGAGCTGGACGAAGCTGTGGTGCGTGCTCAAGCCAGGCGTGCTGCTCATCTACAAGACGCCCAAGGTGGGCCAGTGGGTGGGCACGGTGCTGCTGCACTGCTGCGAGCTCATCGAGCGCCCCTCCAAGAAGGACGGCTTCTGCTTCAAACTCTTCCACCCGCTGGACCAGTCTGTGTGGGCCGTAAAGGTGAGCTGATCAACAGGGCGTCCGGAGTGGGGAGGTGGGCGTTCCAGGGAGATTGGGGGCTTCTCTTGGGATCCCAATTCCAAAACGGGAGCTCTAGCAAGGGATCCCTGGGGGGGTGAGCATCCTGTGATGAGCTGGGGGAAGTGGAGATGGGACAGATCCAGGCTATATGTTAGGTCTCTCATCCAGTGCTGTCTGGAGGGAGGAGGGGCCTGTCCCTGGCTCAGACCTCACCCCTCATCACCAAGTCTATTCAACTAGGACTCATCAGGACAGGCGTGGGTCCCCAGGAGAAACCTAGTGACATTTGGGTTTCAGAGAAACAACAAAGTTTATGTTTTGTTTGGATTTGGGGGTGGGAGTGACACAAGGTGACACTGTGTAGCTTTACACAAGGAGACACTGTGTAGCTTTACACAAGGTGACGCTGTGTAGCTTTACACAAGGTGACACTGTGTAGCTTTACACAAGGTGACGCTGTGTAGCTTTACACAAGGTGACGCTGTGTAGCTTTACACAAGGTGACACTGTAGCTTTACACAAGGTGACACTGTGTAGCTTTACACAAGGTGACACTGTAGCTTTACACAAGGTGACACTGTGTAGCTTTACACAAGGTGACGCTGTGTAGCTTTACACAAGGTGACGCTGTGTAGCTTTACACAAGGTGACACTGTAGCTTTACACAAGGTGACACTGTGTAGCTTTACACAAGGTGACGCTGTGTAGCTTTACACAAGGTGACACTGTAGCTTTACACAAGGTGACACTGTAGCTTTACACAAGGTGACACTGTGTAGCTTTACACAAGGTGACGCTGTGTAGCTTTACACAAGGTGACACTGTGTAGCTTTACACAAGGTGACACTGTAGCTTTACACAAGGTGACACTGTAGCTTTACACAAGGTGACACTGTAGCTTTACACAAGGTGACACTGTAGCTTTACACAAGGTGACACTGTAGCTTTACACAAGGTGACACTGTAGCTTTACACAAGGTGACACTGTGTAGCTTTACACAAGGTGACACTGTAGCTTTACACAAGGTGACACTGTGTAGCTTTACACAAGGTGACACTGTAGCTTTACACAAGGTGACACTGTAGCTTTACACAAGGTGACACTGTGTAGCTTTACACAAGGTGACACTGTGTAGCTTTACACAAGGTGACACTGTAGCTTTACACAAGGTGACACTGTGTAGCTTTACACAAGGTGACACTGTAGCTTTACACAAGGTGACGCTGTGTAGCTTTACACAAGGTGACACTGTAGCTTTACACAAGGTGACACTGTAGCTTTACACAAGGTGACACTGTGTAGCTTTACACAAGGTGACACTGTAGCTTTACACAAGGTGACACTGTAGCTTTACACAAGGTGACACTGTGTAGCTTTACACAAGGTGACACTGTAGCTTTACACAAGGTGACACTGTGTAGCTTTACACAAGGTGACACTGTAGCTTTACACAAGGTGACACTGTAGCTTTACACAAGGTGACACTGTAGCTTTACACAAGGTGACGCTGTGTAGCTTTACACAAGGTGACACTGTAGCTTTACACAAGGTGACACTGTAGCTTTACACAAGGTGACACTGTGTAGCTTTACACAAGGTGACACTGTAGCTTTACACAAGGTGACACTGTGTAGCTTTACACAAGGTGACGCTGTAGCTTTACACAAGGTGACACTGTGTAGCTTTACACAAGGTGACACTGTGTAGCTTTACACAAGGTGACACTGTAGCTTTACACAAGGTGACACTGTAGCTTTACACAAGGTGACACTGTGTAGCTTTACACAAGGTGACGCTGTGTAGCTTTACACAAGGTGACACTGTGTAGCTTTACACAAGGTGACACTGTAGCTTTACACAAGGTGACACTGTAGCTTTACACAAGGTGACACTGTGTAGCTTTACACAAGGTGACGCTGTGTAGCTTTACACAAGGTGACACTGTGTAGCTTTACACAAGGTGACACTGTGTAGCTTTACACAAGGTGACACTGTAGCTTTACACAAGGTGACACTGTAGCTTTACACAAGGTGACACTGTAGCTTTACACAAGGTGACACTGTGTAGCTTTACACAAGGTGACACTGTGTAGCTTTACACAAGGTGACACTGTGTAGCTTTACACAAGGTGACACTGTAGCTTTACACAAGGTGACACTGTGTAGCTTTACACAAGGTGACGCTGTGTAGCTTTACACAAGGTGACGCTGTGTAGCTTTACACAAGGTGACACTGTAGCTTTACACAAGGTGACACTGTGTAGCTTTACACAAGGTGACGCTGTGTAGCTTTACACAAGGTGACACTGTAGCTTTACACAAGGTGACACTGTGTAGCTTTACACAAGGTGACACTGTAGCTTTACACAAGGTGACACTGTGTAGCTTTACACAAGGTGACACTGTGTAGCTTTACACAAGGTGACACTGTAGCTTTACACAAGGTGACACTGTGTAGCTTTACACAAGGTGACACTGTGTAGCTTTACACAAGGTGACACTGTGTAGCTTTACACAAGGTGACACTGTAGCTTTACACAAGGTGACACTGTGTAGCTTTACACAAGGTGACGCTGTGTAGCTTTACACAAGGTGACGCTGTGTAGCTTTACACAAGGTGACGCTGTGTAGCTTTACACAAGGTGACACTGTAGCTTTACACAAGGTGACACTGTGTAGCTTTACACAAGGTGACACTGTGTAGCTTTACACAAGGTGACACTGTAGCTTTACACAAGGTGACGCTGTGTAGCTTTACACAAGGTGACACTGTAGCTTTACACAAGGTGACACTGTGTAGCTTTACACAAGGTGACACTGTGTAGCTTTACACAAGGTGACACTGTAGCTTTACACAAGGTGACACTGTGTAGCTTTACACAAGGTGACACTGTGTAGCTTTACACAAGGTGACACTGTAGCTTTACACAAGGTGACGCTGTGTAGCTTTACACAAGGTGACACTGTAGCTTTACACAAGGTGACACTGTAGCTTTACACAAGGTGACACTGTAGCTTTACACAAGGTGACACTGTGTAGCTTTACACAAGGTGACACTGTAGCTTTACACAAGGTGACACTGTGTAGCTTTACACAAGGTGACACTGTGTAGCTTTACACAAGGTGACGCTGTGTAGCTTTACACAAGGTGACACTGTAGCTTTACACAAGGTGACACTGTGTAGCTTTACACAAGGTGACGCTGTGTAGCTTTACACAAGGTGACACTGTGTAGCTTTACACAAGGTGACGCTGTGTAGCTTTACACAAGGTGACGCTGTGTAGCTTTACACAAGGTGACACTGTGTAGCTTTACACAAGGTGACGCTGTGTAGCTTTACACAAGGTGACACTGTGTAGCTTTACACAAGGTGACACTGTAGCTTTACACAAGGTGACACTGTGTAGCTTTACACAAGGTGACACTGTAGCTTTACACAAGGTGACACTGTGTAGCTTTACACAAGGAGACACTGTGTAGCTTTACACAAGGTGACACTGTAGCTTTACACAAGGTGACACTGTGTAGCTTTACACAAGGTGACACTGTGTAGCTTTACACAAGGTGACACTGTAGCTTTACACAAGGTGACACTGTGTAGCTTTACACAAGGAGACACTGTGTAGCTTTACACAAGGTGACACTGTAGCTTTACACAAGGTGACACTGTGTAGCTTTACACAAGGTGACACTGTGTAGCTTTACACAAGGAGACACTTGTAGCTTTACACAAGGTGACACTGTAGCTTTACACAAGGTGACACTGTAGCTTTACACAAGGTGACACTGTAGCTTTACACAAGGTGACACTGTAGCTTTACACAAGGTGACACTGTGTAGCTTTACACAAGGTGACACTGTAGCTTTACACAAGGTGACACTGTGTAGCTTTACACAAGGAGACACTTGTAGCTTTACACAAGGTGACACTGTAGCTTTACACAAGGTGACGCTGTGTAGCTTTACACAAGGTGACACTGTGTAGCTTTACACAAGGTGACACTGTGTAGCTTTACACAAGGAGACACTTGTAGCTTTGGCAGGCCTGGAACTCACTATGGGGGCTCCTCTCAGATTCATAGAGCACTGCCTGCCTCTGTCTCCTGAGTGCTGGGATTGAAGGAGTGTACTACCTCACCCAGTTTGGTTTGGTTTTTTGAGACATGGTTTCTCTTACTCTATGGCCCATACTGATGTAGAACTCACTCTGTGGTTCAGGCTAGCCTAGAACTTGTGACAATCTTCCTGCCTCGTCCTCTTAAATGCTGAGATTACAGGCAGGTACAAACTACCATGCCTGGGCTTCTGTTAGTTTTAAAAGTAGTATTCTCTCCACTTTTGGTGAAATCACAGCTGAATAAACTCACTGTGGCTTAAAAATACTGCACCTCAAAAATTTATGAATATGACTGAGCTAGCACGGCACAGCCTCCCTTCAGCCTGCTGAGGACACTCCATCCTCCAAAGGTGGGCAGCACTTGGGGGGGTCGAGGCAGGAAGATCAGAGGTTCAAAGCCATCTTCAGCTACATAGAAAGTTCTAGGCGGGCGCTGGAGAGATGGCTCAGAGGTTAGAGCACTGTCTGCTCTTCTAAAGGTCATGAGTTCAATTTCCAGCAACCACAAGGTGGCTCACAACCATCTATAATGGGATCTGTCGCCCTCTTCTGGCCTGCAGACACACATGCAAACAGAATACTGTATACATAATAAATAAAATCTTTTTTTTAAAAAAAGAAAGTTCTAGGCTAGTCTGGGCTATAGAGTGAGGGTGACCTTGTTCAAAACAAACCAACAACAAAACTGTCTGAAAAACCAAAAAGGAGGAAAAAATAAAACTGTTTTATATGAAAATTCTGACTGTATAGATGTTCTCCAACACTCCGGAGGCGGAAGTAGGCAGGTCTGAGTTTGATGCCAAGCCTGGTCTACAGAGCAAGTTACAGGCCAGCCAGGGCTACATAGTGAAACCCTGTCTCAACAGGAAAGCAAAACAAAACATTTACTCCAAATACCAGACATATTTCCTTACACTGAGCAGCCCTTAGCTGTCCCTCTGAAGCTCCCATTCAACTATGACTCCAGGACTTGCCTTAGCTGGGTGTGGCCACTGTAATCAGGGATCTGAACTGGAGGGGCCCCTGCTCAGAAAGGGATGGGGAGTGCCCCCACCCTCTTCCTCCTGGCCTTCCTGGCCCAGTGCCTGACACTTCAGGTCTCTGCCTTTCCAGGGCCCCAAAGGTGAGAGTGTGGGCTCCATCACCCAGCCACTCCCCAGCAGTTACCTGATCTTCAGGGCCGCCTCTGAGTCGGATGGTGAGTGCCACCTGCCCTGTTTCTGCCATCCCAGAGTCCCCTGGAATCAGCTACCCAAAGTCACAGACTGAGTGCCCTAAAGTGATACCTCTCTCTCAGCCGAGCCTCAGTTTCCTCGTGGATTAAATGGGACTAGCTGTACCTGTCACCCCAGTGATTTGAGAATCTCAGGGCTGTATGGAGATAATCAGGTTGATAGTTCTGAGCGCCACCAAAGAGTTCTACTGTGATACTTCATGTTTGACAGATGGGGACACTAAGTAACAGGCAACCCAGAGGTAGTCTAGCAATAGGTTACAGGTATCAATGTGGGCTTCCCTAAGTCCAGATTCTCTGAATTAGATAACAGATTCCAAGCAGCAGCTCATCTCTGTAACTAGGAATCCTTCAGGTGACAGCCTCTAGCCAGGGCTATGGCTCCTTATCAAAACCTCAGAGCTGGTGTCCCCTGCTGGAGGTCGAAGGCCCCACAACTGGGGTCCTGCTGTCCTGGCTTGGAATCCCGTACATAGCTTAACTACTGATGCTATGGCTCCCCTTGTGGTCAAATATATTATATCCAACACCTGCCCGGACTATCTTGAATGCTTTTAATAATATTATTCACCCTCTCTGTCATGCTTTTAATATTGTTGTTCACCTTGGTCCTGCTGGACTCTGGGGTGGACAGACAACCTGTGCCCAGAGCCTGCATACCTTGGGGGTCTGAGCAGTGAGCCGCTAACAGATGGCAGGCCTGAACTGAAGCCCTGATTGTCGGGGGCCACAGTCAAGGAAGATTATCTGCAGCCCCATGTGTATCAGGGTAGGCTTCCTACAGGAGGAGCCAGAGGCTTTCAAACGGGTTTCTAAGGATGTGTAGCATTCAGGATGTCTAGTCTTTTATGGCAACCACACAGTGGTTGCCTAAGTCCAATTCCACAATGATCTCCCCATGTCTCACCCTGAGTTATGTAACCTCCCATGATCCTCTCACTGTCCCCACCAAAGCTCAGTGTCACTGGTGGTAGTACTGTGCTCAAAGCAAACCTACAGTGAGCCCTTCAGGATCCCAGGCATCCTTCAGCAAGAGGGCAGTTCCAGGGCACCAGGTGGGTCCCCTGAGCTTCCCAGTGTAGCCCTAGGGGCTCGCTAACAACAGGCTGTGTAGCTTTAAGTTAGGGAAAGAAGCCCACAGTACCCGGGGACACCCAGCATGGAAGCTTAGGAATCAAAAGCTTCCTTATCTCACCTTAAGCTGGGGCCCTCACACATGAGTCCCTCGGACACTAAGGTATCATTTATAGGAGGCTCTGAGGAACAGGGTGGATGGAAGTCCTGCTGTTAGAAATCATGCCGGACACTGGTGTCACCTGCATGGGTGCCTCTCCCCATTGCTCCTAACAACACTCTCCTATCTGTTCCCCCCCCCCCCCCCCGCGCGCGCGCTTTCCAGGACAGTGGTGTGACACAGGTCTAACCAAGCCCTGCGCGCGCGCACACACACACACACACTGTCATGAAGAAAGTGGGACCTCAGGGCAACAGCATAGGCCCCGTTCTGCCTGTTCCCTGCTTTCCCACAGCCCCGATTGTCTTTTGTTGCCTCTTGAAGCCTGGTCACTGGCTCCTCACTGGCATACCAGACCCTTGCCCAGCCTCTGTCCCTAGTCACACACGATCCCTGATGTGTGCCTCACGCTCTGTCGTTCCCAAGGGCACACACATGTGCACACATGTCCCAGAGCTGCTGGCAGCCCCAACAAGCTGGACTCAGCCATCCATTCTCAGTTTATGAGTTAAACATTCAAACAGCAGTGAAACACAGAGGAGGGAGATTTATTCAGTGTGGATACATTGTGAAGAGAAACAAAGGCCCTCAAGTCCATCTTTAGGATCTTGGTGCGAAATTTAGGTTTAGGTAGAGGGCAGGAGGTGTGCATAGCTAAGCAGCCCTGGTCAGGGTGTGGTCCTGCCCGTCACTGACCCATCACTGTCAGCTCCAGGCTCTCCTGCAAGGCGGTCTGACAAGTTCTCAGAACTCCATGAGGTCTCTCTGGGAGACAGGCTCCCCCTCTGGCTGGCACCAGGCTTCAGCCTTTCCCTTTCCCAGCTTGAGACTCCTGGGAAAATTCCGGTGTCTTGAGGTCCATTGTTTCAATAGTCTGATGGCCAAAGGAAGGGGCAGGCCTGTCTCTAGCTTATATTCATTCCTGCTAGGATGACTACATGCAAGGCTGGGGGTCTGTGGGGAGGCAGATCTTTAACTTGTCCCTAGTGGGATGGAGTGAGGCGTGGGACCAGACGTTTTATGACTGAAAGACAGGGTACCTTGGCAGGAGATTGGTTTTTGAAAGCCACTTCCCATCATTCCTTGGTAGGTGTCTTAGTTAGGGTCTCTATTGCTGTAAAGAGACGCCATGACCATGGCAGCTCTTATAGTTCAGAACTTCAGTCCGTTATCATCAGGGTGGGACATGGCAGTGTGCAGTGTGCAGGCAGATGTGGTGCTTGAGAAGTAGCTGAGAATCCTACACCTTGCAGGCAAAAGGAGTTGACTGAGACACTAGGTGGTATCCTGAGCATATAAGACCTCAAAGCCCATCACTGCAGTGACACACTTCCTCCAACAAGGCCATATCCACTCCAAAAATGCCACACCTCCTAACAGTGCCACTCCCTATGATATTATAGGGGCCAGTTATATTCAAACTACCACAGTGGGGAAGTACAGGGAAGGCCACCCCACCAGACTCACTCTGTCCCCCAGGCCGCTGCTGGCTGGATGCCCTGGAGCTGGCCCTGCGCTGTTCCAGCCTGCTGCGACTGAGCACATGCAAGCAGGGCCGAGATGGAGAGCAGGGGTCCTCACCCGATGCCTCGCCCTCTTCTCTCTACGGACTGCCCACCTCAACCACCATCCCAGACCAAGATCTGTTCCCGTGAGTGATCTGGGTGAGAGGGGGCCTGCATGCTGTCCCCGTAAGCAGCAGGAGGGGGGCCAGCTAGGGTGGCAGACTTGTTCTCCTCCGTGGGTACCAGTCTTTGCATCCTTACTGGTAAAACAGGAGCAATTGCACAAAGGCAGGTCACTCAGTATAAGGCAGTGTGTGAAGTCCCTGCAGTGAGAGAGGCCAGGTACCAAGATGGGTGTCTGAGGTCCTAGGTGCCGGCTGGAATTGGGGGTCCACGGGCATTTCCACTCTCCAGGCTGAACGGGTCTGCCTTGGAGAACCACCTGGAGAATGATGCATTCTCCGACAAGTCAGAACGAGAGAACGCCGAAGACTCAGATGCTGATACCCAGGATCACAGCCGCAAGACCAATGAGAGTGGGAGCGACCCGTTGGACAGCCCTGGTGGGCCACGGAGGGGAACGACCTATGTGGAGCAGGTCCAGGAGGAGCTGGGAGAGGTGAGAGCCACTGTCACCTTAGAGAGTGGAAACGGGACACGGCGGGGATAGGGCTGCAATCTTCGCATCTGCATCCATGAGTGGACATCTCTGAATGCCCTGCCCACTGTGCATGAGATACAGGGGTGATGTGAGGGCCCACATCAGCTTTCCTGCACTGGGGTGGACTGTGACCAGGGGACAGGAAGCTTAGGAAAGATCCCAGCCCTCCCTGCTGGACAGTTGACAAACTCTTGTATACACCTAGCATGACCCTGGGAGATCCGTGGGTCGGACGACGTTGGGCCCCTGAGGAACCTGTGCTGTCTCTCACTGTTGTCATCTGCATGTTGAGCATCCTCCAAAGGCCAATTGTGGACAGCTTGTCACTGCTGGGAGGTGATAGAACCTTGAGGAGTTGGGACCTGGGAGGAGGAAGTTAGATCACTGGGGGCATGGCCTGAGAGGGGTCTGCTAGGTTTCTTTCTCTGTTGCATCCTAATCGCGAGCACTTGTACTGCCGTGCACTTCCTCCATCCTGTACCGCCTCTCCAGAGGCCTGAGAAGCAGTGCTGTTCAGCAATCCACACCAAGCCCTCCACACTGAAGATAAAACTTGTTTCCTTTGTGACTGGGCCTAGCACGCACTCAGGAGCACAGACTGGCCATAAATAGCTGTCCCCTTTGTCAGCCTCCTTAGTGCTGAGATTAGCTCAGACCTTTCTTTTAAAATTGACTGCATCTAGCATTTCTTATAGCAGCAGAAAGCTGCTTGGCACACCCACAAGCACAAGAAGACCCAGGAAACCAAATTCCTGTGCAGGAACTTCTAGAGAGAAGGGGGTTTTGAAAAAGCCCTGTGGGTTTGGCCTCTAGTGAGAGCCTCATGAATGAGCCATGTGGTGAACGGCACCACAGCAGTTGTACCTGTGAGGAGGAGAGCCGGGACACCAGAGGTAGAAAAGAGCTGGTCTTGTTCTCAGACCCGCAGACGAACCCGCTCGCTCCCAAGCCCAGAATGGGCGGTGGCACTCATTCTCACAGGGCAGGCATGTATCCTGTGGGCAAGGACCAAATGCACCGTGCTGACTCCCTGTCCCTCAGCTCCTTTGGGCAACCCAGAGCGGGGGCTCCACGTCCTAGCTCACGGGGCCTCACGTCCCAGCTCACGGGGCTCCACGTCCCAGCTCACGGGGCCTGACCGTGTTGCTCTGCTGCAGCTGGATGAGACATCCCAGGTGGAGACCGTGTCAGAGGAAAACAAGAGTCTGATGTGGGTGCTGCTACGTCAGCTGCGGCCAGGCATGGACCTGTCCCGTGTGGTGCTGCCCACCTTCGTGCTGGAGCCTCACTCCTTCCTCAGCAAGCTCTCGGATTACTACTATCATGGGGACCTGCTCTCCAGGTGCGGCACTATCACCGACAGAAGGGGCTTCCATGGTCCCTGAGAGCTGCAGAGGCAGGAGGCAGGGTAGAGCCAGGAAGAGGGAAGTAAAGGCACGTGCATCAAGGGTTCTTCCTAGAGGCCCCAGCAGCCCCCAGCAGCCCGGAGCGTGCAGAGCTCTCTCTGCCCCCATGTGGAAGTGGCCACAGCCCTTTCTGGCTACGTGCTAAAGCCACTTTCCTGTTTCTGGCCCACCTGGAAGTATGGTGTGGGGGTATTGAGGTCGTCTGGGATGAGGCTGCCTCTTTCAGACAAGTGGGTGGAGGTTGGAAGGGTTGAAGAAAGGGGTGAGTGCTGGGGGGGGGGGTAGCTGGGGACCCCAGCCTGAGTCAGAGCTCTCCACCCCTATCCCAGGGCAGCCGCAGAGGAAGACCCTTACTGCCGCATGAAGCTTGTGCTGCGATGGTATCTGTCTGGCTTCTACAAGAAGCCCAAGGTGAGGGGGGCCTGTGGGAAGGGCAGGGTCTCAAGCAGGGGTCTATCAGCCCACCATGAGTGGGGCCAACACTCTCCTCTGTGGCCCAGAAGACGCACAGCTCTGCCCACCACGGCCCCAGATCCCGAGAGGTGGAGGACAGTCCTTTCTTGGACTTCTCGGGCCCAGCTCCCAATGCTAACTGGATCCTTTCTCAGGCTGTGTGACAGGTGCCACCACACACAACAGTGTTGACCCTGAGTTACATGGTACCCCTGGAATCTGGGGTTATCTGTCACAGAGCCCCTTTCGAGAACCCCCAGCCCAGGACTGACTACGGAGTACACTGCAGGTCTACCCGAAGCTGGGTTCCATAGTACACAAAGTTGACACCCAAGACTCTGGCCAGACCTGGTGGTGCACAGCTGTAATTCCAGCACTAGGGAAGTACCAACAGGAGGATTTCCTGTTCAAGACCTTCTGGGCTATATACGTGAGAATCCATCTTTGAAGGGGCAGGGAGGATGGGGGACAGCTTACTTAGTAAAATGTTTGCTCTGCAGGCACGAAGACCTGGGTTTCGTCTCTTAGGTTCACAGGACTGGGTGAACTGGGTGGCAACGCGTGTTTAACCCCAGTGCTAAGGAGACAGAGACGGGAGAACCCATGGCTCACAGGCCAGCCAGCCTAGCTTGCTGGGCAAGTGCTAGGTTAGCGAGCGGTCCTGCCTCTGCGGGACAGTACTCAGCGTTGACTGCCAGCCTCCACAGGCATGTCCACTCATACACATGCACACACGCACAAGCACACACAGAGGTGTGGTAGCTCACACCTACAATACTAGCACTCAGGAGGCAAAAGCAGGAAGATTCCAGTGGGTTTAATTCCAGCTCTGTGTGTCGTATAGATGTGAGCCTAGGCCCAGAGAGGAGAGACCAACCCAGAGTCATATGGTAGACTGAGATAGACCAAGGGAACCCTGGTACCTCCCAAGCTTGACTTTGACCCAGTATGTGTGGGCTGTGCCCCAGTTCTGGCCAGTCAGATTTGGTTGAGGTCTTGAGGCCCCTCTGGGAAGTTCAATAAAAGCCAGGAATTCCCGAGGTGTGCCTCCAGCTGTATGTCATCTTCAAAAAGTCGTCTCTCAAAGCAGAAGCAGGGTGCTAATGGCAACTCAAAACCCCTTCTAGAGGCAGGAGCGCCCCTATACTGTCTCTTCTGCACCTCACCCCATCCAGACCCCTGGAAGTGACTTTCTCCTCCTGGTTCCTCCAGCATGTGATTGTGCTCCCCACAGGGCATCAAGAAACCCTATAACCCCATCCTGGGGGAGACCTTCCGCTGCCGCTGGCTGCACCCTCAGACCAACAGCCACACCTTCTACATAGCAGAGCAGGCAAGACACCACTGCCCAGATCGGCCTTCCAGCTCGGTGTGGGTGGTGGGCAGGTGCCTGTGGGACCGAGGGTGGTGTTTTCAGTGGCCCATACCCTGCCATAGGAGAGGCTGCACGCTGGTCACTGTCCCTGGGGATTCTCCAAGAAGGACAGGCATGATGCTGTGACAGAGCGCCCCCTGGAGGAGGGCAGCAGCCTGACCTCTCCTTAGATGACTCAGAAATCTAAATAGGTTCCCAAATATTGGGATTCAGGCTCTGCCCTGGTACTTTTAGGAATGTGTCCCTCATTCCACACTTCCCCCTGGGACCCAGAGGTATGCCATTTCTGGGACTGCTCTTTCTGGAGCCGTCCCCAAAGTTACTTCTCTTCATGCAGGTGTCCCACCATCCTCCTGTGTCTGCCTTCTATGTCAGCAACCGGAAGGATGGCTTCTGCATGAGCGGCAGCATCACAGCAAAGTCCAGGTTCTATGGTGAGGAGGCTCCCGGGGGGCACGAGAGAGAAGTGGGGGGAGAACTTCACTCCAAAAGCCAGTGAACCCCAGAAGCCCAGTGGGGGAATGACATGGGTAACCCCAAGTCTGCTTAGAGTGGACACCTTCTGCAGGGAAGCAAGAGAACAAAGGAGGAGAAGCCTGCAGGAAGGATTTGCTCCAGCACAGCCACCTGATTCCATAGCTGTCAGCCAATGTGGCTGTGTGTAGTGATTAAAAGCGCAGCTGGTCTGTAGATCAGTGGAAAGTACGTACCTGTGTGCAGAGGCCCTGGGTTCCATCCCCAGAGCTGCAAATGGATGATGGTGGATATATGGCAGACAGACAGACAGACAGACAGACAGAAGGTAGGTAGGTAGATAGAAAGTCAGTCTATAGATGATAGATAGATAGATAGATAGATAGATAGATAGATAGATAGATAGATAGATAGATAGATAGGCAGGCAGATAGGCAGATAGGCAGATAGGCAGATAGATAGATAATACGTAGGTGGGTAGGTGGCAGAGAGATAGGTAATAGGTAGATAGATAGAAGGTAGTTATATAGAGGTGAAATCAGAGTGAAGCACAGTGTTCCACTGCATGGGTCCCATCAAGTGTTTTGGTAGCCGCACGTGGCTGGTGGCAGGCACTGGAGTGTTCCAAGAAGGCCAGAGCAGCCTATGATCACAGCACATGCTGCGTTTCTGTCCTTCTCTGAGCTGGGGAATGGTAGTGCCCGGTAACCTCACCAACACCTTTTCCCTTTCCCCCTCAGGCGCCTCTTTACCTTGGGTGCAGGTGTGTGCTCAGGGCCTGTGTGTCCAGTAGCTGCAGACGGTAGCATGTGGCATCTGCACCCATGTTCCATTCACCTTTCTCACCTATGCCCTGGGCTCAGGCTAGCTCCAGGTTTATAGTCTCCACCCTGATGCTCCCTGGTGGAGTAAGTAGGTTAGATCACAAACACGCCGCAAGGCAGATGATTTTCCCAGGATTCATAATGGGTGCAAACTAAAGAGTTTTTATGATATCCAAGGACCAGAGGTTTGTGTCTCTCCCTTGGTGCTCCAGCTGGAGGCACTGGGAACTCTGGGTTATTTTGAAAGGGCACTCAGACCTTGGGGTCCAGCAGCAGACAGATGCTAAGGGTCTGTGCCTTCAACAGCCTCTGTTCTGCCCTTGCAGGGAACTCCCTGTCAGCGCTTTTGGATGGCAAAGCTAAACTCACCTTCCTGAACCGCAAGGAGGAGTACACCCTCACCATGCCCTACGCCCACTGCCGAGGTGAGTGACTGTGCCACACCCCATTCCCCGATAAGCCAGGCTAGCCCTCAGTCATGGCGTAGGAGACTGTGTTAGTTACTTGTCCTCTTATGACATGGTAAAAACAACTAAGAAAGGAAGAAAGAGATTATTTTGAATCCCACTTTGAGGGTACAGCCCACTATGGAGGGGTAGGTGACGCAGCTGGTCATATTGAATCCACAGTCAGAAAGCAGAGATGATCCTGGTATTCGGCCAAGGACCCCGGGATATGCCATCCATACCTAGGGTGGGTCTTCCTTGCTCTGCTAAATTTCCTTGGGAAGACCCTTGTAGACCTACCCAAAGGTATGTCTCCCAGGGGATTCCAAATTCAGGTGGCACTGATGATCGAGATGAAGCAGAGCAGATGCTGAGCACTCCCGTGTTTGCTTGTTTGAAGATGTCCTGACCTAAGTGACTTTTCAGAACTGGGGGTGTAACTCTGGGTCAACTCCTATTTTCTCCTTGCTGATTTTTCCCTCTGGTTCCTGTTGTGTTAGTGATCAGTCCCAGCTATTGGGGAGGCCAAGGCAAGACGATTAAAATTTCAGAGCCTGCCTGGGCTGCAGAGTAAGTTCAAGGCCAGCCTGGATAACTTAGTGAAAGCATGTCTCAAAATTAAAAGATAGGAAGGGAGCTGGGCTCACTGCTCAGTGGTGCACACTTGCCTGGTATGTATGAAGCCCTGGGTCAGGTCCCAGCACCACACACACAGGTCAAGAAGTATAATTCCTGTAAACCCCTACCCACCCCCAACCTCCTGTCACAGATGTTTTCCTTAGTTTCCTTTAAGGCCCACTCCTTGTATATATTCTACAGGTTTTAAGACTAGTGACATTGAGTTACCACTGTAGTGTCAAACTGAAGAGCTTCCCCACCCTCGAAATCCCTCTGGTTGGGGGCTGAAGCTGAAGCTCAGCGGTAGAGCACATACTGAGCCTGCGGAGGCTAGTATCCAACCCTGAGAACTCCCGAAAATAAAGTTGAGAATCCATGCTAAACCTGCTGTGGTGGCTTATAGTTTTCATCCCGGTACTTGGGAGGCAAAGGCAGGTCTCTGTGAGTTCAAAGACATAGTAAGATCATATCTTAAAAAGTAGAGAAAAAAAAACCCAATTCGCCTTTGACCTGGCACAGCTCTGACAACTCAAAGAATGAGCTGGTCAAGTGCAGCTGGATTTGGGGAGCAGCATTTAGCTTATGCCCCTAAGTCTTCACACCCTGCCGGCCAAGTTCCTTTCTCGAGTGCCTCTAAGTCTCTGGCAGAGCTGATGCAGACCTGGCCTGAGAGCGACAAGTGTATTAAAGCAGCAGGGCAGATGTGCTCCTAGAGAGCCAAAGCACAGGCAAAGCCAGACTCCAGAAACGCACGTGGCTGTTGGCACTGGGTGTGCCGCCTCCCTGATCTTATCAGGATTCTGACCACGCACTTTGCTGCAGTCTGGCACTGACAACAGCTGAGCAGCAGCTTGCTGTGACGTGGTTACTCTGGTTAGGTTCCAGAGAACTATCCTCACTATTGTTTTAAATGTGATTGTCTTCCATCTCTGTCTGGGAATATTCATGCCCTGTTGTGTGAGTGACCTGTATTCCACAGCCAACAGCAGAACATGTCTTTAAATCCAACATGCTAGGGACAGAGGCAGGGAGATCTCTGTGAGTTCAAAATCAGCCTGGTCTACACAGTGAGTTCCAGGACATTCAGAGCTACATAGTGAGACCTTGTCACAAAAACAAAAACAATTAAAGTGTTGCTGTTGTTGTTGTTCAGTGGATGACTCTGGGGTCTAAGGTCTAGAGTATAGGATGTGTGAGTGTCATAGGGTCTCAGAGAAGGAAGCATTCAGAGCTGTAGGGGTAGACAACACCCAGGAGCCAACAATGGCTGCTCGGACCTTAGATAAGATGATGTGACTTTTCTGGGTGTCTCTGCCAGTTCTACAAAGCAGGCTGTTTGGGGCCCACACAGGAAGTGCTCATTGAAATCCCCAGAGTCAGAGTGATGTCGTTGGTCCTTGGTGCTTCTTTGGCTATGGAAGGCTTTCTGTAGCAATCTCTTAAGACAGAGACACTTTATAAAAGTCTCTGTGGTGTGAAAATGGCTGGGGACAAACTGCCAGCTACTAGGGCCAAGACCTGCCAAGGTCTCAGATCCTTAAGACTGCCCCTTCTTCCATCTCATCTCTTTGGCTCTCCCCCATCTCCCTTCTTCCTTATCCTCTTCCTCACCATCCCTTTGTTCTTTCTAGTTATATCTTATGCATGTGTGTGTTTTGTCTGCGTGTGTGCATGCTTGTAGTACCCACAGAGGCCAGAAGAGGGGGTCAGCTCACCAGCTTCTTCTAGAACTGAACTTATAGGTGTTTGTGAGGCACCATGTGGGTGCTGGGAATTAAACTCCAAGCCTCTGCAAGGGTAGCCAGTGCTGCTAAAACCTGCCCCCCTTACCCTCACTCTCTCCTACTTTACTTTTTTTTTTTTGGCCTGGGATTTCCTTTATCTTCTTTCCTCCCTATCTGTTCATTCAGGCACTTAAAAGAACATCCTAAGAGCTAGCTATGATGGTACAAACCTATAGCCCCAATATTTAAGAGATTGAGGTAGCCCCAGGCCAACCTGGGCTACATTGCAAATGTAAAAAAAAAGATAATAATAAATTAAAAATAAAAATAAATATTAAATAATTTTATGCCGGGTGGTGGTGACACATGCCTTTAATCCCAGCACTCAGGAGGTGGATCTCTGTTAGTTAGAGGCCAACCTGGTCTACAACAACAAGTTCTAGGACAGCCAGGACTATTACAGAACCCTGTCTCAAAAGAAAAAAAAAATTCTATATTTTAAAATACCAAGTTCACATTTACGTTTCCTGCCAGGCTCAGGGCAGCAGCTGTGGCTTGCCTCTCCAGGGTTCCAGCCCCAAGAATCCAGGCTGATGGCCCCACCTCGGTTCTCCCATCAAGCCATGTGACACAGGAGGAAGCAGTCTTAGGATAATAGGACTCTTGGTGCTGTGGCTGACAGCATAGCTTGCTTTCCGTGGTTGGCTTTGTGTTCAGCATATCTTCCAGGGGCTTTCGGAGTCCCATGGACTGGAAAGGTCCGCTCCACGATTACACCATTGCTCACACCTGTTGTAGGAGGCCGCTTGTTTGTTCCCCGCTGCCCAGACTCGAAATAATCACTCAGAAACTATATAATTTAAATCACTGCTTGGCCAATCACTTAAGCATATGGATAGCTAGCTCTTATATCTTTGGCTAACCCATTTCTATTGTTTTATATTTTACCACAAAGCACACGCTACTGCACATATGTGGAGGTCAGAGAGCAGCTTGAAAGAGTTGGTCCTATCCAATCACCATGTACAACCCGAGGATTAAACTCAGCTCCTCAGGCATATTGATAAGCATCTTGCAGCTTATGAAATAAAGATTTTATTTGGGCTTCCAATACCAGAGAGATAATTAGCCATCATTGTGGGGAGGCATGACAGCAAGCAGCAGGCACGGCAGCTGGAGCAGGAGGCTTTGAGTTCTTCTCAAGCCAGAAGCAGAGAGAACAAAGGAAAATATCGAAAACCTCCCAACGTGGCCTCCAACTTATAAGTCCAACCTCCTGACTTATGTCCTCCAACAGGGCCACACCCCCTAAACCTCTTCAAGTGGAGGCCAGATATTCAAATACGTGAGCCTCTGGGGAACATTCTCATTCAAACTGCCAGTCTCCTCACGTAGTCCAGGCTGGCCTGGTACTCACTCTGTAGCGCAGGCTGTTCTCCAACTCATAATCCTCATGCCTCGGCCTCCAAGTGCGGAGATTACGCCAAACTTGTAGCTGACTTTTCTTACCTTGTAATGCAGCCCAGAGTTAGACTAACTCTAACCCTAGTCCTCTGGAGCAACAGGAAGATCCCCCCTTCCTCTAAACTATGTAGTTCCCTGTGGCATTTTCTGGAAGAACGTAGGGGTAGGGGTTGAGCCTTTTGCTGGTACAAATGGCTCTTCCTGCAGTGATATTTTGTTTATGTTTTAACAAAAAAGCTTGCCTGAAGATCAGAGTGCAGAGCTAAGCCACTAGGGGCCAGGGAGTGGTGACACATGATTTAATCCCAGGATTTGGGAGATGGGGGCTCTCTGTTGGTTCAGGGTCACCCTGGGCAACACAAGATTGATCTGTCTAAAAGAGAAACAGAGCTCACACAAAGGTGATCCCAGCACTTGGGATCAAACACCCTTTAACGCCAGCACTAAGGAGATGGAGACAGGAGTGAAGGCTGAGTGGAGAGAGGAATAGAAGGCAGAAGGAGACAGGAGCTGAGAGCAGACAGTTGCAATCTGAGGATCGCCCCTGCAGTGAGAGGAGAAGTCTGAGGACAGGATGGCCCGTTGGACCTGAGCATGGATAGAGGTGAAAGGTCCCGCTAGTGGCTGGCCTCACTGCTCCTCTGACCTTCAGCAGTAACCCCTATATCTGACTCTGGGTTTTTATTAGTAAGACCAACTAGAATTCTGGCTACACTTACTTTTTTTTTTACTTTTCATTTTTAAAAATGAAATATTTTATTTCACATTTCTGAGTTTTCACATAGAAATGTTTGGGTGTTTTGTTTCTTCAGTGTCTTAGTGTCTTGCTGTGAAGAGATCTATGACCATGGCAGCTCTTATAAAGGAAAGTGTTTAGTTGGGTCTGGCTTACAGTTCAGAGGTTTAGTCCACTGTCATCATGGCAGGAAGTGTGATGGCAGGCAGGCAGAAGTGGTGTTGGAGGGGTAGCTGAGAGTTCTACATCCGGATCAGCGGGCAGCGGGAAGAGAGAGCTGCTGGGCCTGACTTGGGCATTTGAAACCCCAAAGCCCACTCCCAGTGACACATTTCCTCCAGTAAGGATGCACCTACTCTAACAAGGCCACACCTCCTAATCCTAGTCAAGTAGAACCATGCCCTAATGACCAAGCATTCAAATACATGAGCCTATGAGGGCCATTCCTATTCAAACTACCGCAATCATGGTGGTGATTTTTAAATTAGATTATATTTTCTGTATGACCAGAAGTGGACTGAGAAAAAGACATACTGGGTTTTCAGATGCACGCGACACACTCCTGGGGGACAGCTGGGAACAGATATACCTGCACAGTCCTGGGGGCGGCGGGGAACAGACACGGCTACTCTCTAGTTTTGGTGCAGAACCCAGCCACAAATGTGACTGCTCAGACACTGAGATTGGGGCTCCTGAAGGAGCTGACCCAGCGAAGGGTGTGGCATCTCCAGACCAAAGCAGAGGAGGCCCCTTCCTGGGCCACAGTACTGAAGGACAGGCAGGCTTCTGGCTCCATCTCAGCAAACCCCCTTCACACACCCTCCCCACCCTCCTTGCCTGTCTGCCGACACAGGCTTTCAGGGATGAATCCCAACACCAGTTGCATTTCAGGGATCTTGTATGGCACCATGACGATGGAGCTAGGGGGCAAAGTGACCATTGCGTGCGAGAAGAATAAGCTCCAAGCTGAACTGGACTTCAAGCTCAAGGTAATGGATGCAGCTTGTGGGAGGCAGTGTATGGCGCTCAGAGAGGGAGGGAGGGCTGATCCCTTCCTTCCACACCAGGCGAAGTGCCCCAAACAAGTACACCTTTTATCCCCACAGTCAGGCCCAGGGAAAGAAAAGGTTGCCCATAGGCCACACAGCGGAGCCTGCAGGCCTAAGTTCTATCGTCCTCATGATAAAAGACTACAGATTTGAGTCCAGACTAAGGCACTGGAGTGAGGGCATCTTTTTCTAGTAGTGAACCTCATCTAAGCCATAGTCGTGAGAATGAGTGCCCTGGATCTCTGAGGCTGTGCCTCTAAGCAGAGCCCTCCTCCTCCCCACTCATTCGGTGGCCACCTTCTCTTCCAGCCTTTCTTTGGGAGCAGCACCAGCATCAACCAGATCTCTGGGAAGATCATGTCAGGAGAGGAGGTCCTGGCACGCCTCACCGGACACTGGGTAAGACATCATTCCTCGGGAGTCTGGCTGAGCCCTAGGGTGGTCACCAACCAGGCCAGCAGCTCTGATGCTGCTGTGCCATCTGGGGCAGGACAGAGATGTGTTTATCAAGGAAGAGGGCGGTGGAGGCACCGAGCTTTTCTGGACTCCGAGTGAGGAGGTCCGCAGGCAGCGGCTGAAGCGGCACACGGTGTTATTGGAAGAACAGAGTGAGCTGGAGTCTGAGAGGTGAGGCCCTCTGTCCAGGAGCCCTGCTGACTGCAGCCTGTGCTAGCCAGAGGGGTGGGTTGTCAGGGTCACAGTGCTGGGAGCACTTTCCAGGGTGTCTGTCAAAGACAGAATAGACTCCTCAGGCCAGATCAACTGTCCTGCTGGGGACAGCTGGAGGAGAGGGCCTCATCATAGCCAGCAAGGAGATCCTTGCCAGTGGCAGGTGGGAGCCCATCTTAGTTCATGGTGTGGAGTCAAAACCTGAGAGACACAGGCTTCCTGCCAGATAGTCAGCCCCTTATCACTGAAGGCAACCAAGTGGAGAATACGCTAAACCTCTTTCCGATATAAAGGGGACTGATTCTGGGCTGCTGATTAATGGAGCCGCCCCACTCTGAGTCCCTGGTGGGTTGGTCCTCTGGCCTGTAGGCTCTGGCAGCATGTCACCAAGGCCATCCGTGAAGGTGACCAGCACAAAGCCACACAGGAGAAGTCTGTGCTGGAGGAGGCACAGCGGCAGCGTGCCCGGGAGCACCAGCAGAGCCTCACTCCGTGGAAGCCACAACTCTTCCACCTGGACCCACTCACCCAAGAATGGCGCTACCGATACGAGAAGTGAGTGGCTCATAGCACAGCTTCCCCTGCCCAGGGGTGACAGTGGGCGGGACATCCTGTGTCAGTCATCCCTAGGACACGCCCACAGTCAGTCTGATTGAAAACCCTTACTGAGACCCTTCCCAGGGGATTCTGGGTAGTGTCAGGTGACAGTTGAAGCTGGGGCCTACAGACCCACTCTGCAGAGCCGGCTTTAACTTGGGGGATGTCACAGAGTCTCTAATCTCCTCTCCCTGCCTTCAGTAGTACCTTAAGGATAAGGGATACAGAGGGATGGTCAGACAGGCCCCCTAAGCCTTCCCTGCAGACCCTGAGCAGTGGTCATCCCCTGGGTCATCATGAGAGGCTGAGTCTAGGCTAGGACAGAACCCTCTCCCGTGAGGGTCATCACCTCTACTGATGGACACCATCTGGATCCTCCAGCCACAGCCCCTGGGACCCCCTGAAGGACATCGCCCAATATGAACAAGATGGGATTCTTCACACACTACAGAGGGAGACTATGTCTGGCCAGACAACCTTCCTAGGGAGTCCGGGGTCCAGGCACAAGGTCAGTACCCCTCACCAAGGCTCCAGCAGGTTTGATCTCAGTGACTGGCTACCACTGAAGCCCTCACTCCCTCCACCTGGCCACCTGACCCTCCTCCCTCAGTGCCCGTGTCTGAGATGTCTCAAACCCTTCCTGGCTGCAGGCCTTCACTGATCCCAGGCTTCTCATCATTCCTTCCTTTCCAGTGGGGAACCCAAGACACAGAATACCTGATTCATGGGTGTCCTGGGCCTCACAGTTTAAGACTCCATGCAGGTGTCAGCTGGCTGCCAGCCTGTTTACCCCCAGAAGCCTTTGTCTCATTTTACATCTAAAGAAACCCAGGCTTAGGGTAGCCTAGGGAGGAAGAGGAGAAGCCAGCATCCATACATGCCTAGGGCCTGGGAAAGGCAGGAAGGAGTCAAAGGGTTGGGGGAGCTCCAAGAAAAGAAAAAAAGGAGGGAAACATATTTATGTAAGGTAGGACTAGGAACGGCTCCACCAGGTGTACCTAATCACATGCTCTGAGTTTCAGTGTGAATAGCATTGGCCTTGTGACAACCTGGTGGCCAGACCATGCAGAGCTGACCGCTCCTCATTCCTGAAAATGAGGTCAACGGTTTTATGTTCCTGATGGGAAACTGAGGCCCCAGAGATGGAATGGCTACAGTTCATGCCCGGTGATCTAAACCACCTGTGTCCAACTGCAAAGCCACTGGGCCCATCCTCTGCCCACAGCCCTACTCTAGTGCATCCTGACATTAACAGGCCACCATGTCCCCAAAGGGCCTTTGGGAGGAGACCCTAGATACAGTAACTCCATCTCTTCACAGAGGCCTGGCCCTGACCGGCGGCTCCGCAAGGCCAGTGACCAGCCATCTGGCCATAGCCAGGCTACCGAGAGCAGCGGTTCCACACCTGAGTCCTGCCCAGACCTCTCTGATGAGGACTTTGTTCCTGGTAAGTAGCTCCCAGGGTTTCATGCATGCTAAGCAGGCCCTGGCCCTGGCTGGTGGAAGGCAGAAGGAGAGGACCTGTCCCTGCCTGCAGCCCCTTTGCAGGATGGTAAGGACCAGGATGTACCTTCCAGAGATGAGGATGCAGGGACAGGTGTCTTCATAGTACAATCTACTTGTCCTGCCCTCCCCTCTCCCTATGAGATCTGCTTTCTCAGAGTCTGGGAACAGTCAGACCTGATGAGGACTGTAGTCAAGACATGGGGAAGAAAAGAGAGTACTGGATGTGTGGCTTAGTGGTAGAATACCTGGCTAGCATTTATGAAGCCCTGGGTTCAGTCCCAGCACAGCATAAACCCAGCCTGACGATGCACACCCATAACCTAGCACTCCAGAGGTCACACAAGAGGTCAGGGGCTAAGGTGATCTTCAGCTACATAGTGAGTCCAAGGCCAGGCTAGGATACATGAAACCTACTTTCAAAAATGGGGATTGGGAGAGGACGTGGTCCCAGGGTAGGATTTTCCTGAGCCTCGGGGATACTGTGAGAGGTTGGTTGGGTACTGTTCATTGCCCAGCCCCTGACCTGCCTCTGACCCTTTCCTGATGGGTCATTTGTTGTTACTGAGCCATCTATGTCTCCCCAACATTATCCCAACCTCTGCAGTGGCCCAGCCTTGTCTTGGTCACTCATCTCTATTGCTTTCAGGTTAGCTGAGCCTACATCCCCTACTAACTTAACTTTCCCTGTCTCTTTGTGGCTGGCTCCTGAAGATTTCTCAGGTAGTAGATCAGGATCTAGGTCAGACAGGACATCCCAGCTCACCCTGGTTTCTTACTCCCTGCTGTCTTCATCTTGGACTTCCAGGTAGCGAGAGCCCTTGCCCTCGGTGCAGGCGAGAGGCGCACCGGCTCCGGATGCTACAAGAGGCTGTGCTGTCTATTCGGGAAGCTCAGCAAGAACTGCATAGGTAAGAACACGGGAGGCGGAGGGACCAGCCAGTGTAGGAGAATACAACCCTTATGCAGGAGCCAGTGGGCACAGGCTTAGAAGAAAGGCAGGGCTAGGGGAGACCCTCCTCCTACCTGCTCCAGGTGTGTGAAAGCAGGTAGCAGCCCTCCTGGACATCCCAGGATCCCTGCAGCTCACCAGTACTTCTGTACAGATTATCCTCAAAGCAAAGGGAGTGTCTGAGAGCCATACTATGTGACTTCAGTGGGTACGAAACAGGGTCACACAGTTCCTTCCTGTCAGCAAACAATATCATGTGAGGGCACCGTATGCCATCACACTTGGTTCTTGCCTGTAAAGGGGGTTAACAGAGCCAACTGAGAAGGGGCAGAAGGAGTGGGTGTGGAGAGCAAGCTTTGTGCCCATCCTCTAGGCACCCGGCACGGTACTTGACTGATTCCTTCTCTGCTCTTGCCAAGAGAGTTGGTTGATAGGGATGAGTCATGGAGTGGAGAGAAATGAGACAGGGCTGGGACACTGAGGAGGAGGGTGGGGCAGGAGTGGGATGTGCTGAGTACCTCCTGGGTCAGGCGGCTCCAGATACACAGGGCTGGGACAGTGACGAGAGAGGGGACAGGAGTGGGATGTGCTGACTACCTCCTGGGCCAGGCGGCTCCCGATACACAGGGCTGAGACACTGAGGACGGTGGGGCAGGAGTGGGATGTGCTGACTACCTCCTGGGCCAGGCAGGCTCCAGATACACAGGGCTGGGACACTGAGGACAGTGGGGCAGGAGTGGGATGTGCTGACTACCTCCTGGGCCAGGCAGGCTCCAGATACACAGGGCTGGGACACTGAGGACGGTGGGGCAGGAGTGGGATGTGCTGAGTACCTCCTGGGTCAGGCGGCTCCCGATACACATGGCTGGGACACTGAGGACAGTGGGGCAGGAGTGGGATGTGCTGACTACCTCCTGGGCCAGGCAGGCTCCAGATACACAGCACCACATAGAGATCTCAATACCTGACTGTGGGCTGGCTGAAGTCAACTGCTGTAGTTTTGGAAGGTGAGAGGTCACTGACTAAAGGCCCTTGGGTACCTGTAGGGAGGTGGCACACACCATTCATCCCAGCATCAGGAGGCTGAGGCAGGCACATCTCTGAGTTCAAGGCCAGCCTGGTCTACAGAGTGAGTTCCAGGACCTCCAGGGCTACACAGAGAAACCCTGTCTGGGAAAAACAAAATAAACAAATGAAAAAGACCCTAGGGCCTGAGGGGCAGAGAGCTTGGAGTGGCTGTATCTTGGCCCCAGGAAAGGTGATGGCTCTGCCAGCCTAGCAGTGCTCTCCATGGCAAGTGCCAGTTTCTCTTTACCATATCTGTGAGCTCTAGAGGTCTAACAAACAAACAAACAAACAAAAAACCTTCAGTAATCCACAGGCATGTGTAGAGAAAATTGGCTTGCCATCAGAGGCAAAAAGTGCTGGGATCTGAGTCAAACATGACCTCTCTCTCTCTTGTTCTGGGTACTGGTATGTCTTGTGGCTTGTCTGCAGACAGCCATCAGTGAAGCCATGAAAATCTCAGTGCCTGATGCCTTGTTTGCTGTCTCTGCTGCTGCCACATAAATACACATCAGCTAATGAGAGTGAGGAGTCCGAGGACCTCTGGGGTTCTTCTAATGTCACAGTGGGAAGCCCCAGACCCAGAAGGCTGACAGAGGGCTGAGGGGTGTGAAGTGGGCTGTGCACAGCCTGCTGAGGAGAAGGTCTTCCCGGAGGTGCTTGGCCAAATTCCTAAGTATCCTTTGGTCAATCCAGGTTGATGCCTCTAGCCGATGTCTCAACAGTACAATGACTTTTTTTTCCCATCCATTCCTTACCCAAGTAGTGTGGGCAAAGAAAGGAAAACCTGGTACCCCCCAAAAGGACTGTTGCCATCCAGGAAACAGAGCCCAGACACCAAAGTCCAAGCTTTGTGGATTTGCTCCTATGTCCCTGGCTGGCACCCAGCCTGGGGTATCAAAACACTGATTGTTTCACATTCTGGAGGCTGAAAGTTCAAGATGGAAATTTCAGGCCTGGCTCTTCCCTGTGCCCTGTCCTTGGCTTGCAGCCATGGTCATCTTCTGGGTGTCTCTGTCTTGATCCCCTCTTAGGATCCCAGTCTAGATTAAGGGCCCACCCTAGTGAACCTTTTAATGTAGCTTCCTTTTCAGAGATCTTATCTCCAAATAGCTGAGGGGACTTCAGCACAGATTTGAGGAGGAGGACACCATTCAGCCACCACCCAGGGGTGGTAGGAAGGATGCAAGCGGCCTATTCCTCAAGCCCAGACCCTCCTGTCCCACAATTGATACCCAGGAAGCACAGCCCAGGTTCCTGCCCTGGGACCCCTCTTCCTAAGGAGCCCCCCACCCACCCTGTAATCATGTTCCCGGCAGGCAGACCAGCCATCCTGTCTCATACTCCCTTATAGGTTGGGAGGGTAGCCATGTTGGCGTTGACACAGCCTCCGCTCCTGTCTTTGCAGGCACCTCTCAGCCATGTTGAGCTCCACAGTGCGTGCTGGGCAGCCGTCAGCCCCCAGCCTCCTGCAGAATCCCCGCTCCTGGTTCCTGCTCTGCATCTTCCTGACATGTCAGCTATTCATTAATTATATCCTCAAATAGGAGCCCTTGGGGTCTCCAGGGTAATGCCTGCAGAGCCCCCTCCTAGGCACCCAGCACTTTACACCAGCCCACGGAGGCAGTGAAGCCCACAGGCGTGGCCACTGGGACAGAAGGGTCCTCGTATAAGAGGATGACAGGTGGGACCTGGGGCTCTGAGGGTGCTGTGACCCCAGCTGTAGGACACTCCAGGGAGCATTGGCCTCCCCTCCAGGGTCCTCCACCTAGCACCGGCCTTAATGCTAAAGCCAAATGCAGTTTCTGCCCTGCAGTGTGCCCCTGGGCATCTCAAGTTGACACTCCCAAGCCAGCCCCCACTTAGATCTGGGGGTCAGGAGGACCTAGGCAGGCTCTGGACAGCCACTCACCGCAGAGCAGGGGAAAGCAAGGAGGTTTCCAGGAGCAGCGGGAAGGAAGACCCCAGGACTTCTCAGGGTTCTTTGGGTGATGATTTTTGACTTCTGGACAGTCTGCCCGCTCAAGCACTGAGAAGCTGTGGCTGCTCTGGTGAGGACATTGGGGCTTTTATCTTGTTATTAAGCTGTTTGGACAGGAGCCTGTTCAGGGAGTTACTGCACACACACCTGCCCTACAGCCAGAGGAACCTACCTGTGCCAGGGGAGTACCCTGGCCAACTGCAGTATGAGCTTGTAAGCAGGAGAAGTGCCCAGGGGGTATCCCCCAAAGGCCAGGGAGCCTCAAGCTTGCCACATGCCCTGACCAACACAGTCTTCCCATTCTGTTGACATTCTGAATACATAGAGTTGCAATATTCCAGGCAGCTGTGTGCAGTGGCCAGCCTCTGCATCCGGCCCCCAGCCCTGTGTGGATGGCCCTCTGTGCGTGTGTGTGCATATGTGTAGGCACCTACACGTACTCACATTCGGAGCCTTAATACCTTGTTGGTGCCATCTCCACTGTAACTGATCCTTTCAAGTTTTGTATCCATTTGTCTCTTTCCTTCCCCAGCCCGGGGGTTTGTCTGCTCCATGCCTTGAAATAAATGGAAATACATATATGTTTTCTTCTTGGGGGATCCTTGAGCACAAGGAAGAACTTCTGGGGAGGTGGAAAAACAGTGTAATGGGGCTGTCTTGAGCTGGAGGTACCAAGTGTGGGGTCTAAAAGGTGGGGTGCAGGTTCACAGTGTGGAGTGGAGAAGATGGCCCATCTGGAGCCCTTGGGAGCCAGGGAGTTGCTGTGGACATGGGAAGGATGATGCCTGTCGGGGCATTCTGGGAAGCTACCAGAACTGGGAAGGTGAGGGAAGGGATGGGGGCCCAGTTCTTTAAGTCACCACAAAGGAGTTTCTAAGACTGGGCAGCCTGCTTTTGCCAGCATGGTGTTGCTGAAACGATTAAGCTTCTGTAGGCTCACATAGCTTGGAGGTATTCAGAGTAGCCCTAGGTGTTTGGCAGCACACTCCACAGCACCTCAAAGAGAAGCTGTAGCCCGCGTAACAACACATAGAAGATAACAGAAACCGGAGGGAACAAAGGTGGCCAGGCAACACCCAGGGGAGGGTGGGGCAAAGAAAAGCCACATGGGATCACATCCACCCACCCCAGGACTCTAGAGGACCCTGCTTGTGGGACCTCCATGAAGCAGCCAGTCACCCTGGAGCATGGGTACCTGCAGGTGGCCAGTTTATACCACAGACATCTCTTTCTGGTATAGACAGGAAGCCCTGAACCCCTCACCTTGTCTCCTGCACCTTGTGCCCATGCGGAACTAGGGCCTGTCTCTCACAGCACCATCATACACCCTGGAGTTTTGGAATGTCTTCCTGAATTCTATTCCTGCTTCTTTATAAACTTAATAAACTCATTCAGTAGGGGGCTGTGATACAGACTTCAGCCCTTTATAAAAACATACACACACTGGGCTGGAGAGATAGTTCTGCAGTTAAGCGCACTGATGCTCTTACAGAGGACCTCAGTTCTATTCCCAGCACCCCCATGACAGCTCACAGCCATCTGTGACTCCCGTTCCAGGGATGTGAGCAATGCCCTCTCTGGACTCCATGGTTCACTTACATATATACAAGCAAAACAGTCAAACACATAAAAAAAACTTTAAAAAAGCACAAAGAAAGATAAAAATGTTGATTTCTATTTTATTAATTTTGTATCTTCATTCACATGTGTTATGCTTGCATGTATATCTGTTCACAATATGCATGCCTGATCCTGTGGAGGTCAGAAGAGGGCATCAGGTTCCCTGGAACAGGAGTTAAAAGTGACTGTGAGTCACTGTGTATGTGCCCAGGTCCTCTGTTAAGAGCTTCCAGTGCTCATAACCACTGAGTCATCTCTGCAGTTCCTTGATTTCTATTTCTGTTAATAGACTTGGGCCAGGTATTCGGCGGGGGAAAGAGCGGCCTCCTTAATAAATGACTTAGGGAGTTGGTTATCCATGTGTGAAAGAGTGAAGCTGGACCTTTCTGAATTCAAGTCCAGCAAGATGTCATCCCTGCTCTGTAGAGGTAGAAGGAGGTTAAAGGTTATTTAACCTGAGTTTGAGGTAAGTCTGGGTTATGTGAGTCCCTCTTGGCTTCTCAAATGCTAGTACAGGCATGCGCCTTCATGTCCGGTCAAAAGACCCACGAGAGAGCACAGAGTGTGAGCAGCATCAGTGATCTTGAGAAAACGAAATCATGCAAGACATTTCACCTCCATGAGGACAGCTACTAATTTGAAACAAAATAAAACCTAAGCCAGTGAAACCAGAAATGTTTGGGAGGATGTGGAGTGATTGTAACCATACACACTGCTGGTGGGCACAGGAGTCATATAGATGTTGTGGAAAGTTACATGGATATTCCTCAAAATATTACAAATAGCATCAATGGATCAAACCAGCCCACCTCTGGGTATATCCCTACAAGTTCTCAGACCCATCTACACATCCAACATCCCAAAGGTGGGAGCAGCCAAAGGTCCACAGGTAGATGAATGAACTAAGAAATACAGTCTGTACATTCAATGGAATGACATTCAACCTTGAAAAGAACAGAAGTTCTGACATAACAATATAAGCCTTAAAGGCAGCATACTAAGTGGAATAAGCCTGGCCCGAGGGGCAAGTGTGGTTGTACTCCCAGGCGGTCCTGGAGCAGCAAGATGACAGCCGGGAAACCACAGACTGGGGACAAAGGTGGGAAGCAAGTGTCCACTAGGGGACAGAGGTGAGTGAGGGAAGATGAGAAAGTTCTAGAGACTGGTGTGGAGATGGCTGCACAGTCACATAAAGACACCTCGGGTTAACCAGCTGTGTTCTGAAAGTGGATGAGATATTAAGTTCTGCATGATGTGTGTCTTACCAAATTGTATAATAATCAGCAAACTCTTGGGAACGTGTGTAAGTGTTACAGCTCGGATGGAAAGGTATCTTGGCAGCTGGGAGCTAAGGAATACTACGCTGTCACACTGCACAATAAACCTCACACAAGATTTATTGGGAGAGAAAAAAAAACAGGAGGGTGTCTGCCTCTGCTCCGGTGAGAAACAGCAGCAAACTGAAGCAGATACAGGCAGGTATAGGGGTTCTTGGGAAGGGGGTGGAACTTTTCAGTGTGGAGCTTTCCAGGATGAAGATTGGTAGGATTTCATGGCCAGAGACTGGGCTTTTTACTCTCAGGGTGTAAGGCAGGGTCCAGCAGTTAGAGTATTTTGTGGGTAGAACTGGGCAGTTAGAGGTCCTCAGGTGAGGGACCTGGCCACTCTTGTGGCTTGAGAGGCTTACAACATTGATGTCTCCTGTGTTGGAAGACAGAGGTCAGTCCCCTCTGTCCTCAGGAGTGCCAGTGTGGTGCAGTCTGTTTGGGCTCTTGCTGCTGCTTTCATGCACGTTAGTGGTTTTGCTGCTTTTCATGCTCTTGGTGCAAGTGGGTCGTTCCAGCGACCAGGCTCTGGCTGGCAGGCCATGGAGGCATGGGAGGGCAAGGCTGGGAGATAGGTAGATCAGAAAGCTCTGAGCCTAGAGGGCAATTCTGGTTAGATTAGCTGTGAGCAGCAAAGGCAAAGGAAGATCAAAAAGTTCAAGCCAGAGGCTGAAGAGATGGCTCAGAAGTTAGGAGCCTGGCAGCCCTTCCAGAGGACCCAGTTTCAATTCCCAGCACCCCCATGGAGGCTCACAACCATTTGAAACTCCTCTTTCAGGGAATCTGATCCCCTCTTCTGGCCTCCTTGGGTACTGCATACATGGAGTATACAGACATACATGTAAGCAAAACAACTATACACATTTTAAAAAGTAATTCTTTGAAAAGAGGAGCCCCTCCATGAGTCATAATGGTTACCAGAATGCCCCCTCCCACCTCTGCTGCATTAAATCCAATTGAGTCGAATTAAAACATAAAAGGATACAATAGAGGAAATAGACTCATCAGTTAAAGAAAACATTAAATCTAACAAAAGCTTAACCCAAAATATCCATGAAATGTGGGAGAACATAAAAAGGCCAAATCTTAGAATAATAGATATAAAAGAAGAAGTTCAACTCAAAGGCACAGAAAATTTATTTAACAAAATCATAGAAGAAAACTTTCCCTACCTAAAGAAAGATATGCCTATGAAGATACAAGAAGCTTACAGAATACCAAATAGACTGGATCCAAAAAAAAAAGTCTTCTTGCCACATAATAATCAAAACACTAAACATACAGAGTAAAGAAAGAATATTAAGACCTGCAAAGGAAAAAGGCCAAATAACATATAAAGGTAGACCTATCAGAATTACACCTGACTTCTCAGTGGAGACAATGAAAGCCAGAAGGTCATGGTCAAGCATTATGCAGACATTAACAGACCACAGATGCCAGCCCAGACTACTATACCCAGGAAAACTGTCAATCACCATAGAAGGACAAAACAAGATATTCCATGACTGCTGTGGGAGCTCCTTCCGCTCCTTCAGCCAATAGCCTTTAAGATACCAGCCCACTGGGGCGTGGTCTCTTTTGCTTTAAAAAGCAGTGGTAGCCATGCACGCTCTCTCTTGCTTCCAGCTCCACTTCTGGCTACTAGACTCCTTTCGTGGTTGTGCAGAGGGCTGTTGTCTAGGAAGGTGATCTGTAAGTTTCTCCCTTTAAATAAATAACCCTTTTATTAATCATAATTCCAAACTGGTGTGGGATTGTTTAGTGACTTACGCCTTCACATGACAAATCTAGATTTCAAGAATACCTAGCCACAAACCCAGCCCTACAAAAAAATAATAGAAGGAAAACTCTAACCCAAGGAACATGGCTACACCAACAAAAACACACACACAATTGATGATCTCATTACAGCAAATCCTGAAGAAGAAAAAATGTACAAATTAACATCACCAACGATGAAATCTAAATTAACAGGAGATAGCAACCACTGGTCATTAATATCCCTTAATGTAAATGGACTCAACTCACCTATAAAAAGGCACAGGCTAACAGATTGTGATGTAAAAGGGTCTTTGATCTATCTGTTGCTTTCATTGGTTAATTAATAAAGAAAACTGCTTGGCCTGATAGGTCAGAACATAGGTAGGCAGGGAAGACAGAACAGAATTGTGGGAGGAAGAAAGCAGAGACAGGCAGACACCACTTCTCCTACCCAGGATGGATGGTGGTTAGACTCATGCCAGTAAGCCACAGTCAAGTGACGATACACATTAATAGAAATGGGTTAATCAAGATGTAAGAGTTATCCAGTAAGAGGCTAGAGCTAATGGGCCAGGCAGTGTTTAAATGAATACAGTTTGTGTGTTCTTATTTCGGGTGTAAAGCTAGCCGTGCGGGAGCTGGGTGGGATGAAAAGCAAGCCTGCTCGCCTCATCACTACAAGATTGGATAAGAAAACAGAATCCATCCCTCTTCTGAATACAAGAAATGCATCTCAACCACAAAGACAGACATCATCTCAGAGTAAAAGGTTAGGAAAAAAATATACCAATCAAATGGACCTAAGAAACAAGCGGGTGTAGCTATCCTAATATCTAACAAAATAGACTTCAAGCTTAAATCAGTCAAATGAGACAAAGAAGGACATTTCATATTAGTCACAGGAAAAAAAATCCATCAAGAGGAAATTTCAATACTGAACATCTATGCCCCAAATACAAGGGCACCCTCATATGTCAAAGAAACACTTATAAAGCTTAAATCATATATTAAACCCCACATACTAATAGTGGGAGACTGCAACACTCTGTTGTAGGGAGCTGCGGGCCTGCTTTTCATCCCGCCCGGCTCCTGCACGGCTAGCTTTACACCAGAAATAACAACACACAAACTGTATTCTTTTAAACACTGCTTGGCCCATTATATCTAGCCTCTTCTTGGCTAACTCTCGCACCTTGACTAGCCCATTTCTAATATTCTGTGTTGCACCCCAAGGTGCGCTTACCGGGAAGATTCTAGCCTATGTCCATCCTGGTGGCTTGCTTCATCACATGCGTCTGCCTCAGAGAGCAGAGCTATTGCGTCTGCCTGGGAGAGGGGAGCATGGCATCTCTGAGCTCACTTCCTCTTCTTCCCAGCATTCTGTTCTGTTTACTCCACCCACCTATGTTCTAACCTATCAGTGCAAGCAGTTTCTTTATTTAATTAACCAATGACCTTCCTCCACCAACACTTCCCTCTCACCACTGGACAAGTCAATCAGACAAAAAAATGAACAAAGAAATGAGAGAACTAACAGATGTTATGACTCAAATGGACTTAACAGACATCTATAGAATATTTCATCCAAACAGAAAAGAATATACCTTCTTCTCAGCACCTCATGGAACCTTCTCAAAAATTGACCACATACTCAGTAACAAAACAAACCTCAACAAATACAAAAAAATTGGAATAACCCAATGTACCTTATCAGATCACCATGGTTTAAAACTAGAAGTCAACAGCAATACTAATTCCAGAAAACCCAAAAATACATGGAAATTAAACAATGCTCACCTGAATTATCAATGGGTCAAGGAAGAAATAAAGGGAGAAAATTAAAGACTTCCTAAAATTCAATGAAAATGACCACACAACATGCTCAAATTTATGGGACACAATGAAAGCAGTGTTAAGAGGCAATTTCATAGCACTAAATGCCTACATAAAGAAGCTGGAAAAATCCCACAGTAGTGAATTAACAGAACATTTGAAAACTTTAGAACAAAAAGAAGAAAACTCACCTAAGAGAACTAGATGGCAGGAAATTGATGGAGGAAGGTCATTGGTTAAATTAAAAGAAACTGCTTGGCTCTCATTGGTTAGGAGATAGGTGGGAGGAGTAAACAGAACAAAACGCTGGGAGGAAGAGGAAGTGAGGTCAGATTCGACAGCTCTGCTCTCCGGAGCAGACGCTTCAGAGAGATGTCATGCTCCCCGCTCCAGGGAAGATGCACGCTATGAAGCTCCGACCCAGGATGGACTTAGGCTAGAATCTTCCCGGTAAGACCGATGCTATACAGATGATAAGATATGGGCTAGTCCAGGTGCGAGAGTTAGCCAGTAAGGGCTAGAGCAGAATGGCCAAGCAGTGATTAAATGAATACAGTTTGTGTGTAATTATTTCGGGGCATAAGCTAGCCGAGCAGGCGGCTGGGGTGTTGGGGACGCAGCCCCGCCGCCGCCCATATTACTACAGGAAATAATCAAATTGAGAGCTGAAATCAACAAAATAGAAACAAAGAAAACAATACAAAGAATCAATGAGACAAGGAGTTGGTTCTTCAAGAAAATCAACAAAATAGACAAACCTTTATCCAAACTAACCAAAAGGCAGAGAGAGAATATCCAAATTAACAAAATCAGAAATAAAAAGGGGGACATAACAACAGACACAGAAGAAACACAGAGGATCATCAGGTCATATTTTGAAAACCTGTACTCCAGAAAATTGGAAATTTTTTTTTTTTTTTTTTTTTTTTTGGTTTTTCGAGACAGGGTTTCTCTGTGGCTTTGGAGCCTGTCCTGGAACTAGCTCTGTAGACCAGGCTGGTCTCGAACTCACAGAGATCCGCCTGCCTCTGCCTCCCGAGTGCTGGGATTAAAGGCGTGCGCCACCACCGCCCGGCCGAAAATTGGAAAATTTAAAGGAAATGGACAACTTCCTGGATAAATATCACTTACCAACATTAAATCAAGACCAGATAAGCAAATTTAAACAGACCTATAACTGCTGAAGAAATAGAATCAGTCATCAAAAGTCTCCCAACCAAAAAAGCCCAGGACCAGATGGTTTCAGCTCAGAATTCTACAAGTCTTTCAAAGAAGAACTAATACCAATACTCCTCAAATTATTCCACAAAATAGAAACAAAGAGTACATTGCCAAACTCTTTTTATGAGGCTAAAATTGCCCTGATACCCAAACCACAGAAAGACAATACAAAGAAAGAGAATTACAGACCAATCTCACTCATGAACATTGATGCAAAAATACTAAATAAAACACTAGCAAACTGAATCCAAGAACACATTAGAGCCATCATCCACCATGACCAAGTCAGCTTTATCCCACAGATGCAGGGATGTTTCAACATACGAAAATCTGTCAACGTAACCAACTATATAAATAAGCTGAAAAATAAAAACCATATGATCATCTCATAAGACACCAAAAAAGCATTTGACAAAATACAACATCCCTTCATGATAAATGTCTTGAAGAAAGCAGGGATACAAGGAACATACCTAAACATAATTAAGGCAATATACAGCAAGCCAACAGCCAACATCAAACTAATGGAGAGAAACTCCCAGCCACTCCACTGAAATCAGGAACAAGACAAGGTTGTCCACTCTGTCCATATCAATTCAATATAGTTCTTGAGATCCTAGCTAGAGCAATAAGACACCAAAGGGGGATCAAGGAGATACAAATTGGAAAAGAAGAAGTCAAACTCTCACTGTTTGCTGATGATATGATAGTTTACATAAGCAATCCCAAAAATTCTACAAAGGAATTTCTACAAATCATAAACACTTTCAGCAATGTAGCAGGATACAAGATTGACTCAAAAAAATCAGTAGCCCTCCTGTACACAGATGATAAAAGGCCTGGTGAAGAAATCAGAGAATCAACACCCTTCACAATAGCCAAAAATGGCATAAAATATCTCAGAGTAACTTTAACCAAACAAGTGGAAGACTTGTATGACAAGAACTTTAAATCTTTGAAGAAAGAAATTGAAAAAGACACCAAAAAGTGGAAAGACCTCCCATGCTCTTGGGTAGGCAGAATTAACATAGTAAAAATGTCAATCTTACCAAAAGCAATCTACAGATTCAATGCAATGCCCATCAAAATCCCAGCAAATTTCTTCAAAGACCTCGAGAGAACAGTACTCAACTTCATTTGGAAAAGTACAAAACCCAGGACAGCCAAAACAATCCTGTACAATAAAAGAACTTTTGGAGGCAGCACAATCCCTGACTTCAAACTCTACTACAGAGCTACAGTACTGAAAACAGCCTTGTATAAGAACAGACAGGAGGACCAATGGAACAGAATAGAAGACCCGGATATCAATCACACATCTTCGAACACCTGATATTTGATAAAGAAGCAAAAAATATCAAATGGAAAAAAGAAAGCATATTTAACAGGTGGTGCTGGCATAACTGGATATCAACATGTAGAAGAATGAAAATAGACCCATATCTATCACCATGCACAAAACTCAAGTCCAAATGGATCAAAGACCTCAACATAAAGTCAGCCACACTGAACCTCAGAGAAGAGAAAGTAGGAAATAGACTTGAATGCATTGGCACAGGGAACCACTTCCTAAATATAACCCCAGCAGCACAGACACTGAGAGAAACAATTAATCAATGGGACCTCATGAAAATGAAAAGCTTCTGTAAAGCAAAGAACACGGTCAACAAGACAAAATAACAGCCTACAGAATGGGAAAAGATCTTCACTAACCCCACATCAGACAGAGGTCTGATCTCCAAAATATACAAAGAACTCAAGAAATTGGACACCAAAAGATCACATAATCCAATAAAAAAAATGGAGTGCAGACCTAAACAGAGAACTCTCAACAGAGGAATCTAAAATGGCTGAAAGACACTTAAGGAAATGTTCAACATCCTTAGTCATCAGAGAAATGCAAATCAAAACAACTCTGAGATTCCATCTTACACCTGTAAGAATGGCCAAGATCAAAATCACTGATGACAACTTATGGTGATGAGGTTGTGGGGGAAAGGGAACACTTCTGCGTTGCTAGTGGGAATGCAAGCTGGTACAGCCCCTTTAGATGTCAGTGTGGCGATTTCTTAGAGAATTGGGAAACAACTTTCCTCAAAACCCAGTAATACCACTTTTAGGTATATATCCAAAGGATGCTCAATCGTGTCACAAGGACATGTGCTCAACTATGTTCATAGCAGCTTTGTTTGTCATAGCCAGAACCTGGAAATAACCTAAATGCCCCTAGACTGAAGAATGGATAAGGAAAATGGGGTACATTTACACAATGGAGTACTACACAGCAGAAAAAAATAATGACATTTTGAATTTTGCAGGAAAATGGATGGAGCTAGAAAACATTATTTTGAGTGAGGTAACCCAGACACAAAAAGACAATTATCACATGTACTCACTCATGGGTGGTTTTTAAACATAAAGCAAAGAAAGCCAGCCTACAAGCCACAATCCCAGAGAACATAGACAACAGTGCAGACACTAAGAGAAACTTATATATATATCTAATCTATATGGTAAGTTGAAAGCAGAAAAAGGCAAGATCTCCTTGAGTAAATGGAGACCTTGGGGGAGGATTGAAGGGGGAGGGAAGAGGCAGGGAGGGGAGCAGAGAAAAATGTAGAGCTCAATATATATCAATAAAATAAAAAATAAAGCATAAAAGGCAGGTTTATTTAATTTGGAATTCAAAACCAAATGTCTGGGTTTTTTGGGTTTTTTTCTGTTTTGTTTTTTTCGTTTTTGTTTTTTGATTTTTTTTTTTTGTGGTAGGCACGGGCTTCATGGCTGGTTTCCTCCAAGGACTCTTTTCTTGGCTGGTTTCCCAGACTTCCGCGTAAGCACAGGCTTCTTTGATGGATTTCCACAGCAACAGCAGCTGTGGCCCTGGTAGGGAGTGGGGAGCGGGACACCACTCTCTGTCTCAAAACCTTTATCTTAACATCACCTCTCGTAATGGATTAATTAAAAATGCTGCAGGATCCCTGGCGCAGAAACACTGCAGGTCTCTGAGCAGTGGCAGTGGTCAGTGGGTCTTGGGCTGGTCCCCGGTAGGGAGACCCATCGTGTTGGGTGAGAGACAGAAACATGGATAGGTACACCATGCAGAGTGAGGTTGGATATTTTATTTAGTGGGTTATAAAAGGGAAGAGGAGAAGGAGAGAAGAGGACAGAGAGAGAGAGAGAGAGAGAGAGAGAGAGAGAGAGAGAGAGAGAGAGAGAGAGAGAGAGAGGAGGGAGAGAGAGAGAGGGTAACGGGAGGGAAGGCGAGAAGTGGGGAGAATGAGGTGAGGCAGAAGCTGTCTCTTGAGGGGGGTGGGGGGAGGCAGGCAGGGGAGAGACAGAAAAAGGAAGAGACTCAGGCTGCAAGCAGGAAGGGAGATCTGCCTGTCTCAGCGGATGGGGGCAGGGTTGTCTTTTAAAGGGACAGGACAGATCATTATACCTGTAATCCCCAGGTTCAGGATGCAAATCAGAAATTCATAGTCATCCTCAGCTACATTGGGTATTTAAGGCCAACCTGAGCTACTTAGTATCCTGTCTTAAAGGAGGATTGGAGGCATAGGTTAGTAGAGTGCTTGCCTAACATGGCAGACCCTGGGTTTGATCCTAGTAAGGGAGGACCTTAATGTTTTGTGTCCTGCCAGACATGTGCCCAGGCCAACCCACAAGGGGACCTCCAAATACGTCAGTCTCTACACCAGCTTTGCGGACACCAACCAGGCGAAGATTGGCAGGATAATTTCACTCATATGCCTACTCATAAAAAAACTTCTTGATCTCTTAACACTTGTGGACACTTTTACAGGATGGATAGAAGCATTTCTGGTCTCCAGGGAAACAGCAGATGTGGTGGCTCAGGGTCATGGAGCTCATGTCAGAAGCTCTCAACATCTCCTGGAAATTCCACACCCCCTACCATCCACAATCCTTGGGAAAGGTAGAGAGGCCCAATGGACTCATCAAACAACAACTAACCAAGCTCTCCACTGAACTCAGGTTATCTTGGCCCTCCCTTCTCCCCATTGCCCTTACTCACCTTAGGACCACCCCATGTTCCCCTATGGGCTGAGCCCTTTTGAGCTGCTTTATGGCAGGCCCTTTCTCCTTAACCATCATCACCTCTCAGTCAAAATTCCTCCATTGGTGGAGTTCCTGCCCTACTTCTCCCTTTTAAGGTCCCTTCTCTGTTCACACGCTGACAGTTGTCTCCCTGCCACCACACCAGTAGACCCTACTGCCCCTAAACCTGCCCCACTCTCCTCAGGGGACAGAGTACTCCTCAAACAGTTAACTCCTAGGTCTCTTGAACCTTGATGGACAGGACCTCACACAGTAATCCTCACTACCCCCTTAGCTGCCAAGCTCTTGGGACACTCATGCTGGTACCATCTCTCCAGGATAAAATGGGCACCTACTCAGGACACTTGGTCTGTCCAGCAGACAGGACCTTCCACCCTCCGGTTTTCCAGGATGCCACAATGAAGGGCCTACCTGCTCCTCATCCTGGCACACTCATTTTTGGTAATAACAATATTTTCTGCCTTCTCACCTCCCTCATCTGCCTTCTCACCTCCCTCAAGGAACAGATGCCTGACGTCTCCGGGATGACAGTACATAGGATACCTTTCCAGAAAATTCCTCTCACTGAGCGTGGACCCATCAACACCTAGCTCTCCTCTTCCCCATGTTACCCTATACTTGCAGGAAGTAGCCAGACTTGAGTCAATGCCCCTTTTTCCTAGAGAGCCCAAATTGTTGGTCACAATTATCACTTAAATTTCCTATCATCCCTATATCTAGAGTCTGGAATGTTAAGTTGGGCGCATAGCCTCCAGCCCCCAGGCCTGAGAGTTGTATTGGTCTGGACTCCAAATCCCAGCATGCCACCACTCCCACAGGATATTTAAGTAAATTTCCAAAAGAGGAACCTAACAGGTTGCAGCTTTTTTTACACACCCAGGATATGTCTTTCCACTCTGCTGTGGCAATCCTGCTGTTAACACCGGAAGGTGTTTCTGCCAGTGAGGCTGGAGCTAGCAGAAAACATCAGGGCTGGAACTCCTGGAGGAGAGAACTGGGAGGGAGGACCCTGTGAACTGTAGGAACCAGCCATGATAAGCTAAATATGAACAGCTCACCCGAAGGACGTTCTTTACTTCCGACCATTGCCACCTGCCAGAGTAGGACTCAGCCATCGATAAATGTAAAATAAATGTAAAAGAGGCCCGAGTCTCAGCAGTTTACTCTGAAGCAATACCTGGTTGCAGGAAGAACCACAAACTAAGATTACCCAAGCACCACCCAAGAACAGACCATCCAAAGGAAATGCCTAACGTTCGCTGTAGATAGGATCACTTGCCGGCACACACTCACCAGGACACCCCTAGACAAATGTCAGCCAATCGGGTCCTGAACCTCAGAAACCCCTCACCCCCCCCCCTTTACTACTATAAAAACCCAACTCTAACTGAGCTCGGGGCTCTCTGTTTATTCCAATACGTTGGACATGTGGGGAGACCGAGTTTGCAAACTTGCATAAAATAAAGGCTCTTTGCTTTTACATATGGGACTTAGTCTCCTTGTTGGCTTTTGGAGGACTTCGCAGATTTGGGCATAACATGAACCAAGCCTGAGCCCCTAGACTCGTGAAGCAACTGTGGCAGGAAATGCCCAGGCGTACGTGAAGAGGAGAAAGGTGTCCTGGATGGAAGAGAAGAGAACTTAGAAACCGCCCCCCTTCCCGTTCAGCGCTGAAGTATGATCTTTTGTCTCTGCCTGAGTGCTGAGCGGAACTGGGCTCAGGTCAGGCGGGGGCTAGATCCCAGCAAGGTAGCTGGGGGATGGAGAGATGGGTAAGAATACATTGCTTTGGGTGTGGTAGCACTTGCCTTTAATACCAGCGATGGGGTTGGGAGGCAAAGGCAGGCAGATCTCTGTGAGTTCAAGGCCAGCCTGGTTTATAGAGTGAGTTCTCAGTTGGCCAGAGCAGCAAATATTCTAATCCACCTCTCCAGCCCCTAGCACTCTCAACTCTTAAAGGAGCAGTTCCGAGGGCTCCTGTACCAGCGCTGCCGGCCGCTTCCTCTGAGTCAGGCTCTGAGTCAGTGCCTGGATCTCAGCCCAGCTCCACAGCTCTGGCAAGAGGGACCAAGGTTCAGAACACGTCACTTCCTGTATGCCTGCTCTATCTACTTGGGTAGAAACCTCTTTAAGTAAGAATCTTTCCCAAGAAGTCATGTGCAGAGAACCCACTCTCCTAATGGGCAACAGGAAACAAAAGGCAACAGGAACTGCAGGTTTCCTGTACAGTACCAGACTGAAGGCCTACCCTGCTTCCTGTGACCTGGGCAGCGCTGCTCACCCTGCAGGGCAGCAATGGAGTAGAAGGGAGAGAGCAGGGTAGGGAGGGAAACATCACGAAGATGGAGATTGGGTTGGGGGGGGGGGAGCATGGGTCTTCCTGAAGCTCCCAAAGGAAACCACAAGAGCCCCAAAGGATATGAAAAAATTGGGTAACATGTTATGGTTTAGATAAAATGCTGCGGATCCCACAAGGGGCAGTGGGTCCCAGGCAGAGAGCTGTGCAGCAGGTGAGAGAACTCGGAGGGGCCGCCAGTCCCATTAGGAACTGCAGCCTCGGCAGGTAGGTGACAGACAGAGACAGGTAGGCACACCATGCAGAGAAAGTGGGTATTTATTTAGTGGGTTATAGAAGGTAAGGGAAAAGGGGAGAGGGAGGGAGGAGAGGAAGGAAGAGAGAGAGAACCAGGGACGGGGGAGAAGAGGAGCCACAGCAGTAGCTACCTCTTCGGGAGAAAGAGACAAAAAGGAAGGGACTCAGGCTACAAGTGGAAGAAAGATACTGACTGCCTCAGTGTATGGGGAGAGGGAAGAGGGTAAGAAGAGGGCAGGGCTTGTCTGGGCTTTTTTCCAGTTTTTTTTAATTGATATTTATTGAGCTCTGCATTTTTCTCTGATCCCCTCCCTGCCTCCTTCCTCCCCCCTTCATTCCTCCCCCAAGGTCCCCATGCTCCCAATTTACTCAGGAGATCTTGTCTTTTTCTACTTTCTACTTACCATGTAGATTAGATCTATGTAAGTCTCTCTTAGTGTCCTCATTGTTGTCTAAGTTCTCTGGGATTGTGGTTTGTAGGCTGGCTTTCTTTGCTTTATGTTTAAAAACCACCCATGAGTGAGTACATGTGATAATTGTCTTTTTGTGTCTGGGCTACCTCACTCAAAATAATGTTTTCTAGCTCCATCCATTTTCCTGCAAAATTCAAGATGTCATTATTTTTTTCTGCTGTGTAGTACTCCATTGAGTAAATGTACCCCATTTTCCTTATCCATTCTTCGGTCAAGGGGCATTTAAGTTATTTCCAGGTTCTGGCTATGACAAACAATGCTGCTATGAACATAGTTGAGCACATGTCCTTGTGGCACGATTGGACATCATTTGGATATATACCCAAAAGTGGTATTACTGGGTCTTGAGGAAAGTTGTTTCCTAATTTTCTGAGAAATCTCCACACTGACATCCAAAGGGGCTGTACCAGCTTGCACTTCCACCAGCAATGCAGAAGTGTTCCCTTTCCCCCACAACCTCATCACCATAAGTTGTCATCAGTGTTTTTGATCTTGGCCATTTTTACAGGTGAAAGATGGAATCTCAGAGTTGTTTTGATTTGCATTTCTCTGATGACTAAGGATGTTGAACATTTCCTTAAGTGACTTTCAGCCATTTTAGAGTCCTCTGTTGAGAGTTCTCCCTTCCCTTCAATAACCCACTAAATAAAACCCCCTTTCTCTGTATGGTGTGTGCCTATCTCTCTCTGTCACTCACCACGGCTGTAACTCCTTGTGGGACTGGCTGCCCCACTGAGGTCTCTCACCTACTGCACGACTCACTGCCTGGGACCAGCTGCTTTCATGGCCCTCTATGGTCTCATGGCCTGTTGCCCACTGCCACCACTCAGAGAACGGTGCCATTTTATTTTTTACCATAACATAACACCCCATCCAGTCTGATCTGGTCTCTAAAGGAAACACTCCCTCTCCTTTTGGTCAAACTGAGTAACAGAGGTTTACAAATAATGAATTTTTTTAAACTAAATTTACCCATAACCTTCGAGACTGAACTCAGGCAAAATGTAGCCAATCCATTATAAGCAAGTTAAAGCCAAGCTCTAAGAAAAGAAGTCTGTAAAACTGTCTTATTTTTCAATGTGTAGCCCTGGTGGCCTGGAACTCACTATATAATCCAAGGTTCCCCATCTCTCTTCTTATCTAGTGCTGAGATTAAGGCCGTGTGTGCCACCATGTCCACCTATTTTATTTTTAAATCACTTAAAAAGTGTTATTATTGTGTGTGCATGATGTGTGAATGTGCACACGTACAAGTGCACGCATGAGTGCATATGTGTGTATATGATATTTGAGCCAGAGGACAACTTAGTGCAATTGGTTCTGTGGTACCCCCCCCCTTTTTTTACCCTCATTCAGGGTTTCTCTGTGTAGGCCTGCCTGTATGGGAACTCAGTTTGTGACCCAGGCTGGCCTCAAACTCAGGCACCCGACTGCCTCTACCTCCCATGTGACACCACCTCCGGGCCTGTGGTTTCACCATTATGTGGGGTCTGGAGATTTAAACTAGGGCCTTCAGGCTTGGATAGCAAGGTCTTTTACCTGACAAGCAAGAGCAGCAAGTGCCAACTCCTGAGCCTTCTGAGGTTTTCTGTCTAAGTTTTTCATACAGTGGTGTTGGGAGACTGTCATAGTTTCCGTTGCCAACTCAGCACAAACTGGAGTAATCTGGGAAGAGGGAACCTGGACTGAGGAATTGTCTCCAGCAGATTAGCCTGTGAGCATATCTGTGGAGCATTTTCCTGGCTAACAGGGGATGGTCCAGACAACAGGGTGGTCCTGGGTTGTATAAGAAAGCAGGAAGAACAAGCCAGTAAGCAGTACTCCTCCATGGCTCTGTTTGAGTTTCTATCTCCAGGTTCCTGCCCTGGTCTCTCTCCACGAAGGACTGTGATGTGGAAGCCTAATAAACTCTTCTCCCCAAGTTGGTTTTGGTGAAGAGAGGCTAAGGCAAACTAGCACAGAGATGTCCTGTCACATGGGCTATAAGTATTGTATACAAGCTAGCACAGAGATGTTCTGTCTGTCACATGGGGATGTAGGTATTGTATACAAACTAGCACAGAGATGTCCTGTCACATGGGGATGTAGGTATTATATACAAACTAGCACAGAGATGTCCTGTCTGTCACATGGGGATGTAGGTATTATATACAAACTAGCACAGAGATGTTCTGTCTGTCACATGGGGATGTAGGTATTGTATACAAACTAGCACAGAGATGTCCTGTCACATGGGCTGTAGGTATTATATACAAACTAGCACAGAGATGTTCTGTCTGTCACATGGGCTGTAGGTATTGTATACAGTTTGCATACAAACGTGTTTGAAGACAGCGAAACATTTAAGTTTCCAATGACTCCCACCATAATGAATCTGTAAGAGACTGGACATATGTAGTAACATGTGTATCACCTGCCCGGAGATGGACAGGAAACTACACTACATTCACCCTAGGAACGTTTCCCATTGTATGTGCCAGTCCAAAAAAAATGAATACAAAAGAGAAAAGCTCCAGGCTGGGCCCATAGATCACACTAACTACTGGGCCTCTCTATACCACTGAGTTCTTGCTCCAGAAAGATCTACCCTCACCCACCAAAGTCCTTCCCTTCCCTTTGTTGACTTTTATTACTGTGTGTAGTGATGAAACATTGCTACAAGATCACACAGCAGCCCCAGAAATAGCAGAGCACAAGCAGAATCCCTCACATATTCCCAGCAGTAACCTGGGACTATCCCCAGAAGAGATTCCCGCATCTGTTTTAGAGGTGAGAAGATTCCCCTGGTATTGAGCCAGTCCCTCACTTCCATGTGGGCAACCTTCTGGGCATCTCTGCAGAAAGACCATCAAGGGCTACTACACTCACGTGAGAGAGTCACTCAGCTGCCTTGAACTGTTACAGAGTTCCTGGACCAGGATGCTATTCCACTTTAAAGAACGAGGGTGGACACAGCTGGAGAGATGAGTATGCACTGGTCTTGCAGAGGACCCCGGTTTGATTCCCAGACTTACATCAGGCAGCTCACAACCACTTGTAATTCCAGCTTTAGCCTCTCTGTCACCTGTGGCCTCTGGAGCCACCTGCACTCCCAGACACACACACCTTAAAAAAAATAATAAGTGTTTTAAAATAGCAAAGGACAGGGATCAGAGAGGGGCTTGGGTACAAAAAAATCTACTGGAGTAGACAGACCTTTTCTTCTCCCCTCCCCCTGCAGAGTGGGATAGACAGGCCCTGGAGTGTGTGTGGGCAGGAAGGGAAGGCCACTAGCCTCCCCGAGCTCCCCAGCTAGTAGAGGAGCTGGCTGGCAGGTGAGACAATAGCATTGAGCCATGGATACTCCTTTCCCCTCCCTTCCTCCACTTTCCCTCTGCTGCTTAAAGGGGGGGGGGGGAGCGGGGGTGGGAGGGACACGAGGACACACGAGGACAACGACGACTGGGGACTGGGGACAGGAATGGACGGTGTTGTTCCTTTGGTCCCTGCCCTGGCCACGCCCACTCCTTTTAACTCCTGACCCCGCCCTGACATCTCTCTCTTTCTGCTTTTCCTCTCACACGGGGCTTTGGCCTCTCTCTCTCTCTCTCTCCCCCCCCTCTCTTTCTCTCTCTCTCTCTCTCCCTCTCTCTCTCCCTCTCTCTCTCTCTTCCTTTATTTCTTTCTCTCCTTGTTAATAAATTCTTATATAGCTATTTCCTGTGTTTATATGTCTGACCCGCCGCCACCGCTGCAGCCGCCGGGACCGCCGGCGGGGACCCGCCGCGTGTGCTGTGGCCGCTTGCTCGGGTGCCGGACCCTGGAGCACAGCCGCCGCCACAGCCGCCACCGCCGGGACCCGCCGCGTGTATGCCCTCCCGCTGGTGCGGGCGGGGGGGGGGACCCCAGATATTTTATTAATTAACAACAGACGGGACTTCAGAATGTTGAGCTAATGAGTACCTCAGGGGATCATCAAACTTTCCAAGGAAACTTGTTTGTGTTTTGATTTGGTTTAGGCCTGAGCAGACACCAGATCTGAGGGAAGACAAGGAATTCGAAAGGGAACAGACTGGCCAAAGAATTGGCCCCTCCCACTGTCCCGCCTAGGTGAGGCCTGGTGGCTCTTCCACTTAGGCTCCACTTCCCAGCCTTAGGGAAGAGAGGCGGTTCCAGCAGGGGAGGCGGGGTCGAGAGGGGGCGGCGCTGTACAGCCCAGGGAGGAAAAGCGTGGTTGTAGCGGCACCGGCGCCCGCAGACGCACAGAGGCACAGAGGAGTGCTTTGATAAAGTCATGACTTCTCATCGTTTGTTGGCCACCTTTTGCTGGCTTCTGCTGATACTGGTGAGTGACGCCATCACGGGGCTCAGAACTGAGACCCCGGTCCTGGCACCGGGTCTCTGGGCTGCAGGGGTAAGCTACAGCTGGCTGTGGACCAGTCGCCGTCACGGGGCTCTGAACTGAGACCTTCGTCCTGGCGCCGGGCTGCAGAGGAAAGCTACAGCTGGCCGGTGGACAGGTCGTGGCTGTGTGGCCCTCCGGGATCACCCCCGGCACCGCCTAGCAGCACCTTGGAGCGAGCGGTGCGTCACCTACCCCTTAAGCTGTCAGGGGTGCGGGTTAGGGTGGGGAGTCAGGGCTGAAGCAGGAAAATGGCCAAGTGCACAGCCTAGAGAAGTACCGGTATCTCTGAGCACTGGGACAAGCGGGGTAAGCCGCACCGCCCTCTCATTGGAAAGCATCTAAACGCACAAAAAATTTCTTCTGGGGCAGGTGTAGGCTCGCGCATGCGCTCAGTGGCTCAGTCCTCTGTTCCTTGGGTACGGAGGTGTGCTAACTACTCTACTACAAAAATGGCTCTGCCCACTGCCTTTCAGGGGCCTTTCGGATCTCTGTCCCAAGATCGCTCATTGTCATTTTAATAGTGAACAGCAGTTAAATTTTGGTGGGTAGCCTGCTCTACATATCAAGCTCCAGGCCAGCCAGAGCTACACACAGTAAGACTCTGAAAAACAGACAAGAAGCCTAGACAACCCTGTAAATGACCTTTTGGTTACAGTCAACTTAATTTTATGTCAATCCTTTCTCATGAGACTTCTCTTAAGCCTGTTTTGGTGTCACACACCTGTAATCTCAGCACTCAGGAGACAGAGGCAGGAGGACTGTCACAATTTTGAGGTCAGCCTGGTCTCTGTAAGAATATTCCAACTCAGCTGAGGTAACATAGTGATATCCTGTCTTCAAAACTAAAACAGCAAGGTGGTGATGGTGCATGCCTTTAATCCCAGCACTCGGGAGGCCAAGACAGGCATATTTCTATGAGTTCAAGATAAGCCTGGTCAACAGAGTTCCAGGACAGCCGTAGTCAAGGCTGCACAAAGAAACCCTGCCAAGCAGGGAAAGATTTATGTTTTATAAACCCGATAGGATATAGCATTTGTGTGACACATTTAGATCCAACAACAGCAAAAAATAATCCTTACGTTGTTCTAAGATAGGACTTGAGCGCTCAGAGACCATTTGCTTCAATCAGTGCTTTATAAAATCACCCGGGGCTGGAGAAGTACTTCATTGGTTAAGAGCACTTCTTCGCTGGCTGTTTCCGGGTGGCGTCTCCTCTCAGAAGCAGACTTGGCAGGGACTGCCACTCTTTCTGGTCCCTGGAATTTTCTCCACAGGCTGCCAGCAGATGTGCAATAATGATGACTCAGAGCTGACTTCGAAGTTAACTAACAGTAGTTTAAGAATAGCTACATCCAGAGTAGCTTTTAACCTGGCAAACTTCTCTGGCCCTCCAGGTTGGGGCTGCTGAGGCATCTCTGGAGACGTCTTGGCTCTGCATTTTGTAATTTCAGAAATCTCCAGAAGCAATCTAGACAATGTTGTAAAGGAAGTTGTAAAGAAAAAGATGATCAACTCAAATACTGTCACAAAAAGAAGGTACTTCAAAGAAAGATTGAAGATGAACTGGGTGTAGTGTCACATACCTTTAGCCCAACACTGGGGAGACAGAGACAGGCAGATTTCTGTAAGTTTGAGGCCAGCCTAGTCTATATAGGGAGTTCTAGAATAGCCAGAGCCGTGTAGTGAGACCCTGTCTTGTAATAAATAAATAAATAAATAAATAAATAAAATATTGAAGATAACATCTCTTTAAAGAATACAAAAAACAAACTATCCTCAAAGAATATTTATTGAAAATAAAGATTTATTTTTTATTATTTTTCAAGACCAGGTTTCCCAGGGTATCCCTGAATGTCCTGGAACTCTCTCTGTAGACCAGGCTGGCCTGAACTCATAGAGATCTGCTAGCCTCTGTATCCAGAGTGCTGGAATTAAAGGCGTGCACCACCATTGCTCTGCCAAAAATAAAGATATTTTAGCAAATCCACAGTCTGACCTGTAGTCATTGTCCTTCCTAAAAGAAAGCACAGGTGAAGCAGGCAAGCATTCAGTCCTTGCAAGGCAAGGGGAAAATAGTAAGCATTGCCTTCAGGACATTGATGACAAGTTGTCACATTCAACAGATGGTGAGGGTGACACCGAGAAAACTTCTGCCTGACTTAATGACAGAATTCCTGACTGAATAAATGGGCCAAGACTATGGCAGGGTGTGTGTCTAAGGGGGGGGGGTGAATTTATGTTACATGATCCTAATCTCTGAACCAGGAAATCTTGCGGGCAAGGAATTATCTCACTTATTGAGGAAACCTTGCTGAAGGCGGGAGCTCAGAACCAGAGGAAGATAAGACTGTGGGGAGGATGCTAGCCATGAGATGGGAGCAGAGAGCAGTGGGGATGTGAGAGAGGACAGCTCCCACGAATGTGCAGATGGGTCCTAAGGGCTGCTGCTGTGGGGAATTTTCAGGAGTGTGCCATGTGAATGCAAACATGAAGCGGAGGGCCTCGCTTGCTGACTTCTTCGGCACAGAGCTCAAGTGATCTGCATTCTTACTTTGGGTCCCTTACGTTTAGGCTGTAGAGCAAGGCAGGTCACTTAGAGCAGGAAGTGGGGAGGAGAGAGAACATGCTGGGGACATACCAACTGTTTTACGTGGATTATTTAATCTCACCACCCTAAGTAGTAAGGATGTTACCATCTTCATTTTACAGAGGAGAAAAGTGAGCCGTGACAAGGGTGAAAAGCTTTTCCAGTGTGTGTCACCTACTGATTTATAGGCTCTGGACTTGCCTGTGTGATAGCATGTCTCCACAGATAGTGTCCTTCCAACAATCCCCTACCAATGACCACCATATCAAGCCTTTTGCTTTGTTTTTCGAGGCAGGGTTTCTTAGCTTTGGAACCTGTCCTGGAACCAGCTCTTGTAGATCAGGCTAGCCTCAAACTCACAGAGATCCATCTGCCTCTGCCTCCCAAGTTCTGGGATTAATACCACCACCAAGCCTTTTTTTTTTAAGACAAGGTCTCTCTACATAGAGCCCTGACTGTTCTGGAACTCACAGAGACTAGCCTGCGGGCCAGAGTGCTGAGATTAAAGGTGTATGCACCATGCCCAGCCAGCATATACTCTTGACTGCCATCTCTCTCCAGCCCAAGAAAAACATTTAAAACATTTGGGTACTCAGAGAAATAATATGTGAAGGTGAATTAAAAAAAAAAAGTGAGGCAGTAGTGGTGCATGCGTTCAACCCCAGCGCTCCGGAGGCAGAGGCAGGTGGATCTCTGTGAGTTTGAGGCCAGCCTGGTCTACATAGTAAGAACCAGGATAGCCAGGGACACATAGGGGAGAAAAAAAAAACAACAAACAAAAGCCAAGCAGAGCCCTGACTCCTTTAACTCTTTGCAAGTTGTTCCCACTGGCGCCTCCATCTGCAGCTCCAACACAGGAAGCAGCCACAAGAACCTGATATTTGGATGACAGGGTCCTTGTAGGTCCCAAGTTGCTCTAGAACATGCCCTCCTGGCTGCTGGAAGAGAACTGGGGAATACTTCTGTGCAAGCAGCAGAGAGCCACCCAACTTTGCAGTGATCTGTTGTGCAGCCTTCCCCAGACAACTGCAGGCTCCAGCGTTCTACAGCACAGCTTCCCATAGTCCCTGCCCCGTATGCTTTCCACAAGGGGGCTCCTTTTTTGGTATGTCCTTTTCCACCATAATCTGACCATCCTCTGCAGTTACCAATAAATGTAAGCTGTCCCTTATCTTTTTCCAGCTACCGGGAAGTGTTTGTTCAGAACCTCTCTCAAGACAGAATGAGAACCACTTTGACTGCGGCAGTGATGAGTACTTGTCTGGGGGCCTCTGCTGCAAACTCTGTAGTCCAGGTGAGTTCTGCAATGGGACCCAGTGCCGGAGCATAGACATGCATGGCCTTTGAAGCACACCAGAGGCTGTATAGAATGAGGAAGGTATGGACAGGAAGCTCAACTCAGCCACTACCTACTCCCTCAAACTCTAGGAAGTGCCTCCCAACCCAGGTGCACAGACCCCCGAAGGAACCTCTTTGAGTGTTCAAGAGAGTTGGTGCCAGTACTTCTACCAAGGCCTCACTAGTGGAAGGTCACCCACCTACCCAGCTGAGAGGAAAGTTCAGAAAAGGGAGCTGGGAGGGTTAATAGCACCTACCTGTACTTGCGACAGGTGCCAGGAGACCCCCTGCCCTCACTCAGTGGGATCTTGGCAGGACAGCTCACCAACCTGTAGTTCATAAGGTCTTCATGACTCAAGGAGGCCCAAAATTTAGGGCTTGATTTTTAATATTCTTCTCTCTGATCTCTCACTTTCCCATTTCAATGTGGTTTGTTTCAAAAAGGACACAGGGACGGAGGGATGACTCAGCTGTGAGAGCTGTTACTCTAACAGGAACCCAAGTTTGGTTCCCAGTACCTACATCAGGTATTTCCTCTTTGCTCTCTATGGGTACCTGCACATACTTGTACGGTCTCTCTCTCTCTCTCTCTCTCTCTCTCTCTCTCTCTCTCTCTCTCTTTCTCTCTCTCTCACACACACACACACACACACACACACATATACACACACACTAAAAATCTTAAAAACAGCAGCAACCATCAATTGCCATAAATGAAAAATTATTGATGTCCAAATAGATACAAGAACCAAATGCTGGGGGCTGGAGAGATGGCTCAGCGGTTAAGAGCATTGCATGTTCTTCCAAAGGACCCGAGTTCGATTCCCAGCAACCACATGGTGGCACACAACCATCTGTAATGAGGTCTGGTGTCCTCTTCTAGCCTGCAAGAATATATGCAAACAGAATATTGTATACATAATAAATAAATATTTTTTTTTTAAAAAAAGAACCAAATGCCAAGACTCAGTGGGTTGTCCACCAGGCTGTCGCCTGGTCATGTCTGCAGCTGTCCTTTGGGGAACACATGAGAGACCATGCTTGCTGGATTTGATCATTTCCCCCACATTAGTAGTTTATACTTTCCTTTGTAATTCTCAGGAAAGGAAACCCCAGGGCCATCTGCACATTTCTGAATTGGCATCAGAGAGCCTGAACCCAGAGGTACAAAACGGCCCCAGGACAGCCTGCTAGGACTAAGAACTGTCCTTATGCCTTTAGGAAAGGCATAAGAAGTTGAGTGTGGTGGTTCACAGCTATAATGCTGGCACTGAGAAACTGAGGCAATGGGCCTGACGTGAGTTCCAGGTCAGCTGGGATTATTGAATGAGAATGAGACTTTATCTCAAAAAAAAAAAAAAGTAGTAAGAAAGAAAAAAAGGTAAGCATGGTAGCTCATGCCTATAATCCCAGTACTCGGGAGGCTAAGGCAGGAGGATTGCTATGAATTTCTGGCCAACCTGAGCTGTACCATGAAACTCTGACTTAGCACCACCACCAACAAAAAGAGGCCAGAGAAAGAAAGTTCTTGCTAAGTGACATGTTTATGAGGCAGTTAATGGAAGTGACCTGACTTCACCCAGGCCTCAGTTGCTTCTCAGAAACCTGGGACTGCCCACTCAAAGGGGAGGACATGGGACTTGAAGGGCAGGAGTCAGTTACTTGTGGCTTAGAAGCTGAGCCCTGCAGGGAGCCCAAGGAGCCCATTCTACTCACCACTGGTTCTCTCGGTTCCTAGACCCTGAGGTCAGGTATCCATAGGAATGGGTGCAGCTCAGGAAGCCACCAGCCATTACAGATCCTCAAGCAGTTTGTGACAGCCCAGAGATTATTTAGAATTTGTGTTAAAGACTTAAGGCCACCTGGCGCAACATAGGCCTTAGCCCTGTGTGCCTAGAGCAAGACTGACCCCTGTCTGCCCTTATCCACAGGTGAGTTTGCCCAGCAGCCCTGCACGGTCCCTCACACCCGAGGAAAATGTAAGAGGTGTGACTCAGGGATGTTCACAGAAGCTGGTAATGGCCTCGACTCTTGTAGACCTTGCTCCAACTGTGATAAAAGTAAGTATGTGACTGAGCAGAGACTGGACTAGGAATGACAGTCACTGTGAGAACTGGCAATAGAGTCAGAAACACATTTGTCCAGCACTGGGACGGAGTAGCCATGACCGATGGATGCCAGGATGCTGCTGTGGAGTCCCACTAAAATTTGTTTCTTTTAAATTTTGTTTTCTTTTTGTGGGCATGGTTGCACAACATTTAATCCCAGCACACAAGAGGCAGAAGCAGCTGATCTCTGAGTTCAAGGCCAGCCTGTTTACATAGTGAATGCCAGGGCAGCAACTGCTACACAGTGAGACCCTGTCTCAAAACCAAACCCAAGCAAAACTTAGCCCTTATGAATGAAAGGGACTCAGTAAGAATGTCAGAAAAATCACAACCACAAAGATAGCCTTCTGCCATGGTTTAGGTATTTTTCTCCTAATTGTCAATTGAATGCAGAACCTAGTAAAAAAAACATGCAGGTAATGAGAAAAGCCCCCCCCCCCAAGGAGAAGCAACCATGTGTGCAAGTTCCCAAACACATAGAAGAGCTTAAAGAGCAGAGCAGCGGGCATGTGAGTCTGGGAGGCAGCTCAGAGAAGAGGCACACGCCTGCAGGAGTCAACCAAGAGGCTATGGAAATGTATGTAACAAAATTAGTTTTCCAAAAACTTTAAGCAGGCCGGGCATGGTGCCATGTTGCTGCTTGTTTTAATTTTTTTACCCTTTTGGCTTTTTGGACTGCCACCCAGCTCCCAAAAAACCATACATGTTGTCTTATTCTTTCTTATAAATGCCCAGCCTTGGCTTGGCTTGTTTCTAGCCAGCTTCTCTTAAATTATCCCATCAATTTTTGCCTCTAGGCTTTTTCCTTTACTTACTTCTGTATATCTTACTTGCACTTCGTGACTGGCTGGGTGGCCGACCCCTTCTTTTCTTGCTCCTGGATCTCTCTTGCTACTTCTTCCTCCTCCCAGGGTTCTCCTTCTATTTTTTCTTTCTATCTACCATCCCTGCCTGTCTTTTCTCCTGCCTTGCTACTGGCATTCAGCTCTTTATTAGACCATCAGATGTTTTAGGCATGCACAATAATACAGCTTCACAGAGTTAAACAAATGCAGCACAAAGGAATGCAATACGTCTTTGCATCATTAAAACAAGTATTTCTAGCATAAACAAATACAACCCATCTTAAAATAATATTCCACAACAGTGGTATATACTTTTAATCCAAGCATGTTGGAGGCAGATCACTGTGAGCTCAAGGCAAGCTTGGCCTGTATAGTGAGTTTAAAGACAGCCAGAGCTACACGGTGAAACAAACAAACTTGAAGTAATTGCTGGGGCAGTGGATGCAGCTCAGTGAGTGAGTGCTTGCCTGCAAAAGACCTGGGTTTGTTCCTGGCATTATGGAAAAAAATTCTGTTTTGTGTGTACATGCAGGTGTGTATGTATACACACTCCTGTGATACTGAATCATGTTAAACTAAATGACAAATCCCACAATATCTCATGCCTCAGCACTGTCATAGGCATCTCCAAAGCATAAAGATGGAAGCAGGCGGAGTATGGCGGCACACATCTCTGCTCCCTGACTCAGGAGGCAGAGATAGATAGATAGACAGATAGATAGACAGACAGACAGACAGACAGACAGACAGACAGATAGATAATAGATAGATGGATAGATGCATAGATAGATAGATGGATAGATAGATATATAGATGAATGGATGGATAGATAGATGATAAATAGATGGATAGATACATAGATAGATGATAGATAGATGGATAGATGGATGGATGGATAGATAGATAGATGATAAATAGATGGATAGATAGATGATAGGATGCATAGATAGATGATAGATGCATAGATAGATAGATAGATAGATAGATAGATAGATAGATAGATCACTTTGGTGTGTGGCCAGCCTGACCTAGGTTGTGAGCTCTAGGCCAGCCAGGATTACATAGAGAAATATTATCTCAAACAAACAGACAGTCAGACAGAACCACATTCCACAGTCACAGATCCCCTGATGCTGTAAGACACCTCCAGAGAGCAGGGCTGAGAGTCCCCCCCCCCTGCCTGCACCCGCTGCTGTACTCTGAGAATGAACACAGCCTAGCTTCAGAGCACCGTGAGAGGTGATACTTACAGGTCGGATGCGTGTGGTGCACTCAGCTGTAGACATAGGTTTAGATGGAACACCCCAGTGGGAAAGTCACCCTCTTTCCTAAGTCATCGAGTCAGTCTCAATTAAGAGGTGCACATCCAGAGCCCAAGGACCCGCCAGGGGTCTTGATACAGGGTCACTAGGAGCTCTTCAGCAAAAAATGAGGTAACTAAATAAGGCAATGCCAGAGATGTCAGATGGAGATGGTGGCCTCGGGGAGGGAGAGCCTCATGGGGCAGCATGGACCATCTGCGATGGAGGCCTCACCTCAGGCTAGTTTGATGTTATTGTATGGGATTCTGAACAATGAATCTCCCAGGCCATCATCTGCCTCAGCTGGTAGCCACCCTGGAGGTCTGAGGGTGAAGATGTTCATAGCAGTGTGTTTTAGTGTTCAGTACATCTGTGGTGGCTGGTAAGGCTCGTGCTGGGACACACTGTTCCTCTCAGGTGATGGTGGGGTCTATGTGCATATTTGAGGATGCTCACCTTGACCAGACCCTACTCTTCCTTGGATTGCAGACGAGGAAATGGTGGCCGATTGCTCTGCCACCAGTGACCGGAAATGCCAGTGTCGAATTGGTCATTTTTATGCTGACCCTCAATCCCCCGAATTCTGCCTTCCATGTAGCAAGTAAGAACACTGTGGCGTCGGTTGGTGGTGGCTTTATACATTGTTTGAGTGACCTCTAGTGTCCAGAAAAGGGGCAGTCTGTGTCATTCCTTGTCAGGGGAAGTGGGAACTCTGTGGCCTGAGGGGATTGCTAGACATATCCAAGGCTAATGTCCCTTGACAGAAAGTAGATATCACCTGCCAAGGGACTCAGTTTTCCTGAATGATATCTATGAGCAGGGTTCTTAAGTGTATCAGGATTTGGGAGGGGTGGGGAAAGCCTCATTCATTCCCAGGAAGATATAGGTCTGGGTTAAACTGTGTGGGATCAGATGGAGTTGTTGCGTCTTCAAACCACTAGGGGGAGCCAGCACAAGCAGCAGGCTGGGGAGTGTTGTCGCACTGGGGAATCTGAAATCAGTCCCTGATGACAACAGGGCAGGCCTGTCCTTTTTCTCCCTCCAAGACCACCAAAGAGACTATGGAAATCAATAGAAGAGGGAAATGTAGTAAATTTTGTGTCATATTTAGTGAAAATCACACAATAGTGTCTAAGATGCAGTAGGGCTGGTCACAGCTGTGTGGTCAGAGCCCTGTTTCAGATCTTGGACCATGATGATGCCTATGTGGTTTGGAGCAGGCATGAAGCCTTTCTGGGCATTCTTTGCTGCTGGTTGGCAGGAAGAACTGAGGGTGTCTTTTTGCAGGTGTCCCCAGGGAGTTCCTGTGCGCCAGGAATGCAACTCCATAGCAAACACAGTGTGCAGTTCGGCTGAGACAAGTAAGACAGATTTACACTTAATCACCATGACTATTTTCTTAGTGAATAACAATTCACACAGCACAGCATTAACTGTTTCAAAGCAGACATCAAAATAACAATGAGTACCAGCCCTCCATCTATTGCGAAACACACGTCCCCTAAAAGGAATCTCTGTCTCGGGCAGACCCTGAATCTCCCAGGCCAATCTGCCTTGGTGGCCTAGCCAGTCTAGACTGCTCAAAGAGGTAGCATCACCATGTATAGCTTCTGTGCCTGGGTCCCTGACCATCATGTTTTCTTGTAAAATATTTTATGTATATGGGTGGTTTTGCTCCAAGTATGTCTGTGCTCCTTATGTGTACAAGAGGTGACAGATTCCCTGGAACTGGAGTTACAGATGGTTGAGAACCACCATATGCGTGCTGGGAACTGATCCTGGGTCCTCTGCAAGAGCAGCCAATGCTCTTAACGACTGAACCATCTCTCCAGCCACCTGAGCAGCATGTTTTAAGGCTGATCTAGGTTGAAGCTGTCAGGGCCTCATTCCTTTCCATGCCTGAATCATCATGTACAACTCACATTGTCTTCATTCATGTGTTAGTGGAATTGTTAATAACTCTTTACAGTCATTAGACCCTTGAGCCAAACATCCAGTAGGGAAAAGGCAGCCTCTTCCACAAATAATGCTGACCAATACATGTGCGGAAGAATGAAGTTGAACCCAATTTAACAATATATGCAAAAATTAGAACTTGACTGAAGCTCAGTGGTAAAGCATTTTCCTAGCATGCATGAAGCCCTAAATTCGACCCCCAGGACTCAAAAAAAAAACAACAACAACAACAACAACAGTAAAATCCAACTGGGATACACTGGCCCTGGCCTATAGTTCCAACACTGTATACCTGTGAGTGTCAACAACCCAAGGGTGGGAAGGAACCCAGGGTCTGCGGGTAGATAAATGAACTAACAAATACAGTCTGTGTAATGAATGGAATAGCATTCACTCTTGAAAAGCACAGATGCTCTGACACAGCCGTATAATAAGCCTTGGAGACAGTGTGCTAAGTGAAATAAGCCTGGCTCTCGGGGCAAGTGTGGTTGTACTCCCAGGCAGTCCTGGAGCAACAAGATGACAGACATGAAATAGAGGACACGGAGAACCACAGTCGGGGGCAAGGCTGGACAGTTAGTGTCCACTGGGGAAAGAGGTCAGTGAGGGAAGATGAGAAAGTTCTAGAGACTGGTGTGGAGATAGCCACACAGTCATGTAAAGACACCTTGGATTAATCAGCTATGTTCTGAAAGTTTTGTGTGATGTGTGTTTTACCAAACTGTAGAATAAGTCAACAAACCCTTGGGAATAAGAATGTCTCCTTCCTGTTGGAACACAAGGTCAGTCCCTTCTGCTCTTGGGAGTGACAAGCAGCATGGTGGCCTCCCTTCCCGCCTCTGTGAGTCTGCTTTGCGTCACTGTGATAAAATGCTGACCTAAAGCAACTTAGTGAGGAAAGGACTCATTTTATTTGCTTAAAACTTACAATTCACTATGAAAGGACGTGGGCGGGAACTGAAGCAGAGGCCATGAAGAAATGTTTCACAGCTTGCTCCTCATGGCTTTCTCCTCGTGGCTTGTTCCTCAAGGCTTGCTCCCCGTGGCTTGCTCCTCGTGTCTTATTCCTTATGGCTTGCTCCTCGTGGCTTGTTCCTCGAGGCTTGCTCCTTGTGGCTTATTCCTCGTGGCTTGCTCCTTGTGGCTTATTCCTCGTGGCTTGCTCCTTGTGGCTTATTCCTTGTGGCTTGCTCCTCGTGGCTTGCTCCTCATGGCTTGCTCCTCATGGCTTGTTCCTCGAAGCTTGTTCCTTGCGGCTTGCTCCTTGTGGCTTGTTCCTCATGGCTTGCCCCTTGAGGCTTGTTCCTCATGGCTTGCTCCTCGTGGCTTGCTCAGTTTGCTTTCTTAGACTGCTCAGGAGTGGTACTACCCAGGGTGAGCCTCCTCTTTTGATTAGCAATCAAGAAAGTGCCCCACAGACTTGACTATAGGCAATCTGATATAGGCATTTTCTCAACCAACATTCCCTCTCCCTGGGTCACCCTAACTTACGTCAAGTTGACAAAAAGATGACCCAGTTCCCCCTGTGTTTGACCTGTTCATCAGGCCCCTCCCATCCAGGAAGAAGACTGTTGGCTTCTCCATTTGTTCTTTATCATAGACTTCCAAAAAAAAAAAAAGTCTGCTCTTGTAGAAAAAAATTTCTTGTTTGTTTTTTCACTTTTAGATCAAAGAAATCAGCTTCTTCCAACCTTGGCTGTTCTTGCTGTTTTCTGCTATTGCCTGCGCAGGTGACATCTGTGAGCAGCAACCTGGTGGAGTCTCTTCTTAGGAGTAAGTGACGGGTTAACTGAAGGCAAATCCTGTGTGTCTGGGTCTAAAAGAAGCTCAGGACAAATGGCTAACCATGGTGCCTCTGAGCATACCAAAGAGCATGCTGGCCTCCAGGCCCACTCAGTTCCTGCGGCTCTTCTCAGCCCGCTCCCTACTCTAAACTTCCTCAGCTCATGAGCTCTCCCTTCCCAGCTTCTCATTTCTATAGAACCCTGTCATTCAGCCGTGTGCCTTCTTGGTTATCCTTCTGTTGGCATTCTCTTGCCCCCTCTTTCTTGGTCCTTTCTTCTCCTTCTCTCTTTCTCCCTCCTCCCCGCCCCTTCTTCTCATGGCCCAGTTCAGTCTGCTGGCCATGTTTAGTCTTCTGCTTTCTCTCTTTGCTCTGGACTCTTCCAGATGCCTCTAGCTGTACTCTCCCTCCTGCCTACACAAAACCAACCACCACTGTAATTGGAGTAGACATGTCCTCACTGTCAGCACATCTGTGCCTGAAACCCGGGAGGAGCACATATGAGCCCTTCCAACGGGCTTGGCTTTTCCTAACTGAACCAAGCTGCTGACTTGATTTCCCTAAGGTATGTAGCTATGGATCCTTTGTTTCTGCTGGCCTCTGCCTCCCCCGATGGTTGACCTCAATTCTAGAGTTCACCTCTTCAGCTGCCTCTTCCTTACCCTTACTCTATTTGTCTCTCCTTGCCTACTCAGTGGGTTTCTTCTCAGTCTCTGGCTCCTGGGGCCTGCTGTGCCCTCTTGGGTACCCACCACATGGACATCTCAGTGCTGAGAGAGTTGCCCTTCTTCCTCTGTTGAAACCCTGCCTTTTCCCAAAAGCCTCTCCGGTTTGCCTCTTCAGCTGTTTTCTTCCCTAACTGCCCCACCCGCTCATCTCTCCTCCTCTACTAGCTAAGTGTCTCCTGGAGCTGCCTACTTTGTCTGCTATTACTGTAGAAGTCACACCTGTGTGCCAGGAAGCTTCCTCTCACCCTCCAGGGGCCCCCATCACATGGAAAGGGATGCCTTTCCTCTATGGTTTAGGACATGTCTCTCTGACAGGTCTCTCAGTCCCCTTGGGGATGCCCTGGATTGAAATTCTTGTCACCAGGACACTTACCCTTCTCTCTTCTGCCCTGGTCCCTTCTATCTCTCAGCTCCTCCTGCGAGTCCTGCAGCTTCCGTATGCCCCCTCAGCCTCTAGGATATTGGAATCCTCCTTCAGCTGGAGTTTCTGTTTATACCCTTTCCTGGCCGCCCCTTCAGAACTGCCTGCTCTGCCTCCTCTTTACGTCCTCCTGGGCCTCTATTCCAATAATGGAATCTTCCTTGCATGGAGTTCCTCCTCCTTGGGACCCTGTCTCTGTGTCTCAGCTCCCTCTTAGAACCTTCCCTCTGGTGGAGTTCATCTCCAACCCTTTCTCCTTGGACTCAGAAATTTCACTGAAGCCCCGTTGTCTTAGTGCAAATGTCCTGGCCTCAGTACAGGCCAACGGCCCAGACGGCACACCAGACTTCTAAATTCCCTCAGTACGTGCAGTAGGATCAAAAACCCACTGCCATTGTTCTTGAGTTCTCAGTATTCCTCATTGTCCGCTATGTTCAGCTAGTCCGGATTTGTCCCATGCTTTTTCAGACCCAGGCCAGCTGGCCTTGGGGAGTTCCCGATAGAACATCCCCATTGTCTCAGTGTGTGGGTGCACCCCTCGCGGTCCTGAGTTCCTTGCTCGTACTGGCTTTGGGGGAGCCTAGGCAGTTTGGATGCTCACCTTACTAGACCTGGATAGAGGTGGGCGGTCCTTGGACTTCCCACAGGTCAGGGAACCCTGATTGCTTTTCGAGCAGATGAGGGAGGGGGACTTGATTGGGGGAGGGGGAGGGAAATGGGAGGCGGTGGCAGGGAGGAGGCAGAAATCCTTAATAAATAAATAAATTTAAAAAAAATAATAAAATAACATTTAGAAAAATAAATAAATAAATAAATTCCCTCAGGTGCTAACCACGCCTGCCACGGCACAAACAACCCCCAGCTCTCTTAAACCTCAGCTTCTTCTACTCTACACTTCCCAGACTCTTCTTTCTCAAAGCTTTTTCTACTTTTCACCTTTGAAAATCTTTTCTGTATGGTTTCTTTGCTCTCTGCTCTCAAAGAAAATCTCTTAAGACCATTGTGTAAATTCTATCTCAGAATTTGTAAATTCATTAGGTATGGTTAAAAAATTTGCAAAATCTGTATTAAAAAGTTCACTTAACAAAAGGCTGATAGTTCAAAAATCTATGTATAGGTAATCTTAATTTGCTACACATTAATCACATATAATATATGTGATTTAATTCTCGTTCAGAAACTAGATCTGCTGTAGTATACTGTATCTGAACATGTAACTTGAATTCAATTCTTGTTTAGGAAAACAGCAACTATGGCAGAGTAGTGGTGGCACACGCTTTTAATCCCAGCACTTGGGAGGTGGAGGCAAGCAGATCTCTGTGAGTTCGAGACCAGCCTGGTCTACATAGCCAGGGCTATACAGAGAAACCCTGTCTTGAAAAAAGAAATCAGCAGTGTGGCTTGCCTCCACCTTTGGCTGATGACCTCTTAGAAATGGAAGCAATAATGGCTGGCAGCTATCTTTGCTGAAGCTAAAGAGTACATGCAATGATTAAGGTAACCGTGTGGTATAAACCAACTAAGGCAACAATCAAAGAACTTCTGAGTTCCACTGAGCCCTCTGCTTACCACGTATCTGTTTCTTAGACTAAGGAGGTAACAGCAGGTCTCCAAGTTATTTTGGATTAGGATAGATTTTGCCTAATGATAAATTCCTCAGTCTATAGAGGTATATTCAGGTTAACAGAAACCGACTTAAAGATGTCTAACTACTTATGTCTTTGCTAACTGCTCAACACCAGGTTCCTTGAAAACTTTAAATAACAACATATGCTTGGTGAATAAGGAATATTTGATAAATAAGGTTTATAAATTTCTAAATTATAATGGTCTATTCAGATTAACAAAAGCTGACTTAGAGAGTTATGTCTAATTACCTGTGTATTTTCTGACTGTATTCCACTCTAGTCTTAGAGAAATTTTTAAATAGAGAATAACATATGTTTGATTTAAAAAAAAAAGGTTTTAAATTCCTAAGGTCTATTCAGGCTACCAGAAACTGACTTGAAGATATATATCTAAGCCGGGCGATGGTGGCGCACGCCTTTAATCCCAGCACTCGGGAGGCAGAGGCAGGCAGATCTCTGTGAGTTCGAGACCAGCCTGGTCTACAGAGCTAGTTCCAGGACAGGCTCCAAAAGCCACAGAGAAACCCTGTCTCGAAAAACCAAAAAAAAAAAAAAAAAAAAAAGATATATATCTAGCCTCTTTGTCTTTGTGACTGTATTTATGGCTTCAACTTTTATTTGGATGCTAAAGGATCTTCAATTCAAATTTTTAAGGCCCTGACTTAACAGGGATAAAATTGTAAGATCCTAGTCTTGTATAAGATACTAATTTATAAATTGTTAAAAATTATTAAGGCATGTAAACTAATGCTCAGTCACCAGCGATCAAATTACTTAATGTGCTCAGAACTATGCTCATAAGTACATGTGTAATTAATTCATAGGGACAAGCTTTATTTAGCCTCCTGTGTATGTTTTTCAGGCTAAGCCTAAAGCAAGTAACTAAAAACAAAGTTTGGTTAAAGACAGGTATACTTAATAGATGGTCCTCAAACTCCTCAGAGTCTGCTGAATGTGGCATTTAAAGAGCTTAACAAAAAAGCTCCCTGTGATAGACAGAAATGCCAGCTATTAGTATTGACCCTAAGGTCTCCAAAGAAGAAGATGGGGCACAGATGACGACACTTGGGTTGTGGTGACACTAACCCCTGGGCAAAGAACTGGCCCATGCCTCTCACACCATCAGGGCCCTGCCCAAACTGTGGCCACTGTTAGATTAGCAGCTCTTCTGTGTCTCCCCAAGATACATCAGTTTTCCCAAGTTCCTCCTCCACTGGAAAATCTCTCAGACATTCTAGGTGTAGCAGTTGAAGAATTAATGCTGTCCTGTGTGCCACAGGGGAACCTAGGGTAACTCTCCAGCTAGTGGGTGAGTCTCTGTCATTTTAACTGCTACAGAAGCCTTTTGGGTTATACTTCATGCTCTAATGTATCCTTCTCAGCCCTCTGATGATGTTGATGGCTAATTTTAGCTTTATCAGTTTGACAGCAGCAAGCACCCAGCTCCTCCCACAAAGCTGCAATTGCCTGGTCAGTCTATTTCATATATAAAAAAACAAACTTACAGAGAATTTACCTTGCTGGCTGACTTCCCTATAAAAGAAATAAACTCATGAAACAGGTTTCAATGTAACTATTTTTACTATTCCTTTATTTAAAGGAACTTGTTTTACAATGACTACTCTCACTAATCACTGGTGTCTCATGGTAAATTATGGATGGAAAGAGAAAATCTTTGATGTTTATGTAATTTAAGGTATGTAAATGCAAATTGTAAAGGTCTGAGGATATAAAAGCTCAAGTAAGTTATGAGGGTCTAAGAAAGTGATCTAAGACATACAAATGCAAGATATAAAGGTCCGAGGGGGTGATTTAAGGTGAGTGAGGAATTAGAAATGTTTCAGATTTATTTTCTTCTTCCTAAGCTATTGTTGTAAAAATAGACTTCAAAATTTCAGCTATTTAACATTACTAAGTGAAGTTCTGATAAACTATTAATCTAGCGCTGGTAAAGCATTGACTACTAGAATCATGGTTACAAGATTTAAAGGCAGGGGTCTGTGAATTTTCCACAGTGTAAATTTCAGTATAGTTTATAAACAGTAGTAATGATAATATATGTAAAACTTTTATCTCTTTTTGTAAACTTGAAAAATTCATGTCAGCTTCAGGGAGTCCTGACTTGACTCTGCCTGTCATTGGTCAAACAGGTTCCAGACAGATACTCCTGTCAACCAACAGGCTAAGCTTCCCACCTTCTTCTGCCTGTTCTGGAGAGTGGGTTCTCTCTCTCTCTCTCTCTCTCTCTCTCTCTCTCTCTCTCTCTCTCTCTCTCTCTCTCTCTCTCTCTCTCTCTCTCTCCCCTCCTTCTCCCCCTAGTCTTGTGACTAGGGTCACAGACCTGGATGTTTCAAGTGTACACCCAAGGTAAATATTTTCCCCTAGTTCCTTAACTTTAACTTCTGACACTAGCCTGTATCTATCCAAATAGATTCCAAAGAAGACTGCAAAATGCTCCTAATCAAAACCGGCTAACCCTGGACTGATATAAACTAGATGCTTCTAACAGACCTTCCGACCAGCCTGAGCACCTGACTCGAACCAGCACTTCCAGACTACTCCAAAGCGGACTACTTCCTAGCCCCAGGCGGCAGGAGTGAAACAGATCTTTGCCAGCCTGCACTCCTTTCCCTGGCCTTTGACCAGCATTCCAGCCTTCCTGAGCCCCGACGACAACACCCTAATTTCCACTAACACGTAGTTACAGAGAGATTACATCACCCCTTATCATTAACAAAAAAGCTGGGATGTTGGATCTAAAAGGAACTCAGGACAAATGGCTAACCATGGTGCTTATGAACATACCAAAGAGCATGCTGGCCTTCAGGCTCACTCAGTACCTCACTTCTCAACTCTTCTCACCCCATTCCCTACCCTAAACTTCAACTCAGGAACTTTCCTTCCTCCAGTGTCTCATTCCTCCATAACCCTGCCATTTTGGCCATGTGCCTTCTTTTTTATTATTATTTATTTTATTGTTATGTATATAGTGTTCTGCCCACAGGCCAGAAGAGGGCACCAGATCTCATTACAAATGATTGTGAGCCACCATGTGGTTGCTGGGAATTGAACTCAGGACTTCTGGAAGAACAGCTGGTTCTCTTAACCACTGAGCCATCTCTCCAGCCCGGCCATGTGCCTTCTTGATCCTCTCTCTCTTGGTGCTATCTTAGCCCCCATTTTCTTGCTCCCCTTCTCGTTATGGTCTGGTTCAGTCCACTGGTCATTAGTCTACTTTCCCTCCCTGCTCTGGACTCTTCCCATGCCTGTCTGCACTGTCCCTCGTATCTATAATAAAGAACTTCCTCTCAACCATACCTTGGAGCAGTCATGTCTTTACTTTCTAGACTGGGAAACTTGGTGTCCTGTTAACCACTTGGTGTCCTGTAATATAAGGAAAATGCCTTATATTACATAGTGTTGGTCTCAGGACCTTGCCATCTACAGCAGCAGCAGGGCAAGATGCTGGCTTCCTCTGTGGTCCACCAATCCAGATTGTCCATGAGTTGGTTGGTATCTATTTCTTGAGGGGCTGCTAGGTTGATGAATAAAACATTTCTCCCTTTGTGTCTAAATAAAAAGAAAAATAACTCTATCATAGTAAAATATGTACAATAAGAACAATTATCGAGTAAAGATTGCATTTACAATATCCAGTCATAATTGGCAGATTTAAAGAAAATATTCTGTTATTTATCCTATCTTGGTGAGTCCAAAGCTTTTTACCTAATTAACTTTCTGTCATGACTAAGGAAAAATACAACTATAACTACTTGATCTTCCAACTCCATCAAAGAATCCAGAAAGATATAATATTACCTGAGTGAACAAGAAGTGCAGTGCAAACCACTATAGACAGAAGTTTCTGTCCTGCCCAGTCCCACAGCCATTCAAAACATAAAACATACAGAGGCTTATATTAGTTATAAACTGGTTGGCGTATTAGCTCAGGCTTATTACTAACTAGCTCTTACAACTTAAATTAATCCATAATTAATATCTGTGTTCAGCCATGTTGCTTGATGCCTTACTTAGTGAGGCATTCTCATCTTGCTTCCTCTGTATCTGACTGATGACTATAGATTGAGTCTTTCTTCATCCCAGAATTCTCCTAGACTGATCACACTGCCTATACTTCCTGCCTGGCTACTGGCCAATAAGCATTTTATTAAACCAATACAAGTGACAAATCTATACAGGGTACAAAAGCATTATCCCACAGAACTTCCCCCTTTTTTTCTTTTCAAAACAAGAGCTCTGAATCTTGAAGCATGGTTAATAAAATCTCAGAGTGAGAAATTGGGGTTCAACCTGAAGATCTGGAAAGCAAAGCAGCCAGCCACTGGCTCTTACCTCAACCTCAGTCTGAAAATGGTCATCCAGCCTCCAGGAATCTCAGAATGGGACTGTCAGAGAGCTGTTTCCTCCCATTTTATAATCCTCTCTAAGGCTGGAATTAAAGGTGTGCATCACTGGGATTAAAGGCATGCACCACCTGGTTTCTATGGCAACTAGCATGGTTACTGGGATTAAAGGTGTGTGTTACCATGGCCTGGTCTGTAAGGCTGACCAGTGGAGCTGTTTTACTCTCTGATCTTCAGACAAGCTTTATTTACTAAATTACAATTGAAATGCCACTACAGAATCTACTCTCCTTTGTTTCGATTTTTTTCTTGACCATTATCCTCAACAACTTGTAACCAACACTCTAAACAAAGACAAACATCCATAATTCATATTGTGGGAATGTGGGTGTAGTTTTCAAGGCTACTTCCTGCTGATTGGGGGTGCTGATAATCTTATGGGGACCCAAAGAAAATTTAGAATTATGGTCAAGTCCTGATTAGAGTATTCCTGAGTCTGAATCATCTCAGCCGGCAGTCTTGAGGTTGTTCTGGGTGTAGAACTCAGAAGAAACTACAACAGAGGTGCTCTGAAACGTTGAATCATCTGGGCCATCTGCTCCTATCAGAGATTTTTTTTTCAGGAGGGTATCCCTTTATCAAACCTGATTTTTTTTTCTAACTCAGAATGAACCCACAGCCTCTCATTTCCTGTGGAAACAAAAGCAAAACATTTTCTCTAAAGTAACATATCTTTTGACTTAAATTTTGAATTCAAGGCATTTTCAAAATATATGGGTTGGCCAATCCAGCAGCATTTATAGTCAAATGTCTTTTAGCAGATGTTGCTCCTTCCTCAGCAAACAATTCAAAGACAATACAATAACATTAATACAGTATCCAGATTGTCTGTGTATTTTCCATCTTTATGTGGCTTTTAAAAAACCTGTTTCTTGGGGCTGGAGAGATGGCTCAGTGGTTAAGAGCATTGCCTGCTCTTCCAAAGGTCCTGAGTTCAATTCCTGGCAACCACATGGTGGCTCACAACCCTCTGTAAAGAGGTCTGGTGCCCTCTTCTGGCCTGCAGGCATACACACAGACAGAATATTGTGTACATAATAAATAAATAAAATAAATATTTTTTTAAAAAAACCTGTTTCTTTTATTTTTATTTTTGGTTTTTTGAGACAGGATGTCTCTGTTTGTTTTTGTTTTTGTTTTTTGGCATCCTGAATCTCACTCTGTAGACCATGCTGACCTTGAACTCACAGAGATCCACCTGCCTCTGCCTTCCAAGTGCTGGGATTAAAGGTGTGAACCACCATGCCTGACTATATTTCTTTTTTAAGGACTTTCTCTATCCTTTTTCTTTACTTTCCCAAGTCTATGTATAGGAGACAACTGGTGCCCTCTTCTGACATGCAGGCAGAACACTGTATACATAACAATAAAATAAACAAATAAATATTTAAAAGAAAACATACCAAACATGACTACAAGTTTAGTTGTTATAGATGACTAACTACTAACTTGCATTTCTTAGTTATCTAAATGGTTTATAGTAATAGTTTTTAAGAACTTGACCTTCACATTACATTTTAAAATGACCTATATAAGTACAATCCCTTAAACAACAGTAGAAACTTATGTAGAGTATAACAAAAATAACCTTAAATTGATATCAATATACAAAATCCATACCAATGTAAAATGTCTGAGATTAGTATTTGTTCGAAAGTAGACTCAGCAATCTACCCTTTTATTTCACCGTTTGTATACTTTATCCCTCGTTTGCTCTTCAGAAAGAGATTCCTGAATTTAATCTCCTTTATTCAGCTCTTTTCCTGACCATTACCAATAACAGCTCGTAACCAATCCCCCTGAATGATAACAAGCATCTAAAACCCACTGAATGACTATGTGGCCTTGTTGAAGTAGGTGTGGATGTTGTTGGAGGAAGTGTAGCACTGTGTGGGAGGACTTAAAGGTCTCCTTTCTCAAGCTTCAGTTAGTGTGACAGTCTAATACAGCATCTCTGGTCAGGTGGGTGGTACCCAACAGGTTGAGCAATCTGGACACAAGGAATTCTTATCCAAGGTTAATTGCAATCCTTTTAGGAACTCAAGAGTTTGGAGTGGGGGCAATCTGATGACAGTCCAGCATGTCATGGGAGGTGGCTGTCCATAGACTATTTTGTGTGGGGTGAACTTTTCTCAGTAGGGATTACATCAGACCCTGAAGGGGGCATAAAGCAAGAGGTCAACTCAGTTACCCCCAGTTTCAAGAGTATATTTTCTTTAATCTATTTTAAGGTTCTATTTACCCTCTCTATATTTCCTGAGCTCTGAGGACGATACAAACAATGAAGTTCCCAATTTATGTTAAGAGCCTTAGAGAGCAATTGAGATTGCTTGGCAATGAAGGCCGGGCCATTATCAGACCCCAGAGATATGAGGATGTTGGTCAGATCTGGGAATAATTTCTATTATTAATTTCTTAGCTACCACTTGGGCCATTTCTACTTGGGATGGAAAGGCCTCTACCCAGCCTGTGACTGTATTAACAAAGACGAGCAAATATTTGTAGCCATGCAGTCCTGACTTGACTTCAGTCAAGTCCAATCCCCAAAATCCAACAGGTACTGTACCTTGACTCTGCTGACCTAGGAGAAGCATGTCCTTCTTTGCATTTCCTTGGGCACAGGTCAGGCAGTGGTTTGACATGCTCTGAAGTTTTTGTCGGTGTTCAGATAATCAGGCATGAGGAGAGCTGAGTTCTGAGATCTTCTTCGGTGACATGCACATGGAGGGATGCAGGGTAGTTAGCCAGTTTTGGCCCAGTACCTTTGGCATGCAGATTCTTCCATGAGGCAAAATTCACCATCTGTTGTGGCTCTTCTGAGTCCCCAAGTCAGAATATGACTTGATCTCTTCTGGACTGCACCTAGGAACATCTTCACCGGGGAAGAGGAGGGGCTCAGGGACAGCAGATAACTTCAGAACAGTCTGGAGCTTGGATTCTCCAAGAGCAGCCTCTTTGATAACTTGATCTTTGGTTGTTACCGTGAGTGTGGAAGTTTTTGTCTTTTTGGTGTCCTGGCTGGTGGATTATGACCATCATCGGTAGGCAGATGGCCTCCAGCAACTGGACAATTTCATCTTCATTTTTAATAGTCTTTCCCTCTGAAGGGAAAAACCCACTTATCTATCTGTCTATGAACATGAGCCATGGAAAATGCATATTGGCTGTCTCTGTAGATGGTCTCCATTTTTCCTTCAGGGAGAATAGTGAGAAAACTCTGGACCAAAACAAGACCAAAAACCAGCCAGGCAAACTTTAAACTCTGCACCTCCATTTTTGATGTCAAAATGCTCTTCAGATCTCCAACTCCTACAAGCTTGGTTGATTGCTACACACTTCTTTCTCTTGGGCTGGTTCCACTCCCTGTTAGCAGCTCTCCCCAGCAGGCATCCCATGACTCTAGTATTTCTAACATCTCAAGACATCAAGGTCTTCCAGGCAATCCAGGCTTCATCTTCATAGCTTCACACAATGGCCTCTCTAGGCCTCTATTCAGGGAAACCCCTGACTCACGCCTGGCCTCAGCAGCTTTTCTTAGTAACAAAGGAATATTCCATAAACCCTTTCTTCTGTTATTGATCTAAAGTCAGAACAATGGGGCTGAAGCTGCCAAGTGCTGCTGTTCACTGGGGCTGGAACATGGTCCCCTCATTCAGTTACATCTTCACCAGCTTTCTTTTTTCAATGGTTTCCTTCACTGTCTAGGCTTGGCTGTTCTGGAACTTGCTCTATAGACCAGGCTGGTCTCAAACTCAGTGATTCACCATCTTCTGCCTTCTGAGAATTAAAGCCATGCACCACCACACCCAGCTCCAATCTTCCTTTAGTTCATTTTCACAAGTCGGAAACTTAGCTGGTTGGGATCTTGACTCCGTGAGGTCACAACTACCTTTATTCCATTATGTTATCTGTTTATTTCCTTGAACACAGGGCTCAGTTCCATTCAACTTCCTGGCTATTTTTCTCCTCAAACTGCACATTTCATATTTTTCTTTGCTCCTTTTAATTATAAATCACTATAAGCATGAGCACTAGTAACAACTTGGCAGAATCTTTACTAGGCCATTTTGAGATTTCCTCTGCCAATAGAATTAATCCAAATTTCTTCACTTTAGCCTCAAGCAGATTCTTCAGATAAAGGCAAAAGGTAGCCACATTCTTTATCAAAATATCACAAGAACAAACTCTGGGTCACATATTAAAATTCTTCTCCTCTGAAACCTCTTGATACCCACAGTTCATCAAATCACATTCAGTAACACAGTCTTTCATGCCTCTACTGCACGAGTCATTAAACAGCATTTAAATTGTTCAACTGCTTTTCTAATTCACAGTCCCAAGGTCCATATTCCTTCAAACAAGTGTTAAGTTGGGAGTGTAGACCCCAGCCCCTTGCATCTGGGTGGGACCTCCAAGATGTTAGGAATATTTCCTAATGCGAGCTCTCCGCCAACACAAAATCCCAATCAAGCCAAATCAAAACAAGCCAAATTAAGAAATATCCAGGTTTAATGGGAGTTCTGCACTCTAGGGTGGCCCCAAGGGGCCGCGAATGTGACCACCAGGAGGAAGGAAAAGAGACCACATGTTTCTCTTTTGGAAGTTCATTTAAATACTTGTGGGAGTGGTCAGGACCTGGGACCCCTGGGACCCCTAGGGAGGGTTCAGGACCTGGCATCCTGGGATTTGGAGTCCAGACCAATACAAACTCTCAGGCCTAGAGGCTGGGATAGGTGCAAGAGGCTGCAGTCTAGGCTTCCAACTTAACAAAAAGCATGATCAGGCCCATTATGGCAATACCCAAGTCCCTACTACAGACTTCTTAGAGTTTCTGCTGCTGTGAAGAGCCACAACCATGGCAACTCTTATAAAGGAAAACATTTATTTGAGGTGACTTGCGGTTCAGAGGCTTAGTTCATTATCATCATGGTGGGACTTGTTGGCATGCAGATAGTCATGGTGCTGGAGAAAGAGCTGAGAGTCCTACATCTTGATTGGCAGGAAGTGAACTGGACTAGACGTAGTTTGAACACAGGAAATTTCAATGCTTGCCTCCAACATGACACACTTCTTCCAACAAGGCCACACCTACTTCAACAAGGCTATACACCTCCTCAGTTCCTGTGAGCTTATGGGAGACAATTACATTCAAACTACCCCAGATGGACATTAGACATCCACTGCCTGCTGGCGTCTCTCAGTGATGGAGGAAGGTCATTGGTTAAATAAAAAGAAACTGCTTGGTCCTCATTGGTTAGAAGATAGGTGGGAGGAGTAAACAGAACAGAACGCTGGGAGGAAGAGGAAATGAGATCAGACTCCACAGCTCTCCTCTCCGGAGCAGACGCCTCAGAGAGACGCCATGCTCCCCGCTCCAGGGAAGATGCACGCAATGAAGCTCCGACCCACGATGGACTTAGGCTAGAATCTTCCTGGTAAGACCAGTGCTCACAGATTATTAGAGATGGGTTGATCGGGATATCAGAATTAGCCAGTAAGGGCTAGAGCTAAAGGGCCAAGCAGTGATTAAAAGAATACAGTATCCATGTAATTATTTCGGGCATAAGCTAGCCGAGCAGGCGGCCGGGGTGCTGGGAACGCAGCCCCACCGCTCCTATTACTACAAATGATGCCCAAACGTGTGGCTAACTGAGTCCACAGAAAGCCTGAGAAAGCTTGGAAAAGAATAGAGTAAAGCATGTTTCTTGTGGCAATTTCTTGGGTCTGCTCTGCTTGCTAGAGGCAAGCAAGCGCTCTCATCTAAGAGAGGCTTTCCTGACTCAGCTTTAGCTGCAAAACCCTGCAGCTCATTAAGAGGTCCTGCCACAAAACACTTAAACGGTGTTGAAGAAAAGCTGTACGCATGCTTTTCGGTTTTCAGCCGTAGCAGGAAAAAAGCTGCGCTGTTTAAAAATGCTGGCTTTCTGGGCTGTCCTGCCAGGGCAAACTCTGACTCTTTTATGCAGGCGGTTCGTGCGGTTTGCAAGCACAGGCTGCTGCAGCTCGCTTGCTGGAAGGGACCTTGAAATGCCATAGAGTTGTGGCAGTAAACGTGGCTACAGACAGTACCTCAGCCATGAGGCTGGAAAGCTAAGGAATGGGCTGGATCCAGCTGTCAAAGCCACAGCTTTAGTCCTACTGAGATTGCTTGGTAAATTAAAGACTCATGTGGTCAGAAAAACAGAGAGAGATACAGTAAAGAGATTCAAAGACAAAGAAAATTTCTAAATGGTTTACTGTGTGTTAAAAATATATGCAGGCTAAAAGTTGAAATTCTTAAAAAAAAAAGAGGAAGAGAGTTGTTGTGTGTGGTAGTACACACCTTTAATCCCAACACTTGGAAGGCAGAGGGAGATTGACCTCTGTGACTTCAAGGTGTGGTAGCACACGCCTTTAATCCCAACACTTGGAAGGCAGAGGGAGATTGAGCTCTGTGACTTCAAGGTGTAGTAGCAAACACCTTTAATCCCAATGCCTGGGAGGCAGAGACAGGCGGATCGCTGAGAGTTCAAAGACAGCCTGGTCTACAGAGTTATTCCAGGTCAAAGATATACGCTCAAAAAGCAAAAAGTTAACCTAGGAATGTCACAGCTTAGATTCTTAAGCGCCTAGTGATTTAAAGGCGCAAATCAAAAGTGCTCCTGGATAGTAAAAAATTGCAGATTCACAATAGGACAGATTCAGACCATTAAATGAGTCACACTGTTGGATGAATGTACATAGGCTTGGGAGAGAGAAGAAAAAGAATATAGAGAATAAAGTTAATGGTTTTAAAAAAAAGGTAAAGTCTTTAAAGAGACAGAGTACAGATAGTTATAGATTAAGAGAAATAAAGAAAAATAAGCCACATAAAAATGGAAAATTCACAAGAGAGTCTGGATTCTTTGTGTCATTGTGTTTTCTTTAAAATTTTTGACTGTAAAGGAGCTAAGTACAGACAGACATTTCATTATATGGACTGCCAAATGGAACCAGAACGGATATGATAAGGGTATTACGATTTCAAAATTTGGGTCTAAGGATATGATGCTTTGGAGAGGGTCTTCTTTTGTTTTCATAGAGGACCAGACCCTTTGGATTTCTTCTATCCTGATTTGGTATGATAGACCACGACCTCCCGAAAGGTTCCTGTGAACACCCTCAAAAAATTACTTTACTCAACTGCCAACTGAGATAAACCTGGCACACAGGTTACACCCTAAATGATCTGATTAACAGCGCCCCCATTCAGCAGGAAGCAGTTTGGAGAGAAATAACTCCGCCCATATTCCCAAAAAAATGTTTATAAATGTTCTTTTACATTTAAAGGGGGATATGATATAGATATGAATAATTTGCATTAGTATAGATTTTGCTTTATTGAGATTTAAGGTCAATTTTGTTATATGTATATGTAGTTCTGATCTTTATTAAGGTATTGTGATTGTGTAGTTCATTTAAAAATGTAATGTATCGGGGGCTGGAGAGATGGCTCAGTGGTTAAGAGCATTGCCTGCTCTTCCAAAGGTCCTGAGTTCAATTCCCAGCAACCACATGGTGGCTCACAACCACCTGTAAAGAGGTCTGGCACCCTCTTCTGGCCTTCAGGCATACAGACAGAATATTGTATACATAATAAATTAAATAAATAAATATTTTAAAAAAATGTAATGTATCTAGGTAGTTAATAGATAATCATAATAGTCAAGTTTGTAGTCATGTTAGTTAAGATTTTCTAGATGTGCATAGATATATTTTAGATAGGCATTCTTCATATTTTCAAAGATTATAGAATATGGCATTTTAAATGTTTTAATAACTTAGGACTTTTCATGACAATGAGACACTCTGCTCCTGGCAGCACCAATCTACTTCAAGAGGAAGATGGGCATCGAAGAGGCTCGTTATGGAGTTTGATAGCCATTTGGGCAAGAAACTGCTCTTGCCTGGACTATTGCATAAACTGGACACAGAGAATCCACAGAGAGAGGACTACTGAACTTGCCTAAGGTGAGATGATCTTTCAGGGTTCCTGATTTATGAAAGAGTCTGCGAGACATTCTGCAGGACACAGAAGAAAGTGACTGAACTGTCTTTGGAATTTCCTGCTTCGTGTAGGTGTCTGCTGGATACTATGGGCCGAAGATAAATGCCCCAATGGTACAGAGGAACTTTGGGTGACTGTCCAGGCAGCGAGATGTCTCTGTCGTTTATTTCTTATTTGCTTAGGTAATATTATATCCTTCTAGAGTCTTTGATGGAGTTGAAGAATGGATAGTTATAGTTTTCCTTAGTTATGATAAAGATTATTGTAACTTTTACTTGATAACTGTTTTGTTATATGTAATTTTGCTATGTTAAAGTTAAAGCCTTTTTTTTTTGTTTAAACCAAAAAAGGGGAAATGATGGAGGAAGGTCATTGGTTAAATAAAAAGAAACTGCTTGGTCCTCATTGGTTAGAAGATAGGTGGGAGGAGTAAACAGAACAGAACGCTGGGAGGAAGAGGAAATGAGATCAGACTCCACAGCTCTCCTCTCCGGAGCAGACGCCTCAGAGAGACGCCATGCTCCCCGCTCCAGGGAAGATGCACGCAATGAAGCTCCGACCCAGGATGGACTTAGGCTAGAATCTTCCTGGTAAGACCAGTGCTCACAGATTATTAGAGGTGGGTTGATCGGGATATCAGAATTAGCCAGTAAGGGCTAGAGCTAAAGGGCCAAGCAGTGATTAAAAGAATACAGTATCCGTGTAATTATTTCGGGGCATAAGCTAGCCGAGCAGGCGGCCGGGGTGCTGGGAACGCAGCTCCTATTACTACATCTCAGCAGGGCTCTCACAACATGTGGAGCTGTTGCAGTTAGAGTCTGTCCTGATGTGAGCTTGTCAGCTTCTTTTACAAGAATTGTGGTGGCTGTAACAGCTCTTAAACAAAAGGGCCATGCAGTAGCTACAGGATCCAGTCTCTTTGAGATGTAAGCTATCGGCCTTTTCCAGGGACCCAGAGTCTGAGACAGGACATTCTTGGCAATGCCCTTTATTTCATGGATGTAAAGAGGAAAGGGCTTGGGCTGGAGAGATGGCTCAGTGGCTAAGAGCTCTGCCTGCTCTTCCAGAGGTCCTGAGTTCAATTTCCAGCAACCACATGGTGGCTCACAACCATCTGTATTGAGATTTGATGCCCTCTTCTGGCCTACAGGCATACACACAGGCAGAGCACTGTATACATAATAAAATAATTTTAAAAAAAACGAGAGAGAAAAGGGCTTGGAGCTATTAGGAAGAGTGAAAATAGGGCCTGTACCGGGGCCTCTTTTAAGTTCTAAAAGGCTTCCTCATTTTCCTCAGTCCATTCCAAAGGACTGTTGCCCCCGAGTAGCGGAGTGAGTACAAGGGTGTAGCAATTTCAGCAAACCCAGGTATCCAAAGACAGGAATAGCCAACAGCTCCCAGAAATTCCCTAACCTGTGTCTTGATGGTTGGAGTTGGGATTTGCATTATGGCCACTATGGGAGCTTGGCACCATAGTCTTTTCCTGTTCTTTTAGATCATATCCCAAGTAGATGATCCAAAGCTAGAAAATTTGGGCTTTCTTTTTAGAAACTCTATAACCTAACTCAGCTGTTGTTTCCAAAAGGCCTCTGGTGGCTCTCAAACAGTCCTCCTCATCTTTAGCAGCTAATAATAAACCGTCTACATATTCAAATGTGAACATAGGCTGACTTCAGTTTGGAGATGGAGAGGAGTGCATCTTTTAAGCTCAAAACAGTGGAAACTTTATGCTCGGGTGGTAATTAACTGAGCAAACTGTAGGGATTTGCAACGGTTGTGTAGGTGGGTTCTACCCTCTTGTTTACTTTCCTCAAGTCTTGTACTGCTCTATAGTCTTGAGTTCCAGGCTTTTGGACAGGAAACAAGGAGGTATTCCAGGCTAACTGGCAAGGAATACGTGTGCCCCCTTCAAGGAGGCACCTGATGTGAATCTTACCCACTTCCTAGCTTCTGAACTAATGGTGTAGGGCTTGACTAGAATGGCCTTACTCCAGATGTTAGACGCACTATGACAGGTGGCACATGTTTTGCCAAGCCAGGAGGATTGTTCTCTGCCCAAACTGTGGGAACTTCCTGAATTGTTAACTTTTTCCATTTCCCTTCCAGGGATTGGGTTGGAATTTGGAGGAACAGGAATTCCTCACTTACTGGGCAGGTAAGGGTTAAAGTCTTAGCAGGGCTTCCCAGTTGCAACCTAGGAATGTACCCTAAGAATGATATTGTTGCCTGGAGCTTGTTCTGGATGTTTTGCCCCAGTAAAGAATAATGATATTCAGAAATAGCAGTAATGAGTCACATTTCCTTAATTAACACCCCAGTCAATGGTCCATTTGTATTCTTTGATAACCCCTGTTGCCCCTGTACTTTCCTTGTTCGATTGTAAGAGGTCTCAGGGTCTCCTGTTATACTGAATAAATGGCCCCTGTGTGATGTAGGATTCCTCTCTGTATGCTGTGAATATGCTTTATTATCATTGGTTAATAAAGAAGCTACTTTGGCCTATGGCAGGGCAGAATATAGCAAGGAGGAAAATCCAAGCAGAGATAGAGGAGGAAATAAGGCAGAGTCAGGGAGATGCCATGTAGCTGCCAATGGTAAAGGACACCAGAACCTTACCAGTAGGCCACAGCCTCGTGGTGATACACAGATTAATAGAAATAGGTTAATTTAAGATGTAAGAGCTAGCTAGGAATATGTCTGAGCCATTGGCCAAACAGTGTTGTAATTACTTGGGTCTGGGTGGCCCAGAAATGAAAGCACAGTCTCTGTTCACCAGAAAATTTACAGGTTGGTCCCTGTCTTAGTTAGGGTTTCTATTGCTACGAAGAGACACCGTGGCCCACAACATCTCTTATAAGGGAAAGCATTTAACTGAGGTGGGGGTTTACAGTTTCAGAGATTTGGTCGGTTTTCATCATGGTGGGGAGCATGGCAGCATGCAGGCAGACATAGTGCTGGAAAAGGAGCTGTTACATGTTGACATACAGGCAACAGGAGTGGTCTCTCTCTGGGCATGACTTAAGCATATGAGACCTCAAAGCTCGCCTCTACAGTGAGGCAATAAGGAAATGCAAAAAAGTCTCAAAAAAAATTTCATGTGGTCACCATGTGACTAGGGAGGTTAAATTCTCAAAACCAAGTCAAGATCATGTGTTGGAGCATGCCAGTCTCCAGGAAACAGATGTAAAAACAGCCACTCAGTTCTTAAAGGAAATGGAAACTTTTTTTTTTTTTTGGTTTTTCGAGACAGGGTTTCTCTGTGGTTTTGGAGCCTGTCCTGGAACTAGCTCTTGTAGACCAGGCTGGTCTCAAATTCACAGAGATCCGCCTGCCTCTGCCTCCCAAGTGCTGGGATTAAAGGCGTGCACCACCACCGCCTGGCTGGAAACTTATTTTTAACAATACAGTATGCTGGCTCCTGTCATCAAAATTAAGTTAGGCAGGTTACTCATTAACTGTCTTTGGGCAAGTGGGGCTTACAGGTTAGAGGCATTTTTGTCTTATACGTCTCTTAAGCACAGGAATTTCAAATTAAAACATAACTGTAGCCCTCACATTTGAACCCCTGATGGGATTGTATTTTGACCAAAATCATCTAAGTTTGGGGATATGGAGACAGATTTGCTGGAGCTGGAAAGATGGTCCGTTGAGCTCTGTCCCGAGCTCTTTGGCCAATCATCTGCTTGAAAAGCAGCTTGTCTGGGATGGCGGAGTACTAGCCGTTTAGCTCCATACATGGCATGCTCCTGTGAGGCTTTCTGGAAGTTGCTGATGACGCTGGTTGAGTTCAATTCTGGTAACTTCTTGTGACTTTGGACCACATTACTTCCTGACCTGTGTTTGTAGTCTCATGGGGCAGCCTAATCAGTTTACTGCGTTTCTGATAAACCGATTTCTTCCTCTTCCTCTTCCTCTTCTTCTTCTTTTTCTTCTTCCTTTGAGTCAGGGTCTATGTAGACCTTGCTGACCTTGAATTCTTTGCTATTTTCCTGCCTCTGAGGGCTGGGATTAAAGGTGTGCACCACCAAACTCAGCTCCTTTTCTGTTCTCCTTGCTCTCTCTCTCTCTCTCTCTCTCTCTCTCTCTCTCTCTCTCTCTCTCTCTGTGTGTGTGTGTGTCTCTCTCTCTCTCTCTCTCTCTCTGTGTGTGTGTGTGTCTCTCTCTCTCTCCACACACACACACACACACACACACACACACGATATTACCTTCTTACACTCTTTCCATCATCTTTTCCACAATAATCTCTCAGCCCTGGGATGTGGGGTATGGAATATTCTGATATTCTGAAGCCTCTTATCAACTGCAGGTCTCTGTATTAGTTAATCACCATCTATGTCTTAGGGTTTCTATTGCTGCAATGAAACAGCATGACCAAAAAGTAAGTTGGGGAGGAAAGGGTTTATTGGGCTTACACTTCAGCATTGCTGTTCATCAGGGAAGGAAGTCAGTACAGGAACTCAAACGGAGCAGGATGCCAAAGGCAGGAGCTGTTGCAGAGGCCATGAGGGTATTGCCTACTGACTTGCTTCCATTGTTTTTCTGGGCTTGATTTCTTCTATAACCCGGACACCTGCCCAAGGCTGGCACTATCCACAATGGGCTGGGCCCTTCCCCCATTGATCACTAATTGAGAAAATGCCTTACTGCTGGATCTCATAGAGGCATTTCTCAACTGAGGCTCCTTCCTCTCTGATGACTCTAGCTTGTGTCAAGCTGACACACAAAACCAGCAAGTATGCTCTCCTTCATAAAGAATTTTCTTTTGTGATGCTGTTGGTGTTTTGTTTTGAGACAGAATTTCTCTGTGTAGCTCTGGATGTCCTGAAACTTGCTCTCTAGACCAGGCTGGCCTTGAACTCACAGAGATACACCTGACTCTGCTTCCCAAGTGCTGGGATTCAAAGCATGTAACACTATTGCCTGACTTCAGTTTCTTTATTTTAAAACCATTCTGACCATGTCTGAGCGTCCAGCTCCAAAGCACAAATCCCATCCATAACATCGTGCAATCAAGCCAGTCCTGCCACCATCCGCCTTCAGAACTCTCTGTCTTCCTAAACTGAAACTATCCCCGTGAGCCGCTCGCTTAGTCACAGTTCCTTCCAGTCTTAGCACTCCATCCTGTTTCCTGCCCCAGTAGACCTGAGACTATTGGGTCCCCAGCAGGAGACTTAGGCAGTATTTGTCTTTTGATATCAACCAGCTCTTTGCAGCCCGGGTCTCTGGAGGGGCATGCCATATGGGAGGCTCTCCTTCCTCTTTACAGTGTCTGGGTAGACTGTCAGTCAGTGCATGCATCCCTTGGGCTGCTTCTGCTTCCAAACACCTTGGCTCTAAAGTACCTTTTGCTGGTCGTTGGTACTGTGGATTGGTGAGTGGAAGTTTTGAGGAACTTTTCTGTAAATTTCAAATCAACTACATCTCAAGGGAGCAAGGAAGTCGAGGAACCTGGGTGTGGCCCTCACCGGAAGAACTCAGGCAAGGAGTGGTTTTAAATGCCTCCTAGCTGGCTAGGGCTGCGCCTGGGCTGCAACTGTTAAAGCCTCTCATTCAGCATCCCAGCCCTGCCCTGTCCTGTCTCTTTCTCTGATGGCCAGACTGGAACGTTTGCTGCTGCCGCAGGGGCTGCTTCTGTGGGTGAGTGGAGGCACAGCAGGGGGGTGGGAACCCCAGCTGGGTTCTGGCAGGCTATCATTCCCAGAGCAGTATGTGTGACTGGGCCTAGAGGTAATAATGGGTCTCATTTTCCAGCTCTTGGCCTGCATGGTGGAGGTAGAAGATTAGATGAGAAGATCCAACACCTAATGAGACAAAGTTAATTTATATCCTTAGCTTTCTTTGCTACAAACAGTGTTTTGGTTTTTTGTTTTGTTTTGTTTTTTGCTATCTAGCTTTTCTTTTTCTTCTACTTTGTTTTCTTTCTTTCTTTCTTTCTTTCTTTCTTTCTTTCTTTCTTTCTTTCTTTCTTTCTTTCTTTAGACAGGGCCTCCCACTGGCCTCCAGTTCACAGGGATCCGTACACCTCTGCTTCCTGAGGGCTGAGACTAAAATCATGAGTCAATATATCTAATTTTTTTTTTTTTACAAAACTGGTTTTATTATTTTCTGAGACTCCTTTGTCCTTTCTCACCTCATAAAGGCTTATTTTTTATTTTAGTTATATGTGTATTGTGTGTCTGTGTACATGTGTAGGGGGCCAGTGCAGGCTATGTGCATGTTGTGAGTCTGTGTACATGTATAGGGGCCAGTGCAGGCTATGTGCATGTTGTGAGTCTGTGTACATGTGTAGGGGACCAGTGCAGGCTATGTGCATGTTGTGAGTCTGTGTGCATGTGTACGGGCCAGTACAGGCTGGTGAGCATCAAATCCCCTAGACCTAGAGTTACTGATTATTGTGAGCTGTCTTCTGCAAGAACAAGCACTCTTAGCTGCCGAGCCATCACTCCAGCCCCTCGTTATCTTATTTTTAATGTTTTTTATGATATTATTTTTTGTGTGGGGGGTGTGGGGGCCAGGCTCATTTGTGGTGGTTAATGGACAACTGTCAGGGGTTGATCCTTTCCTTCAACCTTGTGGGTCCCAGGAATCAAACGTAGGTTGTCAGGCTTGCTGGCAAGCACCTTTCCCACTAAGCTATGTCACCCGTCCCTTCCTCCTCCCTCTTTTGAGACAGATGCATAATGTCTGTCCCAAGCTGGCCTCTATCTCATGTTTCTCCTGCCTCACTTCCTGACTGCTGGAATCCTGGTTCTGAGCCACCAAAACTGACTACCCCTTAGCATTTTCCAAGTGTGATTACCTCCCCAGATTGTGTTGTCAGGGTACATAGGCCTGTAACCCCAAGACACAAGAGGATCAGGAGTGCAGAGTCACCCTCAGGTACACAGGGAGTTGAAAGCCAGCCCAGACTATAAGACACCCTGTCTCAAAAAAAAGATATTAATATTTTGCATTGCTACAGTAGCTAATCTGTGTGAGAAGCTGACAGAAACCGGCTGGCTCTGGGTTAATCTCACCCGAAAAGAGTAAAAGTAGTCACCACTTGAAAATGGCATTCTCTGCCTAACTGTCTGCTGAGATTCTCTCTCCTAGAAAGTAGTGCCTCCCAAATTGCTGGCCTTCAGTCAGTGGACCTCAGCAACCTCTGGAGTTCTGTGAACCCCCAGGGCATCATGTGTCCTCAGACTAAATCCCTTGGGGACTTTCATGGATGGGCATGTGACTCTGGGCACTTTCTCAATGTTGTGAAGTTCTTGAACCCTGGAAAGAGACCATAGACTCAATCCAATTATAGTGAAAAGATTTGTTGATTACTGCTAGCGTGACAACAATCTCTGAGCCAAACTTGAGATTTCAATGAGAAGAGGGGGTGAGGACTTTTTTGTTGTTGTTTGCTTGTTTGTTTTGTTTTTAAGCCAAAACCATAAGACGACCTTGAGTATCTGCAGAAACAGGCTAAGAGCTGTTTTGATCTGCCAAGATTAGGTAGTCAAGGTAACCTGAATGTCTGCATGAACAGGTTACAGAAGCAGAAGAGAGTTAGTCCTCACATAACAAGAGGATGGTCACCGTACATTTCTAGGTGGGGGAACACCAAATCAGGTTTGCTGGGACACGGTCCAAGAATGGAGTCCTGTGAGAATTCTGAGTGCTTATGAGAAAACTCCAAGAAAACAAGACCTCAGTTTTTTTCCAAAGCATGATATTGTTCTCAGAAGGTGTTTCCATTGCCCTCCCGGGTGTAGAAGGTATCAGTGAGTCCACTTAGGATTACCCATTACAACTGGCTATTGTCATTTGTTTATTTGCCTCCTCGGCAAAACGTGTTTTTGCCGCATGCGTCTTGTCCTTGTGATGGTACACTTTACTCATGTGACTCCTCTTAACCAGCAGAGAATAAATTATTTGATGCTCTGAATAAAGTTGGCAATTGTGTGAGACTTTAGCTGATTTATCAGCTCCATTCTCCCAGGTCCCACCAACTCTGGAGCACAGGGTTACCAAGGGCTTCTCTTCCAGAAACTGGCGTCAGACAGATGACTAGTAGGTATCAAGATGGATGGAGTACCAAATGGAGGTTTTTGTGGTTTTCGGGGGGTTTTTTTCAGCCATTGTATCAGAATGTGAAGGATAACCCTCCCCTTCCTCTTGGTGGCTTCCTTTGCTTTCAGAACGGCAGCTGCAGTGAGTCACTGTGGGAAAAGCAGCCTGAATTGTGTTTACGAAACCTAGCGGAAAGGAAACCTAGCAGAAAGACTGTGCTGTTCTTTTTCAAGCTTTGATTTTCCCTTGTCAGGCTGTCCAGGGAGCACTACTGTTGGGTTTACAAGAAAGTGCCAGCATGTTCAGTATTTTTTTTTCCTGGGTTCTAAGGATCCAGGTCGTTAGACAAGCGGTTTACCAACTGAGCCATCTCCCGGTTTCATCATTTGGTGCTTTAAACTGGACGTGACTGCCCAGCCTGTAATCTCAGCATTTGGGGAAGTAGGGACAAGAGAGTCACTATTTCAAAGTCATCCTCAGTTGTGTAGTGAGAGCCCAGCCTGGTTTGTGTGAGACCATGTCTAACAACAAATCAAAAAAAAGGAGGAGAGCCATACATCTCTTGCCATGCAGTCTTGAGGACTAAAGTTCTGCTCTCCATAAACAATGTAAATTGTAGGCCCCCTGTGACCCCACTTCTCTGGAAGCCGAGAGAGGCAGGGCTTCCCTAGGGCAAGCTCTAGATTCAGTGAGCGACCTAGCCACAGTAAGCTGAGTGGAAAGAGATGGAGGGAGACACCCAATACCAAACCCCGGCCTCCCATACACAGGCATGCAAAGGCAAGGGACCCACGCGTGTGCCCGCACCTGCATGTGTACCACACACGTACACACACAAAATAAATAAAGGAGAACACTGAATGAAAATGAGGACATGACCAACCCTAGGTATGGTTGAGGAGAAGGTTTTTATTGTAGATATGAGGGGGAGAACAGACAGAAGCATCCGGAAAAGTCCAAAACAGGGAGAGATGGACATGACCAGTAGACTGTACCAGGCATGAGAGGAAAGAGAGGGAGGGTGAGAGAGGAAGAGAAGGGAGAGAGGGCAAGAGGACTAAGAGGGGAGCCAAGGACCAAGAGTCCAAGAGAGTTCATGGCCGAAATGACAGATTCTTATTGTTATGATCTGCAGTGAGTTAGACCACAGCAGGTTGGTTCAAACCATAGCAGGTGATAGAATAGCCATGCAGACAGAGTTTGGATGTTGAGTTTATTAAGAGGAGAGGAGGGGGACGGGGAGGGAGGGGGAAGATGGAGGGGGGAGAGAAAAGGAAGGAGGAGAGGGGCGGAGATCTACGTCTTCAGAAGAATGATGGGGAAGAGAGGAGAGAGAGAGAGAGAGAGAGAGAGAGAGAGAGAGAGAGAGAGAGAGAGAGAGAGAGAGAGAGCGAGCGCGCAAGAGCGCAAGCTTGCAAGTTCAGGAGTGGGTGGAGTTTGTCTCTTAAAGGAACCTTTGCACCTGCTTGTAGTCAGGGAACTGCTTGCCATTTGCAGAGGGGTGCCAGGTCCCCAGGGTCAGGGCCAAGGTGTGCCTGAATACTAATACTTATAGAAAAGAGAAGCTGGGGAAAGGGAAGGGAAGCTGGAGGTTTGGAGAGGTTTAGGGTAGACGGTGGGGACGGGGTGGGGAGAGAAATGCTGAGAGGAGCCAGGACTCTGTAACAGGTACCCGTGATACTGCAAGAGCCTGGCAGCCAGCAGCTAGGGGTGCACCTTGGTATGTTTATGTTAAAAAGTCACCACAGTTAGCCATTTGTCCTGAGTTTCTTTGGGACCTCATTTGGTAGCCCCTGAACTAAGGATCCTCCTGCCTCTACCCTCCAATAGCTGGGAACACAGGCATGTGTCACTGCATCAATGCTACACAGGGCTGAGGATGGAAACCGGGACCTCATACATGTTAGGCAAGTGTTCTGCCAACTCAACTACATCTTTAGCCCCTCAATCTTATTATTTTATTTTGAGAAATTTGGCAGTGCTAGGAACCACACGCAAAGCCTTGCCCATGGTAGGCAGGCAGTCCGTCTTAAACTCAGCTACGTGACCCCTCCCCCATTTCAATCTCCAAAAGCATCAGTGCCCTTTGAACAACAAAACGAAGAAAGTCTGAGAAGGAAGCACACCTGTAGCCCAGCTATTTAGGAGGCCAAGGCAAAAGACTTGGTCCAGGAGTTTGAGTCTAGCCTGGTATGGGGGAATGAATAAGAAGCCACCCAAAGGGTCATATGCTTGAATGCTTAGACACTAGGGTGGGACTCTACTTGAGAGGGATTAGGAGGTGTGACCTTGTTGGAGGAACTGTATCACTGGGGGTGGGCTTTGGGGTTTTAAAAGCTTGAGTCAGGCCAAGTAGTTCTGTCTTCCTGGATGTAGAACTCTCAAGCTACTTCCCCAGCATCATGTCTGCTTCCATACCACCATGCTTCCCGCCATGATGACAGTGGACTAAACTTCTGAAACTGTAAACCAGCCCCAATTAAATGTTTTCCTTTTTTTAAATTGATTTTTATTCTCTGCTCCCCTTCCTGCCTCTCCCCTCCCCGCTTCAACCCTCCCCCAAGGTCCCCATGCTCCAATTTACTCAGGAGATCTGGTCTTTTTCTACTTCCCATGTAGATTAGATCTATGTACGTCTTAGTGTCCTCATTGTTGTCTAAGTTCTCTGGGATTGTGGTTTGTAGGCTGGTTTTCTTTTTCTTTATTTTTTTTTTTTTCGAGACAGGGTTTCTCTGTAGCTTTGGAGCGTGTCCTGGAACTCACTCTGTAGACCAGGCTGGCCTCGAACTCACAGAGATCTGCCTGCCTCTGCCTCCCAAGTGCTGGGATTAAAGACGTGTGCCACTGCCGCCTGGCTGTAGGCTGCTTTTCTTTGCTTTATGTTTAAAAAACACCTATGAGTGAGTACATGTGATAAGTGTCTTTCTGTGTCTGCGCTACTTCACTCAAAATAATATTTTCTAGCTCCATCCATTTCCCTGCAAAATTTAAGATGTCATTTTTTTTTCTGCTGTGTAGTACTCCATTGTGTAAATGTACCACCACATTTTCCTTATCCATTCTTCGGTCGAGGGGCATTTAGGTTATTTCCAGGTTCTGGCTATGACAAACAAGGCTGCTATGAACATAGTTGAACACATGTCCTTGTGGCACGATTGAGCATCCTTTGGATATATACCCAAAAGTGGTATTACTGGGTCTTGAGGAATGTTGTTTCCCAATTTTCTGAGAAATCGCCACACTGACATCCAAAGGGGTTATACCAGCTTGCATTCCCACCAGCAATGCAGGAGTGTTCCCTTTTCCCCACAACCTCTTCAGCATAAGTTGTCATCAGTGTTTTTGATCTTGGCCATTCTTACAGGTGTAAGATGGAATCTCAGAGTTGTTTTGATTTTCATTTCTCTGATGACTAAGCATATTGAACATTCCTTATGTGTCTTCCAGCCATTTTAGATTCCTCTGTTGAGAGTTCTCTGTTTAGGTCTGTACTCCATTTTTTTATTGGGTTATGTGATCTTTTGGTGTCCAATTTCTTGAGTTCTTTGTATATTTTGGAGATCAGACCTCTGTCTGATGTGGGGTTAGTGAAGATCTTTTCCCATTCTGTAGGCTGTCATTTTGTCTTGTTGACTGTGTCCTTTGCTTTACAGAAGCTTTTCATTTTCATGAGGTCCCATTGATTAATTGTTTCTCTTAGTGTCTGTGCTGCTGGGGTTCTTTTTAGGAAGTGGTTCCCTGTGCCAATGCATTCAAGTGTACTTCCCACGTTCTCTTCTATAAGGTTCAGTGTGGCTGGCTTTATGTTGAGGTCTTTGATCCATTTGGACTTGAGTTTTGTGCATGGTGATAGATATGGGTCTATTTTCATTCTTCTACATGTTGATATCCAGTTATGCCAGCACCACTTGTTAAATATGCTTTCTTTTTTCCATTTGATATTTTTTGCTTCCTTGTCAAAAATCAGGTGTTTGAAGATGTGTGGATTGATATCCAGGTCTTCTATTTGGTTCCATTGGTCCTCCTGTCTGTTCTTATGCCAATATAAGGCTGTTTTCAGTACTGTAGCTCTGTAGTAGAGTTTGAAGTCAGGGATTGTGATGCCTCCAGAAGTTCTTTTATTGTACAGGATTGTTTTGGCTATCCTGGGGTTTTTTTTTTCTTTTTTGCTTTTCCATATGAAGTTGAGTACTGTTCTTTTGAGGTCTGTGAAGAATTTGCTGGACAATGCATTGAATCAGTAGATTGCTTTTGGTAAGATTGCCAAATGTTTTCGTTTTTAAGAGTTGCTTATGGTGTCTCTTCACAGCAATAGAACATTGACTAAGCCACTTGGGCAACTTACCAAGATCCTTTCTCAAAAACAAAAGCAACTAAATACAGGTCTGATGCACAGGCTTATAACCATAGCTACTCAGGAGAAGGCAGGAGGACTGCAAGTCCAAGTCTTGCCTGGGTTACAGAATGAGTTCAAGGCCAGTCTGGACATTTAATGAGATTCTGTCTCTAAATAAAAATTACAAAAATGACCAGGCATGGGGGCTGGAGAGATGGCTCAGTGGTTGAGAGCATTGCCTGCTCTTCCAAAGGTCCTGAGTTCAATTCCCAGCAACCACATTGTGGCTCACAACCATCTGTAAAGAGGTCTGGCGCCCTCTTCTGGCCTTCAGGCATACACACAGAATATTGTATATATAATAAATAAATAAATATTAAAAAAAATGACCAGGCATGTAACTCAGTGGTAGACTGTTTACCTAACATATATGAGGTCCTGGGTTTAATTTCAAGAACTGAGGAAAAAAAGCTGGGACTATGGCTCTGTTGGTAGAGTGCCTGTTCAGTAAGCATACATCCCCCATAAACAAGGGATGGTAGTTTGTTGTAAGGAGGTAACTTGTTAGTTCCTGGCTGCCCAGACTCCTGAAATAACCACACAGAAACTATTATTTAAATCACTGATTGGCCCATTAGCTCTAGCTTCTTATTTGCTAACCCTTATATCTTAATTTAACCCATCTCCATTAATCTGTTCATCATCACGAGGTCTGGCCTACCACCAAAGTTTCAGTGTGTCTATCCTGGCAGTGGCTCCATGACTTCTCTTTGACCCCGCCTCCTCCCAGCATTCAGTTTAGTTTTCCCCACCTAACTAATTTCTGCCCTGCTATAGGTCCAAAGCAATTCTTTATTAACCAATGGTATTCACAGCATACAGAGGGGAATCCCATATCAGTAGCTCACAACTGCAAGCCCAGAACCCTGGCAGTGGAGGCAGGAGGATCAGAAGCTCAAAATTATCTTTAGCATGCGCTGGAGTGATGACTCAGCAGTTAGGAGCAATTTCTGCTCTTATAGAGGACCTGAGTTTAATGCTTAGCACCCATGTCAGGTAGCTCATAATCATCTGTGCCTCTGGTTTCAGAGGATCTAATGACCTCTTCTGGCCTCCTTGGGCACTGCACTCACATCACACACACACACTCACACATGCACGTGCACACACACACACACACACACACACACACACACAACCATTTTAACTAACTTAAGGATAAAAGAGTTTGTTTTGCCTCACAGTTTAAAATCACGGTCCATGGCAGGGAAGGCTCGGTGGCAGGAACATGAGGCAGCTGATCACACTGATTCCACTGTCAGGAAGCAGAGAGGGATGAACTCTGGTACCCAGCCAGATTCCATCTTTTTTTTTCAGTCTGGGACCCCAGGCTATGGGATGATGCCCCCTACATTCTGGGCCTTCTTCCCTCAATCATCTAATCTAGAAACTCCCTTACAGCCATGCCCAGAGGGTTGTCTCCATGGTGATTCTAGATTCTGTCAGGTTGACATCAGCATTAACGAGCACAGATAGAAATGTGTAAAATAAGATGATAGGAATGGAACTGAGCCTAGTAGCATCCACTGTAGACAAATAGGTTGTAAGTGTTTGTTGATTATCGGATTGAATTAGAAAGAAAAAAATTTCAGGCAACGAGGAGATTGCTCAGTGGTTAGATCTCTTGTCATGCAAACATGGCAACCAGAGTTCAGATCCCCCCAAGCCCTGGTAAACACCAGATGCCTTAGCACGTGCATCTGTAATCCCAGCACTCATATGGGGAGATGGCAGGCAGAGGAGACTCCCTAGAGCTCATGGGCCAACAAGTCTGTTGTGTTCAGCAGTGAAGTATAGGAGTGACCTTGTCTCAAACAAGGTAGAAGGCCATGACTGACATGTGAGATTGTCCTCTGACTGTCACACGTACACCGTGGCATGTGTGTATACACACTTATACACGAGCAGAGGGGAAAGAGATCTAGCAGCATGGTATTTTTAAGAAAAGGAGCTGTGGTGGTTCTTGACTGTAATCATGGCACTTGGGAAGCCGAGAACAGAGAATGGCAGGTTTGGGATATCCTGGGGCCTGGAGAGATGGCACAATGGCTGATAGTATTCGCTGTTCTTTTTAAAGCTTATTAGATGATACGTACAGCAAAGTTGTAATTAGACACATCTGCAATGACTGTTCTTGCAGAGGACCCAGGCTCAGTTCCCAGCACCCAAATGGAAGCTCAAAACACTCCTTAAACTCGGGAGGCAGAGGCAGGCAGATCTCTGTGAGTTTGAGACCAGCCTGGTCTACAGAGCTAGTTCCAGGACAGGCTCCAAAGCCACAGAGAAACCCTGTCTCGAAAAAACAAAACAAAACAAAACAAAAAAAACACTCCTTAACTACAATTTCAAAGGATCTTCTGGCCTCGGCAGGCACTGCATACACATAGCGCACATACATATATGTAGACAGATGCTCATATAGAAAGTGAAAAAATTTTAAATGTTGTTTTGACATAGAGTCTTACTACGTAGTTCTGGATATCCAAAACCCCCAAAAGTCTGCCTGCCTTCTGATTAAAGGCATGCATCACCAAGCCCTCATCATTTTTTAAATAAATAAATAAATCGGTGTGGTGGCTCATACCTTTAACCTCACTACTCAGGAGACAGAAGTAGGGGCATCTCTGAGAGTTTGAGGCCAGCCTGGTTTACAGAGCACATTCCAGGATAGCCTTGGCTTTTCCACAAAGAAACCCTGTCTTGAAAAACCCCACAAATTTTTTTCGAGATCTGGAGACCTTCACAGGTACCAGGCATACATGTGGCACACACATTTAGTCAAAATATTCATATGCGTAAAATAAATAAACTTTAAGATTAAAAATATTTTATTTTTATGTGTGCGTGAGTGAGTTTATATGTATCGTATGTGTTCTTGGTGCCCACAGAGGTCAGAAGAGGATGTTGGATCTCCTGTAACTTGAATATGGATGGTTGTGAGCCACCATGTAGGTGCTGGGAATGGAACCCCGGTCCTCTGGAAGAGCAACCAGTGCTCTTAACTGCTGAGCCATCACTACAGCTGGGGAGACAAGTCTTTCAGTGAACCTAGAGCTAATCTACGCTTGGCTTCCAATGGGCTTCAGGGATCTACCTGTCTCCATCCTCAGTGCTGGAGTTAGACATGCTCTACAGGCCCAGGTGAATGCTAGGGATCCGAACTCAGGTCCTCATGCTTTGATGCAGATACTGACTGAGTCAGCTCCTAGCCCCAGAGGCTTGTTCTTGCCTGCCTCTGACCACACTTTCATAAACTGATCAGTAGATTATTTTATGTGTTTACTTAAAGGCATCTATGTAATCTGTGTTGGCTAATATAAAACTCAAGCTCTTCTTAAAGGCATCTATGTAGCCCATGTTGGCTAATATAAAATTCAAGCTCTTCAGACTGTAATTCACACCTGTAGCAGTTTCTCCAATGTGGGTGTTATCTGTCAAGTTATTCTGACATTCTAGTATTCTGGACAGGAAACAACTTCTCACTGCTATGCTTGGGGCCATTTTAAACAGCAAGTTAAGCAATGTGAATACTACAAGAGATAAAGAAACAAAGGTGGGTGATGCAAGGCCTGAAAGATAGACACACCTGTGCAAAGAGAGAGGAAGCAAGAACGGAAAGAAGTTCCTTGCTTGCCCTCACCCCGTGTGGTGACCCACTTTTTTATTTTTTTATTTTATTTTGGTTTTTCAAAACAGGGTTTCTCTGTGTAACAGTCCTAGCTGTCCTGGAACTTACTTTGTAGACAAGGCTGGCCTTGATATTCATGTTTACACACAGGCAAAGTACTCATATGCATAAGTGAATGAGAGAACCTTTAAAGTGTAGGTGTGGCCACTGAAAACAACACATGCTAGAATAAGCAATATACTGACACCAAAGGCTCACAGCGCCGGGCGGTGGTGACGCACGCCTTTAATCCCAGCACTCAGGAGGCAGAGGCAGACGGGTCTCTGTGAGTTCGAGGCCAGCCTGGTCTACAAGAGCTAGCTCCAGGACAGGAACCAAAAGCTACGGAGAAACCCTGTCTCGAAAATCCAAAAAAGAAAAAAAAAAGGAAGCTAAAAAAAAAAAAAAGCCGGGTGATGGTGGCACACGCCTTTAATCCCAGCACTCAGGAGGCAGAAGCAGGCGGATCTCTGTGAGTTCGAGGCCAGCCTGGTCTACAAGAGCTAGTGCCAGGACAGGCTCCAAAGCTACAGAGAAACCCTGTCTCAAAAAACTAAAATAAAAAAAAAAAATAAAAAATGGCTCACAGCCATACAGGCCACACACCAATTGCAGAGATACAAAGCCACCTGAATTTGGAAACTGAAGAACATATCTGGATCCCTGACTACTACTAACCAGACTTAGGGAGACTTGAGCATAAGTGTAGTGTTTGCTCTGCACAAGGGTCCATATGGGAGCCAAAGTCTCTACCTCTTCTGTGCTGAGAGTCACCAATGGATGGGTCTCTTTGTGTTTCCCCTTTCTGATTCTAGGCAACAGTTTGCAGTGTAAGCAGTCCAAGCCAGTGTGGGGAAGATGAATTCAAATCCAATACCTTCTGCTGCCAATTATGTCCCGCTGGTGAGTTCCAGAATGCTTTCTAGAACGGTCCACAGGCTGGTCTTCTGATGGGAAAAGGTACTGTAGGCCTTTAGCTAGGAGAGACTGCACAGAGAGAGATGGAATCTGACTGAAAACGGGAAGTGGGTGTCACCTTAGCCACCAGCTGCTCCTTGTCCTCCCATCCACCTCTCCCCTACCCAAGCAACTGCCCCTGGCTTTGGAGGACAGAAACCAGAGACTGTGCCTGTCCAGAGGTGGGCGGGCATGGCATGTTCTACAGAAAAGCAAGGAGATGCTGTGTCTGCCCCTGGACCCCGCCCTCCTCCCACACAACTACCAGCATGCATCTGTATGCATCCATAACTAGTCTTTCTCTGTCCTGCCAGCCAGCTCCCAAATAAACTGCAGAAAGACTTCTCATATTTGTTAATCTATGTTCTACCATGTGGCTTTTACCTCTATCCCACACTGTGTGTCCAACTTGTTCGGCCTCTGGCTGCCTTGTCTCACATCTCTGCCCTTCTACTTCCCAGCACCCTCTCTGTCCCAAAAATCCTGCCTAGCTGTTGGCCACTCAGCTTTTTATTAAACCAATCCAAGTGACAAATCTTCACAGTGTACAAAAAAATTATTCCACAACATGCATACCTACTTGCAAACACACCTACGCATGCACTTATATCCACACAGGTCTGTGGACACCCATTTGGGTCTGTATACACACCTGTACACACTTGCGGGTACACAGCCGTGGCGGGGGGGGGGGAGACATCCCTACAAGCATATTGCAGAAATAGTGAGATGGGACTGATCTAACTGATCTAACTATGGGAGCCAGCGCATGCCCATAGCTCATACTGCTAAGTGTGTAGCTGTCTTTCCTGTGCTTCTGCCATAGGCTGAGAAGATGGTCACAGTGTAACTAATGTGGTGGGGACCTTGGCCAAGGATCCCATCTTTAGACTTTGGAGTTCTGTGCAACCATCATGGCAGCAACCTGGCATGAGAGGGGCAAATGGATGCATAGGCCTCTTGTAAGCAAGCTCTCTAGGACTGTGGAGTAGAGAAGAAGAATGTGTTTTCTTGGAAACCCAGCAGGACATCAGTCTCAGCCAAGGACTAACGCAGGGCCTCCACACATTAAGTTAGTATGAAGACTGTGGTTGGGTATTCAACTAGAAAGTTCCAAGGAGGTTGGGGGCCCAGGAGTGGATAGTATGAGGAGGTCTGGTCACCAAGGGCTTTGGGGACCAGGGCTTTGCTAGGCCCCCAAACACCTCTTTCTCCTCTCACATAGGCACCTACGTCCTTAAGCCATGCCAGAGGGACCACGGTAAGAGCGAATGTGTCCCATGTGAAGCTGGATATTTCATGAAGCACAGTAACAGTAAGATTGGCTGCTTTCAATGCTCTCAGTGCCGGGATGGTAAGTGTGCAGCTGTGGCCATGAGGGCAGCCTCTCCGCTGATAGTTAAAGCAGGCAGGCTGTTAGGGAGAGGAGCCACAGGCCGGTAACGAAGAAGGCCAACTCTGGCTTCTTCACACTCTTTACCTGACATAAAGGCCCAATGGGCTTTTTTCTCCCTCCTCCCCCTCTTAGGGCTGGGAGCACCGTTCCATGGTAGAACCTTTCCTTGAAGGGAAGCTTTGGGGCTGGGTACTCCTCCAATTCCTCTGCTATCCAGTTTGAAACTCTGTGGAAGGAAGAAAAGGGAGGCAGGTTGTTGTGTTTGTGCGGTCCCTGTGTTACACGACAAGGTGAAGGCATTTATGTGCCCAAGATGAAGAGCCTGGGAGGACGACCGAACTGCGTGGTAGAACGTTGTACACTGGGACAGACTCCCACCCTGATGACTGACCTACAGCCACCCTGTTTCCACAGACCAGGAGGAGGTAGCCGAATGTTCCCAGACAGCTGATCGTGAGTGCCGGTGTAAGCAAGGAACCTACTGTAACTCTGAAAACTGTGTGGAGAAGTGCCTTCCGTGCAGCAGGTACCAGCTGGGGGAGGGACGATGAGGATCGATCCCCACTCCTGGCCTCTAGTCCCCTAGACTCTGAGTCTTACTGTAGAGGGGCTCTTTAGGGTAGTGCCTGCCGCACAGATGAACTCAAACAAAGGGTGCTTCCTCGTGGAAGCTGCCTGGAGTCAGGGCTCATTCATTCATTCACTCACTCATTAACTCACTCAACAAACAACTTTTGAGCCCCAACAGTGAGAGACGCACAGTGGAGATCCATACATAGCATAAGACCACTAATATGGACTGGAGATGAAGTTATGTTGGTAGAGAGTTTGCCTACCATTTACAAGGCCCTGAGTTCCACCTCCAGAACTGTATAAACTGGGTGTGGTGGTGTAGCCTGTGATCCTGGCACTGGGAAAATAGAGGCAGGAGGATCAAGGTTAACTACACAGCAAGTTTAAGGTCAGTTTGGGATAGAGATATTGTCTGAAAAAACACTACTGGTGATGAGTGAGTTCATGACCCTGGGGGCCACTGCACACTCAGTTGGAAAAATCAAAAGATTACTTTTGGGTAGAGGCTCAATGAATCAGGGAGAGATGAAATCACAGAAAGTTCGGGGGGAAAGAACTCTAGGCAGAGAGGATGACAAAAGTGACTTACTGTTCATTTAGAATGGGGAAGGAGAGCTAGAGAGATGGCTCAGGGGTATGATGATCTGCTTTCCTAAGGAACTGAGTTCAGTTCACTGCACCCACCTCAGGGGTCCCATAATAGCCAGTAACTCCAGCTCTAGGGAATTGGATGCCTTCTGCTGGTCTCGTGGGCATCTGCTCTCACATGCACATACATCTAAACATAAAATAAACTTTAGAAATGAATTCAGTGGAACCAGGAACGTAGCTCAGTGGGTAGAGCGCTTTTATAGCACACACAAAACCTTGGACTCAATCTCTAGCACCACATGTACCAGATATGATGTCTATAATCCCAGTGCTTGTGGAGGCAGGATGACCAGAAGTTTGAGGTCATCTTTGGTTACATAATGAGTTTGAGGCTAGCCTGGACTACGTGAAATTCTGCCTTTAAAAAAAAAGTAAAAAAAAAAAATCTGGTGGCCACCTGCCAATGACCATAAGCAGGGAATGAAAACAGAAAGTTAGCCGGGTGATGGTGGCGCACGCCTTTAATCCCAGCACTCGGGAGGCAGAGGCAGGCGGATCTCTGTGAGTTCGAGACCAGCCTGGTCTACAGAGCTAGTTCCAGGACAGGCTCCAAAGCCACAGAGAAACCCTGTCTCGGAAAAAAAAAAAAAAAAAGAAAACAGAAAGTTATTCTTGTTTGGTTCTGGAGTCAAGAAGTCCAACATCAAAGGTGTTCACAGGTTCTCACTCCCTCTGAAGACTCTAGGTCAGTGCTTCTCAACCTTCCTAATTCTGTGACCCTTTAATAAAGTTCCTCATGTTGCAGTGATCCCTAACCATTAAATTATTTTGCTGCTACTTCATAAACGTAATTTTGCTACTGTTATGAATCAAAATGTAAATATCTGATATGCAGGATATCTAATATATAACCCATGTGAAAGGGATTGAGACCCCCAGGTTGAGAACCACTGCTCTGGGAGCCTCCTCTCTGGCCTCTTGTAGCTTCTCGTGGTGGCAGTGATTGCTGATGGACACGTCACTCTAGTTGCCACCTCCCTCTCCATGTAGACTTTGCATTTGTCTCTGTTTTCCTCTTGCAACCAAGTGACCCTAATCACGTGGTTAAGACCCATCCTAACCCAATGTGACTCCAATTTCACTTAGCATCATTTGCAAAGACCTTGTTCCAAGCAAGGTGAAGTTCCAAGGCTTCAGGCGCATGTGAGCTTGGGAGGACATTTTTGGGAGGTATCTATAGCAATAAGGCCTCTTGTATAATAGCTTAAATCTGTTATTTGTTTGTTTATTATGTGCATAATGTTTGCCTGCATGTCTGATGCCCATGGAGGTCCATAGAGGATGGTGGATTCCCTGGAACTATAGTTATAGGTGGTTGTGAGTCACTGTGTGGATGCTGGGACTAGAACCTACTTTCTCTAGAAGAGCAGCAAATGCTCTTAACCACCGAGCCATCTCTACACACACACACACACACACCTACCTTTGAAACTGGGTCTCCCTGGCTAGCCTGGAATTCACTATGTAAACCAGACTAGTTTGAACTCATAAGAACCTACCCTGCATCTGCTTCCCACCACACCAGGCAACAACTGGCATCTGTGAGGTAGGTTACGTACCCGTAAATATAACTCAGAAAACACTGAACTATGTGAGTAAAGACTGCCTTCAACTTCAGTTTGATACAGGCTCTTGATGGTCTGTGCATGTTTGTCTCTTCCCTGCTCACACTGTCTTTGTCTCTAGGCAAACTTCTCTCTATGTGGAGGGACAGCAGGTCAGGTCTTCATAGATGGAGTTCTATCCAGGAGGGCAGAGGGCCCTTCCCTAAATATAACAGACACCCCTAAACTCTAATCTCTTCAGAGTGCTTTTGCCAGAATGACAAGGCGTAGCAGGCCATGCTGGGATGAGGCTGGTCCTTCTTAGCCCTGTGGGTAGTGAGGAGAGTGTTCTGGGCTGCCTGGGTGGGAAGTAACACACTCCTCCACTTTCCTTCCAGATGTCCGAACGGCAGAGTCATCAGGCAATGTAACGCCACAGTGGACACACTGTGTGACACGTTGGATTCAGAGTCAGGTAAGGAGCTGTCTCCTAAACTCTCACTAAAAATGTTCGCAGACTAGGCGGTGATGGTGCACACCTTTAATCCCAGCACTCAGGAGGCAGAGGCAGGCAGATCTCTAAGTTCAAGGTCAGCTTGGTCTACAGAGCCAGTACCAGGACAGCCAAGGCTACACAGAGAACCCCTGAATCAAATACCTCCTCCAAAAAAATGTTCACTGGTGTACTGGCTAGTTTTTTATGCCAACTTACACAGACTGGAGTGATAGGAAAAGAGAATCTTGATTGAGAAAATGATCTCCCACCAGATTGGCCTGTAGGTAGTCCTATAGAGCATTTTCTTAATAAGTGATTGATGTGGGAGGGCTCAGCCCGCAGAGGATGATGCCCCCAAATTGCTTTTGGTTATGGTGTTTTACCAAAGCAATAGAAACCTAAGCTGAAACAGCTGAGAAGGTGACGTTGGTATTTATAGTTACTATTAAACTCTACCATGACTGGGCAGTGGTGGCGCACGCCTTTAATCCCAGCACTCGGGAGGCAGAGGCAGGCGGATCTCTGGGAGTTCGAGGTCAGCCTGGTCTACAAGAGCTAGTTCTGGGACAGGCACCAAAGCTACAGAGAAACCCTGTCTCGAAAAAAAAAAACAAAACAAAAAACCAAACAAACAAAAAACCTCTACCACAATAGGGAAAATAGCCAGAGATTAAGAACAAATGACCGTGTTTGGCCATGTGCCAATAAAACTTTACAAAAGCAAGCCATGGGCTGAATTTTGCTTGGGGACTGCAGGTCAGAAATCCTGTCTTTGGGCTGGAGAATGGATCAGCCATTATAAGTTAGGCTCACAACCCAAAATGTAAGAATCTCGTCTTAGTCAGTGAACAGAATCCCAGAGTCGAGCTGCAGCGACCCCTCCTGGTACTTCAGTCTCAAACCAAGGTCCTTGTGAGTCCGGGCCTTCTATTTGTGTATCTGTCACCAACTGTTTTCACAGCAGGTCCTGATGTCCGAGGGCTCAAACCCTCTTTTGCCTCCTTCTATAATGTAGTCTGAACACCTCTGAGAGCTGTGATGTGTTGCTTCACCTTTCAAACTCAGCTTGTCCACTTCCACAGAAAGTTTTTTGTGTATTTATGCATATGTGTAGTGTGTTTGTGTATGTGTAAATGTGTGCGCATGTGTGCCTCTGTGTGTGAAGGTCAGAAGCCGACATTGTCTTCTTCCGTTGCTCTCCCTTTTATAAGACTTATTTTTAACGTATGTATGTACACACAATGTAATGTGCAGGTATATGGATTAACGCTGTGTGAGCAGGTGCCCGCTGAAGCTGAAAGAGGATCTTGGGTCCTCTAGAGCTGGAGTTAGAAGGGGTTGTGTTGGGTTCTCGGGAAGAGTAGCTTGTGCCGTCAGCCACTGAGCCAACTCTCCAGCCCCTCCACGTTATGCCTCTCACTGAACTTGGAGCTTACCAACTTGGCCAGATTGGCTTAGACACTGAGCTCCAAGGATCTGCCTGTCTCTCCCCTCCCACTCCAGGGCTGAGGTGCAGATGTGCACTGTGTGGGTGCCGCAGATACAAACCCAGATGCTCACGTGTGTGGCCTGAACCTTACCAACCAAGCCGCCTCCCCAACTCTTAAAGAAAGTTTTCACTAAAAACTACAAGCAGGAGGGGGTTGGAGATATGGGTCTGGGATTCAGAGCACTTGCTCTTGCAGGGAACCTGAGTTCGATCCCAGCACCTACGTGGTGGCTCACAACCATTAGATGCCCTCTTGCGATCTCTTTGTGCACTAGGCACACACATGGTGCACATATATACATATAGGCAAAACACACACATAAAAAAATCCTGCAAGGAGGGGCTGACACGAAGTCTCAGAAGATAAAAGCACTTGCCATTTGGGCCTGGCAACCTGGGTCCAATCCCTAGGACCTGAAACCCACATAAAGATGAATGGAGAGAACAAACCGAAAAAAAAGTTATCCTCTGACCTTCACACACATGCCATTAAACTGTTTATTTGTTTTTAAAAATGGGCTAGGGAGCTCAGTGGGCAAAAGCTTCCATCTCTGGGGCTCACTGGTTGTCAGTCTAGCTGCAGGTTGAGGCAGAGAGACCCTGTCTCAAGGTGTAAGTAAGGCAGAGAGTAACAGAACAGGACATCTGATGTCCTCCTCTGACCTCTGTGTGTGTATGCACATGAGTGCAACATGCACACACACATGTAGACACACGCACAAGCATATAAATATAATAAAATGCAATTGAATGCTAATAAAATAAAATAATCTAAGTGTTACACCACAGGTATGTAACTTCATCGCATATGCTATTGAGGCAAGAGGATCGCTGTGAATTGAAGGCCAGTTTGGGCTGCATGGCAAGATCCTGTATCAAAAAATGAATAAGTAGGAGCTGGAGCGATGACTCATTGGCTAAGAGTACTTGTTGCTACTGCAGAAGACCAAAGTTCCATTCCCAGCCTCGACGTGGGAGCCCACAACCATCTGTAACTCCATTCTAAGGGATCTGGTGCCCTCTTCTGGCCTCCAAAGGCACTGCATGCACACAGTGCACAGACATACCTGTAGACAAATACCTATATATAAAAATAGTTAAACATTTAAAATAAGGTAAATAAATAATGAGTAACAATTTTAGAAGGATGCTTAATAAAAAAAGCAATAAATAAGCAATAAATAGAAAGATTTTATCTGAGACTAAGAAAGCCTTTAGATTGAGATATGGGAGAAAGACTGGCTTCCTTAACCGTCAGTCATTCATGAAGTTGCTGACAGAGCCTGGGGTCCACAGTTCCCTCTAGCCTGTTCCTTCCCCCATGTATCTGCATCCTGGATCTCCCTGGGCTGTGATTTCACAAAGCGCAAGGCCAAGACTCCTGAATGGTCTGAGTAGTCTTTGGGGAGTAGAGCCACCTATCGCTGTTCTGGTGAGGTCACCCTTTGCTCCTTCCAAGGAGCTTAGCAAGATCCATGGCCTCTGAGCCTGGACAGAAAGCAGCTTCTGTGGTTTGTCACTCCAGTAAAGATGGTTGTGCTCAGCTCTGCCTCAGCAGCCTTCTGTCCCATTCCAGGAATGCCAAGCTGTCGCTGTCTCTGCCTGTCTGGAGCTGAGAAAGCTGTAATTATCACAGCTGCTGTCATGGTCATCATAGCTGCTGTCATCAAGATCATAGAGCTTTTCATCACCACCAGGTTTTATAAAAGAGGTGAGTGAATGCCAGGCAGTGGTGGTGCACACCTTTAATCTCAGCATTTGGGAAGCAGAGGCAGGTGAATCTGTGAGTCTGAGGCCAGCCTGGTCTACAGAGCAAGTGCCAGGACAGGCTCTGAAAGGTACAGAGAAACCCTGTCTCGAAAAAACAAAACAAAAACAAAAAAAAAGAAGAGAAAAAAGAAAAAAAAGAGATTGTGAAAGCAGTCTGTATATCCATGAGAAATAGTCATGTGCAGCTGTGTTTGTGTGTGTGTGTATGCATGCATGAATTCACACACCACATATGTATAGGTAGGTGTCCAGAAACCAAAGCATGAGATGCCCTGGAGCTGGAATTACAGGTGGTTATGAGCTGCCTGGCATAGGTATTAGAAACCAAACTGGGGTCTTCTGCGAGAGCGGTATTCATTCTTAACCTCTGAGTCATCTGTTCAGTCTCAGAAGAGGCAGTGTGCTTGACAAGGGTCTAATTTTCTCGCTGCAGACAGCCCTAAATAGTGCCAAAAGTAACGTCTCAGGTTAAGGGGTCATGTTGGCAGGGAGCACCTTCCAGGGTGTCCCAGCCTGGAACAGGGGACAGAGGGATAGATAGGCTAAAGGGGCTTCTGAAATCCCCTCCCAAGCCAGAGGTTCAGAGGTGTTGCCAGGTTCTGGAAACACCAGTATAAATTTGATATGCATTCAAGACATTTCTTCTTCCATTCCCTTCTTCTTCCACTGCACCAGGGTGTCTACGTTTACCACGTGCTTCAGAAGAGGTGATTCAGCTCTGTAAGTAGTGTGATGGGAATTCTTTGGTTTGTTTTTTGAGGGGGTGTCAGAATCTCTTATAGCCCAGGCTAGCCTCACACTTGCTATTTAGATGAATATGACTCTGAAATTTAAAAAAGATTTTTTAAAGTGTGAAATATGTGCATGGAGTCTGGAGAGATGGCTCAGAGGTTAAGTAAAAGCACTGGCTTTTCTTCTAGAGGTCCTGAGTTCAATTCCATCAACCACACCCTGGTTCACAACTATCTGTAATGAGATCTGGCGCCTGCAGGTATGCACACAGACAGAACACCGTATAGGTAATAAATAGATCATTTTAAAAAAAAGTATGTGCATGAGTTTTTCTCCCTGCACACACACACACATATATGCATTACATACATACACACATGCATAAATACATATATGTGGTGTGTATGTATGTATACATACATGCATACATACATACATATGTATGTGGAGGCCAGAAGAGGGTGCTAGATCCCTTGGAACTGGAGTTACTGAGCCATGCTGGGAACTAAACCTAGGCTCCCTGGAAGACCAGCCAGTGAGTGTTTGTTTCTTTCTTTGTTTCTTTCTTTCTTTCTTTCTTTCTTTCTTTCTTTCTTTCTTTCTTTCTTTCTTTCTTTCTTAGATTTATTTATTTATTATGTACACAGTGTTCAGCCTCCATGCCTGCAGGCCAGAAGAGGGCTCCAGACCTCATTACAGATGGTTGTGAGCCACCATGTGGTTGCTGGGAATTGAACTCAAGACCTCTGGAAGAGCAGTCAGTGCTCTTAACCTCTGAGCCATCTCTCCCGCCCCCCGTGAGTGTTTCTTAACACTGAGCCTGACCAAGAGTTCCTGACCCTCTTTCCTCCACCTTCAACACCAGTTTCCCAGGCTCTGTGGGTGCTATGCCTGCATTCCCTTACTAAAAATTCATGGCGGTGAGCCATTGCTGAGTGCTTAGCTCTTGTTAGAGTAGCAAAGCAGAAGGCCAGGGAGGTGTGGGCATCCTGCATCCTGGGGTTTAGATGGTGTTTGTGTCCTCTTTATCTGAGCTGAAGTCTGAGCTGGAAAGAGACTGAAGTTCTTGTGGTTTTGACACTAAGTAGAAACTGAGGCACAGAAAATCAAAGAGAGATATCTTGTTTTTATAAAAGACTGCCTGAATCCTAAGAGGGACACATGGTTTGGCCTGGGAAGGAGAAATAGATGAGATCTCCTGGGTAAACTGGGGGTGGGGGTGGGGTAGAGAGGAGGAGAATGGGGGATGGGAACATGAGGGAAGTAAATGGTCTGTCCAGTTGGGGCAGGGATGGGGAGGGAGAGCAATGAAAGAGATATCTTGACAGAGGGGGCCATTGTGGAATTAGGGGAACCTGGTATGCTTAATTCAGATTCTCTATGTATATTCCATCTTTACATGGCTTATTTTTCTTCACTTCTTTAATCTATGGCTGTACTCTTTAAAGACTTCTTTGCCTGGTGGTGGTGGCGCATGCCTTTAATCCCAGCACTTGGGAGGCAGAGGCAGGCGGATCTCTGTGAGTTCGAGACCAGCCTGGTCTACAAGAGCTAGTTCCAGGACAGGCTCCAAAACCACAAAGAAACCCTGTCTCGAAAAACCAAAAAAAAAAAAAAAAAAAAAGACTTCGTTTTATTTTTAAAACTATTTCTTTTTATAGCTGTCTATACTCTTTTTCTTCTCTCTCCCAAGCCTACACACATTTATCCAACACTGTGACCCATTCAGAGGTCTTTGTCATCTGAATTTGACATATCTGTATTCATTTTTATTACATATCTGTAATAATCATTTTCTCACCAGGAGAGCTTTTTTTCTTAAAAGCTAAGCAGACATGACTAGGACCAACTTCGTAGCCCTGCCTGTTTGTTCCACCCAGTCCAACATGGCAGAGGCATATTTACTGCCTCTGTGAGTCATGCACACCATCCCAGCTCCAGGGATGCAGCAGGACTATATCTCCATTAAGCAATTTGTAACATACTGCTCACAGACCCCATTTAAGTACAGGACCTCCCAAAAGAGAGAGAGAGAGTTCTTTCTCCCAGCACAAATCAGGAAGCCGGATCTTAAAGAAGCTGTTCAATTTTTGCTGCTGAGTCAGGAAGACTTCTCTTAAAGGAGCTGTGCCTCTGCCAACAAACAGAGTCTACCTGAAAAAAATGCAGCTACCAAGAAACTGTGCTTAGCTTTGTTCTTTTGTGTCTAGAATTCCTTCCCAAGCTCTCTCAGTTTTTATGTGGATGCAGTTGCCTCACATTGGCACATACTTGTAAGCAGAGGCTGCTCATTCATTTTCTGGCCACCCAGACCCGAGTAATCAATCACACAGAAACTATATTAATTACACCTTCACGATATAAGAGCTAGCCAGAAATATGCCTGAGTCATTGGCCATTTCTATTCATCTGTGTATTACCACAAGGGTGTGGCTTACTGGGAAGGTTCCAGGTCCTTTTCCTTCGGCAGCTACATGGCATCTTCCTGATTCCACCTGTTTTCTCTCCATATCTCTGTTCAAACTTCCCACCTGGCTTTACTCTGCTAAGCCATTGGCCAAAAGAGCTTTATTCATTAACCAATAAAAGCAACACATAGACAGAAGAACAGCCCACATTATTGATTTGTTTTATGTTTTTTTTCCAGCCTCCAATACACTACAAAGTTCTAATGAGTAAATATATGGCATTCCCGAAGCTCACTGGATTTAAGGACATTGATGTTCCTGAGCATGGACATAGAGGAAACAATGAACATGACAAGCTTGGAAGTGTTTGTGGAATATTCCTTTACACTGTGTGAATATATGTCACTGTGATTTGTTTACTAAAGAAGCTGACTGGCCAATAGCTGGACAGGTAGAGGTTAGGCAGGAGAGTCAAACTAAGAATGCTGGGAAGAAGGGTGGAGTCTGGGAGTTGTGAGCAGACACAGAGAGAAACAAGATGGGCATGCAGTACTGAAGAGAAGGTACTAAGCCACATGGCAAAACATAGATAAAAAATATGAGTTAATTTATAATGTAAGAGTTAGTTGGTAATAACCTGAAACTATTAGCCAAACATTTATAATTAATATGTTTCTGTGTGGTTGCTTGGGAGCAGCTGGCAGGGCAGAAACTTCTGCCTATTAAGTGCTGTTTCTAAACTTGAGTCTGGCCTCCCAAAGACTAATAATATATATGTGTTTGCAAGCTGTGACAATTTAGCTATTAAAAATGTGTATTTGCTAGGCCCTCAAGCTAAAGTCAAGTGTCTTTTGGTGCAGGACTGAGACATTCCATATAGCCCAGCTGAATTTGGAGCGGGCACCCACCCCACTGTGAACTCCAAATATGTGACATGCCCTTCTCTTATGTGAAGCTTAGCAGTTTGTGTGGCCAGAGGGCTTCCCTCCTTGAAGACCACTGTGGTCTTAAAGATGTGAATGTTTGTGTTCTGAACTTGTAGATTAGACTCAGTTTGGGATCTTGGTACTCAGAAGGTCTTCCTAGGAGCCAAGGTTAGGAGAACCAAATGTGCTTTGAGCCACCACAACCCTGCATTCTACATCAGGGTGTGACCAGATAAGGTGCTTTGTTACCCTAAGAGGCTCACAACAAAGACCCCTTGCAGGCCAGCCTGAGCAACCAAGGACCTTGACACACTGGGCACTGGAGACAGTGTCTGTGCTTTTAAGCTATCCAACCCCCAGGCATTTACATAAGAACTAGCCTTAGACTTGATTCCTCTCAAGCAGAGGGAGCTCGTGTGAATGAGAATTCCTCAAGAAAAACTGTCTATGTAGGTTAATTAACTGTTTAAAATTTTAGCCAGGTGGTAGTTGTAATGATTGTTGTGTCCTTTTAAGAGACAAGCCACGCCCACTCCCTATCCCATCCACTGAGGCAGGTTGATCTTCAGCTTCCAGCCTGAGCTCACTCTCTTTTCCCTCTTCCTCTTGGAGAGGCAGCTTCGCTTCTGCCTCTTTCCCCACTCCTCTGCTTCCCCTTTTTCTGTCTCTCTCTCCTCTTCTCCCCCCCCTGCTCTTCTCCCCTTCTCCCTCCATAACCCTCTGAATAAATATTCAATCTCACTCTGCATGGTGTGCCTATTCATGCTCTCTCTCTTACCTGCCCACCATGTGTCTCCTTGCCTGGGATCAGCCACCACTAGGAGACCGGCAGTAGTCTGCCTGGGATTGGCTGTTCCCAGGGCCCGCTGCCTGCTGCCACATCGCCTGCAACCACTACTTGGGGACCTCCAGCATTTCTGCTGCCTCCTGCCACTGCAGGGGATCCTGCAGCATTTTTAATTTTTCCATTACAACACCTTTAATCCCAGGATTAAGGAGGCAGAGACAAGTGGATCTCTTGAGTTTGAGGTCAGCCTGGTCTACAGAGTGAGTTCCAGGACAGCCAGGACTACACAAAGAAATCCTGTCTCAAAAGACCAAAACAAACAAACAAACTGTAGGGCCTGGGTCTGCCCCTGCTCCTGGGGTTACTTGACAGTTTCTGGTCAGCCAACTAAAACATTCTGTTAGTTTTTGTGCTCCCTGTGGTGCATTGTTTACTCTATCTTGGGTGTGGCAATTTCCCATCTGCCTGGGGGGAATTCCTTGTGCAGCAGCTAGGTATTTAAGGATTTCCCCAAAGTTGAATAAACAGCATTCAGCTGATCTCCTTTCTAATGACCCAGGTCTCTTGTGTGTTCTTTCAATCTCTAGGCCCTTGTCCAGCTCGCAAACTGTACTGAGAGGGTAACACAGAATCAGGTGTTACAACAAACAAACAAACAAAAAAACCCCCAAAAACAAAAAGATGGGTTCTGTGACTCAGAAACAATGCTCAAGATATGGGTCTAAAGAGAAAGAGTCTGGAATAAGCAAACGTAATAGTCTGGGAGATTGAAGAGTGACCTGGTCCTGCAGAAAGCACAGATCACTGGGCTGTTAACTGCACCCATTCCCGGCCTTCTGGGTGGAAAACAGATGTACATATTCCCCGTTGAGGGTACAACCCTGCATTTTAAAATTCCTGGTTTCCATAATGCTTCTCTGTGAGCACAAGGACCTCATGCCCTCTACAGGATGTTAGGTCCACATTAAAAAAATACTTTGAGGGTGTATGTGGGGAAGAGTTGAGGCAGGATTTCTCTGTATAACAGCCCTGGCTGCTCTGGAACTCACTTTGTAAAGCAGACTGTCCTTGAATTCATAAAGGTCCACCTACCTCTGCTTCCTGAGTGCAGGGATTAAAGGTGTGTGCCACTACTGTAATGGAAAAATTAAAAATGCTGCAGGATCCCCAGCGGCAGGAGGTAGAAGAAATGCTGTAGGTCCCCAAGTGGTGGTAGCAGGAGATGTAGCAGCAGGCAACGGGCCCTGGGAGCAGCCAGTCCCAGGCAGAGATGGCTGCCAGTCCCTGAGTGGTTGTTGGTCCCAGGCAGGGATGTTATGATTGTTGGTCACTTTAAGAGACAAGCCATGCCCACTCCCTGCTGCCCTATCACATTTGAGTGAACCAACCAATGAGAGCAAGGTAAGTGTAGCGCAGAACAGTCCCTGAATTCTGACTGGTGGGAAAACGTACCTGTAACTTGGCACAGATGTTTGTGGCTTTTCTGCTTAAATACTTGATGAAACAAACATTTGGGGGTGCTATCTGTTTCCGAGTCTGTACTGTTGTTCCTGGCTGGTCAGCGTTTGCTGCCCAATTCAATAAAGATCTTGCTTTGTGTAGACTCTTATGCCTGCCTGAGTTGATCCGAGAGCCTTGGACCCCACAAGGCTACTAAGTCCTGTCCAACTGGATTTCCTTCTTGCCTCATGTAGATCATTATTTTGCCAATCCTGATGTTTGCAGACCCCCACAATGTTATGGTTTTGGTCCCTTTAAGAGACAAGCCACACCCATTCCCCTCCCCATCCGCTGAGGCAGGCTGATCTTCAGCTTCCAGCCTGAGCTCGCTCTCTTTTCCATCTTCCTCTGGGAGAGGTAGCTTCGCTTCTGCCTCTCTCCCCACTTCTCTGCTTCCCCTGTTCTCTGTCCCTTTCTCCTCTTCTCTCCTCTCTCTCTCTCTCTCTCTCTCTCTCTCTCCCCCACCCCCTTCACCCTTCCTCCTCCATAACCCCCTGAATAAACATTCAACCTCACCCTGTATGTCTTGTCTATCCATGTTTCTGTCTTCTGCCCGCCTGCCATGTATCTCCCTGCCTGGAACCAGCCATTGCTGGGGGACCAGCAGCCGTCTCTGCCTGGGGCACACTGCCTGCTGCCACATGGCCCGCCACCACTGCTCTGGGACCAGCAGCTGTCTCTGCCTGGGACTGGCTGCTCCCAGGGCCCGCTGTCTGCCGCCACATGGCCTGCCGCCACCGCTTGGGCCGCTGCTCTGGGACCGGCAGCCATTTCTGCCTGGGACTGGCTGCTCTCAGAGCCCACTGCCTGCCACCACATGGCCCGCCACCACCATTTGGGACCTACAGCATTTCTGCTGCCTACTGCCGCGGGGATCTTGCAGCATTTTTTGAAAAAGAATAACACACAACATCCTGACAACAGGTCAAAGCCTTTGGAACCATTCCCTTGCTAGAACTCTCTGCTCCACCAATCCGAGAACTAGGAATGCTGTCCCACACCTGAAGCCCCGCTGAGACCTGCCACTGTGCTGGGACAGACAGCATTTCCACTAAGGTGTCTGAAGAATGCCTTGATTTTTTAACTTTTTGCTCTATTCTACAAAGCTCCATGAAACCAGGAAATTGGGGTACCTAAAATTGTGCTTTTGGGGCCACAGACATTCAAATTTGACACCAGAATAAACTATTTCTCATTCCCCTTGACAGCTGTGTTTTTGCACCCACCTCAGGACTAGGGATGGTGACGGTCACCAAGACCTCCTTATGTGCTTTGAGCTTCTTGAAATATTAGTGCTAACAACATGGTACTTCTGCCCACAGCTGTACAATGTGACAGTGTATGCTTTGATCATTTCACTTCTCTTAATATAATGGTTAATTCTTTTTTGTTGTTGTTTATTATTTTTTATTTTATTTTTTTCAAGACAGGGTTTCTCTGTCGCTTTGGAGCCTGTCCTGGAACTAGCTCTTGTAGACCAGGCTGGCCTCGAACTCACAGAGATCCGCCTGCCTCTGCCTCCCGAGTGCTGGGATTAAAGGCGTGCGCCACCACCGCCGGACGTGATGGTTAATTCTTTAAATGAAACATATTTTTCTTGCCATGTATGGATGTGTTTTAGTTAGGTTTCCATTGCTGTGTTGAACATCAACACCAAAAGCAGCTTGCGGAGGAAAGAGTTTGTTTCATCTTACACCTTGTAATCCACCATGAAATAAAATCAGGTCAGGAGCTCAAACAGGAAACTGGAGGCAGGAACTGAAGCAGAGGCCATGGAGGAAGGCTGCTTACTGACTTGCTTCTCATGGCTGGTTCAGCTGGCTTTCTTACATATCCCAGAATCACCTGCCTAGGGTGACACCAGCCACAGTGGGCTGGGCCTTCCCATATCAGTCATTTTTCAACAAAACGCAGCTAGACATGGTGGCACACACCATTAGTTTCTACATGGGGATGTAGAAAGCAGAGGCAGGCAGATCTCTATGAATTCCTGGCCATTCTGGTTTACATGTAAGCTCCAGGACAGCCAAGGCTGCATAGAGAGAGCCTGTCTCAAAAAGAAATGCCCCTAGGCTTGCCTTACAGGCTGATCTTACGGAGGCATTTTTTTTTTCTCAGTTGTGGTTTGTGTGTGTTCTGTTTCTTGCGGGCTATGGAAGAATTAGGGTGACACCAGGAGAGACTTTGGCTTAGCAGAGCAGCAGGGGAACCAGCTTCTGGTGAACTAACTGCCTGCTGTGCTGCAAACGCAAAAGGCTTTTTTTTTTATTGTTATACCTTAGCATGCCAATTTCTGAATACCAAAACCTCTTATCTGGAGGAACCAAATTTCCTTGAAGGAACCAAATGCCCAAGCAATTCTTAGTCATGAGACCTCTTGGTTTCCCAAGTCCTCTCATAATCAAGTTTTGTAAATGCCTTCGACCCTTCAGTTGTTACACTGCCGGCACCTGAGCACAACCGTAAGAACTTCTCTGGGAAAGCCCTCTCCTGCCGGAGCGGAGCTGTTACATTGGGGAAGCCTTTCCTGAGTGCAGGGCTATGTTTACTGAGACCTATGCAATTCCCTGGATCCTGGCTGGCAGAATACCCTTCCACCGAGCTGTAGTAGTCAGTATTCCCTAGCCCCCGCCTGCCAGAACGCTTTTCCATCGGAGCTGTAGCGTGTCGTTCATATTCCTTGGCTCCTGACTGCCAGGATCCCACACCATCCGAGCTGCAGTGCTTACAGTCTTGGCAAGACAAATTTTCTTCTGTTCATAATAGCACACAGAAGCAGAAGATCAATGCTGGAATCCAGCTCCGGATGAGGGCAGGGTCTGAAGTGGGTAGATGCAAGAGCAGCGACTGAGAAATGAGACACGAGACACTTCTGAGTGTCATTTTGAGAGAGATGGTCAGAGAGGAAGCACATCTCGGTATGGCTTGTCCTACTCTGACAACCTGCGTCACTCACAGGATTTATTTATAAACAAAATCATTTCCTCATATACTTTAATCATTGATTACAAAGTCTTTTCACGGTATACTTTTTCTAACATTTCTAAAGTCTTCCGTGATTACATAAGCATATCAAAGTAAAAGAAACAAAAGAGAAAACAGCCAATTTCATGAGAACTAAAATCTATCATTATGATAAAATCAATTCTTTTAACTCAGTATCTTTTTCCTTAAAATTGGTGTCATAAAGTCTTGTGTTAAAAAAAGTAGACAGAATGTCTCTAAGTTCGACTAAGTTAATGGATCAGAAGTTAGTTTCTACTATATCAAGCTTTTCCTGAATTGTTCTATTGATCTACTATAACAAATATCTGATCTATGGAAATCTAATTCCTCTGTTCCTTGTTTACATTCCTTCTTTTATATCTAACATAAGACCACCATTCTTTCCCTTGACCTCTGAAATCCATGCTCTTCTCTTGATTCTTTCTACAGTCAGAGAAGTTCTGGTCTGACAAGTCTGCTCAGAGAGCCAGGCAGTTCGCTGAGCCAGAGCGTTTCTCTTTGTGTCTCTGTTATAAACCCTGTTTCAGTATGGTCTCTATCTTTATCACCAATCCTGCAAAGAGTAAAAGAACATCAAGATTCCTAAAGCTGTTTAATTTGCTTGTCATTAATTTTTGAATCAAGAATCTTTTCCTTGTTCACGCTAGTTCTGTGTTTCTAAGGCAAAACATAATAATCTAATGATTCAGTTACAGTTTGTCAGCTTCTAAAATTTCCCTAAGGTTTTCTTCTTTAATGATTTTTTTTTCCAAATCCTATGTTTCATGCTTCCTAATACAAGTTCTATAGAAGAATACTATAAGTTCTATAGAAGACTCAATTTCTTGCATAGCTAATTGTGGGGGCCCAAAGAAGGGGATCAGTTTCACCTTGACTAAAGGTCAGAAAGTTTAAGCCTATTCTTGCTTTTTGAAGGTTATTGATAGCAGATTTGACTTAAGGTATGGCTATTAACAAAGATATCTTGACCTAGGGAATGGCTATTGACCTTGGTATTTTGGGTATTAAGATGGTAATCACTTTGTTCCTTGTATCATGATAAAAAGTCTTTTGCTTTCTTCCCCTTTATGGATTGAGGTGTTTAAAGATCATAAGAAATAAACACAGGTGCATTCAGTATTCAATGGATTGTCCTCCCGGTACTTTTCTATATCTCTGTATTTCATTTGTATTTCGGTTTATTCTGTCTAGCATTTCTAATCCATATACCTCTACCCTGGAATGTCAAAACCTTTGAGGCTGGACCCCAACAGATGGCTTCCCAATATGGGACACAACAGATGTCACTCCAATGTGTGGCGACAACAGCTAATTCTCCCAGGAAATCACCATGTGTTTTATTCTTAACATCGGCTTCAATAAGAATTGTTACATGGTCCCAGTTCTAGCCTTCAGTGAGGAGCCCTTCACATTGAGGAATTCAAACACTAAACATGTCAAACACATAAGCAAGAGTTGTGCAGAAGCCCACCCAGTGCAGTGAAAGGTTAGTCCAAGTCATCAGAGCCCTGTGATCTTTGTCAAGCAGTACCCTTGAGATGCTTGGCATCGCCACAGCAAGCACACAGAGACAGGGAGTTTACTCAGTTTTTATCCTAACACAGGTTGTGACTGTGTGTTTTTTCCCATTGTCTGGGTTTTTTTAAAGGTGCAGAGTTGGGGTGATAGAGTTGGCTCAGTGGTTGAGAGGTTAAGAGCACTTGTTGCTCTTGTAGACGACCTGGATTCAATTCCCAGCACCTACATGGTGTTTCATAAACATCCCATCCAGGGGTATCTGATGCCCTTTTCTGACCTCTGTAGTACCAGGTGTTCATCTGGAAACTATCTCAGGTCCATTCCTCCCTCTCTAGACCCCACCCGCTCAGAAAGACCACCAAAAGTCTAGGCTCCTCTCCTGAACTTCAAGACCACACCTATAGGGTATTCAAGTGTCTGCCTCTAGACCTACCATGTGATTTCTCCTCCTCTCCCCCACCCCCACCTGGCATTGCTTCTGGGGGTGCTAGAAAGTCACCCAAGAGTGCCTGGCCTAATAAACCTGAAAAACCTAATAAAATTCAGCTTGATCTGGCTTACTGTGTTGACAGAGAAACCTATTATCAGGGTACAAAAAAAAAAAAAGAAAAAAAGAAAAAAAACACCTATCACCAGGCATGCATATGGCATATATACATACATACATTCAGGCAAAACACTCATACACAAAATAAATCTAAAAAGTTATTATTAAAAAGGTGCTAAGAAGGGGCTGGAGAGATGGCTCTGAGATTAAGAGCACTTGCTGCTCTTCCAGAAGACCTCAGTCCAACTCCCATCAACATGGTGGTTCACAACTATCTATAATGAGATCTGGTGCCCTCTTCTGGCACACAGGCATATATGCAGGCAGAACACTGTATGCATAATAAATAAATGTCTTTAAAGATTAAAAGAAGGTGCTAAGGAAATGAAGAAAATTGGTAAGAAATCATTACTCAATTCACTTACATCCCAAAAAATGCAACTGGAACTATGTGTGTGAGTGTGTAGAGGGCTGAGAACATTCGCATCAAGGTTTGTTAAAGGTGGAGGAGATAAAAAGATTGGATTCCTTGTCCTAAACAAAAGTTTTAGTTTTACACTTTTTCACAGAAAAGACTACTATTTAATGTTTTTGCAGTGTTATTCACATGATATTCTTTCATCCAAAGTTGTATGGTTTAGTAATGTGTGCCTTGATAATTTTAGTAATTTTTTTTCTGAGACAGGGTCTCATGTGGTCCCAAGTGGCATCGAATTCACTTGAAACTGAGGAATTCCTAAGCTTCCTGCTTCTATCTCTGGGATTACAGGTGTTCACCACCATTTTCCCTGACAAAAGTTGACCTCTTTTTGTTGCTATTGATAGTTGGGTTTTTTTTAAATTCTTTTTTTAATAGTTTGGTTTTATGTTATGAGTATAGACTGATGTTTTTGCCTGAATGTATGTCTGTGTGAGGGTGTCATATCCCCTGGAACTGGATTTTTTTTTTTTTTTTGTAAGCTGCCATGTGGGAGCTGGGAATTGAACCCAAGATCTTTGGAAGAGCAGCCAATGTTCTTAACTGCTGAACCATTTCTCCAGTCCTCCTCCCCTTTTTAATTCTTAAAACAGGGTCCCACTCTTAGCTTATGCTAGTCTCAAACTGTGTAGCCCAGACTGCCCTCAAATTTGCGTCAATCCTCCTTCCTCGTTTTCCCAAGTGCTAGGATGTCAAGCACATGCCGCTACCCTGCTCTGGGCTTTACTTTTGAAAGTACTGGTGCCACAGGGCTGAAAACATAGCTCAGCAGTTAAGAGCCTGGCTGTTCTTCCAGTTGACCTGGGTTTGGTTCTCAGCATTCATGTGGCAGTTTATAACCCACTGGTTCCTCCAGTTCCAGTTAGGAGGGTCTGTTGCTCTCTTCTGGCCTCTTTGGGCACTGCACAGAAATGTATGCCAGAAAGACATCTATACACATGAAATAAAAATAAAGTCTCAAAAAAATTAAACAGAAAATAAAGCACTGGTACTAAAGATATGATGCTTTTTCAAGAAAGTTGTAGAAGTTAGCGATATGTGTTTTGATCAGTTTAATACACACACACACACACACACATATACACACACAGTTTGTTTATCTATCTATTTATATTGATACCTGTATTATATTTATACAGGTTCTCACTACGTAGTCATGACTGTCCTGAAATCCCTGAACTTCCTGCTTCTCCCTCCTGAGTTGCTAGGATTAGGGCATGGTTTCCAGACACATACGGGTTTTTTCTTTTAGATTTATTTGTATATTTTTGTTTTGTTGTGCTTGCACATATGCTTTTTTGACCACATGCATGCAAAGTCACCACAGAGACCAGAAGAGGGTGTAGGATCCCCTGGATCTGGAGTTACAACCGGTTGTGAGCAGTCATGTGACTACTAGAACTCAAACTCGGGTCCTCCAGGAGAGCAGCAGTGCTCTTAACCACTGAACCGTCTCTCCAACCTCAAAACAGAGCTTTTTTTTTTGATTTTTAAATATTTTATTTTAGCCGGGTTGTGGTGGGGCACGCTTTTAATCCCAGCACTAGGGGGGCAGAGGCAGGAAGATCTGTGAGTTCAAGGCCAGCCTGGTCTACAGAAGGAGTTCCAGGCAGCCAGACCATCCCACAGGGAAACCCTATCTTAAAAACAAAATCAAACAAACAAACAAAAAAACCAACAACAACAACAAAAAAACCCAGAAATTTTATTTTTTAAATTTTGATATGCTGTCTCACTATGTAGCTGGCTACATTTTTTTGGTTTTGTTGTTTGTATTTTGACATATTCATTGTACAAATTACTGGGGTTTTATATATACATAATTTATTTTTATTTTTTATGCATTGGTGTTTTGCCTGCATATATGTAAGGGTGTTGGATCCCCTTGAACGGGAGTTACAGACAGGTGTGAGCTGCCATGTGGTGGGTGCTGGGATTTGAACCACAGTCCTCTGGAAGAGCAGTCCTTACCGCTGAGCCATCTCTCCAGCCCAGCTGGCTGTGTTTCTTTCTTTCTTTTTTTTTCTGGCTATGTTTTTAAAATAAGGGAGGCGCCGGGCGGTGGTGGCGCACGCCTTTAATCGCAGCACTAGGGAGGTAGAGGCAGGCGGATCTCTGGGAGTTCGAGGCCAGCCTGGTCTACAAGAGCTAGTTCCGGGACAGGCACCAAAGCTACAGAGAAACCCTGTCTCGGAAAAAAAAAGGGGGGGGAAGGTATTATATAAATATAAACCTGTTCAGGGATTTCAGGACAGTCATGACTACGTAGTGAGAACCTGTATAAATATAATATATTATATAAATATAATACAGGAAAGGTTTTGGGAGAGTGTGTATCAGGGAAGGGCCTGTTTCCAGGCTTGTGGCCTTTTGGGGCGTCTCCTTCGGAGAGAATGACATCTTCCTCGCCCCGCCCCTCACTCGCTGGGTTCCTTGCCCCGCCCTTTCCCTTGCGCCTCCTCCCCCTCTACTCGCTTCACCCCGCCCCCCTTCCCAGCTCCTCGCCCCTCCCAATCCCTCGCTTCGTCCAGTTCCTCATTCGGCCACTCTCAGTCCTCTTCTTGCAATGGCCAGGGTCTGTGCTTTATTACCCGCTTAGCCATTCGGTGTCCCCGAGAATCGAGCAGCTTGAGCCAAAGTATTCTCCCATCTTGCCTCACGCCAGCGTAGCCGCGGTTGCCTAGCTACGAGACGTTCCCGGAAGACGACTGGTAGGGCAGGACTTCCGGCGCCGCTGTTGCATCAGATTCTGGAAATAGTCTGTGGCCGCAGACGCGGGTTGGAATTCCCAGAGATGGCAGGTTCCTCCGCGGAGCAGGGTGAGTGGCGCGGAATGACTGTGGGGTTAGCATGACCCGAGTAGGCAATGCCAAGCTGGGGCTTTCGGGACAGCAATGGCCCAAGAAGCAGTGTCCTGACTAAGGATCTGAGGATAGCGTTGGCCCAAATGGGTTGTGGCAGGCCAGGGCTCTGGGAACAGTGATGGCCCAAGTGAGCAGTGGCAGGCTAGGGATCTGGATTTGGCATGAACTGGAGTGAGCAGTGGTAAGTCAGGGATCTGGGGCTGACTTGCGACTCGAGTGGGTAGTGGCCAATCCCGGACTCCAGGCTGACAAGTCCTTGGGTAAGATTCTGGGAGCAGTCATGACCCAAGTGGACAGTGCCAGACCAACGCTCTGGGTATGGCCAAGCTCTCAATGGGCAGTGGCAGGCCACAGGACCTGGAGGGTGACTTCCATGACTCCATGAAGCTAGAGTATCTGTTTAGTGGGGAACCTGACTTCTGTTCTATAAGTCTATCCCTTCCTCAGCCTCAGTTTCTTGATTGGGTTAAAGTTAAGGTGTCCTTGAATACTTAGATGATCCTGTATCAAATAGCCTGTCTCCAGCTGGTGCCTGGATGAGACCTCACCTCGCATCCTCCTGCCCTGGCTGGACTTTGGGGGTGAGGCAGAGGCCCAAAGATTGTTTTGGTCTTCTGCCCGAGCAGGTGGGTGGAAGGGCACCCGAGGTTAGTACTTAGGGAAGTAGGGCAGAGGAAGCAAGGGCTCCGTGTACACATACATGAAAGAGTTTGGGGCTTTATGAAGGCTTTAATCGCCAGTGTGGCCAGCAGTCACCACAGGGACATACCTGTCTAGTCAGAGCATCACTGTCTGCTTTATTGCCTACTGGGAGGCTCCCTCAAGAGGCAGTCACTTCTGTCACCCAAGGGGAGACCTGAACCTTAGCATATCTCAGAAGTGTCTTTTCTCATTGTCTTTTCAGAAAGAAAGTTCTAGAAAGAACAGAGGCTGTAGCTCAGATCCTGAAAGGTCAGAAGCAAGCCTTTCAAGGCAGAATATTTGGTGTAGGTTTTAGTCTTTGTGATACAGGCAGAAATTAGATGTGAGCTCTGACCTCTCAGCTGCCTGCCACCAGGGTGTACCAAGATCTCTTTGGTGCTCTGTGGTGCTCTTTTGTCCTGGGTTTTAGATGGGTGCTTCTGACCGCCTGAGTGGTGTGGGGCACCCAGGTGACATGGCCGCTTAGCCTGTGCCTAGTGACAGTGGTACCTTCCTTCATATTCCAGCCTTCCACTCAACTGGTGTGTCTGGATTCCAGCTGTTTCCACCACCCAGAGCAGATCTTAGAAGTCCACCTAGACTCCTGTAACACAGCAGCATGGCCAGCAGCTCCACCCTGAGCTGCCCAACAGGTCTGGGATGACAACTATGCCCATCCATACTCACAATGATACAGGAAATGGTTCCTGCCTCAGAGGGTGGTGTAGGCGTTGAATGAGTTTGTAGGAAGGATTGGGAACGGTACCTGGTGTGTAAGAATCAGGCCTGTCAAAAATGAGGTTCTGTGGCATTTGTTTGAGACAGGGTTTTATATAGCCAGGGTTGGCCTTTATCTTTTGTTTGTTTGGTTGGTTTTTGGTTATTTTTGAGACAGGGTTTCTCTGTAGCTTTGGAGCCTGTCCTGGAGCTAGCTCTTGTAGACCAGGCTGGCCTTGAACTTACAGAGATTCACCTGCCTCTGCCTCCCAAGTGCTGGGATTAAAGGTGTATGCCACCACCGTCTGTCCTGGCCTTGATCTTGATAAATGATCTTCCTGCCTCCATCTCTTGTGTAGGGATGACAGATACTGTGACACCACATGCAGCTTCCTCTTCGGCTTTTAAATAAAAATGTCTGTTTGCTGTGGTCTGAGTGAGAATGGCCCCCATGGGTTCGTGTATTTGAATGCTGGGGCAGATTTAAGAGGTAGTGTTGTTGGAGGAAGTGTGTCCCTAGGGGTGGGTTTTGCGGTTTCAAAAAGCCTCTGCCATTCCCAGTTAGGCATCACTGCCTCTTGCTTGTGTCTCAAGATGTGAACTTTCAGCTACTGCTCTTGGGCCATGCCTGCCTGCTGCTATGCTCCCCATCATGATGGTTATGGAATCTAGTCCTCTGGAACCATGAGCCCCAAATTAGAAACAAGAGACTAGAAATAAGATCTCCACGCACACTTTTGATCCCAGCACTCGGGAGGCAGAGGCAGGTGGATCTCTGGAGTTCGAGGCCAGCCTGGTCTACAGAGTGAGTTCCAAGACAGCTAGGGCTGTTACGCAGAGAAACCATGTCTTGAAAAACCAGAGAGAGAACACAAGGGAGATGCACACATCCTTAGGGAAGATGATCCAAAAGTCAGCCTCCTTGAAAGTCTAGGAATAGGAGGTGGTGGGTGTCATGGCATGTGCCTGTCATTCATAATTCTAATTCTCTGGAGGCAGAAGTAAGAGGATCTCTGCAAATTTAAGACCAGCATGGTCTACATAGTAAGTTCTAGGATAGTCAGGGATACATAGTGAAACCTTGTCTCAAACAAACAAAACAGGAAAAAGAAACTCAGAGAAGATGACCTCTTGGGACAAATCCAACAAAGCTGTGTGTGGGTGTACACCAGTAATTCTCATGCTCTGGGAGATGAGGCAGGGGGAACACCAGTTTGAGACCAGCCTGGATTACATGAGATCCTGTCTCCAGACAACACAATACCACTCAGGAACTGGAAACAGGCACTCCAGAGATGGTCTTTAGTTGTGGCTTGGGAGCATTTGAGCAACTGCTTTTTCCTTCATGTTTCCTCAGAGATGGCCCAAGCTCTAGGTAACACGGGGTACAGTGGGCAGGCTGATTTCAGGACCTCTGGTAGTTGGAGCTCATCTCGGAAACCTGATTTTTCCCCTAGTTTAACCAGATAGTCTTCATAATCACACCATAACACGTAGTCTGTCTCAGCATAAGTCCTGGCAGAGCCATAATGGTGCCTGTGTTCCTTGGGATCCTTCCTGTGCAGATGAGCATCCTGATGACCAGAGCGGTGAAGCCATTGAATCTGCTGTTACCACAACCAGAGACTGGGCCAGGTATCCCTTGGTGCGGGGACTTCAGCTACCGCTCTTCTGTAGGTTCTCTTAGAGGGGTCAGGCTGGCTCCCGTTGCCAAGTATGGGAAGGTAGGCGAGCAGAACAAAATGGACCCATTTGAAGACTACAAATACTTGCTCAGCTGTGCCCTCATGTTCCCAGGCTGTCATTTATGGCAGTAACTTCTCGTGACTGTTGAGAGTTTTCCAGTGTCTTGAGGTGCAGCTCTTGGCAGCCAAGGTGGATGGGAACCCCAGAGGGAACATGTGAGATGGGAGAAACGAGCAGCTAGAGGAAGCTGAGGGATGCTGTTGCTGGGAGGGAGCAATCTGCAGCTATCGGTATTGTTGGAACATCTGTAAGGTGAGAGCTTTGAGGGGCCCTTAGCAATAGCAGCAGTAACAGGCAGAGAGGGTCAGGAGCAAGTGACAAAGTAGCCCCCTCCCTCCAGTTGAGGCTTACCCTCTGGGAGCTTAGGGAGCTGCTCCAAGCATACTTTCTTCCACTGTACCCAGGAGAGCTCCCAGGGAGGAAAGGGGACAGAGACAGTGGAAATGCCGGAGGAGCCAGCCAGATGCTGCCACTGCCCTTCCACATGTTAGCACTGTGGGTCATTTGAAGTGATGTGGCTTCTTCACTATGCTGAGTACACAGACGTTTGCAATCTAGTGACGGTTTGACAAAGACTCCATACGCTGTGTTAGTTATTGTCCACCTTTGGGGCAGTCCCACCATCAGATGCTCTGCTCCTTGTGTGTTCAGGGGATGAGCTGCAGATCTACCTGGTGGTGGCCTGCCCTTCTGTAGAGGCAGAGTAATTTGGCATGGTGTGTGATCGGTGAAGTCCTGGTGAGGCCGAGTTTGCAGAGTGGGCCTGGGAGGAATTCTCTTGTCAAGCAATGAACAACTGGAGGATGACTTAACCAGTTCCCCCGAGAAAGTTGACCTGTTCCTGCAGGAGTATCTGCACAGCTCCCTTTCCCAGAAGGACCTCCTCACACTTCTCAGTTACCCTGCTCTCCTGGCTGGGCTTTGTTCCCTCACAGTGGTCTGGGCTGCTCCACACAGAGCCTTTGGGATCCTGTGGTCTGGCACATTCCTCCAGGGGGCCTCTGGAGTTCTTCAGTGATTACAGTCATCATAATGCAGGAGCAATTACAGTAATGACAGCAAGCAGGGCAGCTGGCTTTTTGCCAGACGTTTGTAAAGCGTTCTGTAAGTGTAATTGCACTTAGCCTCCAAGGCTTTACAAGGTGGGTGGTGTTAAGTGTGGTTCAGTCTGAAGAGGGCAGGTGCTCAGCCTGCGGGTGAGGCCCATCTCCCTGAGCATCCTGCGGCCTGTGCCTTCCACGGGCTGTTTCCCTACTTTCTAAAGCATTGCAGTTGTCAGGGCGGTGTGGGTGCTCTACTCATTAGGGAACTTGGTGGGTGCCTAGAGTCGAAAAGAGAAGCGATGACCACAAGGAGGGAGTAAATGTTTGGGGGTATTCCTGGGCCTGTCTTGGTGGCGCTCAGGGACTGCCAAGCAAGGCAGGGGCTGCCTTCCTTCCTGCGTAGCCTCTTCATCTGGGAAGGGATATCCTGTTAATTTCACACAAGTGGCATGGTGGCAGAGTCACAAGTGTGCAGTTGGAGGGCCCTCCTTGGAGAGCAACAGACACACCTTGCTCCTTCACCTGTGGCTGAGGGCCTAGGACAAGAAGCTGATCTTCAAAGCCCACAGCGGTGTCCTGAGAGCCACATGCTTGAAGAAGGGAGGGAAGCTGAAACTGGGCACAGGAGCTGGAAGAACTTGCTCTTGGGAGTCCCCAGCTCGCCCTAACACCTTTGCAAGGACGCGGTCTGTCTGTTGCTTGGCATTATGCGGCAGGTCTGAGTGAAAAGTGCCCTTCTTGTTCTTGGATCCCTGTGTCTTTGGGTAGCAGTCTCCAGAGAAGCCATCCATGGGGGAGAAGGCTAACCATCCCCAATGCCGGCTCTGTATTGGGGTCCTTCCTGAGAAAGGCACAGTGAGCCCCAAAGATACAACTAGAGTGCCAGCCCTCTGACAGTCCTGCCCTCACAGCTTTGCCAAATGTCTGAAAAAGTCCAGTTTGAGTTCTGGATGCTGAAGAGACCACAGTGAGCCAAGCAGCTGGAGAGTGGCAGGCAGTGAGGGGAGGAGGCTGTGCACAGGGAGAAAGGGTGCGAGGTTCTGACAGTGGACGCTGACATGGTGAAGGAAGTGGGGGCTTGGCCATGCCTGGAAGTGCTTATACCTCCCAAAAGAACCTTAGGTGCAATCCCTGGGGCCTGTGTGAGGCAAGATTTATGGGAGACAGAGATAGACTTTGTCCTTCTCTGCAGGGAAGGCCATGCTGGGCTGCAGGCCTGGTTTGTAAGGAGACCCGCAAGTGGGGGGGGGGGGCTGGGCCCACACTGCTGTGCAGGGAACTGTGGTGAGGGATCTAGGTCCAGATGCTGGTTGGGTGGGATGCTCTGGTCTAAAGGGGACTGTGAAGCTTTGGGCTCCTGTGGCTGTATAGCGCCTTGGCTATTTTTGAGTCCCCTGGAAAGGTGGCTCTGTGCGTTTAAGAGGAAGCAAGGTCAGTGGGGACCCATCAGGCTAATCCAGTCACTATTAGGGATGTCTGGAGAGCCAGTGTTTAGCTGTGTCCACCTTGAGAGTTGGAGGAGGCTTCTGTCCTGGGCCTGGCACGGCCACTCTGCCGTAACTTCATGTTTCATTCTCTGGACCTCTCCGTCCCATGAAGCTCCAGTCACTTGGGAAGAAACACACGTCCCTGCTTGCACTCGGCTGTCTGGTCCAGGAGCTGTGGGCTTGGTCTGGGCCAGTCAGTGTGCACCAGGCATAGCAGGGGAAAAAGGAACTAGAGGAGGGAGGTGCAGGCTCTGCAAGGGTGTAGGATTGTTTGAGTTGTCATCTCCTGGCAGTAATGGCCCGGGTGGCTTTCTGGGGTTTGGCGGAGTGGGAGGTCATCAGCACGTGCTTGCCCACTCGAGTCTGTCAGAGTAGGAAGGTGTCTGTGAGGGATGAGCCTAGGCCTTTCCTGTAGTCCCTCAGCAAATGAAATCCTTGGGACATGGGCTTGGGTGTTGCTCATTTGTGCGCTGGGGCCAGGCTCCATCCGGTGCTGCCTGTTTTCTCTACCCCAGCATAGGAGGCTGAGTCTGGGGGGCAGGCAGTTCCTGATCCTAACCTCTCCATTCAGAGACTCACACAGCCAGACCTCTGGTAAGTGGTGAGATATCCTCCCCGTTGACTTCTACCACGGGGACAAGACCTAAGAGCACTGTTCCGGTCCTGTCAGCAGGGGGTTTTTGTTATTTAGAGGGAACATGAGGGCTAATGGCTCAGGTGAAAAAAGATGCAGCAGGGCTTGCAGTGTCTTAGGGTTCCTGTTGTTCTGATGAACACCATTACCAACACCACCTGAGGGAAGAAAAGGGTTATGGTCAGCTCACACTCTATCACTGAAGGCCGACGACAAGGCAGGAACTCAAAACAGGGTGGGAACCTGGAGGCAGTTGCTGTGTAGAGGCCATGGAGGGGCTGCTTACTGACTTGCTTCACTTGCTTTTTTTTTCTTATGTTACATCCTGACCACAGTTTTCCCTCCTTCCTCTCCTCCTGTTCCCCCCACTCTGCCTCTGTATCCACTCCTCTGATCCTGTTCTGAAAGGGGCAAGCCTCCCAGGGTGTCAACAAAGCATGGCATATTAAGTTGAGGTAGGACTAAGTTCCTTCCTTTGTATTAAAGGCTGAACGAAGCAACCCAGAATGAGGAATAGGCTCCCCAAAGCCAGTCAAAGCTTTAGGGAAAGGCCCTGATCCCACTGCAAGGAGTCCCACAGATAGACCAAGCTATACAACTTGTCACACATATGTAGAGAACCTCGGTTGGTCCCATGTGGACTCTTTAGCTGTCAGTACATGTTAGGCGTTTTCTTTAGACGAGCCTCTCCCCTCTCTGCTGATGCAAATAATCCCAATCAAACCAAATTAGATCGAATTAAAGATGTCCATGTTTAGTGGAGTGCTCCCGGGTAGCCCCGGGGAAGCATGGAGAGGGGAAAAGAGAGAGAGAGAAGGGGAGACCATGCAAAACATGGAGACCACGTGTTCATTCTCGGGGGGGGGGGGGCTCAGTTTAAATAGCCTGTTGGAGTGGTCCCGACCTTCCCTGAGGAGGGTTACTGTTTGGTGGACTTTCTTGACCCTCCCTGAGGAGGGGTCACCGTTTGGCGGGCTTTAGACTGAGGCAACTCCCAGGGGAAGGAGCTTATTCCAGGAGCTGGGGTGAAGTTCCCAGCCAAACAATCTGGACTTTTTGTATAAAGGGGCGTTAGGGAACTGAGGTGATGCTTTCAACCAAACAGTGCGGAGTCCGTGAGTTCCTGAGTCCAGGTTAGTTGTTTCTGTGGGTTCCCTTGTGGTGGCCTTGACCCTCTTGGCTCGTACAATCCTTTTCTCTCTTCAACAGGACTCCCAGAGCTTGGTCTGGTACTTGGCTGTGGATCTCTGCATCTGTTTCCATGGGTTACTGGATGAAGGCTCTCTCACTGCAATTAGAGTAGTTACCAAACTGATTACAGGAGATGGCCAGTTCAGGCACCCTCTCCATTATTGCTAGGAGTCTTAGCTGGGGTCATCCTGGTGGATTCCCTTGAGTTTCCCTGACACCAGGTTTCTCCCTGATCCCAAAATGCCCATCCCCCACCAAGACGTCTCTTTCATTATTCTCCCTCCATCCTGCCAACCCACCCCACCTGATCCCTCATGTTCATCACCTTCCACCCCCCCTCCCCCCCTGTTTACCCAGGATATCCCTTGTATTTCCCCTTCCTAGGGAAATCCATGCATCCCTTCTTGGGACCTCCTGTTACTTAGCCTCTCTGAGGCTGTGGGTTGGTGAAGCTCTTTCTCCATTCTGTAGGCTGCTGTTTTGTCTTATTGACAGTCGTTTGCCTTCCCGAAACTTTTTGGTTTCAAGAGGTCTCATTTATTAATTGTCAATCTCAAGTGTTTGTGCTGCTGTTGTTATATTCAGGAAGTAGTCTTCTGTGCCTATGCATTCAAGTCTACTTCCCACTTTCTCTTCTGTCAGGTTCAGTGTAACTGGATTTATCTTGAGTTAGTTCTTTGATTCACTTGAACTTGAGTTTTGTGCAGGGTGATAGATATGGATCTATTTGTATTCTACATGCTGACATCCAGTTATGCCAGCAGCATTTGTTGAAGATGCTCTCTTTTTCCCATTGTATAATTTTGGTTTCTTTGTCAAAAGTCGGGTGTTCATAGGTGTGTGAAGTAATGCCAGGGTCTTCAGTTCGATTCCATTGGTCCACCTGTCTATTTTTATGCCAATACCATGCTGATTTTATTACTGTAGTTCTATAATACATACAGCTTGAAGTCAGGGATGGTGATACCTCTGGAAGTTCCTTTACTGTACATGATTGTTTTAACTATCCTGGGTATTTTGTTTTTCCATATGAAGTTGAGTATTGTTCTTTCAAGGTCTGTAAAGAGTTGTGCTGGGATTTTGATGGGGATCAAAATTGAATCTGTAGATTGTTTTTTAGTAAGATGACCATTTTACTATGTTGATCCTATTGATTCATGAGCATGGGAGATCTTTCCATCTTCTGATATCTTCTCCAATTTCTTCAAAGACTTAAAGTTCTTGTCATACAGGTCCTTCATTTGCTCAGTTAGAGTTACCCCAAGATATTTTATATTATTTGTGACTATTGTAAAAGGTGTTGTTTCCCTGATTTCTTTCTCAATCTGTTTATCATTTGTATATAGGAGGGCTACTGATTTTTTTTTAAGTTAATCTTGTATCCAGCCACATTACTGAAGGTATTTATCAGCTGTAGGAGCTCCCTGGTAGAACTTTTGGGGGTCACCTATGTATGCTCTCATATCATCTGCAAATAGCAATAGTTTCCTTTCCAATTTGAATCCCCTTGATGCTTTTGTTGTCTTATTGCTCTAGCTAGAACTTTGAGTACTATATTGAATAGAAATGGAGAAAGTGGACAGCCTTGTCTTGGTCCTGATTTTAGTGGAATTGCTTTGAGTTTCTGTTTCTCTCCATTTAATTTGATGTTGGCTGTCGGCTTGTTGTATATTTCTTTTATTATGTTTAGGTATTTTCCTTATATTCCTGATTTCTTCAAGACCTTTATCATGAAAGGGTGTTGGATTTTGTCAAAGGCTTTTTTAGCATCTAACAAAATGATCATAATGTCTTTTTTTCTTTCAGTTTGTTTATATGGTGGATTACATTGACAGATTTATTTATTTATTTATTTTTTGGTTTTTTGAGACAGGGTTTCTCTGTGGCTTTGGAGCCTATCCTGGAACTAGCTCTGTAGACCAGGCTGGTCTCGAACTCCCAGAGATCCGCCTGCCTCTGCCTCCCGAGTGCTGGGATTAAAGGCGTGCTCCACCATCGCCCGGCCCATTGACAGATTTTTATATGTTGAACCATCCCTGCATCTCTGGGATGAAGCCTACTTGATCATGGTGGATAATATTTTTGATGTGTTCCTGAATTCTCTTTGCCAGTATTTTATTGAGTATTTTTGCATCAATGTTCATGGGGGAAATGGGTCTGTAATTCTTTTTCGTTGTTGAGTCTTTGTGTGGTTTGGATATCAGGTAACTGTAACCTGATAAAAAGAATAAAAAGAATTTGGTAATGTTTCTTCTGTTTATATTGTGTGGAACAATTTAAGGAGTATTGGTATTAGCTCTTCTTTGAAAGTCTGGTAGGATTCTGTACTGAAACCATCTAGTCCTGAGCTTTTTTTGGTTGTGAGACTTTTTGTGACTGCTTTTATTTCCTTAGAGGTTCTAGGTCTGTTTAAATTGTCTTTTTGTTTCTTTAATTTGTTTGTTTTTTGGTCTAGATTTAATTTTGGTTTGTGGTACTTATCAAGAAAATTGTCCGTTCCTTTTAGATATTCCAATTTTGTGGAGTATAGGTTTTTGAAGTATACCTTAATGATTCTCTGGATTTCTAGTGTTTGACATGTCCCCCCTTTTGTTTCTGATTTTGTTAATGTGGATGTTCTCTCCGCCTTTTAGCTAAATTGGATAAGGGTTTGTCTTTTTTGTTGATTTTTTTCTCAGAGAACTAACTCTTTGTTTCATTGATTCTTTGTATTGTTTCATTGATTCTTTTTATTCTTTTTGTTTCTATTTTATTTATTTTAGCCCTCAGTTCTTTCCTGCCATCTCCTCCTCCTGGGTGTGTTTGCTTCTTTTTGTTCTAAAGCTTTCAGGTGTGCTGTTAAGTCGCTAGTGTGAAATTTCTCCAAATTCTTTATGTGGGCACTTAGTGCTATGAACTTTCCTCTTAGCACTGCTTTAATAGTGCCTCATAAGTTTGGGTATGTTGTGCATTCATTTTCGTTGAATTCTAGAAAGTCTTTGATTTCTTTTTTTTCCCTTGACCCAGTGGTAATTCAGTTGAGAGTTGTTCAGTTTCCATGAGTTCGTGGGCTTTCTGTAGTTTGTGTTGTTGCTGAAATCTAACCAGTGGTGATCCAATAAGATACAGGGGGTTATTCCAATTTTTCTGTATCTGTTGAGTTTTGGTTTTTGGTTTTTTGTTTTTTGTGACCGAGTATGTAGTCAATTTTAGATAAGGTTCCATAAGGTGCCGAGAAAATACATTCTTTTGTGTTTGGGTGAAATGTTCTCTAGATACCTGTTAGGTCATAACATCTGCTAGTACCCTTATTTCTCAGATTAGTTTCTGTTTGGCAGACCTGTCCAGTGGTGAGATTGGGGTGTCTCCCACTATTAGTGTGTGGGGTTTGATGTGTGCTTTAAGCTTTAGCAATGTTTGTTTTGTAAATGTGGGTGCCCTTGTATATTTGGAACATAGATGTTCAGAATTGAGACTTTGTCTTGATGGATCTTTCCTTTGATGAATGATGTCCTTTTTCATCCTTTTGATTAATTTTAGTTTGAAGTCTATTTTGTTAATTATTAGGGTAGCTACACCAGCTTGCATCTTAGGTCCATTTGATTGGAAATCTTTTCCCAGCCCTTAACTCTGAGGTAATATCTGTCTTTGAGTGGTAGAGAGAGAGAGAGAGTGTGTGTGTGTGTGTGTGTGTGTGTGTGTGTGTGTTTGTTGGGTTTTGCTGGTGTGAGATTTCCTATTGCCTGTGTTTGAATGGGTACAGCTAACTTCCCTGGGTTGGAGTTTTCCTTCTAGTACTTTCTGTAGGGCTGGCTTTGTGAATAGGTATTGTTTACATCTGGTTTTGTTATGAAATATCTTGTTTTCTCCATCTATGGTAGTTGAAAGTTTTGCTGGGTTTAGTAGTCTTTCTGGCTGGCATCCATTGTCTCTTAGTGCCTGCAGAACATCTGACTTCTAGGGTCTCCATTGAGAAGTTGGGTATAATTCTAATAAGTCTGCCTTTTTTCCTTTGCATCTCTTAATGTTCTTTCTTTATTCTGTATGTTTAGTGTTTTATTATGTGGTGGGGGTACTTTTCTTTTAGTCCAGCCTATTTGATGTTCTGTAAGCCTCTTCTACCTTTATAGGCATGTCCTTCTTTAGGTTGGGAAAGTTTTCTTCTATGATTTTGTTGAATATATTTTCTGTGCCTTTGAGCTGGGATTTTCCTCCTTCTATTTCAATTATTCTTAGGTTTGGTCTTTTCATGCTGTCCCATATTTCCTGGATGTATGTGTTAGGAATCTTTTGAATTTAACATTTTCTTTGACTGATAAATCTATTTCCTCCACTGTGTCTTCAACAAAAGATTCTCTTTTCCATCTCTTGTATTCTGTTGGTGGTGCTTGCATCTGTAATTCCTGTTCGCTTACCCAGATTTTCCATTTCCAGAATTCCCTCAGTTTGTGTTTTTATTGTTTCTATTTCAGTTTTGAAGTCTTGAGCCATTTCCTTCACCTGTTTGTTTTTTCCTTGGGTTTCTTTAAGGGATTTATTGATTTCTTTCACTTTTTGTTTGTCTCTTCCTCAATTTCTTTAAGGAAGTTTTTCATTTCCTTTTTAAAGGCCTCTATTATCTTCATAAAGTTATCTTGAAGATCATTTTCTTGTGCTTTGGCTGAGCTGGAATGTTCAGGTCTTGCTGTTGTAGATCACGGGGTTCTCTTGGTGCCGTATTCCCCTTTCTGTTACTAAAGGTATTCTTACACAGCCGTTCACTCATCCGATTATAGGTCTGGGTGTCGATTCTTGTGTTTGTCTTTGTTGGATGGGTGTTTTGTTTCTTTACTATCTATCTCCTTCATTGTCTTCCAGCCTGAATGGGTAAGGGTTTTGGTGATTGGCAGAACCAGTCAGGTTCTGTAGGATGTCTGTAGGATGTCTGAGCTGAGTTTTTTGGGTTCTGGATTCAGCCTATCCTCACGTTCTTCTGACTGATGTTGGCTGTATCTGTGCCTATAGTTATAGTCTGTTCTTCGAAAGATGTGGGCTGTCCCTGTGTCTATGGAGTCTGCTGGAGTTGCGGGGAAGGGCTGGCCACAGGAAGGATGAGGAGATGGCTGGGGTTGGGTGGCAGAGTAGATCTTGAGGGAACAGAATCCAGTGGGTGGTGACAGTGGTGGTGCAGCCTGCAGGCAGGTCCCTCACCTGCTGGCTGCTCATCTTGCTTTCTTACACACTCCAGGACTCCCTGCCCAGGGGTGGCCCCACCACAGTGAGCTGGCTCTCAATCACTAAATCAGAAAAGGAACTACAAGCTTGTTCGTAGGCTGGTCCAGTGGCAGATGTTCCCAACTGAGGTTCCCTTTCCCCAAATGACTAGCTTACACCAAGCTGACATAAAACTAGCCAGGGGGGGCTGGAGAGATGGCTCAGTGGTTAAGAGCATTGCCTGCTCTTCCAAAGGTCCTGAGTTCAATTCCCGGCAACCACATGGTGGCTCACAACCATCTGGAATGAGGTCTGGTGCCCTCTTCTCGCCTGCAGACATACACACAGACAGAATATTGTATACATAATAAATAAATAAATATTTAAAAAAAAAAAACTAGCCAGGGTATGGGGTAAATGTTCAACCAGGCATCTGGTTCTTACTTCAGGGCCATATTAATGTTTTATCGTCCATACGTTTCCCCTTAAATAAGACATCTCGATGGTACGGGTCTAATCAGCCCATGCCTAACATAACTGTGGTCTCGGGCAGTTGGTATTTTTTAATTTTCGGGATGCTATGGCTCAGCTTAGATTTCTGTCCCCAGGTAACCCATGCAGAACCTTACCCTGGAGTCCTCCACACTCTGAGTTGTGGGTGGTGGGAGTCATGACTGTTGTACCCTTTGTAGTGGGTGCGTCAGTGAAGGGGTCAAGTGTCTTCAGAGCAGCTCCTTCTAGCAGCCCTGAGCACTCTTGAGAGGGCTTGGACAACCTGGGGATGTGACATCTTGCTTCTAGAAGCCATGTTTGTTCCCGCATCTGCAGGCTTATGCATGGTGATGCCACGTGCTGAGGGCTCTGCAGCTCCTACCCTCTCCATAGCAGGAAAGTAACCATTTCATTAACTAATTTGCTTATTTTGTGATGCTGGCAATCAAAACAAGAGCTTTATACTTGCTAAGAGATTCACCTGCCTCTGCCTTTGCTGGGATTAAAAGTGTACATCACCGTGTCCTACCCAAAGTTAGTCGTTTTAAAGTACGCAATCCCTGGCAGTCAGAGCACTCAGGATGCTGCAGACCACCTCTGTATGCATCTGAAACCTTCCCATGAGTTCCAGGAGGACATCTGACTTGCTCCACTGTCATCCTGCCTTCCTCCTGCCAGCCACTGGTCTGCATGGCCACCCTGTGGTCCTTCCTCTTCTGGATGTCTGACATTCAGGAAAGGGCTTTGACACACACTCTCTCTAGCTCCTCTTCTTGGGCGGCCTTCTGTGCACATGCCTGGTGTTCTGTGATCTTTTCCTTGTTCCCATACCCCCTGCCTGTTTGCCTGATGTTGCACCTCTCCTACCCGCTTGCATGACATCATGTGCCCTTCTGCCTACTCCTGCCTGCCTGATGTCATGTATTGCCTGCCCTCTGGCCTGACGTCCTATGCCCTCTGTCTTTGCAGCTGCCGACTACAGGTCCATTCTGAGCATTAGTGACGAGGCAGCCAGGGTGCAGGCCCTGGACCAGCACCTCAGCACGCGTAGCTATGTCCAGGGGTACTCCCTGTCCCAGGCAGATGTGGACGTGTTCAGGCAGCTCTCAGCCCCTACTGATGACTCGAGGTTCTTCCACGTGGCTCGGTGGTTCAGACACATAGAAGCGCTCCTGGGTGGCCCCCAAGGCAGAGGCGAGCCCTGCAGGCTCCAAGCAAGTGAGTAACAGCAGTGAACCTCTGCTCCAAGGTCAAGGGCATGCGGTGCTACAGGACAATGGGTATCCTGCTGGAGACTCACCTCCATATTTCAGTCAAAAGTGTTCCCGTGGGGCAGAAGCCATGCTTGCTGGGTCTGGTAGGGTTATATTGCGTACCCAGAATGGCAGGGCTCAGAGACATCATCACGTCACTGGGGACCACTTCAGGGCCATACTGCATGCTGCTACAGGCCTGTCTGGGGTTCAGTTAATGCTTTGCTGGTAGTGCCTCTTGGTTCCTGTCTTTAGTCCCATAGGTGACATTTGTTTCTCTTCACGTGTGACATCACTACATATTAGAGCTGTATTCATTGACGATGAACCTTTAAAAAAGCAGACATGAGTCTCCTGCTTGTGGTTTAAGATGAAGTCAGCCATGCCTGTGGGTGCTGCTGGTGTCCCTGGGCACAGTTGTTAGAATGGGGAGGCTCTACTGGAGGTTCTCACTTGGGACCCAAATAGTTGGTCACCTTCATCTGGCCATTTGGCAATCCTCCTGTCCATGGGTGCTCAGTTCTGAATTGCCTAAGGCTGTTGAGCCCCAGTTTCTCGTGGCTATAATACACTTCTCCTCCTTTATGTGGAGAGGGCTGAGTGCTGACTTAATGGTAGTCCCTGCTGGTGGCCTCCTTGAAGCTTTGCAGACTTGGGGTGGGGACCTTGGAACATGTGGAGGGGTCTCCTGGGGTCTTGACTTTTATGGATTATCCCAAGTAAACCCCCTACTCCAGCCTAGGTGGGAGATGTGGCAGCACAGGCGGTCTTCCCTGGACATCTGCTGTCCTTACGTCTAACACTGTGTCCCAGGTGTCTTCTCCAAAAGGCGTAGGGAGTCAGATTGTCTGAACACTATGCCCAACTTCAGTGAGATCAAGGACCTGGTCCTGGTTTCAGCAACCACCCATGTAGGCTTCCTGTATGGTCCTGGGGAGAACTGAACAGACACACCACTGTCCGTCCAGTGAACACAGCGGAACATTACTTCTCAGGGCCTCATGACCATGAGGGTCTCCCACTCCAGTCAGCTGCTGTCTACTGAGGCTTCTCTGGGGGATGCTTTTGTGTGGAGGATGGGCTAAGGACAGCACTAACAGGATTACCCTGCTTCCTCCAGCACACAGCTGCCTATGAGGCCATCAGGACCATGTGAAAAACGTGTTAGGTCAGATGTCCCTTAAGCAAAATGTTCAGAAGCTTAGCTGGAGGGAAGGCAGGTTAGAGCTGGGCTACCTGTCTTTGGCAGGTCCAGGCTCCAGAGTCCAGTGTCCACACCATGCCTCTGGATCAATAGTAGCTCTGCTTCAGTGTGGCTCTGAGGACTGGACCTCTACCTGTCATGATGTCTCTAACTTGCCTTCACTAGCCTCTTCTCCTTAAGGCTGAGGCCTTAGCAGCAAAGGGCCCTCTCAGACATGGAAAATTCCTGTGTTCTTCTCAGCCTTCATGGTCCCCTTACAGAGGAGCCAGCCCTCTTCACACCAGCCTCCCGTCCTCCTTTCTCCCTTCACCTTGTCACCCTCTGTGGTTCAGCATGGTGATCCACTCCATCCCGGGGCTTTGAGCTTGCTTGGGAGCTCTTACCTGGAACTGGGGCTCAGCCCGTTTGGCTCCTTGCTTCCCCCAGCTCCTCTGGAGGCAGCAGACATACTGTCACTGCAGAAAGGGCCTGCCGGAAGCCAGGGCAGAGTATTTAGGGAGGTTCAGGTTCTGAGTTCTCCCAGGCAGGTGGCTCAAGCATTACCTCATGCTCCTGGGCCAGTCTGTTGCTTCCCAGCGGCTTCTCCATCTCTGGACCTCTGGCCTCTTGCATCCCATTTTCAAAGTGTAGCTGTCTGTGCTGCAGAGCTACCTGTTGGTTCAGGGGCACTCTGACCATGCTGAACATGCCTCCACAGTGCCCAGCCTGGAGTGGTGCTGTTCCAGGCTGACAGCACCTAGGAGGCTTTGGTGCTGACATTGCTATGGTCATTGGGTTGGGAGGTTTCAGGAAGAGTCTGAGAACTTCACTTGTGTGTGCCCTCTTGACCCAGGGAGCCTATGCGCGGCAGGCTGTTGTGTATCTTCTCTGTTGTGCCCCCTTTCAAACTGGAGTGTGTCCCTGCCAGGTGGCCTTGAAGCCTGTCGCTGGCTGTGAGACTGTGGTAGCCGTGAGGAGAGCTGAATGCTGAATGTGGCCCAACTTCACAGGGACTCACCTTCAGCCCTGAGTAGTAGCCCTTGGCAATGTCTTTTTCCCGTGAGACTGCAGCAGCACCTTCATTTTTGGTGTCACCTGTGGGTTTTATGAGGAAGGACAGTGACGCAGACCCTTCGTCACATCACAGAGTGAGACTTTCCCATAAGGATGGGAAACTCTGAGGTGTGCTCAGAGTGAGCTGAGACTGCATTTGGTGTCTGACGAAGGTTTGGGTTTTCCTCCATCCCAGTCTGTGGCCACCTGTGACTGGATCCTGAACTCACCGGGAGGAAGGAGCTCCTGCTTGCAGCTGGCTGCTGTCGCCTCCCTCGTCTGCCCCCATGCAGTGGACAATGTCTCCACCCCCTCCCCCTGTTATCCTTAGCCTGTTTGTTACGAGTGTCCTCTGTTCTATCTAGTGTGACCTGGGCAGGGATTGGAACCTGGAAATGGCCTGTGCCCAGAACAAATTTCTCTATGACTTTCGAAGTGGAATCAATAGGTTAGCAGGCACAGGTATCAGCAGTTGCTCATAGGAGTCAGAGGTGACTGAAGGCAAGAGAAGTATCCATGGTGAGGGAAGACTAGGACCAACCAGGCCAGCTCAAGACCTCCCTGTGCTCAGCAGAGGTGAGGGGGGCTGATGGACTGGGCATTAAAAAAGTGTATTAGGGTCTACCACAGGTGGCCCTGTGTGATCCATACACACAGACCCACAGAGGGGAGCAGCACAGGGCCTGGCTCTTGGCAGGGCTAAGGAGGAGGACAGGTGTGCCCCCGCCGAGCACAGGAGAAGGCTGTGGATGATCACATGGTTTCCTGGTGGGCTTCAGTCAGCTTTACTGGACTGAGATTGTGAGACTTGAAGCATTACCCTTGTGACACCTTAGAGTTCCCAGGCATGTAGACCAGGGCAGCCTTTCTCGGGACTAGAGGCAGCTGTCTTTGGGAAAGGGCCTACATGTCTCAGGCACATGCCAAGGAGGGACTGTGCCATATGGTGTCCAGAGAGAGGTGCTGCCTGAGAGAAAGGGGCTGGGCCGTGGAGCCTGTCAAGCCAGTGTGGATCAGCCTGGGTGGGGGTGGAGGTGCAACAGACTTGTATCCAGAGGTTAGGGTCAGTCTGGCTATCAACCAAGCCAGATTTGGGGAGGCCAAGGCCAGAGATAAGGAAGGGCTGGAGACCATTCTCACCCTGACCTTCGTTGCACCTGGTGACTTGGAGGTGGCCTGTGTGTCACAAATTGTCCAGACTCTACCTTGCCCAGGCAAGTATCTCGAGGGCTGGCGGCTGCCACATCTTGTTTGTTGGGATGCAGCACTGTGCAGAAGGTGAACTGAAAATCACAAACCACGCCTTCAATCCCAGCACTAGGGAAGCTAAGGCCGGAGGATCCTAAGTTTAAGGGCAGCCTGAACTACACAGAAAATTCCAGAAGGGCTGGGCTACAAAGTGAGAACTTGTCTCAAAAGTACAGTTCTGTTGTTCAACCCTGGTGGTGAGAGCTAGTTGTGACCTGCTGTGTGACCTGTCTGCTCTTCTGCCTCCAGGTAAAGGCCGGCGAGTGCAGCCTCAGTGGTCCCCTCCAGCAGGGACTGAGCCCTGCAAGCTTCGCCTGTACAATAGCCTCACCCGGAACAAGGTAAGACGGATGAGATGCCCTTGCAGAGCAAACTATAGCCTGTTAACCACATGGCATGTTCCCTCGTCTTGGTCCAGGGTCCTTCTGTTACTCCTGTGCTGTGGTATGGACTCTGCGCCTTCTGTTACTGCTGTGCTGTGACCTTTGCAGCCCAGACAGAGCTGTGCTCTAAAACTAGGGCACAAATACTTTGTATACAGTGCTTTGGGAAAGCCTGCCTGCTGGCCTCCTGGCGTTGCCCAGTCGTGAGTGCTCAAGGTCACCATCACAGCCAAGCCAAGTGCTGGCAGCTTTCAGGAGGGCTCCTGGCTATCAACATTGTCCCAAGCCAAGCAGAGTAGGCAACGTGGCCAGCCTGCCAGGTGGTGTTGGAGCTTGGAGCCCAACATGTGCCAGGATGCCAGTTCTGGCTCTTGACCTGATAGGCTCATCATGGTTCGCTCTGCTTAGCTCATGGCTGTGGTGGCACAAATTTCAGAGAGCTTTCCAGTTGTGGGCTTGGTTTTTGTTGTTGTTTGTTTGTTTTAATGGTTTATTTTTAATTACATGTATATGGGGGGTGGGGCGGACATATGAATACAGTGTCCACAGAGGCTTTAGATCCCTCGGAGATGAAATTACAGCTGGTTGTGAGCCCCCCCAGCATGGGTTCTGGGATTGAATTCGGGTCCTTTGAGGCAGTATGCACTCATCTCTCCAGTCCTTTGGCTGGGTTTTTGGTCAGTATACATGCTTAGCAAGCAGGAGATAGGTCTGGGACAGGTCCCATCTCCTTATGTGGCTCACTGATGATGACACTCCCAGAGAAGTCTGAGAATATCGAGGTGCTCTGGCCTCTAAGCCAGGTTCCTGTGGGAGAGGAAGCTCGTGGCCTTGTACTCTGTCTGGAGAAAACAGCATCAGTGCCAAGCTCCTGAAGTGGCTGTCTGGAGCAGGTTGTCGTCAGGCTGGTACTTGTTAGCTGCAGCTCCTGTAACTTGCATCTCACGTCAGCAACTTTGCCCCTTCCCCACTCTGAGGAGGAGGAAGGTTCCAGGGAAGATGGGGTGAGGATGCCTTCACCAGGCTCCCACCACACAGCTTACTAACTGTGCCATGACTTTATCAGTAAAAAGGAGACAGGAGGGTCTTGATGGTTTAGCTCAGGCCTATCATCTAAGTATGTGGGAGGTGGAGGCAGGAGGATAGTGAATTCAAAGCCAGAGCCCGGCTCCCTAGGCAATCGGTTAGTGGGCTGTTTGTGGCTCCTTTTACTGTGTGTGGAGTTTCTTGAGTTTCTGGTGATGGCATTCCTTGTTTTTTAACAAGGATGTATTTATACCTCAAGATGGGAAGAAGGTGACGTGGTACTGCTGCGGGCCGACTGTGTATGATGCATCTCACATGGGACATGCCAGGTAGGTCTGGGCCTGGGGATCTACACTGCTGGAGGATTAAAGACAGCAGAAGGGACGTACACAGAGCTTGTGGTTGCCCTCCTGGAGTCTGCCCACACTATCCCTACCCCAGTGGACATGTGATGTGTCCACAACAACATGCAGACTTTAGGTGTAGTGAGTTGTGACCCCTTCCCTCACACACACACACACACACACACACACACACACACACACACACACACACACACATTTGTGGGTGTGACTTTTCAGAGTTGATGGCTGATGGGGTAAAGGTCATGGGTCCTGTCCCTAACAAGCTGAGTTTCCTTAGCCCAGAAGCCTGGGCTGGAAGTGCTGAGGATTGCAGGGTTTTCCGATTTCGGGCTCTTTGCATATGAACAAGAGGCCTTGGGGACGGAGCCCACACTGAAACATGGCATTTTAACAGTTTTGTTCATGAAACATTATTTCATAGCGTGGAAGTTTTCTTTTCGTGACATCATGTGGGTGCTCAGAAAACTTGGGATTTGGGGATGTTTCTGGTTTTAGGGTGCTCAGCCTATGCATGTTCTTCCTGGAGTGTCCAGTTCATGGGCAGCATGTGCCAACTGAGGAACTGTGCTTTCCTCTGCTGTAGGTCTTACATCTCCTTCGACATCCTAAGGAGAGTGCTGAGGGATTACTTCCAGTACGATGTCTTTTATTGCATGAACATCACGGACATTGATGATAAGGTAAGGGGGTGCCTAAGTTAGCACTCGGGTCTGAATAGGTGACTTGAGAGGAAGCAGGACTTTCAGATAAGAAAAACAGCTGCAGAACATCACATAGGAGGCAGATTCTGAGTGTGGGGCCAATCTGGGCGGCTTTGGAAGTTGCAGGACTGCCTGGGCTACATGAATGGACAGATGGGCTGGAGGACAGACAGGCTCGGGTCCCTGCTGTGAGCTGATACCACAGGTGATGCAGATGGAGGATCTTGCACACAGGCATGCAGATGCTGCAAGACGTTGCACATTCTGATCATTGGCTAAAAGTCCATCATTCCTGGCTTTTTACGGAGCAGGCCCACTCTATATCTCACTAGCTGAGGAAGCTGGGGCCTCAGTGACCTGTCCTTAGACACCCAGAAGTTGACAGACCTCAGCCCCACTTTGCAGGTACAGGTGGAGGGTGGTAATAGTGTCCCACAGTGCCACACTGTGGGACCTGTGTCTGTCCCCGTGGCCCTTCACCATCACTCAGAGTTGCAGTGTGAGCCATGTTCTGCACGTGGGAGGGAGTGGACTCTGTCGTAATCAGTCTCTCACCTTGGCAGATCATCAAGCGGGCGCGGCAGAACTACCTGTTTGAACAGTATCGTGAACAGAAACCCTCGGCTGCCCAGCTCCTGAAGGATGTCCATGCTGCCCTGAAGGTAGGCCCTGGATTCCACCCTGCCTCCTTCTTGTGCCTCTCAGGCCCTGGGCAGGCCCCTGTCTGGGATGGTGTTTGACCTGGCAGTCGTTTCCAAGACAGTACTCAGACCAGCTGCATTAGGGTATCAAAGCTGGTGTCGCCCCTGCCAGGCCAGTCTCCAGGGCAGAGTCCTGCAGGATATGATGTGGAGTAGGTGATACTCCTGACACTTAGGGGAAATATCTGCTCTGTCTCCATCCCTCTTGGTAGTACCTGACAGAACTGCTCTCTGTCCTCAGTGTTTGGGGTCACAAGCGATATGATTCCCACTTTCACCACAAGGCAGACACTTGATCTGTAAGTTCTTGTCGCATCCCCGGTGCTGTAACCCCCACTGAGGAAGTGTGTTCTCTCCAGTTTCACACCTTTATTCTGAGTGAGCCTCCTTTTAATGTGTAAACTCTCATGTTACAGTGTCTTAGGTATTTCCTTATTGCTGTGCTAAAACACCATGATGAGCAACTTAGAGAAGTTGATTTTGGCTTATGGTTCCAGAGGGATGAGCCCATCATGACAGGGAGGCTTGGCAACAGTTAGCAGGCCTGTTAGCAGAAGCAGGAAACTGAGAGTTCACATCCTCAAACCCAAGAACAAAACAGAGAGCAAACTGGAATAGGAGAGTGTGACTTCAAGCTCTCAGAGCTTTACACACACACACAGACACACACACACCCGTGACATACTTTCTCCTGCAAGCATGCACCATCACCTTGAGTCCAAGTGTTCAGATCCCAGAGCCTATGGGAAACAGTTCTCTTTTAAGCAATCATACTTATGGTAAGAATGGATCATTCTGATTCCTGTCACACACCAACCTTAGCAACTACAATAACAAATGCTGGAATGCTCAGAGCATTGTCCCTGGGAAGGATTAGGCCTGAAGTTAGAGCATAGCTGTCTTTGAACTGTCAGGACTGAGAGCTGGGGGAGCTGGAGCACCTTTGACATGGGAGATAGCCACCAGCTGTTGGGGCTTGATGAATGTACATTTTTGTACCCATTTTGCATGGGGGACAACTTGCTTAATAAAGTTAAGCATCCTGTGTAGCCACACGTGAAGAAGGGTAGCAGATCTGCCTGGGTTGGGAGCTGAAGTCTGGGAGTGGGGAACGCAGTGCTCTGTTGCATTGAGTCAGCTTTAGGAAGCAGTGTTCTGTGCCGTGCCTGACATATTTGATGTATTCTATGGTTGTAGCCATTTTCAGTCAAGTTAAGCGAGACAACAGACCCCGACAAGAGGCAGATGCTGGAGCGGATCCAGAACTCTGTGAAGCTTGCCACAGAACCACTGGAGCAGGCTATGCACTCCAGCCCCTCTGGAGAGGAAGTAGACAGCCATGTGCAGGTGAGCTCTTCTGGGTTTGTATAAAACGTCATATTCTGCACATGGTTGATCCACATTCAGAGTCAATGTGACCCAGACCCGTGGCTCCATTCTTATGTGCTCAGTCAGTATCCCATCCTACCTGGGAACCCAGCCTCTGTAGTCCCATTCCCAGGCATGGAGCTCAGCACCAGGGACGAACCTGGCTCCCTTGTGAACCCAGATTATGGCTCCCTTTCCCCCATTCTCACTCCTACCACTTCTACTTAGAATGCAGGGGAGCAGCCGCCTGTTTTCCCTTTCCATAATAATCCACTGGATCTTCCCTCTCATTTCTTGGTAGCAGAAAGCAGAGCCAGCAATTGAAGGTGAAGTGAGCAGCAACTTGTAGTTGGCAGTGGAGCTGGGACTTTCACACTTGCCAACTGTCCTACCATAGCAGCTCTCTGGACACAGGGCCCTTCCCCTTTCTGCTAGCACCCCCTGCTGGCCACTCTGTAACTCAAGGAAACCAGACAGGAGGAATGTGGCTGCAGGTCGTCAAGCAGCACAAAGGTGTGCCCGGCAGAGACCTGGGCGTCTGTGTTAGTGACTTGGGGCCCCCGCCTGAGCTGACTGACCATCCTACCTCTTGCTCACTCTTTCTGTTCGGGTTTCTCTCTTCTGTGTTCCTACATGACAGAGTCTGGTGTTGATGATGGGGCCATGTGCTTTGCCTCAGGTTGTATTTTTGAGGTGGGCCCACATTGCCATTCCTCTGGGGCAAGTTTGTAGTGGCATTTCATTTTTTTTTTTAAATAAAGCTTGCCTGAAGTTCAGAAAGTAAATCAGCCATACTGGCCAGCCTTATAGACCAGGCCCCAGTAACACACACCTTTAATCCCAGTAGCCACACTAATTTGCCATAGAAACCGGGTGGTGCATGCCTTTAATCCCAGCCCTAGAAAGGATTATAACATGGGAAGAAGTGTCTCTCAGACACAGTCTCATTCTGAGATTCCTGGAGGCAGGATCGCCATTTTCAGACTGAGGCCGAGGTAAGAGCCAGTGGCTGGCTGTTTGTTTTTCAGAACTTCAGGTTGAACCCCAGTATCAGTCTCTGAGATTTTATTAATTGTGCTTCACAAATTTCTCTCTCATGCTTTTGCGGCCTGCAGTCAGGTGACCAACAGTCCCACTAAAGTCATTCCCCAGTTCTTCCACCAGTTCCCATCCTTAAAAAGTCACATTCCAGCCCTCAGGAGGCCAAGGCAGGGGGATTGTAGCCAGTTCCAGGTCAGTCTGTGCTGTGTATGGAAACGTGTGTACGTACAAAGTTCCGAAAACTGCCATCTTAGCCGGGCAGTGGTAGTGGGCGCCTTTATTCCCAGCACTCAGGAGGCAGAGGCAAGTAGATCTCTGTGAGTTTTAGGCCAGTCTGGTCTACAAAGCAAGTTCCAGGACAGCCAGAACTGTTATACAGAGAAACCCTCTCTTTAAAAACAAACAGACAAGACCAAAAAAAAACAAAAAACAAAACTGCCATCTTAACCCTGCAAGCACACGTATCTCAGTACCAGGATTGGCCATACTTGCGTGCCACCGTACCCACACCTTCTCAAACTAAAGCTACCTATGAAGGACTGGTTGCCCAGCCCCTTTCCTAGACCCTGGCACTGCATCCTGCCTTCTTTGTCTGATTGTTTAGGGATCTTGAGTAAGTGGAATCCTAATTCTTATTGCTGGCTTCTCTCAGCACAGTGTCTTCTGGCTTTGTCCATGTTACAGTGTAGGAGCTTCTGTTGCGCCGTGGACCCTGGCTATGCACGCCCGTGTCTGTGCACATTCATGTTGTCCTGCTGTTTGCTGTGGTATTACTGAAAACATAGTGTGCAGGTGCTTATTCAAGACCCTACTTTTAAAAGTATTTGGCCTGTGCCGGAAGTGGAATTTCAGGATCCTACTTTGATTCTTTGTTCAGCATTCTGAGGAATGCCATTCTGATTACACAGCACATTTGTGCGTTCTCAGCAGTGCTTGTTGCCCTGTGCCTTTGGTACAGCCATCCCGGTGGATGGGAGGCAGTCCCTTTTGTGGCCTATGATTGCCTTTCCCGGCCGCCAGTGGTGTTGCCTGTCCGAGTGGGAGCTGTAATATGTTATCTCTGCAAGCGCCTCAGAGTTTCTTTAGGACATAGTCTAGCATAGGGAAGGGAATTGCTGAATATTAGACCATATATTTGGGTGACTCTTGGGAGTCCCCAGCACATCGCCAGGGTCTCGGAAGGGTCTGGGGACTCTGTGCAGTTGTATTGTTTCTGCGATTGGTCACAGTGGTATAGTTAGGGCACCATCATGCTGAGAATAGGCAGATGCTGCAGGATTCCACACACAGCTCTGAATCAGCCTACACCTAGGCAGAGCACGTGCTGCCCTGGACAGATCAGCTGTGTAGGAACTGCATCTCCCAGGGAAGCCCACAGGAGCCTCAGCAGTCAGGGCTTCAGCTTCTCCACTCAGCACAGTCAACAGCTGAGGCTCTAGGAAGCAAAGCAAGGGCTCCATCCCCATGGTCCCAGTGTTAGAGCAGAGCCCGTGGGGGCTGCTGCAGCAGGGCTGGGTACCAGATGCTCAGCAGAGGGAACCTGGCCTTCCTCAGGGTGGCAGCCTTGTTCTTCTGCAGATGCTTGTGAGTTTGCCAGTGACCATACTCAGCATGTGCACCTTCACCTGTCTTACTGGTGTCCCCTTCTTTCCTTTGTCAAATGAGTGTTTAGAGGTAACACCTGTGACTTGAACATCTCTCCCAGAGTCTCCTGAGACAGTTCTGCTGCCTTCTTGGATGAGGTGATTTGGGCTTTTATCATGTCCCTTCCACTGCGGTTGGTGACTTTTTTCTGAATGGTTCATAAGCATTCTACTTCCTCCTCTGCCCACTAAAGCTTTTCACTTAACTACATTGCTGACACTCCTGTCTAACAGTCTTCCTGCCACTGCCTTTCAGTGAGCAGAGAGCCTTAGTTTTCATCCAGGTTTATCCCTGTTTGTTGTTTGAGTCTGGGGTCTCAATGTATATCCCAAGCTAGGCTAGAACTCTGTGGCCTGGACCTCACGCTCTCCGTGCCTCAGTTCCCGAGTGCTAGGATTGCAAGCCTGCTGTACTGTTGGCAGTCCTTATAGTTATATTTGATTTGTATTTTAATAATTAAAGCTTGCCTGAAGATCAGAGTGCAAAACTAAGCCACTAGAGGCCAGGGAGTGGTGGCACACACCCTTAATCCTAGGACTCAGGAGACCTGGCAGACAGATCTCTGAAGTTCAAGGCTACCCTGGGCTATACAAAACCAATCCAGAAACAGATCCAGTGGTGGTGACTCACACTTTTAGTCCTAGTGTTTGGGAGTTACTCGTCTTTAATCCTAGCACTAGGGAGGTGGAGATAGGAATGATTTGGTCGGACGGAAAGAGAAATATAAAGCGGAAGAGACAGGAACTCGCCCTAGTGTGGAGTCTGAGGTTTGGTGGAGGCACAATGCAGTCTAGGCTGTCTGAGGATCACCCCTTCGGTTTGAGCATTGGTAAAAGGTCTCTCTATTGACTTACTGCTCTGCTTCTCTGATCTTCAGCTGTAACCCCTGTATCTGTCTCTAGGTTTTATTATTCATGCTACACTTTGGGAAATGACATTATTTTGTATGAAGAAATCTGCCCCACCATTCCTGTGTTTTCTTTCAAAGGTTGTAAAGTTTCAGAATTTCCCTGGAGGTTGTGCACATTGCTTTATGAGTGGCCGAGGGAGGATTCTGCCTTCGCCTAAGTAGGGGATAGGTAGGGGATGCCCTCCTGTCCTGGAGGCTATAGCACCAGGACATTTCTGCATGTCCTATGTGAACTCCGTCAGTTGTACTGTCCAGCCCAGCAGGAGGCACCTACTGCCAGTCTGAGAGGAAGCAAATTTTGATGGTGTCCTGTGGCATGTGAAACGGTCCAGACCAGCCTGTACTTGGTCTGGTGCTTCACTGGATCTGTCTGCATCATTGGCCCTTGTCCATTCTTTGTTATCTCTTTTCCTTCATTTTTTTTTTAGACTTTTTGTATTTGTATGTTTATGTGCATGTGCCTGGGTGAATTTATAAGCACCACGTGCCCACAGGAGTCTGTGAAGTCTGACAAGGAACTTGGATCTCCTAGAACTGGAATTGCAGGCTGTTTAAGCTGCCATGTGAGTGCCGGGAACTGAACTTGGGTCCTCTGGAAGAGCAAGCCATCTTTCCATCCCAGCCTTCGTTCTCTACTCTGTTTTGTCTTATTCCTTAATAGGCGGAGCTCATTTTCTGTTTTAAGTGGGGTTTTTTGTTGCTTTGTTTTTTGTTTGTTTTGTTTTGGAGACAGAGTTTCACTATGTATCTCACGCTTTCATGAAGCACACTGTGTAGACCAGGCTGGCCTCGAACTCAGAGAGATCTGCCTGTCTCTGCTTCCCGAGTGCTGTGATTAAAGGCATACGCCACCACCACCCAGCCTGGATTGCTCTTTTTACATTAGTTTAGTTGCTATTTGGGTAAGACTCATCACCCAGCCGAGTGTGTTTGTCCTGTGCACCTGAGCTGAAGGCTGGTTTCCTGTGTCAGGTTGGGGACACTGTCTTATGCCAGAGAGGATTCTGTAGTCTTTGTGCTACGCCTCCTGTTCCTCAGCTGTGTTGTTGGGAGTCTGTGTGTCTTTGCTAATTCTCTTGACAGCCCATCCTAGTGACACAATGGTTTAGAGTCTCCTGGGAAGAAGGTCCTCCCATGCTGGATTGTTTGCCTCTCCTTTTCTAACCAGACCCCCTGCCTTCCCTCTCTTCCTTCCTTACTAGAGCTGAAACCACAGTGTCTGCTGGGCACTTGGCTACTGAGCACCCACCTTTTCTCCTCCCCCTTTTGGCATGGGGGATGAGTCTCCTTGTGTTACCTAGATTAGCCTTGAATGCTGTTTGGATGCCTGAGCCTTCAGTTTGGCTAGGATTGTAAGTCTGTGCTACCAAACCTGTCTATTTGGTTCTTAAAGGTCTTCTTTTTACTATGCCTTTGGACCCAGCAGGCAGAGGTCTGAGAGTTCAAGGCATGCCTGGTCTATAACCTGAGACTTTGACTCAAACAAATCAACAAACAAAAAGTGTTTCTTAGAATAGACTCTGAGTCACATAGAAAGTGAGAGGTATTAGGTATTTCCTGCTCCCTGCACAGCTGTCCCCATCAGCTGCACACCACCAGAGTTCCTGCCTTTGCTACCATCTGGCAGCCTGCTGTAGCAAGTGGTTGTTTGGCTTTGTGGTCAGCTTCCTGAACGTTGGGATTACAGATGTGGTCACATGTGCTGTCTGTCCTGTGGGTTTGGACCCATGGGTGAGGACCTGGATCCGTCATCACAGACCTAAAGCTGTGTGTACTCCACCTGCTCCTCTCTCCTCTGAGCTCCTGGTCGCTGCTGCACTTTATGTGTCTCTGTAGACAAGCCTTCCCCAGGTGTGACTGAGGTGCAGTTGCATAGAATGTGCCTTTCCAGCCTGGCTTCACACTGAGAGTTCCCCCTCCACTCCCCATACACACCACCTCAAATGCACACCGCCTCCTGTGCATACCACCCCCAATACACACCACTTCCAATGCACACCACCTCCAGAGACACCTGCTGTACACCCCGCAGTTCCCTCAGTTCTGACACTCAGTGAAGAAGGCCGCAGCCTGTGAGGCTAAGGCCTCACAACTTTAGCTGCCAACTCCCACTTCAGCTACCAACTCCCACGTCATAAGCTGTCACCGACCTTGTGACCAGTCAGCTGTGAATCTAGTGTCCCCACAGTCCTCCTCAGCTTCAGTCAGTTGCCAGGACCCATTCCATATCTCCCAGAATTAACTGAGATATATTTACTGGCTTATTAGTACAGCATGCAGGGACGAGGCCCAGCCAAGGCCATCACTCCTGTGTGCACCAGCTTCAGCCACCCACAACTTCCCAACTGTGTCTTTTGACTTTTTTGTGGGTTTTGTTGTCGTTTGTTGTTTTTGTTTATTGAGATAGGGTCTTTTCACAGTCTAGTCTGGCTTCAGCCTCAGCGTCCTAAATTCTGGGATTCCACATGTGACCACCACAGCCCACTTTCTTCAGTTTCTTGTGAGCCTTCATGATGCAGGCAGGCTTTAGTCTGTGGAAGGCCAGCCTCTGTCTGGTCCCTTTGTAACCTTGGCAGCTGGAATTCTCTCATAAGCAGACCCCATTTCCAGGCTGTCCCCTCAATGGAACAAAAGATGCTCCTTCACCCAGGGCATTCCAAACTATTTAGAGGCTTTGTGTAAGAAACCAGGGATGGGACTGGATGATGGCCCAGAGGTTGAAAGCATTGACTGTTCTTCTAGAGTTCCTGAATTTAATTCCCAGCAAGCACATGGTGGCTCACAACCATCTAGGATGGGATCTGATGCCCTTTTCTGGCCTGCAGGCAAACATGCAGACAGAACACTGTATACATAGTAAATAAAGTAAATCTTAAAAAATATTTTTAAAAAATTAAATTTAAATAAAAAAGAAACCAGAGACAGATGTTGTAATTAGTTCACAGTACCACTGCTTCTCTTAGAAATGTGTTCTAAGTCTCCTCCATGTCTTTGTGGCCTGAGAGCTCTTGTCTTTTTAGAACTGACTAATATTCCATATCCTGCTATCTAGAGGCACCCATTTGTTTATCTAAAGGATGTCTTGCTTCCAGGCCTGGCAGTTATGAATGAAGCTACTATAGACAGCTGTGTGGGGGCTTTGTGAGGACCTAGCTTTCCAGCTCTTTTGGGTAAATAACAATAAGTGCACTTGCCAGATCATACAGCAAATGGATTCTTATTCTTCAGAAGTCTTCTAAGCGGTTGGCACCACTCTGAACTGCTCTGGCCTTGAGCGAGTCCCCACGGCTACGTCATCAGCAGAGTCCAAAATACTCTGCCACCATCATAGGTGTGGGGCTTTTGGTAACTGGGTTAGGTTTGTTTGTTTATTGGTTTGTGTGCATGTTTGTGCAGAAGTCAGAAGAGGAAGTCAAACCCCTGGCTCTGCAGTGACAGGATCTGCAGGGACTGTTGTGAGCTGCCCATCATGGGTGCTGAGATTCAAATTTAGGTCACCATGGCTGAGCAAGTGATCTGAACCACTGAGCCAGCTTCCAGCCCCTATGCTGTCTTTTATTTTATTTTGAAACAGGACCTTTCTGTTCGCCCTAGCTGTCCTGGAACTCACTGTGTAGAGCGGACTGGCCTAGAACTCGCAGAAATACACCTGGCTCGGCTGTGTTTTAAAAAATTTGTAGTTAATTGATGGCATGTTTTCTCAAGCACCTTTTCGTGACTGTTCTAGATGGAGCTCCTTTAAAGAATACCTTTCAAAACGTTCATCTCTCAGGACTGGACAGTTGTTAAAAGCCCTGGCTGCTCTTCTGGGTTCAGTTCCCCGCACCACATGACAGCTCACAACTGTCTGTAAGTCCAGTTCCGGGGCGTCAAACACCCTTACACGTACATACATGCAGGCAAAACACCAGTGCACATTAAAGGAAAGATGTTGATCTCCAGTTGTTCATTGCTACTTGTAGCAGTTACGTTTCTGTTCCTGTGATAAAACACCATGAACAAAGGCAACTTCCGGAAGTAGTTTGGTGATAGTGGTTCCTTCTGGAACCATAAGTTATGGTTTCCTTATGGTTCCAGAAGGAAAGTCCATATGATGGGGAGGCATGGCATCAGGCAGCCAGAGCAGGAAGCTGAGAGAGCAAACTGGAAGTGGAATGAAGCTAATCTCATGAGCTCTCAGAGGGGGTTTTCTTTCTTCTTTTTTTTTAAAAAATAGGATTGGTTGTTTTATGTTAGTTTTGTGTTACTGTCATAAATTTCCGGGGGCACTGACTTATGAGGAGAGAAGTCCTATTGGTTCAGTTCAGGGGTTTGGGTCCTTGATTGGCCCTGATGCTTTGGGTCTGGGGTAGGCCCACAGAGCATGGCAGGAGGTGGAGGATGCTGCTAATTTTGTGGCTGTTGAACTTGTTGTTGTGTTTGTTTGTTTGTTTTGAGACAGGTTTCTCTCTGTAGCCCTGGCTATCTTGGAACTCACTCTGTAGACGAGGCTGGCCTCAAACTCAGAGATCTCCCTGCCTCTGCCTCCCAAGTACTGGAATAAAAGTGAGCACCACCGCCTAGCTTTTTGTGTCTATTGGAAAGCAGAGATGGGAAGGGACCACCCTAGTGACCTGACTTCCTTCTAAGCTCCATCTCCTCCACTTCATAGCCTATCAGTGCTGAGAGGCAACCCTACCTTCTTTGATACACACTCCTCTCCTGAAGTAAGTGTCATAGGTCATTGTGTGTGACTGTACCAGAACACTTGAGTCTTGGTAAGCTGTAAAGTATAGAAGTCTGTTCCATATAATTCCTGAGCCTGAAAAGTCCAGGGTCAAGGTATCATCCACTGTTGGGGACAGAATAGAAAGAGAGGGCATGTGTCAGGAAGGTCGCCTCTGGCACTTCCACAGAGCACATTAATGTGTTTGTCAAAGGCCGATGACCTAAACACCTGTTAGCCTCACTTCTCACACTATCAGCGCTGGCTGTGTCTGCAGCGTGGCTTCTGGGGGACATGAAACCCAGGGCAGTCAGCTAGGCAGGCCTTCTCTCTACTTGAAAAGGGTCCCTCCCCCTTCCGTCATCCCACAGGCAACACAAGCTCATCTCTCTTCTATCAACTCTGAGAGCTTGGTGGGGCTCCCGGAAGTAAGCATGGTGACCGGCCCTCTGGAAGCTGTCCCTGCTGAACCACCCAGTCTCTTTAGTTATTCGTCGCATTGCTGGCTTTGCTGTTCACACTGGCTCCATGGCTGTCAACTCATGTGTCCTCTTGGCTGAACTCTGCTCTCCTGGCTGCTGTCACAACCTCCCAGGCCCTTTAGAGTCTAGAGCTAAGAGGAGCCTGTGCTTTTCTCTCTGCCTGATACCTGCTGTGTGGTGATGTAGCACTCTCTGTACTTCACGCGGGTCCTCACCACTGGTGCTGGAACTGAAATCCAGTCTTTAGCACTTCCGTAGCTATACCTTTGGAGGTCATCTGGGTATGGTTGGTTTTTGCTATACGGTATTTCATCTGCTGTCATGGTGACTTAGTTCCTAGAAGTACCCAGGCCACTGGTACTGGATGCTGGGTGGCCAACATGGGCTTGAAAGCCTACCTCTGCTTTCATGCCTCCTTCCCAGGAGGCCAGATTCCTGAGCCTATCTCTGTCCCTCACTTAGTGGCCTGTTTCTGGGGACAGCTGTTAAAATCTAGCCACCTGCTTTCTGTCTGAGCTCAGACAGTCTACCCTAAAAATCAGTGTAGCCCAGGCTAACCTCTGTTTTCCTTCCCGAGTCTCCCAGGTGCTAGGATTACAGGTTGGGAGGTCTAGTGTCTCAGTTTCTTTTAGCCTTTGTGTGGTTGCTGCATTGTGGGTTTCCAGGTAGTACAGGTGAGAACACCGAGCTCCCTCACAGCTCCCGGCCATACACTGTGGTCTCTTGTTAAAGCTTGTTAGGTGTCTCAGCCGTCCACCCTCTTGCACTTCAGTCCCTTGTCACTGAAGTCAGATTTGCTTTCATGACTTCCATCCTTTGCCCAGCACTTCCTGAACATCCATTGTTTCCATCACCCGTAGCTGTTAAATGCAGATTCCTGGGCTAGAGAAGGCTTAGTGGTTAAGAGTAAGTTTGGTTCCCAGCAACCACGCAGTGGCTCATAACGACCTTTGATTTGACTACAGCTCCTGGGGATATGATGCCCTCTTCTGGTCCCTGTTTATCCCTGCACTCACATGGCAGACGCATATATGTTACTAAAAATAAATCATTTTGTAAAAGCACAGGTTTCCTGCATCCCCTACACCCCTGCTGGTGGGTGCTGACTGGGCTCTGTGGCCTGCCTTCCCACAGTTCCCAAGAATACTCTCATTGTAGGCCTCAGACCACATACTAGCTTTGGTACCACAACCTTTGAACAGACTAGATTCCGATGGCACCCACTTTTCTGGGGACACACATGGAGCCAGCTTTGCCCCGGACAAGACAGTTCTCATTAGTCACACCTAGATGGGACGTGACTAGCCTCTGAGTCGTCTCTGCTTCTGCAGCTTTGAGAAGCATGGTTTGGGAGGTCTAGTGGGAGGCCCAGCTGTTGACTGTTTGGAATGGTGTCCTTTTCAGTGTGGTCTCAGAGGTGGTTTGCAGCATATGCTACTTGGGTACACTTTTCCTTGAGCCTCTGGGGCTGCCCTGCTGGCTGCCGACTCCCAACGTCAGTGGGAACTGAGGACGGAATGCTGTCCTATAAATTATTTTCCTGTTTCTTCTGTCTAGCTCCTTCTTAAGACACTCTTGTGGCTTTCTGCTGTCTCATAAATGACCAGGTGTGATGCACTGCCAGCCTGTAGCTGTCACCTGAGTTCTGAGAAGTCCTTGGGTTTTCCCCGGGTTCCTACTGCTTCTATTCCTCCCTCTGGGATTCCTGTCAGAGGCCCAGCTCTGTTCCGCCCTTCTGTTTCACCCCATTTTGGGTGTCTTCAAGTTGTAATTGAACTTTCTTTTGGGCCCCCAGCTCAAAAATAACATGGAAACTTATTAATTATAAAAGCTTGGGCTTAGCCTAGACTTTCTCCCAACTAGCTCTTATAACTTAAATTAACCTGTTGTTATTAATCTGCATTCCGCCACGTGACTTGGTTACCTCTCCTCTGTACCATATGTCCGTGTCTCTCTGGTGTCTCCACCTCTCTTCTCAGAGTCCTCTCTCTCCCCAGAAGTCTCGCCTAACCTCTTTGTGCCTAACTGTTGGCCATTCTGTTCTTTATTAAACCAATCAGAGGGCACCTTGGCAAAGACACATCTTCACAGTGTAAATAAATATTCTGCAACATCAAGTCCTCCTCACCTCTGGTCTCCAGCCCTGTCCTGTCCTCTGGAATGTTCAGTGGTCAGTAGACTTCATCTCAAAGTTCCTCTGTTCACACCTGCCTGGACTGTTTCCATGTTATCTTGTAGCTTGCTGTTGCATGTCATCTGAAGGTTATAATTTTCTAGATATGACATTTGTAGATGCTCACTGCTTATCTGGAAACTCTCCTCCCTCCCTCTTTCTCTACCTTCCTTTCTCCTTTTCGCTCGCTTTCTTTCTTTCTTTCTTTCTTTCTTTCTTTCTTTCTTTCTTTCTTTCTTTCTTTGTTGTTGGGTTTTTTGTTTTGTTTTTTTGTTGTTGTTTTTTGAGACAGGGTCTCTCTACGGTTCTGGCTATCCTAAAACTCACTATATAGACCAGGCTGGCCTTAACCTTACAGAGATCCTCCTGCCTCTGCCTCTGCCTCTGCCTCTGCCTCTGCCTCTGCCTCTGCCTCTGCCTCTGCCTCTGCCTCTGCCTCCCGAGTGCTAGGGTTAAAGGTGTGCCACCACATCTGGCTTCCTCATTTGTTTGTTTATGAGGCAAGATCTTGCTGTCTAGTTTAGGCTGGCCTTAAATTCATAATAGTGCTCCTGCCTCAGCCTCCCTAGTGCTTTAAGTAAAGGCATGAGCCACTGTACCCAGCGTCTTTTTGCCTTTTCTGTACCCCCTGCCCCTTCATGTGGGGAAGAGTATGAGCACCCTGAAGAGATCCAGGGGTGCTGACAGCAGGGCCAACCTATGTGACTCCCTGAATCCTTTCCTGCCAGTGTCCTCTGTCCTCCCTGGTGCCCTTGCTCTGCCTGGTCATCTGCTCTTTGTTCTCTGCCCTTTGCCCTTTGCCTCGTGCTTCTGTGATAGAGTGCAGACTGCCAGTGGACTCACAACCCTATACTGCTGAATGTTCAAGACATTCATCCTAGGAGGGCTAGGACAGTCATTTTTCTCAGCCAGCACGAGTACAGTTGGAACATCTTCCACACCAACAGTGGGAGATGGCAACTCATGGATCCTGCTTTGCAAGGCTGGCTTTGACCTCAGGGCGCTGATCGGTCCTGCCATATTGCCATGCGTGCTTGCATGAAACCTAGCCCATGTGTGGATGTCCTTTCTCTTAGGTATTGCTGGAGGAAGCAAAGGACTTGCTTTCTGACTGGCTGGATTCCACAGGTGGCAGTGAGGTGACTGACAATTCTATTTTCTCCAAACTGCCCAAGTTCTGGGAAGAAGAGTTCCACAAAGACATGGAAGCCCTGAATGTGAGTGTCTTGGATTGCCTGGTCCTTGCTTTCTCAGGCCAAGCCCTGCTTTCCAAGTTCTGATTTTGGTAAAGCCACAAAGCCTGTGATCCACAGTGTCTTCATTTTGCAAGCTCGGTGAGTGGTTAAGTAAACGTTGAACTTGAATGAGGGGTGAGGAGATGCTTCTCCTTGTTGAGTGGTCTCGTGTGTATTCCCATGCCTGGCACTTAGGGCTTCCTAGAAAAGAAGTCAGAAACCTGGAGTGGAAGCCAGCTGTGGCAACACACTCCTGTGTTCCCAGCACTCAGGAGGCAGATGCAGGAAGATCTCAAGTTCATGGCCAGTCTGAACTGTGTTGTGTGATCCTGCCTCAAAAAATAAAAAAGCCTTTAATCCCAGGAGTTGGGAGGCAGAGGCAGATAGATTTCCCCTGGTCTCCAAAAAGAAAAAAAAAGAAAAAAAGATACGCAAGCAAATGGGGGATCAAGTGGGATGAAGGACTCTGAGAGGCAGGACAAGTCCATGTCACAGTTTTCATGACTGCCCAGAGGCCAATGTCAGGTATCCTAAGCCTCCTCCGCCTGCTGGTCCAGACAGGGAAGGACAAGTCTTTCAGTCTTCCCTGTGTTTCCTTTCCTGCTGAAACATTTTTCTAGCCCTTTCCTTTTATTTTGAAACAGGGTTTCGATGAGCTTTCCTTGTGGGTCTTGAACTTGTGATCCTCCTGCCATGGTCCCCCCCCCCCCCAAGTAGTCGGGATGCTGTGTCTGTGCTGTTGATTCTGGCAGTCATGTGGTTTCCAGGGAGTGTACTCAGTGGAGGCTGAGGTCTTGAGACTGGTCGGGAGAAAGCGCTGAGACTCTGTTCCCACAGGTTCTACCTCCTGATGTCCTGACCCGGGTCAGCGAGTATGTGCCAGAAATTGTGAACTTCGTCCAAACGATTGTGGACAATGGTTATGGGTAAGCATGAGAAACCTCCCCTCCCCTCCCCTGCAGGCCAGTCAGCTCCAAGGGGAGAGTCTAGATGCGGGGCTACACCTCCCTCCTCAGCATAGCACCTGACTAACTCTGCATTTCACTCCAGCTCTGCTGCAAGAACTTGGATTTCTATAAGGATGGTCCATGACATACACAGTACATGCCATTGTCACAAGCGTTTAACTGGGAAAATTGAGTCAGGAAGCCAGCTCCCAACAGCCATTCTTTTGAATATCGGGAAGCCTGTGCTCAGGTGTCCTAAGGCTCCTCCCCCTGCAGGCCCCAGACTGGAAAGAAAGGTCTTTCTGTCTACCATGAGTCTCTTTTCCTGCTAAGTCAGTCAGGGTGGGGAACATCATGCTACTGAGCAATGAGAATTCTTAGTGGCCCAGTGGCCTCTCCTGGCTGTTACCAGGAAGACCTGGCCCTGTTTCTGCTTGAAAGCTTTTAGAGTTAGGGTTAAGTCATTGGGGCCAGAGTGGCATGATAGTAAGCTTGGACACTGCAGGGTGTCCTGGAAACATCGTTACTATTCAAACCCTTTGTGTGACTTTAGTGCAGACATTACCCAGCTCAGGGTTACTGCTACAGCATGCTCGACATGCTAGAAATGCCGACTGACATGTGTGGGAACTTGCCCACATTGCCAACATTAGGATGAGTTATGGATGAGACCCTGGTGCTGCAGGTAGCGCTAGGCGCCCACTGCTGCTGCACTACTGGACCTGGCCTCAGGTCACTTCTCTACTCGTTGGCTGCACAGGCTAGAGAAAAGAGGACTGTTGACGGTGCGTGCTACAGAGCTACCTCCGAAGTGACAGTGCCACCTCACCCCATGTGACACATGGCTGCAGGGCATCAGGAGACACTGGTCCAGCCAAGTGGCAAGCCTGAGTCAGAGAGGACACTCCTGTGCTAGAATATGCTAGAGATACATGGAGAGCCATGACAGGATCACAAAGTAGATAGAATACACACACACACACACACACACACACAAACACAGAGAGGGGGGGGGGAGAAGGTGTGTCATATCGAGTTGTGAGCTACAGTGCACCAAGCAGAGGGTCTGTGTGGGACACCCTGCCTGACACTGAGGCTGGCCATCTCTGCCTCAGGCGGCATCCCTGTTGTTCCTACTCAGCCCTTGCAACTCTGGCTTCTGACCTGCTGCAGAGGGCAGAGACTTGGTGGCCTTGGTCCTTGGCCCTTCCCGACCCTCCAGGCTTTCCCATAAGTGCTGTGGTGTGTCTGAGAGCACCTTTCCTCTTATTTCCAGCTATGCTTCAAATGGGTCAGTCTACTTCGACACAGCCAAGTTTGCTGCTAGTGAAAAGCACTCCTATGGGAAGCTGGTGCCTGAGGCTGTTGGGGACCAGAAAGCTCTTCAGGAAGGGGAAGGTGAGAGCTCCTGCAGCATGTGTGGAAGCAAAGCTAGGCTGCTCTTCCTCACTCACAGCCTACACCAGGTCTCTACCTCTGGGTCCTGGTGGGTGCCCATGTACACTTCACAGACACATGGAGAGCAGGCTGCTTCCCCTAAAGGAGTCTCAGGGGTTTTCTGCTCAAGATGGTGTCGCTTAAGAAACAGAAGTTAGCACTGCACTGAGAGTCCTGGGCCTTCAGCTGCTGTGGCAGGCACTTGTCAGAGAGGCCCTGGCCCTGGCCCTAAGCTATTCTGATGGGGCACCTGACACGGAGACCTCAGGGCCTGCCCTACTGTGACAGAGTATATGACTTAGATGTGTGTGCAGTAATGTGTGTTAGGCGATCTTTTTTTTTTTAAGATTTATTTATTTTTACTTATTTATTATGTATACATACAGTGTTCTGCCTGCATGTATGCTTGTGTACCAGAAGAGGGCACCAGATCTTATTACAGATGGTTGTGTGCTGGGAATTGAACTCAGGACCTCTGGAAGAGCAGTCAGTGCTCCCAACCTCTGAGCCATGTTTAGCTCCATGTTTAGCGATCTTGTTTCAAGTGTTTTAAACATGGGTGTCAGCGTTTTCCTGGATCAGGCAGGATCACGTGACAACATTGTTCAGAAGTCTTTACTCACAGTGAAGCTAAGGACCGTCTCACAAAACCCAAGGTTGGGAAAGCACACCATTAAGATTAGGAGAAACTTTGATGCCAGATATATCTCCCACTGACCCCTTATTTCTAGAGGTTGAATTAGCCATGAAAATGTAGACTTTGTATAGAAATATCACCTGTGGGGCTCTATTCTAAAGAAATATTAGAATTTGAAAAAACAGAAAATAAAAAAATTAGAAAAAATCTGGGTGATGGTGACGCATACCTTAAATCCCAGCACACAGGAGGCAGATCTGTGAGTTTGCGGGCATCCTGGCCTACAGAGTGAGTTCCAGGATAGCCAGAGCTGTTAAACAGAGAAACCCTGTCTCAAACCCTACCCTCCCCCCCCAAAAAAAATCAGAATTGAAAAGTTCAACAAACAAAACACGGAAACCTTGACAAGAGATAAGCTAAGCCAGTTCAGCATTGATACTGGGCCCGGTGGTGAATAGGTGTCGTGTTTGGTATTAAAGAGGTGGCTTTATAGTGGTAAAGCTGAGAGGGCTCCAGGGCCAGACACCAACACAGCCTAGAGCAGCCTTACGTCCTTTGCAGAAACACAGAGACTGGGAGGCAATGGTTAACAGCGGAACAAAATTTCAAATGTATTAACAGACATGGTTGAAGGAATCAAACTGCATCTTTCTCTGTTTAAATTCTGTTTTTAATGTATATAGTATTTGCTTACATGTATATCTGAGCACCATGTGCGCCTGGTGCCTGAGAAGGTCAGAACATAGGGATGTCAGACCCCCTGAAATTGAAATTACAGGTGGTTTTGGACTGCCATGTAGGTGCTGGGAACCGAAACCAGGTCCTCTCAGAGAGCAGCCAGTGCTCATAAACACTGAGCCGTCTCTCCAGCCTCTGGGATCTTTCCTTTTAAGCCCCCGACCACAGGCCAGGTACAGAAGAAAGTTTGAGAGTAGTCCCAAACAATCCTTTTATTGTCCGACCAAGGTGCAAGTCTGCAGGCCTTTGTGCTACAGGGATGGGAGACTGGCAAGCTATCTGAGGTTTCTACTCCTGAGTCCCTCAGAGGCACAGGAGGCCGGTGTAATGCTGGCCACCGAGCATGTGTCAGAGGCACGGGAGGCAGGTGTAATGCTGGCCACCGAGCATGTGTCAGAGGCACGGGAGGCAGGTGTAATGCTGACCACCGAGCATGTGTCAGAGGCACGGGAGGCAGGTGTAATGCTGGCCACCGAGCATGTGTGGCTGTGAATAAGCCAAGAGAAAGGAATGAGCCAGGCAGTCAGGCAGAAAACTAGCAGAGAGGGGCAGTGCATGGAGAGCCAGCAGAGGAGCAAAGGTAAACGCAGGTTAGTGGAGGACTTTGTAAGCTAGAAGCTGGCTCTCCGCAGACAGAAACATGAAAACCTGGCTGCCACCTAAAGTGCGAAAGAGGCCAGCTGAAAGAGCTGATGTGCAGCCTCAAGAACTGTGGCTCTGGCTGCTTCTTGCTGACTGGAGCCAGGCTGAGGTCTGTCCTGGGTGCCTCATGTATCAGCATTTCTCTTGAAAAGATTATTTTCATTCTGTAGGTGAGCACACCAGATTGTCTCTGGGCCAGGAGGTGATGGCAAAGTCCTGCCAAGTATTCTGCGTTCATTGCATGTCCCGCATCTGGAGCTGGTGTTGTAGGATGCCCTAGCTGTGCCTCCCTCTGCCACAGGTCAGGGGCATCAAGCCTGGGCACTCAGTTCCTGAAAGATGGAACTGCATTCAGACCCCAAGTTAGCAAGTGTCCTTCCTATTCCAAGGCTTCCAAAGGACTCCCTGGATACAAGGATCAGGAAGATGCTTGCAGTTCAGGGCCTAAGTCTGGGGTGGAAAAAGGCGTTCACTCTATCCATTCACCTAACATAGGCTTGGTCATCCGTGTTGGGGACCAAATTCCCCTCTCCACAGCAGCTCTATCTACAGGTCCTTCATGTACTTGGTGACAGCGCTATCCTCTTGGCTCTCCAGCCATCTTTTACTTGTGTGTTGCTGTTCAAGTGCCTCTGGCTAATGGTTCCCTCCACTACCCCATGGGGGTCTCAGAGCCTCTGCCTGGAAGTGCACCCAGCAGGCACCTTGTTCACATGACTGAGGCATTCACCTGGTGCTTTGAGAATGCAAGAGGGAGTGTCACCACTGACCTCTGCTTCCACAAAGTGGTGCACAGCAACTCAACCACGCCTTCGCGCTTCTGGAAACCAGCGTACTGGCACCTATGTGTGTTGTTGACCCTGGGTGCACCAGTGAGCTGCACACCTTAGCTTCAGCCCAGAGTGCAATAACCTCTCATACAGATATAGAGTTCAGAGCTGAAGAGGCAGGTGTATCTCTAGGACTGCCAAAGTAGCTGAGACCCTGACCCAGAATCAGACTTAAGAGCTGATAGGTAGTGATTGCTGTTCATGTCTGTCACAAGTTAATTGGTTAACGAGAAAGATTGGCCATAGACACACAGAGTGGCTATGAGGTAAGGTGCTGACACTCCTATAGGCACCTGTAAATGACCCTGCCGCTTCTCTTAACTGTTCACATTCACAGGTGACCTGAGCATCTCCGCTGACCGCCTCAGTGAGAAACGTTCTCCTAATGACTTTGCCCTGTGGAAGGCCTCCAAGCCAGGAGAGCCATCCTGGCCTTGCCCCTGGGGAAAGGTGAGTGAGCCACTGTTGGGATCAGGGACAGTGAGAAGTGGTGGTGTCATAGGCTGCTATCATAGCTTTCTTAGTCCTCTAATAGGTATCTCTGGCGATTGGGTGGGTACTGGGGCCAGACCAGGTGTCAGGGCAGCGAAGAAGAGCTGCAGGCTCACAGATGCTGGGCCTCTAAGTTAGCGGCTTATCTTCTCAGGACTAGGTTTCCTGATCTCTAAGTGGGTGCAATCCAATTAGTTGCCTCAGGCTTCTGCTTTGGGTATCTATGCATGTTAAGTTGATGTTGTTGGCATTGGAAATCCAGATGACTATGTGACAACCTTGTGACAAGTATTGTGTGTGTGACTATTAGCCACTTGTTGAGTGCTTGGGGATCTAGAAATAATTCCCAGGATTTAGCTAAGCCACAGCCACAGCCACAGAGACTGACTTTGAACTGTATAAATAGATTTTCCTTTAGTTTGTCCTGTGAAGATCTGAAACCACTGCAGTGAGATTCAGAGGCTTAAAGGTCATTTCCTTGAGGAGTAAAGTCCTGGGCAGGTTTGGAGTGGTCAGCAAGGCCCTTTGTGTCTCTCTAGGGTCGTCCGGGATGGCACATAGAGTGCTCCGCTATGGCAGGCACACTCCTGGGAGCCTCAATGGACATTCATGGCGGAGGGTTTGACCTCCGCTTCCCCCACCATGACAATGAGCTGGCGCAGTCAGAGGTAGGTAAAAACAGGTTGCTGTGCTACAAAGGGGGCCCGATGTCCTTCCTGCTCTGCTGTTGAGACAGCAGCAGCACCTGAAGGAAGAGCGAGCCTCCTGATGAACTTGACTTCCATCTTGGGAACTGAGGAAGAGTTATGTCCTAATCATTTTGGCTGAATCCCAGTGGTAACAGCTTGGCCTTCGATAACAGTCAGGCTTAGGGTCAAACCAGTTGTATCCTGCTGGCATTGTCACCAGGGCATTCCCTTCAAGCCCCTGGTGTCCCCCCCACTTAGAAGAGGTGGCATCTACCTCATTCATGGTGCACACAGCAAGACACCATGCATTCATTGTCCAGAACCTTCTGACAGGTGAGGCCTCACTACAGCAGCTAAGCCTTCCTCCTGTCTCTTTGTCCTTAGGCTTACTTTGAAAATGACTGTTGGGTCAGGTACTTTCTGCACACGGGCCACCTGACGATAGCAGGCTGCAAGATGTCCAAGTCACTGAAAAACTTCATCACCATTAAAGATGCCTTAAAGAAACACTCAGGTAAGCAGAACTCCTGCAGGAACCCATGGTGTGGGCACCGGCAGCTGCTCAGGAATAATGGTGGCCATGTGTCTGCTCCCCAGCTCGGCAGCTGCGGCTGGCGTTCCTCATGCACTCTTGGAAAGACACACTGGACTATTCCAGCAACACTATGGAGTCTGCACTTCAGTATGAAAAGTTCATGAACGTGAGTACCCGGTTCTTGCTGGAGGTGGAGGGCATTGTGAGTGGTGTGGGTCTTCTAATATAAGCCAGGGCACAGTGATGCCATTTGGTGCCCCTTCCTGGAACTGATAGCTGTAGAGTGAAGGCCATGTTCACATGTGGGACCTTTCATTCTGACTCAGGCTTCCTGCCCCGGGAGTTGTCATATTTCTGTCCCAAGGAAGAAGTGTTGTATGTCTTTTGAACCTGCATGCATTGTGCTGTCAGATCTCCCCTCAAGTGACAACATGTCAGTAGAATGTCAAGTCTCTCTAGGTAGAAGGTTCTTCAAATGCCATTAACCTGACTTCTATAACTTTAGGAGTTTTTCTTAAATGTGAAAGACATCCTCCGAGCTCCTGTAGACATCACTGGCCAGTTTGAAAAATGGGAAGCTGAAGAAGTGGAGCTCAATAAGAAGTAAGGTGGAGCCTTTTCCTTGGGGCGGGGGGGTGGGGAGTGTGTGTGTGTGTGTGTGTGAGAGAGAGAGAGAGAGAGAGAGAGAGAGAGAGAGAGAGAGAGAGAGAGAGAGAGAGAGAGAGAGATCTGGGCCACCAACTGAGGGTCTCTGCCATGGCTTGTCCTGTAACTGATGATGAGGCCAGCCCTGTCATGTGTCAGAAGTGCAGTGCCTGCTGATGGCAGTGATTCTGATTGTTGGGCTCGAGAACTGCTGCGGTGGAGCGTCAGGTTTGACCATTGCTTTCATTTTTCTTCCTTGCTCAGCTTCTATGACAAGAAGACAGCAGTTCATGAAGCCCTGTGTGATAACATTGACACGCGCACTGCCATGGAAGAGATGCGGGCTTTGGTCAGTCAGTGCAACCTCTACATAGCAACCAGGAAGGCTGAAAGGAGGAGGCCCAACCGGGCTCTGCTGGAGAACATTGCCATGTACCTCACCCACATGTTGAAGGTGAGCCTGGCGACGGGCCCATGGGGGGACCTTAGCTGCTGAGTGATGCTGGAGGCCTGACACCATCCTGGTCCGGGGCCTCTCTGAACTGTGGTTAAAGCCTCAGAACCTTCTGTAGTCACAGCTGTTGGTCCCTGCTAAGCCAAGGCCAGTGATAAGATCTTGACTCTGAGCAAGTCTTGTGCAGAGCAATTCTGGCTCCAGGCCACCATACTCTGAGACAGCACTCTCTCCCAGGCCAGAGGGACCTTCCCTGCCTTGCCCTTTTGTCCTTGTCATTAGTCTCTGGTGACTTTTAGCTAGAAGAGGGTTGGATCTGTAGCTCTGAGCCAGGGCACATTGTGAATGGATGCAGGTACCCTGGGATGCGGTTATCGGGCTTGATGGCTGCTCTTTCCAGTTTCTCCGCAACCAGTCATGGGGACCCACATGGCTGCCTGTCCCCAGAGACATCAGGACAATTCTTGAGCTACTGGCCATAGGTGAAACCTCACCTCTATATATATCTTCTTCACCCTACAGTTTAAGTCCTATCTGTTTCTTCCCTCAGATCTTTGGGGCCATAGAGGAGGAGAGCCCTCTGGGTTTCCCAGTTGGTGGACCTGGAACCAATCTGAATGTAAGTAGAGTGCCCAAAAGGGTCCCCAAGTGGCCCACTGCTGCCCCCCTCTGATTCTCCCCTGTCTGCAATACCTCGAGGCCACCTCTCTTTTCACAGTAGTTCTCTGTATGCATGTCTGCCTGTGTGTCTTTGTGTGTGTGAGAGAGGTCAGAGGTCAGCCTCAGAAGCCACCTGCCTTGTTTTTGGAGTCCAGGTCTGTCATTGACCTGGAACTATTAGGCTAAACTGTTTTGCCATGAAGCTCCAGGTATTCACCTGTCTGCACCCCCGGCACTGGGATCATAAGCGTGTCCCATCACCCTGGCTTTTTCATGTAGGTGGTGGGAATCAAGCTCAGGTCCTTATGCTTTCCCAGGAGCACTTTCCCAACAGCTGTCTCCTCAGTCCTGCTCTGGAAATTCTAAGTCACCTGGAGGTTGTTTATAATCCTGTGTTATAGATGCTGTGCAGATGGTTACATTGTATAGTTTGGGGAATGATGATACATGTTCAGTACAAACAGACAACTGTTTTTCCTCGGAGTATTCAACCTGAGAATGTGGAGTGTGGATGCTGTAATCAGTGGGCATATTCTGAAAGGTCATGTGATCACATACTACACTGGTATCTTGGGGGAATTCCCACTCTCCCTCTGCCACTCAGAACTGGGCAGAACCCCGTGCCAGGCTAGGTCCAGTTCTCACACCAGCCCAGAGCCCACTACATAGCCCAGGCCTCTGTTCCAGCAGCCAGTGCCAAGAAAATGGAAAGCCATGGTCCCATAGAGCATCCATGTACCATTCTTAAGCATACAAGGATGCTCCTGTTAGAGCAGACCCATGTCCACAGCTGGCTTCAGCATTTGCAGGTCTAGTGGACTGACAGACACACGTGTCAGGAATGGTTTTCTGCAAGCTGAGGACAGCTCATTAAAGATTCCCCTCCGCCTTCCTTCTGCAGAGAGTGCTCTTTAATTATGGAATTAAGACAGCGGATATAAATATTTAGACAGAGCATCTGCTGTGCTAATGCCAACAGTAGCTCAGTACACATTGCAAGACGAAGCTGTCTCAGCACTGCTTCCTCCCGAAGAGCAGCCAAGTGGTCTCTCCTCCTCACAGGGCTGTCAACGCCGAGTCCCATGAAGGAAGAGGTCTGTTAGTCTCAGAGTGAGCTGTTTTGGGGTGGTGGCTTCTGGACTTTGCTGATAGGAATCACTGCTGGAGGCTGGAGCTTTTTAGAAATTCATGCAAAGCTCCTCTGTGCTCTTAATAAACATGCTGCCAGCTCTCTTTTTTAATTGTGTGTATCTGGGGGCAGGGTGTATGCCTATGATTACAGGTGTCCTCAGACGAGGTCATCAGAGTCCCTGGAGCTGGAGTTACAGGTGGTAGTGATATAGGTGCTAGGAACTGGATCCTCTGCAAGGCCCTCGCGTGTTGAGCCATCTCTCCAGCCCCGCTCTTTTCTCTGAAAGCAGAAAACAAGACATAGCTCCCATGGAAATCTTTCTGCCTCTGAACTTAGAAGTAGCTTTTAGTCTCTAGCAGTGCTATGGTCCCTGGGAGGCATCTTAGGGTATGTCACATTATACATCCCAGATGGTCTCATTAGCCCCTGAAGTTGACTTATAGGAAACAGCAGCCACTAATGAGCGTGGTAAGCCTGTGAGGCCACGCATCCTGTCCCACGGCTCCCATTGTGAAGATTAGGGGTGACTTCCAGGTTAAAAGTGCTGTGTGAGCCAGAGAGGCTGACTTGGGCCTAAACCTGTCATACCCAGGTAGAAGCCAGGCAACAGGATATCAGCCCCAGAAGTTTTGGAGACAGACCCTGTCCTCTGTCAAGAGGCCTCTTTGGGTACTGGGAGCCAAGTTGGTGGTGTGGTGATTGGCCTATTTAAGCTGTTCGGGGCGGTTGGAGATAAGGTCTAATTCCACTCTAGAAGTCCAGAGCTGCTGCTGTAGTGAGACAGTTTCCCTCAGTCTGTTTGGTGGAAGATCAGGCCTACTTTGCTCAGACTTCAGGTCTCTCCTTCCAGCCACTGTTTCTACCACTTCCTTTTCTTGGTTCTTGAGCTGTTATGTAATTGAGACACAGGAAGACCCTGCTTAGAAGTCCCAGACCTTTTTGGTCCTGGAGATAGAGAAATACACTGAAAGATGGTTCTAGATTCAGATTCCTGATTGGGTCTTTCCAGGTGTGGCTCTGGGTCCCCTGGTTTTATCCTCAGTGTCATTGGAGGTAGTGGCCCTTTGTACAGCAATTAGTGTGTGTGTAAGTTGATAAGATGACTAGCCCTCAGCAGGTCCACAGGTGACCACAAATGGTCAATGCATCCCCACAACCCATTGGAGACGGATAGGATAGGTGTCTGACAACTGTGTCTGTCCTGAGGAAAACACACGTGTCAGCAGTGAACAGAGTAGTGTCTGCTGAATGTATCCAGCTTGAAGCCCAAAGGTGCTTTTCTTTTTCTCCCTGGCCCACATCACCTTTATTAAGTACTAGGAGCTGATGTCAGTATTATGGTGACTAGCTTCCTCAAGCTGTCCAAGAGGGCTGTAGATAGGGTCTAACTCCGCTCTAGCACATGCACTCTCTTACCCCGATGTGACAAGGACTTGTGGGCTTTAGGACACAGGATACAGTGGCATGTAACCTGTGGCATATCCACTGAACTGCCAGGTATTCTTCTACAAATACAGCAACGGCTCTTGTGACTCAAAGTCATTCTTTCCACAGCTCGAGTCCACCGTCATGCCCTACCTGCAGGTACTGTCGGAATTCAGAGAAGGTGTGCGAAAGATTGCCCGAGAGAAAAAAGGTGAGGCCCCATGCTGCGTACCTCGCCCTTGCTGCTCACCCTCTGCTGGGTTCCCTGGGATAACTGCCTTGTTCTTTAAGTGTGTATAGCTTCATGCCTAGCTGAACCTGTTTTATTCCACTGGCCCTTCAGGGCAGCATTGTACTAGGTCAGAGTTTCCTGTGACTTAGAACATCTCAGGCAGAGCCGTTCCTTGGTCCTGAGGTCCAGGAGTCTGCATAGCTCTTGTTCTAAACAGAGGCAGGATAGAGGACTGTTCACAGCTAGCATGCACTTGCCCTTTGGCTTGCATTGGGTCTCCTTTCTGTTCCCGGTGACCCACGTGTGGCTTATCCTGTTGCAGTCTCAGGTTGCTTGGAAAAGTTCATGCTGGGGCCAGAGCTAGAGTCATGTCTCTACCAAGCCTGGTGCATGGTGGAGCCAGGCTGTCTGTGCACACCCATCCCTTCATCGCCAAAGTGAGGAGGTGTATGGTTTGAGAGACACAGGATTACTCAGGGTGCCAAGAGCCACACCATCATTTGTGCCATGGGAATCTCCTGCTGCTGGCACCGGTATCCCCGGGAGGTACCCTGACTTGGAACCTTGTCCAACAAGGCAAGGATGGCCTCTAACTCAAAAGAGCCTCTCCTGCGCAGTCCTCTAGTTGACTTCCATCCTGGCCCCAGACTCAGCAGCCAGATTCAAACCTAAACTTCCATGGCATTGGGGATCCCAGAAGCCTCACCGTGTCCTCTGTGTCATGTAGGTGGCAGCACCAGGCTTCTCCCAGTAAGGGACTAGACTCAGGCAGGCATATAATTTATCAAGGTGGATAGTGTGTAACAAAAGCAATCTTCAGATGAGCTCCCTGCATTCGGTGCAGCTTTCTTGTGCAGCTCCACCACCCATCAATCCTGTGTGCGCCCCTCACTGTCACACAGTGCTGCTGTGGCTGCGCAGACTGCCCCACTGCAGCCTGTCATGGAGCATGGCGTCTTTGAGGTCTGTCTGTCCATGCCACAGCTGGCATCTGTTCTGTTCACTCTCGAGGCTCAGTGGATTGCTGGCTCCTGTCCATAGCTCTCACTTTCTCATTGTTCCTTGTTTGATAGTCGTGAATGGTGCTGCCGAGGTCAGCACTCCAGGCACTCAATGGAAGTGGATTTCGGTTTTCTAGGCTTGCCCATGGGAGTGGAAGTATAGGGCGCCTGGGTCCCTTATGGCAAGTTCTAAGGAGATGCCAGCTTCTTTGTGGGGCCTGCGCTAAGCCATGCTCCTGACCAGCAGCACTGGTTCTGGCTTCCTACCTCCTACTTTCTGGATCAGTATCTATCTCTACCTTTCTAGTTCTACCTTTCTCTCCTCCTCTTCCACTTAAAAAACTTGCGTGTGCCTTTTCACACATGTGTGGAGGCCAGAGGTCAAGTTTAGGAGCCATCCCCCTTATGAGACAGATTCTCTCACTGGGACCTGGAGTTACTGATTCAGCATGGCTGACTGGCCAGCATGCACCAGAGACCTCCCTATTTCCATCTCTCCTGTGCTGGGACTGTAAGCTCACAACACCGTGCCTGGCTTTTTCCGTGGGTGCCGGGATTTGAATATGAATCTCTGTGCTTATGTAGCAAGTACCTTCTACCCACTGAGCTGTTACTCCCCAGCCTCTCTGTCATTTTTAAAGCCAACTTGGAAGGGAGCCCACAGACTGCAGATGTCCACATTTCTAAACAGTTTGCCTCTTAAGGAGATCCTGCAACAGGACTGGCAGCCTGATTGACCCATGCCCTGCACAGCTGTGAGGTTGTCACCCTTGGATGCATTTCCTTCAGGGAAAGCAGATCTGTTGAGGCCAGAAGACTGTCTAGGATCAAAAGCTTTAGGATTCTTAGTTCCTAAGTGCAAGGGGAATTGGCGTTTCAGCCTGAGCAGATTGGGAATCTGTGTAGTGTCTGCTGTGAACCATGGGGCTGACCTTACAAAGTCCAGTCCCTTCCTTGAGCTCTTGGCCTTCCAGTATCTACCCTTTTTAACCCACCACAGAGAGGGTAATGCATCTGGTCACTGAAAGTCCTAGCCCAGCAGAGAAACTGACTCAGAGGCCAGGAATGTTTAAGCCTTCAGTGACCACACCCACAGTCCTCTGATTCCCACCTGCTCCCCTGCTCAGCTTCTCTGTCTCCTGCTCTTGGCTTTCAGTCTTTCCTGTTTGTTGTGGTTCAACCTTGGGGTAGCCAAGTCTTGTGACTGAGCCAGGTCTGACCAGGCTCACCGAGCTCCCTGCTGAGCCAGATCCAGTGTCATCCATGTGCTTGTATGCAGGTTCCTTTTCCTGTCCATATCTGTTCCTGGTGGTCAGACTAGGCTGACATCTCTAAATGAGGCAGGCAGCAGCTAGAGGGACCCCAGGTGGGAAAATGGACACCTGTCACTCCACTACAGTCTGATTTGGCAGGGCATTCAGAGCTGTAGCTCTCAGTCCTCAGACACATGCACAAAACTGCTGGGGTAGGCCCGGTGAAGTGACAATATTAGGGGATGGAAGAGTCCTTCAGGACATCAGGATGACTCAAGGCAGAGACCTTGGATATGTGAAGCATTGGCCTGGAGTCCTGCATGAGGGGACGTGGCCTCAGTACTGAGCCGGGCTAGTGATGACCAGTTATGGGGCTTTGTCATTGTGGGGCAATGGCTCAAGGCAGTCTGACTTCTCCCTGCTCAGCATCTCTGGGAACAGTCCACAGAGTGTTTCAGACTGGTCCTGGCTCCCATCCCTGGGCTGCAATGTTAGAACATCTCACTGTCCTTGTTGGACCCTGTGGGCTCACCATGAGAGTGGCTGTGGGACCTTGGACTTCTGTGGGGGGTGTGGCATGGGTAGCCTCCTGTCTTCCCTCTCCTCTCTCCAAATCTGGCAGCCAGTACTCACTTGCCAGCGCTGGAGGAAGCATGGGTTTGGGGGCCTAGGCCTTCTGTAGTCTAAGGGAGTTGCTCTTTCTTGCCTACAGTCCTTGAGGTTCTTCAGCTCAGTGATGCTCTCCGGGATGATATCCTACCTGAGCTCGGGGTGCGGTTTGAAGACCATGAAGGTGGGTGATTCCTACAGCTGCTCCCTATGGACAGGGAAAGCAGCTAGGTATAGGTAGGTGGTGAGAAGGATGCTGGGAGGCATGTGGCACAGCGGTAGTCTAGAGGTACCAGGGCATTGGTACTTTCATGTGTGGCTGAAGAATCCTAGGCAGAGCAGGTGTCCCCTTACCTCCATCTCTTCCAGGAGGCCTAGCTCACTACTCATTGTGGTGACATGTTCATTTCCACCAAGGACCAGGGCAGCCATTGCTCATTTTCTACTTGTAGCCTTCTCTCACACTTTTAGGGAGACAAGCTGTAGTGTATGTACCCCAGTCTCACCCTGTACTTTCTGACTTTTGGGCCTTTTGCTACACAGAAATGATTTTTTCCTTCTAACCTTTTTTCTTTCTTTCTTTCTTTTTTTTTTTTTTTTTTTTTTAGTTTTTCGAGACAGGGTTTCTCTGTAGCTTTGAAGCCTGTCCTGGAACTAGCTCTTGTAGACCAGGCTGACCCCGAACTCACAGAGATCCACCTGCCTCTGCTGGGATTAAAGACGTGCACCACCACCTCCCTGCTTCCTTTTTTTTTTTTTTTTTTTTTTGGTTTTTCGAGACAGGGTTTCTCTGGCTTTAGAGCCTGTCCTGGAACTAGCTCTTGTAGACCAGGCTGGTCTCGAACTCACAGAGATCCGCCTGCCTCTGTCTCCCAAGTGCTGGGATTAAAGGCGTGCGCCACCATTGCCCGGCTCCCTGCTTCCTTCTAACTTTTTAATATTCAACGATTTGTACAAAGAGCTTGTCCAGGCCCCTGTGCTTGTCTGAAAGTGCCTAACAGCAATGGCTGACTTGAACTCTCGGCACATTTCCTTCCAAGGGTTTGCTCAGCACACCTAAGTATCTCTTTTCCTGATAGGAAGGGAAAAGATGGCAGAAGTGCACTGTTCTTACTTCCGTTTTCAGGCAGCATCTTACTGTATAGCCCAGGTTAGGCTTGAATTCATGGCAGTCCCTTACCTCAGCCTCCCAAGTGCTGGAATTGCAGGGGTGAGCCACCACACCTGCTAAAATGTTGGGTTGAGTTTGATGACTCCAGACAGGCAAGGCCTTCCCATTTTACCCTGATTCTGTGATTTTGCAACACTGTTATGGAATTGCTGGGCGGCGGACAGTGGTAGACAGGCATTCTACCCCTGATCTGATGCCTGGCCCTGTTTTGTTTTCTTTTCACCAATTTTCTTCACCTGGCATTGATTTTGCCTGTGTGAACCAGAAGGAAGGGTCCCAGGTCCCCATGCAGGAGTGGTATTGGGGCCTTGGCTAACAGGCTCTGGGGTAGAGCCTGGCAGGCGGGCAGGTCACAGTCCCTGGGTCTGAACTGACTTTCTGCTTTCAGGACTGCCAACAGTGGTGAAGTTGGTAGACAGAGACACCTTACTGAAAGAGAAGGAAGAGAAGAAAAGGGTTAGTAAAGCAAAGTGGTGGCGGTTGAGTTTGCTGAAAATGGAAACACTAACGCTGTTTGGTCTTTATGTTGCTTTAAGAGTGGATGTTTGTGCTTTGGTTAAAATTCCTGGGGCATAGTGGCACACTCCTTTAATCCCAGCACTGGGGAGTCAGAGGCAGCAAATCTTCAAGGCCAGCCTAGTCTACAGAATGAGTTCCAGGATAGCCAGGGCCACACAGAGAAACCTTGTCTCGAAAAACAAAACAAACAAAAATATTCTGAATCTTATAAATATCATGAAGAAAAGTTAATTGGGTAGGCAACTACTTCAGAAAGGGGGTCCTTTGGCTGGGTGTGCTGGTCCATTCCTTTAATGCCAGCACCACTCAGGAGGCAGAGGCAGAGACAGGCATATCTCTGTGAATTTGAGACCAGTCGAGTTTACATAGTCCGTTCCAGGCTACGTAGCAGCGTGACCTTGTCTCGACAAAATATAAAGGGTGGCAGTGGTCGAGTTAGCCTTTTATTTTATTGAATTTTATTGAAACGTGGTTTCATGTTACACAAGCTCAGGATTTAGCCAAGGCTGGCCTTGAACTTCTGATCCTCCTGCCATCCCAAGTGCTAGGATTACAGGGCTGCACCACAATTCCCATTACAAGTTACTTCTTATTTTCGCTTGTTTGTGCTTAAATTTTCATTTGTTTATTTCTAGTGCGGTGTGAATATTTATGGGGGGAGGCAGTAGGCAGGGTGGCTCAGCCCTTGGGGCAGCTTTCCTCATGGCTGCTAGTATTGCTCAGCTCCTTCTGGTTTCTCTGGGTTATACATCCCAACCCCTGAGAAACAAAGCATATTTCTTCCTATCTGTGTATGCATATGTGTGAGTGTCTGCCGCAGGTGCGCAGGTACCCGCAGAGGCCAGAAATAGGCATTGGGTTCTAGCATGGGTGCTAGGAATCATACAAGAGCAGCGAGTGCTATTCACTGCTGAGTCATCTTCCATCCCCATTTTTTTTAAAGTCCGATGTTATTCTCATATTTGTCCAAGTCTGTGTAAGTGTTTGCCACATATTTATGAGTGCCCATGGAAGCCAGAACAAAGTGTCAGATCCCCATGAAGCTGCAGTTACAGGTAGTCGTGGCCTACCTAAAAAGGTGCTAGGAGCAAAGCTCTGGTCATTGGCAAGTGAGTTGACACTACAGGCCCCCATCCTCTTCTTGATGAACTTGATGCCCACTTGGCCTTGGAGGCTTTGATCACCCTCAGGGCATGAAGTCACACACCTGGATTATGGTCTGCATGAACTTGCTGTGTTTGGTGAGATGCCAGCTATGCCTCGACTTGCTGAAGTTCCTTGTCACATTGAGGAGGTCCACTCTGGGACAGCTCAGAGTCATGGCTGCTGCCCTGCAGTGGTTGCCATGACAGGAAGGACAGTACTACATGGAACAAGTGACCAGTTCTTAAAAGGGATCGCTCAGCTAAAATGAAGCTCATCGCTTAGGAAGTGTGTGTGTGCTACCTGGCTCTCTGGTGCCACGTGTCCTAGGTGCTGCCATTTGCCCTACTCATTCTGTCTGCTTGTCCTCCAAGTGTCCCTCTTTCTGTCCCCACTCTCAGTGATGGGTAGGGCCCTTGCATGTAAGGACTTGGGTACCAAATGGGAGAAAGATCAGAAACATGTCATGGTAAGTGTAGTGATGCACATCTGTAACCTCAGTAACCAGGAGACCCAGCCAGAGGGATTACCGTGAGTTCCAGGCTACCTGAGCTATACAGCGTGACACTGTTTTAAAAAAAAAAAAAAAAGACTCATTCATAATTCTGGATGCAATGAATGGGTACCTTGGGGTCATTGTGCTCCATGGGCCAGGCACAGGCAGGCACCATCGGGTGGACACCAGCTTGGAGAGCAGGCTCAGGGCAGCTCTCCCTGAGACCTTTGAAAAAGGATCATAGCTGATAGTTGGGTGGCTGAGGGCTGACATACAGGGGTTAAGGACAAGCACCATGGATTAGGGCCTGGCAGGACAGCAGGGTGGGCTCATGTCTCAGTTGTGTGCTGCTTTCCTAGGCTGAAGAAGAGAAGAGGAGGAAGAAAGAGGAGGCGGCCAGGAAGAAACAGGAGCAAGAAGTAACTATTTCGCTTATTTGTTTGGGGTACAGGATCTCCTGGGCAAAAATCACACCTTTACCCCTGCGGCTCAGTGCTCTGTGCCTTCTTTGGGTACAGGCACCCTGAGGAGTCTCCCGGAGGGAGCTGGCTTCTGCCTCCACCCCTCAGTTGGTGTCCTGGCATCAGCAAAAGAAAGGTTACCCTTGGTGGGTCCCCAGTGCCAACAATGCCACAGTCCTGCCATCTGAGGATTGCTGCAGGCCCACAGGCCTCTGGATGCTTAGGTCGTCTTTTTGCTCCCTCCTATTGGTTGCCCCTCCCAGTCTTTCTGCTGGGCATATGTTGAGTTTAAGAGCTTGGAAGCCATGTGGTAGAAGTGGTACAGTAGGCAGCATGGTGGTGGGCAAGCTTGTGTGACATGTATGTTTACATCTGTGTGTTGTGTGTTCTAGGCAGCTAAGCTGGCCAAGATGAAGATTCCACCCAGTGAGATGTTCCTGTCAGAAATCAACAAGTATTCCAAGTTCGATGAAAATGTAAGACAACACCTCACTCTTCAAACTTTGGTCTCCCACGTCCTCCAAGATGGAGTCCAGGGACTTTCAGCCTTGGGCCAGTGGGCCTCCCGTTTGAGGAGAAGGCTGTGAGGGCAGCTAGGACCATGCAGCTCCTGTCAGGGCAAAAGCTAAGCGAGGCTCTCTCTGCTAGTTGTATGGTGACCTCTGGCACTGGAATATGACCCCAGGTCCAGTTTAAGGTGACAGAAAGGAATCTGCAGGTTCTGTGGGGACCCTCCCAACTGCCCCAAGTGCAAGGTCATAACCCTGCCTCCACCCTGGAGGGTCTTGGTGTCCCTTTGGTGTCTCCGTGAAGACTCTCGGATTCATCATTACATAACTCTCCCTGGCCACGTCTCAGCTGAGAAGTTGTAGGCCTAGTGGACTTTGCTCCTCACCTTAAGAAGAGTGCTCAGACTTCCCCCACTTTTCTGTTGTCTAATCTATAGAATCCTACTGCCAGATCAGGACTGAGGGTAATGACCGGACGGCCACACAGAGATGTAGTGACACACACTGGTGATCCCAGCACTTCAGAGATGGAGGGAGGAGGATCTCAAGTTTGAAGGCAGCCCCTATCTTTTTGTTTTGTATCGTTTGAGACAGGGTTTCTCTGTAGCCCTGGCTGGCTGTCCTGGCACACATTCTATAATCTAGGCTGGCCTTGAATTCAGAGATCTGTCTGCCTCTGCCTCCTGAGTGCCCGGATTAAAGGGATAAGCCACTGCTACACAGCCAGTTCCAATCCTGAGATGTGTTCCACCTCAGAAACACGTTAGATAAACAAGGGCCTGGATGCTGACCCTGAGTCTAAATACAGTCAAGTCAGGGAGAGAGGTGTTTTCTCTCAGCAGGAATGAGGCATGAACGGAAAAGGGAACTGATGGCATCTGTGTGGTCCTTGCAGGGTCTGCCTACCCACGACATTGAAGGCAAAGAGCTGAGCAAGGGACAGGTCAAGAAGCTGAAGAAGGTCTTTGAGGCCCAGGAGAAACTGTACAAGGAGTATCTGCAGATGTTGCAGAATGGCAGCCTACAGTGATGCCACAGCAGCCCAGAATGGGTATACCTGCCAGCCTGGCCACCATGGACCGAGAGACACACTTACTCAGGCCCTGTGCCCTGGTCATGTTTACAGCTGTTCTCATACCTGAATCAGACAGAGTGGCAGCAGCTCTGGGACATTGATAATAAATTCTTCTGAACACTGAAGCCTGCTCTGCCCTCTCAGCACTTGGAGATCTGGCCTGTGGGTGCCTGGTCAGCAGCTTACAACACAGGCCTCCTAGTCAATTGAGCCCCTTCAGCCAGCCTGCCCAGGAATTTCCCTCACACTGGCGAGCTGGGCTAATCTCCACCGCGTTGGCACATTTGGTGGTATTGGAGTAGGAAAAAGACTGAATCAGCCCAACAGATCCCCCTGAGCCTCAGACAAAGGCTGCTCAGTTGGCTTTCTAGCTCCAATGAACACACACTGCATGTTTCCCAGAGCAACTGACGGTGGCAGCAGGACAGTTACCCTGTGGGATAGGGCTCTGGCAAGCTGCCTGGGACTGCTGTTATGACAGCAAGCCCAGATCAGCACCACTGGCTTGTGCGATAAGTGGTCTGTAGGTCCAGCCTCAAGTGTGCTTCCTCCCCACCTTTTCCCATCTTGTTGCTCACCCCTGCTAATAATTAGCACCCATGCTGAATGTGTCTGGTCTTCTCTGATAAAAAAAAAAAAAAAAGAGTATGGACAGCAGCCAGAACCTAAGTGGTACCTCTGGAGCTGTTCAGAGACACCGGGGGCAGATGTGGATTCCAGATGACACAGAGCTCAAGTGTACTGATGATTTTATAAATCTGCTGCCTCTTTGTCTTTGTGACAGACTTTTTTGAGAACTATCCTGGAGACACCTGTACCAGCCTGGGGTACCATAGGCACGTGTTGTTGAGTATAGCGGGGTGAGTCTGCAGGAGACCATACAGTCTGTCAGATAGTCATAATCAGATGGGGTCTTCTGAGGTGGGCACCTTGTATGTCTGTGGTCTCTCATGAGTCTCTAGAGTGACTATATCTCAGCTAGTGGCTGTCCTGAGAGAGAAGGCACTGGGTGGCTTTTAGGATGGAGCCTCACAGGTCAGCACAGTCCCTCCTTGGGCTCTGTTTAGAAGCATCTCAGGTTTACCCTTGTCACCATGAGGAGATAAGACAAGTTCCCAGAAAGGGTGGGGGCTGGAGAGACCACAATGGCACAAGTCAGGCAGTTTCTAAGAAGAGGTTCACCGTGTCTCAGCTGCAGTAGTACAGAGGGGTGAATGAGCTGCAGCTTGGCTGTTGGCATCCATAGGTATTGCACACACAGGCAAGACCATTGAGCTACACCCCTGCTATGATCTGAGGCAAAGAAAGGAACAGCAGTGCATTGTGATTGGACAGAGCAGGATGGAGGTACCAACACCGGGTCCCTCCAGGCGTCACAGATGGGGAAACTGGCAGAATGCAGCAGCAGGGCAGCCTCGACCTTAAGTGTTCTCCTCCAGCAGTGGGCACAGTCATGAGAAGTGGTCTGCCCACAAAGGAACAAGGGACAATCTAGTGACACATAGCTGGGTCTCAAGTACATTATGCTAAAGGAAAAAGTAGCAGATCTTCAAAAATCCCACATGGCTGATTCCCAAGTGATTTCTTTTTCTTTTTTTGGTTTTTTTGAGAGTTTCTCTGTAGCTTTGGAGCTTGTCTGGAACTAGCTCTTGTAGACTAGGTCCTGCTGTGTGACATGCTATAGACCCAAGCACTCTTACTGCCAATGTCTGTCACTGGCATTGATCTCATACGCTGCTCATGGAAGATGGAACATTTGGAAAGTGTGTGTGGAGGGGGGAGGGGAGTCTAATAGAACTGGTGTTGCTGGAAGATGAAACCCAGATACCCAGACATGCAGAGAAAGGGACACAGGAACACAGAGGCAGAGGCTTCCAGGGGGTGCCAGGCCATGCTCCAACCCCAGTTCTACACAGCCAGTGAGAATGTGTTTCTGGTACAGCAAGCTCCTGGTTTGTGATACTTCCTCACAGTGGCCACAAGAAGCAGATGCCATTCTCCCCTGCTATCTGTAGCAGAGAAAAAGAGGTGTGAACTAATGTTTGATTTAACAAGCAGAGCTCAGAAGTAATACAAAGAGTAGCTAGTGTATGGGAAAACATCCTGTATTGTAATTGTGGCTGGGAAAACTCAGTATTTCAAAGTACCTAGTAAGACTGGAGAGATGGCTCAGCAGGTAAGAGCATAGTTTGCCCTTCCAGAGGCCCTGGGTTAGTACCCAGCACTCACTTCGGATGGCTCACAGCCTCCTGTAACTCCAGTTCCAGGGACTCCAATGCCTTTGCCCTCCATGGGCACCTGTACACAGATGCACAAGCTCACACACAAGCACACACATAGATAAAGTATTCAAAATAGCTGGGAGACAGGATTGTCAGTGTTCCCAACACAAATGTCTGCAGTGACAGATGTGTTGATCCAATTGCTATGTGGTGAACATGCATAGAAACATCACTTTCTGCCCTAACTGTAAAATCGCCATGTCCATTAAAAATAAAGACACTAAAGAATGTCCTGAAAGCCAAGCATGGTGGCACACACCTTTAGGATTTCTGTAAGTTCCAGGCCACCAAGCGCTAAACAGTCTTCCTATAGGCAAGTGAATTTGTCCCCTAGTTTTGTTAATTTGGTCTTAGACATCCTCACCCTGTAGCTCAAACTGGCCTGGGACTCACTGTGTAGCCTCACTTGCCTGGAAATTGTGGCAGTTCTCTTGCCTTGGCCTCCTAGGTTATAGAATTTCAGGTATGAGCCACCATACCCAGCTTGTTAGCTAATTTTATAACAGACCGTTGCACCAATGGCAGACTTGAAAGCAACTCCACCCAAGACTAGCTTGATGAACAATGGCTTCACTAGACTTACAGGAGCATGGACAATCCCAAAACAGCCACCATCACTGATCTCACTCCAGCATGGCTTCCCCATTGATTCACTGATGGAGTCGTGACCCCTGAGCTTTAAGTTTCTACCCTCTGTACACTAGCATCTGCCAAGCTGTGCAGCTGAAGCAGAATTACATACAGGGAGGAGAGTGCAGAAGAAAGTATCCCAGGTGAGGGTCTAATGGCCCTCCTCACCACATCTTGTGAGGGGACATTAACAGGCTCAATCTGGAATCTCTTGCAGGAAGTCACACCTATGCTAATGAAGATGGTAATGGCTGTACGTCTTGTAGGGTCCAAAGAGCTTCTCTTCAGGGGGCTGACTTTGTGAGGTCTTCAAGTTCCTGCTGGGAAATTCTAGGCCAGGCACTCACATCAGAAGATGCCAGAGCACCCAGGCCCACTAGGTACCTATATGATATCCTGTGAGCTAGGGTTACAGTCTAGCATGACCTTCACATCTAATCACTGTCACATCAGTGGGACAGAGGCACCTGCCCCTAAGGATGCCTCCTTTGTGGGCTCTTCGGCACTGGCTAGGGACATGAGCCAACCTGAGATAGTCATAGGTCCTATGTTGTGCCATACTGCTGGCTGTTGGCTACTGTAAGGCTCCCGAATCCTTCTTCCAAAAGCCCTGACACTTCTAGGGGTGTGGAGGTAGGAGCAAGGGACAGGTGTTGAGAGAACCACATAATCAAATGACTTGAGTGGAGGAAGACAGCAACAGCGATGGTGGGAGTTCAGGCTGGAAGCAAAGGCTTCTCAGAGGTAGGAGGGGCTAAGGTGGAGCATGTAGACAGAAGGGACTTTGACATTGTTCTCAACTTTCTTCCAAACTTCTAAGAGGCCTAGAGTGGACAGCCAGGGTGTGGACAGCTCCAGATGCAGGCAGGTGGATTTCGGGTGACATCTAAGCCAGAAGTGAACCTGTGAACTGAACTGGCCCTTCTAGCCACTCAAAGGGCTGTTCAAGATAGGTGTGGTGGTACAGGCTGTGCAATCCCCAACTATTTTGGAGGCTAAGGCAGCAGGATCATTAGTTTAAGGCCAGTCTGAGCCACAGAGTGAGTTCAAGGCCTGCTTGGGCCATTTAATGAGATCACCCAAAAGTATAGCTCAGTTGTTGAGTAAGCACTCAACATTTCTGTAGTAATAGGAATACTACCCATTTCTGTAGTAATAGGAGCGGTGGGGCTGCATCCCCGGCACCCCGGCCGCCTGGCTAGCTTATACCCTGAAATAATTACATGGACACTGTATTCTTTTAAACACTGCTTGGCCCATTCTGCTTGGCCCATTAGCTCTAGCCCTTACTGGCTAATTCTGATATCCCGATCAACCCATCTCTAATAAACTGTGTAGCTCCGGTCTTACGGGGAAGATTCTAGCCTACATCCATCCTGGGTTGGAGCTTCATCACGTGCATCTGCCCGGGAGAGGGGAGCATGGCGCCTAGCATATGCCAAGTCCTGGGTTTAATGGTTTTGGAGGAAAAAGTTTTCAGAATTGGTCTTCAGCTCAGTTGCCCTCAGCATTTGCTTTCCTGAGCACGGGGCCTGTGTGGGACTGAGCCACTCTGAGGGGTAGAACTAAAGGGATATGCTTGGCTGTAGATTCTGGCTGCTAGGACCTTGGGTAGTTGGATTCCTTCCCTTGTTACTATTACTTGGTGGACAGGAGCTGATGAGAACAGCTAATACTGGCCTCATGTTGACAACTCACCTAGTGCTACTCCAAACCTCCCCCAAGTAGGCACATGGAGAAACAGGCACAGGTACTTACTTACCCAAGGGCACCTCCCTACCCCTTAACCTTTGCCTGATAGCATCTTTACAGCCAGACATAGCAACTGCCAAAGCCCTGTTTTAGCATCAGGTGAGATGCACAGCCCCCCCCCCCATAGTTATGTTCAACCCCTAATTCCTTTGCCTATGCATGTGACATCTGGAGATGGCCCTAGAGGTCTAATCCCATCACAATGAAATCGTGAGGGTGGGCCTAGGATTGGGACCCAAGGGAAGATCATGTGCACACAGAAGCTGGCATTACATGGCTGCAAACACCAGCCAAGGAAGGCCTGGGAGCACCAGGAAGATACAAGGAGGGAGGCTCCACGTACCCCAAACCCTGGCAAGAGTACAGCTCCGCTGCCATATGCTCATTTCAGTCTTCTACTCTCCAAAGTTCGCTCCTAGTTAGTAAGCTATCCAGTTTGGGCTGCTTGGTTGTAGCAACTCAGGAAGGCACTCTCAAAGTACTTACAAATGGGAAGGTTTGGAGAGAATGTTGCCTACCTGCTAGTCCCTCACCTCCATCCAGCTCAGGAGCCAGCACCAGCTCCACCACCCACACTAACCCCAAGGTGGGGTAAACACCATGGACAGAAAGGAGATTGAGACTATTAAACAGACCCTCAAATTTGAAAATGCTGGCATTCCTTTCTTCTGTAGTTGCTTTTGACTTTGCTTCTTTCCCCCTCTCTCTTTCACTCTTACCAAAGGCAAAGCCTGGTGGTGAAGGAAGAGGCAGGAGTGTCCCCATGTATAGCAGAGTTGACTGAGTGGGACACACTCTAGACACCGCTGCGATCTGTAACCAGCTATCATGGTCAGCATTGCCAATCACCTAGGAGATTATAATCCCTGACCCCAGGGATTCTATTCAATAGGATAATTGATATGGGAAGACCCCTCTTAGTTCTGGGCAGGACCATTCCCTGGATGGGGGATTCAGGACTGTATGAAGAGTAGAAAGTGGGCTGAGCACCAGCACTGCTGCTTGGGACTGTGGACTTACTATGACCAGCGAGTCCTGTCACTTTGACATCCCCACTGTGATGGACTGAGTGTACCTTGTACTGTGAGTTAAACCCTTTTTTCCTTTAGGTTGTTTGACAGGTGAAAACTCAAGACAGCAACCCCTCCTGTTGTCAACGCCTTCATTAGGAGCATTCGGGTGGTTTTAAACTTTTTTCTGTTATAAACAGTACAGGGCAGGAATTGTTTGCTAAAAATATCAGACCGAAATTGTTTCTAAAGCATCCTTCTCCTGATGAAAGGATTAATTTCTAAGAAATGATCATTTGTTCATCCCTGTCTGGGAACCTTCTTTGCTAGCTAAATTCTATAAACCGATATGGGGAGGCTGAGGCTGGTACCCAAGTCCCTGCTCTGGCTCCAGGCTACATAGAGGAAATACCACCTTGGTCCCCTTGTCAGCAGCAGTGGAGAGACAGCCCAGTACTGCTACCAGTAGCCGGATGCATTTCTTTCCTTCTTAGGGACCTCCACTCAGGTAAAACTGACTATGCTATAGAAAAGAATTTCAGGACAAGAAGCAAAGTTAGCATTAATATTAAACAGAGATAAGAAATAATTCATGCTTTGGATCTAAGTGTAGGTATTGATCAAGAGAGACAGTCTTGGATGAAAGACTGTTCATATTAAGACTTGAGAGCAGGCTGCTAGAAGCCAGGCTTACCCTCCCTTAAGAGCAGCTGTAGGAGCCCTGTGACTCTCTAGGTCAGACTACTCAAAGGATTTACGGTAACAGTTAAATATTAAGTTAAATTGGGAAGTGGTGGCACACCCCTTTAATCCCAGTACTCGAGAGGCAGAGGCAGTTGGGTCTCTGAGTTCAAGGCCAACCTGGTCCACAGAGCAAGTTTCAGGACAGCTAGGAATACACAGAGAAACCCAGTCTCAAAAAAACAAAATAATAATAATAAAAAAGATTAAACTTAAAATTTAGTAAAGTTAAAAATTATGTAGTACCATGCTTTAGACCCCCCCCATGCCCATGCTTTGGGCTGTGCCTCTATGCTGAGCGCCTCTCAACCCCAGTGCTTCAGTCTATATTCATAAAGCTTTATTAATCCAGGTATGGTGGTGACTCTTTAATCCTAGTACCCAGGAGGCAGAAGCAAGCAGATATCTGTGAGTTCAAGGACAGCCAGGGTCGCTTAGTGTGACCCTGTCTGAAAAATAATAAATAATTAAGTATCTTAAGCTTGTTACCAGTTGTTGGGATCTGAGTGTTTTATTCAAGGAATTGAAATAAAGATACACACAATGCAAAGAAGCAAGGAATTTATACAAAAAAACAGACCAGAAACACTCTGTGACAGTGGACCCTAAAGTGAGAAAGTGTTCAAGGCCCAAGGTCTTTTTTTTTTAAGACTTAAAAATTTTTATATGTTTGGGGCTCTCAGAGACTGCCAAGTGCAGTATTAAAAGAGGATTAAAAGAGGGGTGTATGTATGTACAGCCCAAACCAAATGGAGTCCCTGGCTGCTAAACTATTTTCTATGCTTGTCTGCTTTAACCACATCCTATTCATCCCACTCCCCAAATAAAATTACGTAAAAACAATCCCAGCACTTGGGAGGCAGAGGCAGGCGGATCTCTGTGAATTCGAGACCAGCCTGGTCTACAAGAGCTAGTTCCAGGACAGGCTCCAAAACCACAGAGAAACCCTGTCTCGAAACCCCCCCCCCCCCAAAAAAATACGTAAAAACATATGAACTTATTAACTTTTTAATTTTTTTTTTTTTGATTTTTCGAGACAGGGTTTCTCTGTAGCTTTTGGTTCCTGTCCTGGAACTAGCTCTTGTAGACCAGGCTGGCCTCGAACTCCCAGAGATCCGCCTGCCTCTGCCTCCCGAGTGCTGGGATTAAAGGCGTGCGCCACCACCGCCCGGCTTAACTTTTTAATTTTGTAAACGAAACTTTCTATAGTGTTAGTTTCAATTTAAGGATGGGAGAGAAGTAATAGAATTAAGATCAGCGCTGTAAACCCTGGACTTCAGCAACCACACTTCGAGTCTTTTTTTTTTTTTTTTTGAGTTTTACTTAGGAGACAAGGTCTCATGTAGCTTAGGCTGGCCCTAAAGTTGCTATGTAGTTTAGCTTAGGCTGGCCCTAAACTTGCTGTGTAGCTAAAAGTGACAACCGGCTCAGGCTCTTACCTCCACCTCTCATCTAACACGCCCCACCACACCCAGTTGTTTTCAAAGCCCCTGTTTGTAGACGTTAAGAAGACGTGCACGTGTCTGCAGCTAGTTTGTTTTTTCTCAGGTGTGTTGAAGTTTTCTGAGGATCAGCAGGGCACCCGCAGGGCAGGTACACACCACCTGACTGAGGTCCGAAAGGCTTTGGGAGGTAAGCGGTGCTTTCCCTGGGCCAGGGGCAGCAGGTAACCTGGGGAGAGCACTGCCGACAGGCCCAGGACACTAATCTTGGAATCTGCTGTACGCTGAAAATACAAGAGAGCCCCAAGACCTAAACGCGCCCCAGGAACCCCTTTAAAAATGCGCGGAACTGCGCGTGCGCCGGGATATACGTCACGCCCTCATTTACATATAGCTCGCGGGCTTGAGAGCGGCGCCGTACTCCCTCAACGGTTTTTGATTGGATGCCGCCTCTACCAGCGCCGAGGCGCAGTTGACAGACAGCTCTATTGCCAATTCACAGCCCGTTTTGTTCGCAGAGGGCGGAGCCTGGCGACGCGGCCAGTGGCAGGTGGTCTTGTTGGCGGCCACGGCGGCGTAGCCCCGGAGCGAGCTTTACACGGGCACCAGTGCCGCAGGAGGCGCGAGGTGAGGTCCCGGCGGGTAACGGCGCGGCGGGCGGCTGGACAGGGGCCGGGGCGGTGGAGGCGGGGGGAGGGTGGCGCGGGCGGGCCGACGCGCCATGGCGGCCAGCAGAGGCGAGCGGCGGCTCCATCAGCCGTCCGGGTGGCGGGTGGCGGCGGATGGCGGGCCCGTCCCTCTTCCGTGCCGCCCCGCCCCCGGCTGAAGGTCAGCGCGCTTTGTTCCCGCCGCCCCTGAGCGCACGCGAAGCCGCGCAGGCGGTTCCCTGAGGGGGACAAGGTCTCCCCGGCGAGGTGGGCCTGGGTGCGCCTCGTCTTGAAACCGCGCCTGGGAAGGAAGGGGTTCCCGGCGTTCTCACGGCCGGGCCACCGCCTCGCCCTTCCGGGCTTTCCACGGTCTCCACACAGCGCCCTGGTCCTACTCTGGGAGCCTGCGGCGGAGGCGGAGCCAACTTAGTGACACACACGGAGCTTTCCGACCCGTGGGCCCGCCTCTAAAGGGTGCAGGGTCGCTAGCAGCACCCCTTCTCCCCAGGGGCATCCTTGGGGCCGTCGGTCTGCGCTTCCTCCAACTCTGCTTGGCTTTGCTACCTCGGAGGAATTCCTGTGGTAGCTTGCTTCACGAACGCCACTGTGACAGGCGTCTGCAAATTCCCTAGCAAAAAGGCCCAAGTTGAAGTTCTCGGTCCTAAAAGTTACATGCTTTTAAATTACTGCCGCCTCCTTGTCATAGTGGCTGCCTCCTCTTGGTGACTAATCTCTGCTTACTACACACCAGGGGCTCGTTAAAGCTCCCGACGTGCCTTAACTCCATTCACAATAATCTGTGATATAGGTGCAACAGGCTGAGTGAGTATGCCTCAACATGAAACGCCTGGATTCGGAAGCCGTTTAGTTTATGGAATAGTTGTAGGTTTGGCAGATTAGCGTTCCTAACCCGACAAGTCCAGAATCGGGCATAAAACTCGAAGAGAAGTGGGCTTTGTAGTGTTGTGAATTTTTGGCATAGGAATGTTCGGTTTGTATTGCAAAGTAAAGCCCTGTTATGTGAAGCGTGATGGTTTGACTGTGATGGTAGCTTGAATTTAAACTCAAGTGGATTTAACCTCAGTTGCTGTTGTAATAAACTCTGTGCAGATGAACAGTGAGATTCAGAGAAAAGAGGGCAGTGATAGGATTGGGATATGGTCCAAAATTAAAGAGGAATGCTCATCTGGCAGGGGCTGTTGCATCATTTTAATGCCTTTGTCTAAAGTGGCCACTGTCAAACTCTGTTGTGAGCCATTTTTTTCCCTTGGTTGACCAATATTACTGGTTCACAATGTTATAACATCTAAACCCTTACATTTTGATGTGTTAACTTTATTTTTTTTTTTATTTTTGGTTTTTCGAGACAGGGTTTCTCTGTGGTTTTGGAGCCTGTCCTGGAACTAGCTCTTTTGTAGACCAGGCTGGTCTCGAATTCACAGAGATCCGCCTGCCTCTGCCTCCCAAGTGCTGGGATTAAAGGCATGCAACCACCTCGCCCGGCCGATGTGTTAACTTTAAATCTTGACCTGTTTTTCAAATGTATAGAATAACTGGTGAATCGATTTCTGGATTAATAACCTTGACCACCAAAATTTTGGAAAAGATGTATGTATTTTGAGATTTCCTTGGAAAACATGGCCATTATGACTTGTGGGTTTGGCTGTTTGGATTTGTGTAGTTGAGAAAATAGAGTTTACAGGTTTATACTTCTGCAGAGATGCAGTTCTTAGGGATGAGATAGTTCACAATTCAGTATGCCTTTGTGTTTGAATCTTAAAATGTCCCAACTAAGATAGGCGTGGTGTACAATCTATAGCCCCAGCTGTTCTAGAACTCAGACTTGGCAACACAGCAAGATCCTGACTCAATTTTTAAACTATTTGCCTCTTAGTGAGAGGTAACCGAGAGTACTGAGTCCCTGCTTGCTGTCTTCATGCTGTGTAGTTTAAAGTCTGTACAAAAGTTTGCGTTTTACTTGTTTAAAAAAAATGCCAGAGTACCTAAAATTTTTGCTTTGGAAGAAAAAAATTCTGGACAAGAGAGTAATTTAGGGCCTGGAGAGGTGGCTCAGTGGTTAAGAACATTGGGTAGTATTGCGAAGGACCCAGGTTTGAGTCCCAGCACTCACAGGGTGGCTCCTAATGGTCTCTTAACTCCAGTCCTAGGGATGCGATGCCATCTTCTGGCCTCTGCAAGTAGTACACAGACAAGCGGGGAAAACACCCATACACATAAAATAAACTACAATTTTAAGAGTAGTTTAAATCCTGAAGGTCTAAGGGTTGCTCTCTGTATGAAGTAAACAGGTAGGTGAATGCTTTAACAGCGTAGATCCTCAAGTGACATATTCTGAAAAGAGGCAGTGATCGTGAGCTGTTGGGGAACACTAACCCATGAGTCCAAACTTTTTGTTTATTTAAAAGGAAGTATAAGTGGGTGTGCTGCCTTCCATCTGTACCCAGCACTTGGGAGGTAGCTCAAGCAGGAAGCTCGAGGCCAGCCAGCACTAAAGCAAGAAAGATGAAGTGCATTTCAGGCATTAGAATTGAAGCTGATGTCAGTTTGCTGCTTGTACTGTAAGGGGAGGAAGCTACTAGGGGAACCGCAGGGGCTTCCTCTTCTACCCCCAAAGTTTTGCATGGGTCTGCCTGTTAGTGATAGTATATGGAGGCTCCCTGAACCACACTTGGAAGACCTGCTGTTGATCAGGCCTGTTTTGATGGGTAAGTAGTGGAATCTTGGATTGAACTTTTAGGCATTTTTGAAGCGTAATTTGGTGGTAGCATAGGTTTGCTTTCCTTTTTAGCGGCCAGATCTCTCTTGCCTTTGGTAAAGGAAACTCAGCTGCTTCACTTTGGTCTGCTATTGAATTTTACTTTGGGTGAGTTTGGAGTAACAGGAGGCATATTGCTTTTTTTTTTTTTTCTTTTTCTTTTTTTTCTTTCTTTTTTTTTTTTTGGTTTTTTTTTTGAGACAGGGTTTCTCTGTGGCTTTGGAGTCTGTCCTGGAACTAGCTCTGTAGACCAGGCTGGTCTCGAACTCACAGAGATCCGCCTGCCTCTGCCTCCTGAGTGCTGGGATTAAAGGCGTGCGCCACCACCGCCCGGCTGGATTTTTCGAGACAGAGTTTCTCCTTCCTTTCCTGGAACTAGCTCTTGTAGACCAGGCTGGCCTCGAACTCACAGAGATCCGCCTGCCCCTGCCCCCCTCCCATGTGCTGGGATTAAAGGCGTGCACCACCAATGCCTGGCCACATTGTATTTATTATAGTGCGAAGACTACAAAAGATAGCTTTGTGAACTTTACCTTTTGATCCCGTGTGCTGTCCACTCTTAAATTTCTTCTTGTCTATTGTGTCAACTGTTGTCTGAGTGTCTGTCCATCCTGTGTCCAGGAAACTCAGTCTAGTGAGGTGAGATTGGCCCTGAGCCTTATGTTCGAAGTCACACTCAGTTACTTCAGAGTAGTAGATATTGTAAGCAAGTGTGACTAAGGAAATGTCTTCATCCTGTGTCTTCCAGAGTTGCCTAGGATAGGCCAAGGTATGCAAAGGATTCCTGTTTAGTGCCATTGTACTTACAGGTAACAGCAGGGATTAACTGAGCAGAGATTTCTGCCTACCTGTCTCTTGCCAAGTCCTTTGCTGAGCCCTGAACTCCGCACTGAGTCAGTGGACATGCTCTACCCCCCTGGAATTCCCTTCATCAGTCATTGTGCTAAATACTGATGAGAAGTCTCAAAAGCGAACAGAAAAAGAATGATCTTCTAGCACTACCTAGCACCTTCAGTTGCTTAAATCTAATTGCTTAAAAAGGTTATGGGTTAACAAGATGGCTCAGTTGGCAAAGGTGCCTGCAACCAAGCCCGATGACCTAAATGTGTTCCTTAACCCCACCTGGTGAAAAGAGAGAACCTACTCATGGAAGTTGTCCTCTCACCTCCATGTGCATGGCACAAACACCCTCGCTCACACACAATAAATAAATATGTAATAAAGAATTGTAAAATATTTTTTATTAGGGCTTGGGAGATGATTCAGTGGTTAAGAGCACTTGCTGCACAAACATGAGAACCTCAGTTTGGACCTGTGCTCCAATGTGGAAAGCCAGGTGTGGCCTAGCCCAAGGCTAGTTTTAGCTTCATTGAGACTGTCTCAAAGGAAATAAGGTGGAAAGTGATGGTGCAGGATACACTTTGTCCTTTGACCTTCACGCATGTGCACAGGGGCACACAACATCACACATCCCCAAAATAAATCATTGTCAGGTAATAACTGTTACATGTGGGGGTGGTTGTTCTTTTTTGAGTTTGTTTTTCAGTTTTGCTTCAAACAGCACATTTATTGTGTTGTAGTTCAGAGGTTGGAAATACAGAGTCAATCAGAGTATTGTCAGGGCCGTGGGTTTTTTTTTTTTCCCAAAACCTGCAGCAAGGGTTGGTGGCCGTAGATCCTTGTCTGCAGCTATATTATTTCAATATCTGCCTTTGTCAACATTTAGGGGTCTCCATTTGTTTTATTACTGTTTAAAGACAAGGCCCTAGCTGGCTTGTATGTAGCTGATGGTGAGTCACTATTTCATTTATTTAGTATTGGTGTCAAACCCAGACCTGGTGCATGGCCTGGCTCGTTTGAGACCACCTGACTTCATTCTCACTTCCTCGGTGTCCTGCAGTTATGTTCTACTAAGTTTCACTTCTTAAAGTTTACTTTGTAATTTTCTGAGAGAAGTTCTCCTATCTCAGTTGAGGCTGACCTTATTATTCTAACTCTGTGACTTCACAGGCAGAGATTAGAGAGATGGTTTAGTTAAGTTTTGTGGTAAAGACTGGTTTAGTTAAGTTTTGTGATGAAGGCTAAAAGATGAAGGAAGGCCATATATACTAGATAATAGGCATTAAGTATTGTTTAAATTAGTTTAAAGTTAAAATAAAGACTACTGGTGTGTGAATCAAATATACTCCACTCCTTTTAGTTACGAGACTACAACAGTTTTGAGACAGTTTTATGTATCCCAGGCTGGCCTTGAACTCAAAGTAATCTTCCTGGCTCCCTTTTGTATTTAACAACTCAGAAATTAAAAGGGTAAATGAATGTTGACTAGTAGCCCTTTTCTTTCTTTTTTGGGAATGGAGTTAGGCACTCTGCTTTTTGGGCAGTGATTTACTACTGAGCTGCATTGCATCTCCAGCCCAGTTACCAACACATTGTGCACGTCTGGGAATCTGACCCTGGGGCTTAAGTGTTTCTGTATACTAGGAGTGGTGATGGACTGTGTCCAGTGTCTTGGCCTCACTCACTGGCCAGGGGAAATTGGGATGTCCTAGGGGCCTTTTCTGATTCCTTCTTTAAACAGGTCATTTTGAAACCCTGTCTTGAAAAACCAAAAAAATAAAATAAAATAAAATAAATAAAATAAACAGGTCATTTTTTTGCTCCTTTGACATGGTCCTAAGATGCTGCAAGTCAGTAAGTACTCTTATAGAACCTGAGCACACATCCTAAGCTTCGCTAGGTCATTCTGCCATCTTTCTGGCTGTGAACCAAGTTATTGTTCTTTAGGGTTCTTTATGTGTATGTACATAATGTGCATATGCAATATGTAGAGGTCTGATGACAACTTTTGGGAGTCTGTTCTCTCCTATCGGGTGGGGTACAGTAATCAAACTGAGATCATCAGTCTTGATGGCAAGTACATTTATCCACTGACCTATCTCTTCAGGCTAGTTTCGGTTAATAGTAATCATTTGCTTATCTTGTGGTAAGACTTTGAGGATCTTTGACTTTATGAAAACAGATAATATAAAGCCTTTGCCTTTCAGGAGTGCCAGTTTAGGTGATAGCAGTTGTTAAGAGCACTGACTGCTCTTGCAGAGGACATGACTTTGGTTCTCATGACTCGTGTGGTGATCAAAACCACCTGGGATTCCAGTTGCAGAAGGATCTTGTGCCCTCTTCTGGCTTCTTGGGTATTGTGCACATAGGCTACACCTGCATAAAAGTTTTTTTGTTGCTTTTGTTTTTATCTTTAAGAAGTGGCCAGTTTAAAGTTTGCCTCAAAAGTTTAAAAAGTTTTTCCTTTGAAAAGTTTTTGATGTTTGGGGAAATAAAGGAGATGAATCTATAATAGGACTGTTGTGTCTTCCGGAAATAAAAAAGCAGCATGTTAGTTCTGGAATGGAATCTAAACCTATGTATTTTATTAACTTAGGATTCATGGTGTCTGTTATTATCTAAGTTGATTGCCAGGGTTTTGGTTTGGTTTGAAGACAGATAACTTCTGTAGCCCAGGCTGGCCTGTAACTTGCCATATAGCCAGTATAACCATACTTTTAAAGTCCTGGAATTACAGTCATGCATCAATATGTCTGACTCTTGATGCCTTTTAAAAGTAGTTTGTCTAACAAGGCTTAATACTGTGGCTTCATAAAACTATCATTAAACTTATCATTCCAACCTTTAAAATAAAATGGGGTTTTCTCTCATACCTGCAAATTGATAGCTCTATAACTTTCAGTGTTTGGTAAACACAATAATGGGTGGTGCATGGCTAAGTGAGCAATCATGAGTTTGGTCTCTGCGCAGGGAGGGGATAGAATGACAGGGCAAGATAGTCTATGCATGTGTTTTAGAGGAGGGCAGGCCTGCTTTACCACTGTGGTGAGGCAAATGACCTTCATAATTGGTTCAGGTGGTATGACTTCTAGGTTAATGGATGGCAAGACCCAGGCACAGAGGAAGACTGTATTGCTGGGAAAGGATGCTGGGCTGGGAGTGTGGTCTAGAGAAGATGCTGTTAGTCATGGAAAGGTAATGGGGTACTGTAATTGTGGAGCCAAAGTGTAGGAAGTGCAAGTGTGTTAACAGCTCAGTGGTATTTATTGAGATCTGCTCATTTTTTAACCCAAAAATCTTCCATGAAAATCTTGCCATCCAAGTTAAGAATGGCAAGGGGTGGGAAACTACACTAAGGTGTTTATGGAGACCACAAACCAAAAGTGTATGGTAGAAAAGCCTCTGACTTGGCCATCTGGGGCAATAGTGTTTGCTGGCATTGAGAGTGGTGAGCTTTATAGGGTAGATATAAGGAATGTAGATCCTAGGTGGTCGGTATTGGCCCACGCCTTTAATCCCAGCACTCCTGAGGCAGAGGCAGACGGTGAACTCTGGTCTACAAGAGCTAGTTCTAGGACAGGCTCTAAAGCTGCAGAGAAACCCAGTCTCAAAAAAAAAAAAAAAGCCAGGTAGTGGTGACACAGGCCTTTAATACCAACTCTTGGGAGGCAGAGGCAGGTGGATCTCTGGACTAAAGAGCAAGTCCAGGACAGCAAGGGCTTGTTGTCCTTGTCTTGAAAAACAAACAAAAATTTATTCTAGGACTTTGGTGATCCCGGCATTGTGGGAGGCAGAGGTCAGCCTGGTATACAAAGTGAGTGTTCCCAGACAGCAAAAAAAAGCAACCTGTCTTGAACAAAAACAGAGACGATAGTCAGGTGATGTGTTTTTGTGCTGGGGCCTGGGGGGGGGGGGGACAGCCTTGACAAAAATACCTTTCTTTCAGAGTGGAGGCGTGGGAATTTAGAAATATAGTAAAGAATACAAAGACGCGAGTGAAAATAATAAAACGCAGAAACATATAGGATAGTATCGGGAGAGTATTTCAGTTGAGTACTGAAAATTCGCCCATGCTTTTTTTTCCAACAGCTTAACACACCCCTTATTTCAAAAGGTAGGAGTAGAGAAAGAGGACTGCATTAACATACAAATTGAAAGTCATATGGGCTACATTCATCTAATGCCTTTGACTCAAGCCCTAGGCAAACCACTCCCTGGGTGGAATCCCAAGTTATTTCCATAAAGGGAACTAGAACTTAGTTGGATCCTTAGACTTTTGTTTTAGGTAGGAACCAACTACTTCACTAATTCAGGAGCAGGGGTCTGGCAACTAGCCTCACCTGTTGACAGGAGCCTTGAGAGAGCAGAACTCTGATTTACAACTAGGGTGGGACCTTTGGTTAGAAGCACAATAATCTTGAATGAACTAAAAACAAGTCCCATACACTCTGACCTCTGGCCTCTTTGGGCCTCCACGTTGTGCATGTTGTGCATTTTATTTTGAGAGAGGGTTTCACTGGCCTGAACCTCAATTTGTAGATCAGGGTGTCGGTCCTTGAATACTTGACTTGTGCCTTCCAAACCCTGGGATTAAAGGCATGGGCCATCTGCACACATTTTATTTTGAAACAATAAAAACCTAATAGAAGCCGGGCAGTGGTGGTGCATGCCTTTAATCCCAGCACTCAGGAGGCAGAGGCAGGTGGGTCTCTGTGAGTTCGAGACCAGCCTGGTCTACAAGAGCTAGTTCCAGGACAGGCTCCAAAACCACAGAGAAACCCTGTCTCGAAAAACTAAAAAAAAAAAAAAAAAAAAAAAAACCTAATAGAAGATGAAGTTGAGTTAACTGTAAAACAGTTGTACATCACTTTGGTTGGAACCGATTTTTTTGTTTTTTTTAAAAGATTTATTTATTATGTATTATGAATACAACATTCTGCCTCCATGTATGCCCACACGCCAGAGGAGGGCACCAGATCTCATTACATGGTTGTGAGCCACCATGTGGTTGCTGGGAATTGAACTCAGGACCTCTTGAAGAGCAGGTGGTGCTCTTAACCACTGAGCCATCTCTCCAGCCCTGGAACCGTTTTTCTTAAGTCTCCTGTTTTCCTGCACCAGCACAGCTTTCAGAAAGTCCTGTGTGCACTGGACAAGTGGGAAGGGCTTTGTATGATGCCTCAACTCATCACACCTTTAAAGTAAAGAAGCCGCCTTGAGATCAAGCATTCTTACACTGTAGTCATGGTAGAGTGTCTCTCAGTGTTTTAAAGTGCAGAGGACATAAAAGATGAGGGCAGATAGAATTATCATTACTCTGAGTATTTGAGAGACAGTTTAAACAACAGTGAATGATTTTGAATTGTTTGGGTTAGAATTGCTATGTAGATCTGCTAGATTTATTGTAGATAGAAGGCAGGTTAGGGTTCTGTTTTTTGTTTTGTTTTTTTTTCCTGCAAAGTCTGGTCACTTTAGTGTCAGTAAGAATGCCGTGGATCTAGCTTAGTTTGTAGTGTCCATGAAGCCCAGCACTGCATAAACTCAGCATGATGGTGCATGCTTGTAATCCTGGTTCAGGAGAGGTAGAATCGGAGGGACAGAAATTGTGTGGGAGGCCAGGTACAGGGGATGCTTTCTCAAAAATAACCCTCCAGGCAGTGGTGGTACACGCCTTTAATCCCAGCACTCGGGAGGCAGAGGCAGGCGGATCTCTGGGAGTTCGAGGCCAGCCTGGTCTACAAAAGCTAGTTCCGGGAGAGGCACGATCAGGCTGGCCTCAGATTTAGAGATCTGCTTGCCGCTTGCCTCCCAGTTGTTGAGCTTAAAGACGTGCACAGTCTAGTGAAACCTAGATCTTAATAGTACCCATCTATGAGATTAGACACGTTTGTGCTCAAATAACTTCAAGTCACATCTGGGGCATTTTGTTTTCCTTCACCTGCAAAATGGTTTGAACAGCCACATCTGGTAGATTGCCATGATTAAATGGTGTTGGAAGAGTAATACGTTTTTTGGTGAATGTAACTGTTAACTTTCTCATTTTTAGGAGACAAAGACATTCAGATGGCAGAAAACAGGTAAGCCAAAATGAACCTTGTTTATTGGACTGTGCTGCTGTCCACTGTAATTCAGAAACTAGAATTCAAAGTTAAAATAATTTAAATGTCAAGTGGTAATGGCCCATTCTCTCCCTTTTACTGGCTAAGAAATTGATGTCAGATGCCAACTGTCTCAGACACTGGTATTTGGAGACCTTGTGCAGATATACTTCCTGTCCTCCTTGACTTTTAACTCCTACTTCCTTACCCTTGATGAAATCCTTGATAAAATCCTGGTTGCTACCTAGTGTGGCTTTCAGGAATGGAAGGAATTTTTTTTGTGTGTGTGTGTGATGTTCAAGGTCAGTGTTAGTTGAGTGCCTGTTTTAATTTTTTAGTTGACGTAAAAGATAATAGATTTCATCATAGCATTTTCATGCATGTTGTTTTATTTTGCTTATATAGCTCTTGCAAAGACCTAGGTTTGGTTCCCAGAACTCACATTAGGCAGCTCACAAGCTCTAGTTCTAGGAATCTGAGGTCCTCTTCTGACTGGCCTCCACTGGCATTGCACTTGTCCATACACCCACATATGGACATATGCATAAACATATTTTTTGTTCTTGGGTTTTATGTGGTTTTTTAAGACAGGATCTCAATGTGTAGCCCTGGCTGGCTTAGAACTCTGTATGCTTCAGGATATGCAAAACTCTCAGAGATCCTCTTGTTTCTGTTCCTAAGTACGAGGATTAAGTACTAAGTACTAGTATATCACCACACATGGCACATAGAAGTTTTTCTTTTTTTCTTTCTTTTTCTTTTTTTTTTTAACTCTTAAATACTAAAAACGAGATAAAAAAAAAAACTTGTCACCACAGCACCCACGAAGCCAGGACTACTGATACTGAGTTAGACCCTGTCTCAAACCTAAAAGGGGAAATTAAGAAGCTTTAGCAAGAGTTGCAGATTAGGGGCTGGTGAGATGGCTCAGTGGTTAAGAGCACTGACTGTGGGTTCAATTCCCAGCACCATATGGCAACTCGCAGCTGTCTGTAACGGCTGTTCCAGAGAATCTGACATCGTTATATCAATGTACATGAAATAAAGTTAAATAAAGTTTAAAAAGAAAACAGTTGCAGATTAGTGCAGAACAGCCTGTGTGTTGGGAGGGGAGCTAGGTGGGTGTGATTTTTTTTTTTTTCCCTTAGAGACAGGGTTTCTCTGTTTCTGGCTGTTCTGGACCTTGCTCTGTAGGCCTCTAACTCACAGAGATCCGCCTGCCTCTGCCTCTGGAGTGTTGGAATTAAAGGTGTGTGCCACCACACCCTGCTGGTTACGATCTTTTAGAGGGATTCTCCCTTAGATAACTCACCTTTGTCAGTGTTGTTTTTTTCCCTTTTTGTTTGTTAGTTAGTTGTTGTGTCCCCGCCCCCATGGGTCTCATTATGTAGCTCTAGCTGTCCTGATAAATCTGCCTCTTTCAAGTGCTGGGATTAAACGCCTGTACCACCATACCCAGTAAGTGTTATCTTCATCTGACCTGAAGTTCCTTGCTGCACAGATCCCTAGTACATTGGAAAATCACTAAATATGCCAGATGATGCTGTCTTTAGGACTCTGTTTATAATACTTTGTAAACTTGTTTTAGTCTTTCAGATGGAAGCCCTGCAGATTCTGTGGAAGCTGCTAAAAATGCCAATAGTACAGGTCAGTGCTATGGATAAAGCAGTGATTGAGGGTTTCCATCTGTGTCTGTGAGTCTCTTCCAGGACCACTTGTTACAATAATTATAGTAGCAGTAAAGGAGTTCTGTCTGTAGTGATTAGAAATTCAGACGCCATGAAAGAGAACACCACGACCCTGCTCCTGTGCTGGCCTTTACATGATCTGGGCATCAGAATGCTAATCAGACTTGCACCTTCAACTTTCCTTTCCTGCTTATTTTGAAGCCAAATCTAGATGTGTCATTGTGTCAATAAATTCGCACGAACTGTCTCTGCCCATGAGAAATCTGTATGTGATGGGCTAGCAAGGTGGCTCATCATTGTAGACCTGGCACCCTGAATTTTAGTCTCAAGAATCCACTGTGGAAGGCAAGAACCAACTCCCAAAAGTGACCCCCTGACTTCCACACACAGGCTCTGGAGCATGTACACCTGTTCTCATGCACATTGCATGTCTGATTGAACACATACACATAATGATGATAAAATGAAAAAAAAAATCTGTATCTGAGCTGGGAGTGGGGACTGTGTAGTCTTGGCTGTCCTGGAACTCACTTTGTAGACCAGGCTGGCCTCAAATTCAGAGATCCACCTGCCTCTCCCAAGTGCTGGGATTAAAGGCATATATGCCACTACATCTGGCTGAGAATGTGTACTTCTAAAACACATTTGTGGTGGATTTAGCCCCAAGGTGTCATGTGCTAGGTAACCATTGAGTTATAGCCCTGGCTCTCTTGTGGTTTTTTATTTTAAGATAAAGTCTTGTTTGGCATGGTATTTACCTGCTCGGCCTCCTGTGTAGGTAGGGTGACAAGCCTGAGATCCATGTTGGTGTTTGGGTTCTTGGCTGCTGAATAACTCTAGTGTCTTTTCAACTCATAGAAAAGCTCACAGACCAGGTGATGCAGAACCCACAAGTGCTGGCAGCTTTGCAGGAACGTCTTGACAACGTCTCTCACACTCCTTCTAGCTACATAGAAACGTGAGTACATTGCCAGTGAGATGTCAAGCAACAGAACAAACATTTCTATGCCTCAGAGTAGGAACAAGTATGGTTTTCATTTCTCAGGATCAGCTAGCTCATCTTGTCTACTTGGTGATGCACAGTGCCACCTTGTGGATTGTAGAGAACTCAGCTAATAAGTGCTGGTAGAGTACTGGCTAACTGCTGGACACCTACACCTTTACCCTTGTTAGGAGGTCCATGTTGTGGCCTTGCTGTACAGTAGAAATGAGATGCCTACTCTGGGCAGCACTTCTAAGGGCTTCCCTGTCTGCCTTCTAGAAGAGATGAGCCATCTCAGATTCCGAGGCATAGTTGCTACAACTGGAGGAGACACTGCACACTTCCTTGTGTCCATTTAGAGGCCTTTCTGGCTTTAGTTAGTGGATACAGGTTTTCTTTGCCCTGTTTTGCTTTTCTTATGCTGGGTTGAGTCCAGCCTCTAGTGCACAGGTACCTTATATGCAGTTGTTGTTTTATAGAGTAGGTGTAGTGAGGGTGTAGTCAAGGAGTTGAGAATGATGTCTGGTTTTCTGGCTATTGTAAGTGTGCATATGGAGTGGCATTTGCTCACTAGGATGGAGCACAGAGTTGTGACAGCTTGTGAGCACAGCCTCACATATGTGCTGGTTGGCCTTGAATGGTGTTTGGGCCAGCACTGGGTGCTTATATGGACTCTGCATTCAGATTTTCTATGAACAAGTTTTAACCTGGGGGCACTATTTTGGGGGATTGTAAGTAATTTTATAAAGTTAAATTTTTTTTCTTTTTCTTTTATTTGTTTATTTATTTATTGGTTTTTCGAGACATGATTTCTCTGTGTATCCCTGGGTTTCCTCGAACTCACTCTAGACCAGACTGGCCTCAGAACTTAAGAACTACCTGCCTTTGCCTCCTATGTGCTGGGATTAAAGGCATGTGCCACCACTGTCTGGCATGTTTTTTTCTTTTGATTTTAGGAGTGTTCATACAAACAAAAAATAAATTCTGGAACAGAGGCAAAGAAACTCTTAGCAGGTGTGATTAGATGAAATTGTATGTGGGTGTCTGTAGACTTCATGTGTCCATGCAGTTTTAGACAGCCAAAATCAGGGCCCATGTGCCTGTCAGCTTGCCTGTGTCTGGTCCTTGTCTGTGATTTGGCTTTTGCTGTTTATCATCCTATTGTGTACATGGATGTAGAGTGGCACGGCGGGCTGCGTTCCCGCCCAGCTCCCGCATGGCTAGCTTATGCCCGAAATAACTACACGAAACTGTATTCTTTTAAACACTGCCTGGCCCATTATTTCCAGCCTCTTATTAGCTAATTCTCATATCTCGATTAACTCATTTCTGATAATCTAGAGGACAGTTTGAAGGAGTCGATTTTCTCCTTCCATCTTGTGATTCTTAGGAACTTAACTTAGGTCATTCATTATGCTTGGCAGCAAGTGCCTTCACCCACTGCGCCATCTCTTTGGTGGGTTTTCTTTACTTAAAATTATGAATGCATATATATGCACACACATTTGACTGCAGGTGCCCAGTGGAGGCTATAGGCATCAGATCTTCCGAGAGGTACAGTTTTAGGTGGGTAAGCCATTCAACATGGGTGCTAGGAATTGAACTTGGGTCTTCTGTAAAAGTAGCAAATACTCATAAGTGTTGAGCCATCTCTCCAGCCCCAGTCTTTGTTTCTTTTAGACACAGAATGAATCTTTTGTAGCCCAGGCTGGCCTTGAATTCACTAGTAGCCAAGCCTAGCCTTAAATAACTGACCTTCTACATCGACTTAAGATTAGAGGTGCATGATACCATGCCTAGCTCTCTTCTGTGTGTGTGTGTGTGTTTTCCTGGAAATTGAACAAGGACCATCTGCATGTTAGGTTAGTGCTCTACTTGTAACTACACTTTTCCTCCTTGGTCTCTGTGTAGCCCAGAATAACCTTCTACTCCTGCTACTCTTACTGCTGTGGCCTTCTACATGGTGGGATTGCAAGTGTGCCCAGCTTCCTTTGGTCTGTTTTCATCAGCAGTTAGGTTGGGACAAAAGAGCAATTTACAAACTGATTCCCTGTTTCTGCTTTTGATATGAGATGACCCTGTTTTTCCATCTGGCAGTTTGTGTCTTTTCTGGCTTCCTTAGTCCCTCCGTCCCTCCTTTCCCCCCTTTCTCCCCCTTCCTTCCCTCTCTCTCTTTTCCCTTCCTCTTCCCCCCCTCAATATCTCACAGGGTCTTTATACGTATCCCTGGCTGTCTTGGAACTTCTTAAATAGACCTGGCTGGCCTTGAGCTTACAGAGATCCACCTGCTTCTGCTGGAATTAAAGGCGTGTATCACCTGGTTTGACTGAATCTGTTCTTTTCTCTAGGCTTGTTTGCATGTAGAGTTTTAGCAACTCTTTATAGTCAGGGTGTATGTTTATGTGCTGGTTGTTTGCTGGCACTCAGTGCTTTATTTCCTGTTGTCTTGTAGTTTACCCAAAGCCGTCAAAAGGAGAATTAATGCTCTGAAGCAGCTCCAGGTGAGGTGTGCACACATAGAAGCCAAGTTCTACGAGGAAGTTCATGACCTGGAGAGGAAGTATGCAGCCTTGTACCAACCTCTCTTTGACAAGGTGTGTACCATTGATGTGTTTGCCTCATGTGGTCGTTCCTGTGGTGTGAGACACAGTACCACCCAGGGACTTTGTCTTTTCAGAGTCCTGTGTAAATATCTTAGCTTTTGAGTTTGCAGAGAGCCTAAAGTGCTGATGGACTCTTGGCTTTTAATGCAGAGAAGAGAATTCATCACTGGTGACGTGGAGCCCACGGATGCAGAGTCAGCATGGCACAGTGAGAATGAGGAAGAAGACAAGTTGGCTGTGAGTTTCTGTTGTGGAATGTTTAATCCTAGTTACTTTTGTGGTATTGGAAGGTGAACTCAAGGCCTTGTTCTTCTGCTCATTGTTTCTCTCAGCAAAGCTTTGTAGAGCAGTCCTGCAGTTGTTCCCTTCTCTTTGACTGGGTGCATGGTTCCTTGGTGACACTCTGACATCTGAGACAGTGCTGTTGGTTATCATAAAGTGAGTTGTGGACCTTTCTCAGTGGTTAGGCAGGTAAAAATTGCTTGTAGTGAGCCAGACATGATTGAACATGCTTCTGATCCCAGCACTAGAGAGATAGGCAGATAAATATCTGAGTTCCAGGCCAGCCTGGTCTACATAGTGAGACCCTATCTCCAGAACAAAACTAACTGTAACACCAGTGAAAGTCTGAGCCCAGAGGAGGTAGAAGTTAGCATGGGTGAGAACTGTACATGTTCCCCCTTACTAAGGAGTAGGCACATGTGGAGGGGGACCATCTGGAGACTTCAGGCTGCTCAGCTTCACTCTGTCTCTAGACCAGCAGGCAGGTGAGTGACCAGCATCATGATGTTGTATTCATTTTCTATGACAGTCTCATTCAAATGCCATGTAAAGGTCCAGCATGGTGCAAAGTTAATTTTAACTTCTGTCCTGGTTTGTTTGCTTTTTTAAAGGTCCTAGGGATGTAACCCAGAGGTTCATAAGCAAAAGGCAGGTTCTCCATATCTGAGTCACACCCAAGCCCCCTGTCAGTGTAATTTTGTGGTTAGATAATAGGTAGCTTTGGTTTAGTAGAATTCTTTCTTAGGGATCTATTTGAAATATGTTTAATTTTTGTGGCTATATGGCTTTGTTTTTGTTTTGTTTTGTATCCCTGCCTGACATGGAACTCACTGTGTATATCAAGCTGACCTCAAGCTCAGAGATGGCATATGCTACTGCACTCAGCATAGCTGTGGTTCTGTATTAGTTTGCTCCCTATGACCCATGAAAAGCCCATTTTGGTGGTTTAACAGTCTTTTCATTTTGCTCCATCATAGACTGTTGTAACAAGCAATCAGAATTTACTTGGTTCAACTTCCTTTGATCGACTTTCTTCCTGAGGCTATGTTACAAACAAGTCTCTCTTCCCTGGTGCTATGTGGCCTTTGTGGTCACAGTGCTGGTGTTTGCCCAGTACTTATGTGCTCTTTCTCCTGGGAACTGCATGCCCAAATTACTGAATAGTTTTCTGATTACAACGCTGCTGCAGCAGACAGGTTTTCTTGGGGTTTGTTTTGTGACAGGATCTCATTATAAAGCCTTGGCTGACTGGAACTTGATCTGCAGACAAGGCTGCTCTCAAATTTATGGTAGTCCTCATGCCTCTGCCTCTCAGGTGCTGGGATAATTGGTGTGTACTACCACTCCTGGCTTGAACGAGGGCTTTCTCCGCCCTTATAGTAATCATATGGATATGACTCCGTGTGTGTGTCTGCTCGAAGCCATTGTAGTGTTCATTGTATGATGACAGGAAGCTCACCAAGACAGACTGGACATTCTTTCACAAGTCTGGTGGCAATTTGCCACCTTTTCCGTTTCTCCCCTTGATAGGACATTTCATTGTGAAATTACATGTGAACATAGTGTCATGAATGCCTTTTCCAACTCCGTCGTTTGGAGACACACAGAAGGAAAAGGAAATGTGTGATGGACCCTGAAATAATGTCTTTCAGTAAGACTTTGAGCTGTGTGTAAATTTGTGTTTTCAGTGACTTTTGTGTTTTGACTCTGTTTTGTAGGGAGATATGAAGAATAAAGTAGTTATAGCTGAGAAAGAAGCAGCAACAGCAGAAGAGCTGACCCCCAAAGGCATCCCTGAGTTCTGGTTCACCATCTTCAGAAACGTAGATATGCTTAGTGAGCTGGTGCAGGTGAGGGGCTTTTGCTTGTTGGGTATAAGTGGGAAAAGATTGGGGTGATGCACAACTCCTGCAGTATGTTGAGGGACTTGCCTTAGTATTACACACTGCTTACTTGGGTGCTGGGAGGTCCTTTTAGAAGGATGAAAAGTCTTCTCTTGGGGGTTGATCCCTAGGGGAGTGGTCTTTGCTGTAGGGACTGCATTCTCTTTTTGTAGTTCTTGGCAAGGCTGACAATTCTGTTCACACCAAGCTTGAGAGGCAGTCTCCTGCAAAGTCCAGCATTGCACCTAAGACCTTGTTGAGATTCTTCCTATGTGAAAACAGGGAGCTGGGGGAGAGTCTCACCTCCATGTTGGTTCTCATTTGTACCAGTTAGATGGGTGATAGGCTGCTAGGTATTCAGATCTGGTGCATAGTGTGAGGCGTTATCAGTGGAGAGCTCCATGCTTCGTCTCTCAGCCTCAGAGATGTGACAGCTTTTGGTGTAGCCTGCTTCCAGAACTGTCTTTGGGTTTTTTTTCTTTTTTTAATAACTACTAAATGACCTCCTCTTGCTGGTTTGGTTTTACCTGTTATGTCAAAAGAACTTAAAATCAGGAAGGTAACCTTTAGTGGGCTTAATTCCTAGAGCTTTATTCAACACCAATCTCAGAGTAAAAAATTAATAATCTACACCTGTCACAAGTGTGTGTCATTTTGAGAATCCATTCCTTTAGCTTCTTCTCTTGCTTTCACAGTGACTGTTGCTTAGACTTTACTATACAGCACAGGTCTTTACAGTACAGGTGTAAGCAGTAGTCACTGTGAAAGCATAGAGCCATGCAAGTCCTTGGCTCCTATATGTTAGGCTTCGACATAATCTGCGATCTTTATGGAAGTGGCATGAGATTTGGGATATTTATTGTCACTAGTGGATATTGTGCAGGAAGACCCACAACAAACTAAGCCATCTCTTTATCACCAAGCCTTTTGCCTTGTCATCTCAGATGCCAGAAATCTTGGTAACACTGTGCCAGCGTTAGTGTCAAGCAAGAGAACATGGGGCTTTCCTACAGCCAGCATTGGTGGTAGCAATGGTGCCATTCTAGAATCAGGTGGCAGCTGATTCTTGACATGTTGTTACTGCCACCAGAGATACATAATGAACGGATTTGCATTGCTTTCTAGAAGTTAATACTGGACAAAGACAGAATTCCAATAGGACAATTGCCCAACATCTGGGACACTTACAACTATCACTGCCATGAATTGTGGTTGTTCAAGGTTCTCTCTCTTTTAGGAATATGATGAACCAATCTTGAAACACCTGCAAGATATTAAAGTCAAGTTTTCAGACCCTGGACAGCCTATGGTGAGTACTGACCAAGCTCCTTCTTGATTGGCTAAGGTGCAAAAAGGTGTGATTCTTGTCATTCAGAGTTGGCAGTCTTGAGCATGTGTGCTCATCAGGCTTCCCTTGGTGCTACTGTTGGCAGTGTGAGCTGGACTTTTGGCTAATAACACAGACTATATCCTTTCCCAGGGACGAGGAGTCAGCTGGATACAGACTGGTGACTGCTGGCCTGTGGTTATCACTGGTCAGGCTCCAGTTTAGTTGCTAGATTTTCTTTGGTGGAGATGATCAGCACATCATACTTTTCCTAAGTGTCACATGGAGGTAGCAGGGTGTGGTGGCATGAGTTTATAATCCCAGAAGGGAGGTAGATTACTTGAATATGGTCAGGACTAGCCTGAATCACAGCAGTGAGATCCCTTTTTAAAAGAATAGGAAGAGCATAAACAAACATGAACAACAGTAGTACAGAAATCTAGATACTAAGGAGAGTGGGTTTAACCTAAAATAACCATTAGTAGATATGACTGAAAACTACTCTAACACGGCTTAAAATATGGGAGGTGTCTGGCCTCTGGGAAGATGGACTTAACCTAGAATGTGTGGGGGCTGGTGCTTGCTGAGTCTGACCCTCTCCCCAGGAGCACTGTTCGTAACCTGTCAGTCTTGCTGTGGTTGGCGGGTTCCATTCCAGTGCTACAGGATTTCCAGTGACACATGACTGACTGGCTGGCTAGTGGCTTTCAGTTTCAGGTCTTGGAGACACACGTGCTATGAGGGGCTAAGCAAAGGATCTTGAGAGGGACCTAGATCTGTCCTTTCATCTCTACCCCAGGCCCTGGTATACAGATGGAGATAGGCCAATGTGGGTAGGATTTCTTTATCCGCAGTCCTTCAGGGGCAGCCGTGCACATCTATCTTTGCTTTGTGAGAAGTCACATTTGGCTGTTGTTCTGAAGATGGGGTCATGGATAGTGGGAGCTTAGCATGCTTGCTGCCTCCCTTGGTCATGGGCTGCCCTTTTACTCAAGTGGCTGGAGAAGGTCCCTTCCTACCCAAGGCTCTGACTGTGGCCTGAGCTCTTGTCTTTCCAGAATGGGCAGTGTTGAGGTTCTCTGAGTTTTTGTTTTTTGTTTTTTTTTTTACTTTCAGTTCATCCAAATTCAATTGTTATACTTTTGCTTTCATGTAAATCTTTTTATTATTGTGAGATAGGGTCTTGTTGTGTAGCCTGGGCTAACCCAGAATATGGAGTAAGCTAGCTCCAAATTTGTGGCCCCCTCTTGCCTCTACTGCCCATGTCCTTGGGATTACAGGCATATGCCCAACCTTGATTGGCTGGTTTTCATTTGTTTGTCTTTTGTTGTTGTTTTTTCCAGACAAGGTTTATCTGTGTAGCTTTGGAACCTGTCTTGGAACTCGAGCACTCTGTGGACCAAGCTGGCCTTGAACTCAGAGATCTGCCTGTCTCTGCCTCCCGAGTACTGGGAGTGTGCCACCACTCCCAGTTTTGCTTATTTTTTTTTTTTGCATACTTGTGAGTTGTCTTTTTTTCTTGCTGCCATGTGGCTTTGGAATACCTATTTTTCTGCAAGTATTGTTTCCTGTGTGCTCTCTTGAGTACTGAGCAGCTTCAAGGGAGCAGTTGACTCTCTCCTCTCACCTCCTTCCATGAAGGATCCTGCAGAGAGGGAGGAGAAGGGTGGGGCTGCCAGTGCCGATTTCAGTAGGAAGGTCTGTAGCCATGAGATGGTTCCTTAAGTTCTGTTTTCAGACATTAGGTAGTTCTGACTCTGCATCTTTACTTCAGTCTTTTGTACTAGAGTTTCACTTTGAACCCAATGACTACTTCACCAATCCTGTCCTGACGAAAACATACAAGATGAAATCAGAACCAGACAAGGCTGACCCGTTTTCTTTTGAAGGTCCTGAAATTGTGGACTGTGATGGGTAAGAACATGTCTTTTTAAAACAAAAGCAGTAATGCTTTTAGAATTTCAAAGTGAAGACTCGGGTGTAGGGGGTGCATGTTCAAGGTCAGTCTAAGCTGTACAGCAAGATCTGTGTACAACAAAGAAAAAAGATAGAAAATGAGAATGATATTAAAAATTAAAAAGTCTTAGGGGTTGGAGAGATGACCATGCAATCAGGAGTTCAGACCTTAGTGCTCATATAACAGAAAAATTGCTGGGACTTGTAAGCTTCCAGCTTAGTCAAGAAAACATGAGCCCCACATTCTAGGATACCCTGCTTCAAAGAGATTAAAGGCATATGCAATAATATATATATTATACACACACACACACATACATGCATACATATATACTTAAAAAGTCTGTCTTGAAGTTCAGATGTACTTTCAGGCTTGTGCTCAGTTTCTGTTTGAAAGGGCCCAGGTCTTGAGTTCTCTAGACACCATGATGGAAGGGATTTTGTTGTTTACAAGGCAGGTTTTTCTCTGTAGCCTTTCTTGGCTGTCTAGAACTCACTCTGTAGACCAGGCTAGCTTCAAACCCTCAGATTCACAGAGATCCTCTTGCGTCTGCCTCCCAAGTGCTGGGATTAAAGGTAGGTGCTGCCACTGCCAGACTTATTTGTTTATATTCTGTGGCACTCTGGCACTAGAGATTTAGCACAGGACCTTTACACGTAAGACCAATTGCTCTACCACTGGATTGTGTCCTCAGCCCCAAGTTTTTTTATTTTTATTTATTTATTTTTTTTGGTTTCTTGAGACAGGGTTTCTCTGTGGCTTTGGAGCCTGTCCTGGAACTAGCTCTTGTAGACCAGGCTGGTCTCGAACTCACAGAGATCCGCCTGCCTCTGCTTCCCAAGTGCTGAGATTAAAGGTGTGCGCCACCACTGCCCGGCTTCAGCCCCAAGTTTTAAGATATTTTTTTTTTTGTGTGAGTGTTGTGTCTGCATGTGTATCTGTACTACATGTGTGTCTTACCCACAGAGGTCGGAAAAGGGCATCAGATGCTCTGAAATTAGAGTTAAAGATGGTTGTGAGCTGCCATGTGGGTACTGGGGAGCAAATCCTGGTCTTTTGTTTAGCCCACTTTGAAGTGTTTTTTTGTTTGTTTGTTTTTTTGTTTTGTTTTTGATTGTTTTTGAGACAGGGTCTCATGTACCTCTGGCTGGCCTCACACTTGTTTTGTAGACTAGGCTGAGCTTAGAGTTCCACATGCCTCTGTATCCCAAGTGCTGGGATTAAAGGCTGTGGCACCATCATGCCCATGAAAGCCCCAAATTCCTAAGAGCATTAATATTTGTTAAGTGATGAAATTTGATGCAGGTCACAGCCCAGTGACAGCTTTGGAATTTGGCACTGCATCTGCCACCTGATGCCTGTCAGTTTTAGTTTCTAGGTCACTTGGTAGAGATGCAGCTTAAATTTGACTCATGGCTATGTCTCACTGTTTGGTAAATTGACTGTTGAAGAGCCAGCTCAGTGTTGTTACTGTCATTAAATGATTTGGGCTTCATTAAAATCCCAATTCAAAGGCTTGGAGTAATTAGGGCTAGCGAACATATTTTCCTGAGGACAGTCTGTCTTGTGGGAGAGGTGGTGTAGAGACTACTTGTTTGCTCTCGCCTGCCCAGACTCCCAAAATAATCACTCAGAAACTGTATTAATCAAATCACTGCTTGGCCTATTAGCTCTAACTTCTTATTGGCTAGCTCTTACATCTTAATTTAACCCACTTTCATTCATGCGTGTATTGCCACGTGGCTGTGGCTTACCGGCAAGATTCTATCCAGCATCTGTCTCTGGTGAGGCTACATGGCTTCTCTCTGACTCTTCTTCCTTCTCTCAGCATTCAGTTTAGTTTTCTCCACCTAACTTTGTTATACCCTGCTATAGGCTCAAAGCAGTTTCTTTATTCATTAACCAATAAAAGCAACACATATACAGAAGGACTTCCCACATCAGAGAGGACTTGGCTTTATCATGTGTTCCTGAGCAGACATCATTCAGATACCACCATACGTGAGAAAGTGGCCCCTCATGCTTAGTTGACTTCTGAGTTGAGTACTTGAGTGTTGACAGATATTTTTGTCCTGCAGCCATTTGCTCTCAAAGAAACACACAGAGATCTACATTAATTATAACTGGTTGACCTATTTGCTCAGATTTTTATTAACTAATTTTTATCTCATAAATTGGCCCATTATTCTTGTCTATGTTAGCCACGTGGCTTGGTACCTTTATCAGTGAGGTGTTCTCATCTTGCTTTCTTTTCATCTTGGCAACAAAAGTACAAGTGACAAATCTTTACAAAGTACAAGACCATTGTCCCATAGCAAGTTAGTGTGGTAATCCTCAGTTTGTTCAGAGATTGCAGGTGATGCACTCTTGAACATTATACACACTTGGCAGGGTCTTGCACCAAAGATACATTTCAGAATCCCAGTGGAGAGAATGCTGTTGTCATTTTGGAGCTGTAAGGTTTTTGAGCATTGATTACTCCAGGATGATGGGACTGAGCTAGCTTTTGTGAGCTGTCATACAGATGGGCTTTGGGTTATTTTTCTTGGTTTCCAGATTAGTGGTGTCAGAAGTTCCACAGGGCTGTGGTTTCCTTCCTGGATAGTAGTGGGATTTCTCTTAGAGCAAGTGTCTATAACAGATGCCTTGTCCCTGCAGGTGTACAATTGACTGGAAGAAGGGAAAAAATGTCACAGTCAAAACCATCAAGAAAAAGCAGAAGCACAAGGGCCGGGGCACCGTGCGAACCATCACCAAGCAAGTGCCCAATGAGTCCTTCTTCAACTTCTTCAGCCCCCTAAAAGGTGGGCAGGGTCAGCTCAGTGTGTTATGTGAAGTTGTTTCTTCATGTTGGCTTCGTTCTCAGGAGTTGTGTGTGCACCTCAGGAGAGGATGATCTCTTTCCTGAACATGGAGGGGAACAGGCCAGCTTCCTAGGCAAGAGGCAGGTACAGTCTTTAGGACCATTCCTGGCTCAAACCAGTCAGAGTGCAAAGCTTCAGAATCACCTGTACAGCTTCTTTTTCCTATGAATTCAGTTTTTCTTAGTTTTACACAATTTAATAGAGCACAGGGATTTATTTATAATTTCTATGTGATAAACACAAGTACATAGATTTACAGTTTTTAAAAGCTGGGAACAAAACCGCAACACTGAAGCTTTTTGTTTTTGAGCTATACAATGAAGATGAAACCTTGAGCCTTGTAATAATTATTGCACTCTTGGCAGTTCTGAGAAAGTTTTTTGACAGACCCTTTTTCAGTATTAGAGCATGGGTATGAAGGGACCGTCATTGGATATAAATGTCCATCCCTGTAGCCAAGGTCAGCACATACAGAGTTATGTGTGCAACGTTAGGTGGGTCCCTCGCTGGATCTGGGCACTTGACTTGGTTTTGTCCCAGAACTCACTGCTGTTGTCTACTAAAATGCCCCTCGTGGGACATTAGGGTGTTACTATTGTAATGGCCATTTTTATGATTTCTTTGAGCCCAGAAAATACAAAGTATATTGATTTCGTAAATAAAAACGCCCATAAGCTCAGTGCTCAAGTTTCCTGTGTAAGGAAGTCCCTTTTGAGGACACTGATGTGTTGAACCAGGCTGGCTCTCTGGAGCCCAGGTAAAGGATTCTTGAGCCTTCAAGAGTCAGTTCGCTGAGCATAGTGGTGCACTGCACACCTTTCTTACCAGCATTTGGAAGCAGAGACAGGAGGATTTCTGTGAGTTCAAGGTCTGCCTGATCTACATAGTTCCAGGACAGCCAGGGCTACATAGTGAGACCCTGTCTTGAAGAAAGATGAGGGAAGGAGAGAAAGAGAGGGAGAAGTTGGCTTCTCTGGGAATTTTCTTAAACCTGTTTTAAAGCATCAGCGAAAGTGGGATTGATAAGCAGACATGATGTTAGGGGTGGTGATTGACAGTAGCACAGCTCTGAAGTTAGCCCGTTCAGTTTCCAGTCTGCATTTTCGTCAGGCTGCACATAACAGGATCAAGAACGAAGGATGGTGGCGGGGGTGGATTGGTCTAGAAGGCAAGTGCTGGGGTGCTTGTCCCTGGAGAGTTGGGGTTCTAGCCCTCAGACCCTGTGCCTTGCCCACATGGCAGCAGTCTCTTGTGCATAGTGCTCATCCAACCAACACTGTCATTGCAACAATGAATGATGCCAGGCTGTGACACTAAATGGTGTGAGCCGTGTGAGAAGTGCTGGCACCACAGGTTGAACAGAGAGGATTGGATTAACTCAGCACATTGCTAGTCAAGATCTAAATCATCTGTCAGGTGATGGTTCCTTTAGCTTCATAAAGTATGTATGACAAGAAGCCCACGTCTCCTTTTGGGCTGGTGAATGTCAGTACCACTCTGATGGTCTTGTGTGTAGACTGACCCTCATGGATGAAATCAGCCTTGACAAGCTGTACTCTCTCTGCAGGGTTGTCAGCCGACTGCACAAATTTTTCCTCCATAACAGATAGGCATGTACAATTCAGCATTTGTACGGTGCACAGGGTCAGCCTACATGGCAGCAGTTCATAGACTGCCAGCTTAGGACAGCTGGTTCACCTACTTCTTACTCATCCTTCAAACGCAGACTTTTTTGACCCATAGCCTTCTCTAGCTGAAGTAGTATAACCCATAGGGCTTATAAAATTATTTGCAAGGTGCCATGGTGCCTCATTGGGGTCTGCCAGCTGGGTTCCCTTCAGTGTGGATGTTAAGACATTGGTAGCCATTGTAATGTGTGTTGTCTTTTCTTTTTCTAGCGTCTGGAGATGGAGAATCTCTGGTAAGATTTCCTGAATAGGCACTCCGATCCCTTCCTGCTCTGTTTGTTTCTGTAGTTAAAGTGAAGTCATTATACCTTGGGCCTGGGGAGAAATGTTTGGTTTTTTTTCATGCTTGTCCTTTACTCTTCACTAGAGACCCCAGTGTCCCTACTCTGAAACGTAGACAAATGGCAAAGCCGCAGCCCATCTGCTCTTCTGTTTTGCCTTCATGTTGTTTCATAGTACAATTTCAACATTGACTTTAATAAGGCCATTTTAAGTGGCTTTGAATGTGGGGACTGTTACCCAGCAGTGTAGATGATTCTGAGTAAGGGCTGAAGGTAGGGTAAGGGTGCTAAGCATGTCTTTACTGAAATGAGTTAATGTGTTGGTTTTCCCTCTCAGGATGAAGATTCCGAGTTCACCTTAGCCTCTGACTTTGAAATTGGGCATTTTTTCCGTGAGCGAATCGTGCCACGGGCTGTCCTTTACTTCACTGGGGAAGCCATAGAGGACGATGACAATGTATGTGGGCTGGGGGGGTATGAAATGCCTAAATTCCTGTATGCAACTAGGCAGCTGATTTACTTAGTTTAGCCTTAGTCTTAGTTGGGGTATTTGTTGCTGTGATGAAAAATCATGACCAAAAGCAACTTGGGGAGGAAGGGTTTGTTTCATTTTAAAGGTTGTAGTTCATCATCCAAGGAAGTAAGGTTAGGAGCCTGGAGGCAGGAACTGGTGCAGACACCATAAAGGATTGCTGCTTACTGACTTGCTCAGCCTTATTTAAAGTAAATGACCCACCAGCCCAGGGGTGGTACCACATTCAGTGAGCTGGGCCCTCCCACATTGATCATTAATCAAGAAAATATACCTTTGGTATGCCTCTAGGCACATCTCATGGAAGCATTTTCTCAACTGAGTCCAAATGGCTCTAATTGCCTCTGTTTTAGTCTGAAGATAGAAAGGGAGCTTATCCAGCATGCTCCAACCACAAACTGTTACTCCTCCCCATCCTTAACTCTTGTTTTGAGCAGCTTTCAATACTGGAAAGTCCCTCATCATACAGCACAGTGCTGCTCTGCTGGGCTGAGCTGGGCCTGCAACTACAGCATGTGCCTCTCGGACACCTGGATGGAGCGAGCCATCACTGCTTCTGTAGCAGCAGCACCAAGCTTCGTGCTACCTTTAGCATAGCAGGGTGCTTATAAGTTTGGTATTGGGGCTATATCATGGTTCTAGAAATTAAAGTTGTTTCTGTTTTCCCCTGCAGTTTGAAGAAGGCGAGGAGGGAGAAGAGGAGGTAAGGAGGAAGTTATATATAGTGTTCTCCCCTCAGCCTTGTGTGGCTTTGACGTCTTTGTTTGAAGTTAAGAGGTCAAAGGGCCTTGCTCTGATTTTGACCTTGTTACTTATAAAAATGTATCTTAGCTGGGTGGTGGTATCACAGGCCTTTAATCCCAGCTCTTGTGAGGCAGAGACAAAAGGATCTTTGTGAGTTCTAGGCCAGCCTGGTCTAACGTGAGTTCCAGGACTGCCAAGAACAACTACTCAGAGAAACCTTGTCTCGAAGTACCCAACCCCCAAAGTACCTTAGTAAGCATTTATAAGCAATATCTTAAGTTTTCATAAGTGTTTCCAAATTATCTCTGAAAACAAAAAGATACGCAGAGTAATTGTCAGTGACTGGCCCAAAAGCAGGTCTCCACTGTGATTTGCTTTTGGAAAGCAGAAACCACAGGAAACTGAGCCTCTGGATCAATCTATTCAGCTAAATCTGTCATCATCCCCCTTTATTTTTAAAGAAATAATTTTCTAAGGTTTAAAGAAATTTTTATTTATGCTCATGTGTATATACTCATACATATATGTGCACTTGCATGCTGCTGGTTCCTGTTTAGTGCAGAAGGCATCAGATTTGAGGAGAAATTTCCAGTGATTATGAGCATACGTCCTGTGAACTGAATTCAGTCCCTCTACGAGGGCAATTAGTGTGCTTAACTACCGCGTATCTATCTCTGATTCCTTTGGTAAGATTGGTTTGAGTTGTAGAGAATAAGCTGTGTGTCACTTTTCTACATGTTCAGGTGATGCCCTAGTCACCTTTTACTTTTGTCTCCTTTTAATACAGGAATTGGAAGGAGATGAGGAGGGAGAAGAGGAGGATGATGCTGAGGTTAACCCCAAGGTTAGTTATTTGAGGACTTCCTGAGTACTGCACAGTGGGACTTTTGAAACTGTTCCCATTTTGAGGCAGTGATGCTAGTAATACTTATGTCAAAAAAAAAAAAATCTGCAGTTGAGGGCTGGAGAGATGGCTCAGCGGTTAAGAGCATTGCCTGCTCTTCCAAAGGTCCTGAGTTCAATTCCCGGCAACCACATGGTGGTCACAACAATGAGGTCTGGTGTCCTCTTCTGGCCTGCAGACAGAATATTGTATACATAATAAGTAAATAAATAAATATTTTTTTAAAAAAATCTGCAGTTGAGGGAAGACACCTCATGTGCCTGAAGCATTAGGTGTCTGATTCAACGAGGTGTTGTTCTGCTCTATAGACTTGAGCATGTACCTGTGGCTTCCAGCTCTTCCTTAGAAGAATGCTATAACAGGAAGTACCCATGTTTGTCTATAGAGGACCTGGCAGGAATTGTGTGCTGTAGTAAAGAGAGCATTAGACTGTGGTCAGAACTTCACATTCACACTTGCTGAAAAGATTCAGCAAGTGATTATGATTGAAAACAGAACAGGAAGATTGGCTAAAGAAAACAAAAAAAAATGGACAGGCTGTGTTTCCAATTTTATCTGTTAAGTTTGTGGTTTTCCTCTGTGGCCTCAGGAGACTCTTGTTAGGGGACTGTGGGCACCTGATGACAGAATTCCCTGAACACCTCTAGTGCAGTCATACTGCCTTGTGTTTGACAGTATGTGGGGTCTGTAGAATGCACCCCTGCCTGGTGTCCCTGTGCTCTGCGTCTCTGGGCTAGTGTTTGTCTGTTGTCCTTGTTTTCCCTGTGTGGAGTGTGTGCTAACAACTGCCATTGCAATGACTTGGTGCTGTGGCTGCTGTCCTACTGGAAATGCATGCACCCACTAGGAGGTTCTTGAGGGAGAAATGAGATATGGGCTGTTGACATAGCCACGAATGCTATTCTCCTTAAGGATCTCCTTTGGGTCACAGAGACTGCTGGTGAGCCTGGGGATGGGGAGGCATGTTTCATGCCTTGTAGGCACTGATTGGACACACATTCACCGTCAGTTAGCTTAGCAGGGACCAGGGCAGCTTGTCACATGCACACTTCAACGTGGTGTACCTTGGCCTTTGTGCTGTGCTTGTCTCACTTAGCCTCTGGTGTATCCCCTCTCCCCCTTTTCTTTTTCCTCTTGTTTCCCCTTTGTCACCCTGCAGAGCCTTCTGTCTCTTCTCAGTCCCTGGTTTTGAAGAGAGCCTCTCACCCGGGTGATCATGTGATTAGTAAAAAGCCCTTTGGACACCCGGCCTCTTGCATTATCTGGGTGTGGAGAGAAGCTACAAAAGTAATGGGGCACAATGGTGAGCTGTTGTTGTGAGCAGTCCAAGGGATGTCCTGCTGTCCTTGGGTCAAGATGTGGTTCTGTGGCTTCACGTGCATCTTCCAAAGTGAAGGGTTACTAGAATCTGCACACAAAAATTGCATTGAAACTGTTGTCTGGGAGTTGTTTGTTGTAAGAGGGAATGAGGTTCTGACCTTGGGAAGGAGTGCAGCTCTGCTGTGCTGGAGCTGCTCCTGCCCCTACTGGAAGCCTTTTGTATCATGAGAATGTGGCTGTTGCTTCCTGTATAATTCTGTACATTTCATTTCTTTCATGCTGACAGTTCCTTTCAATTTTTTTCCCCATTTAGGTGTAATTTTTGTGTTAATCATTCATGCATTTCTAGGTAAGGTGGAATCTGTTCATACCTAACTTCCAAACTGCTGTCTGTACTTGATTCTTTGCATTATTTTGACTTCTGGGTCATAGACAGATGAAGTCTATCACATTGTGCAGGAGCTATGATTCCTCAGGCCTTGTGAGCAGCGTTTGTACAGGGCTCCACAGCTAAATGCATTTGTAAAACCAGCAGACCAGTGAGACTTAGCTCCTGTTTTCAGGGCCTGGTGGTTTTTTGTTAACTAGGCAATGAGTTGTACTTTGGGGGTGGAGAGGAACATTGTCACTCATGACCGAACAAGAGGTTCTGGGGGTCAGCAGCTGGCAGGATGGCCACTGGAGCCATTTTGGGCACAGCCCTAGTAGGGGAGTTACCTGATGACTATGCTGACTCAGACACCTTTTGGCTATAGTTACCCTGGATTTGTGTAGGTGTCTGCTGGGTTTATACATTGAAGTAGGCATTGTGCAGACAAGTGAGTGAACAGAAGATTAGGTCAGATTGGCGGGAGTCCCTGCCAGTGTGGAGACTATAAAGCCCCACTTCAAGATTGTTTGGAGGGTGACAGCCAGTTGTGGACATGATGGTATGAGGCACCTTTTCTTCCCTGTGTAGTCTGGAGAGCGTCCTTGACCCTTAGACTACTAGCAGGGAGGAGAGACCCTTGCCAGTGACAAGGCCTTCCTGTGGGTGCTCACATTTTAACTACTGCTGCAGTAGGAGAAGGAAGGAAGAAGAGTGGGAGGGGCCGTAAGGATCTCACGTCCCATCTCCTGGGTAGGCCCCTGTCTTCATGGTGAAGACAACAGTTGATAAGGAATTGTCCGGAATGACAGCACAGTCCTACAGAGACTCGACCTGTTGTCCTTGGTGGGCTCACTGTGGAGCCATCTTTACTCCAGCAGTTAAGTGCAGTTGATGGCAGTATTAAAGATACTGTTTATAAAGGCCATAGTAGCAGCAGACCATGGGAGGTATCCACCTTCAGGTAGCTTTGGTATGGGCCTTGCTCCTTCGTGCAGCTGGCATAGTGGTCTCAGCTCCACTGTGCTCTTGACAGCTGCACCTTATGTCCTGTGGGCAAGGTTTCTGCTTGCTTGTGCATTTTAAGTTCTAGCTCCCTCCATTGATACGCAGGCTAGCCTTGAGTGGTCATATTGTCATTAAGATTTGTGATGTGGCAGGTGTTACAGTACAGTTACAGTTTAGTTTCTGACTATGTCACAGGCCAAAGCCAGTAAGTATCCTATTTGCAAAATCTCCTTCAAAATCTTGTTGCCTCAGCGAGAGCACCAGTGGACACTGCTGTCCGCTGCCTGGCAGGGGTGGGGTTTGGAGCTTTAGCATCCCTGTTTAAGCCTCATCACTCTTGCCTTGCCGATGGCCTCTTCCACCTTAGTAAGGGTTGTGCTCCCTAGCAGCTTCATCCTACATTGCTGTGGTCTGTGTTTTGGATTTTACACCCTCACATTTGGTTTTATTGAAGACACAAATGTTAGGTTCTTGTCAAAAAATGCCACTTCATTTTAGGAACAGTACAGGATGCCTGTATTCTGAAGCAGGTAGGAGGTACCCACTCCTGGTCCACCAGTTTTCCACCTGCAATGCCTCTTGTTCCATATGCGTTTTTTATTTCCCTCTGTGCTGGGAGTGAACCCCAGTTGTACCCCAGCCCATGGAGCTCACACCCCTTCCTGTGTGTGCATCGCTTGCCTTCCTCTCTCCTGTCCCTGCTGTACTCGCCTGGGACACCTTGCCTCTCTGATGCTCTCTAGGTCAGTAGGTAAGTGACCTTGGCCACTGTGTTGACTGCCTCTAGGTCTAGCCTTGGCTATCTTCTGACAGCTCTTGCTTGAATCACATCTGTATTGGGGTTTTCTAGAAAAACAACTCATTCCAACAATGGCTATCTCCCAACGGAAAGCTGAAAAATCTGATCCTTGTTCAGTCCACAAGGCTGCTTGTCTTCAGCTGATCCTGTACATGTGTCAGATTTGCAAAGAGGTAGACTCTAATGCCAGTGAAGGAATGGATTTGCTAGAGTGAGGGCAAGCAGACAGAGTTCTTTACATAAGTGTGGCCTGTATTTAAGGTGGGTCTTCTTACCTCAAATAATCTAATCAAGAAAAATCCCTCACAGGAGTGCCTAACAGCTTGGGCTTGAATTAATTCCAGGTGTAGTCAAGTTGACACCTAAGAATAGCGTAGCATCTCGGGGCTTGGGTTTCTTGTTGACTTACAAGGCTCATGAGACACAGGTAGAGATGGGAGTCCCAACCTGGAGAGCTCAGTATGTCCCTGTGTTCTTGTCACAGTCAGTTCAGAGGCTGGAGAGATGGATGGCTCAGCTGTTAAGAGCACTGGCTGCTCTTGCACAGAGGACCTAGGTTCAATTCCCAACAACCACACAGTAGCTAACAACCACCTGTGATTCCAGTTATAGAGTATCCAATGCCTACCCTTACATAGACACACACACACACATAATTTTTTAATTGAAAAAAAGTAAAGGTCAGACCAGGCCAAGGTTCCCCCTTGCATGTTTTGACACTGTGTATATATTTTTTCCTCTGAAGTGTGGTGTCTCAAGGTAGTCTGGGGGTAGAGCGTGTCATACCATAAATACTTCTGGTGTTAACCTTAAATGTTCACACAATGCAGACTTTTCTTATCAGATCCCCATAGCCATGCCAACTAATAGTCAGAATTGCTTTTAATAAATTTATTTTATTGGGGATAGAAAGATGATGGCTAAGCAGTTAGGAGCAACTCACAGTGGTTCACTCTAGTCCAGGGAATCTGACCACCCCCTCTTCTGACTTCTGCTGGCACTAGGAGCATATGTGATACACAGACATACATGGAGCCAAAACACCCATGCACATAATAAAATAACAGCTGGAGAGATGGCTCAGCGGTTAAGAGCACTGCCTGCTGTTCCAGAGGTCCTGAGTTCAATTCTCAGCAACCACATGATGACTCAGAACCATCTATAGTAAGATCTGATGCCCTCTTCTGACCTGCAGAACACTGTATACATAATGAATAAATAAATCCTTTTTTTTTTTTAAGAATATCAGCATAGGGGTTGGAGAGATGGCTCAGAGGTTAAGAGCACTGGCTGCTCTTCCAGAGGTCCTGAGTTCAATTCCCAGCAACCACATGGTGGCTCACAACCATCTGTACTGAGATCTGGCGTGCGAGCATACATCAAGGCAGAATGTTGTATACATAATAAATAAATCTTTAAAAAAAAAGAATAACAGCATAGTGGTGTGCAGGCCTTTAATCTTAGCACTTGACAACCAGAGGCAGGTGAATCTGAGTTCGAAGCCATCCTGGTCTACATAGTGAGTTCTGAAAACAAAGACAAAAAAGGTTTGTTTTTTTTTTTTTTTTTTTTTTTAAGCACTTGAGAGGCTAAGGAACTGTGAGTTCGAGGGCAGCCAGAACTACGTACATAGTCCTTGTCTAAAAATAATTAATTTTTGATGGGTGCTGAAGATAAAACCTAGGGCCTTGGGCATGCCAGACAAGTGCTCCAACACTGGGCTACATCACCAGCTCTTGTTACTTGGAGACACAAGAGTCTCAGTTTGTGAGTCAGGCTGGACCTGAGCATGGTATTTCTCTGTCTTATCCTGGAATTACAGACTTTTCTCACCATACTCCATAGTCACAGTGATTTTTAGTCATAATCCCCTGGGATTCTGGGCAGCAGATAAGTTGAGTACATGTCTTAGCTCTGAGGTAACATTGAAGTACTTGTCTAGCCTCGGGCTTTAAATGGCCTCCATATAAAGCTCCCCAAGATCCTGAATGTGTTTTAAAGGCACCAGGTTTTTGTGTTAGATTGAAAACAGGCATGATTTGGACACCTGCTTTGTGAGACTGATGGACGTGGGTGGCTCTTCACAGGAGTTAGCCCCTGGCTATTTTATCCTGCACCAAAAGCTACTGGAGTTGAATCTGTTAGAGTGGTGTTCTCTGTCTGGAGAGAACCAGCCCGCTGGGAAGGACAGCATTCCCTGAATACCAAGGACAGAACTGACCTTGGGAGAGGAGGTTTCTGGTAGAGATGGGGTGGTCTGTACCAACAGCCTCTTGTGCAGTTCATTTCTGTGGCCCCTAGCACATTCTGAGTTAGACTTTGTATTAGAACAGAAGAGCAAGCTCCTGGAACTTTTTCTGGGGAGTTGACTTGTTCCCATGTCAGCTCTTAAAGTCTGTTTGCCGGAGTCATCTTTTCGGTAAGAAGGAAAAGCTCCTTGAATATTGGTTCTTGTGGGATGGGGAGATTTGCTGAGTGATGCTGGTTTTATTTCCTTCAAATTTTCTATTCTCTTTGCAGAAAGAACCCAGCCAGCCGGCGGAGTGCAAGCAGCAGTAAGAAGCAGCGACCCTGAGGGGCCATCTTGTGGACGGATGTCAGGACCTCAGGCCGCAGGCAGGGTCCTCAGTCCCTGCCAAAGCAGAATTTTGTTGACAGTGCTGTGACATCTAACCATTTCCAAGTGCATGATTCCTCTCCCCCTTCCCTTCTTACTTTGCTTAACTTGTACAGTGGAGACTAGGCTGCAGTTCAGAATAGGAGATTTAGTTGTAGAACCTGCAGCCTTGGTGCCTGAAGACATGTAGGGTGGGCTGGGGTTGTGCCTGGGATTGGCAGAGCCTGGTGATTCTGTGTACGCTACTGAAGAGGCTCGTGGTTTCCAGCCACTGAACTTCGTGGGAAGCTGCTCCAGCTGCTGTACCTAGTCATCTCCCAAGCACTATAGAAGAGGCTGTGCTCGCCTTAGAGCGTGTGGGTTTTTTGTTTTGTTTTGTTTTCTTTTCTTTTTTTTTCTCCTCACCCTCCTCCCTTGAGTTTTGGTTTCAGGACTGGGTGGGTTGTGGCACACGCCTCTGAGACCAGAACTGTCTGGTTCATCCTGTACTTATTTATTCACTTGTGCTTGGGGGGCTTTGAACTTCACTGTCCTCCTCCTCCCACTTACGAGACCATGTTGCTGACTTGACCAGAAGGATGTGGCATCAAATGGAGTGAGGCCCGTGGAGGAAGCCCTGCTGCCTCCTGCCACTAGCTGTTCTGTGCCATGCAGACCACGTGTTGTTGTTGCCTCCGGAGTGTGCTAGGCTTGTAGCCAGGGGGCAAAAGTCCTCCCTCACTAGGGATGGCTGGCCTGTATGTAGAGCACAGCTTCAGCTTGCACACCAGGGCCACACCTGGGTTTGGTGACCAGTTGGTGGTTGGTGTGTGTGTCGTTGTGGTCTTTGGTAGCCAGGACAGCCATGTCCACAGTGACCAGCCATGTAGAGCGTGCTCAGCCTTACCTGATAACACATTTGTAACTGAATACGGTGTTTTCAATTTGTACAGAATAGTTAGAATATTCTATTAAAGTTGTGAAACATGAAAGGAGCACTGTTTTCCTGACAACCCACCTGACCCTCCTGACTGCCCACCCTGATGGACTGAACTGAGTGGCTGCAGACTTCATTCTTGGCTCTGTAAAAGCTTAGCTGTAAAAAACTAATTCTTGGAGCTGTTTGATTGTGGAGTCATCCTGGGGCCCTGGGAATATTATGCTACTCTAAGAAAGGCCTAAGAAATTGGGGCAGGGGTGCTCTTGAGCCATAGCTTTACAGAGCACTGGCTTCCAGAGGAACAGAACCCACATGCTGGCTCACAATCATCTGTAACTCCAATTCCAGGGTATCTGATGCCCTTTTCTAGCCTTTGGGCACTGTTGGCATGTAGTGCACAAGTCTATATGCCCGTGCACATTCATACAATAAGATGAATTGTGGTTTTACTTTTTGAGACAGGATTTCTCTTTGTAGCCCTGGCTAGCCTGGAACTTACTATGTTAGACCAGGCTGGCCTACAAACAGAGATCCACCTACCTCTGCCTCCCCAGTGCTGGGATTAAAGGCGTGTACCATCACTGCCCGTCTAAGATATAACTTAAGAAAACACCTGAATCAGGCTGTGTCCTGTGGATCGGGATCCAGGAGAGATGCGAACCTCACAGGACTGTATGATGTTTTTGTTTTTATTAAAGTTTGGTGGGGAGGGGTGACTGAGATGATGTTGCTATAGACCTGTCTTGCCTCTAACCTGCAACGCCTTCACTGCCTTAGACCCCCACGTGCTAGGAGGTTAGTTTGGTGGCCTTTTCTGACTGAACCTAATGGGGAAGAGCTTATCCCTGGGATGCCTACCTTATGTGCTCAGTTAGTTACAGAAGGCTTACACTGGTTGTGGTGGCACACGCCTTTACTTCCAGCACTTGGGAGGCAGAGGCAGGCAGATCTCTTGAGTTTGAGGCCAACCTGGTCTACAAAGGGACATCAGGACAGCCATGGCTATTCCACAGAGAAAACCTATTTAAAAAACAACTAAGTGTCTTACTCTCCCTGCAAGTCTAGTGTCCCCCTGGCCTGCCTGCATGACTGCTCTGTCCTTTGCCTCATCAAAGCCACAGAAAGTAGTGGGAGAATCAGTCCTGGAGGTGGGCATGCATTAGATGCTTTGACAATGATATGCTTTCTTCATCCTGTGTCATTCTCTAGGGAATCCTCATTTGTGATGGCAGTCTTGCATGCTGTCCCTTACTCCCAGCCTAGTGTGATGGGAGTCACTGAGCAAAGGCCACTTACTGAGTCTCCACCTGAGCCATTTAAATTCACTTACAATCCTCCATTTCACATGCCATTAAAAGATCAGGTAACTGCACAAAATGATGTGCTTGGGTAATTTCCAGGTGTGTTAGCCTGGTGATCCAGCTGGTGTCACAGCAGCAAATAAGGGGTGCTCTTAGTGCTGGCCTTGTCTCTGCCTCCTAATTTGCCACCCTTGGGTAATAGGCCTAGAGCTGGCAAGGGGCTGTTGGCATTGTGTGCAGCACTTTGCACCAAGGCTCCTGTACCCTTTGAATGAGGTGGGTGCCCTTGGCAGACATCCAACAGGCCAAAAGTACAGAGGGTGCCCAGTGTTATGGTTCTCAGAGGTGAGCCATGACAGTGCAACCTTTGGTGTGGGAAGACATAGCAGGAGGGCAGCTTGTGGGGTTACCCAGAATAGAGGTGGACACGGAGGTGTTCGGGGACCCACCTGCTTTGGCACTGGGTCATGGATCTGGGCTACCTGTGATTGGAGGTTCCACACTTGCCTGCACTCTGGAGTCGCAAGAAGAGGGGTTACAGCCTGGAGCCCAAAACTCTGACCATTGCTGGATGCTCAGAGATCCCAAGAAATCTGTCTACCAATCCTGTAGACCTGGGGCAGCAAGCTCGGGGCTATCACTGAAGTATTCCAAATGAGGCATCTAAGCCTCTGGCCAAGGGCTGTGCCTTCTAACTTCCTTCTGCACAGCCTCAACTCCACCTAGGCTGCTGGTGTCAGGGCAGTGGCTGAATGTGTGAGGAGCCTTCACCATGGAAGGGTAAGATGGCATTCAGCCACTGAGATCCCAAGTTAAAGCATCTTTTTGCCTAACAGGTCTCCCTCACCCACTGAAATGCCTAGCCCCAGTGCCTCCCTGGGTGGAACTGGATGGTGCTACCCTGCTAGGGTTTGCATTTGCCTCTGGTAGTGAGGATTACCTGGGAATGCTATGGGGGAGCTAGCTCTGGCCTCTCAGTTGGGTCAGCCAAAATTGTTCGGCTACTGAGTTCTGGCCCAGGACTGAGCTCCCAGTGGGTGCCACTTCCAGCTAAGGAGACCTTGACCTGTAGAGGGGCCAGGCTGTCAGAAGAATCTCCAGCATTCCCCAGGCTTCCTGCCAGTTACACAATCCATCGAAGGCCTTCCAGGCCTTCCTCTGCAGACATAACGCACACATCCTTCCACCCCAGACTGGGTCCAAGCCCACCCACCAGCTGGCACTACCCTGGCAGGTGTTCATCTGACCTGCTTTCCTGTATGTGGAGTCATTTTTCAAACATGGACCTTGAAGTCCTGACAGGAAACACTGCCCAGTGCACAGACCACTAGCCTAGAGTTTTTGGACATCAATGGCTGAAGAATGAGGCCTGCAGACACCAAGACCAAGTAAACTTCACGTGCCTGGATGGAGCCCTGTGCCAGCCAACTGCCGGCCATGCTGATTCCTCTCCCAGGTGGAGACCGGATGTTGTGACAACCCAATATGTGGTGTATGGGACAGATTACACTCTGGTGCCTCAGCTAACTCACTTCATGGGGTGTGTCTAACTGCCCCTGCCCATTCCAGCCTCCCCAGTCCAGTACTAGAGGACAGACAGCTGCTGCCTTCAGCAGGATGCTATCAGAATGCCTTTGAGTCTCAACCTGCTTAAGTTCTGACTGGACTGGCACTCCTAAACCCCGTGTTCATCTGGGGAGCAGAGAGCAGGTGGCTCCTGTGGCTATTACATGCTGAGACTTGGAACAAGCCCCACCCCCCTGGCCAGCCATTCCCTGCTCTGCTGTGGTGTGGGGGAGCTGTCTGGTCCCTGAGCATCACCACTGAGGGTGAAGCTAGGGGCAGTGATGAGCATGAACTCACTGGCCAGGCCCATTCCATGTTCGATGGATGCAGGACAAGTGCTCTCAAGCTGGCCCCCAGATATGCAGACGTGGCAAAGAGTCTGCATATGTAATCAGGTAAAGGGATGGCCACGAGTCAGCAGGTGGGCCTTCAGCCTGCCTTTGCTGAAGCCCAGTGACTTGCTGTGGAGTGCCCCTCCAGCTGCTTCTCTGGGCACATATCAAGACAGGCAACCATGAGCTGGATGCCAGTGACATCAGACACCTCCAAATCCCGCTTCACTGTGTTCACACAGGTTATGTGTGTGAGACCAGGAAGACCTGCCTGGGTCTTGGCCTTGACCCTGTTAGCGCTTCTATCACATTGCACCAATATTGAGGAGCAGCAGTGAGCTTCCTCCCTCGTTCCAGAGTGCAAATATCCATAATGTCGTCAGGTCTTCAACTTCCCAGTCCTGACAACATTGCTGGCTGCTTCATCTGTGTGTGCCCCTGGGAGTGGTCACTCAGACTGCCCTTAGACCTGCTGGTCACATGACTTCCCAGTATGGAAGCATAGACCACATACAGTTCCACAAATGTGGCAGGGCTTTGCTTCCTGCAGATTTCAGAGGGTCCTTCTTCTGCTCCCAGCCCTAAGAACCTCCAGTGTCCTTAGCCTGTGGCCCTGTCACTGCTGTCTGCGCTCAGTCTTCACCCAGACTCCTCCTCTCCATGTGTCTTAGAGAACACTGGGGATGGCATTACTGGCTACCCGGGAAACATCTCTAGCCAATAAGGTCATGCTCTCAGGTTCTGAAGATTAGGAGGTGGTCTTTGGGGGCCACCACTCAGCCAGGGAACACCCCTTAAATATCAGGTGAGATGGGGAGGTGCCCACAGAGACCCCAGTCTAGGAACATTCGAGTAGTTGGTAAGGTGGTGTCTACTGTGAGGGATGCCCCTCGCAGTCCTCTCAGTTCTTTTTCCATAGTGAGTTCATAGCTGCTCCTTCAGCTCCTTGACTGGAGCCCGGCGAGGGCAGGACTCATTAGGCTCCGCCTCCCTCTTCTGTCAGACAAGTGGGCCCCTTCAGCTCCCCAGGCCTGGCCAGCATGGACTCATTTTACCAGCCCTGCAGGTGCCATGCCCACCCGTGAATCCTGAGAACAAGTCTGTGCTCCACCCAGTGTGGCTCAGCACATCAAGGAGCTGAGTCCTGCTCTTGCTGACCATTGCACCTGGTCCATCCATGCTCTGGCTTCGGAATGTCTCAGATGAGCTTTTGACTGTCTTCAGACTCATCTCCCAAGTGCCCTGGTTGGTTCTAGCAGACATTTTCATGTGCTTCATTGCAAGGGCCTTGAGAACTTAGAGCAAGGATACTGCAAGCTGGGTGGTGGTGCACACCTTTAATTCCAGCACTCAGAAGACAAAGGTATCACAGTGGATCTCTGAGTTCGAGGCAAGCTACAGAGCAAGTTCTAGGACAGCTGAGGTTACCCAGAGAAACCCTGTCTTGAAAAACAATAGCAACAACAACCAAAAGAAAAAAGAAAAGGAAAGAAAGGTTACTTACTCTAGGTGGCAGCACACTCCAGCAAATGGGAACCAGGGACAGAGATTAGCTCTGGAGACTGAGGGCAGGATGACAGCAAAGACCTGAAACCAGGCAGGGCAGGTAGATCAGGTCTCTGCCCAGGCTTCTTGCTTTGCTTAGGCTGTAGATGGGGAGAAGAGGAATCCATGACTGACCTCACTAGACTAACTGTCCTAGACTAGAGTCTCTCTGGTATCAGGTGCTGACTTCTGCAGTGTACCTGAGGACCTGCCCTTGATGAGAGGCAAGCCTCAGACACCCTAGCAGTCCTTGAGGAGGCAAGGGGAGAATCTTGAAGACAGGAGGGCAGGAGAACCAGTCGAAAGCCTCTGTGAGTTCACAGCCCACAGGAAAAGGGTGGCATTCAGTCCCCAACAGGCTCCATGACACATCATTTCCTCATAGGCTGGCTGCTTCACCAAGCTGGTTGGACAAGTGCTTATCAGGCTGGCCTCGTCACCACGAGGAGGTGACCTCATTGGGGAAGTTCCAAAGAGGTGCCTTCTTTCTCCCAGCTGAGCCAGAGCCTCACACTGCTCAGCTCCAGTGCCAAGGGGTCAGGCAGCTAGAAAGGACAGCAAGTGTTCAGGCAGGAAGTTTAGGGACACATAACCCTCTGTGGCCTGCCTGGGTGGCTCAGTTTGTGTCAATCCGGATACTGCCCCAATAAATATTAGTAAACTTGGCCAGGAGTGACGCTGGCTGACGTGAGAGGCTTAGTCCCCTATGCTGCCCCGCTTCTGAGAAGCCCTAACCCAGCACCATCCCCACACCAAGTTAAGGGACTGTTTCCTGATTCCAGGTACTGGGTGCAATAGAGCCTACCTTTTTTAAAAAACTACTTATTTCTTTGCTGATTGATTGACTGATTAATTAATTTGTGCGTGTGTGTGTAAGTCAGAGGACAACTGTGGGTATCAGTTTTCTGATGTGGGACCATGTGGGTTCTGGGAATCTGCAGGTGTTGCCAGATCTGATGGTGAGTACTTTGAACTGGTTTAGCCATCTCATCAGCATCCCTCCCCCTTTAAAATGTTTATTTCTAGGCATTGTGGGACACACCTTAAATTTCAGCAACCAGAGGCAGGCCGATCTCTCTGAGTTCAAGGCTAGCTTGGCCTAATGGCCAGGTCAGCCAGGGCTACACAATGGGACCCTGTTTTAAAAATAAACAGACAGGGGACTAGAGAGATGACTCAGTGGTTAAGAGCACTGGCTGTTCTTCTAGAGGACCCAGAGTCTATTCCCAGTACCCATATAGTGAATCACACTGTTTGTAACTCCAATTCCAGGGGATCTGACGTCCACTTCTGGCCTCTGGGTACTGCATATGTGAGACGCAGACATATATGAAGGCTAAGAACCTATACACATAAAATAAAAATAAAGGAAAAGATTAAAAGATTTAATTATATATATAATTTATATATAATTTAATTTATATATATTTGTGTGAATGAACGCTATATGCATGCAGTACCTATGGAGGCCAGAAGAGGGCATCTGATCTCCAGGCATTACAAGCAGTTGTAAGCAGCCTGCTACAGGTACTGGGAACCAAACTCGTAGGTTCTCTGAATAGCAGCCAGTGCTCTTAACTGCTGAGCCATCTCTAAAGCCCTTAACTAGACTTCTTGTGGTGTGAATCCCACAGGCTGCTATGTGACACTAGTTGAGTCACTTCATTCTCTGAGTGCCTCCCCACACCCCTGCCACCTTGTAGTGTAATATAATAATGGGAAGGAGAGGACGCCAGCTTGGGCATGGAGCAGGACCACACCAGCTTCTCCTTGGGTGTCACCTGACCGAGAGCTCAGGTGCAACATCCCACCCAGGGGCACATCCCAATCCACACCAAGACTCATCCTTACAGGACACTGGGACCTGCTCTTGGCTGTCAGGAGTCTGCTGAGTGATGTAATGCAGTTGGTAGAGCACTTGAGCAGCATGCATGAGACATTGGGGTCAATCCGAGAACTGCAGAAGAACAGCGTGCATGAGACATTGGGGTCAATCCAAGAACTGCAGAAGAACAGCGTGCATGAGACCTTGGGTTCATTCTGAGAACTGCAGAGGAACAGCATGCATAAGACCTTGGGGTCATTCTGAGAACTGCAGAAGAACAGCATGCATGAGACCTTGGGTTCATTCTGAGAACTGCAGAAGAACAGCATGCATGAGACCTTGGGTTCATTCTGAGAACTGCAGAGGAACAGCATGCATGAGACCTTGGGTTCATTCTGAGAACTGCAGAGGAACAGCATGCACGCATGAGACCTTGGGTTCATTCTGAGAACTGCAGAAGAACAGCATGCATGAGACCTTGGGTTCATTCTGAGAACTGCAGAAGAACAGCGTGCATGAGACCTTGGGTTCATTCTGAGAACTGCAGAAGAACAGCGTGCATGAGACATTGGGGTCATTCTGAGAACTGCAGAAGAACAGCATGCATGAGACCTTGGGTTCATTCTGAGTACTGCAGAAGAACAGCATGCATAAGACCTTGGGTTCATTCTGAGAACTGCAGAGGAACAGCATGCATAAGACCTTGGGTCCATTCTGAGAACTGCAGAAGAACAGCATGCATGAGACCTTGGGTTCATTCTGAGAACTGCAGAAGAACAGCATGCATGAGACCTTGGGTTCATTCTGAGAACTGCAGAAGAACAGCATGCATGAGACCTTGGGTTCATTCTGAGAACTGCAGAAGAACAGCATGCATGCATGAGACCTTGGGTTCATTCTGAGAACTGCAGAGGAACAGCATGCATGAGACCTTGGGTTCATTCTGAGAACTGCAGAAGAACAGCATGCACGCATGAGACCTTGGGTTCATTCTGAGAACTGCAGAAGAACAGCATGCATGAGACCTTGGGTTCATTCTGAGAACTGCAGAAGAACAGCATGCATGAGACCTTGGGTTCATTCTGAGAACTGCAGAAGAACAGCATGCACGCATGAGACCTTGGGTTCATTCTGAGAACTGCAGAAGAACAGCATGCACGCATGAGACCTTGGGTTCATTCTGAGAACTGCAGAAGAACAGCATGCACGCATGAGACCTTGGGTTCATTCTGAGAACTGCAGAAGAACAGCATGCATGAGACCTTGGGTTCATTCTGAGAACTGCAGAAGAACAGCATGCACGCATGAGACCTTGGGTTCATTCTGAGAACTGCAGAAGAACAGCATGCACGCATGAGACCTTGGGTTCATTCTGAGAACTGCAGAAGAACAGCATGCACGCATGAGACCTTGGGTTCATTCTGAGAACTGCAGAAGAACAGCATGCATGAGACCTTGGGTTCATTCTGAGAACTGCAGAAGAACAGCATGCATGAGACCTTGGGTTCATTCTGAGAACTGCAGAAGAACAGCATGCATGAGACCTTGGGTTCATTCTGAGAACTGCAGAGGAACAGCATGCATGCATGAGACCTTGGGTTCATTCTGAGAACTGCAGAAGAACAGCATGCATGCATGAGACCTTGGGTTCATTCTGAGAACTGCAGAGGAACAGCATGCACGCATGAGACCTTGGGTTCATTCTGAGAACTGCAGAGGAACAGCATGCACGCATGAGACCTTGGGTTCATTCTGAGAACTGCAGAAGAACAGCATGCACGCATGAGACCTTGGGTTCATTCTGAGAACTGCAGAGGAACAGCATGCACGCATGAGACCTTGGGTTCATTCTGAGAACTGCAGAGGAACAGGGGTGGTGGTGTGCACCTGCAATCCCAGCACTTGACAAGTGGAAGAAGGGTGGAGGCTCATTTGAAGGTTATGCTTCTTGAGTTCCAATCTAACCTGGGCTACATGAGACTCTTTTTTTTTAAGATTTCTTTATTTATTATGTATACAAGATTCCTTCCATGTATGCTTGCATGCCAGAAGAGGGCACCAAATCTCATTATAGATGGCTGTGAGCCACCATATGGTTTCTGGGAATTGAACTCAGGACCTTTGGAAGAGCAGTCAGAGCTCTTTACCTCTGAGGCATCTCTCAAGCCCGGGACTCTGGTTTTTTTTTCCGTTTATTTATTTATTAAAGATTTCTGTCTCTTCCCCGCCATCTCCTCCCATTTCTCTCCCCCTCACCCAATCAAGTTCCCCTTCCTTGTCAGCCCATAGAGCTATCAGGGTTCCCTGCCCAGTGGGAAGACCAAGGACCACCCACCTCCATCCAGGTCTAGTAAGGTGAGCATCCAAACTGCCTAGGCTCCCACAAAGCCAGTACGTGCAGTAGGATCAAAAACCCACTGCCATTGTTCTTGAGTTCTCAGTAGTCCTCATTGTCTGCTATGTTCAGCGAGTCCGATTTTATCCCAGGTTTTTTCAGATCCAGGCCAACTGGCCTTGGTGAGTTCCCGATAGAACATCCCCATTGTCTCAGTGTGTGGGTGCACCTCTCTCGGTCCTGAGTTCCTTGCTCGTGCTCTCTCTCCTTCTGCTCCTGATTTGGACCTTGAGATTTCTGTCCGGTGCTCCAATGTGGGTCTCTGTCTCTGTCTCCTTTCCTCGCCTGATGAAGCTTAATATTCAGGAGGATGCCTATATGTTTTTCTTTGGGTTCTCCTTATTTAGCTTCTCTAGGATCACTAATTATAGGCGCAATGTCCTTTGTTTATGGCTAGAAACCAAATATGAGTGAGTACATCCCATGTTCCTCTTTTTGGGTCTGGCTTACCTCACTCAGGATAGTGTTTTCTATTTCCATCCATTTGCATGCAAAATTCAAGAAGTCCTTGTTTTTTACTGCTGAGTAGTACTCTAATATGTATATATTCCATACTTTCTTCATCCATTCTTCCATTGAAGGGCATCTAGGTTGTTTCCAGGTTCTGGATATTACAAACAATGCTGCTATGAACATAGTAGAGCATATACTTTTGTTGTATGATAAGGCCTCTCTTGGGTATATTCCCAAGAGTGGTATTGCTGGGTCCAGGGGTAGGTTGATCCCGAATTTCCTGAGAAACCGCCACACTGCTTTCCAAAGTGGTTGCACAAGTTTGCATTCCCACCAGCAATGGATGAGTGTGCCCCTTTCTCCACAACCTCTCCAGCAAAGGCTATCATTGGTGTTTTTGATTTTAGCCATTCTGACAGGTGTAAGATGGTATCTTAAAGTTGTCTTGATTTGCATTTCCCTGATTGCTAAGGAAGTTGAGCATGACCTTAAGTGTCTTTTGGACATTTGAAGTTCTTCTGTTGAGAATTCTCTGTTAGCTCAGTGCCCCATTTTATAATTGGGTTGATTAGATTTTTGCGGTCTAATTTCTTGATTTCTTTATATATTTTGGAGATCAGACCTTTGTCAGTTGCGGGGTTGGTGAAGATCTTCTCCCAGTCAGGGGGTTGCCTTTTTGTCTTAGTGACAGTGTCCTTTGCTACAGAAGCTTCTCAGTCTCAGGAGGTCCCATTTATTCAATGATGCCCTTAGTGACTGTGCTGCTGGGGTTATACGTAGGAAGTGGTCTCCTGTGCCCATGTGTTGTAGAGTACTTCCCACTTTCTCTTCTATCAGGTTCAGTGTGTTCGGACTGATATTGAGGTCTTTAATCCATTTGGACTTGAGTTTTGTGCATGGCGATAGATGTGGATCTATTTTCATTCTTCTACAGGTTGACATCCAGTTTTGCCAGCACAATTTGTTGAAGATGCTCTCTTTTTTCCATTGTATACTTGTAGCTCCTTTATCGAAAATCAGGTGTTCATAGGTTTGTGGGTTAATGTCAGGGTCTTCTATTCGATTCCATTGGTTGACCTCTCTGTTTTTATGACAAAACCAAGCTGTTTTTAATACTGTAGCTCTGTAATAGAGTTTGAAGTCAGGGATGGTAATGCCTCCAGATGATCCTTTATTGTATAAGATTGTTTTGGCTATCCTGGGTTTTTTGTTTTTCCATAGAAAGTTGATTATTGTCTTCTCCAGATCTGTGAAGAATTTTGATGGGAGTTTGATGGGGATTGCATTTAATCTATAGATTGCTTTTGGTAGAATTGCCATTTTTACTATGTTGATCCTCCCAATCCAAGAGCAGGGGAGATCCTTCCATTTTCTGGTGTCCTCTTCAATTTCTTTCTTCAAAGACTTAAAGTTCTTGTCATATAGATCTTTCACTTCCTTGGTCAGAGTTACCCCAAGATATTTTATGTTATTTGTGGCTATCGTGAAAGGTGATGCTTCTCTGATTTCCCTCTCTGTTTCCTTATCCTTAGTGTATAGGAAGGCCACTGATTTTTTGGAGTTGATCTTGTATCCTGCCACGTTACTAAAGGTGTTTATCAGCTGTAGGAGTTCTTTGGTAGAGTTTTGGGGGTCACTTATGTATACTATCATATCATCTGCAAATAATGAAAGCTTAACTTCTTCCTTTCCAATACGAATCCCCTTGATCCCCTTATGTTGTCTTATTGCTATTGCTAGAACTTCAAGCACTATATTGAAGAGGTATGGAGAGAGTGGACATCCTTGTCGTGTTCCTGATTTTAGTGGGATGGCTTTGAGTTTTTTTCTGTTTAATTTAATGTTAACTGTCAGCTTGCTGTAAATAGCTTTTATTATATTTAGGTATGACCCATGTATCCCTAGTCTCTCCAAGACCTTTATCATAAAGGGGTGTTGAATTTTGTCGAATGCTTTTTCAGCATCTAATGAAATGATCATATGGTTTTTTTCTTTCAGTTTATTTATATGGTGGATTACATGGATAGATTTTCGTATGTTGAACCAGCCCTGCATCTCTGGGATGAAGCCTACTTGATCATAATGGATAATTTTTCTAATGTGTTCTTGGATTCGGTTTTTGCCAGTATTTTGTTGAGAATTTTGCGTCGATATTCATGAGTGAGATAGGCCTGTAATTCTCTTTCTTGGTTGGGTCTTTGTGTGGTTTTGGTATCAGAGTAACTGTAGCTTCATAAAAGGAATTTGGCAGTGACTCTTCTGTTTCTATATTGTGAAATACATTTAGGAGTATAGGTATTAGCTCTTCTTGGAAGTTCTGGTAGAATTCTGCATTGAAACCATCTGGTCCTGGGCTTTTTTTGGAAGGGAGATTTTTGATAACCATTTCTAATTCTTCGCGACTAACAGGTCTATTTAGATCGTTCACCTTGTCTTGGTTTAGCTTTGGTATATGGTACTTATCTAAAAAAAAGTCCATTTCTTTTGCATTTTTCCAGTTTTGTGTCATACAGGCTTTTGTAGTAAGATCTAATGATTCTCTGAATTTCCTCTGTGTCTGTGGTTATGTCCCCCCTTTTCATTTCTGATCTTACTTATTTGCGTGTTCTCCCGAGACTCTGTTTTAAAAAAAGTGGCAGGGCCTGAGGTATATCTCAATAGAAGCTAGCACTCTTGACTGGCACACAAGGCCCGGGATTTGATGTCTAGCAACACCTAATCAATTAACTAATGAATTGATTTAGTTTTAAAGGCTCTTTAAAAATACACTTACTGGGGGCTGGAGAGATGGCTCAGTGGTTAAGAGCACTGGCTGTTCTTCCAAAGGTCCTGAGTTTAATTCCTGACAACCACATGGTGAATCACAACTATCCATAATGAGATCTGGCACCTTATTCTGGCCTACAGGCAGATACTGCATATATAATAAATAAGTAAATCCTTTTTTAAAGTACACTTATTTTGATTCTATGTTCTTTGAGTGTTTGCATATGTATCAGTGCATCACATATATGCAATACCTGAGGAGGCCAGAAGAGGGTGCTGGATTCCCCTAGAACTGGAGTTACAGATGGTTGAGAGCTGCCATTGGGGACGAAATGGGGCTCCTTGCAAAATCAGACTGTGCCCTTAACCCTGGCCCATCTCGCCATCCCTTAATTTAAGAAAATAGTTTAAAATGATTTTATATAAAAGGTACTGAGTGGGGGCTGCAAGACAGCTCAGCAAGAAAGCAAAAGCAGTTGCTATGCGTGTCTGATGTCCTGAATTTGGTCCCCAGAACCCATGGCGGAAGGAGAGAACAAATTCCTGAAACTTGTCCTTTTACCTCCATGTGCTGTGGCTCAGGCACACCTGTGCACACACATAGACAAATAAGAAGGAAGAAAAAATAGCCGAGGGTGCTGGGGACTGGAGCTCAATTAGTAGAGCACTTGGGTTTGAGCTGTCCTGCATAAAATTAGGAGTGCTCTGAACACCTGTGATTCCAGCACTGGACAAGTGGAGGCAGGAGGATCAAAGGTTTAGGGTTGTCACACAACAAGTTCAAAACCAGCCTGGGCTACATGAGACCCTGCCTCAACACCCTCACAAAACAACAAGAAAGCCTGGGGTCCCAAAGCCTCTCACTTGGGCTCTTGAGTCAGAGCTTGCTTCCTCCTGATGCCTGTCCCAACAGCCTGAGAAACAGAGACAGGCACCCCAGGCCCCTTTCCTCAGGGGACTCAGATGGCCTCTGGGGGTTGGGGACAGAACCTTTCTGGCAGTGTGACCCTGGCACGACACTGTCCTTTCTGAGCACCTGTGGAAGACAGACGTTCCCTAGGGTGTCACTAAGAAAGTCTGTACATGTCTAAGGTACCAACTACAGATGTTCCCTAGGGTGTCACTAAGAAAGTCTGTACATGTGTAAGGTACCAACTACAGATGTTCCCTAGGGTGTCACTAAGAAAGTCTGTACATGTGTAAGGTACCAACTACAGGTGTTCCCTAGGGTGTCACTAAGAAAGTCTGTACATGTCTAAGGTACCAACTAGTTTCTTACTGACTTGGCCATGCTAGATTGCAGGATCCAACAGCTGCCGGGTGACCAGTCAAGGGCTCTCTGTTGACAGAGGACCTAACGTTGGTCAGCTCTACTCACCTGGATGTTAGTTCACCAGAAGCTGTCACACCCCGCACCCGGTCTTGACCTCGTCTAAGGGACCTGGACTCTGGACAGGAAGCCCTCAAAGGGATGACAGACACAGGGTTTTCTGTGTCCTGTGCCAAGCCTCCTGGTTTCCTTCCTCACTTCTTTCCTCACGGCAGGGCCCTGTCTCCTGGGCCATTCCTAACTTCCAGAGAGCAGCTGGGTAAAGAGAGGAGTTGGGTGACTGGGTTACAGCCTAGCTCATCGGCCCCTGCCCTGGTCTTTAAGTGCTCACCCTCCTCCTCTGCCCTTGGGGTTGTTCAGGCTGTCTGTCCTTTGCACTTTTTTTTTTCCCAGTGACACAGGTTAGAATATTCTGTTTGAATCTATGGGATGGTGGTGGAAGCACACAGTGTCTGGTGCTTGGAGAGCAAAAGGCCCTCCATGATCTTCGGGGACCCTTTCAAGATCCCCATAAGTGCCAGATCCCTGCCCCTATTCTCACTCTACCGTCTACCAGCAGTGATTCTGCTAACGAGGGCTCACTCCCTCCTGACTCCCTGGCACTCAGTATGGCATGCACAAGGTGCCTGAGCAGTACCAAATGTCAGCGAGGCCTGGAGCAAGAGCTCCTCTGAGCAGCATGGAGAGCAGAGCATGATGGGAATGGGGATCCCGGGCAGCTGCCATTCATTCCCTGTCCTAACTTCCACTTTCTGGAGTGGCCTCTTTCTTGATTTAGGCTTCACCTACTGGAAGCACACACGGGGCAGCCCAGGCCACCATGTGGCCAAGCAGCAGGGGAGGGACACCAGGGAGAGTTGGCACCCCTGGGAGTTCTTTCAGCCTGTCTTTGGCTAGTCAGCTGGGATGCCTTCAGCATGAATTCTCTACCTATTTTACCCGAGGGTCCCAAGCGCACCTGCCCCCGTTCACCTGGGTTGCTCTCCTCTGAGGCAGGCAGGGCTGGCTCACTGCCGACCTATCTCTCTATTGTTGTTCTCTTCTTACACAACTATCCTGGACCCTCCTGCTCTCCACACACCCCTCAGAGCCCTGGGCAGAGATTGTAAATCTCCTTTTTCCTCAGGGACCCTGAAGGGCAGGGTTCCGTGTGCACTGGGGAAAGGGGCTTGTGGAATTCACAGTGAGAGGCAGGGGGTGGGTCCAGGATTTCTTGCTTCATGTCTTTATTTAATAAAAATTTTTTACACTACTTTGCTCACTCCCTATGTGTGCATTTGTGCACGAAAGCCAGAGGACAGTTTGAGGGACTCAGGTTCCCTTCCCCCACCATGCTAGTCCCAGGGATTAAACTCAAGCTATCAAGGTTGAGAGGGAGTTGCCTCTACCCACGGAGCTCTCTTGCCAGCCCTCTCTCTTTTTTGTTGTTTATATTCATAATTTAATTTTTTTTAAAATTTTTTTGAGACAGGGTTTCTCTGTGTGGCTCTGGCTGTCCTGGAACTCACTCTGTAAACCAGGCTGGCCTCAAACTCACAGAGATTCTCTTGCCTCTACCTCCCTGAGTCTTGGGATTAAAGGCATATGCCACCACTGTCCAGCTTAGATTTTAAAAAAATTTAAATTTAGTTCATTTTGTGTGTTTGAGTGCATCGCCTGCATCATGTGCCTGAGCACATGGATGCCTGGTGCCTGAGAAAGTCTGAAGAGGACATCCCATGGGGTTATGGATGGAAGCCACTCTGTGGATGCTGGCAAACCAACCCCGGGTCTCTGAAAATGCAACATTAACCCCTGACCTACTGGGCCAGTCCCAAGGTGTTTTTTTTTTTTAATAAGATTTATTTTTATTTTAATGTATATGTGTCTGAGTGTTCTGGGGGGGGGGAGGAGGGGTCAGGAGAGGGTGACGTGTTCCCTGGAGATGGATGGATGGTTGTGATCCACCCAGCTGGAAGCAGGAACCAAATTTAGGTCCTCTGAAAGAACAGCAAGCACTCATACTGCTGAGCCATCTCCCCAGGCCCCTTATTTCATTTCTTTTGCTACGTGGCTCTGGGTAGTCTTAAACTCACTATAAAACAAAGACTGACCTAGATTGGGCGTCTAGATTGGTTCTTGCCTCAGCCTTCTCATTGCGGGCTATACCTTAGCCTCCGACTCACACCAGGCCACAGAACTGCGGCTTTAGGCTGTCAGTCTTAACTTCAGTTCTAAGTGGGCAGGCCTGCGTTTTCAATGGGAGCCAGCAGGTCTGCACATAGTCTAGTTCTCCAACAGCTAGGGATGTTTCCTTGAAGCACCCCTGCTCCCCATCCCACCCAAGACCCCTGCCCCCCACCCCAATACCCTGCCCCCATCACACACCAGTGGGGGACTCCTGGGGGGGTCCCTTGGCCAACCCCTCCCTCATGCCTGGGAACCTTGGAGGAGCAGCGTCCGCTTCCTGCTGTTATTAAGCCTTTAAAGGCAGAGGGTAAATAAAACCGCGCACTGAAAGGGATGACTCAGCCACCCCCGCCACCCCTGGCCTAGGTCTGTCGGTCCCCACATTCTCCAGACCAGCTTTGCTAGCCCCCCCAGAGTTTCCTGCAGGTCTGGGGTTGTAGGGCCGGAACCCGAGGTGTCTGCCGCCCGGGTTGGGGCACACAAGGGCCCCAGGAAGGAGGCAGACCTCTCTGTTCACATGGCTGAGCATTGCAGGGTGCTCCTTCCCCGTTTCGCACTGCCTAACTTGATAAAGGCCATTGTCCCATTTTACAGAAGGGAAAAGAAACTCAGAGAATTCCTTCGAGGCAAAACTTCGGGGAGCTTTATGGCCAACAAAGCCCGTTGGGGCAGAGCCACTTCCCAAGAAGGTCTAGTGGGTGGCCTTTGGATGTGTGCCCAAACTGGGAGGAGACAGCTGCCAGGGCCGGGAAAAAACCCGTGGGTCCGTGACCTTCGTGAACCAGGAGCTCTGGGTCTCTCAGTGAGTGTGGTTCTGGGCTCCCTGGTCGGGTCTAGGAGTCGGGAGCTTCCTGGGTCTTTTCGGCCTGTGAGCCGTGGCGCTCAGGGGCCGCTGCGGCACATTCCTAGGCAGGCGGGGCCGGCACCTGGGCCGGGAGGGGACTTCAGCAGGCAGCTGGACGTTGGGGCTGGAGGGGAGGCTTGGGGCGCCCGTCAGAGAGGCGCAGAGTAGCCCCCACCCCCTCTAGCCTCCGATAAGCGCAGCCCCAGGCAGTGGGTAAGGGGCAGCCCGGTGCGGCGGGTGGGGGGCAGCTCCGGGATTCCGCCTGGGCAGGAGAGTGCCCGGCTCCGGGGCGGGTCTAGGACGTTGGGGCGGAGTCCTTATAAGGCCCATGCTGCGGCCCGGCGGCAGAGCGAGCGCATTTGGTACATCCACATCCTTTACCCAATGGCTTCGAAAATCATGAAGGGCTCCGGAGAGATTCTTTGCGAAGGAGAGCTGGAGAAGCGAAGTGACAGCCTGTTCCAGCTGTGGAAGAAGAAGCGCGGCGTGCTCACCGAAGACCGCCTGAGCCTCTACTCCGGGAGCAGCGACCGCGTCAAAGAGCTGCGCTTCAGCTCCATCCTCAAGGTGGATTGCGTGGAGCACACCAACAAGTACGTGTACTTCACCATCGTCACCACCAACTTCAAGGAGATCGACTTCCGCGGCACCGGCAAGAGCTCCTGGAACGCGTTCATCACCCTGGCGCTGATCGACTACCAGAATCGCCGGGCGTTGGAAGGCTTCCGTCGCCACCGTTTTCAGCGCGTCGCGTCGGAAGAGCAGCCGGAATCCGAAGAGCAGCGCGCCCTGAGTCCGTGGTGAGTGCCGCCCTCGTCCGCGCTGTCCGTGTACGGGGGTATGGGGGTGTGTGGATGCGGGTCATGCTGCCCAATGGGGGGAAAACTTCAATTTCAAAAGCTACGGGACGGGGGGACGACGACGACGACTACGACGAGGACTCGGGGATTCTAATTCTTGAAGACGTCTAGGAGAGGGGATCTGGGACGGAAGACAGGTCTCTCACCCCACTTGGAGGCTTATAGGATGCACCCGGATCTGCTCTAGGACAGCTACTGACTCAGTCTTCTCCCCACAGAGACACACGGGACCAGTCGAGCCGGGAACCAGCCCACGCGGCCGCGTCAAACAGGATCCCAGCAGATGCCCCGGGCGACGCCGCTGCTCCTCTCCGAAGATTCTCCCATACTTGCTGAGCCTCGCCCCGCTGTGCGGGGCGTGCTAACTTATTGGACAATATTTATTTTGATGGTCGTCAACTGTCAATCCACCGTCTTAATATTTCTGCCTTAATATTTTTTTATACTGTATTTTCACTCCAAATAAACAATGCCATTTCTCTTTTTTAACTTGCGTGGTCCGCGTAGTTCCTGCTGGGGCGGGGGTTTGGAAGGGCGGGAGGGTGAAAGGGTCTCCCGTCCTGTGTCGTTCCCTCTACACATCTCAGGAACCATTCAAACTGCTTTTGAATGAACTGTCACCTGCCAAGTGGGGTTCACAGCCTCTCCAGGTCAGGAAGTACTCTGGGTGTGGCCTGGATACCTTTTACTCCTGGGTGTGGCTTGGGGAGGATAGGGCTGGTGGCCATGCTTGCTCAGAGTTCACTCACTAACTGGCACCAGGACACCTGAGCAGTCGCTCTGTTCACCAGGGTGGCTGCCCTCATTGTCCCCTCCCACCCACATACCATCTGTCCAGCAGCTGATGTGAAGGACTGATGGTTGACAGTTTGACAACCGCCCCCCATCACTGGACCACAGAGCTTGAGAGCCCAGCTCCCAGCCCTCCTGGCCAGTGTCTAGCAACAGGGCTAGCACACTGTGTACATCTTTTTGTCACAAATGGGAGGCAGGCCTGGCTGTCTCCAGCGATGGAGCAGCGGGGGCCCAGAGCTGCCTTACTGGTGTGGAAGCCTGGGAGCTCACCAGATACCTATGCTTTTACTCCACTTCCTGAGCCATCTGCCCGGTGTCAATTCACACTCCTCACCTGGCTGTGTTCTCTGTGAGGGGCTCTGTGTCAGGTAGGCTCACAGGCAGGCAGGCAGGCCACAGAGCCTGAGACAGAGGTGGATTCCTCCCGAAGGTTTTACTGGAGGACAAGCCCAGAAAGGCACAAGGCTACACTAGGCAGAGTGACAGACACTGAGTCCCTGCCCAAGGGGTCCTGGGCCTCCCTCTCTGGCTGTGGGAATGCCATGAAGATGGAGGTGTCACATGTCTCCCAGCTTAGCCTTGGAAGTCAGGACTGGGAGGGGCTCCCCTTTCTCCTTAGGAAGTCTTGGGTGCTAGAGCTGTTTTTCCTTACAAGGAATTTTCTCTTAAAGAAAACAGGGGAGGAGCTTTTCTAGGAGCAGAAGTGATCAGCAGGGGCCTGGGACCCTTCTGTCCCATTCCTTTAAGGACCTCCTTCCTCCACTGATCCTCACAAGGTCAAATGACACAGCTCAGGGGTTGAGCCCCCTGTTCCTGGTAGGGTTTAAATGGACACAGTGTCCTAAGGTGGTAGGCAGAGTGTGGGCAGACTGTGGAATTCTGAGGTTTAAGGATTCTAAGGTTTGTTTGGTTGTTTGTGTTTTTGTTTTGGGGGTTTTAGTTACTTGTTTTGAGACAGGGTTTCTCTGTGCATCCCTGTCTGGGCTGGAATTCACTTTGTAGAACAGGCTGGCCTTGAGCTTCACCTGCTGGGATTGAAAGGCCTGCACCACCATGCCCAGCAGGGCTGAAGTTTTATGTCTTTCCTCTGCACGTATGTATGTGCGCCACATGTGTGCCTGGAGCCCACGGAAGTCAGAAAAGAACATCAGAGCCCTTGGAACTAGAGTGCTAGATGGTTGTTAACCTTCACATGGATGCAATGAATTGAAGGGGTCCTCTGCAAGGGCAGCAAGTGTTCCTAAGTGCTGAGCCATCTCTTCAGCCAAGAGTCTACGTTTTAACAGCTTCTTTCAAAGAAGTTCACAGTAGATGACTGCTTGGTTTCAGTAGGGGGAACCTAGTTCCTGTCATCGGTGAGGTCTGTGGGGAGATGGGCCAGGCCAGTGTCCCTGGTACAGCTTTAAAGCAGGGGAGGCTGGGGTATGTTCTTGGTTCTCAGCTGTTCCCTCCCAAGCCTAATTCCCTTTGTCCTCCTCCTCCTTTTACAGACATGGTCTCACGATGTAGCCCTAGATTGCCTGGAACTAGTTACTCAGTTTATAGACCAGGCTGACCTTCAACTCAGATCTGTCTGCCTCTGCCTCCTGAATGCCAGATGGAGTAAAGACATGCACCATCCCGGGCGATGGTGGCGCATGCCTTTAATCCCAGCACTCGGGAGGCAGAGGCAGGCGGATCTCTGTGAGTTCGAGACCAGCCTGGTCTACAGAGCTAGTTCCAGGGCAGGCTCCAAATCCACAGAGAAATCCTGTCTCGAAAAACCAAAAAAAAAAAAAAAAAAAAAAAAAAAAAGACATGCACCACCAAAACTGGTTCCTGTCTTTTAAACCAACCTGCTTCAGATCCCAGCACACGGTGCGCCAGGCGATGGGGAGCACCCTGTGTCTGGGCTGTTTCTGGAGGACTCCTCGGTGGTTGTGTTAGTGGACAGAGGAACTGGATTAATGACCTGGAACTGACTTGGGAAGTTTGTGCTCCCCAGAGCTGTGGGTCCAGCTCTAGTTCCTCTTCCAGAGAGCCACCTGGCTTGGCTCCATCCTGGACCCCCAGACTTTCTACCCACAGATCTAGGCAAAGCCCAAAGAACTCAGGAAGAAGAAGTTCAGAAGTTTATTATTGCCTGACTGGGTCAGGTCACTGGGCTCTGTGGTCACCGGACTTTGTCTTTCTTCTGGGACAATGGCTTCCTCCAGAGAACCAATAGGACGAGCAAATTTACCATGAGCTGCACGTGACCAAAGATGGAGACACCATAGCTGCGGTACATCAGGCCCCCCAGGGTGGGTCCTACGGTGCGAGTTAGTGGATGCACAGATGCAGAGAGGCCCAGCATGGTCCCTGGGAGAAAGGGGGACTAGCAGTCAGATCCTGGGCAGGTCTCTGGACAGGCCGCCTACCTTCTGGCCATAGCCCAGCCTTCTGCCCATTGTTCATGGATGGCTTGCAGCATCCCCTCCCCCCAATTAAGCGCAGTACCCTCCACTCACAGGGTCAGTTTCCCTGTGTAGATGGGACTGAGCCTCTTTTCTAGAAATTTTCCAGGCAAGGGAGGACTCTGGGAAAGAGGTCACTGGTCGGGAATAGGCTCCACTGTCCCAGACCTGTGAGTGTAGATGTGATCTGCTCGCACTGGGCTCCACCCAGGACATCCAGGGTGCTGGACTCCACACTCTCCCCAAATGGTGACTGAGATAGCTAGTGTGGATTTGACTAGGGAGGATCTGGTATCCCAGCCACATGTAGGACTATAGGGCTGGCATTCTGGTCGGGTATGGTGTCCCCAGTGCCTCTTATATGGCCCTTTCTCTTCTGTTTCTCCACCATCCTCCTGTAGATTCAATGGATCTCAGGGGTCAGGGCCAGGGCTCTAGGGGCTACCAGTGTCCTTGCCTGAGTATGTGAGCCCCTATTTCCACGTCTCTGGTCAGTTGTCTTACTGTAGACATGCCTGCATAGGACCTTGTTAAAAATGACTTCAAGTGGAGAACCATCCCCAGGTGGGAGTCATACTTTGTCCCATTCTCCTCCAGAAAGCGACCGACTGACCAAGCTTTGCTACTCACTGGCCAGGGTCTTCTGAGACCAGGCTTTTAAAAAACTGGGCCAAGACAGGGGCCTGCAGGCCCCGCCCACACCCAGGGCCGGCTGTGGGGAAACTCAGGCGAAGCCTCTCTCCCTGCCCACACGCCTGCAGACACTAACTGACACCGGGCAATTACCGCCCCCTCTGCGGGCTCCTGTTCCCAGGCGAACCAGGCTCTGCTCTTTCCAAGCTCAGGGGTGGTACTACAGGCATGACTCGGCCTTGGTGGCTGGGCCTGCTCCTCCTGGCCAGCCCCACCCTCCACTTGCCTGGCCTTAACACCCCTTTTCCTCCTTCCAGAGTGACTTCCTGGCCCAGCCCTTTGGAGCTGCCGTCCTGGCAGCAGGGAGTGAGCACCCTAGACGGGCTTGGAGGCCAGCCCAGATTTCCCTAGCTGCGTGGATTCAAAGCCTCCATTCAGAAAGCTCTGAGCACTGTTGTCAAGGATGGGGAAAGTCTCCTGCGCTGTTCTTCTCTGGCCTCTTCACCACTCCAGCCACCAGCTAGCTGTCTTTCTAAGTGGCTCTCTAAGCCCTTCAAGGTCCACATCTTTGCTCCTCTGGCCTCTGCCTAGACAAAGTCTCTGGTCCCTCCTCTAATTTTTAGTGAAATTCTGGCACGGATCAGAGTTGAGACAAATGCCTCTCCAAGAAGTCCTCCACGTGTGCCCTTGCCTGACTCTGTGCTTGTCAGAAGGGTTAGGAAGGGGCGGGGTCTTTACTTGGGCTCTTCTTCCTTGTCACTTGCCCCTTCTCTGGCCCAGGCCACTGGGAGGAACCCTGACTCCTGGGGCCCCTGTGTACAGCTCACCTGTGTCTGAAGCGGACACAGCCTTGGTCAACATGCTGTCGGTGACCACATTGAGGGTACAGAGACTGAATACCAGGCCAGGCACCAGAAGACAGAAGTGGAGAACATTGGACATCAGCGCCTGGCAGGGAAACGGGCAGGGCTGTGCTGAGCAGAGAAGTTCCAAAGCCAGATGGCAACCCACCCTGAGGTCCCACCCATAACACTCCACCATGGAAGATGCCTTAGTTGGGAAGGAGAGAGTGCAATGTGGCCTGAGGCAGGCCAGGGACTTGGGCACACACAAGACATGGATGGAGGATGGCCTGAGACCCGCTCACAGAGCAGGCGTGTGTGTGTGTGTGTGTGTGTGTGTGTGTGTGTGTGTGTGTGCGTGCGCGTGCATGCGCTCACCATGCCCAGTCCCACAACAGCATAGACCAGCACACTGGATTGCAGCAGGGCTTCTTCCGGGAAACGGGTGCTCAGTCTCCCAATGACCAGGCCTTGGATCACCTAGGAAGGGCAGCAAAGGGGTGGAGAAGACAGTCTAGACCAGTTGTTCTCAACATGTGGGTTGAAACCTTTTTGGGGTCAAATGACCTTTTCACAGGGGTTGCCTAAGGTCATCAGAAAACACAGATATTTATGATTCACAATAGTAACAAAATTACAGTTATAAAGTAGCAACAAAAATATGGTAGCTGTGGCGGTCACCGAAACGTGAGAAACTGTACTTTTTTGTTTGTTTTTTGTCTTTTGTCTTTTGGATTGTTTTGTTTTTGGAGACAAGGTTCATCTGTGTAGCCCTGGCTGTCCTGTCCTGGGACTTGCTATGTAGACCAGGCTGGCCTCGAACTCAGAGATCCACCTGCCTCTGCCTCCCAAATGGTGGTATTAAAGGTGTGGGTCACAACCGCCAGGCTTTTTGTTTTGTTTTTTTGTTAAGGAACTGTATTAAAGGGTTGCAGCATTAGGAAGGTTGAGAACCACTGGTCTAGACCACTTTTGCCCTTCTGCCCTTTTGAAAGTGTTCCGTCAGGAGAGAAGGCATTCTTTTTTTTTTTTTTTTTTTTTTTTTTTAGTTTTTTGAGACAGGGTTTCTCTGTGGCTTTGGGAGCCTGTCCTGGAATTAGCTCTGTAGACCAGGCTGGTCTTGAACTCACAGAGATCCGCCTGTCTCTGCCTCCCGAGTGCTGGGATTAAAGGCGTGCCACCATTGCCCGGCGAGAAGGCATTCTAAAGAGACACTTGTGAGCCTCTGTCTGGCCGTCAGAATTTTGAAACAATGGACCCAAGACATTGGAATTTTCCCAGGAGTCTCATGCTGGGGAAGGGAAAGGCTGAAGCCTGGTGCCAGCCAGAGGGGGAGCCTGTCTCCCAGAGGGATCTCATGGAGTTCTGAGAACTTGTCAGACCGCCTTGCAGGAGAGCCTGGAGCTGACAGTGATGGGTCAGTGACGGGCAGGATCACACCCTGACCAGGACTGCTTAGCTATGTACACCTCCTGCCCCCTGTTTAACCCTGAACCTCATGTCCGGACCCCGAGGACAGACTCGGGAGTCTCTGGACCTCTTTGTCCCTCTTCCCAGTGTGGCCGCACTGAATGACTCTCCTCTCTGCTTTTCATGGTTACCTGTCTCTTTAGTTGACCTTTTGAGGATGAGCGGCTGACTGAGCCAAGATTGTTAGGGCTCCGGGACCTAAGCCCTGACCCTGACAATTCTGAAAATACCTTCAAGGTATGGGGACTTCTTGGTGGCTGGTAGCCCCTCACCGTCTGCATCCCTTGAGAGTACCCTACCCCCAGCAGGGACTACAACCAGAGATGTGAGTCAGCTGGCTCCTAGAAAGTCACAAGGTCATAGGGCAATGGCTCCTATGACCTTCTCAGCAAAAAGGGAAAGAGAATCCATGCCAGGGACACTCAGGGACACCAGAGACATGACTCAGCAGCCCAGGCAACCCAGGGCGAGGCTCACTATCTCTCAGATAGGAAGTACCCGTCTCTACCAGGAAGGAAGTGTGTGAGACCAAAGGCCAGGACCGGGTAGAGTCTGAGCAAGGAGCTGTCAGGCTACTGGGGCCAGGGATTGTCAGGGTTCATGGGGGTTGGACTCAGGCTTGCAGAGCCCAAACCGGTTCATCCACAACCCCCACTATGCCTGGCAGAACACTAGTGCGTCCTACAGAACCATCAATGTCTTAGAAAAACAAATCCTCTCTAGACTGGTTTTATGGGAGCATTTAATCCTGGCTTCAGCCACTTGGACCTCCATCCAGACTAACCGCCCCAGCCTCGACTTCCCCATTAAATTGAAAATAAGCTTCTAGACGCCATGCAGGTCTCACCGTTATCTGACAAAACAGTCAACCAGTCAAGAAGGCCACTTTCCCTCAGGCTTCCCAATAGTACCCTCTGCCTTCCTTCCCATAGGGTCACCTAACCAAGGCAGTCCCTGCTGCTGTCCTCTACCTAGCAGCAAAAACCCAAGTCTCTCCTCTTTTACTAATACTCCCTACCACTCCCCTTGAACCAGCAGGCCACCCTTCCCTGTAAATGCCAATATTGCCTGGTGTGGACCTACCAGGTCTTTGTCGCCATGGAGATCACACCCCTCACCCTAATCCCAGTCACTCCTTCATTCCTTTCTATTTCCTTAGGTCTGTGTCCTCCTCCTCCCCCTTTCATAGTGTCTCTCCCTCTTACTCAGAATTTTCTTTGGTACCCTAGGAGGTCTGTACTGCCCCTATTCAGTGCCCGCTGAATGACTAGCATCCTAGAATAGCTCTGGGTGATAGTCGGGTATCAGGGCCACCATAGGAGTCTCTCTTGAGGGGACCTTAAGAGACATGGTCTGCTAGCCAGATGGTGGTGGCTCATGCTTTTAATCCTAGCATGCAGGAGGCAGAGGCAGGCAGAGCTCTGAGTTTGAGACCAGCTTGGTTGACAGAGTGAGTTCCAGGATAGCCAGGGCTACACAGAGAAATCCTGCCCCCCCCAAATGAGAGAGCCCCACACCCTGGAGGCAGGGCTCCCAGAGACTAATGCTCTCTGCCCCGTGGCACTCTCTGCTCATGCTCCACTCACCATCTGGAGGATCCCGATGAAGGACATGAGATAGCCGGCCTCTGCCGCCTCCAGCTGGAAGAAGTCCATGGAGATGATGGAGAACATTACCAGGAAGAGGCCTGGACAGAGGAGCAGGTCTGTTATGGTGTCAGGCTCCAGTGCAGCATATACCTCCCTCCTGGGTCCTAGGCAGGGGACTTGCATTTGACACCATCTGGGATTCTGTAGCAGTTGACTCCCTGGGGGCTGCTCTTAAGTAGTCTCTGTGAGCTATAAGGTGCCAGGCTGAGAACCCAGGGCATCATGGGAGCTCTCAGAGGCTCCTGCCACTTAGGTGTGTGTGACGGGGTGAGTTTCAGGTTCCAATCACTGTAACTGAAACATTGCAGCCTGGATTGGTGGACCTGGTCCCAGCTGGCAGGTGGGGCAGCTTCCTTGTGGCCCCCATCACCACTGCTAGGGGCTTCAGTCTGGTGTTACACAGCCACAGAGCTTCTGGGTCAGGAAAGAGCCAAACCTTTGGGGCTCTAATACCTTTGAGCCCATAGAGGGATCAGTGGTAGGGCTGTTGCCTGGCTTTTGTGAGGCCCTGGGTTCTATTCCCAGCACCACAAACAGAAACCTTCAGACTGCAGCGGTCTGAATGACAGGGTCATGATGGTACATTCAAAGTTGGGCAGACTGGGTAAAAGGATCCTGTGTTCCTTCACCAGTTGGCCAGAGCAAGAGGCTCCAGAGTCTGGCTGCCTCTCAGGCCTATATGACACTTCTGGAAGCCAGGTCTGGGTGCGGAGACATAAAGGTTAGCGAGAATCTGTGGGCTGTGTGCCAGGTGGCGACCCACGAGAGGATCCAGAGCCCGGCAATGAAGACACTAGCTAGCCGTGTGCTAGCACACAACCTGAATCTGCGCCCACAGTGTGTGCTGGGAGCCCCCGCAGATGTAACTGGACAATAAAGGACTCAAGGCAGAGTAAAACATCACCTAGATCTGGGTCCCCAAGGCTTGGGTTCTCAGCCACCCCAGACCCTGGACATGGGTGGAGATGGGGTAGTGAGACTCACCTGCAGGGAGGCCAGAGATTACCTTGACCAGGAATACAGGCAACACTCTGGGCAGCAGCAGCAAGCGGGTGATGGCCTTCAAGTCAAACACACCGGCATCGGATCCACCTGGCCACCCAGGACATCAGTCAAAAACACTGGTTGTGGGGCTCTGACTGCCAGCTTTGTCCCCCTCCCCCCACAGCCTCATCATACTTTGTCCAACTCAGGACCCCTGCATCCCAGGCAGGGCGGCGGGGGTGGGGGGAGAGGATGATTAGGAGAAGAGGCACCTGGCATCAGGTAGCTCTGCTAGAACATTCCTAGATCATAAGATCTTTTTGACAAGGATAGTTGCTCCCGGCCCAGCCAGAAGGCAATGATAGCTAAGCCAGAGAGGTATGTATGCCTTGACACCTAGGACTCTCTCAGCTGTGCCTAAATGTCCCCTGAGGCCCTGTATCACAGCTTCCAGTCCCAAGCAGTCTCCCAGGTCAGTCTCCATCTCAGTCTCTGGGCAGAGGCACAGAGGCACCCTTCTGAAGAGCCAGGCTGGCTGACATTTGCAACCACCTCAGTGGGATCTCCCACTAAGCCAGTAACACCACATGACCACATGACTCTGGACACTCGGCACCTCAGAGACTAGCAGCTGCCCTCACGCCTCCTGTGTCCCCTGAGTGTTCCCTGACTTTTGTAAACTTGCCTGGTAGGGCTTCCCTGCTCAAGGGCCTTGGCTTGCCTGACTCCCATAACTGTGCCCAGCTTGACCTACAAGGAATCAGCAGCAAGAAGTAGGTAGGAGACTTTACCTCCTCTGTGTCCCCCGAACCCCTTGGCTGGAAGGTCTTTCCATTCCCAGTAGAGGTGCTGGGTACTGACTTCTGGGGCAAAGTGGTATATCCACTGGCCATGTGGGCAGGTGGGGCTTACCCTGATGGGCCGACTGGACACTGGTGTCCTTGGTGGTGACAGGGATACAGGTAAAGCTGAGGATAGCTCCTAGGAATGTGACCACAAAAGCCACTATGGCAGGACACTGGATCCTGGTGGGGGGACGACACACAGCCTGGGTCATACAATTGCAGGGATATACTCTGAAGCAACCCCCCCTCCCCCACACACCTTGTCTCTTTGGCCCCATTAAGACCTCACCTGCTAAAGGTGCTCAGTCCCAGACACTTGATCCCTTAAAGCATTTTTACAGATGACAGTTGCCCCAACATGCAGGCCCTGCAGCCTCTGGGAGGTGGGGGGTGGGGAGAGCTGCAGTGCTGGATTAGAGTGGCCTTGCTCATGGTATAGCTGGTTCCCAGGTTCCCAGGGTCAGGCAGGCTTGTGGGTGTCCCTGAGGACAGCTTTAGAGACCTAAGACCAGGTGCAGGGCACCCTTGTCAGTGAGGAAAGGCTGGGCACCAAGTGATCTCTAATAAATCACCTTTCTTTCTCCAAAAGTCCCTTCTCCACTCCCTAAGGGGCAGGACCTACCAGGGTTGGGGAGTTTGGGTTCTGTGTCTCAGGCCCCTGATGCATGATTCTGTAGGAAATCGTTCTGCCTGCCAGAGACTCACGGTCCCTTGGTGGCTTGCTATGAGCCATGGGACAACCCAATACTTCCAGTACAGCCTGTCCTTCTGGAAAATACAGGCACCTGGGGACTTGTCTTTAAGATCTCAGAGTCTCCTCTAGTGCCCAGCCCAACACTTCCTCTGAGGAGGGAATTTCTCTGAGCTAGCTGAGGACTCCAGACCGGAACACCCTTCCCTCCTCAGATTCGAGAACTCCTACATACTCAGCATGGGCCCATCCTCCAAGCCAGCCCCTGGTCTCAGTAGGGTTCTCTTTACCACTCGTACCCCATGAGCAAATGGACCTAGGCTGGACCTTGCACTGAAAGTTCAGCAGGCAAATGCGATCAGCTGTTCACACGGACTGTCGAGGTACTGCCCCAGATCAGCACCATCCCATACCTGCCCTGTTCCGGCTCCTGGACACACACGAGTGAGAGTGGGAGTCTTGGGAGAGCCCCCAATCTGCCAGACGAGGCCAATTCAAGCTGCCCATGCCCCTCCCCCATCATGTCCACGTTCACTGATACGTATCATCTCTCTTATTCAGAGGGACAATGTATACAAACAATAGGCATATACAGGTGCCTTTGCTAGAACTCTGACATACATCTGCAGGCAGGAGGTACCGAAGAAAGCAGTAGGGCCACTCACTAATAGAGACCAGACCTCAATAGCTCTCCCCAGTGTGGGGCTGGTACATCTCTGTTGATATTTTCCTATCCACCAGGGCAATTGGGCATCTAGTTCTGACTGCTATGGTTCCTTCAATGGGCCCCTTCCTTCGTCAATATCAGGGAACATAATACTGGACCCCAGAATGAGACCTCTTCAGGCCCCACGGAACTTGCAGGGAATGGTGGGTGACAGAAGGATGGACACCCTTTCCAGCGGCTGCCTCAGAGGCCTCTTTTGGCTTCTGGTCTCCAAAGCCCCACCGTTACTGTGTGAGGCCCGGCCAGGACAAAACCTGCTTTTTTTCATTAGATTCTCCAGAAGCACTCAGGAGCAGAGGTAGCCACCCATGATCTTATTTTAGCAAACTGGTGATAGGGGAGGGTAGGTGCTAGGGTGCTAGGTCCCTTCTTGGATCCTGTCTGTCTTCTGAGTGGTGACCCGCCAATCAAAGGTTAGTACTGCCCTGGGAATGCAGGTCCTGGGGTTGGGGTACTCTGCAGGCTCCCAGGAGAAGCTGAGCCCACGGAGCAGGCTACTGCTGTGAAAGCTGGGACACACGCCACTCACTTCAAACTCAGAACTCCACAAAAACACAACAGTGAGAGGGAAGCAGGCGAGAAGAAAAAGCCAGCCCTGGGAGTGGGGACTTGTGGCTTAGGGCTAATATTCTTACCGAGCGTATGCAAGGCTCTGGGTTCAATCCCCAGTACTGGGGGATGGGAAGTGAAAGTCAGGGCCAGTGAGATGGTTCAGAGAGTAAAGGCGTCTGGGGTCAAGTCCGCTGACCCGAGTTTAAGCCCCAGAACCCACGTGCTAGGAGGAGTGAACTGACCTCTACAATTTCAGCATGGCACATGCGCATGCTCCCTCCTAACACACACATGATGCAAGACAAAAACTTAGGGGCTTGGGGAAATGGCTCAGCAGTAAGAGACCGTTCTGCTCTTTCAGAGGACCCACGTTTTATTCTGGGCACCCATATCGGTAACTCACAATTGCCTGAAACTCTAGCTCCAAGGGGCACGACACGTTTCTCAGACTTTTCTGACCTCACACTCACACAGGGTACCCATCCGCAAATAAAAATATATAATTGCCAGGAGGTGGTGCAGGCCTTTAATCCCAGCAGAGATAGGCAGATCTCTGAGTTCCTGGCCACCGTGGTCTACAGAGTGAGTTTCAGGACAGCCAGGGCTACACAGAAAAACCCTGTCTTGAAAAAGCAAGCAAACAAACTGACAAACAAACCAAAAAAATCTCTAAAACCCATAAAATAATAATATTTTTTTTCTTTTTAATAAAGGTCTCGCTCTGTAGCATTGACTGACGTAATACTTGCTCTGTAGAGGCAGCTGGCCTCAGCCTCCCGGAGACCCACCTGCTTTCCCCCCTCACCTGCTTCAGGACTTCAAGACATGCACTGCCTTGCCTGGCTAAAATTACATAAGAATTTTTTTCTTTTTTTAAAAAAAGAAAATTGTAGGGCAGCTGAGATCCCTAAGGCTTTCAAGCTGGTGGGACTTTGTGACATCCCTCCAGGGCCTTTGCGTTATCACACCCCAGCGTGTAATCTAACAGACTCTCCCTCAGGGTCCCGCCTCTGTGACTTACACAGGTGCAAGGCCACGCTGGACAGGTTCTCAGAACACCACACACTGTGTGCCTCATTTTATACTTTCCCATTTCTTTCTTTCAATAAAAATGATTAATTTATTTTATTTCATGAGCATTGCTGTTTTGTCTGCACATATGTCTACACATAGGACGTTAGATCCCCGGGAACTAGAGTTACAGATAGGTATGAGCTGCCATGTGAACACAGGCTCTCTTTCTCTCTTTCTTTCTCTTTCTCTCTCTCTGGCTTTCTTCCTCTCTCCTTCTCTCTCTCCCTCTCACTCTTTTTCTATCTTCTTTCCTCCCCCTGCACTTCTCTCTTCTTTTGAGATACAGTCTCACTATGTAGCCCTGGCTGGCCGGCCTGAACTCACAGACATCTGCCTGCTTCTGGTCCCCAAATATTGGGATTAAAGGCCTTCCCCAGCCTGGCATAGTAGTGCAGATGCAAAGACAGGTGGATCTCTGTGAGTTTGAGGACAGCCTGGTCTGCATAGTGAATTCAAAGTGAGTCAAGGACTACATAGAGCCTGTCTCAAAAACAAACAAACAAAAACAAAACAAGACAAAACCAAATGAGCAACAGGGCTGGAGAGATGGCTCAGAGGTTAAGAGCACTGACTACTCTTCTGGAGGTTCTGAGTTCAATGCCCAACAACTACAAGATGGCGCACACCCATCTGTAATGAGATCTGGTGCCCCAGAATACTGTAAACATAGTAAATAAATAAATCTTAAAAAACAAAACCAAACAACAAAAGGCATATGCCACCACACCTGGTACTTTATCCTTTTTTTTTTTTAATAAGTTGAGCCAAGACTTCAAGGACAACAGTTCATCCTCTCCTTGGCCCTTCCCACCTTTTTCTCATCCATTGGATGAGTGGCAACTGGGTGGGTGGGCACATGGATACCTGTCAGAGACGAGGAGTCCTCTATAGATACTGCTCCCATCTTCCCTGGATACCTCACTGCATATCCCCAGTTGCAAATGAGGGCTGGACCACAGCCCTGTCTGTCTCCTCGCCGCTGTCCTGGAGCCTGGCTACCCACATGCTATCTGCCGGCCACGAAGAGGCTTCTGGCCCTGCAGCCGTAGCTCAGCAAATGATAGTCACTGCTCTTCTCCCCTCATTTCCAGGGCCTGTCTGTGATACTGAGGGTGGCCCTCAGCCTGGCCTAGACTCTGCCCAACCCTATTGGGGCTCCTACTGTGTTTCAGGATGACAACTCCTTCCTCACCACTCTGGACCTCTGCCCAGTGTCTCTGAGGCCCTGAGAGGTCCTAACTGTAGAGCCAAGGTCCTTGATGCCAGGAACTAACGTGCAGATGTAGGTTAAAGCCTCTAGTTACACATTCTCTCCTGTAACTTGGGAGACAGGGTGCATGCGCATACGATGCCTGACACAAGAGGTGGGGGCAGGGGACTCCAGAGCACCATTGAACACCCAGCCCGGGGCTCAGTCAGAAACCACCTGCACCACCTGCCCTGTAAGTGCCCAGCATGCAAGCCCCATGGCTAAGATGAATCTGAAATTAAAAATCCTGCAGCTGGGGTGCTCCTATAACCTCCAAACAAAATTTGAATACCCCTGACCTACTCCTGCCTAGCCTAGAGCTCCCTCCAAACTCCTCTTCCCGCCTCTTTTTTGTAACGTACTCCAACCAAATGACCAGTTTCTTCTTGCCCGGAGCCTTTGAAGACTTGAGGGTGATGAACAGCCCCCTCCTCCCTGGCTTTGAGAGACCCATGCTCTAAGGCCTCAGGGACCAGATAAGATTTGCAACCAATGTGTGGTAAGTCTCTGAGCAGGGTGTCACAAGGGCCACTCTGTATCTGTGTCCAGGAGGGTTTGCAGGTGGTCACTCTTAACTCCGGGGAACCTGCCCCTCAGGGCTCGTGGCTGGATATTTTCTAGTTCAGTTTTCAAAGTCCTATCAGACTTGGTGGCATCTGTTCAAATTCCTGATGTTTGTGGATGAATCCAGACTCCTAGGTTGTAGGTCAAGCTGGGACAACAACATGCTGGATGGCCATAGCTGAGCCAGTCCCCACTGGGATGGGTGAAAGCAGTCCCAGTCTTCTGAGGCCCTGGGACACAGTAGCTCTGTCTTCCCTGACAATCCTGCTCTGAGTGCCCATGGGACCTGCCAGCTTGGATCTGAAGAGGTGGCACAGTGGAGGCTCGTTACCACCTCTGTTTTACTTACAGCAGAGATTCTCAACGATCTTTGAGGGCTGAAGGATCCTTTTACAGGGGCCATGTATCATCAAATATCCTGTGTATCAGACATCTCCATTATGGCTCATAACAGTAGCAAAATCAGTTACAAAGTAGCAGCAAAATAATTTTATGGTTGGGGTCACCACAACATGAGGAACTGTATTAAAGGGTCACCGCATTAGGAAGGCTGAGAGCCACTGGCTTTACAGGCACAACTGGCAGCCTGCCTAGTTTGCCAGTCACTGTTTCATGCCCCAGATCTTCATCACTGAGGCCACTTTCACAGTCCCCAGGCTTGAATTTATTTATTTATTTATTTATTTTGGTTTTTCGAGACAGGGTTTCTCTGTGGCTTTGGAGCCTGTCCTGGAACTAGCTCTGTAGACCAGGCTGGTCTCGAACTCACAGAGATCCACCTGCCTCTGCCTCCTGAGTGCTGGGATTAAAGGCGTGCGCCACCATCGCCCGGCCCCCAGGCTTGAATTTAGATGTCTCATGTTGTCTTAAACACCACAGGTCTCCTAATACCCACCAGTAAGCCTGATGACTCCACCTTCAAAAGAATGAAGACCTGACCTCTCCGGCAGCCCTCACCCTTCCATGCTACCTCTCAACCACCTGGGAACTCATTGCAACTCTGCCTCCAAAGGGCCAGACCCTAACAGCAAGGACTTTACTGCATGGCCACTAGGGGCTCCATAGGTCTTGTGTTCAGTACTGATGGTGGTCCCAGAGACAATATGAAGGTATTGTCTTCACCACCCAAATACCCTTTTGGACATTTTGCCCATCTTACCGGCTCTGGTCATTCTCACCCCTCGAATCTTTTCAAATAACCAGGGTATCTTATCTGTAGGACCGTGCCTCCATTGACGGGCACCCCCTTGCCCTCACAAATGCTGCTGCCCACCCGTAGGCAGGGCTCCTCTCTGCTCCCATGCCATGACCCTGGATGTACTCAGACTAGAGGCTGACTCTTAATTACCTGAATTGGGTCCTGAGAGACCCTTCCAAAGACCAGCCCCAGGCTGTGAGAAGTTGGGGTTCAGGGTGATAAGTCAAGGACCACCCCCACCTGCTGATGTGTATGCAGATAGATGCTCTGGGCTCAGGGCCATTCTTGGGCAGCTCAGTCTCCTGAGACCGAGCATTAGGCTGGCCCAAACCAGTTACAGTCTGCCCCTGCTCCAGTGCCAAATCCACTTCCTCCTCACACCTGATACCCCAGGCTTCAGAGATGGGCATAGTTGGGACCTTCTAGGGGGACAAGCTCCCAGGAGTGGCCAGAGAGACAGGGGACAGGGAGACCCCTATGAGGCCTTGATGTCCATCAAGGAGGGGGAGGGTAAAGTATGGGTCGCTCTTGCCTGAGGCCAGGTCAGGAGCAGCTGGGAGTTGGGGATTGGGGAGCATATTCAAGTTGCTTGTTGTGGTGGAACACCACACTGTGGGACAACTGGGTCCTGGGTCTCTATGGGGACGAGAGGTGACTGCAAATGGGCTAAATACCCAGGCCTCCACACCCTCACAAACAGGTGGGGGACAATCACGCTCACAGCCGTGTGAATCCTGGCTGTGGCTCTGGCTAGTCATGTCTGGTGGGACAAAGATAGACCCCTCAGCTATAAGTCATTAAGAAAGAACTTCCCATGCACCTCCCATAGGTTCAGACAGCTCGAGGTCAGCTTTGCTCATGAGGGTTCCTTCAGATTCTTAGGTATGTGACAACCTGAAGACGTCCCCCACTTTGTCCCCAGGTCTGGGCACTGGATTGCCTCCTCATTTGAATCTCAGATCCCCACTCAATAAATGAGATGCTGAGCTGGGCCTCTTTCTATGTAATATAAATGTCATGGTTATAAAGGGTCTCAGAGCTTGGGATAAAAGAAGGTAGTGAACTGGATAGACTATTCTGGAAGGTGTGACAGAGGAGGCCATCTTGGGGGTGCTGAGAAGGAAAAGGAAATGAGCTGTGTCTTCTGAGTCAGTGGCTGGGGTGCAGGAAATGCAGGTGAGGACCGTGCGAGGGACTAGATGGGGCAGGCTGCGAAACGCGCGGACGGCAGTGACTGTACACTATCGGGGTTGCTCACCCCTGCAACTGGTGAACTCGGAGGACCCATGGACCCACACCACAGGTGAGAAAACCTGCTGGAGTAAGGGGATGTACCCCTCCCTGCCCCTGGCAGCAGGACCGTGGCCTTGGGTGTCCCCTGAAAACTGCCTTCCCCTGGGTTCCTGCATCCTGAAAAAGGCTCCCCCAGGTCACCTCTTATCCCCTGCACAGCCAGTCTGGTTTTGCAAGCTGATCTCTCCTGCTTTCCCGTGGTCCATCCATGGACCCCAGAGTAGAGGCTACAGGGACAAACCCTTGCTGGGCCTGAGTCAACTTGTTATTGCAGCTCAGTTCCCTGCCCTCTGCAAAGCCACATGGTCCTCAGCTCCTCTGCCTCCTAAATTTGGAAGGCCAGGCACATCTGGGATAATCTGGAGGGGCAGCAATTACTGTCCTCCACTGGCAGAGGTGCTCAGCTGGACATCTGTTCCACAGTCCCTTGGATCAACAGTCATCCTCCCAGGGGACCTTCATGCTGCTCAGACCTCCTAGGGAGAGCCGGTTTGGACTGCATATTGGTGCTGAGACTTGAGTTTATATTTTGCTCCCATCCATGGAAAAAAAAAACAGCCAAGAAACTACCCTCTGTCCTGACCCCATTGGCCATCTCTGGTCCAGTCACTCTCACTTGGATGGTGTAGAGCCCTCCACCCTCATCTTCCTCCCGGGTACCTATGCCCACTTCTCAGCTCTCCCTTTCTTTGGCCCCTGCAGCCGCTTGGCCTCCTTACTTCCCTGGACCCCAGGGTCTGTACATTTTCTGCTTATTTGCCTCCCTCCTGCCCTGCATTGGGTCTCTACTTAAAATTAACCTGCTCAGAAATCCTGATGATCACCCATCCATCCCCTCCCCTTCATCCTGGTTTCTTTCTTTCCATATCTCACATATTATTATTATTATTTTGGCTTTTTCAAGACAGGGTTTCTCTGTGTAGCCCTGGCTGTCCTGGAACTCGCTCTGTGACCAGGCTGGCCTCAAACTCACAGAGATCCGCCTGCCTTTGCCTTCTATGTGCTGGGATTAAAGGCGTGTGCCACCACCACCTGACTTCAATCCAACTTTATAACATCTGTGGGAAATGTACTCTTTTTCTATCAAGCAGTTAAATAAAACGAAATTTCATTTAAAAAAAATATAAAAGAGCTGGATGAGGTGGTGCACACCTTTAATCCCAGTACTTAGGATGCAGAGGCAGAAAAATAGATTCCAGTGGGGTTGAAGTCAGCCCGCTCTGTCGAGCAAGTTCTGGTAAGTTCCAGGCCAGCCAGGGCTCTGCATAGCTATGCATAGCTCTGCATAGTGAGACCGTGTTCTTTTTTTTAAAAAAAAAAGAAGAAGAAAGAAAAGATAAAGAAAAATGAAGCGCCCGGCCGAAACTCAAATTCCTCCAGGGTCATCAGTGCTTGGAATCAAAATCTGTGCTCAAGGTCAGGAATTCTGCTCCAAACCTCAACCTGCTTATCAGCTTGAAATCGGCAGATCTAGTCAAATACCAGACCAAGCTCCAAGCACTCAGAATAAAGCACAGGAGAACAAACCTAACTCAAACCCCATCGATAAGCTTGCCCCCTCTTGCAGAAGCAAAACTTTTTGCCTTGCAGGTCATTCTCTTTGCCTAGATAGTTGTTTTCTTAGGACCTTAGACCCACTTCTAACACAGCCTAGAGACCTGGGCTGTCTCATTCCCGATTGTGCCCCAGAATGTGGAATCCTGGGGGGCACTTGTTAGATGCTCGATTAGCACTAGTGAGCTAGACAAGCTATTAATAATTATTATTAGTTTTGAGAGGGCATCCAGGTCCATGTCAACGACCTCTGCCATGTGTCCCTGGCGACCTTCTTGCCAAGCCAGGTCTGTCTCCACTGCAAGGGACAGACAAGAGAGCCTGCCGCAGACCATCCTAGAGCCGTGCTGCAACGGGGCCCTGGTGTTAGCCCATACCTGCTACTCTGAGCTCAGCCATTGCCCGGATGCCTCTACTGTCACTGGGTCGGTCTGAGGAAATTTGGGGAGCCTTGGTTACAGGGCCTGGTTTGAGGAGGACGTCAAATCCTAAGAATTTAGGACTGACATTGTTAATCCAAGATGAGAGAGCCTGGTTGTGACAGATATGTCCTTCAAATATCACCTCCAAAGCACAGGTTTTAGACACTCAGAAGGCTCTGTCCAGGAGAGAGCCTACAAGGAGCTGTGTCCATCTTGAGGACACAGGCTCCTCTGAGAAGAAGCACATGGCCCCTACTGGATGAGGCCCCTGCCCCAGCACCACAGCTGACTTCATGAGAATTTGGGGGGAGGGGCGTCAGTAGGAGCAGGCCAACTCTTAGGATCTCATTCGGATGGGTGCAGGAGGTTTGGGGCAAGGATCCAGGGAACATGCTAAGCCCACGGTGAAGCTTTTCTCCCAAGGAGACCTCACTTGGGTCTGTCCCCACTGCAGGAGTGGGCAGACAGGAGAGCCTACCAAAGACTATCCTAGAATTATGTTTTGTATTTTGAGGTCTTTCTAAGGGGACAAAGAACTGAGTCCTCAGGGCAGGGTCAGGTGAAGAATTCTGGGGCAGAGAGCTGGGGACTTGGTAGAAGCCTAACTTGGTGGATGTCCTTAAGTCTGCAAGCCACTGTCAGAACTAACTTTTAGAGTTGAGGAAAACAGGCACACAGGGCGGGCAGCACACTGGGGTATCTATCCCCTCCTTCCTCTTCCTCAAAGGGACTCCGGCCACAGCCCCCCTCCAGAGAGAGAGCCACCTCTAGAAACAGCTTGAATGAGATTTTATGCAATAAGAATGAATGTGAAGAGTCCCAGTCTACATAGGAGTGTCAGAGGCACCTTCCCAACCCTTCCTCCGGGACAGGACAGACGTTTCCAAAGCGGCACTTTTGCGCTTTTGGCCGTAACGATGGCGCCCCCTGGTGGCGACACTACCCAACGCTCCACCCACCCTGCAGGTTGATTCCCCAAATGTTTGACATTTAAGTGGGGAAATCAAGTCTCAGAGAGGTGCTGCTGCTGGCTCAATGGTCTGAGGGTGAGCAACCTGCCAAGTGCCTTCCCGGCTCCCCAGGCCCTCGCCAGGCCACTTACCCATACGTGGTGCTAAGGGTCCCGCCAAGCAGGGAGCCGAAGATCATTCCAACGCCGAAGCAGAGACCCAGCCGGCCAAGGGCCGCTGGCCGTTCTGCGGGCGCTGTCAGATCTGTGATGACCATCTGGGCAGCTGCGGGTAGGAGGGGGCTGAACTGGACTCGACCCCTCACGGTGGACAGCCCACTCAGGAGTCCAAGGAACAAAAGCCTTCAAACTCCTCCAACTAGGCCAGGCCTGGCAGCCCCTCCACCCAGATTGTATCCCCCCCCCCCACAGCCCCTCCACAGCACCCTCCACCCAGTCCACACCTCTACAACCTCTCTACTCTGTCTGGCCTGTCTTAGACCACGCACCATCTCTCCATCCCACTCACCCGCCACCTGCCCCTACCTGAAGCCACACCCTCATCTCTCCCCTCTACCCCCTTTCCACCAGGTCTACCCACCAGTCTCTACCTGTAAGCGTGTGCATGAGTGCTGAGGGTAGGCGCGAGGCGAAGAGCAGGAAGACACCAGGCAGGGCTGGGCTGCAGGAGGCTGCTAGGAGTAGATAGAGAGCCGAGGCTGCCACGAAGGAGAGGGAGAGGGCTGCCCGCGCCCCGTACTGGTCTGCGAACCTGGGGCAGCAGGGCGAGTCAGTGCCCAGCAGGCAGGGCCCTTCCCTCACTCCCCACTTGGGGCTGCTGGGAGGCTGGTGAAGAACCACCCAGGGCAGGTGTGGGTATGTGGGCTTCCATCAAGGAAGTCGTCTGTAGGTCCGCTAGCTGGAGTTTGGGGTATCACTAATGTGGCACCAAGGATGCTTGGAAGCCAACCAGGCGCTGGATCTCTCTTACACCCATTGAACAGGAGGGGTGGTCATGTGGTCTTGTGGGTTCTGCATCCCTCACACACCATACCTGCCAAACACGGGCCCACCCAGCAGCTGAAGCGTTCCAAAGATCGTTTGTAGGTAGCCAAAGTTGACAGAATCGAGGCCTAGTGTCCGAGACAGATACTGAAACACAAGAAGGGTCTGTAGTCAGGTCACTTCAGACAAGTAAGGGTGGGAGGGAACAGAGGGCAGTGTCATGGGAGAGGAGGCCTTACTTGGGGACCGTCTTCCTCCCTCTCCAGGTGGACCCTGTAGGAGTCCCTAGCCAACGACTTCTGGCCCAACCCCTTCACAGGACACGCTTCAAGTGAACCACAGAGAGACATCCATCCTCAATGTCTTGTCCTCAAATAGTAATAGCACTGTCCTGCCCAGCAAGTAACTTCCCTGAACCTCTTAACAACCTCTGAGATGTGGCCCAGCCCAGACAGTCTGCTCTGTGAATTCCTTAGGACTCAGGCCCTTTTGAGGGGCTGACTATCTGATAGGAGAAGAGAGGTGGCAGTATTCCTATAGAGGACCCAAGCAGTCCTGGGACCCCAGGATCTTATCCTCCCCATCCAGCTGCACCCCACATGAGTCAACGTCTCTCTCCAGATCTCTGCCTCCTCCTTCCTCCTTGCTGGCCCACCTGTCACTAGCCCCATAGGCATCTGTCCCAAGGCTAACACTCCTTAAGCTCTCCTCTCTCGAGACCTTCCTGAGGGCCCTATTCTAACAATGTTGGGATTCTCCCTGGTGCCTTCTCCTCCAGTTCCCCTCACAGCCTTGGGTGCTGACCCAGGTGCTCCAGCTCTCTCCTGCCTTGCCCGAAGCAGTTGCTTTTTCTCCTTCCTCCTTCCTCCATCAGTCTGCTCAGGGAAACCCCAGCTGGCCCCTCTCTGATTGGCACCTGCCTCAGTGGCTTGCTTCTTCCTCTGTGACTCTGTGCTCTAGACTGTCCTGGGCCTCCTACCTCATCAGTAGTTCCTGCCATCCTCCTTTCCCACTTGGAGAGCCTGCTGTGGCCACTTCTGTCATGTAGTGCCCCATGCCTCTGACCCACGGCCAGCACGTTCCTCCTCTATTCTGTGCCTTGTCTGAAATCATGTCCTGCACAGCATGGCAGGAACTAGGGATCTGTCCTCCTCAACACCGACGAGGTCCTTGACTGTTGTTTCTTTGATTTTACTTTATCATTTTTTATTATACGTGTATGGTTGTTTTGTCTGCATATAGTCTGTGTACCATGAGCATTGTAGTCCCCCTGGGACTACAGTTACAGGTGGTTGTGAGCTTCCATGTGGGTGCTGGGAATCAAACCCTAGTCCTTTGGAAGAGCAGTCAGTGCTCGTAGCCAGAGAGCCCCTAATATTGCTTCTTCACTGCAGGCAGCATCTGCCCTCCCAAGATTGGGTCCATCTCTGAACTCCTTTCTCTCACCCTTCCTCACATGTAACCCACCCACTGACAGCAGATCTGCCCCCTTTGCACCCCTCCACGGTTGTCCCTAGTCATCCTGGAATCTGCAGCTCCTGATGAGTGTGGTCCTGGGACTTCAATGCCTCTTCTCTAGCTGCAGGCTCAGCACCACCCCAGGGCCTCTGCATGGTAATGCTTCTCCGGCTGCCTTCACCCCTTTGCTCTTCTGTTGCCTTCTGACCCCAGATCTGTCGTGCGCCCTCACCCTTTCTCATTCCTGACCATTTCTTCTTTCACTGCACAGCGTCAATATTACACCAGCACTACTGAAACCCTGCCAGCCACCAGCTCTGAGGGCCAAGTGTCTGGTCCTTTGTGCTCTGATGTGTCACAGTCCGGGGTCTGTGCATAGGACTTCATGAGGATAGGCTGGCCAACCAGAGCCTCTCTGTGGGAGCCACTGCAGGTTCATGCAGGCTGTTCCGAGGCTGAAATACATTCTCTTCCCCGTGCCAACCCTCCTTTTATGAGGAGGAAGGTAAGGCTCCTGTCCAGGTGCCAACATTTCAGGAAGGAGGCTTGGGGTGGGGACCCGGGCTATCAGTGAATGAGCAGAGCTCAATTGAAGAAGGCTGATGGAGGGTGGGGTCCTGAGCTGAAAGTGTCTGTCACTCCCAGAATGACCATAAAGGCCAGGGCTGCCTCTAACCCAGATTCCCAGCTGCAGGAGGGCCAGCTCTGCCGCTCTAGTCTCCAGGGACAGAGGAGTGGAGGGCCATGGCAGCCAGGGCTCAGGCTTCATTTTTTTGGTCATATCTGACTCTGTTCTTTGTATTTCTGAACTTTGGACTTTTGGGTACAATGTGAGCAGGGTTCTGGCTTCAATCAAAACTCCTGTGTGCCCAGGTATCTTACTTCTACCTAGCCTGGCCTGCTTATCATACTGAGGGCCAGGTCCATATGCTGAGTGGGTCCCAAGCCTAACACAGAGCCAACCTCAACCCAACGCTCCAGCTAACCTAGCCTTGAGAATCTCCAAGAGAGCATTGTAAGGTGGTCTGTGGCCAATGTCACGATCCCACCCAGGCTGGACAGAAAGGGGAGATGGATAGTCGACCTCTGAGATCTAGATGCTGCTGCCCGAATGCCGTGGACTCCTGTGGGCCAGCTCCATACACTTTTGTTGAGTGACTAAACTCTAGTGAAAAGTAGGAACAAACTAAAGGTTGTAGGTAGGCATCCTGTAGCCAGTAGCGACTATTCTGCTCCACCCTGCACTGATTCTGGTAGATCCAGCAAGGCTGTGGGACCAAGTCCCTGTCCTCATGTTTTGGTGGGTAGGAGAGAAGCCAGTGAAATGGGTAACATGGAATAGGGTATAACGTGTGGACACAGGGAAACAGAAGGGATACCTAGAAGGACAAAGGGATGGACAGACACAAAGATCAGAAAAGACTGACTGCCTACAGCCCTTCAGGACAGGAGCTGAGTAGGTGTCAGGCATAGGCACCCAGGGGAAGAACGGGGCAGAGGGCAGCAAGTGAGGCGGCTATAGGAGGAGAACACTGTCTCAAGAAAGGTAGAGAGGGCAGCTCACAGGTTGGTGGGGGTGTCAATGGGTCCAGTTCCTAGGATTCTGAACGTATCCAGCAGCATCAAGCCCCACCTTGCTCCCTGCCATTGCCCACCAAGAAGGCAGTGCTCGGCCTCCGGTGTGGGGTGTGGGTGTTACTCACTGGTAAGAAGGAGAACTGCATGAAGAGACAAGTTAGCTCCAGGGCGGCCAGCACATAGGTGAGTATGATGATCCCTTTCCGGTGAGCACCCATTCTGCCAGAGAGCTGGCCAGACATTCCGGACAGGCGGTATCTGGACCTCTGGAGGAACCTGAGCCAGAGCAGGGCAAGCCTTGCGGCAGGCAAGGGGCAAAAGTCCTGTTGATTCTGGCTGGGTGCTGACTCACCGGGTTGGAAGGGGTGGCCTGTGCCTGCAGGAGAAGGAGAAGAGAGTATCGAACCATAGAGCTCGTCAGGGCTCTCCAGCTACCTCGGCCTTCAAGAGTGGGTCGGGTACCCTCCCCATCTGCTGGCTCCTGGTCTAGGGCACAGCCTCCATAGAAGAGGAAACAGGAGCATCCCATACTTCAGAGGGCACCCTCACCCCAAAAGGGAGTCTGACTGAGTCCCCAGGTGTCCTCCACAGGAAGACCCCATGCCTTACTTCTAGAGGGAAAAGAAGGCAGGTAGAGTTTCTGGCGGATACTTTTAGCGTATGTTTTTGGTATGGGGCTGACACAAGTCATTACGCAGGGGCCTTTTTGTATCCACCGAGAACCTTCCTTTTTCTGGGACCTGTCTGAAGCTCTAGGGTTTTCTGGTGTTGGAGTAGAGAAGGGACTGGGGGACAGCTCAGCTCTTCAGGCCCCACACTTGTAGGGCAGCTCAGCCTCACTTAGAGTGGGGTGCTTTCCTTCCCTCCCAACCTCTTCCACGGGTGGGAACCAGATGTTACAGGCCTGACTTCACCATTAGTGCCCCAGGACAGCCTTCACCCGAAAGTCCATCAAGGGCCCTGATACTTGGTATCCTACGCTCTGGAAGCTCAACAGGTGACCTCTGTACCTGTCTTCGCGGGAGAGCCTGGGTTGCATTCCTCGTGGTAGAGCCCTCCCAGGTGTTTTTGACACCCGCCCTTCCGCGGTGACCCGGGAAGGTCCCACCCCCCAATAATCTGGGCCCTCCCTCTTTTCCAGGGATGGCCCGCCCGCCTGGCAGCTAGCTCCACCCACCCTGGGGATCAGGGCAAGCCGGCAAAGCAGCCTCTAAGCATTCATTGGCCAACCCAGACACGAATCCCGAGGCCCCGCCCCACTACCCGCCCTGAGGGTAGTTCCAAGTGTTGGGCTTCGGTCCTGCCCTGGACGCTACCCTGGAGGCTGGAACTCTGACCGCTCAAGCAGCAGAGGGTGTCCATTTCGGGTTGGGGAGGGAAGATGAGAAGGAGGAAAAAGAGAAAAGGAAGGAGGGAGGCTGGACCTGGGATCCAGGAGAAAAAGGGAAAGCAGAAGCCTGGGGTGATGCAGAGATATTTCACTTGTCTGGGCAACTCTTGAACACTGGACCTCTCTCACTGATCAGGAGGTTTCCGAAAGCTACAGAAACGCCTCCTTTCCCCCATGTCACCCTGCCTGCCTTGTTCCCACACTCCTGGAGGAGCAGAGAAGCCTGGTACCCAGCACTTCTGCCCGGATGGCACCAGAACCGGAAGACACGGTTCTGATCTAGTTTGGCTGAGGCCCGTTACTATCCATACCCATTCCTCTCCAGACAGGTTGATCATTGCTAAGAAACCAGATGCCCACCCCACCTTTCTACCTTGCAGCAGAATAGGGGTCAGGTCACAGGCCACAGCGTCAAAATCAACACCTCCTTTGCTGCGTGCTCACCCTGACTCAGCAGATCAGAAACGGGAGGTGTTGTCACAGGGTGGGAGCAGACATGGGGCGCCCAGGGAAGCCCATTGAGAACATGCCTCAAAATAGGTAGTCAGGGCCAGGGCTGTGGGAGTTCAAACCGATGGATCAGGCCGAGGGCTCTGTTCCCAGGAGTGTGCAGTATGTCTGGGGTAGATTCCAGGGTGAGAACTGGGATGGGAGATGTGTTGCAAGTGTGGATCCCAGGTCCTCTGCCAAGAGGCTGTAGGGGCCCACCATGGCTCTCTGAGGGTTGGAGGAGGAGACCCAGTCAGCCCGGGCTTCCAGACAGGAAAGATGAGATATAAAGGCTGCTATGGAAAGGAGAGGACTTGGGGGTCAGGAATCTCAGGACTCAGGGAAAGACCGGAGTCCAGGTCCTTCTGAGCTCCATCAGGAAGAAGTGTGGAATAGTTCCTGTCAGGTCAGATCCCTAGTAGGTTAATTCTTCCCCAGTGGACATGTGAAATCTTTACTGACCAGGGTCCTTGGGCAGAGCTTGGGGTGTGAATAAGACCACCTCGGGAACAGAGGGGGGGGGGCCGGCAAGGATCCTCCGGTGTTCGTGATAAGCAAAAAGAAAAGGGGCAGGCTACTCACCCACAAAAAGAGCTTGCAGTTTGGGAAACAGGCGCGTGGAATGATCTTAGCTTTTGTACTTGTTCTAAACAGGCCCCAGAGGGGCGGGACACTTCCTGGTTGTGAGGGAGTGTGGGAAAATTGCCCTTCTGGCTAGAGAGGAACAGGGAACACTAGAACGTGGGATCTCTTTCTGAAGAGGAAGTAGCTTTCTCCGGGGGGGGCCAGTATTACTTACTGTGGCCACTGTTCTGCCAAGGAGAACAACCCAGACAGCTGCAGGAAGGGCTGATTCCTATCTGGGGCAGGTTTGGGAGGCAGCTTCTCAGAAGGGGTGGCTACTCATCAGGGGTCTGAAGAGAAACACAGACGTAGCTGATTTAGGGAGGCTATATGTCAGGCCGTGGGAACAGTATGGCAGGGCTCAGAGGTGAGAACAGGCAGCTGTGAACACCTGCTGGGGTTTGGACTTTAGGGAATCCAGTGGGGTTAGGAGCAGAAATAGTGGGGCAGGAACATGGCCACATGTGCAGAGAAAGTCACCGTGACGGCCATGTGCTGGGGTTCAGGACACACCAGAGCTTCCCTGAGGAGAGAGATACAGCCTATATGATTTCCTGGGCTTAGTGATGTGGCTGTGAGGCAGGAACCTCACATAACTATTGAGCACTTACTGTATACAGGCTGTGTCTGTTTGGAAGAGAATAGCATTTATTATTCTTTGACAATTTCATACAAGTACACAATGTATCTTGATCGTTTGCACACCTAACTCTCTCTTCCCATTCTCCCTCTCATAACCTCCAACATCTGCCCCCTCTTTCACATTCCCTCTTCCTCCCTCTCCGTTTCTCTCTCCCTCTCTCCTTACTAAGTCCGCTAGTGCCACCTATTGGACTGTCTGATCTGTTGTCTTGATCTTACGCAGGTAACCATGGCTACAGGGAGTTCATGGGTACAATGACCATATCATGTCCCGAAGACAGCAGCTCACAGCAGTCCTCTCCACCCTCTGGCTCTTACATTCTTTGTTCCCTTTTCCTTGATGCCCCCTGAGCCTTGGAGGTCAGGCTGATCCAGATGTCCCATTCAGGGCTGAGCTCTCAATGATCACCTATTCTCAGCGCTTTGAGTTATGAGTCTCTTCATCAAGTACTGCTCACTGTAGCACAGACTCTAGGTGGTCTTAATAATAAAAACCCAGAGTCAGATACAGGGGCAAATGCTGAGAGATCAGAGTAGCAGAGCAGCCAGCCATTAGAAAATTCTTACCTCTACCAATGCTCAGACCGAAAGGGGTGATCCTGTCTTTACAAATCCTCAGACTGAATCTCTCTCTACGAAATCTCAGACTATACATCCCAGACTGAATCCTCAGACTGAATCTCTCTCTACGAAATTTCAGACTGCATCCCAGACTGAATCCTCAGACTACATCTGTCTCTTTGAATCCTCGGACTATCGCTCACTCTACAAAACCTCAGACAGCATCCGTCTCTATGATCTATAAATCCTCAGACTGCACTGACTCCTGTCTCTTCCTCTTTATATTCCTCTCTCCACCCAGCCCTATCACTCCTGTCTCCACTTCCCTAGTACTGGGACTAAAAGGCATGTGATTCCACGTGCTGGGATCACCTTTGTGTGAGCTCTGTTGTTCTTTTAGAAAGATTCAATCATGTAGTCCAGGGTGGCCTTGAACTCACAGAGATCTGTCTGCCTCTGTCTCCTAAGTGCTGGGATTAAAGATGTGTACCACCACTGCCTGGCTTCTATGGCTAACGAGTGGCTTAGCTCTGCACTCTGATCTTCAGGTAAGCTTTATTTGTTAGATCACAAAGAAAATATCACTACAACTCACTGCAAGAGAAGGGTCTTTGGCTAAGATGAAGAACGGCATTAATTAATATATATAAGCAAACATTTAGAAGGCAGTTTGATAACACCCATTTAGCAAGACAACAGTAGTAGGCCTATGACCTCCTAAGCCAAATACTGTTGACTGAGTTTACAATACCAGGGAGGAATTCCCTCTAGTGAAGCAGGTCCTGGCCAAGAGTGGTTAGTTACCCCCAAAGCACTCAAGTTACTCTTGTGCCAGTAGGCACATTTTGCTTGGTGGGTTGGTATTGTAGCCTGCAGGGTTTACTCCTGGGTCAGACCATGGATGGTTTCTCTCTCCCTATGGCCTGCAAAGCAACTTCCAATACTGTGAAAGCTAGCCAGCAGGGAGGAAACTGTCAGATCAGTTCCAGGTCTATGTCCTGTAATCATGTTCGGCAGTGGGTCTGTGTCCTTCGTGTGTGCGTGCATTCATGTGTGTAGGTTCTCGTAAAGGTCAGAGGTCACTATCGGGTGTTATTTATTCCACAGCAGCCAGCCCCTGTCATTGGGACCCCATGACTTGCCAGTCTCTGCCCACCTCCGCAGCACTGGCATGCCAAGCTGCTTCCAGGAAAGCCGCCCTCCTCAGCCCTCTGCATCCTTTCTTAGGCTGTTTATAGTGCATGTGTTGAGGGGGACAGATGATATCTCAGCTGTGACAATGTGGATATCAGTTACTTTTCTGTGGCTACGAGAAAGTACTACGAACAAGGCAACTTACAGAAGAAAGAGGCAATTTGGGTTTATTTTTCTAGAGGGACGAGAGTCCATGATGGCAGAGCAGAGGCATGGCAGCTGAGTTGGGGGCTGAGAGCGCATGTTTTGAACTCTAAATAGGAAGCAGAGAGAATAAATTTGAAATGGTGTGAGTCTTTAAACTCCCAAGCCCTCCCCCATGGCGTACTTCTCCAACAAGGTCACATCTCCTAAGCTTTCCTATATCAGTATCACCAGCTGGGATACCAAGTATCCAAATGCCCAAGATTATGGGGGACATCTCATTTAAACCACCACTTTGTGTCCCCATAGGCTTTGTGGTCATATCAAATTGCAAAATGCATTTAGTCTAGCTTCAATAGGCCCTACAACCTCTCAGTCTCAACACCATTCTGAAGTCCAAAGTGTCATCTGAGACTCAAGTCATCTCTTATCTGTACCCTTCCACAAAACAAAAAAGCAAGTTACATACTTCCAACACACAGTGACGCAGAATATTCATTGCCCTTCCAAAAGAGGAATGGGGCACAGTGAGGAAATGGTGTGGGTTTTGGACCAAAGCAGGTTCAAGACCCAGCAATGTGAGCTCCAGACTGTGTAATTCCACGTCTCACGCCAGAGGGCTCCACTTTTCTAGCTTTGCCGCCGGCAGCACACTCTCACACTCTTCTCTCTTCGGCCGCTTCCACTCCCTGTACGCCGCTCTCCCTGACAGATCGGCTTCCTATGGCTCCAGCACTCCCAGTACAAACCAAGCTTCACTTCCATCTCATGAAATGGCCTCTCGGGGCCCTTTGCCCTCTCAGAGCTTTTCGGCAAGGATGCTCCTGCCACACGCTGCCTAGTCTTGGTGGCTTTCTGAGACCGTGCAGAGTTCAGTGACCCCTTCCTTCTCTTTCATGACTGTAAAGCCAGCACCACATGGACAGCACTGCAAAGTTTGGCTGCCAGTTTGGAGTGGATTCTTGCCCCTTTAAAACACATTAGCAGATCAGAAAATGCCTTATGCTCTCTTTTACAGAGTGAAAGCTTAGCGTTATCCCAGTGCATAGCAGGTCTCTGTGACTGTGCTGATCTCTGCTGCAGCCTCCTCCCAGCACCCGCCTCGCCTGTGGCATCATCTCAGCTGCACACTGTGTATTTCATTTTGCCTCACTTGCTCCTTTCCACCGTAGACCTGCCTAAGAGTCATTACTAGTAAATACTCAACACAGTCAACATTAGGCTGTCTTGAGATTGCTTCTGTCAATGAAATTAGCCTGTTCTACCTTTTTGTTTGTTTGTTTGTTTTGTTTTGTTTTTTGAGACAGGGTTTCTCTGTAGCTTTTTGGAGCCTGTCCTGGAACTCGCTCTGTAGAGCAGGTGGGCCTTGAACTCGCAGAGGTCCACCTGTCTCTGCCTCCTGAGGGCTGGGATTAAAGGCGTGCACCACCACCTGGTAGGCTCAGACAAACTCTTAGGTCAAGGGCAGAAAGCAAATGCATTCTTTTGGCCAGAATGTCTCAGGAACAGTCTCTCGCCTCCTTGCTAATATTATCCCTTCTGAAATCTCCTGAGTTGGGCCTCCTCAGTCTGCTTTTCTCTTGGCGCTAATGTCTTCCAGGCTCCTAAGATGGCCCATTAAGTTCAGCTTATCACACCCAACTGCTTTCTTATCTCAGTGCCTTTCACATTCTTCCAAAAACCCAGAAGGGTCAGGCCTGTCACGTCAATACCCTACTCCTGGTTACCAACTTCTGTATCAGTTGCTTTTCTAAACTGTGATAAAACACCTCAAGGAAGAGGTCGTCTGGGTTTGTGTTTCCGGAGAACTAGAAGTCCATGATGGCAGAACTGGCGGCTGGAGCTGGAAGGTGAGAATTGCAGTCAGGAAGCAGAGCGAGTGAGTCCAAAATGGAATTCTCCAAGCTTTCACTCCCGTGACACAGCTCTTCAAAGGCCCCCTAAGCCTCCCCCAAGTCGCGTCACCAGTGAGGGACCAAGTATCCAAATGCCTGAGACTGTGGGGACATCTCCAAACTATCATAACATGGAAGCCATGCTCTGACTGGGAGCCCTGGGCTTCTGATCTGGCCTGCTGTTGGCTTGCAGAGGGATAGCCTGGCTGAGGAGCTATGGAGGGGCTGAGAGAAAGCCAGCAGGGGCAGTTTCTTCCATGGTCCAGCCGGCAGGGGATAAGGCTGTGGTCTTAGGTCTGATAGGAGCCGTGGACAGGTGGATCTACATGTCTATGGAGAGAAAAGCTGACCCGACACGTCAGGTAGCAATCTGGAGAGCTAACCCCATTGCCAGCCCTGCTGTATGGAACTGCCCTGGGCTGAGTGGAACTGGGCTTTTACAGAAGGATGAGGGCTCCGGGCTTGTCAGCAGATAGGCAACGAGGGGGTGGGCAGTATGGGGTTGTGCCTGAGTCTGCTTGAACTCAGGCCCTGTGTGCCGTGAGGTGTGTGCTCTACCTCCTGTGGCCTGACCCGAGCATTTTCCAGTGTAGCCAACAGTTCAGTCTAAACAATTCGTTTGAGAAATTTTTGAATCACCTCTGTTGTACTTCTTCAGGAATAAAAGGACTGTGATTGGAGGCTGGGGACAGAGTAGGGGGTAAGATTTAATGTAGTCACAGCCCTGTTCAGGCTCTTTGAGGTCTCAGCCTGTCCCATGTTCCTTCTCCGCCAAAGCGGGTGAAGTTTCAGACCTTGGCCAGCAGGCGGCGCCCAGGTCCACAGTTCTCTCCCTGGTTCCCAGAAAGCTGCATCGTCTCAGGTTGCATCTACTGGTGTCGACGCCAGGAAACAGCCCGTGGACTGACTTGAGGCATCAGAGCGTGGGATCCAGGCTGGGCAGACAGCTTCCCATCATCCACTAAGCTCCTCTGTCTGCCTGTTCCCTGGGAGTTTATACGGTCCAGGCTGATAGTGATAATGGAGACAGATGAAGGTTTTTCCCAGAAGTCTATAAAAGTGTCCACTGACCTTCTGGGTGAAAGCGTGCAATGTGCAGAGCCTGGTCCCAGATCTCCAACCCAGGCCAGATGACCAGAGATTAGGGAAGGAGCTGGTGAAGCCCATAGTTGGCTTGGGAATTCTTGGTTTGACTGGGATGGAGGGCCCTCTCCTCTCTGATCTCCGGAAGTCACACAGACCACTGTGGTATCCCAGCTGGCCTTTCCGATCAGATCAGTGAACAGTGTCAAGGGGTCCTGTGGCTTCCCTTGCAGCAGTTGCCCCTGCACCCCAGTCAAGGGATCAGCGCTTGTTTTTTGCTTACATTCAAAAAATATTTATTTTATTATTTTAAATTATGGGTACATGTGCATACATGTTTCTCTCTTTCTCTCTTTGTTTGTAGATGCATATGTGTCCAGGTGAGTGCATGTTCACATGTACAGATGCCTGGAGAGGCCAGGGTTATTGGCTTTTGGGTTCCACAAAGGTGTGAGCGTCATGATGTGGGTGCTGGGAACCAATTTAAAGTCCTCTGGAAAAGCAGTGTGTGCTCTTAACCACTGATCCATCTCTCCAGCCCTTCTATTTTAATTTTTGGGCAGGGCTCACTTTGTAGCCCAGTCAAGGCAATCCCCCTGCTCCTGCCTCCTGAGTTCTGGGATTACAGACATGAGGAGCAGCTTTCCTCCCTACCCTCTCCCTCTCTCTTTTGAGACCAGGTCTCGCTATGAAGCCCTGGCTGGCCTGAAACTCATCATGTAGATCAGGCTGGTCTTGGACTCCCAGAGATCTGCCTGCTGCCTCTGGAGCACTGGGACTAAAGGCGTGCATCACCACACTTGCTAGCTGAGTAGAGTCCCCTGCTTCCCCCACCCTAGGGCCCCAGGTACAACATTCAATCCAGGGAATGGACTGTGAAGAATCTCTCTGTCCTCACTTGTTCTAGAACAAATTTGCCAAACCAAGGGAGCCTATTAGAGCCTGGCCACGGCTCCTCCCCAGGGTTCTGCCTGCTATGATCACACATGGCATCTCTGGGTAGATCTATTCCTTGTCCAGCTGCCAGCCGATCCCTTCTATCTGTGGGTATGGCACAGGTTAATACCTTGAAATCCCTTCTGTCTCCTGTCTTGCTGGGCCTGGACTTTCTCTCCCTGCTCTCCTGCTTGGAAGACCCCGAAGCTTAGCTTCTCGGCAGACTTACTCCAAGGCAGATGCTCCTACTCTGAGCACTGGCTAAGCATTCAGAGAAGAACATTAGCTTGGGATAATCAGGCCCCGGTCCAGACACTCCATGTCCTCTTCTGTGCCCAGGGCATCAAGGCTGAAATCTAGGTGTAGCTAAAGCTCGGCACTGACTGGTTTGCTCTCTGCTGCCAACCGAAGCTTGGTGGAAGCTGGGCATGGTATGCTGTTTGTAATCAGCACGCAGGAAGCCGAGACAGGAGAGCTGTGAACCTGAGGCCGGCCTAGGCTACACAGGAGAGCTTACCTAAAAAAAAAAAATCCAACCCAATATATTAAAGTCTAGGGAGGTAGCAGAGGAAGTTGGGGATCGGCAGATGGCCTGCTAGCCTGCGTGGGAGCATTCACACGGGGTTCTGTGGTCAACAATCATGACTGACCAGGCTTAACCTCAGTTTTCCCATCTGGGATGTGGGGGTGAACCCTGCTCTCTGCCTCATTGACTCTCCTGAAGATTAAATGCGGTTATTGGCATGTAGAGACAATTGCATGGGAACCGTCAGATGCAGCAGATCAGTATGCAAGAGGGAAGATGCCACTGAGGGTCTGCATGTGTGTGAGGAGACTGGAGGAATGGGCCACTGAGGACCTGCTGGGGGAGGGGCCGTGCTGTCAGAGCTGGTAATTAGGCCGCGGATTAGGGGACCCACGTGACTGCTGGTGCAAGTGCTTTTGTTGAGGTCTGAGCCTCCTTTAGCACCACCCCCCACCCCTGGGATCAAAGGAAAAGTCCAGTTCTCTTTGCAGCACAGTGGGAGGGGGTCACCCGGAAGGGTCTGAGCCTTCCTCCCAGCGTTGTTAGGGGCGACCAAGGGAAGGAGGTAGTGAGGCACCCTCGAGGGAGGCTTGTTTTGACAGTTCACATGCCGCTTACATGGTCCTCAGGCCTCTAGAGGAGCTGCAGAGATGAGAAGGCCAAGGCTCAGAGAGGGTCATACGCTTGCCCAAGGACCCAGCCAGTAAGAGGGTGGGACTCGGCCTGGTCCTTCTCCTACCCTTGTCTCCAACCAGAGTGTGGACCAGCCTTCAGGGACGGAACCTCAGGCCCTCTCTGCCTGGCTCCAGTGATCTCGTCAGCATCCAACCTCTCGTTTCTCTGTTGTAACCCATCTGAAAAGGCTGGGGTGCTCACAGACCTGGGGTGCAGCCCACAGCCACCCTCCCATGAAGAGCTACCATGGGGCCTACGGGGCCTGTGGGACCTGAGAGCTGCTAACCTGTCACTGCTGTGCCTTGTACCTTAACGGCGGCGTGCCAACGGCCACTCACATGATCACCTAGGTTCAAGAAGGGAGGAAGGCCGGGGGCATGCCTCCTAGCCAGCCCAGCTGGCTTTGGAGCTCTGAGGCCTGGGGCTTTGTTTAGTCATTTCAGGGGAGGGAAGCAAGGGAGAAGGCACTGGAGGGTGGCTAGGCCTGTGCGGGCTAGCGAGAGAGCAGGTGGGCACCAGGAAAGAGAGCTGAGGTGGGGGGGAGGCTAGGAATGGTGGAAGAGAGACCTTGCTCCCCTGGGGGCTTGCTCTCTCCCTCTTTTTTGGTATGTGTCTCTTTTCATCTTAGTTTTTTGTTTTGTTTTTTTGTCTTTTGAGACAGGATCTCACTATGTAGCTCTAGAACTCACTATATAGGCCAGAACTCAACAGAAATCTGCCTGCTTCTGCTTCCCAAGTGGTGGACTCGAAGGTCTGTGCCACCACCACAGGGCAGCTTCAGTCTCCAGAGCAGGCACTTTGTCCTTCCTTCCCTTTGTCCTACAACTTAGCAGCCTCGGAGGCTAGGACAGACTCACAGGTTAACAGCCAGTTTGCCTAAGGCGTTAGTCATGGCTCTGGCTCTGGCTTTTAACAGTTCTAACTGGACACATTGGGCAAAACCACAATCTTGAGGGCGTGCAGCCGCAGAACAGCAAGATCTCTGCCAACTCATCTTCAGGTGTGAGGCACAGTTGTGGGCAGGACCAGCTTTCACATCCCATGAGAGGCACTCCTGCTGTAATGTGGTCACTGAACACCAGGGGGCAGCAGGAGTCCAGCCTTGATCTTGAGGCTCTTGATCAGGAGGCCTCTCCGCTGCAGCACGTAGTTGCCACTCTTTACCCGTGAGCAGCCTAGCTGGGGAAGAACCTGTTCACCTCAGCAAGGGATCCTGGAGGTGCTGCTAAAGATGGACTGCTACCTTGGGAGCTGTCCCAGGCCCTGATTGTCCAACTTCCAGCTTGGCTAACTTCTCTCTTTAAAACACAGCCCAGGGAGGGCTGGGTGTAAGGGAAGAGTAGGAAGGAAGTGAAGGGAGTGAGGAAGGCCCCCTTGCCTTGACCACACAGGGTCCAGGTGAGCCAATTCTTTCAAACTCTACTTCTGGTGAGACTCTGAGCAGTGACTTCCGCTCTGGCCTTGGTTCCTTCACAGGGATGTTACAAGAGTAAGTGAGGGCACACGAAACAATGTCTAAAAGTCCTAGGCTCTGAGAACACAGCTCAGTTGTTAAGAGTTCTTGCCTAGCACGCATATTCTCAGCACTACATAAACCATGCGTGCAGGGCGTACCTGAAATCCCAGCTCTTAGGAGGTAGAGGCAGGAGGGTCAGAACGACAACGTCATCCTTGGCTACAGAGCGAGTCTGAAGCCAGCCGGGTCCACCAGAAGACCGTGCCTCAAAACAAAATATAACAAAGTATCTTTTGGCAACCCTTTCATCCCTGAGGTCTGTCTCCGGGTTTGAGTGTGTTTGTGGTGGTGGGTGGGCTACTTCTCCCTGTATGGGAGGAATACTTGGGGTTCAGAGGGGATCCTCGCCCTCCTCTCTGTGGGGCGGGGCCCACTCTCCCCTAGCCTCTCCGGTGGGTCCTGGACTCCTTTGACACTGTAGCTAGGCCAAAGGTAGTGGCTTGGTGGGACCTAGGGGTCCTGGGTGCACCCCGTGGGCAGGAGGTTCTGATTGTGAATGCTGCGAGTGCCAACAAGAAAGGGGATGTGGGGGAAGGGACTCAAGGATCTGCATTATCATTCCCTTCACAAAGTGGGCCCCTGGGCCTGCGGACCCAGCGTTGCACATGGTCTGCTGGGAACTTTGGGCGAGCTTAATATTTGACTTCGGTTCCTACGGAGCCCTTTAGACCTCCTCATCCCCGAGAGAGGGGCATCAGGATCCTGGAATGTCCAGTGGTTCTAGACTTGTAGAACTTGACTGGGTCCTGGGCCCAGTCAAGTCGTGCCGCTGATCGCAGGCTCCCCGCCTCCAAACCGCGGCGGCGGCTAGGCGGCCGCCGCACGTGTCTGGGGGCGGCTCCTGCCTGCGGCTGTTCCTTGTTCGTAGCCTCCCTCAGCACGGCCTGCCCTGCCCCTCCCACCCATTCCTGGGGAGTGAGGACCCCCGGCCCGGACCCCAAGTACAAGGCAGGCCCTGTAATCGGAGCCTGGGCCGCATGTGGCCGCGTCACCGGAGAGAGGCCGGCACCTGCGGAGGACGTGTCTGGCAGCGGCCCCAAGAACAGCCCGTCCTGGGGGCGGGGCGAGCCGAGCGCGGGAACTGGTGCGGGAGGTCGTTCGCGCTGAGCCCGCCTGGGGCCCCGCCAAGTGCGCGCAGGGCGCTGCTTGGGGGCGGCGGGGTTGGTCTGTAACCGCGCAAACCCCTCGGAGCCTCCAGCCCAACCAATGGGGCAGGCGTTGGAGGCTGGGGGGAACGTGTGGGGGACATTCCAGGGGCTCCCGCCATCGCAAACAGAGCCAGCACAAACTCCATCCAGGGCTTGGTCCAAATATTCCTTAAGATCGAGGCCAGCGAAGTGGCTGTTGCCCCTGACTGCTGAGTGATCTCAGACCGAATGCTGAACCTCTCTGCGTTCTTTGCCCTGTCCTCTCTCTCCTGGGTGGTGGGTAAGGGAGCCCAAAGCAGATGCAGGTCAGAGCACGGAGCAGGCACAACATTGGAGACGCCTTTGGCCTTCTTGAGAGTGCATCATTAACAGGGAGCCAGCTGAAAACCCCCCTCCCAAATAAAGAGACCCCAGAAGGACTATGGGAGGTTGCTCTCTGTCCATGGCCGTCCAGGGCCTCCAGAAGCAGCAATGTGTGTTACCCCGGTCCTTTGGCCTTCTCCCTCTAGTTCTGACCCTGGGCCTGCAGTCTCCACCTTCCTTGATAGATGGGTGACATGTGGCTGCCCATGGCTTCATGGAAAATTCTTCAAGGCCTTAATTTATCTGATAAGACAGCTCAGGGTCTTAGAATCTGTGAAGGCTTCAGGCAGGTTTGACTAAGGGCTATGGGGGAAGACATATCTCAATCCTATATTTGGTTACCCCAGGAAGGTCCCAGAACCTGGGGCTGTGGGTCAGGCGATGTGTTTGACCAGGAGAATCATCCACGCAGGCAGGAAAGGGAGGCATGGGGCAGCCAGGAAGCTGGTGCTACCCTAGTGGCCACCAGGGGGCAGCATGAAGCAAAGGACAGACCTGAACGCTGCCTTCGCTCTAGTTAGGGGCTAGAAGACCCTGGGCACGGGGCTTCCTGGGGCGCCCGAGTCCCTGTGGCAGCTGAGCAGCTATGCCGGTGTTGCGTGACCCCAGGACGTTCTGGGAAACTGAACTGGCTTAGCTGTTCCAATCTCTAAGAATGAAAGTGCGGGAGGGCTGGGGCCAAGATTTTTTCCTGCGTTACAATTCACTAATCAAATCTTGGAGTTGGTTCGAGGAGCTGGAGGGTGTGGGTTAAGCTGGCCTTAATCACCTAGGAGCCACAGCAAGGGTTTAATCTAGGCAGCCCGTTTTCTCCTCGGAACATAGTGCCCAAGTGTCCGCCTGCCTGTTGTGTGTTCTAGCTGCAGGCAGTAGCGCCACGGTAGAGTCAGCTCCAAACTTTTAGCAATGAAGGACCCAAAATTTATTTATTTATTCATTCATTTATTTTCGGTACCGGGGATGGAACCCAGAGCCAGGGTTCATACTTTTCAAGTGCCTTACCACTGAGTCACCCTCAGCTCTTCAAATTTTATCTCCTACTCCAATCCCTGGAAGAGCGGCGGTGCCTGAGCCTTGCCACGGCCCTCTTTTTTTTTTCCGTTTGGTCAGCGGGTGGGTACACAGAAAAACAGCTCCCGTGGTCGTCATCTAAACGGGTGCGCATGAAATTTTGCCAGAGATCTGCGGCACAAACTGGTCTCTGGACTTAGATGTGCGCTTTTCCCAGGTGCTCTGGAGAAACTCTGGACACACTGCTCAAGGCTATGGGTGAAGACTGCGGGACAGAAACAGCGCTCTACTCACCATGACCAAGGGAGGGGTCCCAGGGCTTATACTTCCTTTACCCCACAAGAGGCAAGCCCAGGAAACTTGTCCCCCATGAGCCGGACACCAAACAGGCACCCCCCAACACCCCACCCCTCAGCTCTCCACAGCAACACAGTAAAAATGTACTTTTTTCCCCTTTGGATGTATTTTTAATGACAGAAAATAGAAGATAAGTCTTGTAGCCAGACAGAGGTTTACTTACGTGCAGACTCCATGGGCTGGTGGGCTAGGTGTGGGACTGGGCCCTTCTCCTGGAACCAGTGTGCCTAACAAATCTGTGATAGACTTGCAGAGTGGTCACTTCCCCTGGGTTGAGGTGGGACAAATAGACTGATCAAACAGTAATATAAAAGTAGAAAGCAGCCAGGCAGTGATGTGCACACCTTTAGTCCGAGCACTTGGGAGGCAGAGAGGCTGTCGGATCTCTGTGAGTTCAAGGCCAGTCTGGTCTACTAAGCGAACTCCCAGACAGCCAGAACTGTTACATAGAGAAACTGTTTCAAAAAACAAAAAAAACTACAACAACATAAAAACAAACAAAAAGTAGAAAGCAAACAAGACAGGCAACCTTAGGGTGGGGGTGTTCTAGCCAGGCTGATGCCCAGTGAGGCAGTCTGCACACCTCACCTGGGCACCTTTACTGCTTCTCCCAACTAATAGGGCACATCAGCTCTGCACCACAGGGAGTGTGTCCAGTCCTCACAGCAGCTTTTGGCCTGGGTTGTGGGCCTTCTCTGTTCCTGCCATCTTTGACAGCGGTAGCCTGGGTATTCGGACTGTTGGGGAAACCCTGGGAGCCAGGTGGTCACTAACAAGCGTGGTCCTGTGCCCAGGGGTCTCTGGTGAGGACCCTGAAGCCTGAACCCAGGCTCAGAACTGACTCCTTGTGACCCTGGACTAGTTGATTTTAGCCTTTAGTGAGGGGTTTCAGAAGCCTTCGTTTGTTTGACTTTACTCAAGAAAAATATCGTGACTTACCAATGTCCTGAGAGATTTGTAAAGTGGTGTACTGAGAAAAAGACATCCTCACAGGTCACAGGCGCTGGTCTCTCCCCCAGGGCAGCTTCCAAACCCCGTCTCTCACCTGTTCCAGGACGACCTATTCACTGGCACCTGGCTTCAGGGTTTGAAGACCTCTTATCGACCACTCGCCTTCCTGGTTGTTCCAAACTACCTAACCACTGCAAATAGGTTTCTGTCTCCGAATTCTCAGAGGCAGTCTCTGCTGGGAGGGGAGAGCTTGGGGGCTCTGCATGGCCTTTCAAGTATGGCCGGAAGTCCTGGTTCCCCACGGCGGGGGAGGGGGCCTGCTCCTGGCACATGCCAGAGTCACCTTCTGGACTCCCTGCCCTAAATAATGGACTTCTTTTGGCGGCAGGAGTGGGGGTGGGGGTCTGCCGTCGCAGTCGGGGTGTGTTTGTGTGAGTACACAGGGCCCCACCAAGAGGCACTGCTGTGGAGGAGGGGTGGGTCTTTCCCTCTTTCCCAGCACAACTACTTCCAGTCAACCAAGGCAGGCAGAACTGGTGCCTGGATATGGCCTGACGGGTCCTGGGCATATAGCAGTGTCGTGATGTAGGTACAGGCCAGGATGGAACAGTTTAGGTCTCATCTGGGTAGGTGAACCCACATAGACCAGGCTACTGGTCAGGCCCCCAAGACCTCTACAATATTGTCCCTCTGGAAAAGAATGGAGCTGATCCCTGTCTCTACCTTCTTGTTGGAGGCTCTTAGTGCCAGCAGGTGTGCAGACACCTCGAACGAAGGCAGGGACACAGGCCTGGGTGCAGAGGGCAGCTCCAGCCATGGTCCTGCCCAGGGCCAGGACCCAGCTGGTAGGGATGGTTTAAAGCCCTATCAGCTGGCGCAGCCCTAGTGAGAGCACAGGCCGTGGGGATCGTAGGACCTGCACCGACGCCAGTATCGCCGAGGGGCAGTGCCCAGCTTCAGAGTCCGAGGGGGCGCGCGCGTCGCGGCTGCGCAAGCCCCCGCCTGCAGACAAAGGAGCCCGCGGGGGGCGGGGGGGGGATGGGGCGAGGGGGAGGGGCGTCGCGGTGTCACGTTACCGCCCGCAGAGCTCTTTAACTCGAGCCCCGCCCCCTGTCCCGCGCAGCCCGCTCACAGCGCGGCCGCCAATCAGCGCACGCCCATCGCCGGCCCCGCCCGGCCCCGGGGGTGTGTGCACGCGGCCAATGAGCGAGTCTAGGGGGCCGGGCCTCTGTGGGCGGGGCGGGGTGTCTCGGCCTATCGCCGCGGTGTTGTTGAAACTGAAAATACTACATTATGCTAATCGTGAGGAGGCCCGCGCGCGCGGGGGTGGGGCCAGCGCGTATAAAGGGGCGCAGCGGGCTGGGCGTTCCACAGGCCGAGTGCGCTGTGCTCGAGGGGTGCCGGCTAGGCCCGACTGAGAGCAAGCGAACAGGCAGGCAAGCTCCGAGGGGGCGCGGCCCAAGCTGGACAGGACAAGCGATCGAGACGCAGGAGCCGTCCACCACCAATCAGCCAGGTAGCTGCCGCGTCCCTAGGCAGAGGCGGACGAGGGCTGTGCAAGGGGTCTCGCCCACGCCCATCCTCCGCCCTCTTCCTCTCCCCTCTTCCTTCTCCTCCCGCTCCCTTCTTTCTCGCCGCCCGCGTTTGCACAGCCTTCGACCATGGGCATGTCCGACGTGTACCTCCGCAGCAGAACAGCGATGGAACGCTTGGCTTCCAGCGATACCTTCCCAGTGATAGCGCGCAGCAGCGCCTGCCGCAGCCTCTTCGGGCCTGTGGACCACGAGGAGCTGGGCCGCGAGCTGCGGATGCGCCTGGCGGAGCTGAACGCCGAGGACCAGAACCGCTGGGACTTCAACTTCCAGCAGGATGTGCCTCTTCGAGGCCCTGGTCGTCTGCAGTGGATGGAGGTGGACAGCGAGTCTGTGCCCGCCTTCTACCGCGAGACGGTGCAGGTGGGGCGCTGTCGCCTGGTGCTGGGGCCCCGGCCTCCTCCGGTGGCCGTGGCTGTCATCCCACGTTCTGGGCCGCCAGCCGGCGAGGCCCCCGACGGCCTAGAGGAGGAGCCTGAGCAGCCGCCCAGCGCCCCAGCCTCGGCCGTGGTCGCGGAGCCCACCCCACCCCCGACCCCGGCCCCGGCCTCAGATCCAACCTCAGACCCGATTCCGGACGGGACCCCGGACGCGACCTCGGACCCGACTCGAGACCCGATCCCGGATGCGAACCCGGACGTGGAGCGTCAGGACGACGAGGAACAGGTCCCTGAGGAGGTCCCTGAGCAGGTCCCTGAGCAGGGCGAGGAGCCGGGTGCTGAGCCGGGTGCTGAGCCGGGAGCTGAGCTGGGCGCTAAGCAGGGCTCTGAGCAGGGCGAGGATCAGGGCGCGGAGTCGGTCGAGGAGCAGGGCGCAGACCCGATCGAGGAGCAGGGCGCGGAGTCGGTCGAGGAGCAGGACGAGGAGACCGTGGAGGAGCAGGGTGCTGAGCCGGTCGAGGAGCAGGACGAGAACCAGGAGCAGCGCGGCCGGGAGCTGAAGGAGCAGCCTCTCTCGGGGATTCCAGGACGTCCCGCGGCCGGGATTGCTGCGGCCACTGCGAACGGTGCGATCAAGAAGCTGTCGGGGCCTCTCATCTCCGGTGAGCCCCGCACGGCCCCGCCCCGGCCCGGCCTCGCTTTGTCCGGCCGGCCGGGCTCTCCCTCGCCCTCGGGGGCCTCGCCCGGTCCCCGCCTCCTCCCGTGGCATTAAAGGGCCCGCGGCGCTTAGGGCGCGGTTGCGCCTGCACCCCTCTCCTACTGGTGGGGGTGCATCTCCAAGGCTCCCGAGCGTGCAGTGGGAGGGTGAGCCTGGCCGCGACCCACTCGGATCGCGGTCTTTGGCTCGGGCTGCGGGAGCCCCTTAGGGCGCCGTGTGTGCGGCATGGAGGGGGTTAAGTGCGGCGGCAGCCCCGGGGGGCTTGGCCGCGGGACAAGGGGAAATGCTTACACAGCACATTGCGCGGCGACGTAAACAAAGCTGACCCGCCGCGGACCTCGGCGCGGGCGGGGATGGCGCCCCCACCCCGGCCCCGCGCCCTGCGCACTCCGCCGGCCCCCTCGCGGGTCTCCGGGCCGGCCCCGCCCTGACCGGCGCGCGCTGTCGCCCCGCAGACTTCTTCGCCAAGCGCAAGAGATCTGCGCAGGAGAACAAGGCGTCGAACGACGTCCCTGCGGGGTGTCCCTCTCCTATCGTGGCTCCTGGGGTGGGCGCGGTGGAGCAGACCCCGCGCAAGCGTCTGCGATGAGTTAGGTGAGTTCGGCGCTCCCCCCCGGGGGTCGCGGAGGGGCCGCCCCCGGGGGGTTCCCGCCGTGCGTGCTCACCTGAGTCCCTTTCCCCGCAGCAGCAGTTTAGAGCCTAAAGGCCAGAGAGAACTTGCTGGGCATCTGGGCAGCGGACGATGGAAGAACTCGGGGCTTCGGCTGGGACCTTTCGTTCATGTAGCAGGAACCGGAGAAGGCTGCGCAAAGCAGCCCACGGTTTTGTGGAAATCTGAAAACTGTGCAATGTATTGAGAACACTCTGTACCATGTGCAAGGAGTACGCTGGTCCCAAGGTGTAAAGCTTTAAATCATTTATGTAAAATGTTTAATCTCTACTCGCTCTCAGTGCAAAAAAAGAGAAACTAGAAAACGTAGAACGAAGGAAAAAATGAGAAAAAGAAAAAAACATGTATATTTGTACAAAAAGTTAAAAAAAATTATGCTAACTTAATAATTGTATTTATCCATGCGCGGATCTCTCTGCCACGCAACTGCTGGATTATTGATTATTACCAAAGGCACTAGAAATCACCAGCTTCAGATTACCCACAAATGTAAATCTACTTTTATATTAGACTCTAGGGGAATGGTTGTTGCTTAAAAGCCCCCACACATTCATCTCCAGTTAGCTTACAGTCTCCCCCTGCTTTATTAGATTGCTCTTAAACTTGGTGACCAGACTGTCGAAATGGTTCCTGTGCTGCCCATACCAACTGCCCAGGGCTCCTCGTCCGCCAGGTTCTAAATAAAGAGGCCCAACAAAAATTACACTTCCAGTCTGTTTGTTCTTTTACACTCCTGTAGCCCCAGAACGGGGCAACTGAACATGATGGGTGGGGGGCTGGGGCAAAGCGGGGAGTCAGTCAAAAACATTGTCACCACTTGACAAGAGTTGTTGGCAGCTTACAAAGGGGGGAGGGATGGGTGCGGCTTTCATTGGGCCTACTGACCTGCTACTCAGGTTTGGGAAACAATGTCTGCCCACAACAGACTCACTTTTCCTTCTAACTCCAGCCAGGCCCGGATGGGGGCTTGCAGGACTTAGTACAACATACACAGCTCACATGTACCTGTAGAAGTTCTCCATGTGCAGATTGCAGTGAAGCCCTGAAAGCTCCAGGGTCCCTAGGGTCCATAAGGCTGAGCATCCCCAAGAGAGGGCAGCATGATGGCTTGGCAGGGAGTGGGGACATTGGTGATGAGCAAACACTAGAGGAGAACACAGAGTGAGGTGCCTGTGAGTGGGTGGGGTGGGGATGGGCCCTGATCCAGCTTCTGTGGAAGAATTCAAAGCTACGTCTCCTACATAACATGCCCTGTTTCCCAACAGTGCATGGGGTTCCAAAGAGCCCCCTTTTAGTATAAAAAGGAAGGGCTCTTTATGCCTGGTCTATAAACCTATGAAAGCAATGGCTTTCAAAGGGAAAGGTGACATAAAACAGATTGGCCCATGAAGTCCTTATGAAATTCCTTGGGCCGAGGGAGAATTCATGGACGGTATCAGCCTATAAAGGCTTGATCAAGATTTTAGAGATGTGTGGGGGTGTATAATTAACCTTTCCTGAATACCTTAGAGGTCCAGCTGCGGTCAGGCTCTGAGCAATGCCCCCACCCCATTGAGAGGGCAGACATCATTAAGAGCGTAGACCCTGCTGCCTGCAGCAGCCTCTCAGCTGCATGGCCCAGGAATTAGATCCCAGCAAGGAAAGCTGCTTGCAGGCTTCTACCAGCTCCCCTGGGGTGGGGGAAACGCCCAGCACTTACCTGTGTGCTAGAACAGCCCTTTTCTCTATGACTTGAGGGTGGATCTGGTACTTGAGGTGCTGGGCAACAGAGGCATGGGTTAGGTCCTTCCGTTATGAGAACACTGGTCCAGAAGCTTGGCAGGTAGCCACGGGGCCTCAAGGACCTGAATGAACTACGTGGAGTGCACACAGTACAGACGGACTCCGTGTGCAGGTTGGCTAGGCCTCTGTTCCCTGGTATGATTCTCACAAACACTAACCCTAGGACCCGCCTGCAAACCCACATTCTATGATACTTTATGGGGGAGGCTTCCTCAAAAGCATCCAGAGCTGTGTGAGAACACAGGCCAACGCCACTGCCATTTCTTGGGTACAGCAGGGTCTGTAGCAGAATCTGGAAGACACCTGGCCTAGGAAGCAACACCACACGTGTGACTTTGAGCCCACGTGGTCCCAGCCAGACCTTGACCTTGGGAGCAAATTTCTCTATTTGAGCTGGGAAATGTCTGACGTCCTATAACTGCTGCCCTGGGCACGCAGGAAGTCAGGTAGGACTGTCCAGTCCTGGACCCAGATGGAGGGGCAGTTGCTAGATCTGTTGTATTAACCACCCAAGTGGTAATGCCACGTGATGGTGGGCAAGGGTGTCACCCTGGGAAGGGTGGGTGAGTCCCTAAATAGGGGTGATCCAGGACCCCTCAACAGAATAGCCAGGACCATGAGGGAGGAAAGAGAAGAAGGGTGAGTGTGCAGAGGAGGAGAAGAAAGAGGAGACCATGGGGCTGTCAGGCTCTCAGGGGCTGCCTGGGGCCTTGGTGGGACTTCGGCTATTACCATATGGGTTATGTTATTGAGAATGAATGTGCACTTTAGGGTGTGACTTCTTTTTCTCTGGCCTCACGAGCCTGATCGACAGGGTGCAGGTTGGCTTTTGTGCGAGGCCGTGAGGAATGAAAGCAAAGGGATCATGACTGGCAGAGAGCAGGAGAGCCAGCAAGAAGGCCGGCTGTGCCAGGAGGGTGCTGTGCTTTAGAGGCTGGGTGGCTCATGTTCCAAAGGAAGGAGAGATGTCAGAGAAGGGCAGGAAGAATAAAGCTGCAGTTCCAGGCTCCCTAAGACCCTCTGTGTGGGAGGCAAAGATAAATCCAGGGAACCACAGCACACTGAGACCAGTGTTGGAGACAGCCGAGCAACACCCAATCTTTACTTAAAACAGGGCACAGTAGGGTTCCCAGCAGGCATCACTTGTTGACTGCACCAGATGAGTGGGACTGGCAGCGGAAACTTGCCGTGCCTAGGCCCCGAGGCCCTGAGGGTATTCCCGGAATAGGGGGTTAGAGAGGCTGGGGGCAGGGTTAGGAACTGCTGTGAGCTGTATTTAGCTGGAAGGCCTCAGGTTTCTAGGGCTGATGTGAAAGGTTGGGGGTGGGAGCAGGTTGTCAGAATGAGGGAAGGGGAAACAGCCAGGCTCCTTGCTTTGAGATATAAGTTGCACGTCAGGCCATCACTATCCTGACTTTCCTTTTGGGATAGGCCATGAGAGCCTCGGAACATCTTCATCATCTCAGCAGCCCTGTGGTGAGGTATGAGCACCTGTGTATCAGACATATGGAGTGAGGTTTTGAGAGGCAGGCTAGCTTGCGGAGTACCACTGCTGATTTGACATAGGAGAGAAGTGGCCAGTGCATAGCCGGGCTTGTCCCTAGGGTCAACAGCACTGATTTGGCTTCTGCTTTTTCTGTTTGTTTTTGACACATTGTTATTAATGAAAGTTCACAATTTACACCCAGGCTCACTTTTGGCGGGTTGTCCCATCGATGGGTTTAGACGAATGTGTGATGTACTATGTTCATTCCTGAAGCATCAGAGTGGGATCCATCTGCCCTCTGCCTCCACCTCCAGCAACCCTGGTCTTTTCGGCTGCCATAGTTTTGCCTTTTCGGAATGACTGTGTGCAGCCTTTTTAGACAAGCTACATGCATTCAAGGCTTCCCATGGTTTCCTTTTCTTTTTAGCACACAATTATAATAGCTGTAGGGTGCGTTACACTAGTTTATCCCAGCACCAACTGAAGGGCATCATGGCTGTTTTCAGTTTGGGCAAGTTTGACTCAAGTCCCTGAAAACATCTGTGTTGATTCAAGTTTTCAGTTCACTAGGGCAAATACCAAGGAGCTCAGCTGGTGTATTCTATGGGAGGAGCCTGTTTGGTTTTGAGAGAAATCATCAAACCTCCTAGCGGGGCTGCAGTGTTCTGATCCCAACAGCAATGAAGGAGTTCCTATTGAGGACTGGTTTCCACTGTACCACATCTACCACCAATCCAGGTGAATCAGAGAACAGAAACCAGGCTCCAAAAGTGACTCACCAAGTGAAGGCACCGAATACCAGGACTGATGGCCTGGGTTTGCTCACTGGAATCCACGTGATGGAAAACAAAACCAACTCCTACCAGTTGTACTGTGTGTATCACGTACGTACACACACACACACACACACACACACACACACACACACAGACGCACACACACTAAATAAATAATGAATTACAATGAAGAAAATATGGACTGTGGATGTGACCTAGCTGTTAGCGAGCTTGCTCATCATTTATGAAGCCCTGGGTTTGATTCAAAGCACTACATACACTGGGTGCAGCTGTGCACACCTGCAATCCCAGCACTCAGGAGGTGCAGGCAGGGGGATCAGAAGTTCAAGGTCCTCAGCTATATAGTGAGTTTGAGAAGAGAATATGGCCTGTGGTACATGAAATCTATCTCAATAAACAAATAAATATAAAAAACAAAAAAAAGTTGAGGATCTGGTTTACACCTATCACCCCACACTTGGGAGTGTGAGGTAGGTGGATTGTCAAGCAAAGCATAGTGCCCCAAACACACCCTACAAACCACAACAAAAACCCTAGATTGCATCTCTAGTACCAAAAGAAAACAAAAAGTCAAACCTAGACTCAGTTGCATGTGGCTCATGTCTGGTGCCTGGAGAGTTCCAGGTCAGTCTGAGTCACAGGTGGGGACCCTATCTCAAAAGGAAAATAAAAATAAAAAAAGGAAGGGCAGAAACCCTTCTCCCAGCTTGCACACAACCAGGACAGAACACAATTAAAAATTGACACTGATGGTCTTGGCTTTGTTTTAGATCATCAGCTTCTTTGACCTGGCCCAGGATGGAGAACCAGAGCTGTGACCAACCTTCTAACCGGGTGTGAGGTCACTTGTGTGATTGCCTAGATATCAGCTGACCTTCCTTACAGGGGAATCTGCCTCTCCTGCCGTGACTGTTGCTGCCTAGTGGAGTATGACTGTCATAGGTTGCTTCTGAAATATGCCTGCCTAGCACAGTGTTCTGCCATTTTATCTCTGCCTTGGGACTGGCAAATCTGGCTGCTCCTTCCCAGAAGACAGAGCAGAGTTCAGTCACAGCTCACAAGTCTGACTTTCATAGAGAGAGAAACGCTTCTTGCTTTTTGTCAGCCATTGAGAGTGTGGGGTGTGTTTGTTATGCAGCATAGTGAAAACCAAGTGGACAGATACACTTCTAGCTCACCCTCTGGAGAAGGGACAACAGGAGCCTGGTTGGCACTGTCTTGTCATTCTGGAGGCTTGATGTTCTGTTTTGTACAGTATTTGAGTGTATCCCCAATGGCTCATGAGAGCTCACGGGAGCTCTGTTCCCAGGATGTTGGTATGAACTGATGGAGGAGATAGTTGGAGGTCCTTAGTAAACTGGGGGTATAGCCTTGGAAAGGAAGATGGGGTCCTCAGTCTTTGTCTGGCTTCCCATTTTGAGATGTGATTTCATCCTCTCCTATATACCAGCCATGCAGCTCTCAGCAGAAGCTAGCAGATCCTGGGATTGTCTCTCAAACTACAGAACTGTGAGCTAAGCAAATCTTTTCGTTTTATAAAGTACCCGGTTTTATATAATTTGTTATAGCAAATGGGAATGTGTCCAAAAATGATTCCCAGACTCCCGAGAGTCATAGGCAGTTCCCAACATTACCAAATCCAGCTGTAGAGACGGAGTACCCTGGGATATGTGATGTAGATAAGCCCTGCAGTACAAAAGGGAAGTGGCCTCACTCAGCAAGCCTTATGGACTTGGGAAGAAATGCTTTGATCTTTACTGCCCTTAGAAGTTCTGGGAATGATCTTTCTCCTGTCCATCTGGCTTCAACATTGGCTCATTTCCTCTGCCATCCAACTCCCGCCGTGGCTGCATCTCCGCCACACATTACCAATGGCATAAAGTTCAGGTACGGATCGCAACTGGCACTTTCTCTTCGACAGCTAACACCTGTCCCAAGTCTTTTCCCAAGTCAAGAGCATTTCAGTGCTGTGTGGTTGAAGACAGGGCCTGTAGCTATGAGTTGGGAGTCTGGGGAGGACTGGGGGAATAATGTGGCTGTGCTTTCTGGGGCAAACTTGAGCAACCTCTTAGACCTGGTCCTAGAAGTGGTGCCTTGTCACCTCTGCGGCATGTGATTTTCATCACAGAAACCTCCAGATTCAAGAAACAGAGTTTGCTCCTCAGTAGCAAGAGGGACAAAGAATCTGTAGCCATCATGGCTAGAGCAGCTCTTAGTGTGGGGTTGACTTCAGGGCATAATTGTCATCTGCCTTTCAAACACAAGCAAATTTTTTTCCCACTTGAGCCAAAACATTCAGCAGTAAGCAAACAAACAAACAAAAAAAATCAAAAACTTATTAATGAGTTCAGCGTAAGGGGGCAACAGAAGGTAACAGGAGTGGATATGATTAAAATATATATGTATTCGTGAAAATTTCAAAAACATAAATTAGGGCTAGGAATGGTTCAGCGGTTACTGTGCTTGTCACATAAGCATCGACGGGAGAGCTGCATTTCCCCAGAGCCTATGTAAATGCCAGGTGGACATGATGACCTGCCTCCAGTGCCAGCACTTAGAGGGCAGAGACAGGGGGTCCCTGGAGCAAGCCGGCTAGTTAGACTAGCCACATCGTCGAGCTCTGAGCTCAACTGAGAGACTCTCCCTCAGTGAATAAGATGGAGAGAAATCAAGACTCTCAAAGTCAACTTCAGGTGTCCATGTACACATGCACACATAGTGCATCCATACATTTGAAATACACGCATGCCACATACATGTGAAAACACACTCATGCACATCATACATGCGTGTGCACATACATGCATATCACATAGGTGCACACACACTCATATACACACCACACATGAAAAAGGAAAAAATAAAAACAGGCCAAATTTAGGAAGCAATAAAAGTCAGTAGCGAGTAGAAAACTCACATAGAATGTTAAATATGCATAGCTTTTAATGAATGTCAACCATGGATCCATAGAGAAATCTAAAAAATACGATGTGATTATAAAAACAAACTTTTTGGGGGTTGGGGATGTTGCTCAGTTGGTTGTATGCTTGCCCGGCATGCAGGAAGCGCTGGATCCCATCTCTAACACCACGTCAACAGGGTGTGATGATACATGCCTGGGATCCCAGTTCTCAGAGGGGGGAGACAGGAGGATCAGAAGTGGAAAGACAACTTTATTGCACAGCAAGTTTAAGGGCAGCCTGGTTTACATGAGACCCTTTGCCATAAAAGAAAAAAATCTTTTTCTGTTTGAAATGCCCAATTGGCTTTTTGCTTGCCACATCAGGAAAATGTGCACGTAAGCAGGAGCGAGGACACTGTATCCTGGAGCCACCGAGCCAGCACTGAGACACTATCGAAACACTTAGACAAGACACCCTCTAGCAGCAGCCCTTTCTGCCTTTGTTCCTCTGTTGGGTATACATGTGTATACATAATATATATGGACATGTGCTTGTGATCTATCATAGAGCCCTTGTATATAGTTGCACACACATGCCTATTTTCTATTTTTTTTTTTTGGTTTTCGAGACAGGGTTTCTCTGTAGCTTTGGTTCCTGTCCTGGAACTAGCTCTTGTAGACTAGGCTGGCCTCGAACTCCCAGAGATCTGCCTGCCTCTGCCTCCCGAGTGCTGGGATTAAAGGTGTGAGCCACCACTGCCCGGCCCTATTTTCTATTTTTAAATTGATTTTGCATTCATTTATTTTATCTTATTTGAGTGTATGTATGTATGTGCACATACTTGTGGAAGTCAGAGGACAACTTGTTAGAGTTGGTTCTTTCCTTCCATCATGTGGGTCCAGACAATCGGGTTCAGTTCATCAAACTTAGTGGCAGTCGCCTTTATCCAATGAGCCTTGAATCTCTTGGGCCTTGCATTGATTTATTTTTGCATGTGTGCATGCGTATGTGTGTATATAGGAACACATACGCAGCAGTGTATATGTGGCGGTCAGAGGACTGGTAGGGAGAGTCAGGCTTCTCCTTCCATGGTGTGGGTTTTAGGCATGGAACTCAGGGTGTCATAATAGGGGGCAAAACCATCTGGGTCCTAATGTGTCTTTTTTTGCTAACTTTGTATCTGATGTTCAATTAACTCAGCAACTTGTAATAGTATTGTTTGTGCTTCCTGAAAGACTCTTAGAGAAGTTTGCAAACAGGGCCAGTAATAAGTAGTCTAACAACAAAGTAGCAGCAAGCTCCCCTCCACCTTTTAACAGTGGTTACATTTTACTCATTTTAAGCTTCTGTTTCCATCTCCTTTTTGAACTAATCCCAGGCCCTTCTTCCTGCAGATGTTCCCTGGGCTTGTGCACCCTTCTGGCTTTGTCCTGCAGGCGAGTCCTCTTCCCCACTTTCAGGAGCCTTCATTAGGGATGTCTGTTCAGGAGTCGTCATCACGGACACCTGTCTAGGCCTGTTTGTTCTCTGTAAGACTCTGCGGTTGGCCACTCTCTGGACAAGCCTCAGATAATGCTTGTCCAGATGCTGGATAATTTTGTACTCGGTACTACCATGTGTCCACTGTCCTGTTTTCCTGACAGGCGTTTCCCCACTGGAGGAGGGCATGCCATCTCTACTTGCCCTCGAGCCCTGACTATGTTGCTGGGATCATAATGGTTTGGATGCAGCTAGAAACCATCTTTCCTGAGCTAAGCATGGTGGCCCAGGCCAAGAGATAGGGGCAGGAGGAGCAGGAATTCAAGGTCATCCTCATTACTTAGTGAGTTTAAGGCCAGGCTGGGCTGCACAAGGTCTCATCTAAGAGAATTAATGAATGAATGAATAAATAAATAATCTTGAAAAACCCCCACTTTCTATTCTTTCCCTTGTAACTACCCATTTTATTGTCCCAGGGAGCTGCCTGCAAGGGCACATCCATGGTCCTGGGTACTGTGGTCAGGGTTGAGATGGTTGGTTCGTGTCTGGGTGCTTAGAACATTCTAAGCTCCTTGGTCAGTATCTGTGTGAATTGGGCTTGTAGCTGCCCAGCTCACACTGGGTGTGGTGAATCCAGCCTGGCTCTGGGCAGCAGGGGGCTGTGGCCATGCTGGGCTCTTCTTGTTTTGTGCCTCCTCTCCTTGCCAGAGTCTGACTCCCCTTGCTTCTCTATCAGAGCTGGCTTCGTGACCACAAAGAAGGCAGACAGCAAGCCTGTTCCCCCCATCTGGTGAGGAGCATACAGTGAAGAGTCCAGTGGTAGTGTCCTCGGGCTGTATTAAACTTGCTCTGCTCTTCACTTAGTCTCCCAAGATGCTCCCATCTGTCCAGACTCTAAGGCTCTTATGATGTCAGTTCCATCCCAAGCCTTGTCTGGTATGAGACCTGGAAGACACTTGTTGATCTGTCCAAGTAGAAGGGAGTTCCAGCCCTGTTCCTTAGACTTTGGGGTCTTTTATGTCGATGACCTCATGGCCATCATGGGGCTTTATCTTTTGGCTCCAATATTTCACCTTCAGTCTTGGACCAAAGCCCAAGGTTTGGATGACATATTGAATGCAGACCTGAGAGGCCAATGTGAAGATACTTGACACCCGGGGCTGGGTGTGAGGGTGCCTCAGAGATCAGGAGGTCTGCGCGATAATATTGAGCGTCAAGGTTTAGGAGAGGCAACTCCATCGTGAAGCCTCAAACACTCTCATTTCCCTGACAGGGTGCAGACATTGACAGTCACTAAACTCTAGGTGCCTTGTACCAGACTTGCAGCTTCTCAGAGGTCAGGAATACCTTTCAGCTCTGCAAAAACAGCAGTGACAGATGTTTGTAACAGTGCACAGGAGCCCCAGTACCCCTTAGAAAGAAAAGTCATAGTTCATAAGGACTGAATGTTTCTGATGGCCCAGAGGCCATCTCTCTGTGTGGGGAGCTGTGATATATGGTCAGGTGGGCAGGAGCTTGGCTAGGGTTACAACAGGCAGTGCCCATTTCCTGGTCCCTGGCTAGAGCTGTGTCCTCCATCTTCCCATTTATAGTTATTGCTCTCACAGACCGCTTTTTGTTTTTATTTTTGGTGTATGTTACCACAAAGGGTCAGGGAGTTTGCGCTTTGCTTTTTTGCATTCCTGGGTTCTATCACTCAGTTCAGGATCTGTCCCTTTGATCTCACATTGGTTTTGAGGGTGCTCTGCTTCAAGCCCAGAGCCCTGTGCATAGATGAGGGAGAAGGAGGGGTGAAGAGAAGAACTTGGGGTGGGGACAAGAAGGGAAGTGGAGATACGCTCAGTGGTGGAGTGATTTCTTAGCACATGCAAGTCCCTGGGTTCTATCCCTGACACCAAAAGAAAAAGAAGACAGGAGGAGGAAGAGGAGGAGGCTGGGGGGAGAGGTAGGAAGTGAGAGCTCTGTGGACACAGGCATTTGTTGCTAAGCTTGACCACCTGAGTTCTCTGGGGCCACACATGGTAAAAGCAAAGAACTGATTTCTGCAGGCTGTCCTCTGACTTCCACACACGCAGGCCTTGGTGCACCCCTCCCACTAAATAGAAATATAAAGCATCTTTTAAAAAAAAGGAAGAGAGCAAGAAAACAGGGAAGAAAGAGAGAGGCGAGGAAGTCGAATGGCCTCACATGACTGTTTTCTCTCAGTTGCTTAGTTCAGGGGCTTCTTGCACCTTTCTAGCGGGTTCTACGGTTGGCGGAGCCAGGCTTGAGCAGGCATCTCCCCACCACCCTGCCCGGCTTCACTCCTGGAAAGTTTTGCACAGCATCCAAGATGGGATCTCAGGATGCTTAGGATGTCGGTCCTCTCTGCCCTGATCAGCCCGTGTGAGGTAGCAAAATGGACAGAAGCGGCCCTCTGAAGTGGAATAGCATTGGAAAATGAATACTCAGGTGGTTGGAGACCTCAGGGCAGGATGCACAGGTTCTGTGTAGCATGCAGGCTGCCTTCATTGTGTTCAGGACCATCCCTCTCAGTGAAGAAAGGAGGGAAGGTGGATAGCCACTGTACACAGAAGATTGAACCCTCTTAAACTGGCCACTGGGTGGGGTGTCAAGGAAACCAGCCACACAGCCACCAGGCAGCTGCAGCAAGTGTACTGAGTTGGAGTCACAAGAGGTTAGAAATACCCAAGCAGGCATTGATGTCTTATAAAAGACATCAAAGGAAATGGGGAAAAAATTCTAATATGTAAGGGAGGCAAGGATGGGGGAGGAATGCTGGCCTTTTATTAGGGCATGAGGGAAGGATAGAGATAGCACCAGAATGTCACACCTCCAATCTTAGACACACACACACACACACAAACTGTCCCATCAAGAGGTCTTCTGTGGCCCTGCTCAGCTATTCCAACTTGTCTAGGCTTCAGGATGTGGCCTGTGTGCCTGTTCAGTGGGATACTCACAGGCACCCAGTTTAGGGCTGGTGCTGGCAAGGACCTGGGGACTGAACACATGCCTTTTCCTGGAAGAAAGTCCTGGTAGGTATGTGCCAATGCCTGAAGAGCCCAGAGGGAGTGGGGCTGCCAAGTCCTGCTCTCGTTGAACAGAGATGGAGTGTCCAACAGAAAGGGTGCTTCTGTTGAAGGAGAATGGTGGCTGGCTTTGGATACAGCCAGGGGCCACAGCCTCCCTCTGCTTAGGTCTGGTCCCTCTTGTCCCTTGTGCCATGCATTGTTAGTCATTTAAATGTGGCTCTTCCAGACAGGCATGGTGCCTAATGCTTGTAATCCCAGCACTTAGGAGGCTAAAGCAGGAAGATTGTCAAGCGTTGGAGGCCATTCTGGGCTACATAATGAGTTCCAGGTCAACCTGGAATGGAGTGAAATCCAGTTTCACAGGTGGTGGTGGTGGGGCTTATCCTGAGTCAGTATTCAGAGGCGGAGGCAGGAGGATTTCGCTGAGCTCCAGGCCAGCCTAGGTTACAGAGTGAGACCCTGCTTCAAAAAGGCAAAAAGAACCCAAACCGAAACCAACCAAACAATAAAAGGGCTCTCACGCCTTGCTCTGTGCTGCAAGGAGTCTTCTCCTGCTGCTGTCTTGCATAGAGCCTCGCCCTTGAACCCGGGTGACTCCAGGGGAAGCCTAAGGATGCCAGGGCCTTCCGGGTGGCATTTCCCACTTCCTGTCCACCTCAGCTATTGTGCCCCTCTCCAACAGGGAGACAGATAAATTCATGACTAGCCCCAACTACTTCTTAAAGCTCTTCTCAGCCCAATCTAGGCAATTCACTGGTTAAAGCCCTCACCCCTCCAAAGGTGCTCTGAGGGGTGTGTGCACTAGAAAAAAACTAGCCCCCTCCCCTGAGCAGGGTCCCTGGAGGGAACCACAGCCCAGGGCTGGTTTTCTTTACTGTGAGGGAAGTTGATGCTGTTTGCATAGAAAACTTCCAGGAAGCTTTGAACTCATTTGAGCCTGCTCTACGTCCCCATTTAACCGACACCAGAAAGTTGGTTGAAAGTGGACCCAAACCAGCTGGGCAAGTCTTCAGCCCGTTTCCTGCCGGAATAAGTAGCGTTAGAACGAATATAAGTGCGGTTGGGCCCTAGTTTAGCCAAATTTGGTGGGCAGGAATTTGGAGAGCAGAGAGGGTTGTTTTTCCCAAGTTCTTCCTGGGGGGGAAACAAGGGAACCCATACTTTTTCAAGCTTCCAACACTGTGGATGTTAGAATCTGTAACATCTTGGGGTTCAAAAAATCAAGGATTCGTTTCTGAGCTGCCGAGTTACACCCCAATTCTGGTGGGTCAGAAGTCTTCCTGCAGGAGGGGCAGCTGTGGCCTTAGGCCACCCCTGGACAGAGAGAGCCAGGGTAGGCCGTGGAGGCTCAGTTGGGGGTGCAGGCAGCTGCGCTGAGGTACAAGGGCAGGAGCGCGCCACGGTGGCCCGGGTCGTTCGGCCGGGACCGACGACCGAGCCTCCCCCTCCCGGCCGCGGCCACGCTCGGCCCGCCGGTCCTCGGGGAGGGGCGGGAAGGCAGCTGGACCCGGCGGCGATTTATGGGCCTTTCAGGCGAGCAGGTGCCTCCTCGGGCCGCTCATTGTCTCGCGCGCCTCACAATGGGGCTGCGGCAGCCGTAGAGCCTCCCCCGCCGCGCCTCGAGGCCTGCACGGGCGCCGCGGCCGGCCCGGGGCGGTTCAGGAGCCCGGAATCCGTCCATCCATCCTTCCATTCTTGCAGCCTTCCACCCGTCCTTCCATCCATCCACTCGTCTGTACTTCATCCTTCTACACACTCATCCATCCATCCATCCATCCATCCATCCAATACCTCCACGCACCCACCCACCTCCACCCATGCACCCATGCTCACATGCATCCTCCCCGCCCCTTAACTCCCTCCCCCGCACAGCGGCCCTGCATTCCCAGCATCCCAGCCCGCGTGCCGCCTGGCCCGGCTGGACTACGGGGACCCCGCGCCCCGACGGTGCGCCCGCGGCTGCTGCGGCGCCCCGCTCCTCCTGCGCCGTCAGGCACCCGGGTCTCCGCCGGGCTGGCACGGCCAGCGCCGCCGCGTCCGGGTCGAGCACACAGGAGCCCATTCTTCTGGGCTCCGCGCAACCATATGTCAAATCCGCGTCGACGCAGCAGCCCCCCGCTCATTCAGGCGCAGAACGTCCCGCAACAGCGAACAATCGCAACTCTGTTCATGTCTATTATGGATGCGAACCGGGCGAGAAAAAAAAATCATTTAACGCCAAGAGATAGCCAGCTAATTACCAACCATATGTGAGCCCGAATTCAAAGCCACGCGGAGTTCATTCTGAGTCCCGGCGACTTTATTAGGTATAGAAGACAGATGTCCCGACAGCCCACGCATCACAGAAAACTGTGTCAGGGAGTTTTTGAAACGAGGGGAGAGATCTTTAAACATTAAAGGCCCAGACTGCTGATGGACTGGGCCACGGTCCTCTGGGACCTGCGCCCTGGGAGTAGGATTTGGCCACCAGCTGTGCCAGAATCTTGCTTGGCTGGCCCAGGATAGAGCCCCTCCCTCCCCTTCGCTGTGACTCAGGTGTTCCAGAGGCTCCTTAAGATTTACGGCATGTATCAGGGATTTGGGGCTATCCTATTGGGAGCGTGGAGTCCTTGTCTTTTACCCCTAATGGGGCTCTTAGTAGGCGGTTGTGTTGGTAGGGTCTGGATAAACCCTTCTAGTCTGGGTTTGGCTAGCCTGGCACACAATAAGTCTTTGCCTGGAGTGGAGGGAACGAGTGATTTGGTGAATGAATGAATGAATGAGCCCGTGTGTGACAGCCTACCCAACTATGAAAATCCCGGGGAGTGGGGGTGGCGGAATGGGTACAATAGCAAGGAAAACACCACACACAATTCCTTTACCAAGAAAATAGCCTCTGGCCACCAGCCTCCAGTTCTATAAGGATGGAAGAGGAGATATGAGGGAGTAATAGAGGAGAGAAGAGGGAAGGGTGGGGGGAGAGACAGAGAGGCAGACAGACAGACTGACAGAGACAGAGAAAGACACACAGAGACACACAGAAAGAGAGATTTTTCTGTTTTCCATGCAATGTAATCACATCCCAGCTTTTTCCCCTTGTTATTCTTTTAAGCCAAATGTCTGAATAAAAGGATTATGTCCCCCCACCCGGGACTGGCTGTGCCCCTGTGAGCAGGCGGGGGCCTAGATTAACTGTGGCCTATGCCTTCTGAATTTTTTCTATGAAAATAAGTGAGGTCAGCTGCCATTCAATTGTCACAGAATATATATTTGAGAATTTAAATATTTGAATCAAAGGAAAAGACCAGGCTTTACATCTATGGCCAACCCAACCAGCATGTTCCCTGAATCCCTGCACAAAGGAAACAGTTCACCCCAAGTGAATTGTCTCCTCCAGGAAGATTCTGCAGAAGGAGCAGCCGGCTCTCTCCCCTTTGTTTCTCGTGCTTTTGTTTTGTGTTGTATTTTTCTTTCCTCTTCTTATCCCTCTCATTCAGTACAGGAGGGTGTTTTCTGAAGCTTGGGGGCTGACTTTGGGCCAGAGGATGTGAAGAAGCACGCAGAACCTCCCAGAACAGTTCATGTCAGAGACCACTCTGGCATAAAGTAAGACTTAATCGAACATGTGTGGGTGAAAGAAACAGACAGAAAGGGGAGGTCCCGTGTCACTAGGACACAACCGGTGAGCAACTAGGTGGGGAGGAATGGCCCGCGCTCACAGCTCGGAAAACTTCACAGTCGAGGTGGGGCTTGGTCCTTCAGCTCTTACCCTGGTTCTTTAGGATGACAGATCTCTAGCCCTCAAACCAGACTCATTAGCATTTAGTGATTAAGAGACACAGGGACTGCACATACATACTGTGTTGATCCGTGAGGATGGCATGGGGGAGGGCACTCTCATGATATGTCTCTAGGTGTTAGTAGGAGACTTCTAAAGGACATCGTTAGCGAAATTGCACAAAAGGTCTCTAGGCCAGGGGTAGGTGGCAGTGGCTGGTGTCTAAGGTCTGGAGGCCAAGGCTGTTTGTTGTCTCTTTGTGCAGGTGTGTCTTTTGTGCGCTGATGGGATGGAGGCTGGGTCTTCACAGGAAGCACCACAGCCAGGGGCTTCAACAGTCCAAGTCCCCAGCTCCATGTCCGGAGGCTGGAAGTCAGAGAGGAAAAGCAAGAAGCTGAGGAGCCGGCCCCTCCCAGGGCCTCTGTCCTTAGCTTGCAGACTGCATCTTCCTGTGTTCTTATGTGATTTTCCTCTGTACAGCTATGTCCTGATTGCCCTTTTCCACAAAGATCCAGTCAGAGTGATTAGAACCATCAAAGATCTCATAAAAAGATACCATTTTCAAATATACTCACCTTTAGAGGTTAGGGTTCAGCAGATTTTTTTTTTTTGGAGGGGGACTTGACCCAGAGCATGGCTTTAGGCTTTTGGGTTGGATTCCCTCTGCCCCTCTGTCCCTCTGCAGGACAGTGGGAGCTGTGCCGTTTCACTGGGGCTGGGGACTGAGGGTCCAGACTAACACAGTTTCAGGCTTTCTTTTCAGGCTTTCTGTTGCTCAGAGAGGCATTTGGACACACTGGTGTTTTCCCAGCCCTCCCCTCCCCAGAGGATGAGTCTAGAAGCAGGCTGTGTGTGGGGTCCCCACTCTCACTGAGGACTGAGGCTGCTTGGGAGCTGGCCCTGACCCAGAGGTGAGGGACGAAGAGCTGAAGAGCAGGCTGGCTCTCCATTGGGGTCCTTAACTGCCATCTGCCCGGTCCTGTGTTCTCCCCAGGTATCCACCCCTTTTGCTTTAATCTCTTGTACCTGCCTGGGGCTCCTTTCCTTTCCCTCTCTCTCCTTTCTCCCTTCCCCCCTCCCCCTTTTTTTCTTTTTCTTTTTTTCTTTCTCCCTCTGCTCTAGCCTTGAACACCTTCTTGAATCTAAAGGAGAGCCCAGCAGGTAACCTCCACAGTCGAACAGAACTGGCTGGGACTGATACCTTCTATTCTTGCACCAGCCACACTGTTTATTGCTGTGTGACCCAGGTAGATAGGCTGACCTCTCTGAACCTTGGTCAGATTACTTTGTAGCAAGCCAAATGCTGATTTGCCTTTTCAGCACAAGAGAGAAGGAGCTAATGAAAATGACTGAAAAAACACTCCAGGCATTTAAAAAATGTCACGTAATTGCAAAATAATAACAATAACAACAATATACTTTGGAATTTTGCTGGAACCGAGAGCAGGCCCCAGTGGAATTTGGCATTAAGTGGTCTGCTCTGGCCTCTGTCCAAAAGGGTCTAGTTACTTCTGCACCCCAGGAAGGCATTCTGAGGAGGCCCTTTTGTAAGGGGGTCCTGCCACTGGACTCCTCCATGTGCTGGGGCCCAGGCACCCCTATCAGCCAGGGGCCAGTTTGGAGAATTGTTGCTACAATCCCAGGTCATGCATCTGGCGAATCAGTGATGTCTTTCATATATATTTAAAATAACTCAAATAAAAATATATTTATCTGATTGTAGAACTGTGTTTTATTAAAACACAGTTTAAAAACTTAAAATTAAAAAGAAACAACTCAATACAGAAAGGTGTTATTTCTCTCCATAGTGTCTTGTCTGCCACAGCCCCATACTGGAGTCTGGGGATCTGTATACTCATATTGAGAGAAACCATATCCACCTTTGGAGTAAAAATTGTACATTTAGTTAAGCATTAGAATATACGTGCATGTGCACACAGAAATGGCTCACTGATTTTTCATAGGGTCATGTCCCAATAAACCCACTGTAAGTTGAAAATAACATAAGACAAAAATGGAGTGGTTCTGTCTAGAACTCAGAGACCATCCCAGCCCACCTTAGCTCACCTGATCTAAAGTGATCCCTAGAACGCTAGCCTGCAGCCCAGCCCAGCCCAGCCCAGCAAAATCATTGACAAAACTCCTTTGTGTGCTTTCTTGAGACAGGGTATAATATAGCACAGGCTGGCCTCAAATCTGCCATGTGTCCAAGGCTGGCCAAACTCCTTGATCTTCCTGCCTTCACCTTTTTGGGATTCCATGGATGCACCTCTTCTACAAAGCTCGCTCTCTCTCTCTCTCTCTCTCTCCTTCCCTCTCTCTCCCCCTTTAAATAATAAAGTGTGGAGGACCTCATGCAAATTCTTGACTACTGCACTGAAAATAAAAGCGGAATTGCTTACAGATTCAAAGTTGAAAGTTTGGTTTCTGCTGGAGGCTGAGCTGCGCTGTGGGAGTTACCTGCATCCTTCTCTTTTCTGTCTTTTGTGAGACAGGGTCTCAAGAAGGCCAGGCTGACTTGGAGGACCTGATCCTCCTACTTCTACCTCTCAGATGCTGGGTTCCTTTTTCTCTTTGAGGGAAGGCCTTGTTATGTTGTGCAGACTCACCTGGAACTTACTATGTAAGCCAGGGTGGCCTCTAGCTTGAGATCCTCCTGCCTCAGCCTCCCAAACACTGGAATTCCAGGTGATTGCATTGTCCCCATGGTCTCTGTAATTGTTCAAATTGGAAATATTTATTCACAATGAGATGTTTAAGAGGCTCAGTGTGGTGATATTTTGTTTGTGCTGTAACAAAATAAAATTTGCTTGAAGATCAGCGTGTGGAGCTGGTAGCCACACTAGTTAGCCATAGTGACCTGGCAGTGGTGGTGCACACCCGTAAACCCAGCACTAGGGAGGTGGAGACAGGAAGTGCTACAGCTAGGTGGAGAGCGGAATATAAGGCAGGGAGGAGACAGGACTTCAGGATTCAGTCTGAGGTTTCACAGAGTCGGCATTCAGTCTGAGCATTCAGTCTGAAGATTCATAGAAACAGGATCTTGCCCCTATGGTTCTGAGGATTTTGTAGAGCTAAGAATTAGTGGCTGGCTGCTCTGCTTCTCTGATCCTCAGGCAAATTTTATTAACGCACAAACAAAATATCACCACAGCTCAGAACATGAACATGTTACAAACAGAGCATTTGAGATGCAGGTTAATAGAGCATACAGCGCTGTGTTAATACAGCACACAGTGCTGTGTTAATACAGTGACCTGCTAGAGTCCTGCTAATGCTCTGCTAGAGCCGCTGGGATGTGCCTGCTGCCTGGGGGCCTGTGGAGACAGGAGTTCATTGGTAAGACAGTCTAGCCAATCAGCGAGCTCAAAATTCCATGAGGCCTTTGACTCTAAAATCATGTGGGTGTCAGGCCCAAAGGTAGAGCCAGAGGCTAGCCCCATTACTCCCTTACCTGCTTGCACCTGGAGGAAGGGGCAGAGCGAAACTGGAACAAGCTTGTGCCGACATAACTGACGGCTTTGAAGATGTCACAACCACTCCTCTCATGTCAGGGAAATGTCAAAGCAGTGCTACATTAGTGTGGTCCATTTGAGAGACCTTAAACCTAAGAGCTGGTAGCAAGGATCCTTCAAAAAACAATGCCCACAATGGCTGCTGGGGGTATTGGATTGTCTCCATTGTAGGCACTAAACTTTCCTGGATTGTCATGTCACCACAGACAGTGAACCTTCAGGAGGCAATCATGCTGAAGTCTGGGAATAAGAAGGAGAGACTTGCTATGGAGGCTGCAGTGGTGACCCTCAGTCTCACAAGTGTCCTTCTCTCCCCTTGAAGCCAAGGTGGTTGGCCAGATAGTCCCTCCGGTCTCGGCTCAGCGTCCTTCATCAGACACTCACACCCGAAGCCCCTGCTCACCGCTCTGTGTCCTCACCTTGGCTCCTCCCGTTCTCCAGTTTCTACTTCTCTTCATTGCATGAGTTTATGTTGGTGATTTCAAGTCCCCTGTGGTAGCAGCACTGCTAGGTGGAAAAAAAATGCCTGATACCCTGAAATTAAGAAGGCAGTACTCTAGTTTGAATTTTTTTTTCCTGATTTTTCTTTTAAGTAAATATAGTTAAAAGACAAAGTGGAGTGCGATCGGGGAAAATACCTGCCAACCACCTCTGGCCGCTACAGCCCTTTATATACATGTCTGCTCATCACCACTCAGCCCTAACACAGCACACCTACATGATAGCTGAAACTGAAGATGCCCACCACTTGGAAGTGCGTTAGGAAAGATCAGCTTCCAGGTGCCAGGTGTTGGAAGCTTCTGTGGAGAAGATAATATATGATGAAGAAGATACCACTCCCCAGAAGCCACATCTGGCCATATGCATTGCAGCTATCGAGTGTCCATCGAGGCCCAGGCCGGCCTGGTCATCCAAGACTCACTGAAGACTTGAAGCAGGGAGGGGGACTGGCTTTACTGAGTAGGCCCCCAGAAGGAAGATGGGACCTCTGGCTGACAGAGGGACTGTAGGGGTTGGGAAGAAAGCCAAAGGAATCTGTGGATTCCACAGGAATGGGCGACTACTTCCATCCCTTGCCTTGGAAACTTCCCCAATGTCTTCGGGATGTGCATTTCCTATGAGCCGCTGTCAACCCACCTAGTGTTACTGTTGGCAGGAGCTGCCAGGGTGAATACCGAGGATCTGCAGAGTCCTTGGGATGTGGGCAGGATTCTCAAGGCGGGAGCCGCCAGAGGTAGGTATGGCAAAGAACGAGGTCCTTGACCCTAGTCCAGGGAAGGATACCAGGTTCAGGATGCCCAGAGGACAGCAGGGAGGAGGTGCAGGACGAGAGGAGCTTTATAGGTCACATGTGTCAGGGAAGGATAGGATTTCGCCAGCCCAGGTTGCAGTAGGATGGACCAGAGGACCATCAGCCTACAGGGAGCTGCAGCCTGGTGCCAGCCTGGAAGAGAAGGGCTTGAGAAGACAAACTGAATGCTGGGAGCAGTTGGGCCAGATCTCCCTTGTCAGCTGACTTCAGATCGGGCCAGTGCCATAAATTAGGATCCATCTTCACTTGAACAGATGACGAAAACACAGCCCACAGAAGGACCAAGTGACATGTTCCAGAGAATACCCATGGAAGACCCCGGTTGTATGGTGTTCTGAGGTTGGTTTGACATCATGATAGCAAAGGGGCAGACCACAGGAGGACTTACCAGTCCCTGTCACTTACTTATCCACACATCCATTCAGCCCTTTATCCATCCACGCACCTATTTTCTCAGTTCTCCATTCATCCATCCCATCCATTATCCATCCACCTATCCATCCTTCCACCTGTCATCCACCTACGTCACTCAATATTAATCTATCCTTCCATGCATCCACCGTGTACCCACTCACCTATCCATCCACCTACTCATCCATCTGTCTAGTCATCTATCCAACCACTTACCATCCATCCCTATACCCATCTATCCATCCACGAGTGTATTCTGTCCAGACAGCTCAGTTCAGTACCGCTGTCCTCCACCCTGGTAAGGTTGCAGGAGGTGAGTGCTGACCCAACCAACCTGGCAAACAGTTTGGGCATGTGGGCGTGGGGGCGGCGGCGGTGAATTTCTGCTAAATTGCAAGGTTTTTTGCAGGTTTTGCTCCTGGGGACCCCAATTATGGGAAACTCATAACTGCAGCCTAAGCAGCCAGGCCTGGGCGGAAGGGCGCAGGCCGAGGGCTTGCCCGGCAGGGGGTCCCGTGTCCCCACTGCCCCCCCCCTCCCGCCTCCCCCCTGCCCCGCGCGCAGTCTGTTTGGAGAAGAAAGCGGGCCAATTTGTTTTCATTCAGAGTCACTTAAGATCCCATTTTGGAGAAATGAAAAGAGAAAAGCCCGCTTCCCGCGCCCGGCCCGCTGGGTGCTCGCCCGTGCCCGGCGGCGCGCTGGGGGGTGGGGCAGCGCCCCTCCCCCACCCTCTCTCATTCCCTCCCCTCCCCCACAACCCCTCCCCATCTTACTCCACTCTCCTCCTCTTTCCCTCTTCTCTCCTTTACTCCCCCACCCTTCTCCTTTCCATCCCCTCCCCCCTCCCCCGCACTCCCTCCCCCACTCCTGCAGTCCCGCAGCCCCTTAGCCCCGCGTCTCGGCCCGGCCGCGCTCATTCACATGGCCGGCACACTCGCGGCCCATCTGCGGAGGCGCAATTAAACGCGGGGGGTGGGGGGGTGCCCAAAATTAGCATTTCCGCGGCCATCTGGCGCGAGGAGCGGGCGCGGCCGGACAAAGGGCGCCGGGCGAGGGGAGAGGCGAGTGTGCCGCGGCATTGACCTGCAAATGAGGCTTTGTCTGCGCATTAAAGCTCGCCGGACCCCCGACCCTGGCCTGCGCCCCCACCGTGGCCCCCGACGGCCCAGGCCGGACCGGCACCCCGAGGCCTATGACCCCCGTGCGGGCGCCTGTACCCGGGGTTGCACCGTGGCCTCCAGCAGAGGCGAGGCCGGCCCCTTGGCCTAGCCTGGGCCAGCCTAGCCTGGCCTCCTGGCTTCCTCAGGTTGCCCCAAACTTGGCCAAGCCCTGCTGGGACTCGCCAGGGACTTAAGGTGCCGGAGATGCCCTAGGTAGCCACCTGCATGGATGGATCAGTCTCTGAGCTCACAGCCATAAGGGCCAGAATCTTCTGCCTTCAGCACCAAGGAGGCTCAGAGTGCTGGAGTTGCAAGATGATCTGTATTGGTCCAGAGCAGGACCCTGGACCTGTGTCAGAGGCCAGTGTCTCTTACAGGCCTTGCCAGGCCATTGGACTTTCTACAGTGTGGCTCAGACACTGGAGATCCTCAAATGGAGTCCCCATAGCAGATCCCATGACCTCCGTTGGACTGGGGAGCAGTGTCAAGCTGCCTGTTTTCAAACGTGGACAAATGGGAGTGTGTCGGAGGTGCTGTTTCTGGGTGAGGACCATGTGTGGCCCAGTCTAGGGGTGGTGAGGTTTCTTAAGCAGGGGGATAACAAGAGAAAGAAGGTTCATGGCCCATCCTGGGATGGGCAGAGCAGACCTTGGCCCTTGGGTTCCATCTTGGGACAGTGGTGATGCTGCAGAGATGCAGGTAGGGCCAGAGTTTCCACTAAAAAGAGCTGTGGTTAAGGATTAGTGTTGGAAGAGCTAACCTAGTCAGGGTGGAAGCTGAAGATTTCGTTGACACTGTCCTATCAACTCATTTCCTCAGAGGTTAGACAAGGCTGCTCAGAGAAGCGAGGGTATGGACATGTGGCAGTGCCTGGCACAGCCTGGCATCGAACCACAACTATACCAAAGGGATGGTTCCTTCTTCTATGATGTGGCTGAGTGGCTGGGACCTTACATATGGGCCCATTCCTACCTGTGGGTCAATAAACATATGAACTGTTCAGTTTCATCAGCCATCAGAGAAATGCAAATTAAAAACCCCTTTGTGGGGCTAGGGAGATGGCTTAGTTTGCATAAGATGTGAGTTCTATTTCTAGAACCTATGTTTAGGGAAAAAACCAAGGTAGCATAGTGGCACACATTTGTAATCTCAGCATTGCAGAGATAGAGGGGAACAGGTAGATACCTGGGGCTTGCCGGTTGTGTGGTGGCGGAAAGGAGCTGGGCCTGGAGCTTCGGGATCTCGGAGAAGGCTATCTCCATGCAGGCCTTGCATTTCAGTCTGTGCACCTCTGGGTAGGCTCAGCCTGGGGTCAGGGGTGGGGAGGGTGGCACTGGACACTAAGATGCTCTACAGAAAGGATGAGCACTTTCATGCCTGATCAACATGGGTGGGATGGTTGGGATAGGCATGGCCAGCAGGTCCTGACAGCAGTGGGGACAGTGGTCATCTGCCTTGTGGGACAACCCCTGGTACAACATGACCAACAAGGCTTAAAAAATCTCCTGTTTGGGAGGATTGCTATCTAGAGTGTAAAAAGAACTCAAAAAGCTAAATACTAACACATCAAATTACTCAATAAACAGGCTAGCAGAATGAGGTCTAGGGCTTAAAAGATGAGGTACATTTGAATGGCTAATGAACACACAAAGCATTGTTCAGTTTTGCTAGCCATCAGAAAAATGCAAATAAAAGCCACATGGAGGGGTTGGGGCGATGATTCTATTTGCATAAAGATATGTGTTCAATCCCCAGCCCCCATAAAGTTAAGCCAGGCTTGTGGAGAGATGAAGACATGTAGCGTCCTGGGCCTGGCCAGCCTAGCCTAATCTACCAGTTTCAGGTCAATGAGAGACAAGCTGGGCATGCACACGAAGAATGCCCTTCTAGGGTGTCCTGCATGTGTTCCTATACCAGCTACACTGGGATTCATAGCCCTCAGTCTGAATGGCAGTCACCAAGAACAAACATTGGTCAGGCTGTGGAGAAAAGAGTTCCCTTGTGCACCATGCTGCTGGCGGGAGTGAAACTAGCCCAGCCACTATGAAAATCAGTATGAAGGTTTGTCAAAAAAACTAACAACGGATCTTCCACATGACCCAGCTCTACACTCCTGGGTATTTACCCAAAGGCCTCTAAGTCAACACATCGCAAAGATACTTGCACGTCGCTGCTCATCACGGTGTTACGTGCAATGGCTGAATTAGGGAGGCAGCTTAGGTATGCAAGAAAAGACCACCAGGTAAAGAGAATGTGGTTTATACACACAATGGGATTTTTTTTCAATCACAGAAACAACAACAACAACAAAATGAAGTGAGGTGGTTGGAAGGAAAATGGATAAAACAGGAGATAATCACGTTAAGTGAGTTACGTCAGTCTCAGAAAGACAAATATTGCAAGTGTCCTTTGTGGGTCCTAGACTTCAGGGAGAACCTAAAGTCATATATGCACTGAGGATAAGAAAATAGAATCGGAAACTGGGGGACACTAATGGGAGGGAAGCAAGAGGGAGGATGGTGGGATATGGCGGGGGAGGGGAGTAACCTGGCCTTGTAATAGCAGTAATTAATAAAGATCTAGGAGGTAGCTCAGTTGTTGAAGTTCTTGCTTTGACAGAATGAAGACCTGCAATCCCTAGCCTAGCCTACTTGGTAAGTTCCAGGTCCATGTGAGACCCTGTCTCAGAAAAAAAAATAGAAGACAGTGGACAGAGACTAAACATTGACTTTCAAGGTTGATCTCTGGCCTCCAAACACATGCACACATATTACACACCCAGAACATGTGTGTGCACTTACATCTGAATAATGACACACAAAATAATAACAATGCACCTGCTGCCTGCTAGGTGTGGAGTTTATGCAACTAGAGTCCTGGGTGCATTTGGTGTCTGGGGCACTGGGGACCAGGTATGAGCCTGGTCGGCATAAGCACACTAGTGATCCTATATGGGTGGGGCATAGGGGGCCGTGCTGTGTGCAGAGCCATGGTGCTGGCAGTAGGGTGCTCTAGAGCAGGGAAAACCAGTGCCTCTTTTTTCTACACTTTGGCACCTCCCACTCTGAGGGGCCTCAGGCTCCCAGCAAATATCAAGGCCCATGTTCTCAAGGCTGTGAGTGATCACAACCCCCCCCGCCCCCCCTCCCCAGCTGCCATCATGGCAGATGTCTTCAGGAGTTCTTGGGTCCAGCTTGAACTGGTTTCCTTGCAGGTCAGCATTTCTTAATCTTCATTGGTTCTCCTTCTCAAGTGTCCCTTCTGTGATCCGCTCTGAGGGCACACACTCATCTGTAGGGCACAATACCTCCTTAAAGCTAGAGATCCTGGATCCACTTTGGAAAGCTTCATGTTCAGTTTTGTAGGATGGTCAGGAGTTTGGCAAACCGAGAAGAGAGGAAGGGCCAATTTGGTCTGAGGTGGTGACACTGAGGAAGTTTCAATGACAAGGTGCTGGGCCTTGACTAGCCTCTTCCTGGTAGAGTTTCTAGTCCCTGCTTTCTTCCTGTACCGACAGGGCTCTCTTCAGGATGACCAGCCTCGCAAAGGAGCTGAATGGAGAGGCAGCCAGTCCAGTGGCCCTACCCTTAGAAGGAGAGCCTACCAAAGAGCCTGGGACTTGGGGGTAGAATCCTGGCTAGAGGGGCAGCCCAGCTGGTAACAGGGAAAGAGCAGTGGACATGAGGCCTGGTTGCAGCATCCAGGCCTGCCTTGGCTGGTGTGCAATGCCTCAGTGACTTTAGCCAACATTCATGTCTTGTGCATGTCAGCCTTCGTCTTCCTGCCCAACTCGTAAGTGGCCTTTAGGCTTAGGTCTCTGTGGCTTTTTGAAGGAAAATGTCCCCCATAGGACCATAGGGAGTGGCTCTAATAAGAGGCATGGCCTTGTTGGAGTAGGTGTGACTTTGTTGGAGGAGGTCACTAGGGGACGGGCTCTGAGGTGTCAGATGCTCAAGCCAGGCCCAGTTTGGCTCACAGTCTCTTCCTGCTGTCTGTTGATACATATGTAGAACTCTCAGCTACTTCTCCAGCACCATGTCTGTCTGTGTACTACTGTGTTTCCAGCCATGATGCTAACAGACTAAACCTCTGAAATGGTCAGCCAGTCCCAATGAAATGGTTTCCTTTATAAGAGTTGCCATGGTCATGGCGTCTCTTCACAGCAATAGAAACCCCAACTAAAACAGTATCTATATATTTTCTCCTTTGGAGAGGATTGTGAATTGAGCACTGGGAAGAAAGGCTCTGTCCAGCTCTGTTCCATGGGAATGGGCAGGTGGATAAGGGCCCAGCCTTAGTTTCAGATCATAGGGTGGGAGAGGGGCAGGGGCAGGATAGTGAAGTCCCTAGTCCTGCTCTGGGTTGCCCTGTCTGTGAGATTCTGGAGGTAGCTGTCTACCTTACTCATCTTCCCTGTTGTCCTATACCTCAAGGTGGGGTACATCCTATCCCTCCATTCCTGGTGTGGTCCCCCAGGATTTCATTAGGCTCTGATGGGACTGGGCCTAGGTGGGGAGGCAGTTGCCACATTGGCAGGCTGGCTCCTGTGAAGGCGGAATGGGCATTGTGCCCTGCCGCTCTCGGCTGTCATCTGCTGCTGGGATTCAGTTTCCTAGAGCCAGTGTAGCTGCAGGTGGGTTCAGGAGGTCCTGGGACATCATAGCTCATGAGAATGGCTCCCTGGGGAGCAGAGCCCAGAGTGCTGCAAGAAAGAAATCTGCTGGTGACCTGAGGTCTCTCTGCTCCTGGCAGCAGGAGGGATTGCTAGGAGCAAGGGTGCCAGGCCTTGGCAGGGCTCTCGGGAAGCCAGTCCAGCTGGGTGGTGAACAACTGAAGCCCTTGGATGCATTCGAGACACAGGACTGGTAGAGCAATTTCATTACGGTTCCCAGGCTGGTGGCTGAGGGGAGAGTAGAGGGATTTGTGTCTGGGATAAGGGGATGGGCCAGGCTTCTGTTGGCCCTTCTACAGCTCCAGCTCTTTGGGGGAGCTACTGGTGTTCTGAGTGGTGTAGGGGAGGGAGATATAGCTTCTCCCAGTCTCCTAGGACCTTTCCCTGAACTCTGTGCTAAACGAGTCAATAGATTAACCAGAGGAACCCCCATTTTGATCGCACAGATATGTATGCACAGCCCTGAAGAAGTTAGTTGACTTTAGGTCAAAGCTGGAGGTGGAGCCCCTGAGGTGAGAGGGGTGTTGTGTGGGTTGGCAGCCTATCTTGTTATGTAGAGCTGACTGCAAGTAGCAGAAGCAGTCTGCCAGCCTTTAGAGCCCTGAGGGATGCTGCCTCCCATCAGGGAGCCTCGTGCTTATCCGCTTATGAAACACATCCACTTCACCAGTTATCCTCTAACCCCCATCCTGGTAAATGACAGCGCTTCTTAGATGGGCTCCAGGGACCTAGGGAGCTCTGCCAGGTGCTCTGTTTGCATCCTGTCCGTGGACATGGGCTGGCTCCATCTACCGAATGGAGAACAAACACAACAGCATCCAAAGAGGGATATGAAGTCTGAGAATGGGGACTATGTGGGGAATGCTTTATAAGCTCAAAGCCCTTGCCCATAGCTGCCGTCCCTGCCACTTCCTGGGCTGCACCCTTCCCTACTCTTCCACTCAAGGATGTACCTTCTCTTTTCTGGGTGTTTGGGGTTGAGTAACTCACACATTTGAATCTCCTATTCAGCTCTCCCGAGTAGCTCTACAGGATCAGGACAGGCCAGAGGGTTGATGGGTCACTTAAGCCAATCCTCTTCCCACGTATCGGGTGGATCTTTCTACTCCACTCAGGCACAGCTCAGGGACATAAAGCCTTGAGGTTCAGAATGAATGTAATCACCATACCCACCCTTTATAGCCATGCCTAAGGAATAAGTGACCAGGCTGCTGTAGGGACAACTGAGCACAGTTGCCTAGGAAGTCCCACACTCTGAGAAAGGAAAGAGACACAAAGATGGGATGCCCATGGCCATCTTAGCCATAGGTGTTGCTGCTGCAGGCATACCCACAAGAGGGGTGGGTTGGAGAACAGAAAGGCCTCTCCCCTCATCATTGGATTCAAGGTGTTGAGGGATACACAAAGTTTTGTTGATACTTTGAAAAATACTGCAGAAAGAAGCAAGTCTCTGGAGAGGACTCAGGAGTCATCTAGAACATTCTAGAACTGAGGCATAGGTGAGCCTTAGGGTAGGCAGTGGGTTCCAAAGGCTGTGGAGCTGTTTCTCAGGCAACTGGGCACCAATTATATTTAATAGGTCCATGCAAATAGGCAAATTCTAGAACATTCTAGAATTTCAGGGATAGCCTTACTTTCATTCTATAGGATGGAGGGGGAAACAACACAGGTATATCTGGCCAAGTTCATAGGTCAGGAATTCAAGCTTCTAAAATACACAGGCCTCTGGTTCTAGCACTAGGGAGACTGAGGCAGGAAGTTACAAGTTCCAGGTCTGCCTGGGTTTACAGAGTGAGATCCTGTCCCTGAAAACAATGAAAAGATATTCATAATCTACAGGCTGTGACAGTCCCTTACCCATCCTCAGGCAAAGCTAAGAGATGCCTCAGTTTCTCTTCATGTAAGTGCATAAGCACTGGCTCTCAACTGTTGAAGGTTTGTGGAGTGGTGTCAGCTTCCCAAATAGAGCAGACCATGCAGGTGTCTGGGCCATGTGCGGACAAGCTGGAGAAGAGTAGATCTAACTTTGGGCACCACAGTGCATAGGTCCCTCACTGGAGAGCCAGCCCAGCTCAGAGCAGACCCAGGTTGACCAATTGTCCTTTCTCTGAACTCCAAACTCCTTTGACAAGACCCTGTATATTCCAAATTCCTTTGTCAGGACCCTTAACAACTTCTCACTGTCCTGATAGTTTCCTTTTAAGGAAGACTCTATTGAAGGGAATCCATAGGTCCCGACGACAGGCCTGGCTCCCGAGTGATGTTGGGGTCTCTCTTTCTTGGCCTCTGCCGGGGTCTACAGCATACTCATGCCTTGGAGAACCCTCCCTAACATGAACCCCCTTCTCCCAAGCCTGGCTGATAACTTTCAGCTTCAATTGAGTCTTCTTAGACAGGCCTCTGTGGGGGCTGTGGATTGGAGGGAATGTGGGTTCCCCACGTGTGTGCACAGGTCTCACTGGCAGATCTTCTGACCTCTCTGGGTTCCTGGACTGTGACATACTATGTCTTCACATAGCCGTGGGTGCCACACTTACCTGGAATCCTGAACTGCCACAGGATCAGGCTCAGTCTGGCTATTCCACCAAAACGTGCTCTACCTCATGTGGCTCTCAAAGTCTGCTGCTTCTGCCTGTTCTGCCTGCAGCCTTTTTCATGTGTGTGTATGTGTGTGTGCGCGCATGCATGTATGTGTGTACATTCATGTGCTTGTTGCATGTGTGCGTGCTCAAGTGTGCATGCATATATATGTATGTGTGTGTGTGTGTAGGGCTTGGTGGTAGGGAAGGATAATAAAGTCTTAAGAACCAACCAGAAAGAATTCTATGGGATTTGGGGAGTCTCATTAGTTTTCAGTATATAAAGGATCCAAGTGGCCTTCTATGTGGCAGATGCTAGAGCAACCTTAATGGAATCAGTGGGCTGTCTGGCCTGTGGCCTCCTCAGGTAGGCATGGTACTTAGTGACTTCCAGCTTGCTTGGGCTGGCAGAGGAGCTGTGCTCAGGCCATCCGAGAGCTTTTTCTCCCTTTTCTCTTCATCCTGGCCCCTGACATCTCCAGATCCTGGAAGACAGCTCTATCCCAGTCAGGCAAATATTCATGTCCTGAGGCTCCTAGGCCTCTGGACTCCTAGGCCATCTAACGTCTCTGTCATGGCTCTTTTTGTTCCCCAACATAATGTTTTTATTAATTACTTGGGAATTTCATACAGTGCGCTTGATCACACTTGCTTCCCATTCCTTCCAGGTCCACCCCCCACCCTTGAGCTGCCCCCTCCTTGCCCCAAATAAGAAAACAAAACAAAACAAAACACAAAAAGGCCACCAAGTCCAATTTGTGTTGCCCAGATGTCCACTGGAACCTCATCAAGCTCCAGTGGCCAACCTCTGAAAGAAAACCGAGTCCTTCCTCATCCCCACTCCACCAGAAGCCATCAGCGGTGAAGGGCTACATTTCAGCATCTTTGTCACAGTTTTTAGGGACTCTCGTCAATAGCTTCCTGTTGCAATTGTTTCTTTTGTTGGGGGGCGAGAGAGGTTGGCACAGAAGCCTTCAGTGTCTCTCATTCTCAGTTATGAGTCTGTAGTGGTGGATCTCACTGCAAAAGGTGCCTCCTTGTCTGTAGCAGCTGGTGGCAGCTCAGGTCATGGACATCCACATGGTTTCCGGTGTCTGCCGTGGCTCTTTACACACAGATACTGAGCTGTTCAGCTTCAGCCTGGGCCGTGTCTTCCTCATTTCCCAGGTGGAGAGGTTTCATTGTTTGAAAGCCTGTCTGTTCTAGGCTTCTGTCCTCTTTAGTGCTCCCTTCTTGCCCCTGAAGGCCCCTTGGGTGCTCCTCACAGTTATGGCTTGGTAGGAAGATGAGGCTGTGGGTTTGTTTGACTGGAGTAGGGTAGAGGGGCTAGGAGGGTAAGAAGGTCCGAGGGCCTCTATGGTCCCCAGTATGCCTTGCTGTCCCCCTGCCTATACTTAGGCCCACATCTGAGAAGCAGTGACAGCATCAGCCTGGTGGCTTGGGTTCTCTTGATTGAGAAGCTGCTGCCTGAGCCTGTGTGAAGCCAGGCCTGGAAGCAGGTGACTGAGGCTGGGCTGGGCTCTGGGAGCTAAGGAGGACTTGTCTTCTTTGGACCCTGGGAGATTGGAGAGTGTCTGAAGGGGAGTGGAGATGGTTCCCTTATGTGTCATGGGAACTGCAGAAGGGGGTGGAGATGCAAGGAGAACCTTGCTGTTCTCTGGCACTCTGGAGTGCCTAACAAGGACACTGAGAGGAAGGCCAGATAACAGAACCAAGCTCAAGCCATATGGGGACCAGTCAGGAAAGAAAGGGATCTTGAGTTCTAGTGGATTCTATCTCCTATACTCCAGCAATATCTGAGTCTTAGTGGGAGGGGACCTGGTCTCAAAGGCTAGGGATGGGGTAGGAGGATCCATCTCTCAACTTTCCTGGAACCTCCACTGGAGAATACAAGATGCTTCCATTCTTAGGGGCGCGTCTCTGCTCAACACCAAGAACGCTTACCCAACCTGCACTCAGGAGGCCCAGTGAGCAAAGCAGGGGCAGCATTGTTCTAGAACAGGAGAGAAGGCAGTCACTGACCAGGGGAATGAGAGGTGCTTGTCTGTTGAGCTCCAATGCTGCCCAAACAGCCCAGCTCTGCTTGCCTACCAGTCCTGTGCTGGGCAGGAATAGTCCAGCATTCTGAGGTCTATGAGAACCGAGGCTGTCTGCTCGGATCTGGCTGCCCTAAGTACAGCCTAGGCCCTACAGTCCTGGACCCCTGCTGTCCCAGGTGGGAGGACCTGAGGGACAGGATGTGGGGTCCAAAGCTCAGGGTATAGGCGTGGCTCCATCCAGACCTCAAGTATACAGACACAGGAAGAGGAGAAGGGTGCATGGGGCTGAGTATGGTGAGGGATAGACCCTCGATCACCCAGACCTTAGAAGGGTGCCCACAGTGCTGGAAAAATGGCTCTTAGAATTGGGGGCCCAGAACTTCATGGAGGGACGTCCCACCTTTTTTGGGGACCATATTATACTAGAGATGCCAGTTGGGGACTGAGAGGGGAGTGGGGAGGGTCCCAGGAGCACTGTACCTGGCCCTTCACCTCCATTCTACTGGGCTGGGAGACTGCTGCAGGTTCAAAGGCAGGGGCCAGTGATCTCCTTCAGGCACAGGACAGCTCCTCCCCTGGGTCCAGACACCTCTGTGGCCAGTAGGTGCCTTTATTTTATCCAGTGATTTAACGAGTTTTGCTTGAGCCCAGTTGAAATTGGGATATTTCTGGGCCAGCTGCTCCCTCTGTTTCATTGACCCTATGGCACCTGCCCATCACGATGGAAGTCCTGAGTATGTACGTATGTACGTATGTACGTATGTATGTGTGTGTATGTGTGTATATGTGTGTATATGTATGGGGGTGTTAGGTGCGGGGGAGAGGAATGGAGGGAGATTCAGATAAATATGGCTACTGGGATTCCAGGAACAGTGGGTTGACTATGTGGTATTGAGCCAGGGTGGTTGCGGGAGGGACCAACCAGCTGCCTCTCTGCCTTTGGGAGGCTTGCTCTGCTCTGAGAGGACAGGACTAGGAAGAGGTGGGGCTGATGCTGAGGGGTGTGGCTAGAAAATGGGTGTGGCTTGATATGGGAAGACCAGGGAAGGATCTAGAGCTAGAAGGCAGAAGTACAGGCGGGAGGAAGAGCCAGCTTCACCCTAGGGGATTTCTCTGCTTGCCTTAAGTATATGGTTGTGCCTCTGCGTCCGTCTGACTTAGGTGTCTCATCTTCATCAGTCCTTTTACTGTCCTGTGTACCCGGCAGACGCAGGTAACTGATAAAAGGCCACAGCCTGGGTAGCAAGGATCTCTTCTCTCTGTATGCTGATTCAAAGATGGGGAAACTCAGGTTTGGGCAGGGCCAAGCCCAGTACTCAAGAACCACAGCTGGATGGGAAAGGGAGCAGGCGCAGTGGCAGAGGCAATCCCATGAAACAAGAGCTCTGCTGGTCCTCTAGCGAATGATCCTAGCACCCACTGGACACCAGGGCCTCGATAAGGGGACAAAGGCACAGCTCTGGGGATAAATACTCATGGGTATTGTCAGCTCAGCCACTAGAGAGCTGAAGCGAGGCCCACAAAGGACCCGAAGAAAGGGCCGCGGGAGGGGCTGCGAATGGGCCTTCCCGCACATGCCACCGTTGCCCGGGCGACGGCCCTCTCATGGAGAGGTCTGCTGGGCCATTGTCCGGGGCCCGCAGGACGTGTCACACACCAGATGGTCGTGTGCTGTCTAGGTCACTTATAGGGGGACAGAGTGAAGGAATGTGGCCAGCCCGGCAGGCCGGGGCACCATCTGTTCCCTCAGACCGTGGGCATCGGGCGGGCATTGAGCGTCCAGCCTGCCAGGCCCAGCCTTCTTCCCGACTTTAATTAGGTAATTCCATAATTGGGCTTTATTTCAGGTAAATTGCATTTCACACCCGAGAGGGCTGCAATGGTCCTTGTGGGAGAACAGCACTTGGCCACTCTACACAGTCCATAGTACAGCACCGAGGCCAGTAGGGTGCAGGGACTGGGTCCTGCCCAGATGGGCAGCCCTGAGTTCCTCATGGGCTATAGCCTGCCTGGGCAATGCTGAGGGCCCTGGCTACAGTCAGCCACAGCCTGGGGCGTCCACAAATATTTACCCAACAAGGAAACAACAGCTTCTGCCTTTCAGCAATTGTTGCTGCAGAACCCCTCTTGAAGGGGGTTGAGACCAGAAAGCATGAGGCTTCAGCTGCCCTTCTACCTGTCCCTGCTAGGGATGACCAGTGCTTGTTAGACCAGAAATCAAGATCTTGTGGAAGCTTCTAGGATATGCAGACCCCCAAGAGTCAGTGTAAGAGGAACTTGAGGCCTTTCCCCTCCTATTGGGGCCTCCAGTTGCATCTCCATACTTGGATCCTTGATCCCACTGCTGGCTACCTGCTGCCTCTAAAGACCCAGGGTACCTCCATCCTTCAAATCTCAGAGACCTTCAGTCCTGACAGTCTGACATATGGGGTAGGTTCCAGAAGGAGGACAGACTAGGGACAGAGTAGTCAGTGGAGACAGTAGACACTGGCTGGGCAAGTCCCTGTTCACAGTGTGCAGTTTTCATCCCCAGAGGATGGCTCACAATGAGTGACAGCCATAGGCCCAGGTGGGCAGGGTGGTACTCACTTGGAATAGACCTCCAGCCTAGGGGACTGACTGGACAGCCAGAGGAACATCATAGTCCCAACAGGGAAATGGGAGCTTTGAGGGGAACCTCACTTCTATTTCAGGAATCAAATTCCTACAGCCTTGGAAGCTGGTCCTGGAAAGGATCTACTCTTGGATGGCCTCTTGGGTCACCCTGGTGGGGAAGGACAGATGACAGGGCCTGGCCCATGTCTGAGGGTGACTTCCTGGGCATATGTCAGTGTTGTTCAGCTAAGCCAGGTCCTAACGCAGGCTCAGCTACTCCCAGAGCTCAAGGTCTTCTGGGAATCGGGTGGTAACTATATCTTTATCACATTGAGTAGACAGGGATACCTGGGGTGGTGGCCAAGGGCTGCCCCCGCCCAGCCCATCTCTGTTCTACCTTTGACATTTCATTGGGCATTTGAGCCCTTAGAGCCTGGGCCTTCTCTGCATGGACTGGCCAATCATGCTCAGGCCATGACCACCTGGGCACCTGGGCTCCACGGCTCCAGGGAACTGTAGGGTCCTGTCCACAAAGAGGTTGAGGCTGTCCATGGGAGCAGCAGGAGAGAGGAAGGTGGGGTAGGGCAGAGAACGAAGGTTGAACTCTATGTTATTCTAAAGACTCCCCCCCCCCCGACACTCCTAGAAGTAAGCATGTGCCAAGATCATCACACATAATGTGGGATGTCCCAAGTTTATTTGAAAAAGCCTCTCAATCAAGATCATACTATCAAATTCATTAAAACAGAGATTCTGAATCACCGGAAATTATCCTGATTTCTGTGAGGTGCGATGTCCGAGGAAGCAATCCTGGGAGAAATGGTGATACCACTAACTGTGTCATGGCTCAGCTGCTGGCTGAGATGTGCTGTGATGAGGCCGGAGTCTGGGCATCTCTCCAGCACCTCTGTCAGCAAGGAGTAGGGGGCAGGCTGCACACAATAGGGCACATAGGCCTCAAGGGCCCTGCTGACTGCTTTAGGGGAGGAGCTGTCAGTCCACAGCTAACTAGGGTGATGAACAGTGGATATCCCCCAATTTGGATATTGGGAACGCTTATGGTATCCTGCCCATGTGATCAGCATCACTAGAGAGGGAAGGAGTTGGGCTCTGGCCTGCTGAGCCCCCATTGGCCTGTAGCCTGTAGAATGGGCTGGATGTGCCCTACCCTTCTTGCTCCCATCTGGGTCCTGGATTCAAGGCTGAGGGTGGGGATCCCAGACTCAGACTCTGCCGTATTCTTCCTGTCTCCCTTGAGGAAGCAACTTGACATGGCCTGGATGGGCCTCCCTTTGCCTGAGTTGCATCCTAGCCCTACAAGATGCTCCCCATCACTGTGTTCCAGCCATCAGGTGAGCAACATCACCATCTTGATAGGAGTGACAATTCTGGCCTGAGAGGAACCCCATGCCTAGCCAAATTCTAGTACCCACTGGCTGGGCCTTGGTGAGCTCCAGGTTCAGGCTGGTGATTTGGCCCACGGGTTTTGGGGCTGTAGGGAGCTAGACTGCCATATGAGATCTTCAAGGGGGTGAGGACCAGGTGAGTGCCCCTGTTGAGGGAGGTGGGGCAGACCTGTTAGGGTTACCCTGGCCCTCTCTTCTGAGCTGCTTCAGGAGCCCTCATCAGGGCCCATCCCGGGCACAGTCAGCTGTTCATAGGTGGGCAGGCTGTTGCTGGGCAGGAAGAGCTCAGGGTTGATGGAGCCATCTTCATCACTAGCCACCACCTGTGGCCTGTTGTTGCCAGTTGGACCACCCTGCTGTAGGGACAGCAGCTGGTGGAGCATGTCTGTGATGATCACCAGCCTCTGGTCCAGTTGTGTCACCTGTGGGGACAGAAGCAGAGATGAACATGGTTCTAGGGAGAGGCTAGTGCAGGCCATCCCAGGGCTTGAGTGTGGAAGGCCTGAAAGACAGAGAATGACATGTGTCCTTATAGATATGTGAATTTATGTATGCACCATGCTGAGAGGCCCTAGGTCACCATCATGTGCTTATTGGGGTGCAGTACAGAACTGAGTTCTTGTGTCTATCCATCCATCCATATTTGTCCTTTCCTGTTTCTACATAGGCCTAGTGGCTGGGAGCACCTCGTAGCCCCCTCCTGGGCTTTTTAGTCTTGAGACTCTAGACAAGCCTTCTGCAGCCTCTAACACAGTCTCTGGCTTTTGTGGCCAAGTGGAGAGGGGGAGGAGGGAACACAAGGGGTGTAATTTCAGAGGCCAAGGGTTATGTCTAGCTTGGCTTGGAGGGGACTGGAGCCCTACACAGAGAGGTCTAGCTGAGAGGGGCTGTCACCTGGAGAGAGAGATTGGGATAGGTGAAGACTGAGCAGACAGAGGCTGGGTGGGCCATGGAAGAGTGCCAGTCCCCAGAGATATCTCAACAGGGACTAACTTAGGACAGCATCACCTTTCTGGGTCTCCATTGACCAGGGCAGTGACTAAGTGGAGTTCTGGGCCAGGTGGTCCCTAATCCATGCCTATAAAGGGCTTGTTTGACTCCAAGAAGTAGGCGGGTAGCTAAGAAACTAGGGAGGAGCTAGAGCCAGGGTAGAACCTGGGATAAATGGGTGCAGAGTAGGCACTGGACAAAGGTCTCACTCGCTGTGCTTGTAGGAGACAATGGAGAGTCATTGGAGTCATTGGAGAACTTCTTAGAAAGAAGGAGCCATTGTATAGGGGGCTGGAGCCAAGTCCTGGGGGCCTGAAGTGGTTGGCCACTTCCTTTTCTCCTCTAGAAGAAGAGAAGACCTGTCTAGGGAGGCCAGAGCCCCCAGCACAGTTCCCTAGGAAGCAGCGGCTATTCCAGGGCCAGTTGGAGGATTGGGTGGGGGGGGGGAATATATGAGCCTACCCAGCATAAGCAATAGAGCATGGGTTGCGATTGAGTGAGGGGACCTCAGAGACTGAGCACATGGGTGGTGCTCTGAGTGTGTTCTGTTAGGAAAGCAGGGGTCTCCCTCACCCTCACATGGGGACTTGAGCAAAGGGAACACCAGTGACGCAGGGATGGAGCCAGAGGTCTTGATGGATGGCCTCATATGGTCAGACCCGCAAAGCTGCTTTAGGGAAAACCATGAGATGACTCAGCCAACTGCTGACTGCTGGCCTCAAAACCTGGTTGACTTGGGCCCTGAGGACAAGGGACAGCCTGGGGCCAGCTCCCATCTTCCTGGACAAGTGTGTTCTTGGGGAACGTCTGTGTCCTAGGTAGCTCCTGAGGCTTTCAGTACTGGCTCCTCTGTCCCACTTCCGGTTCGTATTCTGAAAGGGCTGGATGGGAGAAGTATCACGCGGAGCTCACGCGGAGAAACTGAAGCTCAGGGCTGAAGAGTGCTGTGGGTGGAAGCTAAAGCTAAGTTGTCCCTGGCAGGTGAAGCTAGGGTTCACGCCCCATCCGAGGTCTCCCTGAGCCTCCCTGCACCAAAGGAGGGTTGTCTGAGCCTGCTCTTGGTCTGGCTTCATGTAGCTTTAAACACACAGAGCCAGTTTGAGTAGGCAGGGGGAGAAGCACCAGTTGGCTTATGGGAGATAGATCGTTTCATGAATGTTTACTAACCCACACTTTCGCTGATGGGCAGAGTCCTTAAAGAGAGTCCTTGGGGGTGGGGGGAGGGCTGTTTGAAACCTCCTGCAGGGCAGCTGCCACAGGGCCCACCAAGCCTGTGTGTGCCACTCCAGGGTATCTCCAAAGCTTCCCTGGACAGTTCCCAAGCTCATAATGACCCCGTGGCCACTGTTTATGCCAATCAGGGTTTTGAGGAGCCTGTTTGGGTCAAAAGTTGTCCTATTGGCCAAGCTGCTAAAAGCAGGATATGGGCTAGAGTCCTAAGAGGGTCCAGAGTCTGGGACCTCAGTGTGCTGCTGTCACCTTGTTTGAGGGGGGAGGGGTAGAAGTGTGGAGACGGGAAATAATGCAAGGGGTCATCTAAACACACACACTCCTCCAATTCTCTGGCTGCTTGAGAGTTTGCCTGGATTCCATGGCCATGTGCGGGATCCTCCTGGGTCCTCTTGGCCATCCACAGGATCCTGCTAGATTTGCCCAGCTGTGCACAAATAGGGCCCTCTTGCTTGCCCTGGCTATCACGGCAGTCACTTGTGGTTGAGTTTTGTAACTTTCCTAGCCTTGATCAGACCAGCTTGGCCTGGGGTGCAGATACCAGGACTTGGATTCAGGGTACAGGGCCCTAAGATACATTCAGGCTGTGGATCTTTGTTGGTCAGCTGAGGACACTCTGTAGAGTCACAGGAGAATGGTCTTTGGTGCCTTGGGGGACGTTCATAGGTTACTTTCAGAGGCCATATTAAAAATATTTGCTGCCCAGTGAAAAGTTATCAGATGCCATCTGGCAATAGAGGAGCCTGTGGGGAGATGGCCAGTGTGAATGTCATATACTTGTATATATGATCTTGCCTGGATCTTAGTGGCTGGCTGTGGTACTTGCCATCTAGTCTGTCCAGCACAGCTTGGGGATCAAGGGTTGCCCTGTGAAGTAGGACAGCCTGGCTATGCATTTTCCTTGTTGCTTCTGTTTCCCTAGCTGGGACGTGAAACAAGCTCCTGCCTACTGACCGGTATGTTGTATAGCAGCCTGGGGAGCTTGTCTGCCGAGGCCATGCTTCTGCCTTGAAAGCAGGTGGTCTTAGCTTGCTCTTTTGGCCTCTGCCTCTTTCCTGGCCACTTAAGCTCCCAAAGCAGCCCCTAGAGAGCCTCTATGCCCTTCATGCCCAAGCTGTGTCCAGTCCTGCTGGGCCATTCAGGGAGGGTCCTGGCCTGGTGTACAGTGGCTCCTCAGCCCAGAACCCAGCTCCAAAGATAACACTTCAGCAATTGTTCTTGGAGCCACCTGGCTCTACTTTCTTCCTTTGGGGTTTTGAGTGCATGGCCAGAAAGCTGGTGAGCGCTGTGTCCCATGCTGGGTAGGTGGAGGCAGGGAGCCACGACACCACAGGCAGGTGCCCAGAGCGGTGCCACCACCTTCAGGGAAGGGAGTGCCTGCTCTGGGCTCTGGGATGGTGTTCTCCAAGAGCTACTGGGACAGATCAGTTTTGGGGATCTCAGATCTCATCACTATTTGCAATTCAATAGTGATTAACAGGGCAAGGCAGACAAAAGCCTTGTTGTGCCCTGTCTCTGTTCACCTAAGTAAAAGCCATCACTGGCTTCTGTGGGCCTCAGAAGAGAAAAAAGCAATTAGAACAACAGCTAGTTAGAGAGCTGGCGGCGGCTGGCAATCAGACTCAAGGCAACGGGGATTCCTGTTTGATGTGGTTATGAATTTGCTTTCAAAGGAAAATCTTGAAGAGTCTTTTCAGAATTTTTTTTTCTTTCAGAACCTGCCAAGCCTTGATCCTTGGTCAGGACCCCCACAACCCTGGCCTGTGGATCGTCTCAGCCTTAGCCTAACCTGGTGGGGATACTTAGGTTTGGGTTCAGAGTGTAAGGCCCTGGTATGCATTCAGGTTGGGGATCATTATGGGTCAGCCCAGGGCCCTCTGTGGGGTATTGGGAGAATGGCCTTTGGTGCCTTGAGGGACACTCATAGGTCACTTTTAGAGGCCATATTAAAAATATTTGCTACCCAGTGAAGAACCATCAGATGCCAGCCTGGCAACAGAACAATCTGTGTGGAGTCAGCCAGGGGGAGTTCGGTAGAAGACATAGTGCATATGAGCCTAGACCCCAGTCGAGCTGCTCCCTGGCTCAGTTGACCCCAGGCTCACACTGGCCTCCACTTCTGCATCTTATGGATCAGAAGAACACTGCCTGGCGGGCTCTGATGACCCTCAGCCCTACCTTAGGCTGCCTGTCCATCAGCACTCCTCCTCCACGTCCTCTCTCCCAGCACCCCGACACTACCATCAGAGAGACACCTCCTTAGTGCTGTCTAGGTTAAGTGTGGCCCTACTTTGAACAGAAGGAAGGAAGTCTGCCTAGGGTACTATGGGAGAGGGAAGAGTTGGGGCAGAAGTTGGAGGAGTAGCGAGGGAGCAGTGATTGGTAGGTACTGGAGCTTCAATGGGTTTATATATGGTGTTTATACAAACGAGTTTAGCACTTCTCAGCAGGTAGCATTATGGTTCTCATTTCAAACACTTCATGGGGATGCTAAAAGAGGGGTGTGTAGTGGGGCTGTTAGGGTCATCTCCTGTCTCCTACCCCTTTGGGGGCCTTCTGTTACGGAACTTTTCCTCCCATCAGCTGGAGGCCAGGCTCCCTGGACAGTTCTATCCTCCGGCGCAGCTAGCATCTCCTATTCCCGGAACGGTTACAGTAGTGTCTACTGGCTGGCCTCCCACTTCAGCAGGTTTACACGTGACAGTCCTCTCAGAACACAAAACAGCACTGTGCTGCTGGCCCAGGAGCCACCTTATAACTCACTCCCATTTCTCCATGTGGCCTTTTTCTTCCTTACTCCCGTGACTCCAGGCCTATGCTGTTCCTCAAAGACGGCAGTGTATATCTCTTTCAGGGCTGTCCTCTCTCAGCCCTTTCTTTCCTCTGCGGTGATGCTGCCAGCCCACACACAGTCACTGTTTCCTCAAGGTGCCGGCTTCCCTCACTGGAATTGGGTCACGTCAGTTGTGGTCTTTGTCCACACTACTCTGAGTTCAGGGAAGGACTCCACCAATGCTAGGTCCGTGAGTACCTTCACTCCAGAGTCCAAGCCCAAGGAAAGGAAGGTAGTTTTACCTTCTCAGTGCATTCAGGCCTCATCCTCACCTAGCACCCATCTGCATGGGGAGACCATAGTGAACTCCCGTGAATGACACATGGTCACATGGAGCTTGTACAGGTTGGTCTTGTGGAGTGGAGTGGATGCCAACACGCATTGGTGACTGGAAGAGGCTGTGCTTACAGTTGTCGTATTCATGACTTAGTGCTCTGGCTTTTGTAGAAAAGCCTGCAAGCAGTATCTCTGGCTCACAATCACTAGGGTGGCCTTGTGTCCTTTGGCTCCCAGGATCCACAGGGTACATGTGTGAGCCTGCCTGAGAATGCAGGCTGGGTCCTATCTGGGTGCCATGTTGAACAGTGTCTCTCTGCACCAATCCCAGGGCCTTCATTTTGTCAAGCAACATCTCCAACCCCAGCTGTTCATTTTACAAATGTCTAAAAAGGCCTGGTGTGGTCACACACACCTTTGACCTCAGAAGAGACAAGCGAATCTGTTCTATATAGTGAGTTCCAGGCCAGCCAGGTTTATATAAAGAAACACTTCCTCTAAGAAAAAAGAAAAGTCAAAAAATAATGACTCAACCTGTGATCTTGTTTATGCAGACAAACACTTGGCTCCCACCAGCATATCAGATAAATTATCTATGCCAACAAATAAATATTCCTGATCACCAGAAACATCAGTCACATGAGTGCCAGTTACCACACGAGATGGGACCTGGGACTATAAAGAACATCCCTAGGGGGCTGGTGAGATGGCTCAGTGGTTAAGAGCACTGACTGCTCCTCCAGAGGACCCGGGTTCAATTCCCAGCACCCACATGGCAGCTCACAGCTGTCTGTAGCTCCAGTTCAAGAGAATATGACATTGTCATACCAATGTGCATGAAATAAAGTTGTTTTTTTTTTAAAGAGCATCCCTAGACTAAGATGTGGCAGGCACCTTGACTATTCACCAAGTTATTTCTTAAGAGCCTCACCCAGGGAAACTGACATAGCGAAGACTTTTGCCTCTGTGTCCGGGCTCTGTCTCAGATCCTTAGTCCACTTTTTACAGAATCTGCCGTTCAGACCTACAGATACACTGCTCTACACATACCCATGGTCCATAAGATTTTTACCTGGTTCCCTACAGCTGCTTCCTTTCGCCTGCCTCTCTAACCCTTTCTTGGATCCCTGCCGCTATACACACACACTCACACACACATGCACGCATATGCACACGCAACACAAGCACATGCACACACACGCATGCGCACATACACCACACACACACACACACACACACACACACACACGTACACACCATGTAAGTACTCATACAAAGCCAGGCCCTCAAACCTCTGCAGACAAGGCCTGGCCCAGGCCAGCAGTCTCACCCCTGACCCAGACGCCTGCACTCCCCTCCTTTGCTTTGCTCTGGGCGGCACCAGCTGACCTTTGTGCTCAGACCTATGCCTTCATCTCTCCGTTTTTCCACTGCACCAATGAATGTCATCTCCCTCTGCAGCCCCTCCCCAATCCCTTCTCACACAGATCCTGAACACATCCTCCTCCATTTTGCCTGAGGACCTTTGCACTCACTGGACTCTCTGCCTGGAAAACCTGCTCTCCACTGCTTTGTGGACTTTCAGCCGCAATGCCCACTGCTCCAAAAAAGCTCCGGCTTATCCCGTTTCTCCTAGCACACTCTGTGATGGTTGCCCCCCTCCCCAACTGACTTCCTGAGTTTATTAATTGACTTGTTTATTGTCTTTTCTTCAAACTTTAGGATCCTGAGGTCAGGTCCTAAGTGTGCCATTCCTGTCGAGTCCCTGATAGTCGGACACACAGTAGGTGCTTAGAAACCCATGTGATCTAGTACAAATATTTGCTGAGTGGCTAAATTAATCTTTGGTTTTTCTCTTGGGTGGGGGGTAGAAGCCCCCAAGAGCCCTGCTTTCCAGGAAGGTACTGGGCAAAAGCCAATGGGGTATACACTGCTGGCAAGTCCTTTCATGTTCATTGATTTGTAAAGACTCTTTGTATGTGAAGGCTTATCTTTTGACATGTAGATCACAAGCATTTTCTCTTGCATGCTGTTTGTTTTGTGACAGCACTTATGGGGACCATTGTTTTTCCAAATAGGAGCTCCATCTATTCTTTTTTCCTTTATGGTTTCCAAGTCAGTGTGTACTTAGCTAACTAACCCTTCCTCAGTCCGACATGAATTTTTTCTGGTGTTTTTTAGGTTTGCATTTCACCTGTAAATCTTTGATGTGTATGGGGTTGATGTAGTTTTCCCTATAGTGGTTAATCTCTCACTGGGTGGGGGAATATCTTTTCTACACACTGACCTCCTTGCCTGTCTGTTTTTTTAGGGTTCACTGTATATAGCTCTCTCTCTGTCCTGGGTTTCACCATATAGGCAAGCCAGCCAGACACTTATGATCCTTCGGCCCCAGCCTTCCCAAGTGCTGAGGTCACAGGCCTATGACTACACACACACCTGGCTTCTAAATAGCTTTAATCCCTCCCAGGCAACCCTGTTGACTTTGTTCTCGACTCCCTAGCCTGCGCTGGGAGCCCTTGTCTCCTCTCCCACACAATCCCATAGCTCAGGTCGCTGGGTCTCCCTCCTGCTTCTTCTCCAGCTACTGAAGTCAACCTTGGTGCTCATATGACTCATCTCTTACCCTGTCTTCAGACCCCACTGCCTCACACAGATGAGCAGTTGATGTCCCTGGGCCAGCAGTGTGTGGCCCCAGGTTACAGGACACTAGGTCATCTCCTCCCTCCCAGGTGCCTCTGTTGCTTGGAACCGTCCATTCCATAGTTTCCCTGCTTTGTGTGAGCTGATGACAGCTTCAGGGACAAAGGTCCTGAGCTGAGTAGTGGCAGGCTTGAGGCCCCATAGCCCCTTGCTCCTGACAACACTGAGGGCCTCTGCCTGCCTGCCCTAGAAGCTGCCTCTACCCCCCTGGCAGTTAGTGGAGGTTGGGGGAGATCTAAGCCCAGAATGGGGACGCCAACCTCTCTAAAAGATTCGCCAGCTCTTGCAAGCCTCAAAAGGTTCTGTTTGCACCATGTCAGGTGCTTAGGAAGCGGCTGCTCTGCCTGCTCAGTCCCCCATGGGCAGATTCTACAGCAGTTACTCAGGCTGGGCAAGCATGTAGACAGGCTGGAAAAGTGGAAGCCGAGAGGCCCTGTTTGTGCTGGCTGCAGGCACAGGCCCCACCTGCATTGGATTCTCTTCTGCTGGAGTCCCGGAAGCTTGAGGACTCCAGGCAGAACATGTTGTACCAAAAGCCAGAGCCTTCGGCCAAACTAGGTGGGCAGTGGTGGCAGGTGGACAGGGACCACACGGGGCTCAGGCAGTTGATCAGGACTGCCCACCTGGGCCGGCACCACACCCTGTGTCCTAGGCAAACACAAGCAGGTCTGTAGCTGCTGCTCCAGGAGCCTTACCTCCTGTCCCCAGTCCCCAGTCCCTAGCCTCCTCAGACCCAGAGTTTGTTCTGTTTGTCCTTTGTCCATGTCCATCTCTGCCTGCCACTCTGGGACTACCTGTCGATGTGAACACGGGTGAGCTTTTCTCAGCCTCGCCCTTCATATATGTACAGCCATCCAAGCGGCCACCTTCTTGTTCATACAACAGACATTTCTATCTTCCCCAGTAACCAGGTGGGGGAAAGAAGTGTTTAATCTCTTGGTTCCTGCTTTACTCTCTTCCTTGTAACACTTGCTTCCTGGTGGACAACCTCACTGGGCCTCTGGCTATGGCCTGGGTCTGTCCCCATTGCCACACTGACCAGGACCTGCCTTCCCTGGGTGGGATCTGGGTGGTGCTGGGAGTTCACTTTCTGTGGGGGCATCCTGTGACTTGGCTTATCCTAGACCTTCTAGATGCTTCTTTCTTGAACATTCTCAAGTGCTAACTAGTCACAGGCATAGCCCCAGTTTTTTCTTCCATTCATTCAAGATTTTCCCTGGTTCCGTGTTGATCTCATGGGCCTCTCAGGGTAAAGGGTGGAATCCCCTTAACACTACCTCTCTCCTGGTCTGAGTGCTGGCACTCCCTGCCCTTTTAGTATAAGAGCACTTCCCTGACCCCCAGATTCAGCTGCACCTACAACCTTGGTATGTGTTCTCCTTATACCTCACCCAAGCTGGGACTGTCCTTAAGATAGACCCTTGGAACAGCCACGCACGCCCCTCCCTGCCCATCTGTGTATACTCTGCTTGCCAGGCGATGGCTTTCTTTCTCACACTATCCCTGATACAATCAGGAGTGTTGGTAACCTGGTCCTCCGTGTCCCTTTGTGTTGGTCTCTACAAAGATGGAGCTACATGGTCTACAGTGACCCATTCTGTAAAATATAGACATTCAGCACTGCCTCCCATTTCTCCCTGGGGCCTCCTCTACCAGGTGCTTGGCTGGCGACAGGGTGTTTACCCTCCCTAGCTCCGGCATGAGACACTGTATCCCTCCATGGCAGTTTTGACATCAGCCGTAATATGATCCAGGTGTGGCGGTCCACTTGCTTGTTTTTGCTCAACGCAGGCTTTGAGGCCGCCAGTTAGAACATGTCAAGGGCACTTGCTTCTTGGGGTGGCTGCACATGCAGTGGGCCTCCCTGAAGGGACCAGCAGTGCCCTAACCTGGGCCCTGATGCTGGACAAGGGAACCCCGGGGAACAACCCAAGCCCATGAATGCACGGTGCCTGAAGCTTGTCTGGAGGAGACTCCTGTTCTGGTGGAGTGCTAGGGTCTAGAGCAAGGTTGTGTGTGCCCCAGTGGTCTCCTCACCTGCCCCTGGCTCCCACTGCCCCTCAGCCCCCGGTAGACCCTAAGCATCTGTTCGTGCCGCAGGTTTTCCACCTATGACGGGGTTTCCCTAGAACCCGCCTCCTGGGCTTGGCTTCCTGGTTCCCAGTTGCTAGTTCCTTATACGCTATCCTCTAGTTTGTTCCCTGGCCTCCATTCCCTTAGCCTCCACTTTGAATTTGGTGTCTTTAGAGAACACCCCCTGTGTCTCATGGCCCAACCAACCCATCCAGCTCTTGTCTTTCTCCTCATAATAGTTGTTGATCTTCAAGACATCCATCTTGGTCCTCCTTTACCCTCCTGCCTGAAAAGGACACAAGCTCTGCCTCATGAGTGGCCCCATGACCACTCTGTAGGCATGGCTACCTTAGGAGCTCCAATCCGCTCTGCTGTTGGCCTCTAAGTCTTTCATAGCTCTTACCCTAGAGCGACCTCTGACTGACCCCAGTCAACTCCATCCTGCCAGCCCTAGGCCCCCTGGCCTTCTGGGACCCTCCAGGCCCTCTGTACCTGCTGAACTATAAGCAACCACCTCCCTCCCTTAAGAACTTAGTGTTGCTATGTCTCAGGCTTTTTTTTTTTTCTTCTCCACAGTCCTTCATACCTGCACAACCTGGATGGCCTTCTTCCAGTTTCCTGCTGAGAGCTCAGGGTTCTTGTGCTGACCCAGGTTGTCTGTCTCTCCAGGTCAGGCAAGCAGAAGGAGGCTCTTGCTTTACCCATACTTGGGTCACAGTAGGTGCACAACACTGACCCACAGGAGATGCAGGAATCATGGCTACCATAGGCTAGAATGACCTAGAACTCTGCTGGTAGGGTGAGAGAAAAGCCTGGTCTACCTGTGTGCACTGTGCCTTTCATATGCCTGTGGATGTGTGCATGGCACTGGACACAGGCTCTGTGGAGCCGAGTGTGGCTATGTGCTGGAAGCCAGGAAACTGGGAGCTACTTCTGGAAAGCAGATGCCATGTGGGCAGCAGGGAGCTGGGCAGGAAGTTCTGAGGTAAAGGTGAGCACTATCCAGTCGGTATCCCAAGCTCACAAAGCCCTGCCTGCCCTCCTGGGGCCTGAACATCCTGCCTCACTGCTCTTCAGACTCGGTCCCAGCCTGGAGATTGAAGGGGCCCCATGACTCAGCCAGTCAGTCATCCAAGCTGCAGCTGTGGCTGACCCAGGTGGGCAGGCAGCCCCCAGCCCAGCCTGCAGAACGGGATGGGGCCCCACTCCCTCCCCTGCTTCCTGCTTCTACTCTGAGACAGGATTTTCTGAAGTCAGGACCCCTGAGGCTGGAGGCTAGGCTGGAGGCTAGGCCTAGGGCTCCGGATGGGGGCTGGGTGGCTGGGCCTGGAATCTAGACTCCTGCTTCTCTTCTGGTGTTTGAAACTGTGGGGACAGAGTTAGGATGATCCTAACTACCTCTCCTGGCATCTGGGTCAGGCCCAGTATTCTGCTTGGAGTAGAGGCCTGGCTGAAATGTGGGGTGTGGGGGACAGGACAAGGCTTCCTATTCTGTTCCCTCTCATTCTTTGTGCCTCAGAACTTCCTTAGTCCTCTCAACACAGGGTTCCTGTACTCCACTGGGACAGAAATTTCAGTATCTCATAGGTGGGCCCAGTCTTAACTCTATGGGTTGGGAAACTCTAATGGAGAGACAGCAGGTAAAGATCCTGAGGTTGGGCTCCTATGGGGCTGGCAGCAGATGGGCAAATCTCTAAGGCTTAGAAGATATCACATGAATAGAGGAACCTGGGATCCCGGATCCCTTTCTGACCCTCTAGTCACTGGGAACAAAAGGGCTGCCAGCTCTCCTGGCTTCCATCTCCCCTCACCCAGCAATGGTGTTTCCCTTCACATTAGCTACGACGCCACACCACCGGCCACCCTCTCCCCATCATTCTCTCTTCTGTGTTCAGCTCTGGTATCTGTGCTGCCTCCTCATTGGACACTGGGCACTCATCCTCCACAACCTGCCATATGGACACAAGGCTCTGAGGTCACCCACCAGGTGCCCTGTGCTGGTCTTCACAGAGCAGACCAGAGAGTGTGGGGTTAGCCCCTGGCTGCCTCTGGTCTCCGGCAGACTGTTCAGGAAAGGGGTGAGAGGAGATGGACCAGCAGGAAGTTGCTGGGGCTTCAAGCCAGGCCCCAGTGCTCCAGCCCATCTGGACATACTTGGCAGGTTTTCTTCTTCGTGTTCCCAAGCTTGTCAGGATGGACCCTCACACTAGACACGTCCAGCCTGCTACCTGCTGCCAGGCCACCCTGGACAACTTCCCATGCCTCCGCCTCAGGCTACCCTGCTGATCCCCAGCCCAGGCTCAGGCTCTGGTGATTGTCTACCTCCTGCTTCTGTGACAGGAACTGCCAGGGACACTGAGGTGCTAAAGGTGTTGGATGTGAGGGGAGTGAATTTGCTCTTCAACAATGGCCACTCTGTAACCTCAGTAGTCACCTAAGGAATCCTAGTGGGGTTAGTTGGGACCCTAGGCCCCAGGATGGTAGATCAGATCTCTCCCTGGCTCAGACTGCCATGGATCTGGGTGACCCATGTTTTCCTGGTCACCTCTGCTTAAGTCCTGCCCCAAACCCTGAATGGCAGGCATCCCTGGGCAAGCCCCCAGCTCTGCTGCCTTTTCCGAAGTTGGGCTCGTGTGTGAGCTATGGTGCCGGGACTCAGGCACTGCATACTCAGCCTGTTCTCCTAGCTTCCAAGGGTCCTGGAAGAGGTGACTTCAACAGATGTTTTATCTCTGGAGGTGGTGGTGGGCATTGGTGCCACCTCCTTCCCTTTTCTGGTGACAGTTCTTCCCTAAGCAACCTGCCCCAAGCAGAGAAGCACAGGAGGGATCTGTACTGGGGACACGCTGGAAGGGGAGGGGGACCCAGGACTGTGTTGACACAAGCAAAGAGCAAGGTTCTCTGGCTCGGCCCTCACCCCTGTAGGGCTCCAGCCAGGCCTCTGGTGCAGTGTAGGTTACAGTTACTACCTCTCCCTGCACCCACAGACACTCTTATCCTCACTGTAGTCCAGGGTCCACATCACAGTTGTGCCCCAGCCCCCAACTCTGGCCATGGCCTCCTGCCACCTTGGAGATTGACTGATCTATCCTGTAACCTCCCACCTCACTCCACAGCCAAAGATAGGTCATTTACTATTCTGTTAGGAGCCTTTTCCCTGATGCTGGGCACTGTGGAATGCTGACCAGGCCCTGGGTCCAGGCAAGGCTAGGGGCCCTGAAGAAAGACTCTCTGGAAAGCTGCTGTCTCTGGAGCTTTATACATAGTTAGCTTGGCCTGTAGTGGCTCTCTTTGTTCCTGGGAGGAACCAGGTGGGTAGGATGAGGGTTAAGCTGTAGGGAGGACATGCAGAAAAGCACCTGGTAGATTTGGAGGTTTACCTTGTGCCCATGACCTGCAAAGCCAGAGCCCTGGCTGCCTCATTCCTAGAAAGTACTGCGACATCTCATGGGCCCCACTAAGGTCCCATGTTCTACCCAGGCTACGACTGGAGTCAGATGTGGGGCGCTCTTTGGAGCCCAAGGCTGAGGGCAAATAGGTTGTGAGGGCTCCCAGAAGGTCCATAGTTCTCAGAAGGTAAGCCAAAAGGTGGGGAAGCCTCCACCTAGGAAAGAGGTTCTGGTTGGCCCTGGGCCCATCTGACCTGGGCTGACCCCTCCAGCTGATGAGAGATTCAGGCCTATCCTGCAGTTCCCAGCCCGCCCTTCCTGTGCTTGGGGCTGGGAGGAAGAAGTCACCCGGGACACCAGGGCTGTGGTAAGGGGCTACATGCTGACAAAATGGGTGTGGTTCACAGGCCCCAAGAAGCCCTCAGTTCCCTTGGCTGTCAGGTTCTCCATTACTAGTCCAGATCTTGAAGCCTTGGAGACCATCCAAAGCAACATTCAGATCTGGGAAGCCTGCCTAGGGAGGAACCCGAGTCTCTCTGTCACCTCTGGTTAAAGGAGGGGACACCTGGAAGTGAGACTCTCTTACTACTGCCCCATCCCACACGACCACAGTTCTGCTCTTCCCAACCAGGGTCTAGCTGACCCCAAGACTACACACGTTGTGCAGTGCTCCACCCTGGCTGGCCCTTCATCTCCTGCTACCCAAGGCCCTAGCATGTCCTTACCTTCTCCTTGCAGCCCCAGCTCCCCACTGGACCCTCTCTTCTTCCTCACCAGGCCACCAGCAGAATTTTCTACCTTCTGGTATCTACATTCCCTTCCTGCATTTTAGAGGCTTCTTGTCAATATTAATCAATCTGTCAGAAGCTCTTCCATCTCTGAACAGCCCAGAGAGGGGGTTATATCCCCAGGTCCGAATTCCTATTTCCGCTGTTTCTGGAGGGGAGTCTTTAAATTTCTTGACTGTTTCTTAGTTTTCCTGTTTTATTTCTAGAATCTCTGCTTTTTTTTTTTAAAGATCGCCGTGTAAACACTGTATTCACAAGGTCTTCTGGGATAACAGCTTTCTGTTTTCTCTGTAGTTCAGGGTTGCCTTTGGGTTAGGCTTAGTTTTTCTTTTTCTTTTGTTCTTTCTTTTTTACAAAAACATTTCTCTCTCTCTCTCTCGCTCTCTCGCTCTCTCGCTCTCTCGCTCTCTCGCTCTGTGTGTGTGTGTGTGTGTACATAGGTCAGAGGATGACCTGTGGGGTTGGTTCTCTCCTTCTATCATGTAGATAGAGAGATCAAATTTAGATCAAGCTTGGTGGCACGTGCCTTGACCTGCTGTGCCATCTTGCTTATCCTTTGCTTAGTTAAAAAAATCTTTTAAAAGCCTTTATTTTTATTTATGTGTATGTGTCTCTGTATATATGTCGTGTATGTTCCAGTGCCTGTGGTGGTCAGAAGAGGGTGTTAGGTCCCCTGGAGCTGGGTTACAGTGGTTGTGAACTGCCTGATGCGGGTGCTGAGAACTGAACTCGGGTCTTCTGCAAGAGCAGGAAGTGCACTTAACTTTGGGCCATCTTTCCAATCCCAGAGAATTAATATTTTTAAATCTTTTTCAACTATTTTTTTAAATTGCTTGGGATCAAACCCAGGGCTTTGCACATATGAGGTGAGCACTCTAGTGCCTTCTAATACATCTGTCATGAATCCATCCTTTAACTTTCTGCAAAATTGCAAAGCTTCTATTGATCTTATTGGGAATACTGGTAATGAATTTCTCTCTCTCTCTCTCTCTCTCTCTCTCTCTCTCTCTCTCTCTCTTCTCCTTCTCTCTCTCTCTCTCTCTCTCTCTCTCTCTCTTCTCTCCTAACTCTCCTCTTTCTGCTGGAGTCCTAGCAGGGCTATTTTCTCTCTAGTTTTTAGGTATTATATTCTTTCCCTTGGTCCCCAGCTTCTGTGTTCTTGCCCGTTTCCCCTCTCATTTTGCAGGAGTATATCCTCAGGCAATTTTCTGAGAAAAGGTATGTGGTAAATAAAAATGTTTGAGTGTGCGTTTTGGCAAATCTCTTTATTTTTTTCTGCTATACTTAGGACTCTAGATTGGAAATGACTCCACCTTCCTTCTTCCAGAAACGCAAAGATACTGTACTAGCACATGCTCACTTCCTGATGCTTCTCCGTTTTCTGTGTGTGACCTATATTTTTTCTCTCAGGAGATGCAGGATGTCTGTTTTATCGCTGTTCCGAAGCCATAGTGGAACCAAATGGGGCATCCTAAGGAGTTGACTTTTCAGCCCCAAAGGGTTCAGTTCAACCCACAGCTATTCCTAGTGTCCTGACAGGATCAGCTTCTCCAGAATGTAGCCTCTCATCCTTGCTTGGGTGGGGGTCAATAAGTACCTGGGTTCATGGGATACCGAGGGAGTGCTTGACACTCAGGCTGAACTTTAGTAGACTCCTCTTTGTGTTCCTGCCTTCAGGATGTTATAAGATTTTTCCAGGATCCTGGCTGAGAGCTACCTTATCGTTGATGGTGGCTCTGCCTGGAAGGTCAGACTCTAGCTCTCATTTCTATAGTCATCTCTGCTGGTGGCTCTCTATCTAATCTTCCAAACTTTGGGGATGTCTCTTTCCCTCTTCCGTTATCTTTTTCTGTCTACCCTTCTAATTCTTTGCTTGCTTACTTATTCCACCAATTACCCATTTTGGTGCTTCTACTGCCATTTTTTTTTTTTGTGGGCTTTAGAGGAAGTAGAGATGAATATTAGTTGAGTCACAAGGTCTTCTGTGACCTCAGCTTTCTGTCTTCCCTGGGGTTAAGGGTCACCTTTTCATCCTCAGACTCCCAGGACACACATTTCTGGGTCTCTTTCCTCCACCATCTCCTTCTCCACCCAGGTTTTCTGAGTCCTGCCCTTACACTTCCATTGGTGGGTGCCTCTTGGCTGTTGGCCTCACGGGCCAAGCTTTAATGCCTCTATACATTTAATGCCAGCCTGGACCCTCAAGGCTGGCTGAGCCACAAAGTTGCTGGTGTCTGACCTCACCACTTAGGAATCTGAGAGGCTCTTAACTTTGACCTATTCTAGGCTGAGCTCTGTAGATAGCCTGTCAGCCTTGTCTTCATCCTGGGGACCAGCCCTGCTATGTGCCTGGCTCTAAGGACTCAGGCTGAGCCCCTAAGGGTCTGAGTCCTCCCTGCTCTCTTTCCAACACTCACTTCCTATCAGAGCTTTTCCCCCCTGAACCACATGGGTTTGCCCTCAGACAAAGACAGAACTACTTCCTCCTTTAGCAAAAGAACCTTGAATTAACCATTTACTCACCAGGGGTCCTTGCAGTGGCAAACCTGTCATTGGACAGAGGAAGGCAGATACCCCTCTAGTGATGGGAGGGAGGGTGAGAGAAGGAAGGGTAACGGGAGGGAGGGTGAAGGGAGGGAGGGTGTCCTTCAAGTACTTTCTTCCTTCTCACTGCTGGAATGCAGAAGTGATGGCGACTGTGGAAGCTATGGGGTGTCACATTGTGGACAGAGAAGCAGACAGAGAACAGAGACAGTTCCTGGTCTGGCTGCTGCGCTAGACCCATGGGAGGTCTTGTCTGAGACACCAATTGTCATTATCCGAGCAACAGCTTAACCAACTTGCACTACCCCCCTCATGGCATGCCTGATGCTTTGCCTGCTTCTCGTCACCTATGACGTTCTATATTCTACACTTAGCTTGACATACTCGCATATAGGTCACCCCTGAGTTGTGTATAAGGTCTTGTGACTGGCTAAGTAGCCTCAAAGCCCAGACTCCTTAGGGTGCAGCTTCTGTGCCACCCACTGCTGGCACCCACCCTCCCTCTTTCTTCTTGGCCTTGAGGTTTGCCACAAGAACCCTGTGCCCTACCTGGCTGTGACCATGTGGTGCCAATGGGCTGGGAACACCAGTAGGAAGGGGCTGTGGGTTCTCTTAGAGCCGGCAGAGATCCAGCTGAATGGGGGTAGGCTGAGGACCCTTGGGGTACCTGCTGCCTCATGCCTGGTCCTTTTTGAGCCCTACTGGGTCCCAGCCAGGCAGGGCATTTCCTCTGCCGGCTGTAGGCCTGCAGGTGAGCCCTAGGGAAGCAGGGGCAGGGGAGGGAAAAAGGGCTGGGATGCTGGCCGGGTGCACCGACAGCCCGCCCAACTTTCCACAACTGTCTGCACAGAGCTGCACGGTGGTTTCCACAGGCTCTGCCAAGTGGCGGCTGCCGGCTCGGCCTGGGGTTCTGACCCCCGACGGGGCCTGCTCTCTGCCAGGCAGCCCTGAGAAGCTAGGGCAGACAGGGCCCAAAGAGTTAAGCCACCCTCCACCCCATCTCATTCCTACAGTTTTCTGTCCAAGACACAGCTGACGTGAGAAACAATAGCATTCCCTTGGAGAGGTTCGGCTGCGGGCTGAGGCCCCCCTCCCCAATAATTACTCAAGACATTGGCACGAGCCAGGCCTGGTTAGGTAACAGGCTGCTCGTTCGCTCCGGAGACTTCTAGCTCACAGTCAGTTACACATAATCTCTGCAGACAACAAAATCGTTTCCAGGATGGTGGGGAGGGTGAGGCCTTGCAGAGAGGGTATAGGGGGCAGAAGGGGCAGAGACCAGGGTAAGATGGGGGTAGGGTCTTATTGTAGGGACTCCCAGGAGTCTCAGGGATGCAGCTAGGAAACTCTGGGTGTTGGCCAAGCAACTATGGTAAGGGAGGGAATTGCCCTGCCCCCCCTCTCTACAACCTTCCCCACCCTTGTCCCAGTCCTTGGAAATGGGAGGCCACCCTGGTCTGGTCTGTTATTGAGCAGAACCCCAGAGGCACTCATTCATACAAGAGTGTGAATGACTGCTTTAGGTGCTTCCTCCTCCTCTCCTGACAGCCTCGCAGAGGACAATTTATGGCCTGTTTACTGTCCATGGCTCACTGTATGCGACTTCCTCAAGGGCAGGGCCACATACTGCACCCCCCTGCCTCTCCCCGCTCCCCATGTTCCCAGAGCACATAGCAGACATTCAGAAAATATCTGCCAAGAACAACGGACGACATCTAACCCGAAGAAGCAAGCATCATGGGGTGGAGTCAGGCGCATGGGAGGGGTGCCAGGCAGGGAGGACGGTGGAGGCCGTGGGTGCTCTGCCACCCTTCAGGGCCTGCCTTCCTGGCACTGGGACTCTTCCACAGGAAACCCGCCCATTTTCCTGGAAGGATGCTGAGCAGAGTAGGCTAGGACCAGGGTTTGGGTCTGGAAGGGCCTCCCTCAGCCTCCCCCTGGCAACTGGGCAGCTGAGTCAGGCCACGGAGAGCTGGGACAGTAGTATAAGGGAAGGCTCCAGTCTCTGTCCAATCTACACCCAGCATGACCCCAACTTGGGGAGGGAACCTCCCTCCTTCCCTTGGTATATCTCAGGACTTTTATCCCTCCATGATGTGTCTCAGTGCAAGGCCAGCTGTGGGCATGCGAAGAGAGCACACCACTGACTTCCTTGGAGGCAGAGCTGACCTGCTGACCTCAGGCTACCTGTCCAGTCCCTCAGGCCTTGTCTATTCTCTTCTTCCCTCAGTTCAGGAGGCCCGGAGGACAAGCATCATGGCTCTTGTCATGTTCTATGTAGGCAGAATGAATGTGGCATCAAGAGAGAACCTAGCAGGCTCTCAGCTCTTGCTTTCCCTCCCCTTTCTTGAAGCCTTCATGGGACACGTGGGATGCAAGAGCTCCTGGATTTCTTTTGCCTGCCTCTGGTCTCCTGCTCCAGCTTAGGTCTCTCACTGCCCATGTTCTGTGTTCTCTGTGGTCTCTTGTAAGGTGACCTTGAACATATCCTTTTTTGGGGGAGTCTCCTTCATGCCAACAGTCTTCTAGCAAGTAGAGAAGTTTTAGCTTCTCTGAACCTCATAGCCTAAATTCTCAGTTCATGGTTTGGAGTAGACACATAACCATGTGACCACCTCCATCACTTTGCTCCAGTCCGGAAATGGCCTAAAACCAAATCTCAGTCATGTGGTCGAGGAGAGCATAGATTCCTTTTCAACCTCTGTCCTCACCTCCCTTCCCCACAAGCCCCTCTTACCTGTTCCCACTGACCTCCTATTTCTTAGTTTTTCTGTTATCTTTCTTTTTTCTCAAGAGAGGATTTCTCTTTGTAACAACCCTAGCTATCCTGGAACTCACTTCATAGATCAGATGACTTCAAACTCACAGAGCTCCACCTGCCTCTGCCTCCCAAGTGCTGGGATTAAAGTCGTGTGCCACGAATGCCTGATTCTGTCGTATTTCTTGAACTTCTGTTCCTTGTTTTTGCAGTCTTAGGCATTCTCTAGTGACTAACATGGAAGATGAGCCATCAAGACTTTTGTCCTACAACTTTTTCCCCAGTATTCCTTCTGCGAAGTTACACCACAGTTTAGGCTAGATAAATATTTACCACTTGCATTTTAAAGAAACACATAGCTTTAAATGATCACAATGTAAACACTGTGTTCACAGGGTCTTCTTTGATAACAGCTTTCTGCTCGCTCTGTAGTTAAGGGCTGCCTTTGGGTTAGGCTTAGCTTCCTTCAAACTTGTTTATCTTTAAAAGATTTTATTATTCTTTTAAATTATGTGTCCATGTATCACCGTGTGGGTGTGCACAATAAGTGCAGGTGCCTGCAGAGGCCAAAGACGTTAGATTCCCATTGAGTTAAGGTTGTAGCACTAGAACTGTCATCTGGCAGGCGCTGGGAATTGAACTCTGGTCTTACATCTAAGTAGTACACGCTCTTAACAATGGAACCATCTCACCAAGTGCTTATTTACTTATTTTTCTGTGTATGTGCATATGTGTGGAGGTCAGAGACTAACTGTGTAAGTCAGTTCTCTCCGGCCATCTAGGTCCTAAGGATCAGACTCAGGTTTTCAGACTTGGTGACGAGTGCCTTTACCTGATAAGCCATCTTGCCAGCGGGGAATGAATTTTACTGGGAGATAATTTTATGCGCATGTAAAGGAACCTGTTTGTGTGAAGGAGTATATTTGTGTGGGTCTGCATTCTGAGTCTCTATGTGTATAATTGCATATGCAGGTATTGTTCTGTGTGCTAGGTTGTACATGTGTGCAGATACATATACCATCCAAGGAATGCTTGCTGTACACATCTTTCGATGGTAGGCTGCTCTCTTGCATTCTCTTGGCCCTCTCTGCTTCAGGTATGGGTTGTGGCCTTGCCTGACCTTGCTCTCCAGAGAATTTACATTGGATGGAGAACATTCCCACAAACTTCTAAGAAAAGGTATGGAAAGCCAATCCTATACATTTCCAAGTGTGTCCTTGGCCTTCACAGATACTTTGACTAGGTATAGAATGTTCTCTTCAGAAGCTTGTAAGCATCTTCTATTGAGAGGCCCATGGCTTGGCAGCTCACTTGCCATCTCTGAGATGATTCCACAGTATTCTCTTTGTCCCTGTCTCTCTGGAAGAACAGCCTGGCACATGAGCTTCTCTTCCTGACTGGGGCTTTTGGGATGACCCTTCTATATTTTTCATATATGAGTATTGCCCGAGTCTATGTATGTATACTGTGTGCTCTAGAAGGGGTCAATGTCCTCAGAGGCATCTGTGATCTCTGCGTGGGTGCTGGGAACTGAACCTGGCTCATCTGCAAGAGCAACAAGTGCGCTTAACTACTGATCTGTCTCTTTAGGCCCTCCCCCATGCTTCCCTTGGAACTTCTAGCTGTCAAGTATTGGATCTTTTTAGACTGAGTTTGTGCGTGTGCATGTGTGTGCATGTGTAGTCCAGAGGTCAAACTCAGGTATTATCCCTTAGGTGCCACTCAGACGTTTTTGGAGACAGGATCTCTCACTGGATCTGAAGTTTATTGATTAGTATAGCTAGATGGTCTTTGAGCCCAAAGGGTCTTTTGTCTCTACCTCGCCAGTGCTGGGATTACAAGTATGTGCCACCATGCCTGGCTTTTTTTTTTTTTTTAACATGGGTTCTTAGAATTGGACTTAAGTCGTTATGCTCATGTGACAAAAGTCTCACTGGCTGACCCATCTTCTGAGTCTTCCTTGTTTATGGGTCTTCTTTGATTATAGCCTTTTGTTTTCTCTGGGGTTAAAATTTACCTTTGGGTTTTGCTTAATTTTTCTTTTCTTTTAAAAACATATTTATTTTTGAGTGTTTATGCTTCTTGGCTAATTAATTATCTTAACCTCTCAGTTTTTATCCTATTTCTGGGAGATTTACTTCAACATATTTCTGAGTATTTGAAATCAGTACTCAATGATACATTTCCAAAAGCTCCTTTGGGGTTTCTATGCCTTTTTCTTTTCCTTTTTTCCCCCCTAACATCTGTTCTAGTTTAATGATTGCACAGCCTTAAATTTCAGAAGGATCTAATGCACGCACCCCTAATCTATATTTCCCTGCCTTCTGGCCTCCCTGTGCTGAGGTTAGCCCTTCCCAGTACACTGCCTTCCCTAATCCCACTCAGTCTTCTGCTCCCTCTCAGATCAAGCTAGGCCCCTTCCTTCCTGAGCCGGGGCCCTTACATATGCTGCACACCCTGCCCGCAGGGTTTGTTTCATCTGTGCTCTTGGCTTAGCCCCTTGCTTATGTGGAGGTTCCTTAGCGGCCTCCTCTGCTCTCATCCTGGATGGTTTCACAACCCGTCTGACACCCTGTAGCTCTCTTTATAGCATTCACTACCGCTAAGGAAATGTGATTCCTGCCACGGTGATTGGGAGCTGCTTGGTGCCCCTGCATTCTCTTGTCCTCTGCTGCGGTCTGGGCTCCTGTCATTGTCCTATTCCCCTGTTTTCTTAGCATGTCACTACAGCCTTAGGGGCGTATATCTGATATCCCTGTCCAAGAAGTCTGAAGTTTGACGTCTGCAGGGCTGGCTGCTTCCTGAGAGTCCTGGGGCAAGTGTATTCTGGCCTTTCCAGCATCTAGAGTGGCCTGCCTCTTTCACCTGTGGCTCTTCCTCTATTTTCTCCCTCTCTGGTCTCTGCTCTGGCACTTGTTTCTTTCATGGCTGCACCCATTGCCCTCTCTTGTAGTGACCCTTGTGACGACAGCTCTGAGCATCTAGGCTTCAGTCATCCTTCCATCTTTTTTTTGCCTGTGCTCGTGCCCTACACAGGGCCTCTGCACCTGTGACACAGCTGAGGGATGAGGAGGGAGGATTTGCATAGAGTCTACGTTATAGGCACCATGGTGCTGAAGGAAAGAACTCAGGCAGAAGTCAGGTGAGGAGGGATCACAATGTGTCTGTGCCACCCAGAGGGCCAAGGGCCTCACCCAGGAAGAGGGTTCAGATAGACGGGGTGAGCAGGACAGGGCCTTAGACTTGTTTTGACATCTTTGGAGAGATGCAGAGGTCAGGCATATACAGGAGCCCAGACCCTAAAAGGCCCCCATCCCTATGACGGCTGAGAGAGTACCAGAGATTTTCAGGTGCAGAATGGCTATGAACACATGAGGAGTGATGGACAGGGAGCAAAGCCCCAGGCGAGGATGAGAAGTTCAAGGGAGTAGGAAGATCAAGTGTGTAGATTTCATGAGGGACGAGGTAGGGGAAGTTTGGGGAAGCTTCCAGAAGTGGAACAGGGAAAGGACATGGTATCTGGGACTTGAATGGGAAGACAAAAATCAAAGAAAGCAATAAATCAAGGAATCCACCATACTCCTGAGAACTTTCACACCTATACCCAAGAAACCAACACTACAGGGGGAAGACAAACAAGTAAATAAGCACAGAAAGAAAGTCTGTGACTCATAACAAGCTGAACTCCTGACAGAGGCCACTGCCTCCTGTGTACATGAGAAGGTCACAGAGTCAGTCCTGGGCCTCCGAGGAAAATTCCATAAACTTCAAAAAAAATCTGCACATTGATATAAAATTGGAAAGTAGCTACCAACAGACACACTGGAGGTCCAAAAGTAACCCTCTAAATAATTCTATGCTTAGAAAGGAGATGCAATGGGAGACACATCGGTTTGCGGATTGGCCATGACGACAACGTGACAAGCTGACCAAGTGTGCGACGCGGCCAAAGGGACATTCAGAGGGATGCTCAAAGCCACGTTAGAGAACCAGAGGGATTGAAAGCTCACGTTCTGAGGTTTTTTTTTTTTTTCCCCCAGGAATCTAAAAAAGAACAGATACAAAAATAAATACAAAGAAAGGACAGGGAAGTAATTGATCAAGATGCAGGAGAATATTAGCAAAATGGAGAAAAATTCTGAAGAGCCAAACTTTAAGCAAGCAAGATAACAATGCATTAGAAACTTAAAGGGGATAAGAACTAGAGACACGGAGGGAAGTGTCTAGCTGCAGCTGGTTATGGAACACTGTTTTTGAGACAAGGTCTTGTTCTGCAGCCCAGCTAGATCTAAGTTTCTGATCCCCCTGCCTCAGCTTTCTCAGTGCTGGGATCGAAGGGCACAGAAATACAAGAAAGTTCTAGATCCAGATGATGTCTGAATATAAACCCTTAAAGGCATGGGCAGCTGGACCTTACTTGACAGCCTGTGGTCAAACACCACCAGAGGGTGTTTCTGACATGTGGGGGTGGTTGAGTATGCTTCTGTTACCTGGTATCACTGCAGCTGTCTTGGACTAAGTAGGAACACACTATGAAGGTCACACAATGATGGGATTTTCCAATGACGCATTCCGTAGGACAAATTCCTATCAGCAAGTGATGTGCAACAGACATAGTCAAGACCAGGTAGGGTTCCTCTTGGTAACGCATGAAAGGTTCTAGATCAGGAGAGCTCCAGGCTCCTGTTTCTAGTGTGATTCATAGAGACCTCTACTCCCATTTGGAGACAACAGCCCGCTTAGGGATGGGACAGTGGGGCTTGTACTTCCTGTACTCTGGGTGTCTTCCCTGTCTATAGTCCAGCATGTGGCCAGCCACATGGCTGGTGGGTGCTGCTTATCACCTTGAGATAACCCTCCCTGTCCCCCTACTCCACCCCTGATCAGCCAGCCCTCTTCAACAACAACAGCTATCCAGCTCAGCACTGTTGTGGGGAAGCCTAGCGCATGAAGGCGCTTGAGCAATGTTGGATGGACAGAGGTCAAAGGCTGGATAAAGTGCCAGGTAAAGACACTCTAGACCCTGTAGGGCCAAACTTCCCTGGCCAATGTCCAATTGGTCTTTGAAAAGGACAGAAAGGTCTGGCCCTTTCAGTTCAATGCAATCCAGCTTGAGCAGAGTATGACTGGTGTGGGTTTCCTCTAGAACCAACAACGGCTGTGGAGCAGGCTGGATCCCTCAGGTTACCCTCTTCCAGAGTGGCCAGCAGCCTACCCATCTGACGTCATTCTGCAGGCCTGGGGCAGTAGAGTAGCTGCCTAGCTAAGCAGCACCCCCATCCCCTGCAGTTGTGGGAGACACCTGTTGGGAAGGATGGAGGGCTTTACTGGCAGCCGACAGCAGGCCTGGCCAGCTCTGAGGGGTGATCATCCAGCCGTGCCTGGGTACAGGAGCTCTGGGCAGCTGGTGCTAAGGACCTGACAGGTGGGAGGGTTTGGGGCTTAGCAGCTGAACTGCTTAGGGGACAACTGGAGGTGGAGCGGACTGCATTCCAAAGGGAGCGGTGTCTGAGCTGTGAGCACATGTGTAGAGTGGATACATAACATTTGTGAAGAAGGGACAAAGGGGGCACTCTCTCGGCCCCTTGCTGGGATAGCCAAGCCAAGTGGCCCAGGCACGTGGTGACATATGTCAAAATATCCTGCTTCTGTTCTGTAGTCTGAAAGGCCTCTTTCTTTGTCTTTTCTGAGAGCTGCTGGGCACTCTCTGCCCTGGGTAAACTGGGAAGGCACCACAGAGCACAGCCTGACTCTGAGCATGTGCTTTGGTTGGTGTGGCCCCAGGACTCTGATGGTTCCAGGCCCCGGGGCACTGGTCTGGCTTCCACATGCTTTACTATCTGACCTGAAGAACAGACAGGACTGAGGGTGGCGAGGGAGGCAAGCATTTCAGTGCACGCTAACCCAGAAATACTGGAGCTCTGTGGTGTGAATGTGTGGGCTGGTGGGTGTTGTTTTAGACAGCCTTGTTACTTCTTGCAGGGAAGGTGGGTTTTAGATATCAGTGCAAACTCTGAAAGAAAGCTCTGGGGGATGGGAGGTGTTTAGAAACTGCTTAGGTTCTTTGGGGTCCTTTTTCAAGGTCTTTCAAATGTAAATGGACACCATTTCTACAAAGCTAGTGAGTGCCCAATGGGAAGGGAGAGTTTTAGGGAGGAGTGTGTGTGCCTACAGATTTGTGTGCAGTGTGTGGAGACCAAAGGTCAAATTCGAGTGTCTCTCCTCAGGCACCACCCACCTTGTTTGTTGAAACCAGGTCTCTCACGGCCCAGCTCTCCAGCAGGCTCCAGGAGCTGCTTGCTTTTGCCTCTCAATGCCTAGATTATAGACTCGTACCAACCCCCATTCCCGGCTTTTTGTTTTGCTTTGTTTTTAAATTCTGGGCTTTGAACTCAGATCTTTATGATTGTGGGAAGCATTTACTGACGGTGCCATCTCCCCAACAAGGTTTTTGAAACATGTTAGACTCCGGGTCCAGCACCCCTGCGTGGGATGCCACTTGTATCTTTAGGATTGGGTGTTTCTTTAAGTCTAGTGGTTGGCCCCTGCCAGGGAGGAAGGGCTGGACCCCAGGAGGAGCCCAGCAAGGGAAGGGGCCCTAGTTGGGTCTATAACCACAGTTCCCTTGGCTCAGGGTCACTCCAAGCCTTTGTGGAGTGGGGACGGCTCTGTTAGTACTCAAGATACCACGAGCCTCAGCCATCCGCAGAGACTTCCTGGCTGAGGACCATGTCAGAGTCTTCCAAAGGCAGCATCCCAGGTGCCAGTCACCAAGACTAGGGCCTGCTTTTTCATGATGTTAACACAGATGCAGAGGCCTGGCCCAGCCTTCCTGCCCACTATCACTGGGGTCAGCGTCTTCCTGGGTACCTGGGGACAACTGTCTGTGTAAAGCTGTGGGAGCCGGGCACTATTACAGCCCTCACCCTGGGGTGTGACAGCTTTAAGGTAGTGTTCAGAATCTGGCTAAAACCACGGAAAGACCCGTCATGGGTTCCATCCAACGTGGTTAAAAACATCTGACTTTGACCACAAAAATGCTGGCAACCGGGCCACTGCTGAGACCGTTCATCTCAGAAGCGAATGTGCGGTGCCGAGAGCTCCCGCCTTAACCCGTGGAAGGGCGTGTGCAGGAGCCCATGCGGGACTGGAGCCACGGGCCTCGGCTGCGGGTTAGGCCAGACTGGGGCGAGCAAAGGGCTGATTCTAGAGTATTCTGGGTGTTACTGGGCATGGTTGCCCTAAGGCTGCTGTCAGCCTTAGATGTCAGTGTCTTCTGGGGATAGGAATCAAGGTATAAGAAGGGACTTCCAAGACAGGAAGTTGTCACTTTCCAGGGTCGATCTATGGTAGGCAGACATGTATCTGTTTGTTCATGAAAATAACAAAACACCATCAGGCTGAGGTGTTGAGGACAACACGTAGGCTTCGGTAAAGCACTGACCTCCCCAGGTGACCCTTGGATTTCGGGGGATGTGGGCAGTAACCATGTGATGTCAGACAGAGATGCAGGGGCCCTGAAAGGGAGCAGGTAACTTCTGGGGTCACAAGCAGGAGGGAGTGTCAGTGGAGAGCAGGACTTTAGGGAGAATCAAGGCAGGGTGACAGGAATGAGAAGGAAATATGCTGGAATGTTCCAGAAATAGATAACAGACCACTTGTCCTGCTTCTTGGGCCATCAGAGTCACTCCTCAAGCCAAGTACTTGACTGCATAGTGTCCCTATTCTCTACTGCCAGAATTCTGCCATGGTGGGGCCTCCTGTCCCCTCACCATAACAGGCAGCCTGTGGTCAGTTTTAACCATTATGAGGATTCACAAAGGGGCTGCCCCTCAGGGGCACATACACAGAAGTCTGCGATTTTGGGTGAATATAATCTTCATTTGGTCAGAAAAGCTGCAGACACTCTCCAGACACGGAGAGGAGGTCCCGTCTCCTCACACTGCCTCTAACACTTAGTGTCCCTCCACTTTTTAAACCCTGCCTTTGAGAGCTCCCTTCCCACCTGAGTCTCCAGACTGCCTACTCTGTTCCCACTAGGAATCTTTGGCATAAGGGCTTCCTCCTGGGAGCTTTCTATGCTGTGGTTTTGAACCTCATAACCCCAATGCAGGCTAACGAAGGGCTACGGATTCCTGTTCTTATTCCTTGCCTTGGTAGCTCAACTTTCAACAAATCCCATCACCAGCCACTCATGTCTACCTCATGGTCCTATTGCCCAGGACTGTGTACACGTTAGGGCTCCCTAAAGCCCAGAACATGCCTACCAGGGAATGCATCTAGTTCACTTGCTCCCTTTACCCTAGCAGGTATATGGGATTCAGAGGCACAGGCAACTGCTGGAGAAAGCCTGAGGATCCTTGCACAGCTTGCCTGTGGTGGGATAGGGGCTTAAAGCCAGGGATTTGGGGTGTGTGAAGGGGGTGCAGCATAGCTCCATCCAGTACTTCTCAGGTATGACCAGTACAGGGACATTTGGGCTTTCTGTTTGCTAGCTGATAACTGGGCTACCATGGTGCCTCCTGTGACTCCAACATAGAGTCCCATGCATCCATCAATTGGGTGCTGGTGACCTTGTTCATATCACTAGAGGCTCTGGAAGGGATCCAGGGTGGGAGCTTGAGGTAGAATGTGGGGTATGATCTACAGGGGAAAAAAAAGACTTCTGGAGAGGGGTTGCTAAATTCAGAACTACCTATAGGATCTCAGGCTACTTTACCCAAATCCAGGCTGCTCCCTGAACCTAAGGGTCTAGCTGTTTCAGGAGGTGCCCTAGGGAGCATGCTCACTGGATTACCACCCCCTGAGTATCCTGGAGACATCTGGCCATCCAGGTTCAAGGTGTGGCCTGTTCATAGCAGGCTTTGGTCCTTCACTAATCTTAGTATGGTTTGAGTCTGAAATGTCCTCCAAAGGCTCATGTATTGAAGATGTGGGACTTGAGGAAAGCAATGACCTCACAGACCAATAAACCCACAAATAGATCCTAAATCTGAGTAGACTGTGGGGAGGTACTGGGCACCGATGAGGTGGGACCCAGCTGAAAAGAGTGGGCCCTTAGAGGCTATATCTTGTCCCTAGCCCCTTCTGTTCCATGCTGTCCCAAGTGGAACAACTTTGTCGCTAACAGAGGCTTCGACCCACCATGATGCTCTGCCTTATTACAGCCCACAAACCACAGCACCAAGTCACTATACACTGAAGCCTCCAAAACCACAAGCCAGAGCTACTCTTTCTTCCATTTGAGTTATTTTTTTCCTCAGAAATTCTGTCATAGAAACAGAAAATGAACTAACACAGGACAGGAAGGAGTTGGTACAGATAGCATCAATAGGATCTTCTACAGTGATTATGAGGGGCATGGAAAAGGGTTGTTAGGACAACTGCTTCCATGAGGTCCTTAAGGCTAAGGTGAGGAAAATCTGGGGTTATAGACAGCTGGCACTGGATAGGCATAGTGGAGTTTTGCATGGGTGCTTGCTCATCAAGCCCCACACTAGGTCCAAGGAAGAGTGGGCCAGGAGACCCGGGAAGGAGAGAGGGAATTGGCTTCATGAGCACCTTCTCATAAGCAAGGAGTTTGAAAGGGAAATGGCTCATGTCCTAGGCCTTGGCTGGATAGTAGAATGATAGCCAGGGGCTGATGGAACAAAGGAAGGGTGCCAACATTTAGGGCTTGGGGCCCACATGTTCCAAAGGATGAAATATTTGCTTGCAGTTATTAATACTCATCTAAATTTGTTCCTTCTATCCCTTCTTTGTAGTTATTCCTCCTTCTTTCCTGTCTTACACTCATAACTTATCTACCCATTTGTCATCCATTCACATATCCACCCACCCATGCATCTATTACTTATCAACCTACCCACCCATCCACTCACCCACCTATCTATCTATCTATCTATCTATCTATCTATCTATCTATCTATCTATCTATCTATCTATCTATCTATCTTTTCATCCATCCATCACCAGCCACTTATGTATCTCCATTGTCTCATCTTTCTACTATCTGCCATCAGTTTATCTATCTAGCCATCCATCCATCATTGTCATCTACCTACCCATTTATCAACCCATCACCCCTTCAGACATCCATTCATAACCTATCCATTTACAGATTTATCTATCTATTGACCCATCACCATCTAACCATTGCCATCCATCCACCCATCATCTGTCCATCTGTCTAGCCACCATCCACCCATTCATCCTTCTATTATCTGTCATCCCCTTATCTATCCATCCATCTACCCATCCATCTATCCATCTGTCCATCTGTCTATCTTCAATCCACCAAGCCATTCATTCACCCACCCTGTACCCCTTTATTCAGCCTTCTCTTTCTCTTTCCCTCTTGCTACCCCACCTGTCAATCCACTCATCCAATTCATTCATGTTGTCCCCTCCATTCTTCCCACTGTAGCTGTCTCTGTGTATCTTGCTGCAAATGACAATATCAAATGGCATGGCGGATGCACCCACTGGTCTTGGAGTGACAGCCTGCCACCAACTAGAAACAGATCAAGACCAACCAAGATGCCAGTCCTCTGTCTATTCCTTCTCTTGTCTCTTGAGCCCCCGCTCTTATCAACAGGGTACACACTCCATCAGATCAAGTGGGACTACGGAGACAGAGATGGGATATCTTCAGGGATAAACAGCTAATCGCGGGACTGGAGAAGTGGGGAAGTCAGGGTGATTGGATGGGGGCATTTCTGAGAGAGCTAGTTTAACAGAGGGTCAGGTTTGTCACGAACACGGGATCCAGTGTTCCCTGAATGGCTTAGGCTGCTTGGAGTCAAGGCGGCCACTGCTACCCCCATGTCTTTTAAACATGACACAGGCCAAGTAACTGCAGGCAGGGGCTGTGACTCAGAGGAAGGTGTTATGGCTTCCTGCCCATCCCCAGGGCTGGTTCTCATCTCTAGACAGGTGAATCTGCTGTAACAGGGGGAGAGGAGTGTTTACAAAGTCTCTCTGGCATGTTTTTTATGCCAGGTTCTGGTGCGGGAACAGGACTGTAACGGGAATGACTTCAGCTGCAACGAGGAAGGAGAACCCCTAGCCAAGCACAGGCATGGTGGGTTAGGTGGCAACACAGGACTGGTGCTGTAATCAGGAGCCCAAGGCAGTGAAGGAACGGCACGTCAGGAAGGGGCCAGAGTGTCTCCTATGTGGCTATGAGGCTGTTGCAGCTTGACATCAGGGTTGATTTTCCTACAGGGGCCCAGGGTCGAATGGAGCTTCAGGAAGGTGCTGCTGGGGAGACTGTCTGGCCAGGGGTGGGGCCACGCTGGAATCGCCTTCCAGGGAGGAGGGAGGCTGACAGGCCGTGAGCGGGAGTACCGTGGGTCTGGTTTATGTTTTAGACATCCCTCTGGCTGCTGCATGGAGACAGGAATGTGGGGGGAGAGTGGAAGCCGGGGTGCCCCTTGGGATGGGGAAAAACTCTCTCTGTACATGCCGTTCCTGACTGCCGGAAATGCCCTTCTGGCCCTGGCAGAGACCACGTGGGAAGAATAGTACCACGGAGCAGGGCAAATGGTGATTCAACCATGTCTCTCCACACCTATGACCTAGGTGGGCACGCTGTGGGGGTGAGACTGGAAAAGATCCCTGCCACTTGGAGTGAGGGAGGGAGGAGGTTTCACCCTGGACTTCAAGTGCCTATCATGGGAGATAGCTGTCCTTCATAAGCTGCCATGTTTGTTTGGGATTTGTGCCTGCCTTGAACTACTGCTTCTGTGTGGGATGGCGGCAGGAGGGTCAGCATCTCCCCTGCAGCACCCGCCACAGCCATTGCCAGTCCTTTAGAGATAGCACCTACCTTTTGGGTGACTCCTTTCCTTAGATTCCCCTAGCTTCAGGCTGGGTACATGATTCCAAGGCAGGTACAGAGTACAGCTGTCTGCCAATCACCACAGGGACTGGGTGTGTGGCCTTAAGCTGACCTGCAAGTGTCAGCTGGTGGTACTTTTCTAGCAATGTAGGGAAGCTGTAGTTGTGATCTTCAAGCTTGTGAATCTGGGGCTGAGAGCCATTGGCCACCACACAGAGACCACTGAGGTCAGAGACGAGTCATGGAAGCTATGGTGTTTGCTCCTGGATCTAGCTATGCCTGAAGCTATGAGTCAATATGTGGCATTATCATTGAGACAAGTTTTAGGGGCAGGGACTTCTAGCTCTGGAAACAGAATATGTGTGTGAGAACCAGAGGTCAGGGTCTGGTGCAAGGGGTAGGGTACCTGGACGCTTCTGAAGGAGGCAGTGGTTTAGGGGGGCTGTGATGGGTCAGTGTTACAGCGAAGGTGATGCCTTGGTAATGTAAAGATGGGGTTCAGATGGTGTTGAGTGCAGATTCTGGGGCAGCTGTGACTGGTCAATGCCTGTGGCTGGGTCTGAGCCACTCCCCGACTGTGAGCAACCTGGGCTTCAAGGTCATCCAAGTGGCTACAGTGGTAATATCTAGGGCTCCCAAGCCAGCACCTATGAGATGCAGCTCACTACCACTCCACTTGTCCTCAGACATGCTGCCAGGCTGGGACTTAAGAACCATCCCACATCTATTCTGAAGATGAGGGAACTGAGACTCAGAAAACTTCCCCTGACTTAAGTTCTGCAGAGTACCAGGGAGTCTGGTCTAGGAATATATGAAGAGAGAAGGCGCAAAGGTCACTGGAGGTTAACATGATAAAGTGTTCTTCTTTCCCCATTGGTCGAAGGCAATGAGAGACCCAGGACAACAGCTGCGGAACAGAGTCTATTCTACCCACAGTAAGTGGGAGATAACTGAACAACTATGAACAATAGGAGATCTGGTGTGTGTTACTCAGCAAAACTGACTATTGCTAGGGCTGGGTCCCAAATGGCAACTTAGCAAACCATAGGACTTGTGACCACTCCTTCCCCCGTTGGTTAAAAATAGGGCAACATCCATAGCTGTGTATTCTCTGTGCCAGGTCCTTGCTATGCTAGGCAGAGATATGGACAGTGGCTGTCCCTCCGTCCCACCTGGGCAGTCTTACTCTGTACAGACACACCCATCTATTTCCCAACTTTCCTGCCAATGAGGCAGCCTTTTAGCAGTGGCCTGACTGTTCTAATGTAGGGGTCCCTTAGTGTAATGTCTGGCATTCCCATCACCATCTATATCTTAAATGTTGGCAGGATCTGCTTCTATAAAGACCCCAAGAAAACACTTGGCAATACTAAGAAGAGGGTAAGGACAGCTGGGCTAAACAGACACAGAAGGTCTGTTGAGATACAAGCCTTATTCGGAATCTCCAAACAGACCTAGGAGCTGCTGGGCCTGGTAGGCCGTGGTTAATGTCAGAGGGCAGGACTTGCTATGGGAAGTTAAAGTCAGAGCTGTCAAAACAGGAGACAAGTCAAAACCAAAGTGAGGGCTAGGAAGGCAGCTGTCGGTAAAGTGTTTGTCACATTGTAGAAACATAATCCCAGAAAACAGGAGGGAAACGTCGAGGGCATGAAAGTCTCATTAGAAATATCCTTAGCTGCTGGATAGTAGTGGCACATGCCTTTAATCCCACCACTAAAGAGGCTGAGGTAGGCAGATCTTGGTGAGTTCGAGGCCAGCCTGGTCTACAAAGTGAGTTCTAGGACAGCCAGAGCTGTAACACAGAGAAACCCTGTTTCAAAAACAAACAAACAAACAAACAAAAAAAAACAAGAACAAAAACCCACATCAGAAATAATTGTGTAAAGGAAATTAATAATAATAATAAAGGAATCTTCCAGAACTTCCAAATGTCCAAAGAAACCAGTAATTAAAGTTACCTATTAAGTAATTTGGCCAGGAAATTTAGACACCGAGACAAGAGTGTGGCTACTAAAACTTTCAGGAAAAAAAAGGAAAGAAGGGGCGTGTAAGAAGGTGTGTGACTAAGACTTCTAACTGCCAAGCCTGCATGCTATAAGACCATGGAACCAGGCCTTCAAAGTTCAGAAGGAAAAGCCTTTTCTACTTGAAATTCTATACCCAGCTTAACTATCAATAGCCACGGTAATGTAATGAAGATGTTTCAGGACCCAGAGCACACATCTTCCACATATGACTAGAAAGGTTCTTGAAATCTCTTCAGAAAGACAAGGGGACAAGGAGGAGGTATGAGATCAGGCAGCTGTACACCCAAACGAGGAGTTATTATCAGGGTGTCTCTGGAAAAAAAAGATGCTAATTAAAAGCAAGAGGAAGGAGAAGTCTGGGGGACTGTGAACAAAGGAGTCATTGGTCCGCACACTCAGGCAGTGAGAATAATAAACCTAAGGAATGAAGGGAGTGGTCAGCGGGAAGCAGGCAAGAACTGAGGGACCTTCTAGAAGGAGTTACCGAGGAAGAGCTCTGTCCCATCAGGACAAAACCAAGGAGAAGGCTGGGAGACAGTTGCAGGGAAAGCGCTTGCTGTGCGAGCATGAGGCCTCGAGCTTTATTTCCAGGCACCTGTGTGAGCAAAAGGGAGTCCTGGCATGCACCTGTGACCCCAGCACTGGGTAGGAGGAGACAGCTGGGTTCCTATGGTTTGCTGGTAGGCTAGCCCAGCCCTTTCAGTGTATCCCAGGCCAATGAGAGTCTCTGTCTCAAAAAATAAGGTAAATGGCTCTTGAGTAACGATACCCAAGTTGTCACCTGGCCTCTATAAACACATGCACACACACATGCATACCCACAAATACACACGAATATGCATCCTCCTGTGGATTGTGGTGATCCTGAGCCTGTTTCCAGCTTTGCATAGAACGGAGACAGATGGCGATGAGAAGTAGGGCTTCAGGGCTGACTTCAAATGTCACAGTGACATCGATCTCACCATGATAGCCATAGCACAAAGAACACACAGAGTGCAGGAGGACAGCCTGGCCACTGTAGAGCTCCTATCATGGGAGACTAGGACTACACGCTCACAGTGAGCCCCAATTCCCACATATTGTAGCATTTTCCCCTCAACCTGAGAGCGATGGTTTTCTGTGGGTGAAGATATGTTTACCTGAATTTGACCATTTCTTCCACTTCACTTAGAATTTTTCTTGTTAAGAATAAATGATTCGAAAGTTTTGAAATCATACCTACGATTGTTTATGATGGTGTGCATCCCTTTACCCATATGCTTACATATCCATTTGTCCATCTGTCTGCCTGCCCTGTCCCTCTATCCATTCTTTTATTCTTCCATCCATCTGTGTACTCATGCACACACATTCATCAACCCACCCTCTCATCTGTCCACTTCTCCATCCATCCATCCATCCATCCATCCATCCATCCATCCATCCTCTTACCCATCATCCATCTACTCATCCATCCATTCATTGACCCATTCATCCATCTATTTGTCCCTATTTATCCATCCATCGTCAGCCTGTCTCCTCTCTCAACCACCCCCTCACACATCCGTTTGCCCATCCACTCAGCAGTTCACGTGCCTATTCATCTTTCAGTTCTCTAGCTCTTTACACACGCATCTTTAAACACATTTTACATCATTTACACATGTTCTTCCAATTCACCTGCCTGCTTGTCTGTCTGTCCATGCATTCTTTCCTGTGCCATATGTAGAGAATTATCTGGAATGCTGCTTCTTTCCTGCTGAAGATGGATCTTCCTGGGAAAATAAGGACTATCTCTAGAAAAAGAAGATCATGAGGGTTTTCACTTTTTTTGTAGGCCTTCCTGTACTGCTAGAACTTGAAAGAGAACAAAATCTCTTTATTATCAATTGTTTATCAACTATCAATAATCTATCCTCATCATTATCATAAGCACCCATTTATCTATCGATCATCTATGTATGTATATATCTGTCAATCATCCCTCCACCTTCATTTTTGACATGAACAACAGTTACCTATGGAGATCTGGGTCCTCTTTTCTGTTTGGCTTTGCACTGAGGCCTATTAATAGCATCTTGGCACACTATTTTTGGATGCCCCTCCCTCAGAGGTCTTCCCTGACCACCCTGGCTCCTCCCGGCACAGTGCCCCACTCTGTCTCTACATGGTAATTTTCCCAGTCTGTAATTACGTGGTGTATTTTTGACCAGGGGCTACTCCATAATGCCAGGAGCTCTGTCTTGTCCCTGTGGCACCTCCAGCACTGTCTGCTGTCTGGGACATAGCAGGGGCTTCAGTGGGGGACTGTGGGAAGGAAGGAGTGAGCCGTGGGCAGCCTGGGATTCTCCTTTGATGCCCAAGCAGACAGCCTGTAGCCTCAGTGTGGTGCTTGGCAGTGGGCGGGGAGAACTGATTCCTGACAGTGCCCGCAGTGGTGCCCATGAGAGGAGGCGGAAGCAGGTGCTTCCACTTGCCACGTGCCGGGCACTGGGCCAGGTGCTCAGCAGGGAGGGTTCCAGGTAATGCAGCCCACGAGCCTGGAGGAAGTGTTCTTATCTTCTTTTAGATGAGGGAATTGAGACACCAAGTGGTTTGTGGGGTCTCCAAACTTGGCCCTCTCTTCTATAACCGTGCTCCAGCCAGTGTTAGGGGCGGCAGGAAAGCAGGAGCATTGGGTGAGGACAACTGGGGGCGGCCTCAAGATGGAAACGAGATCAGACCAGGTGAGAGAAGGCGGGAAAAGGGGGAATCCTAGCGTGTGGTGGCTAATAGGAGGGCCACTGTGAAGGGATGCCCCTGAGATAAGGGCAGGGAGTCAGGAGGGGGTGGAGAGTCTCGGAGATTCCAGGCCCCAGAAGTGCCTAAGCTTGAGTGCACACAGCCCACACTGACTCTCTAAGGTACAGTTTGCACCTGGGTGCTCACTTCAGAGTGACAGACTAACTAGCTTGCCACAGCCACCTTTCTGGTTGAGGTGTCATGCTTGATCTCTTCTCCACACAGTGAGACCTGCTGTCCCTGGAGAGACCCCCGGCAGGGCCAGGCTGAGCTCCTTCTGTGCTCCAGGCAGCAGTGCCATCATCTATCCCTTAGGCCTCAATAAGAAGGAGGTCACATTGAGGAAGAGCAAGCAAGACAAGGCAGAGAGAGCTCCAGAGATGGGAGGTACCATTGTTTGCCGGCTTCAGGCTGTGCGTTCCTTAAGAGAGTCTCAGGGGGCCAGGAATGGGGTGGGCAGGAGTGGTGGGCTGTGGAGAGTGTGTGATAGATGGGGAGAGGACAGAGAGGGTTCTGGAGAGAGGGAGGAAGTGAGGGGGAGGAGGGGCAGCTGGAGGTAGAAGGGGGCTGGGACATAGCCTAGTGTAGGAGGCTCAGCAGTGGGTGAGGGAGGGAAGGGCAGGGCACTCCCTGGCCTGTGTCATGCCTGCCACAGGGCCTGTGTGTATGTGCATGTATGTGTGTGTCCCTGGGGTGGATCTGGGGACATGCACTGAGCGGGAAGGCCGGCTGCTAGGCTGAGGAGAGCCCTGGGCCTGCGGGGAATGTTCCAAGGAGAGATTTATTAGTGAAACAAAAGCATATTTTTTAGGCAGGACTGTTTGTACAGTTATTTCATGACATCGCCTTGGCCTCGGGCCCAGAGCAGGACGGCCGAGGAGGCCCCGCACGGCTGGCCGGGTGCACAGGCCTATTCGTTAGCTGGCCGTCCTCTCCCGTCCTTATCTGGTCCTGGACATCAAAGCGGGGGCTTTTCATAAATGAATTAAAATAGCATACACACAGCACCGGGGCGGAAGACCCCAGGCCAATTAGCTCTAAGTAGGGTGAGAGGCCTTTCAGAGACGAGCCCCTTTCTGAAGGAGTCGCAGCGGCTTGTCAAACTCGATGAAATATTTTGCCCAAAGCTCATTAAAATAATGAACCTGCATTTCTTTCCTCAAGAGAATAATTAGCAGACTTCCAAATGGGTTAAAGCAGCAATTTAGAAGTGGCCCCCCTTAATTGTCCCATTTACTTCATTCTGTGACAAGGAAACTCTGGCGCCTTGGGGAGGAGCCGATAGTCTCGGCACTGGCCCTGTGTGGTGACGGCAGGGCTGTGGGGTTGGGTGGGAGCTAGGGGCCTGCAGAGAGGGGCTGTGTCCAGCTTGGGACCCTTCTGGCTCTGCAACCTTCCTGGCTTTCTCTCCGCAGACCCCGTCCCTCTTGTGCTTCCATCAGTGACAAGTTGGTCAGAGACGGGAGGTCTGAGGGTCATGGCCAGCACCCAGGTGTAGTTTATGCACTGTTGCTGGGAGGGTGTCGACTCAAAGCACTCAAGAGTGGGGGTATCAGCTGGAGGCTCTGCTGCAGACAGGTGCTGAGGAAGAGAACCCCAACAGGTGATCTGAGCCTCTGCATAATCAAGGGTCGAGCCCTGGTACATCAGGGACTCTGATGAGGAGGATTCCAGATAGGGAGAGGCAGGGGAGGACACAGATCAAGTGAGTCAAGAAGGGTGAGCTCAGAGTGGGCCAGGATCTGTCTCCCTGGATGGTAGTAACTCTGATGGCCAACAGGTAGAGGGGAGAGTTTATCTGGCATCAAGCCACTGGGCACAACAAGTGGGGGACAGGCCACTTGTCTAGCATGGGTCTCCTGCCCGGAGTCATCTGCCCTTCTCCGTACTGCTGTCAGGGAGGATCTACTTTTTGCAATAGCCTGAGGTGGCTCTGGACAGCTCAGAGAGCAGAAATGCATTCAAATTAGATGGAAAAGTTGAGTGGGCTTCAGTGGCGAGCCTCCCGCATGGCCTTTCTTTGCTCCTTCCTCTCTTCCTTATTCCACATTTGTTTTTTTAAAGACACTCATGATGCAGATTTTGCAAAACATTGGTAGTGGCCTGCGCAGTGGGGTACTATTTACAAGGTGCTGTGGCATGTACACACACTCCAGTGAGGGGCTCATTTCCCTGCTGAGGTTAGGTACCTGAAAGTGTACTATATGTAAAACCAACCCTTAGCCAATGAAGACTTGTAGTCTCTTTCTGATCTCTCTGTGATAAACAAGGCTGCCATTAACTTGCTTGCATGCAACTCCTCTTTGAGCAATTCTGATTGGGAACAGGGTCCAAGAAAAGTCACAGGGTTAGGGGAAGGGTGATCTGTACCTTGGACACATATCACCAGTGCAATCTGGGAAATAGGATGGGCTCACTGTCCCCTGCTGCTTCAGTGTCATCATCACAGTAGCTTTTATCCCTTTGTAGAACAGAGCAAACAATGTGAGGACATGTCAGAGGCCACATGATCACTGTGCAACCCCAGTGCTCTTACTCTGGGATAGGGTCCAGTCCTGAAAAGCCTATTATATGCTGGAAATGCACAGAGCCCCCAGGCCCACTGCTTAGCATAGCTTAGCTGCAGGATATTGTAAAGTGTCTGACGTTCACCCTGGAAGGTAGGGGACTCAAGAGAAACTGTTCCTGAAGCTACCTGGCATCTAAAGATAGAATTGTATAGCCATAGCTCAGGAAAAGATCTAACTTCAAAATCTAAAGTACAATGTCCATGTACACATGTGTGTACACACATACAAGTACATGCACACACAATTGTATACACACATGCATATGCATACAGTACACACATGCACGTACACACATGCACAAGCACATATACACATAAGTGCATGCTCAATTCACATGCATATATGCACACACATGCATATGCATACAGTACACACATGCACGTACACACATGCACAAACACACATACACATAAGTGCATGCTCAATTCACATGCATATATGCACACACATATATTCATGCACACACATGCAGATTCATATACACACACAAGTATAGTTCTTACTTGCATGCATCATGTTCACACCTTCAAATGGACAAGTTGTAAGTTGAGGACTTTTAAACCTTTCATTGAAGCATGCCAGCTGCTAGATCTTGCATGCCTGTGAGTGGGTGTGGCTTTGTTCTAATAAAACTTTACTAACAAAGATGGGTGTTAGGCTGGATCAGGCCCATGAACTGTGTTTTTTCTGGCCTTGTTTCAGCAGGTGAATGAGATGAGACTTGCTTCTTTAGTCTTGGGCCTTCTGCTTCAGGCTCCCATAGACTTGGAGTCTATATACTAAAGACAGCCTTACTCCACCATGGCTTTTTGTCTGGTACAGCCTGACCAGCAGAGAGGGCCCCTCTACTCTGCCAGCCAGGCTGGGCTGGAGGGGACTCTGTGATAGCCCCTAGCATCTGTGAACTCATTCTCTTTTAGAGACAAAGCCCTGCTTCCAGCTGTCAGTCCAAGCTATCAATCAGGCTCAGCCTGACCCTAGAGACCAGTGGGCATGTCCATCTGCTGTTAATAGCTTGTCAAAGCAGGGACTGATTTCAACTCAGCCTGGCTGGGCAAACATGCCTGACTGGTGCCAGCATGCCTGCTGCTCTCATCCAAACTGGGGACAGTCCTGTAAATGGGGTTGGGAGAGACGAAGGTAGGAAGCCGCGGGCCAGAGCAGAGCTGCTGACTTATCATGGCTGTATCCACACAACCGCCCATGGCCCCTTGGCTGGCTCCTGAGACAACAGAGCAGCCTAGAACAATAAATCAGTTAGGAAGAGTAATAATGAGGGCGGGTGCCCCATTCAGTGCCAAAGCACCAGCAGCTGTCTGCTACCCTAGGTACCCACTGTGGGAACTATTCGCCTTGCACCAGTCACCTGCCATCACCAGCAGGAAGAAGATGCCACCCTTGGTTCCCTCTTGTATCTGAGGAGACTGAAACTCTGGCCACAGTCACACAGCAGGGATTTGTCCCCAGGGACGCTTGGTGCCTCATGTCACACACGCCTGCTATGGGAGAAGCAATGGCACGAGCCAGTGTGGTCCCAACGACACGGACTGCTTAGGGAGGAAGTACACCCTACTTCCAGCATTTAGCAGAGGTGGAAAACGATTTGTGCCTCAGCCTCCCTGCTGTAAAATGACGTTGTGGGTGGTCTAGACCATGAGGTTCTGGGAGATCTTTGCCTGCCAACACGCTCAGGGCATTTGCATGGCTAACAGAGTGCTGGCGCTTGCCTTGACCGAGTGGCGGTTGCTCTGGTCCCTGTGAGCATTTCTGCCCCTTGTATCTACTTATTGACCAGCAGCTACCATAGCGAATGAGTGACATCCGTAGCACTTCTATTTAGGATACAGAATGGATTCGGGTTGTGTCTCCACTCAGGGCACATTTGCCTCTGCCTTGACTATTTCATCATTCCCCTTGGTCTTGACTCCTCAAAGCCCCGTCCTTCCCTTGAGGCTGTGAGCGAGGTTGAGTGGGACAGATGGGGGTAGGTAATCCTAGGCACCACAGCCCAGGGCTCTGAATACCCTGCATATAAGAGAACTGACTCTGAGAGCCTCAGTGGTAGCAGGTGGGAGCTTCTGCGACTGAATGGGAGGTGAGTGGGGAGGAGAGAGGCTGGAGAGGAACAGGGTATGCTGGGAGAAAAGAGGGCCCCAGGAGTTGTTGGTAGGCAAGTCTGGGCAAGCAGCGGCTCCGGGCACTCAGAGGGGCAGGCTTGGGTGGGCAGGCTGGGGCAGGCAGCAGGAAGGGGGCTGGTAGAGGGGCACAGGCCTAATCCTGTGTCTCTGAGGCTGATGGGCATCTCTTAAGTCCCATGGTTCTACAGCTTGCCAGAGCCTGTACGACCAAGGTGGGACACTATGGCTTCATGTGATATCCCCCCAACCCTAAAGATAGAGACGTGTTTTCTGGTGTCTGAGGGGACACTGTAGCATGGAGGGAACCTCTGGCATCATCATATTTCCTCCCTTGCCCATCTTTAAGGCTTCCAGTTCTTGTCTCGCCCTCATCCAGGGAAACCCTGCCCAGGATGTTCTGTTACTGCCCACATTGCCTCAGCCTCTCAGGATGCCCTCATCCATCTGAGTACTCTGTTTCTTGACTGGGGATACTTACGGGACAGTATTCCGGCCAAGGCCGGTCTGTTGGATGTGCCCCATGGGGAACTCAGATGGTTGGCGAGCTGCTTTTTCACAGGTGGCGTTTCCTGGCCTGTGGTCTTAAAGGAGGCCACGTTGATGGGCAGTTGGCCACCCCTCATGTACAATTGGATCAGGACCCCTGCTGTCTGTCTGCTTTCTGCTTCAAGTTCCACTGGGTGAGTGCTGGAGGCTAGGGCTGGGAGCTTAGCCTTGAGGAGCCCAGGGGATAGTGTGCCTATCTTCTTGTCCTGTTCTGAGGGAGCTTGGATGGTCAGTCTGGCCTTTAAAGGCTATGTTATGATACTCTGAGTTATGCATGTGGGCTTTCCTGACCTGGGATGCCAGAGTGATGGTTAAAAGTCAGTGATGGGTTTTCTAGTCTACGGTCTGGGCAGATGAGGGTAACATCTAAATGTTGGCCTCAAACTTGGTCTGAGAGTCTTTGACATGGAGTGAACTCACACCTTCTCTGTGCCCCAACAGCAACCTGAGGGGTTGACTAGTGAATATGTTTTAGGTGTTTGTCATCACCCTGCCTTGTGGTCTACTCATGTCTTGAATCCTTTGGGCATTGCAATGATGTCTGAGAGTCAGGGTGGTTGCCAGGGCCACCAACCCAAAAGAGTAGAGCTCATGGAAAGAGCACCAAAAGGGGCTTCATGCTGTGGCAGGTCCCCTGTGGGTTTAGCACAGACAGGAGGCAGCCTCTGAAGGTACCTTTTCCACTTGAGGGTGTCATACTCTAGGCCCAGGTTCCTAGCAACTGTTGCTTTAGCTCCCTTGAGACGACTTTGATAGTATCAGGATCTGGGCAGTCCTCCTGGCTGAGGATAGGGATAGAGACAAGGATAGTCCTGAAGCCATGGCCAGCTCATCCTCCTGCTGGCCATATTCACCAGTACCCAGTACACTATGAAGTCCAGAAGGGTCCGTGAGGCTCAGGCTGAAGAGAATGGTCCTCAGCTGAACTTCCTGTACAACAACGGAAGTAGAGAATCCCTCCCTCTTCACATCAAAGCAGGATCACCCTGGAGTCCTGTTAGTCTCCCTGTTGGAAGTTTTCTAACCCATTTCACCAATGAGGAAACAGAGGCTCCCAGGATCCCTGGATGCTGAGTTGTCTGTAACATCATGGACAGTGGCAGTGTGACTCCCAGGCAGGTAGGGGCTTGGGAGATGACAGAAAAGTAAGACCAAGGGCTGTAACTGGTCCCCATGCCTAGGCAATCCACATATATCATAGATTGAGACAGTGGGGCTTGGCCTTCCTTGGGTGCCTTGTGGAGGACCCCCAGATCCTGCTGAAAGGTAAGCCATGTCCTTAGGCATTGAGCATGATAGTTCATCTTCACTGCTAACTTGGCTAGATTTGGACCACCACATAGACACACTTCAAGGCATGCCCAGGAGGACACTCCAGAGAGATTTAAGTGAGGAAGAAAGGTTAACCCTAAATGTGGGTGACCATCCCATGGGCTAGGGTCTCAGACTGAGTAAAAAGGAGGCAGAGAGGCAAATACCAACATTCGTCTCTCCCTGACTTGGGCTGCCTCATGCTTTTGCCATCGTGCCTTCCTATCATTATGGACTATACCCCTCTTAAGACATTAGCCAAAAATAAAATCTTCCCTTAAGCAGTGGTTCTCCATCTTCCTAATGCTGCGACCCTTTAAGACAGTTACTCATGTTTTGGTGACCCCCAACCATAAAATGATTTTCATTGCTACTTCATAACTATGGTTATGCTTTAATTATGAACCATAACGTAAATATCTGTGTTTTCCAATGGTCTAGGTGACCGCTGTGAAAGGGTTGTCTGACCCCCAAAGGGTCAACTAATAGGTTGAGAACCACTGCCTTAAGCTTCTGTTTTGAAAGATATTTTGTCACAGCGATGTGAAAAGTAAATCATAGCCTGAGAATCCTGTGGTCTTCTGTGACACCTCACCTGGTACCCCCTCTTCCTCAGAAAAACTCCAGATTCTTTTCCAAAAAAAGAGAGGGAACCCCCAGGGATTGCTGTGGGTGGACAGGCATTCCAACGGCAGAAGGCTACTGGAGGGCCAGCAGAGAGCTTATAGCCTCAACACAACAGTGTCCCAGGTAAGTGGTCAGGTGGACAGTGTCACCTGGAAGGAGACCCTGGAGATCCCATCCCTAAATGGGATGGCTCTGCTGGCCCCAGACTTAGACTGCTCTTGGATAGCTGATGTAACCTATCTGGACCCCAGTTCTTCACCATCAGAATTAGATAATATAGACGGACACAAGAACTTATCACCAGGTGTGCTACCCCTTTGTTTAGGACAAAACAGGAAACACAGTCCTCATGATGCTGCCTCTCACACAGGGACTCATTTCCACTTGGCATAAATGAACAAGGCACCTGACTCCATCTTTGAATTTCCACTCTTGGCAAGACTGAGTGGGGGTAGGAATAATAGAAGAAGAAACAGAAAGAGCTTTCCTTTAGAGCCTCAGTACCCAGCATACCTCAAGCTCGCCCTGAGGTGGTTTTCAGATACACCACAAGTCTCATGGCCAAACCCCTCACCTTCATGCATGCAAGCATACCACACAATATTTAAACACACAAACATCAACCACCCTCATACATGCAAACATACCAGACATACACATATGCAAACATCCACTGCCCTCACATGTGCAAACACATTACACATCATCCTTGAACATACAGACATGCTATACACTCATACATATAAACACACACCACCTGTGCCAGGTCCAGAACCACAAATACCTTTGGATGCATAAATGTAGCATATGCCATTCCAGTATATGACAGGGACACCTCTGGGCCCAGCCTAGGCAGCCCCTAGGACATAGCACCACTGCCCTCATCAAGAGCAAATTCCCTTGAACTGCCTTTCTCCCTCACATGGATGCAGAGGAGCTGGTCTCCTTTTTATTTCACCTGTCCCAGGGCCATTTCCCTGCTGTCCCGCATTCTGGATCCTGCTGTCTCCCCCTCTGCAGGTGTTAGCTGTCATCCGTCTGGTACCTGCTGTTTGATCACTTGTACCCAGTCTGCCACCCCCCATGTCTTCTGCACATGGTTCTGTCTCTCACCACTCCTCTTTCCTGCCTTGCTTCTGGCCCCTCCGACCCCTTCCCCTGTCCCAAATTAGGCAAATGGGCACTCACAAATCAACCCTGCCCACAGCATAGAGGCGAGAGTTCAAACAACGCAGCCAATTTATAAACAATTTTCTCTGCAGCGATTAAGTTACATTTTCCCCAATAGCTGCTTCATTTTCTTGTCAAAAGCACACAGTTTTCACATTTATCTCACTGCAAGGGTAATTAATTTCCAGACCATAAGTAAGAATTTAATTCGATACCTGCAAGGATTATAAACCATTTCAATCTGTTGTTTACATGAAATCAAGAAAGATTCGTTCTGTTTGCAATTATGTTAATGAGGAAATAGAGTGGCCACTTTTTTATTTTCAGGGAACTCAGCATAATTTTGCCATTACCAATGGATTGGGCTAAAAAGGTCCATGGCCACCACAAACCTCTGCGTGGCTATTTTTAGGCTGACCCTAGTGAGGGAACCAATGCAGACAGTCAGGTACTTCGAGGAAGACTTTTGGGAAAATGACTCTCAAACAGTGGTGGTGATTTCCAGGGCATGGTCCCAGCTTGGGTTGTGGGCCATAAGCTGGTGACAGGCAGAGGGGATGGATGTCCCTCAACCCTCTCCTACTACTGAGCTGTAAAGAGGGGATCCAAGAAGATCAGGGTAGTGGGGGAGTCAGGCATGGTGGCTCACCCCTCTGCTCACAATGCATATTGGCCAAGGCTGGAGACTGCAGTGAGGACATCGAGGGAGAGAAGGGGCTGCTTTCAGTCCAGAGATACATGTTAACTCAGCTCTAGTGCTGTGTCAGAGATTCCTGGTAAGGGTGTGTTTGCCCACCAAGGCACCTTGTAGGTTGTCCATGACCCCCAAAAGCCCAGGCAGTGTAAGATGTCTGGGAGATGCCCACAGCATGCCCAAGGAGAGATGTGTTTCCTATGTCAGAGGGACCAGCTATCTTCTTTGGTTGGGGCTAGGTGCTGAAGGCCAAGGGTGAAGGAGGCCCGCTGGAATGGAGGTACAGCATGAGCAAGGGTGAGAGGTATAGGAAACGCCCACAAGCACAAGGGGAGCTGTGCATAGAGAATATAGGGGAGGAAGGAGCTGGACCAGGCTGCCAAGGCCAAGGGCCATGTGCTTCCTTCATAAAGGCAAAGAGCAGGCAAGACGGGAAAGATGCTGATAGGAAGTCCCACAGACTCCTGAGTCAGGGTAGACCATGGTGGGCAGCTTGGGAGAGGCTCTGCCTGTGTTGACATGGGTACCAGGGAAATCCTCGGAGGTCTAGGAGGCAGGAGGCTGCCTGGCCCAGACCTCCATAAGGCAGGAGCCCCCAAGGAGGTGGGCTGTAGAAACTGGCTCAGCCTTCTGCCTCCCAACCCTCCTGGGCACTGTAGGGCTACAGGAGAAAGAGAGCCCATTCATGGTGTGGCCCGCTGTGGTCTGCAGACACGTTATGGCCTGTCCCTGGCTGGCTGTCACTAGGGGGGTGGGGGATGGGCACTGTCCTCTTCCTCAGTGCTGCCCCCCACCCCCAGTCAGCCCAGAGCAGCCGGCCTGAGGCTGCGGCTGAACCTCATAAATCCTGGGATGCTGGAGACAGCCCAGGTGAGGCTGGGAACAATGCCCCATTGTGGCCCCGTGGGGATGGTCTGCCACCACTTGCCACCAGCCCCTATGCTGTAAAATCTCTCCCCATGGATCCAATTTCGCCTCTCCGGCCCTTGAGGGGTTAGGCCTGGGACAGGCGCAGTTCCATTCCACACAGAAACCATTTACGGCTGGGATAAAGGCTGCCTTCATCAGCACCAAAGGGCCAACGTTTCCCGGCCCCATCGTTTTGTCACCGCCACATCTGTCAGGTGGCAGCATGCACAGTAATGGGGGCTCGTGTGGGGGCAAGGGAGGACCTCAGTGGCCACTACAGGGAAGAAGGGCCTACAGTCTTGCACTTCCTGTGAAGCCTATGGTGCCTCCCTGGCTTCCCAGCTTGTGCTTTAGTGGGATATTATTGCAGGGTCTAGCTCTGAGGTGGGGGCACGTGTCCTGAGGGACTGGCAGAGAGGACATCAGACCAGGCTGAGTGGAGACATTGCCCTTCATGGCAGAAAGAGTTTGTATGTATGTACATACATTAATGAGCAAGCCAGGAGCAAAGCCTAGAGGAGGCGAGGCTTTGGCCTCACTAGGCTGCAGTTCCAAAGCCTGAGAAGCAGAGGAGCTGGGAACACCTGGGAGAGGATGGAAGGAATGAGAGGATGTATCCTGCCACTTTGCCCTTTAAGCTCAGGGCCAGCAGTGGGCCTCAGTTCCATCGCACATTTGAGAGGCAACAAGGATGTAGGAGCCACCTTGTCCTTGTCCTTGTCTGTTCATCTTCTGAAAAGCCTCTCCCAGGCTGTGGACACCAGGGCTGTGCTGGTCCTTCTGTGGTGATAGCCTGACCCAAGCCCTCACCTGTATCTTAGCATCTATGCTTGCATTTCTGTACAAGGTACAAAAGATGGTGCTGAGCCACAAAGCCATTGTTTCTTGGGTGTCACTTCTTGAGATGAGAATAGTATGAACGTTGTGTTCACCAAAGTGAGGAGGTACTCTGGAAACATCACAGAGGGAATAGGATGGTGATCATAGCCCCACATCCTGAGGCAGCAGAGGCTCACTGCCCTGGACCTCTAGCCTGCCTTCCCTGCCCACTCCTTCACTGGGGAAGGAAGCTGGAGAGAGGCCAGGCAAAAGGGGTACATTGGGGTAGAGCATAAGAAATTTTCTCTTGCAGTATGGCAGTGGGCACTGGGTAGGTTCTGTGGTTGGGGTGTCAAAGTCACTATGACAACTGAATATCTGAAGCCTGCAGAAATAGGGGCAAGAGAGTGAGTTCTGGAGACTGTTATTAAACTTTGGTGAGCCCCCGTGGGTGTAGGATGGGGAAGGTTATGTCAGGTTCTTTCACACCAGGCAGGGGGCCAGGTTAAACTGGGGAACTGGTGCTGGCTGGCACCTACGAGTCACGGTTTGGGCTTGCTTTATAACTGGGTGACAACTGGTCACAGTGCCCAGGCTGATTTAGGTCCAGGATTCCAATTTTAGGAAAAAAGTGTGTGATAGTTAATTTTGACTGTCAATTTGGTGGGATTTAGAAACACACCTCTGGACATATCTGTGACAGTGTTTCCAGAGTGCTTCAGGGGAGAGCCACCCTGAATATGGACAGTACCAGCCCCTGGGCCGGGGTCCTGGACTGGATGAAATTGAGAAAGCAAGCTGAGCATGAGCGTTCACCTCTCTCTGCTTCCTGACTGTGGGTGCAGCGCGATCAGCTGCCTCACACCCCTGCAGCCATGAGAAGCTGCATCTCTTCAAATTGCGAGCCAAAATAAACCATTCTCTTAAGCTGCTTTTGCTGGGAACCTGGTCACAGCAAGAAAAGAGATTAACACAGAGGAAAAACTGAGTAAGACAGACAGAAGACCGAGCGAGCACCTCAAGCGCAGGTGACTGCTCTGTGAACCCAGGCATCACGCTCCAGGCTGTAAGCAGCACACTTCCTTCATCCTCAGCAAGGATCGGGGAGGCAGGGAAATCAAGGCAGAGAGGGAAGAGGACTGCTTATGCTCTCAGTTATCACTGGGGCAGAGGATTCTGAATTGGCACCAGATTTAGGTCATGTATCTTTCGCCCACAGATGTGGATTGGGAGCACATGGGGTTAGAGGTGCAAGGGGAGGGCGGATGCTCCTCAACAGGATGGGTCCTGGCTCCTCCTTCATGAACCTTCTCCCCACTGGCCCTGCATCAGAGGCCTCTGGGTGCTGCCTTCACTGTATCCCACATGCTTTCCTGATTCCCCATCAACCAGGAAGAGTGGGATTGGAGAAGGGGCTGTAGGAGAGCTGTGGAGGCCACTGGTCACCTGACCTTCGTTCTATGATCCAGCCACTGCTGGGAGCTGAGCCTGTTTCCTTTCTTGCCCCGTCAGACTTTGTCGTCCTTCTAGGAACAGTGAGTCCCAGGGCCTTCTGCCTGGGAAGCCGGATGCCTGGAGCCTCTTCCCCTCAGATTCTCACAAACCTGCTCTTCCCCTTTCTTGCACTGAGCCCTGAGCTCAGCTCTGGCCTGGGCTTTGGAGCACTGGCCTGAGGCAGGGCCAACCTCACTCTTCTACTCTCCTGCCTCTCCAAGGAGTGGGGAAAGCCCATTTCTTTGACTTTAGCTATGATTTTGTGACCTTTTTGCCTCTCCACCTTGAACTGACTTTCTTCATTCCTTTGCACGTGAGCTGCCTGACATTGGAGGTCAACCTGTCTGCGTCAGAGGCTGGGGGTCCTTGATGCTCTCTGTCCTCCATCTTCCTGTCTAGTCTCTGAAGGGGCCAGCAGTCTATGGGCCTGGTCCATACTGTTAATGCCACACCTAAACCCATCACAGCCTCTCACAGCTAACGGGAGTCCCTCCTTATCTCCCTTTTTCTGCTATAGAAAGCCCCTGGGGTTTAGCTGAGAAGTCTGTAGCTTTCTCACTAGGTTATATCTTGCTGTACTCTCTGACTTCTGGGGGCACTGCCTTCATGTCCCAGGGCCTCTGTATAGGCTGTGCTGGCCTGGCCTCCACCTGGACTTCTTCTGTTGGCTTCTGGTTCCTGACTTCCTCACCAGGGAAAGCCTGCTTCTGCTACTTTCTCCTCTCTACCATGGGAAACACATAATTACAGGTCACTATGGGTGTCCCCTCCTCTGTGGATTTCAAGGACAAGAGTCAGCCCTCTCTACTAGGCTAAGTGGAAGCACTGGATATGGAGCTGGCAGCAGAGGGTGCAGATGCCTGGCTGACTGGATGAGTTCATGCAATGCTCAGAGATTTCCTACTTGCTTCCCTGGGGCTTCCGCCCCTCTGTTTTGGCTAGAAGGGCTGCATTTTAGAGGATTCTGTGGGCTCTGGGGAAGTACCCCACATGTCCACCCTAGTTGTTAGAGGTGGCCCAAAGTAGCCAGATGGATGTCATAGACATGTAAACCAAGTCTGTGGGCTTGCTGGGCATACCCAGACATGCCCTACATGGTTCCTGTAAGCTGAACCCCATCAATAACCATGGGCCCCTCACTATGGCCACACAACCAGCCAAGAGTGACCAGGTGACATAGGCTACCAAGGCCCCGGCCAGGACCTCACACCTTCCTCAGAAGCCCCACCCCTTGGGGGGTGGGTGCCGGTGGTCCGATGGGGCGTCCACCCGGCTGGATATAGCATCTCTGTGCGGGCAGCAGGCAGCTGGCCACCTCGCTGCCCACACAGATGTCTCTTTATGCTCCGGACCTGACTTGCGGCTCTTGGCTCCCTAGGAACAGAGGGGGCGCTGTGCACACTAACCAACCTGTGTTGGCTGTGGGGTGAGGTGGTGAGTGGAGGTAAGGCAGGGGAGGAGATGGGTGAGGATACACAAGGGCCTCACCCCACACTCTGGAGCTCATAGTAACATGTCAAAAGGGGCCTGCTGAATATGTAACTGCTGCTCACCAAACCCCATCTGCCAGCCTCCTCAGAGGGAAACCTTTCAATGACTCCAGGGTGCACAGCTACCCTCACGGTCTGCTCCACTTTCTGTTCCTCTTAATCCATCTTTTGCCATGGGGCAACATGACAGGCATGCTCTGTATCCTCCTTCCCCAGAGCCCTTTGTAGGCTAGCTCTACACCTTGCTCCCTGGCCACTCTAGAGATTCCTGGCAGACCTGCCCACCCTCTAAACTTCTTTGCAAAAGCCCAGGTCTGCCTGGAAGAAGCACCTGAGCAGGAAGGATGAAGGATTGACCCCCACCCTCCATACCAGCCTGGGCCTTGTGTTTTCTTGGGAGCGCAGTAGCCACAGGGACAGGCTCGTGTCCTGGTGCTTTTTGAATGCCGAACCACAGGCACATTGCTCACCTGACTGAGACAGCCTGGTCTTTCAGAAATGGAGATCTGGAGGTCAAGAGTACCCTAAGCTCAGAGTCCCTGCAGGAGCTGCTGAGGAGGCCTTCCCTGTTCTGGGCCAGCACAGCTACCCCTCAAGGCCACAGGAGAGGGACGGGATATAGAGCAGTGGAGGAGGGAGATCCAGGAGCAGAGGCATGAATGGATGGGCCGAGGGCGGGAAGCAGCGGATGAGGAGCGGGTGGGGAGGCAGCATGCTGCCAACCTAAACAGCCCAGCGTGCCTCAGCCCGGCATTTAATCCACAAAAATTTCCATCTGCTTCTGGAGCCCTTGGAACCCAGGCAAGGAAAGGCTGTTCCCTCAGCAAAGCAAACAGGCCTCCGTGTGCGCAGCCGTTCCCCATATTCGCGGCCCCAGCTGAAAGGCAGAGTCAGCCATTTTGTGGATGAGGACCTCCAGGCCAGACAGGACCCCCACCTGCAACCCAGGCCTTGGGTGGGTGAGCATGGAGACCGCACTTGCTTTGTTAGCAGGTTTCACTGGCAGGGACCTGCTGGATCCACCTGCCATTCAGCAGAGGCTATGTGGGCCACATGCTGCACCGGGGCTGAGAAGCTCTCCCTATCCAGAGAGGCCCACTGTGACACCATCCAGGCTTGGCCTTGACTGTCACTTGACATGCCAAATGTTCCCAATGGTCTCTGTGCACCCTGAGGGGTGCCCCCAAGTGTGCCTCATGCCTGCTATCCCCGCCCTGGCTTCACAGGCCCATGGTTTCCGGAGCTGCCAGGGCTAAGGCCAGGGCCAGGCACGGCTGGCTGCCCCTTTCTAGTCTTAGGGAGGGAGGGAACAGCTCTAGGTTGGGAGATCTATTTTTGGTGGTGACCAAACTGCTGCTTAATATGCAGAGCTGGGGCATGGTCGGCCCTGGCCCACAGGGTGACAAGTTTAAAAAGAGGCTCATTTTGACCAAAATACATGTTTTTCTGAGGTTGGCTAAGGAGGCCAGGCAGGGCTGGCCACACGGACACAGGCTCACACCACCCTCACGCCCCATCCCCACTGGACGGTGCCCACTACCTCCCTTTACAGAAGCTACTGATTAGAGATCGCCCAACAGCCCTGTGGAGGCCCAGGGCCCTCGCCTGCTACAGGCAGACACATGTGCCTCTGTCTGCTGCCCGCCTGCTCCCTGCCTCTCAGAAGCAGTCGCACCCACAGAAGTTGACACGGGCTTGAGCTAAATTTTTAAAAAATGTAAATTTCCTCTCTAGCCAATATTTGAGGCCTATAAATAGAGTCACTCAGGAGAGCTGGTGCGAGGCGGGGGAGTGTCTCCCACACAGACAGGGAGAGAAACATCCTAAGAGAAAGGAGTACAGAAGGAATGATGGCTCTGGGGTGGGGGTTGCTGGGGACTTGAAAAGCAGTGGTCACTGTTGGAGTGGGGGAAACTGAGACCCAGATTTGGGATGATTGCTCAGGGATACATGGCAGGTTGGGGCAGAGCCAACTGCTGCCACATTCTCATGCTCACACTATGAGCTCTGTGGTCAGTGCCCTGGGTCTCTTAGTTCTAGAATATTCACACAATATTACCCACACTGCAAGGCCCTTGCATACAACAGTCCTCTGGTCTGGCTGGGGATCCTCTATCAGTGCTGGACACATGGTGCTCATAGGACCTGCTAGATCTCCTGGCCTGAGTGACAGCAGCAGGGCTTGCAACCTAGGAGCTGGCTCCAAAGGCATTGAAGGAGGCCCAGGTTCTGACCTGCATGAAGCAGACAGCGGACCATAGCGCAGGGCTTGTGGTGTGCCTGTACACACAAGTAGAATAGCATAGATGCAGTACACCTGGGGAAAGCAGAGCCTGCGGAAAAGGATGATGGCCCTTGGCATGGGGTTCAGAGGCTAGATAGGCCCAGTGGGGTCTTGAGATGAGCACTGAGATCATGCCTGCAGCAAATCAGCATGGTTTCCCCACAGGGGAGTGACCCCCAAATCAGGCCAGACTAGAAAACCAGAGAAGGCCACGATTTTCTCTTAATTTCTCCAAATTCATGGTAACTGACATAGAGTGTCCTCCATACCTTGGATGAAGGAGAAAATTTAGGCTCACTGAAGACAGTGGGGTCTGCTGAAGGCAGAAAGGATCACCCCCCACCCCCAGGGGAGTGAGCTCTAGTCCCATGTCTGTCTGCAGCTTTTGAGGTCCAGATAATGTCCTTGTTATAAGGATGCTGGAGAAGGTTCCCAGTCTCTCTCAGAGGCTGTCTGGGTTGGATTGGGCTCTGAGACTTGCTGTCACAATGGGCAGGGTATAAGGTCATTTTCAGGCTGACCATTATTGCCGGGCTACTCTGTAGGCCTGGGAAGAGCTGGGACAGAGAGCGCCTAGCACACAGGGTATCAGGCTGTGATAGTCCTGGTACCAGGGCAGACAGTAGGCAGACGGTTAGAGGACCAGGGCAAGGAAAACAGATGGGGATGACAGCTATATTGTTTCTGAGTCTATCTGTGGGTCAGACATTGCTTTCCTTCCAATGCCAGCCCTGGGAGAAGCATCAAGAGGTTGGTTGCTAGGCATCAGAATCTCCTGCTTAAACAAGAGAGCCATCTACAACCCCCATATTCACCCTATGGTTTGCTACACCAGAACCACTTAGGAAGAGAAAGGCCATGAGGCCTGCAGCTGCTCCTCCAGCTCTGCCTTGGGTAATAGCAATATCCCTACAGAACTACATACTAGGTCCTGATGGCCATAGGATTTCAGGACACTCTGTTTTGGGAGGTATCCACTGTGATTAGCTCCTCTTCTTCCATAGCTTCTTGAGGTGTCAACAGTCAGCAGTGTCCAGCCCTCTGCTGGACCTGGAGCTTATCCTTAAGCTATAGTCTGGAAAGGCATGCAGATGTCCGATTCTCACAGCCTTCCCCAGGCTTTTCTACAGAACCCGTGACTGAAGAGAGCCTGCTACACCAAGGACAAAAAGTCTATGACTCACTCTATGCTACCCATTGTGACGGTGTCATTTTCTTACATGTTAACTTCCTTCTGGGAGAAGTTAGCAGCTGATACTTTCCTATAGCCATGGCGGAGGTGGGGGGTGGTCTTTTGCAAGGACTCTTCTCAGGTCCTAAGGTATACCTGAAGGCAGAATGGTGTAGCTCACAGGACACAAGCCTGGAACGGCGAGTTCAGGCTTCATGAGTGGCCTCTCTTAGAGTGTCAGCTGGGTACAGGGACTCCCCAGCAGCCATGCCCACTCCCGCCCAGGACCAGGGTGGTGGGGCACTATGTCAAATGGCGCTTTCATTATAGGTTTATCTTTGAAACCCTAGACAAAACAGGGCTTGTGTGGCTTGACTGAAGGACCAAGCACCTCAGGACTCCACCATCCACTAAGACGGCTCCTCAGGAAAGAAAAAATACACGAACCTTAAAATAACCAGTTCCCAGAATAGCAAACGAACGACGGCTTCTGAAGGGAGCTCTTTGATCGTCTGGAGCCCCAGGCCTTGGCCTGTTTACGGCCCTGTCACTCAAGAGTAGCCCAGCAGCAAGGCAAGGAGGGGTGATGGAGTGGGGCTGGGGGACAGTGGGAAGGGGGCCTTGGTGGGGGATGCAGTGCTGTGGAGTGTTCTAGGCTGCCCCACTTTCTGATGTAACCAGCCCATGCAGGTAGCAAGGCTCTTAATGGCGGCTGGCAAATCAGCCAGGAGAATGGCTTGTGGGTCCCAGCCTGTGGTCTTCTGGGACACTGGAGAGGGTGAGACTTGGACTGGGGAACGGGCTTAGGAGAGGGAGCCCAGGGGACGCTGCAAGTATGTTTGTCTGGATAGGCAAAGGGTTCAGGGCCAAAGATGCTGCTTCGTATCCCTCTTTCTCTCCATGCCCTCCCCACTCTTCTCTTGGTGTTCACAGACCTCCTGGTCTGGCCGTGGCCACTCGCCTCCCTGTATGTCATATATATGAAACAGCACCAGCCAACAGCTCAGCCCCAACCCCATATTAACTTCAGAAGAACTGAGTTCTAATGATCTCATTTTAATAAATTTAAAATTAATTGTACATGGGTCCTTACCTGAGCTTTAAGAACATTTAAAGAATCTCTTTTCCCAGACTGGGCCTGTAATCTAAGCATTTGGGAGGCTGAAACAGGGGAATCACTTGTGTTTTTAAAGTCACTGTTAGCTACATAGGGAGTTCCAGGCTAGCCTGGGGTACACAGTGGGTTTTAAGCCAGTCTGGATTGCAGAGCAAGACCTGATCTTAAAATCAAAGACAACTGCCTCCAAATCTCCTTTCCAAGTTGTAAATTTTATGAAGTCTTAATATGACTCCAGAAGCTCTCATGAAAACCCAGCTTTCAAATTGAGATGGGCTATATGTATAAAATTTGTCTGGCTTCTGAGGACTCAGAAAAAGGGAAGACTGGCAGCTGCTCTAACAGTCTCTGTATTGATTATATTGGAATCATAGTATTTGGGGTCTCCCGAGTTAAATAAAATGCATGACTGTGATTTCAATTTCATTGTATTACTTTTTAGAGCCACTACTGGAAAATTAAAAATCTGTGACTAGCAGCCAGGAGCTGACTAGATAGTGGGGAGGTTAGAAACTGAAGACTCAGAGGTAAGCACTTCCAAGGGCGCCCATGCACCGTGAGGTTTAGTTTCTACAATCTTACTAATGACGTTGGGCATTGGAAACTGGGTGTCTCAAAGCAGAAACCTTCACCAAGCTCCAACCTTCAAATAGCTCGGTGGGAAAGTCAACAAAATTAACCCACTCCCTGAGAAGACTGTCAAGATGGCTTTAACTGTTAAGAGGAAGGGAACAGTTTTTGCCCTGGGAAGCTGTATCCTCAAGCTAGTTACAGCTCAGATTAGAGCTCAAACTCTTATCTTCTGAGTGGTCTGGAAAACCTCGAGCCTAGGGCGGAAAGGCCAGGCTGGATGTGTGCCCATCTGTGTAGCAGCAGGAGAGGGAAGCAAAGCAGGCGCTTCATGGAAAGCAGTGTGTGTGAGAAAGAGGTGGGCAAATTTGCTGATCATATATATGTCTATATATGTGTGTGTAATGTATATATATGCATATATATACCCACATGTGTACAACACACACATACACAAAAAACTTACAAAGCACAAGAAAGCTATAGTACAATATTCTTTACAACTATAGATGCAAGCCAGGCATGGTAGTGCTGGAACCCCAGTATTTGGGGGGTGTGGGCAGAGTCAGGAGGATCATAGTGAGTTTGAGACCAGCCTGGGTTACATAGTAAGTTCCAGGCCAGCCCGGGATAGACTATACAAGGACACTCTGCCTCAATCTCCATTTTGTCTGTCTCATAAATGTGTGTGTGTAGACATAAATACAAATGTTCTTAACACAATATAGCAACCTGAACCCTGCACCATAAAAAAAGCCATCACCCACTATGACCAAATAGGTCTTATCCCAGGAATGTGAGGTTGGTTTAGTACCCCCAAATCAGTTACGGTATCATACTGTATTAATAGAATAAGGGGTTAAATGACAAGTGGTCACCTCGATAGAGTCAGAAAGGACATGCGGGAAACTTGCACATTTACTTCTGGTCAGCTCTCAGTGCACTCAGCACTGAAGGAAATATCCTTAACCGACAGGAAGCATTGATGGGAGATCCAAAGCCGTCACCGTCCTTAGTGGCAGGTGACTGGGGGTCTTCTCCCAGTGGATCTCCAGTCTTTCTAACACATTACTGATGTTTCAGCCAAGGTAAGAGCAATGGGAAGGCAGGGAGAGCAGGAAGGAGGGAAGGAAGGAAACTAAAGGCATTTGGACTGGAAGGGAAGAAGTAAGTTTGTCTTCATTATCTGTAGCAGGAACGGAAAATCTAACAGAATTGACAGCAAGAACAAAACCCAAAAACCAAGAATAGCAAATTTGGATTTTCCCAGGTCAGCCAAAGACTGTGTTTCTAGCTCTAGTAACGGACAATTCCAAAGTGAAGTTAAGAAAAACAACCCCATTAGCAATTGCATGGTGAGTAAAGCAGGGGTGAATTTGACAACAATAGCAAAAGCACAAAACTTAGACATCAGAAACTACAAAAAAGTACCAGAAAATTTGTAATCCTAGAATCTGAGGCAGGTAGACTGCGAATTTTATGGTAAAGTTAGTTCCAGGATAGCCTGGGATAAAGAAATAAAACCCTGTCATAACCTTACCTCTCAAGAAATGAAAGTAAAACACAGACAAGGAAAGAGATAGTGTATTCATGGTCTCAGATGTCCATTTACCCAAAGGATCCACAGGTTCAGCAGAAAATCCCAGAAGCCAGCTACGCTGTTTACCTGCCTTTTCTCCCCTCTTTCTCTTTTAAAAATAGAAATTTACAAGTTTATTCTAAAATTCATATGAAAACTTTTAGGTCTCAGATTAGGCAAGAAGAAAACCAAATCAGAGGACTCTCACTGCTTGATTTCCAAACTTACTGCAAAGACACAATAATCAAGAGGGTGTGGGGTGGGTTTAGGGACAAGTATATGGACCAAGAGAATAGAATTGAAGGTCCATAAAGAAGCCCATACATTTATGGTCAATGATTTTTTTAAAAAATGTTTTGAGACAGCCCAGGTTGACTTTAAACTTGGAATGTAGTTGAGGCTGTTTTTGGACTCCTAGTCCTTTTGTATCAATACCCAAGTACAAGGGATTAAAAGTGTGTACCACCATGCCAGGCTTGGTTAATTGATTTCTGATAAAGATGCCATTGCTAATTGATCAAAGAAAAAGATTTTTGACTAATGATGCTGGAAAACTGACTATCTGTAGGTTAAGAAGCAGCTGTTTTGTGGCATCTGCTGTAGGCAAATACTGAAGACTGTTAGACCGTTAGAGGTCAGCTTGGGCGTGGAACTCACTGTGTAGACCAGGCTGGCCTTGAATGCACAGAGACCCACCTGCCTCTGCCTCCCAAGTGCTCGGATTACAGGTGTGTGCCACTATGCTTGGTCTCTGGCTAGATACCTGTAAGAGGCTGGGAAGATAGCTCAGTTGTTAAGGAACTTGCTGTGTAAGCGTGAGGACCGGAGCTTGGGTCTCAGAGCTCATCTAAAAAAGTCAGGCATGGTGGGCACATACTTGTAATCCCAGGGCTGGGAAAGAGGAGACAAGTGGGTCCCTGAAGTTCTCTGACCAGGCAGCCTCGCTTACTTGGTGAACTGCCGATCACGTGAGAACTTTTCTCAAAGAATAAAAGGGATTGCTGCTGAAAAACAACAGTTGAGGTGTTTCTCTGAACCCCATACACATATACACCTGCACACATGTGTACCTGTGCATGCACACACGTAGGCATACATATACACAAAACCAAGCAAACAAAAACTTAGATTTTATTCCATTTCATACCCTAAAATTATCTCAAAAGCTAGACCTAAATACAAAAGCTCATTCTATATAATTTTTAGAACAAGAAGAAAAAAGAAAGCAAGAAAGTGTTCATGACCTCAGATAGTGCAGAGGGGTCTCAGAACATCAAAAGCAGGAACCACACAAAACATACAAAAGACAAATTGGACTTCATTAAAATTAAAAACTTCTGTGATTTAAAAGACAATTCAGATAATGAAAAGACAGCCGGAGATTAGGAGAAAGTATTTGCAAGTCGTACGTCTGATGGAGGACGTGTACCCAGAACATATTAAAAACTCCTGCCACTCGACAATAGAGCGGAGTACCTAATTGGAAAACGGGCAAGAGAGTTGAATAAACATTTCACCAGAGAAGACTATGAATGGCTAATAAGCACATGAAAAGTTGCTCAACATCATTAGTCATTAGGGAAATGCAAATCAAAACCACAATGAGATACCATTACATACTCACTAACAGGGCTGAAATAGAAAAGACCAGGCCTACTGCCTAGTTGCAAGGCTGAGAGAAAGTGAGCCGTTTACACATTGCTGATGGGAAAACAAGGGGGAAAAAAAAAAACAACTTTAGAAAATAGTCTAGTGGTTTCCTAGAAAGTTAAACAGAAATTTACCCTATGACTTCTTAGAAATGATAGATCAAATAGATAAAGAGATTCCAACGAGGATATAGAAGATTTGAATAAAACAATGAACAAGCTTGTTCGAGCGCTTGTAAACACAGCCCTGCATCCAATGGCTGCAGAATATGCTTTCAAGTACTCAAGGCACATTACAAAGGCTGAGCACGTGTTACACTATAAAACATCTTTCAAAACATTCCAAGGGGTTGATATCCCAGGAACACTTTCTCTGACAGTGAAACAATGTTACTAGAAAGTTTTACCACAATAATAACAATGATGAAAACCACACAGTTATGCTGCCATGGCATAACTCTTGGCATAAACAAGAGATGATGGAGATTAGAAAAATACAGCACAATCAGATGAAAGTGAAAGTGAAGCACTTTATCAAACGCAGGCAGCCTGAGGCAGTGCTGTGGGTCTGTCCCCGCAATGGCTCAGGAGGCTAGCGTAGGACAGTCTGGAGTTTGAGGCCAAACTGAGCTACATAGTGAGACCCTGTCTCAAAAAATGGGTTATGCCTTTCAGTGGCTTTTACAGAATAAAGATAGTGTAAAGGATATGAATAGCTGTCATGGCTTACACACTTTAAAAATCTAGAAAATCTGGAGATTAACAATTAATTATCCAGCTTAAGAAGTAGAGAGAGAAAAATACATTAAGGCCAAGGATTAAAAGGAAAGAGATAAACAGATGTGAATAAGCAAGATAAAATCCACAAGCAAGAAGATCAACAAAGCCAAAAGCTTGGTGAAAATATCAATAAAATTGGGGAATGCATGGCAGGCTTGGTCACTGTGGGAAACAGGAAAAGGCACAGATAAACAACACTGGGAATGAGAGTGTACCGGGGCAAAATGCAGATGCTACAGACATGCAGTAAACACCAATAAAATTGAAAACCAAGATGAAAGGTACAAATTCCTCAGTCCAACTGCTTATCAAAACTGACACAAGAAGAAATAAAGAGTCCTAGTAGTTCATAAGCCTTAAATCCCTGTAATCAGTAGTTTAAAATGTTCTCACAAAGGAAGCAGCAGTCTGGATGGTGTTACCTTAAAGTTCTAACAAACATTCAAGACAGAAAAAAAACATCAAGACTCACATAAAGTATTCCCAGATACAGGATTGGTGGGAACACCTTACCACTTAATCTGTGAGGAGCTACAGCTCAGCGAAAATGGCAGAATAGAATTAAATGGATTTTGACAGCATTTAAGACTTAATATGGGATGCGAGAGATGAAGCAGGGAAGCCTGCAGTGATGTCTAAATAACTAATCCCCCAGCCAGAGAACTTGAAGGCCTGGGCTTAGAAGACATCCCACTGGAGAGCAAGGGTGAAACAGGATATCCAGGGAATGGCCTGGGATGATAATGTCTCAGAGGCCACTCTGTAGGCCTCATGATAGAAGATGGTCCATGAAGTGAAGGCAGGTGGTGGGGGCTGGGTAGTGTCCTTGTACAAGAAGTGTGTATGGCCTGGGTTCTAGGACAGGACTAGGCAGAAGGAGTATTGGGGCCTTAATCCCCACCCCTAGATGCCCTATGAACAGGGTCTGGAAACCAGAGCTCCCCTGTGTCCGACTTTGAGCCACAAACATTTCCTGCAGAAAACAAGAAAGTCAGTCTCTTGGCCCCACTGTGCTCGGCATATCAGCACGACAGTGTGAGCTTAGCTTGTAAAATAAACACTGCGGCAGGTCCAGGTCCAAGAAGAGCTAAGAACACCATAGGGAAGAGGAGGGTGTGGGTTCTGCAGAGAGCTGGAGGACCCTAAGGAAGCCAGTGGGGGGCTTAGGCAGGGCTAAGCAACAAAGAGAAGGGGCAGGAGCCAGAACTCTGGGGTTCTTGTTATAGGGATAACAAGATGGCCTATACTGTCTTGAATTGCCACCAGTCCTGACTGCTGTAGCCCCTGGATAAGGCCACTGACCCCTACCCAGCCTTAGTTCTCAGAGCTGATTCCAGTCTCATTTCCAAAGGATCTCGAACTTCTGAATTATTCTTCCCTTTCCCACATCTGTGACTGCCATGAGGACCAGCTCTTTGTATAACGAGCTGTGTGACCACAGGAGACTGCTTGATCTTTTAGAACAAAGGAATCAGTAATATACAGTGACTGCAAGACAGGAGTCCATGGGCATGGCTCCCCGGTATGGGTCCCTGGCCTAGACCTAAGGAAACTCCTGGTCAGAAAAACCGAAGCACCTCTGAACAAGTTCAGCTTGTTTCTCCTGGGAAACTCTTACAAATAGACACCCCAAATCTCCATGGTTACTTAGCCTGATCCTCTTCTGAGAGTGAGATCCAGCTGTTTGTGAGTGGGGTTCAGCCCTGTTGTGTAGGTGGCCTATGGTGGGACACCCTTCACAGCTGAGGGGCTAAGCTGAGCTAGGTGAGCTGCTGGGCACTGGAGACTTGACTTTGGCCAGCCTGAGGTTGGAGGGGTGGGAGGGAGGGGCTGTCAGCAGGGAATCCCAGGGGCTCTGGCTGGGCTCAGCCAGGCTGGCTGGCACTGGCTCCGCTCTGGGACTGCTGGGCTCCCAGGGATTTCCTGTCCTCCTACTTCCCAAGGTCAGCAGGATTGCGCTTGGGTTGTTTCTGGTCCCGATGGTTACGTTGATAACTGTGATGATGTGGGGCCCTGCCCATGCTATCGTGCCCTCTGGGCCCAGCAAAGCTCTTTCCCAGGGTCTGTCCTCACAGGGGGCAGTGGTCCCGGACAGGGGAGGGACTGGGCAGACTGCCATGGGCCGTTTGGGTCAGTGCATCTTTTACAGCCTCTTGATGTACAATGAGGGTCCAGGCTAGAGTTCTGGGAGATGCCTTGGTTCACTGTGGACCATGGCCTTGGACAGAGGACTCACTCCCCCATCTTAACCATCTTGAGGCAGGGGGTAAAGATGAAGGGTGATGTCCATGAGGTGTTTGTGCAGGATCTCAGCATCCTTGCAAACCTGGCTCAGAGCCCAGACAGGGCCAAGGTCACCAGGAGTTCTGAGGATCGGCCTAGCTTTGTTCCTAAACCTTGCTCCCAGAGACCATGGACTCTGGAAAATCAGCCCTTTGTTGTTCTGATCTGATGAAACACTGGCACGTATTTCTGCCCCTGCCCCTGCCCCTGCCTCTGCCCCTGGGCCAGTACAGGCTCCACCTTGGTCACAGAGTTGTGACCTGGTTCTTAAACCCCAACTGCTGCTGAGCAGCCATATCTTGAGTCTGGAAAGGGAGACACTGGTAGGAGACAATACCTATCACCTTCTATCACTTACAGGAGACACCAGGTTTCTGTTCTGGGATTGAGGGTAGCCTGTTGTGTGTGTAATGGGGAGAAGGGGAAAGGTGAACAGTTAGAATGGGATAGAACTTGATCAGGTCAGGAATTTGTTGTGGCTACTGGGACTGGAGACAGCAGGCTGCTTTGAAATTTTTGGTGAGAGAAGGCTCACATACTTAGGATTTGGTCTATGCTATCTGAGGGTGGGGAGAGACCTCCCTGATTCCTATTAGCAGTAAGAGTGGTCAGCAAAGGTGGCCTTGACCAGGAAAGACTTGGGGCTGTCTGAGAGGTTGAGTAGGAGACTCAAACCGGGGTGTCTGTCACTGGTCCAATAGGCCCATGTACAAAGAGGGAAGTCAAGGGTATCCTTGATCACGCAGAAAAATAACAAGGCTCTGAAGCCACCACTGAGCCTAGGCCTTGTGAGCTGAACATTCTGAGTATCTTTTCCATCCTGCCAGATGTGTACAATCTTTGTTCTAGCTGGGCACTCTGCTGATCAATGGCCACAGTACCTTCCTGCTCAGGTCTGGGATGCTACAGGTTATACCAGGTCCTATAGTGAGACTCAGTACTAGACATATATACCCCCAGGGTCCCAGAGAATATCTGGAGCCTAGACCATGCCCCCTCCTGATTCCTTTCACTGACCACAGAGTTCCATGGCTGCCCCAGACTGGGGACACTTGTGCTAGTGAGGAGAAGAGAGACTTCAGAGCCCAATGCCCAGGATATGTTAAGAAAAGGAAAGCTGGCTTGTCCTATGTGGGCCAGACTATCTTTGCCTACCTGCCCAGTTGCAGCCCATATTGGAAGAGAGCCAGAGCCAGGCGTTGCTAGGGCAACCCAGCAGCAACTACACTCCCCACTCAACTGAAATTCCACTATTTTTAGCCTCCTAGTTATGTTCAGATAAAATCCGTGTATACAGACAAGTTGTCTGGCAAGATAACGGCACACCTCAAACTGCAGAGACATCAAAGAGTAGCAGTGGGTTGTACCACGGGCCTAAGAAAGCTCCCCGGGTGAGTCAGAGCCTCCAGCTCGTGAAAGGTAGGGTGTTGTGCACAGAACATGGAGGACAGTGGAGTAGCCTAGTGGCCTAGCCAATGCCAGCTGTGACATTCTGGAACATGAGATTGTGGGCAGTCAGTATACAAGGAGCTACCATAGGGTATGCCTATAGTAGTGGATGCTAAAAATAGCCTGACCAGGCAGATCGAGCACAACCTACCACAGTATCTTGAGGACTTTCCACATTAGTCAGGTCCAGGGTAAGTAGAGGCCAGCACCATTGAGGAATCTACCCTATCCAGGTTCTGAGTCTTCAGAAGGTTTGGCCTACTCAGCAAGGATCCTATCCAGGTAGCCTATGGGAAGGTTGATGGGAGCCTGGCTGTAGCTACCTCCTGACTAGAACACAGTCAGGATGCACTTAGAGCAGAAAGCTCAAAGGGTAAGGAATGGAGGGAAAGAGCCAGGTCATGTTCAAGGTTTCAGTGTGACTGACTTTGAGGTCTTACTCCTTCCTTCCCAGGGCAGAGGCAGGGTTACAGGCCTTGGGACACTAGGCAGAAGCAGCCAGCAGGTAGGCAGCCTTCTGATGTCCTAAGCACACAACTGTGAGATGTATTGCCCACCCACCACACATAGTGTGCTTCTCAAGAACCCCACAGAGGAGATCAGTAGAGTGCGGTGGTGCAGTGAGCTGCTGCCCTTGGGGTAGTGCACTGGCTGAGGAAGGCAACTATCGGAGCTGATGGAGTGGATGTGGGAGCCTACCTTGTCTTCCACCCGGTTCAGACGGGCACCAATGGTGTTGCTGCCACGGTCCTTGCTCTTCTCTATGGGATAGAGCACAAAGTCATGGGTATGAAGCTGCGGGTGTGGGTTTGAGAGCCTGGATGGACTGAACCTAAGGAGCAGGAGTTGGGGAAATGGGTAAAAATGCCCCTTTAAAATTCTCTTGCAACTACAACAGCGGGGTCAGGACAGCGAGAGGTGCCATAGTGGCAGAGTGGATCTGGGCGTCATCCTTGCTCCTTCTGGCTTAGGAACCCCTGAGAGTCTTCCAGGAGGGACAGAACACTCTCTGTCCAGGAGTTGATTCAGCTGGGTTGTGAATGATACCTGCTGGGCTTAGACCCATCACCAGGCCATGGTGTCTGCTGTCTCAGTGGTCCCCAATATTGGATTATGCCCCACAGTCCCATTTGAACCTCTGCTAGCACTGTCACCAGGAATAATGTGCCTTGCTTTTTCTCTCCCTGGTGCCACATAGCCCCTTATCCTGAGGACCTGGGGGTTCCCACCAAGACAAGAATTAGCCCACCCAATACCACTGTGCATCCCTGAGCACCGGAGCCATCATGGCCCCTGAAACCCTGGGCTGGCTGCTCATCTGATCCATGTGCCACACTAGGCCCTTCCATCAAGGGAAAATGTGCCCTTGGTTCACACTACCGTACCCAGAGTCTGACCATGATGCTTTAGAAATCTGTTATTTAAAGTGACACAGCAGGTTCTGTTGTCACCAAAACATCCCATTATACAGCCTGTCTACAGACACTTTGCCTACCAGGGTCTATCTGCTACAGGGGGTCCTAGCGGCCTGTTGTGATAAGAGGGGAGGCAGAGGGGGGTGAAGGGGACAGAGAGTCAGTCATGGGTTGCCCTGTCCAGGTACCAGTGCAGACACCCACCTGAGATGGGGAGAAACAAAGATGGCTTTCCGATGGACTGGTCCAGCCTGGGAGAGAAGAGAGGGACACCAACTCACACAATGCCTGGGGCACCACAAAGACAGGCCATTGTGTATAGGAGGACAACATGACACTCACTCCAGGGGTATCTTCCATTGCCACTCCAAGACCTGCCAAGAGGCACCTAAGACCCTGTGGCCAATGCTCTTGAGAGAGCCAGTCAGGAAGCTCAAAGATGAGAGGCAGAAGCCGAGGTGCCTAGACTTCTTCTCTGGATGGATGAGTGGAGTGAGAACAGAGAAGCTCTGAGCCTTTGGCCTTGTCTATGGAAGGTACAGTCATTTCTCCCAAATATACACAGAGCTAGGTTTGCAAGCTAGACCATAAAACTAGCCTTCTAGGTCCAAACCTGTGCTGGGCCACAGGGACCACATTGCTTCGATGGAAAAAGGGTTGATACCAGAATCCCAGACCGTGTTGGTTCTGAATGGTCAGGATCCTTAGCCCCACCCCAGTGGCAGGAAGATCCATGGATGGAGGCTAACTCAGGGGTGGGGCTCACTAAGAACTCTTTCTCTCCCTGTGAGGCCAGGGCCCTCCCAGGGCCGTGTCACCATACCCATTTCTGTGCCTACCTTCTCTGTAGTTCTTTAATGCGCACCATAAGGTTGAGATGGCCTTGAGAGTACTGCTCGATGACGTCCCGCACATCATAGGGCTTCCGTGCTTGCTGCAGGTCAGAAAGACACATGTTACTTTCCTCTGAGTGCTGTAGGCTCAGTGCTAAATGTAGACAGTGAGGGGGCAGCAATAGGGAGGAATGGCTTAGAACATATATAGTAGCAGGCTTAACCCTTGCAGGCTGCCAGGGTAGCCTGTCTGGACCTTCACTGTGAGTCATTTCTCCAGCAGGACCAGACAGCAGCTCCTGCCAGTCTACTAGTCCTCATTCCAAGCCTCTTCAGGAAGAGCTGGCCTAGCAGGCCAGATACATGGTGCTGCACAGCTACAGTGCATCTGGGCCCTAGACTGATGATTGACATGCTTGCTGCTTCTCGGGGTGGGGAGTTAGTACACCATATGTTCCAGACGGCTCCCAATGCCACACGGACTTCCCCTAATACAGTCTAGCTCCCATGAAGGAAGGACCTGTCATGCCCAGGGTAATTCTGCACACCAGGACCACCACATCTTCTGTGGCCTACATACCCAGTGACTGTTATGACGCCAAGTTTGGGACAGCACTTAAACAGATCCTTGGTCCTTTGCATATGTAGTTACGACAGCCTTAGAACTGAGCTTGATAATGTCTCCAGGTTTTACCATCTTCTGAAGACGGAGATGTAAGCCCTGATCCTCCCTTGTATAAGATGAAATTCTGAGCCTTGTTCCTGTCTTCAGTAAAACAGGATACTGAGTCTATTCCTCTTTTCTGGAAAATGGGTTGCTGAGGTCTACTCTGCTATGTCTAGGAGGGAATGAGAATAAAATAAGATCTAAGATGAGAAAAGCCAAGGAATCCTGATGCAGCACCTTGTCAGCCAGAGGTGGCAATGACTGAGTCCAGGACCTGGGTCTCTCCGTAGTGTACACTGAAGGTCACTCTCGGTACTAGGGAAGGGAACGTGTGGGCCAAAATGCTTTACGAAGTGTGTGGCACCTCTAGGCATGCCTGGTAGCACACGGGGTAAATGAGCAAGGAAGGCAGAAACTACAGTTTGAGGCAGTGCGGGCCTGGGCGAGGAACAAGACAAGTCCTTATGTTGGTTTATGAATAGTCTGAGGGTCTGAGGGCCATTATGTCCAAGTGTGCTAGTCTCTGCAAACGTGTGTGATCAAATGTGTGGTGGGGAAGTGAGAGAATGCAGGCCTGCAGGAGCAGGATAGGGGACTATAAGCAGTTAAGAAGGATCAGAGAGCCAGGTAGTGGTGGCACACACCTTTAATCCCAGCACTTGGGAGGCAAAGGCAGGTGGACATCTGAGTTTCAGGCCAGCCTGGTCTACAGAATAAGTTCCAGAACAAAAATAAACAAACCAATAAACAAAAAACAAAAAAAAGGGAGGAAGATCAGATACCCCACCAACTACCCATGGTCAGCAGTTCTCCAGGCCTGCCAAGACTTACCTTAGAAATGCCAAACTCCCCTCCAGGATCTGGTTGGGGCTGGCGGAGCCTCTGTCAAATATCTGCCTGGATATAAGAGACCATCCCAGTTTTCTCCTAGGGCAAGTGTCTCTGGTGGCAACAGGAGCCAGAGGTGAGCCAAGATAATGCCATCTGTCCAGACTGACCGGCCTGTGCATGTGGGTGCTCAAGGCAAATTTTCAAGGGCTAAGAGGCCCTGGCTCCTCAGGCCAGACACAAGGGCGGCTGGCCAAGGACTTATCGGTCAGCAAGGCAGGCAGGCATGCCTACATCAAGACCAGCAGGGCCATGTGGGAAGCAGGTGGGTGAATGGCTGAGGAAAGAAATCTGGGTCACTAGGGTGGCCTAGAGCCCTTGGGGCCCTCCTCACAGGGGCTCCCTCTTTATCTATCCCACTCTTTCTTGGAGGCCTGCCACTACCTGTCCATGTGTCCCCAACAAGAAAGTCAGCCCACTGTAAAGCCCTTACTTTTCTTTACTCAGAAGCCTCAGTACCCCCACAGGGCCCCTCCAGCACCTGGACTGAGTGTCTAGGGGAGAAGCAGAGAACAGGAAGGTCGGAGTTGTTTGGCCTGTTCTGGCAGCTTCCTGAGCCACTCTTAGTACCTACTGTCCTAGGCCTGAAAATGCAGGGCTCTGGGGCTTTCCCTCCTCAGCTTCCAAACATATCGGCAGGCAGGCAGGCAGGCCCCTTGTGTGGGCCATGGAGAGTGGGTCTGTGTGGACCACTTAGACGACCTCTGACTCAAAGGGGGACTTGCTTGGAAACCATGAGGGTTCCTGTGTTCCACTGGGCATCCAGACTGCAGAAGTGAACCCCAGGTAGCCATGGGCCTACCTAGCATGACAGCATAAAACCTAGCAAGCAGGTACCATACTGTCTCATGTGAAACCTAGTCCAACACCTACAGGGGCTACTTCTCAGCCTGGGTACTGTTGCAATTTCTCATGACCTTTTAAACATTAGCAATTTAAGCTACACTGCTTCCCAGTGTCACACCCTAGCCCTTTCTTGCCCCTAAGAGACCATGGGCTCCTTGCCAACCTGGGAAGAGCTGGTTCTATGGGAGGCTGTTTCGTCCCCCAATCTCCTTTAGCACCCCGTGAAACTGTAGGGGACATGACATCTAAGTGGGGGGAGAAAGATTATCAAGCGCAATTTCCATGGTGCCTCCTGGATTTGCCCCCTGCTGGGTGCCGTCCTTACTCCTTTTGACACTATGAAGTCCCTAGCCATGGTGGGGAGCTTGGACATAACTTGGTCTACTTGAGTTGTGACAGTACTGGGGGGGGGGGGTGGGTGCAGGCTAACACGTGGGCAGCAGAACGCCACCGTGGTACTGTTGAATGTGCACCCTCCAGGGTAGCGGTGAGTAGCTAGGATGAGGAGCCACATCCTGTTCTCATTAGTGTCAGGAGTTTGGCAGGAGGGCCAGTGGCCAGCCCAAGGGCTATTCTTAGGGCTGGAACATAACAGTTGAGATGCTGAGGACTACAGTACAGTGAGTAAGACCCATGTCGCCCAAAGCTCCTCTTAATATAATGCTGATAACCTGGGATGAGAACTGTGTCTGAGCCCCTACCTCTCACAGAGGAGGGAGGTTTGGGTTGCTCCGGGACTGGGGTGGGGGCTGTTCTGAGGGGGCAGCAGGAGCCTGTGTCAGTCCCATGGCCTGGTATGAAAGATGTGGCCCTATAACAAGACTCAGGGCTACCACTGAGATTGTCCTTGGAGACTAAGATAGGCTGCCCCAGCTTTCTCTCCCCAGGGACGAAGACCTTGTGGCAAGAGAATGCCTTCTTCTCCTTGCTGCTTCTATTGCATGTTTGCAAAGTGGGGAGTAAGACTCTGTCCTCCTCATGATTTCTGCTCATGACTGTCCCACAGCAGAGGAGGAACACAGCCTGCTACCTTATTCCCTGAGAGCCCTGGTCTCAGGGCCTCAGGAGAACAACTCTGGAGGTGTGCTGGCAGCAAGTGGATCCCAGAGCTGCAGTTTTGCCAGCTCAGGAGCCCTTGTTCATTAGCAGTATAGGTAGGGTAGGATACAGAAAGCTCCAAGGTGGCTGGACAAGGTCACTTCTTGTCCAGGTGACATTGCCAGATTGTCACTTTCACAACCTTGCACAGAAGGAGAAGTAAGGCCTATTAACAATCAAGGTGGAAGGACAAAGAACCCCTGGGCCATTATCCTTGAAGGAGCCTGCTGTCTTGGGGAGTGGTGGAGATTCAAGGACTATGGTCACAGCATCTTGGTACCTAAGACTGAGGGCATACTACTATTCTAGTCTTCTTGGGGCCAAATGCACAATTGGACTTGAGCTCACCTGGAATTTCTTCTTGGCTACAAAGTACTGCATGCGCCTGATCACCTTGATGGTGGCCCGATGATGCTCCCGTAGCCTGTGGAGGAGGGGGAGCAGAGTGTGAGCAGGTTTCATGCGGGTAACCCTTCAACACACGTCAAAGGTACCTTGGCCAAACATGGATGAACTCTCCAGGAACAAAGAGAACATTCTATCCAGGATTTGCCCTGCCTCTAGAGAAGCCGGAGGCTAGGGATTCCTAAAGGGGAAAGGGAGGGTTGCCTCACCACAGGTACGGAGAAAAATCCTTTCCCTACTTGTGTTTCAGAGCTGGGGTGGGTGTCTGTACCCCCAGTTTGCAAGGGTTGCAACTCTTAACAGCAGAGTCAGAGAATGCCTTTGGAAGGGTAGGACAACAGCCTTGCTATGAGGGCACTGTTCACAGAGACTGTTCAGGATTCTTCATTGGTTTGTTTCTAAGGCTCCTTCTAGAAATAAGGTCCTTTTAGAAACATCACTGGAGAAAGCAGGCCTGTGATCAGACATCTGAGTGCACAGAAATAAGACTAGAAGGCATCCAGGCAGTGGAGAAACCGGGAGAGTTTATAAAGCTCAAATTTGACCAGCCAGACTAAACCGCACTGGCAACAGAGAGTTGCTGGGAGCCTTTGGGAAAGCTAGACTCGAAGGGCCCCGAGCCCAGAAAACAAGAGGCAAGAGGAAGCCAGCCTAGCCTCCAGGCTGTGCTTCCTTCTCAGAGAAGTGTGGGAAATGTCTACACCAGATGGAATGGTGGGGCTTCCTGGGCTGTGGGGAAAACAGTGGAGCCTGGGCTACAGAGCCACCAGGATACAAGTGACAGGATTCCAGAGAACAAAGGCTATCTGGGTATCTTTTTTCACACAGTTCCCCCTTGGAAATAGCTGTGGGTTCTCACAGAGCACAGTGTTGCCGGGAGGGAGTAAAAATGAAACAGAGAAGCCAGCAGGCTCTTGCCACTGAGGACAACAGGCTTGGGATTCAGACTATTTTAGGATGGGGGCCCCAGGAAGCAGCCAAAAATTTTGGTTGAGGTCCCCCCAAAACCTCAAGTCTAAACTAGCCCAGATTTCTTTTTCATATTAGAGGAAAACCTAATATGTGCAGAGATATCTTGGAGCTTCTGCGTTGTTTTTTTGTTTTGTTTTGTTCTTATATAAAAGCTGAAGATGAAGGGGAAACACAGATCCTAGCTGGAGAGCTGGAGGTGGTGCTTTCTGCAGTCTTACCTGCTACAGGCTCTCTAGCCTCAGGAGATAGCTGTTTACACACTGCCTGAATCTGAGCTGACCTTGTGACCTAATGTGACTGGAGAGTCCGGGGAGCTCACCATGTGTGGAAACCACAGGTGCTGGGAGTGTAACTGGGGTGGTTGCAGGGAAGTAAGTGGAGGTGCCTAGCCATCAGCCAGCACTGATTGCAGGCATGTGGCCGAGCCATCTTGAACCACCCAGCCCTAAGCAAGCTACCGATGACTGCTGCCGCCTGAGTCATCCCAAGCACAACCACAGAACCACCTTCCAGCAGAGCTGAGTCCAGGCTCCTGACCCAGGGAACTGTGAGCAAGACAAATAAGTATTAAACCACAACATTGGTTATGGTTTGCTGCTCAGTAGTAGACAGCTGATAAAGAAACTAGAACCTGGACTCATAATTCTAGATATTTAGAAGGCTGAGGCAGGAGGATTATAAATTCAGGCCCTTCCTGGGTAACAGAGTGAGGTCAAGGCCAACCTGCACTACTTAGTGAGATCCTGCCTGAAAAAAATGAATCAGCAGTTAAGAGTACTTGCTGCTTGTACTTCCAAAAGTCCTGGGTTCAGTTCCCAGCACCCACATGGCATCTTACAACCATCTGTAACTCTGGTTCCAGGGGATTCAATGCCCTATTCTGAACTAGAAGGACACCACACACACACACACATGCTGCACATATATACATGTAGGTAAAACATATATACATAAGATAATAAACAAAACTTTAAAAAGTTAAAAAAAAGAAGGCAGGGGAGCTGGGTGTGTTGGTACATGCCTTTAAGCCCAGTACTCAGAAAGCAGAGGCAGGAGGATCTTTGTGACTTGGAGGTTTGCCTGGACTATACAGTGAGTTCTAGGCCAATTAGGACTACATAAAAAGCAGGGGTGGTGCTGGGAACATAGATTAGTGGTAGAATGCTTGTCTAGCATAAACTGGTTTCAATCCCTAGCACAGAGGATGAGAGAGAAAGGAAGAAAGGGAAGAAGGAAGGGAAGAAAGGGAAGAAGGAAGGAAAGAAAATGAAGAAAGCTATTAATTAGAATTTAGAGGTTGTGAATTCATTGTATAATATTTAGTATTGATTTTAGGAGCAGAAAACAAAAAGGGCGGATGACAGAAGGCTGGGACGTGAGGTGTTGTCTGCAAACACTGAGACCTCTAAGCGTGTTGGAGGGAGAAAGAACTTTGTTTTTTAGGGAGGAGTATGAACATGGAGGCTGTTAAAGATAGACGAAAATCCCTCTTTGCTCCTGCCATTAAAGATCTGAGTCTGTTTCCACCGCAGTGTTGTAAGCTTCGGCCTCAAAAGACCTGCAGATTTCACTTTTACCCTCTCAGAAAACTGCTGCCTCCCGGACAAGTCCGAGCTAGCCTGCTAGTGAGTGAAGGAGGAGAGTTGAAGGGTTCGGATGACAGCTGACAGCTTCAGGCATGTGAGGCTGACACTGCTCAGCCACCAAAGTGAGTGTTCTGCCCCCAGGAGTGCGTCCGGCAGGGCAGCCCAGAGTCTGACCTACAGAGTCATTGCTAGATAGATGGCTGTGGCTTGCATCAGACTTTCTAGATGAGAGCTTTAAGATAACTGTGATGGATAGAGTCAAGAAAATAGATGAAAAGATGAGGGGTTTCACCATATGATAGAAACTATCTCCAAAGACTGAAAAAGAAATTCTATAAAAGTCAGGCATGGTAGCACATGCCTGTAATTCCAGCACTTGGGAGGTGGAGGCAGGAGGATCAGGTGGTTCAAGGTCATCCTTGGCTACACAGAGGTTTGGGGCTTGCCTGGGTTACCCGAGGTGCTGTCTCAACCACATTCCATGATTCCCTTTAACAACAAATAAATAGATAGATAAATAAATAAATAAAAGAGAGAAAGGGCAACACAATAGTGGAAATTAAGAATGCAATTGGTGATTTGATAAAAGAGACAATGTAGTAAAAAATAAAGAAAAATAGTAAGAAAAAATGGATAAGAATAAGATGGTAGAGAATGTGCATCTAAGTGAATTGATATTCCACTAAATAGATGAGAATTGTTAGTCAGGATTAAAAAGCTAAGACATGAACTCACTAAAAGGGTAAACAAAGAGACCGAAAAGAAAGGGGCAGAGAAACAGGTATCCTAGCATAGTTCTCTAAACATAGGCATCTGCGAACCAGCACCAGGCCCTGCCTAGTCAGACAAAGATCTCAGAGTTACAAAGTTACCAGCTCAGGGTTACCTGGTAAAGAGCTTATCTCACAAGTGCAAGGACCTGCTTTCCTTCCCCAGAACCCTAATTAAAGGTTAAAAAAAAAAATCTAGGTATGGCAGCATGTGTTTGTTATTCTAAGGCTGGAGAGTGGAGATAGGAGATACCTGGGGCTCACTGGCCAACTATCTGAGCCCACTTGGCAAGTTTCAGATCAGTGGAGAGACCCTGTCTCAAAAAAAAAAAAAAAAAAAAAAGCACAGCACTTGAAGAATGGCATCCAAGGTTGTTCAGGGTTTCCACTGGCGCCTATATGAAAAAGTGTCAGTTCAGCAGGAAAAGATCAATTCCAAATCTGTATGCACCTACAAATAGAGCCTTAAAACATATAGAGAAACTGGGAGAACAAAATGGTAAAAGAAAAATCTACAGCTATATAATGGTTATGGATTGAAAGGATGGCGAAACATCAAGAGAAACAACATGAACAATCTGAGTGTCAGTCTGCCCTAACTGACATGGACAAAACCATGCCATCACAGGTCAGCACATGTAAGTATTTACAAGGACACCAAGTGCTAGGTTTTAAAAGCAAGTTTTAACAAATTTCAAAGAAATTAAATCACGTTTTGCATGTCCACAATAAAATTAAACTACAAATTAAAAATATTACTAGGAAATCCCCAAGTGTTTTGGAAATTAAATGGTCTAAGTAACCCAAAGTCAAAGAAAAAAATCTTACATGAATTAGAAAATAGTCCTAATTGAATAATAAAAACGTATCAAAAAATTATAGCTAAATTGAGTGTGGGGTATACATCTATAATCTCAGCACCTCAGGAGGCCAAGTCTTAAAGATCACAACCTGGGCTACTTAGCAAGATGCCAGTCTTGACGATAGTAGGATGGCCCAGTGGGTAAGGGTGCTTACTGCTAAGTCTGAAGACCTGAGTCTGATCCCCAGGACTTGCATGGTGGAAGGAGAAAAACTAACTCTCAAAAGTTGTCCTCTGACTTCCACGTAAGGGCCATGGCACACACACCCTTCCGCACACACATGTAAATGAATATGATAAAAATTTAAAAATCGTGCTTCCAAAAATATAATTCAACAAATGTTGGTGGTGCATTGAAATATGGACACTGAGGGGAAGATAATATATGGCCTTAAGTGTGTTTACAAAGCCAGGTGGTGTTTACAAAGCCAAAGCCTGGCGGTGGTGGCGCACGCCTTTAATCCCAGCACTCGGGAGGCTGAGGCAGGCAGATCTCTGTGAGTTCGAGACCAGCCTGGTCTACAGAGCTAGTTCCAGGACAGGCTCCAAAACCACAGAGAAACCCTGTCTTGAAAAACCAAAAAAAAAAAAAAAGCCAAAAAACAAAAACATAAAACCAACTTAAACCTGAAGGAAGTAGAAGGAAAGAGATAATAAAGATAAGGCTGTAAGTTGATGAAATAAAAAAATGAATATTGCATTAAAGAAAATCAACAAAGCTAATATTTGGCTTTCCAAAGAGACTAATAAAATTGATGAAACTTTTAGCAAGATGGATAGAATGGGGTGAGGGGGATCACAAATCACCATTGTTGGGAGTTTAAAAATGAACACCACTGTGGAGCTAGAGACATAAAAAAAAAAACCATTCACAGGATAATATGAGCAAAAACAATTTTGATAATATGGATAAAATAGATTAACTCATCAAAACACGTTTTAAGAGAAGAAGAAACAAATACAAACTGCCCTATGTTAATAGAATTACACTTGGAATTTTAACGATCTTCCTACAAAGAAGTGGTCTAGATGATTCACCAGCGAGTCCTTCCCAACACGTGAGAAGAAGTTCACAACTATATACAAAGCTTCTTACAGGGCTTTTATGAGGTGGTCTGGCCTTGATACCCAAATCTGACAAGGATATTCCTGAAGTCCTGGATGTGGAGACAGCCTCTAAAAACCAGCAGCCAGTGAGAACCAGGGCTCATGTCAAGATGCAGGATCAGCGTGGCTTAATCCAGTTATGCAAGGCTGGCTTAACATTTGAAAATCAACCAACAGAGCTCACCACATCAACAGAACAAGAAAAAAACATATAATCAGCTCAAAAGATGCAGAAAAGCACTTGATAAAGTTCAAGGCCTCGTCCTAATTAAAAACACAACTGCTAGGAAAGCAGGAAACACAATTACAAAAAAAAAAAAAAAGAACAAAAATGAAAATTGAAACAAAAAATCCTAAACACATCAAGTGTAATGATAATGTAGAAATCACTTTGTTCCTGAGATGTGTGCCCCATATTTTCTAACAGTGTCCATAAAATCTTATACAAATAAAATGTAATTTAACAGTAGAATAAAGCACTTAGGAGCCAGAAGCAGGTGAATCTCTGTGAGTTCAAGGCCACTTTGGTCTACATAGTGAGTTCCAGGACAGCTAGGGCTACACAGAGAGACCTCGTTTGAAAAAAGCAAAAGCAAACAAACAAACAAACAAACAAAAACAACTAAACAACAAAAACCAAACCAAAAATAAAAAAAAAATTAAAAATAAATTTAGCAAATCCTGACCTTGCTGGCCATGGACATGGTAGCTCAGGTAGCTTATGCTTGTAATCCCAGAAATCTGGGGGCCAAGAATGAGGATTGAAAGAGGAGCAAGCCTGGTTCAACTAAAAGTTGAAAGCTAACAATCCATTATCTTACTGTCTGCTGGGAACAAATAATTAGACCACAAAATGCTAACTGTAATAGTGCCAAAGTTACTCCATCGATTTAAATTGCTCACAGGTGAGAGCTATAGGCAGCCAAGCACTGAACACCAGTGAGAGCTGAAGGTGACTTGAATTCATGAAGGCTATAACATGTTCTTATCTGTGGGGCTGGAGAGATGGCTCTGGGATAAAGGGTGTTGGCTTGCTCTTCTAGAGGATATGGGTTTGATTTTTAACATCCACATGGCAGCTCACAACTATCTGTAACTCCAGTCCCAGGGGCTCCGAAGCCTTCTTCTGGTCTTGAGAGTACTGCATACACATGGTACACAGATGTACATGCTGGCAGAACACTCATACACATAAAAATAATAAAAACATTTAAAAAACCCTCAGTGTAGCTGGGCATACACCTTTAGTCCCAGTTACTTGGGATGCAGAGGCAGACAGATTTCTGTGATTCAAAGCCAGCCTGATCTTATTCAGTGAGTTCCAGGACAGCCAGAGCAATACAATGAGACCCTGTCTTAAACAAAAAAGCAACAAAAAAGCCCTTCTTATTTACAAGAAGATTTTCTTCAAGCTTTGGTACAGATTTCTCATTCCAATTTCTATAATTTTTGTCATCTTTCTACCTTTTGAAATTGACAGTCTGACCTTAAAATATTTATGAAAATGCTAAGCACTATCCCCATGGCAGTTCTGAAAAACAGCTACAATATTGAAGACTTGCAGAGTTCAGGTATCACAGTGAGATGGGTAATGGCTCTCTGGTACAGCACTTGCTGCGCATATGTGAGGCCCCTGGGTTTGATTTCATATAAATCAGGCATGGCGGCTCACCCTATAACCCCAGCAACTCAGGAGTTGGAAAAGGTCACCTGGGGCTATCTGAGACCCTGTCTTGCAAACAGACGAACACAAAAGGTGGTCATAGGGTTGGAGAGACGGTTCTAGGGGTAAAGTGCTTGTCACACAAGCATGAGGAATGAGTTTGAATCTCCAGAACCCATATAAAGCAAGACAGAGTAGTGCACATTTGTAACGCCAGCGCTCCCATGGTGAGATAGGAGAATCCCTGCGAGCTCGTGGGCAGGCCAGCCGGCAGCTGTGAATGACACAAGGCGGAAGACAGGGTAAATACCTGAGGACATCCCCTGACCATCATATGTGTACTGTGGCCTGCATGCCTGCATTACAACACACACACACACACACACACACACACACACACACACAAAATCGCATATCCACAGCACAAAGAAAAATCCCAGTAAAGCTGCATGGTGGGCAGGGCTACAGGACAGAGCAAGACCTTAGATGCCATAAGCACACCTGTGGCCTCTGCGTCTATCACCGAAGCTGTTTCAACAGGGAACCAATGTTCTCAGTAGACGTGCTTGGACACCATAAGAGCTAGATACTGTAATTCTTCCCTCCCCACAGCTGCAAAGCTAGTTTGTCAGGCCTTGAACAGGAAGGTAGAGAGGCTGGGTTGTGAAAGGCTACCAAACGCCTGCATAGCCTTGGGCTAGATAAAGGGTTCTTCACAGAATCCAGGGAGCATGAGCTATTAGAGAAGAATGCTTGACGAACTGGAGGCTGCCTGAAACCCTTCATTCCAGGCATGGCCTGAGGAGATGTGGCTCTGTTCTCTCTCCATCCCTGTGAAAGGCATGAAAGTGGGTGAAAAGTGGGACTCCATGAATGTGTCACCTCATCAACCACGACTGTGGTCTTGAGAGCTTTCAATCTTAGCTGGAGTAACCACCCCTGTGTTTTTCCTCCCTTGGTTTTTGTTCTCATATATATTTTTTTATTATATCTATATGTGACCCAGAGGGCAAATATTTTTAATTTTGGTGATTTACTGAAATAAAAAAAAAGCTAGGCATTGTTGCACACACTATAATCCTAGCACTCTGGAAGCTGAGGCAGAAGGATTGCTGTGAGTGTGAGGCCAACCTGGGCCAAAGAGTGAGACCCTGTCTCAAAACAAACGAGCAGATAAACTTATGCCAGGGTTATTCAGCCCTGCCTCCGTATTAGTACTCCATTGCTGAGAGGCCCTTATGTGGCTGTCTGCCACTGGCTCGGTCACATGAGCTGGCATAAAGTTTTCCTTAGCATGAACATCCATGTTTATTTAGTTTCTTTCCTCCTGACAAAGGTGTGGCTAGTGCTAGGCCTCAGGGCTATGGACAGTGCTGTGACGCACATTCCCCTTCTCAAGGCCAGAATACCAGAGTTTCCTGTGAGCGCAAAGCCAGACATTGCCTTGCTCATCAGCTCTGGGATGCCTCCACCTCAGAGGCGACGCCACATTTTCAAAGGAGTGGCTATCCACTGACCAGAAAAATGTGTTTCCTCTGCTGTAGTAGAACCAGGCTGGTGGTTCCTAGAAATATTTAGCACATAACAACCCCACCTCTACATATACATCCCAAGAAATGAAGACACACATTCAAGTAACAACTCCATCAGTAGACAGACATGGTTTGCCCATGTGACTGAATATCATTCAGCCATACAAACGAAGAGTGTTGACATGCTGACGTGTATCACAGTGGATACTGCCCTACAAGGCACTGTGCTAGGTAAAAGAAGCCAGCCACGATGGACCCCATGCTATAGACCTCCAGTTCCATGAAATGCTCAGAATAGCACATTGTAGAAATTCGAGATTGGTGGTTCTTTAGGCGGGGAGGATAGGGAGTGACTGCTGATGGGTGAAGGTGGCTTTTGAGAGCGATGAAACGCTCTAAGGTTAGCCAGTGGTGATGGCTGCAGGGTGCGACCATGCTGACGTGTGCACTGAGGTGGGCATTGTAGCAGGGGTGACTGTCCTGCAGATCACTGCAGGGAGCTCAGCTAGAGAGATAGGGAGGCTCTGGAAAATGGAGAGAACCCCTTTTCTCAGAGTGTCCCAGGAACCCTGGCAGGCACCCAGGGTGCACTGAAGTTGGTCTCATTCCCTCCCTGTAGGCACGCAGCCTATTCTCAAACTGTGGATCACAGGGTGCTTCTACAGGACAAAGTCCAACTCCTGAGATTCCCCCACCCAACCCTGCAATCCTTGCTACAGCTCCCTACTACACCCGATGACATCCACATTCTCGGGACAGCCCACGACCCAGTGTCAGTGAATTTTGACTCTCTTGGCAGGTCTAAGTGATGTCTCATCACGTACAGTGTTCAACGGGTGGTTCTTGTGTCTTTGTCAAATTATTTCCATATCAGCCATCAATGTGAGCCACCCCTTGCTGGGCCCCCGCCCAGACAAGCCATAGCAGACATTCTTGTTTGGCACTAACATTCTGCAGGGTCTCAGGGGGCAGGTGGTTGCAATGCAAAGGTCACCCATTTCGACTGTCCCAGAGCTGAAAGAGGAGGGCAATTTTGTTTCCCCAGAGTCAAGGCTCTTGGGTCTGAGTGTCTGCATACACTAAAACTTCATCTCCAAGGAGACTGTGGTGGGGCCTTTGAGAGGACATTAGGTCATGAGAGGGGCACCCACATGAATAGGGTTAATGATCTTATACAAGAAGCCTGAGGGGCTTTAGTTATCTCTTCTTACCCTTCTGCCATCTGCCACAGGACACACAGAAGACACTATCTATGGGGCATACATAGTCCTCACTAGATCCTGAATCTGTCAGAGCCTTGATTCTGAATTTCTCAGTCTTTAGAATTGTATACAGTAAATCTTTATTGTTTGTAAATCGCCCAGTCTAAGGCATTTTTGTCACGGGGCTAATCCTGAACTTGGCACCGAGAATGGGGTGTTGATGAAAGGCAGTGTTGGGAGAAAGAACAGGCAGGGGCCAGAAGGGGTCTGAAGCTCGTGAAGAGAGACTGAGGTGGCCTTGGTGTGGTCTCAGGAGACCAGAGCTTTAGAGATTTCCTGGGGACGGGCGAAGAGCTACAGCTGGGATGCTGGTGGTAATGGGGAGAGGAGAGAACAGGCTGGAGAGGGCTTTGCGGGAACATAGAGCCATGAAGTAGCGAAGAACCTGGTGGGATGGTGTCCCAGGGTCTTAGTGTCTGTACAGGATGGCACTGCTGAGAAACGAACAAGTCTATTTAGCAGAGGATACCCCTCAGCAAAGTGTTCATGGTGCTGCCTAGCCTCTCTTGATTGCTCATAGTACAAAGTAAAAGGAGAGTCACAAGCCAGTGACAATCACAAGGAAAGCAAAAAATGTCCCCACCTGGATAAGACAGCTGCCAGAAGGAAGGAAAAAAAAATAAAATGGCTCCAGGCATGGTGGACTAGATACTTGTGTAGTCTCAGCATTCATGAGGCTGAGACAGGAGGACAGCCCAGAGTTCAAGTCAGCCTGGACTAGCACCAGACCAGCCAGGACCACACAGCAAGATACACAATAAGACCCTCTTTCAAACCAACCAGCCAAATGGGAGAGAATCAAAAAGTGTGTTCATGAGAGAGCAGAAAGGGAGGAGGTCAGAATGTGATATGCCCGAAGGGGAGCTAGTGCCGCTCACCAGGTGACACAGAGACCACGGAGGCATTTCAGGGAGCTTCAAGGCCACCTTATCCCTTATGTGGGTGGCAAGTCTCAGTGGCCTTCATGGGGCCATTTCCACCTGGTATAGCAGCTAAGGGCAGAGCTGTCTCCACTCAGATGATGCCCCAAAGAACTACATGCAGAGCTGAGGCAGAACTGATGCATGGTGGGACTACAAGAGAAATTCCTAGTCCAGCCATGTGGGTAGGCTTATCTCTAAAACCCAGAGCGGCAGAGCCATCAGCACTGAACTCCAGCCTGGATGACATATGGGATATATCCAGTCAAGTCACAGTGTCACGGCTATGTGGAATCTTGGCTTAGTGTACTCAGAAAGTGGGACAAAGACTAATGATTTCAGCCCTTACAAGTTAGTGCTATCTGTCTGGTTGGGGTTTAGATGTATTTGAGACCGGTCACTCTTTTCTTCTTGTTCATTTCTTCCTTTTGTGAGGGGACGTCATCTTTAGAATGGCCCCACTATAGTAATTTGGAAGCTCAGGGCCTTTGTGATTTCACAGGCTAATAGCTCTGGAGACCAATTTGCCTCAGGATGAGTCTGACCCTGGCCTCACTCATTTTGGACACTGAAGACTCTTGTGTCAGTACTGGAATTAGATAAGATTCTCAGCGCTCTGGGGATTCAGGGGCTTGTGTGAGCATGTGAAAAGGACATAAACTTGAGAAAGCCGAGTTTGAATGGTGTGATCTGGGTGGTTATACTGCAATCTGTCTGTAAGTCTTATGCATTCCCCGTGTGGTGGCTTCGGAAAGCAGAGTCTCTGGGAAGGGATTAGGTCATGAGGGCAGAGTGCTCATGAATGGGATTAGTATTCCTTTCAAAGCAGCCTGAAGAGCTGGGGATGGGGCTCTGACAAGTTCTCGCTTAGCAGGCACCAAATCCCTGGGCTTCATCCCTAGCATAAGCCAGCTGATGCATATCTATAATTTCACGACTGAGGAGGTAGAGACAGGAGGATCAGAAGTTCAAGATCATTCTCAACAACTGGAGTGAGTGTGAGGCCAGCCTGGGGCACATGAGACCCTATCTCAAAAAGAAGCGGCAGAGGAGGAGGAATAGAAGAAACCATTGTGGCCATTACAGTCACTGCTGTCCAAGGAGCTCGTTAACTCCAGTCATGTGAGGATTCACAAAAGGTGCCCCCTGTGCAGCGTACAGAACCCTTAGGAAACTTTTGAAAGGTACTTTCCAGATACTGAATGCATACGTTTTCTCAGCTGAATGTGTTTTGTTATAGAGGTCTGAATGGCAGATACTATAATATTCCTTTGGACCCTCAGAGACAACACGACACAGATCAGGTATAAAGTTACTAGCTCCCCCTCACCCATGCGAGTTCACTTGGTTGAATTTATATCAACTCCCCTTGCTCCAAATCACGGTAGCCCAGCATCATAGAGGTGAACTCAGCACTGTGCAGCGCAATACAACTTGACCCCCAAACTGCAGAGGGCTGTCTTGTGGTGGAAGGATGGACAGGCCTGATTCTTTCTCAGAGGCCTCTCAGGCCGGAGGATGATGGTGTCACCCAAGTCTACCACAGAGGAGAGTGTCGATGTGTGGGGAAGGGGTTTTAGAGAGAAGTGCCTCTGCAGAAGCCTGTGGCCTGTGCTATGGGGCTCAGATGGAGCCCATATGCCCTGGGGGTGAAGAGGGCAGACTATAGCAGGACCTACCCTCCATAGTGGCCCTAAGACCAGAAGAAAACCCCAAACAAGCTCCACCCCATGCCACCAGCATTGTCCTTTGGGGTATACCCAGAAGAGAGCAGATAAGAGTGGGGGAAGCTGGTGTGGAAGGGCTTCATAAGGAGCTGAACCAACAGGTAGGGACCTTACCATTAGTGGGACACACAGACACAGAATAGGGTGCCTTTGCCAGAAAAGTCAAGGGATGAAAGGCAGAAATTGGAGACAATAAGACAGCCAAGAGTGGTTCAGTTTGTAAAAACATCTCCAATCCCTCCTAGAGGAGAGTGGGGGCCAAGCTATGTGCTTGGGGCCCCTGCCTGACACACGAGCAGTCTGCCCTGTGTGATGGGCATGAGCCAAGCACTTCTGTGAACACAGTAGTTCCCTTTACCTACAAGGAACACGCTCCAAGATGTCAAGCAGATGCCCAAAGCCACGAGCAGTTATGAGCTGTGTAGCGAGAGGAGAGACAACACAATTAGCGCTGACTTCTTTTTCCTTCTTTACAGTTTTACAGATTTGTTCTTCCCGTGGGTCTTGGCAACCTAGCATGCCGCTGTTTTCTTTCCTTGTTAACTCAGGAACTTTCTTCTTTTCATTCAGAGGATATACTTTATGGCTTCTCTTTGGCATATCTGAATGGCCAGCACCATGACTGGTGTAATTTTTTTTTTTACTATTGTGCATTATGTTTTATTATTAAGTAAGAGTTTAAAGGCAAGCCTTGTGACACCAGATGTCAGCCCTGATGACTGAGACAGTTACTAAGTGGCTAATGGGCAGGTAGTATAAACTGTTGGAAATGGGGGACAGGGGCCTGACTCATATCCCAGGTGGGACAGAGTGTGATGGCATGAATCTCATAACACTACTAGAATGACAAGTAATTAAAAACTTATGTGTTGTTTATTTCTAGAATTTTCCATTTCATATTTTCTGACCATAGTTGGAGTAACTAAGAAGGCAGAAAGTGAAGCTGAGGACAAAGGAAATGACTGTAGTCATAAGTAACAGTTTTAGGGGGGTATTTCAAAAGATTAGATAGAGTGGAGAAACTGTTCATCCCAGGACTGATACCATCAGGGTGGGAGAGGAGGAGCTGAGCGCAAGGTGGGAGATGAAAGCTGTAAGAGGTCCAGGCGCGCGGGCCCACAGAAATGAGGTTTGTGTAGCAGTGTGGCCTGAGGAGGCTCTGTGTAGTTCCTAGTCCAATAGGCTCACATAAAACAATAAATGAACACAAACTACCCAGAAACCAACATCAGGCAGCACAGCCATGCTGAACATCATGCCTTAGTTTTGTGAGCACACCCTGTCCTCATGCTAAACCGAGGGGTGTTCTAGGAGGCTCCTTTTGCAGACAGACTGCAGGTTCAGAGATGCTGAACACTGTGTGGTAGCTTCCCCCAGATGAACAGGCATAGCGACACCACTCCGTGTCCCCGCTTTTGTTCACCCCATATTGCAGAGTAAGAGTACCACACAGGGAGAGTCCATTCAGGACATCCACGTATCTCAGAACAGCAGCCCATTTCTGTGAGATGTGTGCCTCACGAAAGGAGACTGGTTAGACTCGGTGGCACACACCTGTAATCTCAGCACTTGGGAGACTAAGGCAGGAGGATTGCCACAAGTTTGGGGTCAGCCTAGTCAACATAGTTAAGTTTCAAACAAACCAAGACCTCATAGTAAAGCCTTGTCTGAAAAAAAAAATCAAACAACAGAAAGTGTGGTTGATGGGGAGAGGCTGACCTGGCTCCGAGTCTGGACCACTGGGTGTGCAGGTGAGTACTCAGCCCCATCCCACAGCTCTTGGCACTACTGAGGGCTGTTTTCATATCAGGGGAAGGGTTTGTCGGCATAGAATGGATGTGTACTTTGGGTATCAACCCAGTCCTCCCTTTTCTGTGCTAGTAGAGACCACAATTCTTGGCCTGGACCCTCTCCCAAAGATGGCAGCTTCTATAGGCTAGGGCGGAGAGGGAAACTTCCTGCCCTGTAAGAAAAGCCCCCAAACCCATTGCTACTCTGGGACTCAGAAGGCCCCAGTAAATTCTTTGATCGTTTGGGTGTCTCAGGAGCTAGAGAAATCAGAAAGAAAAGAATAGACAAAGTTTTCATGTTGACCAAAAGTATCCCGGGAGGAAGGACTGCCAAGGGCCGGACTCATACATTGTCTTTAAATCCACTGGGAGACTGGGGTGCTAGTGCCCCAAGGTAAACTGATGGCCTGAAAGTCTAGGGGGAACCTGTGTGGAGCTGCTGAGTAGGAATGGCAAAGACATGTCTTTGTCTAGGTTTGTACCAGGAGGAAAACTGGGGCAGAGAGGTAAAAAACTAACAAGGTTGGGGTATGGGCAGGCACTGGAGAGGACCCATTTCGATCCTGGGGAGAAGCTGGGAAGGTTGGGGTCTGAGCAAGTGCTGGGGAGAACCCTGCTTCGGTCCTGGGGAGATTATGAGGACGTTTGTTGCAGACTGTCAGCCCTCATTAAGTTAATGGAACCGGCGAGGAGTTGGCTGGGTTCCAGCATGTTGGAGAAAGAAAACAAGAAAAGCGTTTTCAGCGAAAGAGCTGAGAGATCCCATTTCGCTCGGCAGCCCCGGGAGATTAGGGGCCGTTGGTAATGGCCTCACTGAAATGGCTTATTGGGGACTTGTTGATTAAAACAAGGGAGAGAAAACTCCTAATGTCTAAGAAGAATTACATGGGCTGCGTCCAGAGGAGTGATTTGTGCATATTTCCTCGTGAACTACACAGCAACCTGGGCCCAACCAGGGCCTCTTGCAGCCACTTGGGTTATAAGCAGAAGGGGGAAAGACAGAAGTTAAGCTAGCAGAATTCAGGAGATAGCTCTCTGGGCTCCTGGAGAGGGATTCAGCAGCCCAGAGACTAGGGTCCTAGAGCATAAAACCCCTGAAGTTGTGTGGGACTAGCAGATCTGAGACCTCTGACCCAGCCTTTCTGGATAGGGCACAAAGTCCTCGATGAATCAGCCATAGTGTGCTCATGGTGGATTTGTCTCTCTGGGACACTTTGCTATGTGTCCAGATGTTTTTCTCACAAATTCCATAACCTGTCAGGTCACCCAGAGGCCCACCTGGTGACCAACTCCCAAGGGTTTGGCCTTGGACTCTGACTTGCTGGGCTCTGACTTGCTCCAATCCCATCTTTGGAATGTACAGCATCCTCCAGCATTGACCGAAACCCTAGATCCTGCAGGCCTCAGGTGGGCAGCCTGCACTTCCTACTTTGCCCCAGGCTCCCCAGAGATACTCTGGTCCCTTAGCCTCATCATTAGCTTTTTGCCTGGATTCCTTCCTCTTACCTTAACCCCCAATACATTTTTGCCGCAAGCTTCCCAAGCTTCCCTGTTCCTGTGCTTTAAAACACGTTTAATGTCCGAAACCCTTTCCCTGTACAAATAAGGACAGAGACCAGAGAGGCTCAGCTTTTGGCCTCAGGTCATATAGCCTTGGAGGGAAAGAGTGGCAACCTTCAGAGTTCCTGTTTCCCCAGTGAGCAGATTGTTAGTCTTATCTCTAACTGCTCCCAGGCCCCACATCCTGGAGTCAGGCCCCCCTAACACCCCTCAAATCGCATGTTCCCCACCCTTGTCTCCAAGCCCCTTCCCACAGAGCCTTTTCTAGACCTGGCTGGTAGGTCCTGGCTCCACACTGGAACCTGGAGTCTGTTGGACTTTACGGTGGGTGGTGAAGGAATGGGCCCCCAATCAGATGGAGGAATTAGACTAAAGTCTGTGAGGTTTGCCTGGGACAGACCCTCCTTCCTCCCAAAGCCCAGGTATGAGGTGAATGCTCGCCAGAGTTCCCCATTCACTTTCACTCTAAGAATGGCAGGGATGGGCTTGTTGACAGGGTCTGAAGCCTCCCCCCATTTTGGAGACCTGGACCAAGCCCTCCTACCCCTCAATACCTCCTGTCACACAATGCAGTGAGCCAAGAACTACCCTTCAATCAAGGTTAGAATCAAAGACAAGGTAACATCTGCAAAGAGAGACATGGATCTCCCAAGGGTGAAGGCCCAGAAGATTGACAAGAGCCAGGGATTCTGGCCTACTGACTTCTACTTTCTGGACTTGATCATAGCCCTAAAGATATTGTTTACTTCAAGGCAGGACTAGCCTGTTTCTGTCATACAGAATCCTCAAGGTTCAGAAAGGGAGGGGTAGACTTTAGCATAACCAACCCTGAGCACTGATGAAATGGGCTTGGTGTTGGACAGGGAAGGTCTCTACTGTAAGCTCTAGTGGCCTCCAAGACCCTATGTCTCAGACTTCCTGGGGCTCTAATATCTAGAGCTGGGTCCTCCTTGGTAGGCTGGACCCACCTAGGATCCCTGTTTCTATGCATATGCCTGGCCAGGGCACTGGCTTAAATGTAGGGCAAGTAAGGACCAGACTATCAGGATGCTGAGGAGGCCTGTCTATGGGAACAAACCCCTGGGAACATTCTGAGGGGACTTGAGGTTACACAGCCAATGAAGACCCCTCAGCCCTAGTCCAACTCATCAAGTTCCCCAGTTCACTTGCTGTATCAAATATAGCATTTCCCTTCTGGGATCTACACATAGGCCCCCTCCCTGGGCCTCACCAAGTAAAGGGGAGGAAGGCCAGTCCAACTTGTGTTTCCAAAGGTGGGGAAAACTTTTCTCTCTACCCACCCAAGAGGTGGGGTCAAGAGGAACTCTTGCCTGTCTGGGGACCTGAAGGTGTAGTTCAGGCTCTTCCCTGCCTAGTCCTGGGTTTCTCTCGAGCCCAGTCCACGAAGGAAGAGCTGGCCTCTTGCCCAGCACTCGGTCCTGTCCTTCCCTATGGGTAGATTGTGAAGTTCCGCAAACCTAACATTGTTTTCAGCTTGGGCTGAACTTCCTTCCAGAGTGTCCTGTCCCTGTGGAGAAGTAGCTTTTCCATGACATGTGTCCAAGATGGCTCTCTCCAAACGGGAGAGATTGTTTTGAGACCAGATGTTATCTAGCTTCATCTGGGAAGGACAAGGAAGTAGGCTCCATAGGGCTGGCTGCCTTACCTGCTCAGGCTAGCGCTGCCCCATCCCCCTCCTCCCAGAACCTTCCCTCTGACCTCTGAACACTGTCCACCATGATCCCCAAACCTGGCCTGGCTATTCACTTCCTCTCCCTGTGTCCTTTATCTTTCCCCACCTTCTCAGACCTGACCCTTCTGCAGGAAGCCTGCGCTACCTCCCCTGAAGCCATGTACCTTTCTCCTCGGATACCTGTGACAGATATGGGCGGATGACCTCAGGGACAGTGTATTTTTTTTTTTTTTTGAGGGCTCTGTTTCTTCAGGGCTGTGTCTCCATAACTTGGCTCACAGTGGGGTATTGACACTGCTTCAGTCAGAACCAGCAGGGACAGAGCTCTGGCTGCCCCAGGGTGCAGAGCTGGCCTGCTGGGCAGAAGCAACATAGTGGGCAGGGCCCTCTCAGGGCCACCACCCGGTCCCCCAACCCCTCCCTCCTTCCCTAAAGGGAAGGAGAGGTTAATAAACCAATTACTTTGGGCAACGAAGCAAAATAAGTCCCATTAAAGTAATTAATGTCCTTTGCACAGTCCCCATTGGAGAAGACTAATAAATTGGGGCTTTGTCACCATCCGGTAATTTCTCTCTAAGGCGTTTCTTCACCCCCATCCGACAGCACAGTTTAAGGCTCTGTTAATGCTTTTAAGACGGGCTCAATGCCAGACTAATTAGATTTGCATTTCCACCATGGGCCAGGCTGGGCGCGGATGTGCCCAATGAGAGAGGCTCCAGGACCCCGCCGGGGCCCAGGGACAGCACCCGCCTTTGAGAAGGGGCCATGTGTGGATTCCCACGCCTGCCTGGGGCGATGGCCTGCTACCCTGTCTGCCTGCTCAGCTTCCCGGTCCCCGGGGAACAGGGCCCATGGCTTTGATCCAGGAGGAGGCCAGACCTCATTCTCAGGGGTCCCTTCATGAATGGTCCCCACTGGGGTCCACAAGGGTCAGTAGTGTGATCCATGTCCTGGAGTCTCTCCTGGTGACCAGGGCCAGGTCCTGGTGGTTTCTAGAGGGACAGTGTAGAAAACGGGGACAGAGCAATATAACCATTGGGAAGCCAGACAGACACAGTCCAGCCAGGATAGCCAACCCTAGCATAGGGGTAAGTTGTGCAGTTGGCACCCTTAGTGGGAGGTGAAGAGAGGATCAACTTCCTTTCCTAACCCGTAGAATCACCTAATGCTGAGAAAAATGTGATACAACCCAGTGCAGGATGCCTCTCAGAACCCTTGCAGAACCCATGGTCATATCTAGGATAGGAAGAGGTAGTTCTGGCCTGGAGGAGCCTCAGGAGGCAGGTCCTCAGGTTGTGTGGAATCCTGGATGGGTCCTGGAATGGGAAAGGGATACAAGGGGACATTGAGGAAGCAAAGAGAGTGAGCTGTGTGAGGCATGGTGGGCATTGGTGGGCACCTCTGATCAGCAGCAATGAGACATTATGTTCCTAACAAAGACCCTGGAGAGGACACACGCACACTCTACTGACTTGCAGTGATCTTACAATTATAAAACTGTCTTACAATATGCTTTACTTCAAATGAACACGTTCCATAATAGAGAGAGATAAGAGGCTGGTAGAGGCTGGTCTTACTATTGTCCCCTCTTGCCTGTGGTTCAGGTAGGCAGACAGGTGCCCATCATGGACATGACCAGCTAGCAGATGGAGATGAGAAACCATCATCAGCAACCCATCGTGTGTTGAAATCTCCAGAGCACCCCTGCAATCCAATACCTGGAGAGAGGAACCACCCTGGACAAGGGATGCAGGAGCCTGGAGCTATGCTCACTCCTCGTGGGGAAGGTACTCCCTGGGCATCACAACCCTGGAGCTTTTGGCTTGAAATCATGCTGAATGAGGGTGTGGAGAACCAGTTGAGTTCAGACTGTTCTAGCATCTGGACTCTGAGAGAGTTCCTCACCTCCTGAGCCCTTGTATCCTGCTTTGTGTGATAGGTGCCACTGCCAACAAGACCACCATCAGCTCAAGAAGCTCCATGGACAGGCAAGGTCAGGTAAAAACACGTTTCTGCATGGTGGGGATCCACAAGTCCGTCCGTTCGTTTCTTTCTTTCTTTCTTTCTTTCTTTCTTTCTTTCTTTCTTTCTTTCTTTCTTTCTTTCTTTTTTCCTCCTCCTCCTCCTCCTCCTTCTTCTTTCTCATGACAGAGTTCCACTATGTAGCTCTGGCTTGTCCTGGAACTCACTCTATGGACCAGGATGGCTTCAAACTCACAGAGATCCGCCTGCCTCTGCCTCCTGAGTCCTGGGATTAAAGGGGTGCACCCCTATGATGGGCTCTGCAGTCATTTTTCAGTACTCAGTTTTTACCGTGGGGTTTGATGAGATGAGCATGATCTACAGAGTGGGTAGCAGAGGGCCTGGAGAAAAACAGGGTTGGGCCTGGACCAAGTTGGCTAGAAGCCTGCTACATATGGCAGAGTCTAAGATGGGGTTGACAGGGAAGGGACAGCTGAGAAGTTAGGTGGGGTGAGAAACACCAACAATGCTGGATTGACTGAGCCTTGGATGACAGGATATGTGGAATGTTCCATCTGCTGGGCAGACACCTGCTTGGCTGTGCACTTCAGCATGGGAACAGCTGTAAACAATGACTGCCATGGCTGGCACAGCTGTGTACCCATACAGCTTACCATGCAGATGAGCATGTTCAAATTTTTATACTCTCCCAAGTGTCCTTTTCCTATTCTTCTTCTTTTTTTTAAGCTTTCCAATTAAAAATTAAAAAAAGAACTATCAGCTCATGGGCCACACTAAAACAAGTGGCACCTCTCAGTTTTCAACCCTTGGCAAGGATGTGTGAACAGAAGTTACAAAGCAACGAATATAAAGTAGGGTAAATGCCTGTGTATGTGTAAGCTTAGAAACACCAAAGAAAGTGGACAAACACACAGAACTGTATCAAATCTCAAAATCTGTGATAGAAGATAAGTATCTAAGAAATTCAGTATAGAGCTGGGTATAGAGCCCAGCGATGAAGAAGTTGTCTAGCAAGCATGAGGCCCTGTGGTCAGTCCTCAGTAACCCCTCCCCTGACATACAGACAAAAGAAGGAAACATAGATGTCACTGAGACCTCTCAAAACTCCTGCATGCCTGGCTTTATAGTTGACCTTGTCCAAAGCTTCATAAGATATCTAAGTGGCTCCAGAAAACAGAACAAGAGTTACATTGCCCAGTCAAAGAATTTGGTTTCAAATCTGTGTAAGCAAAATACAAGAAAATGGAGCTGAGATTCCTATGCCACTTATGAAGACAGAGGCAAAGGCTGTAAACAGCAAACTGTTTGTAGCCCACGCTTCCCTGGACCTTGCTCTGGTAGACCAGGCTGGCCTTAAACTCAGAGATCCCGTTGCTTCTGCTTTCTGAGTGCTGGGATTAAAGGCATGCACCATCAAACCTGGCTCATCTTTTATTTCTTATAGTTACAAAAGCAGTCTTTAGAGAACATGAATAGAAAGGGAATTTTCTTAACTCAGCAAAAGTTATAAACCAAGCCCTGGAGCAAACAATTCATCAAGTAGACATCACAGGGATTTCCACTATGAGCTGAACCAGCCAGTGCATCCATGGGCTCCATTATTAATGGTGGTCCTGGAGATATTTAGGGCCAAGAAGCAGAAAGAAGGTGCTGTGAAGAATTCAGGAGAGAGGGGAAAACTGCTCATATTGGCTGCCTTCTGAGAAAACTGGTAGCTCATCTACTAGAACTGACTAAAGAAATCAGCACTCCTAAATCCACAATGCTGCTTTATGCCATCAATCAATAAATTCCAATATAGCATGAGAAAGGACACATTCTCTTGGCATCACAGAAGTGAACTCCTGGGAGCACTCTCTGGGGGAGACCTTCAGACTCGTGGGGCCCTGAGAATATGGCTCAATCCCCTGCAGTTAATCTCCTTGCTCTTGGGTGTATTGGTAGAGTAGTATAGATTCCAAGATTCCCCCATGGAATGGCAAACCAACCTAATCTAGAGAAAGCCCCATTTCACAAATAAATTGAACTCCAAAACTGACAAGGGGTCCAAAACCATGCACCACGCTAAAGAGATGAACCACTTCGGAGATTGGAGCTCTTCTGCGCTCTAGAACCTTATTCCACCCACAGCAGTGTGTTTTGCAGTGGGGTGGTTGGCAGACCACCAAAGAAGGCCCCCCCCTGGTCATACTCCTTGAATCCACGAGAATGGAGCTGAACAAAAACATGGCTCCATCTACTATCATGGAGAGGGTGGGGACATGACACAGTGTCTCTTCATAGAGGAAAAGATACCTGATTCTGTTGGAATGATAGCAGAATGTTATAGTTTTATTTCTGTGGCTGTGACAAGCCCCCTGGGCCAAAACAAACAAACAACTCGGGAAAAGTTTCATGTGGTTAACAATTCCAATTCACAGTCTATCACTTCAGAGAAGTCAAGACAGGACCTCAAAGTGCTGGTCACATCGCATGCACGATCAGGAACGGAGAGAAAGGAACACACCTTTGCTGGCTTCTCTCAGCTAGCTTTGGACTGGTTTATCTAGTTCAGGGTCCCTTGCCTAACAAACAGTGGGCTTGCTATGGGTGAGGTCAGTGAACGAGAGGATCTCCTACAGATATGCCCGCAGGCCAATTTGCTCTTGATAATTTCTCAGCTGAGACCTCTTCTAAGGTGAAGCTAGGTTGTGACACGTTGACACTTAAAACTAACCAGCACACATACCAACAGTCTTGATGTGAGAAAATACAGGGGAATACCTCCGTGTGGCACATACCGGATGGCCCGTCGTAGGAGGAATGGGCGGCATGCTGATGGTGAGTGTAGGCACTTCTCTGAGGTCTCATCTCCACGACTGTGGCACCCTGGTCAGAATCCCACTTCTCTTGACAGATGTCATAGGCTTTGTTACCTTCTCTGCAAGACCCTAAGTTAAACAGATGGGGATCTTGTCTCTTTTGTTCATTTTGTGTGTGTGTGTGTGTGTGTGTGTGTGTGTGTGTTTATCTCCAGGACCTGGTATGGTGCCTGGAATGTTGGGCGGTGGGCAGGAAACATTGTTGAATAAGCAAGAGGTCAAAAAGAGGAAGGCCTACGTGTCTGCATACTGGCTCTGCCTCTGGAGGACGTGTAGGTTATATCTGCTCTCAGATTTCTCTTCTCACAACAGACACATCTGGCAGCTGTGCAGGTATTCTGCACGTACCAGAGCTGAGGCAAACATTGCATCATTCACTTCTACGGGCCCAGAAGAGTCGAAGGGCTCATGTGCTGTGGGAGATGTGCCTGGAGTTTGGTTCCTTATAGCCTAGCTCCAGGGCTCAAGCATAGGGCACGGAGCAGGTATGTGATCTAGGACAGGATAAGCTAGTGACTTCAAAATATAGCCAAGTAGGGAAGAGCTGGACACAGGATGGCTAATACTCTGAGCTCAGAGTTCAGGCTAGACCAGGCATGCCCCACGCCAGGTGTATGTGCAGGTCCCATCTGCTTCTGCCTAAATTGTTGTTGGGACAGTTGGTTCAAGCTTTCTTCCTAGGTGGAAAGAGAGCTTAAAGGTAATTTGGGATGGTATGAAAGGCTACATTCTCTTGCTATACTATCCTACCCATCATTTTTAGCCATCTTGCTGGCATCTTCCTGAATTGCCATGGAGTTGTCAGGGAAGTCTGATTTCCATGGCTGTGTACTCACCTCGGCATACACCAAGTGAGCACATCTGTTCACAGACTCACATCTGGGGGCATGCAAATAGACTAGGGGAGGCATGGGCCTTAAAATCAGTTACTGTAATAGCCCATTATTACACTATTCTGTGCTATAATCTGAAGATGATGGTCTGTCAATGTTTTAATTTACAACTTTTAAACTTTTCTATAGTACAAAATAAGTCTGTATTCATAAGAAATTGCATTCTGTATGCTGAATTCCAACCCATTGCTAGTGTTATACTCATGTTTGGTCCTCTTTCATAACGCTCAAGTAATAGTAAAAGCACACACCACAGCCAGCCCCCCAAAAGCAGGGTGAGCAAGCAGCTCCACAGGGTGCCATGTGGATGTACTGTTGTATCCACTAAAAGAGGCAGATATACTCTCCTTCTGTCTTAGTCTGTCTGTAAGCATGTCTCCCTGTGTGTGTACATGCATGTGTAAATATATATGGGTGTGGGGTTATGTGTGGGGTGGGTGGGTGGGTATGCAAACCAGAGGACAGCCTCAGATGTCATTCTTCAAGCAGCATTCACTTTGTTTTTTGAAAAGGGGTCTCTTTGCTGACCTGGAGCTTGCTAAGAAGGCTAGGCTAGGCTGGCAGGCCAAAGAGCCCCAAGGATCTGCCTGTTTCTGCCTCCCCAATGCTAGAATCGCAAGCATGTTGCCATATGCAGATTTTTTACATGGGTTCTTGGGCTAGAACTCAGGTGCCTGTGTTTGCAAGGTGAGCACATTACTGATTTTTTTATCTTCCCAGCTACTGCAATACATTTTTAATTATAATAATTTCAATTTATGATGGAGTTATCAGGACATAACCCCATGGTAAATAAAGGAACATCTGTGATGTTTATTGGAATAATAATGAGGGTTACCTTTAAAAGGCTAGGTTGAATTAAAATGGGAAATACCACAGGACATTGAATTGTGGGTTTGCATATATGTGGCTAAGAGGGAATATGAATCTCACTGTAGCTGGGCTACAGTCAGTGAACAGCAACTTTCCAGGAGGGAACTAAGTGGGCATTGGATCTTCCAGGTGGATGTGGAAGGAAGGACAATATTGGCTAGGAGAGCATCCATTCTATCTCACTTGGGCACCACTGACAGCCGCATAGCACAATGGTCCAGCTGTGCAGACTCAGAGAATTCAGAAGGAGAGTCAGGCAGAGCTGCTCTCCTGGGAGGGGCTGAGGGTAAGCGAGCAGACAGAACACAGGCCCCTGAAAGGCTATCAGAGCTAAGCCTAGGGTTTGGGTAGGGAGTAAGGAACAATGACCGCTATGCCAGGACTCTAGAATATCTCATATCTCAGGCCCAGAATCTTGGTAAAAACTGTAGTCCCTTCTAACCCTGAAGTAGAACAGTGGAAAGAGGGTGGAAACCCTTCCTAGAGGTCTGAGCTCAGCTCCAAAGCAGTAGAGAACAGATCAACCCCCACAGACTTCCCGCACTGGAAGAGCACAGGGTCCCTGGCTTGCAAGACCCCCACATCCCTGGAGGCCTATGAATCACTCCAGTTGCCCATAATTGCTAAGACACCCCTCTCTCTGCTGCAGCATAATAGCCTTGCCCCCGGCTTAGGTATCCCCAATGGGACCTCCCTCGGTTTTGATCCATACTGAGGGACACCCAGGCCAGCCTTCCCCACAAAGATCTCAGAGAATCTGAAAAGTTCAGGGGGGAGGGGCAGCAAAAGACCAACTTCCCTGGATCCTAGGAATGAGAAAAATCAACTACCTCAACCCCTGGCAGCCACCTGGGGAAGGCAAATGTCTACATTGCCCTTCCCAGTAATTCTGGACTGCAGCAAAAGGCTCACGCAGGGCTTTCTGAGGCTGCCTACTCACGGGGGTCTCTTAGATGCATTTGCTTTGTTTGACCCGTGGTTTATTCAGCGCTGTGGAAGAGCCCCAGCTGGCTGTTTGCACCGAGGTCCGGTGTGCTGGACTCAGCACTCTGGGGAGGTGAGGGCCCCTTGTGCTCCAAGGCTCTTGTTTGCAGAGCTCAGGAGGACCCAGTGGGATGGAGCCTAGACAAACACTGAGCATCCTTGGCTTCAGAAACTCTACCGGTAAACACTCCCCTGCCACGCGTTTTTGCCTTGCATTGATTCAGCTGCAGAGTGCAAACGGCCCTGAGAAAGGGCCAAGGGGAGCCCAGGCCCAACTGCATTCAGAAAGATCTGTCATGGAGGTGGCATAGCTGAGTGGGCAGTCACCATAGTTCCCCATCACAGGGTACAGGTGTAGAGCCGTGAGCGCCCAGGCATGCAGCAAAATGTTCCCATTGGACCATCTCAAGTCAAAGGCTATCTGCCACCTCCCCATACCTCCCACCATGTTAATCATATCTGAGCTAAAGCACAGGGTAGCCCAAGCCAGGAGGATCTGCTGTCTGCCAGGGATGATAGTTTCAGGGATGTCCTCTAAGACATTGTTCAAGAGAAGAGAAATGACCATTTTGAGTGATATTCTACCTTACGAGCAGTATAGAGCCTATTTTTTTCAGAACTTACTTTTCTTCCAACTTTCGATGTGGAAAACTCTGGCATTGTCACAGTGAGTGCCCTGAACGGGTTAAACAGTCAACACTGACTCAAGTTCTCGTGCCAGGAGTTCCGGGAAGCAGCTAAGAGGGCCAGGAGTGGCAGCCCTAGGGCAGAGGGATGGGGACCTCAGCAGCTCTGTGGTCGATGATCAGACCTGATTCTGCGTGGCATGCCTAGGTGAAGGGGCTGGGCCTTCTCAAGATGGGCATCCAGAAAAACCACAGGCCAAGGGGTCTTGGGAAGGGCTCCCAGCCCCGAACGGTCTGTGTCTCTATGGCTATACTGAAAAGAGCCAGCTGCCCTGGTGGCTGGGCACGGCTCCTCTAAAGTAGGCACTTCTCCACTCCCAGAGCCAGGGTAGGTAAACAGCAACTAAACTTTCTAGAATGTTCCATCAGTAACAGATGGGACTTGTAGCTAAAGAACTGAGGCCCAAGTGGATCTCAGACCTGGGGCTAGAACTGAACAAGCCTGGAGAGCTATAATGAGGCAGGGATGGGCAGGAGGCTTGGTGCAGGATCACATAGGGGTAAGCTCATACCACTCACGTGCTGCCCTGTGAGGACATATGGAACCTTGGTGAGGATAAACAATGAAACAATGGTGAGGAAGAAGTTATGTCTAGAGCCAACTATGCCCTGGTCATCACCATCCTAGCGAGACAGATCTGCCTCAGCAGATTCATCAGGGCTCCCACTTCCTCAGAGGCACTGTGAGCTAAAGCACAGCTTCTCATTCTCTTCTTGGCCTACTGTTCCCGAATTCCCCAGGTACAATGCCTATCTCCGCTCCGATCCTGAAGCTCCCTATACAGGCCTGTGACCACTCTGGTGCCCTTTGGACCTCATCAACCACACGGTAGCTCCAGTGGTCTGTGAGTACATGCTTGGGGACAGGGGACACAGGGAACTGGGTGCTGCGGTGAGCAGTAGGCTATTGGCCCCTGAAAACGTCTGTCTTTATTTGGAACCTGTGCATAGGCCATGTATCAAAGCAGAATGAATGATGCTCATCTGCTGATTTTGGGTAGTGAGATCAGCATGGACTAGGGGGTGACTGATGCGACCATAAAAGACCTTAGACCAGAAATTGGTGGAGCCAAGATAAGGCCACAGGGAAGGTAGGGGACAGGGGAGGGAAGTGGGGGCCCTGTTCACTGGCATCTCTGTTCTTGCAGAGTCCATGAGTCAGGGAAAGTGGGCCATCTGCAGTAGAAATCAGCCCTCCCCACGCTTGACCTCCAGGACTATAAAATGGTAATTCTGTATAGTTAAAGCTACCAGCTTGTTGTGTCTGTCATAGTGACCACAGGAAATGTGCAGGTAGCCTTGGATGGCCTTCCATCAAAGTCAGGGACCCCAGGGGTACTATGTTCACTTATCAAATCTAGGGCCTGCTAGGAAGACCTTCAAAGTCCACATGTCATGTCCCCTGCCGCTGCTGGGTCCCTCGCTATATCTGCCACTCATTTGATATCTTTGAACACCTGTAGCACTGTTTGTTTAGCCCTGTTCCTTAAACAGACTCTGTTTCCTTATCTGAGTGTGTTTTAAAAGGCAGAAAACGTCACTTTGTGTCAAAGTTAGTTGTGAAATGTACATAATTAAAAGTAAATTTGATTGAATTTGCTCAGGTTTCCCCGAAGGGCTGAGAGATGAAGGTATATTGTTCACGTCTTTCGTCCTCATTCTTGGCACTGTCCCTGGAGGAGTGCCCTGAGGAAGCCTGTCTCATGCAGGGAAGAGAACACAGTTGGGTGACTTTTCACGGCTTCAAAGCAAAGGGGCAGTCCCAGCCAGCACCAATGGGTGCTATTCCCAGTTGGCCGTGGGCACACAGGCTAGTAGGTTCTGAGTGGATTCACAATGAATCTATCTTGTTTACCATCCCGTTACAAGTCTTTAGTTGCTGAGACACAAGAAGGAACACACAGGGAGACTACAGTCACTGCCTCAGGATCGACCTCAAAGTCTCATTCCTAGGAGGGCTTCAGATAGCTCATCCTTCCTTTGTCCCTCTGTCCTCTAGACTGGAATTTGTCAGCCGGACACTGACTGAACAAGGCCACCACGCTGGCAGAGCCAGGCGCACTTAGAGTGGCAGGGTGGCCTAAAGGCTCTGGTAGATGTTGGTAGATGTTATCTAATGACTGGACAAGAGTCAACTCTTCTCCCAGACTTCGTAGTCCTCGCTGTCTTAAAGCCAAGGGGTGGAGCTGATGGTGGGCCTGGCAGAATCTGAACAAGTTCCTGATAGAGAGAACCTAGGCCTCCAGCTCCCTAAGTCCGAGAGGAGGGCCCAAGCCTTTCTAGAAGGAAAATGGCCACAAGTGACCAGAGCAAAGTTTCTCCCTTTGCATAATAAAAACACTGGCCACCCTTTGTCTGTCCCATTTGTGACCAGGACTAGCTTATCACCTGGTTTCATTACCAGCAGTGCTCTTGAACCCACCACTGTTCTTATCGCACCTCCGTTGGTCCTTCAATGCCTATTTGGAGGCTGGAAAGTTGTTCCCTGCAGGCACTAGGGGAGCCAGGCTACCCTAAGATGGATTCCTGCTTTGATAGTGGCTGCCTGATACAGGAGGAATATAGGGTACCAGCCTTGAAGGTACCGGGGGTGAGGCTGCCCCTCAGCCCCCACCCCCCAGGAGGCCCAGCTAATGCCATCTACAGTCTACCAGAAGGATGGGCTCAGCAGGAAAGTCAGCGCTTGCTCGAAGCAACATGGGAATGGGATTTGGGGGATAGTACAGGACTAGGCCATCATCTGTGGACTCCCAACCTCCACTTACACCAGGGACTCCTGGGGCCCCATCTGGTGAGTGACAAGCTGTGTTGTGCTGCCCACCTGGCCTCCGGCACCCACACTGCACCTGCAACAACAGGGCGTCAGAGTCGGCATCCGATTACGGCCCCCTTGCAGCCTGCTCTGAATTCCTGCGGAAAACCGGCACATCGAGGCCTGGGCCAGGCAGGAGGACAATTCCTGCAGTGTCTGTGCAGCTGGCACCACAACGTGTGGCCTGCTGAGAGGGCAGCCTGGTCCAGCCCAGGTCCCAGGCCCAGCCAGAATCTCCCAGCCCCCAACACCGAGGTTCCGCAAGCCCCTTGCCTGACTAAATGACACCCTGCCAGAGACTCCTTGATCCTGGAGAGACCAAGAAGCCCGGGTTTGCCTCCTTCCACCCTCTAAACCCATTTTGCTGAAGGCAGGTGGGGGTGAGGCACAGGCAAGGCGGTGGGTCACAGTGCTTTCTCTGCCCACCTCAGAGGTGAGCATCACCCTGTGGTACCCTTACCAACATGCCAGGGGCTGCGGACCCTTTTCATAGTGGGGTCCTTCCATCTCTCTGCATAGTTAAGGCAAAGGTCACCTCCTCAGACAGCACTCCCAGATCATTCTGGCTTCTTGACAACACTGCTGCCCCACCCCACCCCCATACCAAAGACCATGTTGTAAAGACCACCAACCAGATCCAGCTTCCATTTGGTGAGGGCTAACTTCTGCCTTCCCAACCAGAGGAAGTATTTTTTCCTTTTTTTTTTGTTTATATTTTTAATTTTTTGCCTTAGCCACAGCTTGGGCCCCTGGAGAGCTTCATTGAGGAAAGGCTAGGATATGGATTCTCCCTGGAGCCTCCTGAACCCTAGGCCAGGGCAGGAGTTGGATATGGTATTGGTTTCATGCCAAAAATGTCCCTCCTCTGGATGTCACGGGTGCTGAGCTCTTTGTGTCTCCTGCTTATGCCCCCTGTACACTCTGAATGTGTAGTACATGCTGAGGTGTGACAGGCCCTCCCATGGTCATTTGAACCATGGCTATGTACTCATTGACACCCAGGAGTCCCGTGTGCCTGGCGTTAGCAGGGACTTTGCCACGACCTCGGATCCCTGCTGGGCCTGGACCCACCAGCCGGTGTTTTACGGCCTGTTAGGGCTGAGTCCGCATGAAGCCTTCCCGGCATTTTACACAAAGGTTCTTCGCCGTGAGCGGAGTCAAATAGATTCACGTTGGGATCATAAATATAATTAGGAGACTTTTATTTTCAAGTAGCACTTCTGAAATCTATAAAATTAAGCTAATATACTGATTTTTAAAACACAGGAATTTTATTGCTCTGTGAGTCAGAGTTTGCCAGCCCATGAGGTCGGGAATTAACTCTTTCCCGTTCTCAGGCAGCCAGTGGCATGCCTGAGAGCCTGGGCCTGCTTCCCTGCTGAGGGCACACACTCGAGAAAAACAGGTTCCTGGGACAGGATGGTGACTAGGCAAGGACTGACCTCCATCCTGCAAGCACAGTTCTTTCCCTCACGTTGACTCTCTGTCTTCTCTTTGCCCTTCTTGAACCCTGAGGAGCCCAGAGAGGCTCAAGATCCAGCCTCTACTCCTCCTGGAATCTGCTCCCTCAAACTGTCCTTCCTGACCCCTCTTCTCCTAGGGGAGTCCTGCCTAGTACCCAGCCCTCATTTGAAGCCACCCTTTTCTCTGAGTTTCTCTCTAGACCCAGCTAACAGGATGTGGCGCCTCAGCTCTGTGCCCTAGGAAATCAGGCCAGCATGTTTAGCTTAGTCTTTGGTAGGGGTAGGCAGGGAGAATGAAGCATTGCCAATGGGCACCTCAAGGGCAGCCTGAAGCTGACCTGGCACCTTCTGGGCTTCCCATGTGTGGTTAAGTCCGCAGTGTCTCATATTAACCAAGTTTTCACTCTGTAGCCCTGCCTGGCATGACCTAGGCACATCATCTTGACATAGTACCAGGTTGGAGGGAGCTGTGTAGGTCATCATCCACCCCCTTTACGAAGCAGGATCTTATTTCACAGGCTTTACGCATCTTCTCTGTTCAGGGACTAGGACCTCTCCTTAGGGTCATGGGGTGACGTGACCATTGTAGGGACAGCAATTTAGCAGTCCTCCTCCTCTTCTTCCTCTTCCTCGTCCTCGTCCTCCTCCTCTTCTTCTTTTCCTTCTCCTTCTTTTTGACAGGGTCACTATATAGCCTTGGCTAGCCTGGAATTCCCTATGAAGACTAGGCTGGCATCAAACTCATAGGAATCTGCCTGTCTCTACACCCCATGGGCTGGGATTAAAGATGTGTCACTATGCTCCGCTAAGACTAAGTACCGTATTGACTGGAAACCGAACCAAGGCCTTCTGTGTGTCAGGCGAGAGTTTTATCGCTGACTCACCAATGCAAGGCTCCACTTCTTGCACTCTTGTGTTACAGTCCCTTTGTGCCATCCTGGGTGCATTGTCAGACTTCACACATTTTCTTGGGAAGTTCAATTTAAGCCAGATGCGTGCAGACAGTCACAGCTTGCATGATGACAAGCTGAGGCATCCATGGCACATGTGACGTGTGTTAGCACGCCATTGAAGGCACTCATTTTCACTGGGCCCAGGGCAGTCATGGCACAGGCTTGGCCACATGGCTGCTTTAGGCACACAGAGACATCACCATAGAGGCTCTTATTGGGCATCATTTTGGGTGCCTCTGTCTAGGGCCTAGGTAACCACTGCCACCCAAGCAGAGACCATAATTCTCATTTCACAGCAGGGCAACCTGAGGCAGGAAACGTATTCCAAGACGCAAAGAAACAGTGCGCCCTCCCTCTTGCCCCCAACCACACGGTAACTTCTGGGATCACTACCCAGCAGGTACCAGACTGGAGGATTCAGGACACTGTTTCTAGGGGTTTTCTAAACTCTTAGGTCCTAGTTTCAGGGGTGCCCCATTGTCTAGTCACCCAGCATTCCATATAAGCACCCTGACTTAGGCCTCACCCTACTGGCCCATCCCACTCAACCGCAGAGCCTGCTGCTACCATCTCCATCAGGTGCACACTCACTGAAGACCCTGCCTCTAGTCACCACTTCATCTCCCCTTCTCCCCCACCTCATTGCTAGCTGGTGGTCTTGGGTCCATAGCTTGCCTGCCTCTCAGTCATCCTGACTCATGTTGAGGCCTGGTGCGACTATCCACTCATTTACTGCAGTAATTCATTCATTCTCTCTTCAGATGCTTACCAGCCCCTCCCTACTATGCCCGAAGCCCCCAAAACAGAGCAGCACCCTTCCCTGGGCCTTAGTCTCCCAATTCCTGGTCAGAGGTTTGGTAGGCAATCTACTGGCATCTAGAACCACCAGGAAGGAAGGCGATGTCAGGCCAGTTAGAAGCCTGGGCAGCCTTGATTTATAACATGTGACTTGTCTTTGGACAACCTCAGAAATAGCTGCTCCAGGGACTTGAAGACAAAAAGGACTCAGAGGAGTGTGTGTGTGTGCGTGTGTGAGTGTGTGTGTGTGTGTGCATACACACAAAGGCCCTGAGGTAGGAAATGAGAGCAAACAATAGGTCCGGAAGTCTCCCTCCTGTCCCGTAGAACCTTTGCCACTTCTGTTTTTGGCTGACTGGGGTTCAGCTTCAGTTGGGAGGGTGCAGCAATGAATGTGCATGCGTAGTTTCCCTACAGGGATGCCTGGATCTGGTCTGGCACCTCCTATGAAGCCTCTCCTGGTTCAGTGACCTGTTCTCCTCCTAGGAGCTGCTGGGTGAGAGTTTGGGGTATCCCAGTATTCTTTGGAGCCTGCCCTAACTTCCATACTTTTATAGCCATGGCTTGCTCCTCGCCGGGAATTCCATGCTCAGCTGGACCTTACACATTGTGCCTCGGGGAGGAGGCTGACACAATAAAAGATTTGTAGGAAAACGAGGGTTGGGGTCATGTCAGAGGGAGTAACGTGGGTGTCCCTTGTACTGAGGCTCGTTGAGGGACATGAGGGTGGTGATCCCTGAGAGAGGGAGTTCTTTCACTCTGGATATGGGAGGAAAATCAGAGACTGAAAGTGAACCTGGGGAAAGACAGAGTTGTAGCTGCTCCTGACTTCCTGGATGCTGGATTGTAATTCGGGAGATGTGTGAGGCTAGCTCATGTCTCCCATTTTATGACGGAGGGAACAGAGGTGAAGGGCTTGCCCCATGTGAAGAAGACTTAGGTGCCCCATCAGGGAAACTGGCTGGCCTGTTCCTTGTGGGTGGCCACGAGCTCCCAGCAGGATCCCTAAGCTCTAGAGCCTGCTATGACTGGAACCATCCCTGCCTCAGCACAGTGGGGCTGGGGCCCACAGGGAAGAGGGTCTGGCCAGGGTACTGCCAGGGCAGGGGTCCCCTCCCTGGGCCCCAGTGGGTGGGACAGAGGCCCCAAGGCTCCGGCTGCAAGGCGAGGCCCTCAGTGGCGGCCACAATAAATATGTTTGTTCAAGGGAAGCCAGGCTGGGAGCTGTGTGCGCCGGCCCGGTGAGGAAGAAAAGGCTGCTTGTGCCTTGCACACTGGGGTAATTGTTCCTGCTCACGCAACCGCTGCCCCATGGCCGGAAAGGTCAGACGGCCCTCAGGCCCCGTCGGAAGCACCCGGTGCCTCGGGCCCCTTTGCTTGCCCCCTGCCATGATGTCCTGTAACGCCCGCGTGCAGCCTGCCTCCTGGACTTGGCATGGGTAGAGAAGCAATGAGGCAAGGGGAGAGATGAGGCTGAGAGTCCACCTGTCCAGCTCAAGGGATGCAGTAGCATGGTGTGAGAAGAACAGGCCCTGCGGGGGGTCTCAGTGTTCAGGGGCAGCCAGGAGCTAGTTGAGGGGCTTTACTAATTGGCTCATCTGACTATAGGCCTAGACATTAGGGATGACATAGTAAGAGACAGGGAGAGGTCCAGACAACACATATAGGTCAACAGGTCACCGTTAGAGGCCAGAGCAGCCATCATTCTACTCTGCAATAGATGAGACAGCTGAAGGAAGTCCTACCCGGCCATGTCCCCAAATCTGTTAAAGAAGGATATTATAGAGACCCACTTCTTGCCCTTTGGGCTAGAAGTATAGCTTACTTGGTAGAGTGCCTGCCTAGCAGCCATGAAGCCCTGGGTGCCATTCCCAGGACTGCATAAAACTGAGGGTGCTGGTGCACATTTTTAGTCCCAACTTGGGAGATGGAAGAAGCAGGAGAATCGGGAGTTTACGGTCATTCTTGGCTACACAGTAAGTTTAAGGAATTCTGACTCAAAAAGTAAAATCACAAATACCCTTGAACCCCAGAGTGGTCTTCCAGTTCCTGAGACGGGAGAGGAGGAGCACAAGAACTTACAATTTGCTGGCTGCAGTAGTAGACCCTGAGTGATGCCCATCCAGTCTCCACCACCTTCTGTTCTCCAGGATCACTACGATCTCTACTACGATCACAGACTAAGGAGGCTAAGGAAGACTGAGGAAGGCTGCCCTTTTCCAAAGTCCAAGGTCCAGCTGAACTGTCCCGAGGGTGAGTGTGATAATACAAGTGGCTTTTATAGCCCAGTTTGGCCACTTGCAGCCATTAGAGCTAGGGATTATGGGAGAACAGGACTTGTGGGAGGGGTTCCAGCAGTTTCTGGGAGCAAAGCACCAGAGGCCCTGAGAGTGAATATAGCACCCAGGGTTCTCCCTGCCCTGCCTCCCTTCTGGGGCAGGCTTCCTTCTACTAGACCTACTCAGCTGGCTTCTTGCATGCACCTGTTGTCACAGGGCCCCTGGAGAACTGGAGTCGTCCAGAGGAACTCTTCTAGTGTTGAGATAGAAGCCACCCTTGGGGAGGGTATAAAGCATAGCATCATGGTGAAACATAGCCACCCCTTCATGGCCACCATGCTTTGTATCCAAGGTGAGGTGGGTGTAATGGTGGGTAAGCTGGAACAGTGGTTCCTGTTTTCAGGACTCTACTACTGATACGCTACCAGAACATGCCAGACTCACCACAGCCTGAATTCTCCAGGCGCCTGGCATTCGGACAATGGGATAAGGGCATGTTATACATGTTATACTGGTGCATGGGGAAGGGCACCCCTAGAATTCACCTTCACCCCTTGTCTTTAAGGAAAGGTAAAGGTTGTGCTCAGGCTAAGGTGAGTTCAACACCCCCTTAAGGAGGGGAAGCCTGAGCTATGCCTACAGTGATCTGGTGAGGGACTCTTCGTGATATTACTTTCCTCTGCCAGGCTAGGCAGGGCTCCTCCATCTCAGGCTCTGTGTTTAGCTGTTTGGCACCAGATTCATGTTTACTCATCACTCAAGAAGATGGGTCTCCCCATTTCTCTCAGGAAAACTGAGTTACCAGTGAGCAATGGCGATTAGGAGACAGAGTTAGGACTCTGGTGCACATAGCCTCAGGCCTGGAATTGTTGTCAGACACAGCCACCAAAGACCAACTCCACAACAGTCTGGCCAGAGTCTTCATCCTCTGTCTAACTTAGCTTCTTGAAGCCACAATCACTACAAACCTAGCATCCTCCATGGCAATCCTTATCAGCCACCGAACCACTCCCTCTCTGGCTGCATAATATCCTTCCTTAGGCTTGGGCCTTTCCATGGCTGGCCCCACCCACATGCTGCCATGTCACTACCCTGACTGTATTCCAATGAACCTCTGTGAGCCGTACAAGGAAAGAGAAAGGCAGTAGTGACTGCTAGGAAGGAGGGTAGGAAGAGGGGAAGGTGGAGCTTGGAGAAAGTGCAGGTACCAGAAGCCAGAAAGTGGAGAAGAGGATATACTCTCCTGCCATCCTCTTGAGGAAACCCAACCACAGGTTGACTTGACCTGACCTTGAACTCTGACCTCCAGAGCCCTTTGGAACATACTCTTTCGAAGCTGTTGTGTTGGTGGGAGTGTGTTACAGTTGCCATAGGAAACTAAAATCGCTCTTTAAATAAAATACCCAGACCCATCACTTTCCTCCTTATGACTTGCTTCTCTCTTGCTTGGATTTGTACAGTAGCTTCTGCTTAGCCCCCCAGCTTAGCCCTTGTCCTTCTAAAACCTGACTCTATCAATAGGGGTTTGAATCTCCTAGAAGATGCCACCTGGACCTTGCTGGGTGGTGTCTGTAGGAAACTAGCCCACTATCAAGCCACTGAAGATCCAATCCTAGTTATAGTGATAAATTTTCAAGGTACTCTTGTAGAAAAGAGAGCTGGCATGGGGACATTTCCTACAGTTTCCTGAAGGACAATGTTCTTCTGTCCTGTACAGTACACTCTCTAAAGGAACCAGGAAGAACCCAAACGTGCTACAACCATATACAGGGCAGAAGGAAGATGTCAACAGCTTCTCAGCGATGCTCTTGGCAGAGGGGACAGGAGAGCTGGCACCTGCACGAGTGGAAGGCAGCACCATTTTATGTCCTAAGCAGAGGGCACACCCAAAGGCCTTGGGACCTGAACAAGATGGATGAAGGTGGGGGATAGAGCCCCCAGGCAGAGTAAAATGAGGGTGGGGAAGGACAATAAGGTTAGGGATGATGTAGGCCTTGGGCAAGGTGAGGTTTGCATTTGTACAAGGGCAGTGGGACAGTGGGACTAGCACAAAGTTTCTGGAGTCGGGGACCCCCTCCACTTACACTATAGGCCTTGCAGCATCCACAGAAGAATACTTGGATGCCCCTGCTCCTCACTGCCCATACAAAGGCCATGTCTCAGGGTTTTATATGGAAAGCCTTGAATCCTGGATGCCATTTCTGCCCCTCCAGGTCCTATGACCTTCTTCTGCTGCTCATGCTTGCAGGAGACTGACTTGATTTAGTTGCATGCCCAGGTCTCTTCCCCATGGCTTCCTACTCGGGTCTAGCCAATGAGACACCTGGAAGAACAGACACGATGGGGTCACTGGCTGTGACTTGTATCTTGGGGCCTAACTACTTCTCTCAAGGTAACCAGGACACATGACTCACATTCTCCTGAGCTTCAGACTCTTTTCTCTTAGTACCTAAGTCTGGGTCAGGACTGATACTGCCTAGGGTACTGGAGGGCCTTGTGGTTCTCAATACCCTGCCATCTCTGTAGAAGAGCCTGGGATGTTTTACTCAGGCATCCAGTGGGAACCTTTCTTCCCATTGTAGGGATGGCTGCCCACCGAGCAGTCACCATGGCAAGATAAGCACAGGTCTCCAGTGGTTTAAAAACCTCCACTCCTCCCATATCAGAGTCAGCTTCTATTTGGAAAAATACAGAAATAACATGACTTGGGAGGGATAATCAAACTATATTCTTCCTGCTGGGAATTGGCCTTACCCCTCTCTCTGGCCCTGTTTCACTGGCTTGTCACCACAGTCCCACCCAAAGCCCCTCTGGACTCGAAGTTGCCTCCTTCTCATATCAGCAGAGAGGGTGGGGGGTGGGAGCTGGCAGAGCCTGGAGTGGGTCCCTGCCCTGCCCTTAGTGTCTTCTGCCCTACCAGAGGAGCTCTTATCTCCCTAGTTGCTTCTAGGCTTCTTTAAACGTCTGTCACTAGCTCTAGGCTTGCCTCCAGAAAGGGTGTGCCCTTCACTCAAACACATCTGGGACATAGTTCAGTGATGAAATGCTTGCCCAATATATATAAGACCCCCAGTTCAATTCCTAGCAACACACGCAACACATGCAACACACGCACACTCCCATTACCCCCAAAGAGCATATCACTTCTTATCTGAGGTGCCAGCAGGTTACCTAATCTGTCCAGGAATCCAGGGGTCCTTGAGTCAGGAGCCTGGGTGGACATTTCTCAGCTCAATCCTGCCCAAGCTTGCCACATCAGCACGTATCCTGAGAGCCATCTCAGCTTCTCCAAGCCACCGCCCTAACCCACCCTTGGCCTTGTCCTTGCTGGGGCCAGCTGGAAGCAATCTCCCTGGAGCGGCAGGTGGTCCTCCCTAGCAGGCTCCTGCTAGGCCATCCCAAGCCCTGCACCCACGCAGAGGTGGCTCTGAATGCAGGGCTGCTTTGGGCCCCTTCCCCGCTGGAATGAACGAAGCACTTTGGAATTCGCAGAGAAATCTGGGGTCTTTAGCTGCTGTTTTTCTTGGCGCGGCCTTATCACAAATTAGTGGGGAAGCCCGAAGGTTAGGGTTTCAGTGAGCTCAGCAGAATCTGAGAAGTGAGGAGCTGGCCTCCTGCCTTTCTAAGTCAGAACATACTTGACCTGCTGGGCCCCAGGGACTCACAGAGTCCAAGACGACTCCTGGGCAGGTGACCCTGGCTCTGAGTGTGGGGGAGCCTGGGGGAAGCAGTGTTCATGTTAATTGTTGTTTTTCTTCTCCTAAGCCCAAATGGCCTCCCTGGTGCCTTTGTGGGGTCACCCTGAACTGTTAGTGTGAGTTTTGAGTCTTCAGGCTGGGGTTCTTGGCACTGCTAGCAGGTCAGGCACGTAGCCTGGGAAAAGCTACACCTGGGAAGGGGGTGCAGGCAATTCTGGATCAAGGGACAGACTCTGAGACCTAGGGACCTCCAGTCACAGTTAGACATGCCCTCTGCCTCAAAGTTCAGGGAGAAGATGGAGACCTGAGCAGACAAACGTGGGGGCCTCCACTCTGGTGTTAGCCTCTTCTGATGTAAAAGTCAGAGATTACTGCACCATTGTTAAGGAGGCCAGAGCCCGAAGCCCACAGAGTGTTCTTCATGAGAGCCACCCACCCTCTTAGATGCTTCTTCAGCCTGTCTGTTCAGATGGGGACCAATTCAGAGCTTCTCCAAAGCTGCATCTGCACACACCTCTGCAGACCCTGTCTCTATCCCAATAGCTTATTCCCTGCCCCCAAGTCAGAGCCAAGTCTAGTACCAGTGTGTGCTCGGAGGACACCTCTGACTGTTCTTAGCACACCAAGAGCCGGCTGTACTGGGGCCTAGTGCAGGGTGCCCAGAGGCCAACATTGTTGTTAACACCTGGTATAACTTACTAGATCACTCATCTTTACCCCATGACAGAGCCCACTGTACAGCTCAGAATATGGAGGTCTTGGAGAGTATGTTTTAGGTCACACAGCTGGGGGAGGATACGGCAGGGTATGAAGCTAGCTCTTCACTGTTGTCAGGGAGACAGACAATTCTAAGGCAAGGTGATTGTTATACAAGCACGAGGACCTGAGCTCAAATCTCCAAAACCCACATCAAAAAGAGTTTGACATGGCGGCACAAGCTTATAATCCTGGAGCTGGGGTTGGGGATAAATTGGATGGAGACAGGAATATCTCTGGGGCTTGCTAGCCAGTCTGCCTTTTCTAATTGGCAAGTTCCAGACCAGAGAGTCCCTATCTCAAAAACAAAACAAAACAAAACAAAAAAACAAGGAAGATGGCTCTAGGAATGATGTCTGAGTTTGACCTCTGGCCTCTACACATATGTGTGCACACATACATGAATACAAGCCCCGCTACCCCCAAGATGACAATCCCAGTCACTACCATCAGCAAATACAGATGACTCTCAGCCCTAAATGAAAGACTCTGGTACGCACCACTTCTCCATGTGCCCCCAGACAAGACTCAGGGGTATGCCAAGGGGCAGCCATCGAGCACAGAGCTTAGCAGCATAAGACTGGCATTTGGTTGGGATTTCAATTGTGTACCCCTGAGTGCCCCTCCTTCAGCAGGGTGCAGGTTTTTGAGATGGGGAGGGCTAGCAGATAGGCCTCTTCTAGGGCATGAGGCTCCTGACCAGGGTGCAGATAAACCCCAAGGCAGCCTGACCTTCCCTTTCCCACCTCCCCCTTCCCCTCTTCTTACCAGCCCTTCCTCAAACGGTAATATCTTCACAGGGAGGCTTGGTCCCAGAGCCAGCAATGGGACCCTGGCCGCCAGCCCTGCTCCATTGTGAGGAAACCCAATCCAGGCAGGAGGACGGCTGTCGCTCCTCACGATTTAGGGCTGTCACCTGGCAGAGTGGAGGGCTCTCCACTCTGACAGAATAAGTGGTTCCATGCTGAAAGGTGACACCATAAAGCAATTCGGAGCCGGCAGGAGGACTGTATATCATGTGGGCCTGGATGTGTGTGTGTTTTTCTTTCTGGCTCTCCTTCCTGGTCTCCTTTCTGTGGCCCCCCGCCCCCTGATGATCTTATCAGAGCATCCGGGGCCAGATGTGGTTTTCTATCAAGAGGATGGGGCCCTAGGCAGCCCCAAGGGGTCATGTGCAGAGGAGGAGGGGAGCCTTATAGAGGGTGGGCTCCATGTCAGACACAAGAGTCAGACCCACAATTCCTACCAGCCAGAGAACAAAACTCTTTACACCTGTAATTGGTGAGGAAGATGTCAGCTACTCACCCACCCACAAACAACTTGCTTATGACCACTAAGTCACAAGTAAATGGCATAAGAGGCTAGCAGTACCACACATGGAACGGCTGGAACCCTTATTGGGCACATGGCTGTCCTTTGCCAGCCAGGCCAGGCCTGTCAGCCTGCTCTGCTACTGTATGAGCTCTAAAACAATGGTAGAGAACAGTCTCTTTGAGCTACTCGGGTTGGGGACAGCATTACCTATTTGGGGCTCAGTGTTTGCTTTACATGCTATTATATCCTGGTCTCCCTGGTCGCCCCAGAGTCACAGACCAGTTATGGGGTTGTTACCATAGGGTCTCTGACTGACTGACTGACTGACTGACTGACTGACTGGCTTCACCTAGCAAGTCTGCCAGAAGGGTATTCTCATATTCCTCTTTACAGTCAAGGATACCAAGGCTCACTTAGGGATAGACGTACTTGTTAGGGGTCTGGAGGAACCTGCTAAGCAGGTCAATGATCCTCAGTGGTTCTGGAATTTCCTTTCCTGTCCCTGTAATCAATAGGCATGCTGTCATCTCTGTTGCCATCAGGGATAGACAGACGGTAAAGAGAAAAGGAGAAATGGAAGCCTCCAAACATATCTCTTGGCTACGCCCCACTTCCCTCACAGTACCGTTTCCCTTGATAGAACTTTTCCATCATGGAAACCTCCTATTCTCTTGACTCCCTTCAGTACTCAAGCTGAGCAGTAGACACTGTCTGTGTAAGCCCTCGCCACAGCAGCCATTTTCCCAGGATGCCTTAGCTGTGATACCCTGTGAAGACAAGGTAGCCAGTGTGTGGGATCAGGGAATACTGCCGTACACTTTCTGTGATGACATGGATGGTGCTAGACCTCCTAGGCTAACGGAGAGGCCTTCCCCGAAGCAGTGGAGCTAAGGCTCAGGAAAGCTCCACTAATAGGGACTCTCTGTATAGTGAGGGACAAAGGGTGTCACCAAAGGGATGTGGTGAACAGACAAGTAGATGGCAGGTGACTCCAAGTAAGTCTCAGGGACTGGGCCCCAACTGTCAGCAAGGCCCATTCCCAACCTAATGTAACTCAATAAGGGAAGTGGGGGTCAGGAGGAGCAATGACCACACATGATACAAAGTCACAGTTTTCTATCGGGAGAGGGAAGAAAAGAGCATTTAGGGAGAGAAAGTGTTAGCTGGCTGGAGGTCCTGGGTTCTGGAGCTTATACAGGCCTGCTTATGGAGGAAATGGCCACAGGTAGTACACTCTTCAGTTACTGTTTTCAGTGGCTGGGGAGACACTGGCTCTCAGGTTGACATCTCCAATGGAAGCTCTTAAAGAAAGGTACTGTGGGGCTCTGGGCTCCAGGCATGACGAGGTTAACAACATGTAGGTTCTGGCTAACCTGGGTCCCATTCCTTTTGCAGAGGCAGCCAGGTGACCTTCGGGGGCTGCCTCTGCTTTGGGAGTTTTCCCAAGGCCAACAGCCTCCTCCTGGCCTTCATCTGTCCCCTCACAAGGCCAGTATGGGTTTAGCTTAAAGGAGGCCTGACCTCAACCTGGCCCCAGAAGGCAGATGAGCAGGAAAATTGTGCTTGTGTATGCAAATAGACCCGGCATGGGAGCAGTCAGCACACACGCCTTGGAGACACCACTGATTCTTTCTTGTTTGTTTCTTTTTTTGCTTTTCAAGACAGGGTTTCTCTGTGTAGCCCTGGCCATCCTGAGACTCGCTCTATAGACCAGGCTGTCCTCAAACTCAGAGATCCGCCTGCCTCTGCCTCCCGAATGCTGGGATTAAAGGTGTGTGCCACTGTGCCTGGCCAGAGATACCATAGATTCTAAAGAAAGCATGTGGAAGGAAAATGTGGCTTGTTCTAAGTCTTTAATTTCCTTTTTAAAAATACTATCCATGTCAAAGACTCCTGTACTATCTAACATACTAGAGCTTCTCCCAGTAACCCTCTAGTGAATTGGGGATCATACCCTCTTGCTGGAGACTTATGGGTATCTATGACCCCTTGGTAGTCTCTATCTATGACCCCAAGTCTCTATATTAAAGATTTAGGCACGCGCGCGCGCGCGCGCGTGTGTGTGTAAGGCTCAAGAATCTGGATTTCACAGGTTCTCTGGAAATTCAGGTGCAAGTATGGAAATTGAGCTGAGACTTGCATGAAATGCCTACCTGGCCCATTCTTCAGCCACTCATGGTAAAATGGGAACCTGGATGGTGGGTGCCCTGTGTAACTTGGGTCAGGGCTCATTCAACACCACAGTGGACACAAACCATTTAGTGTGGTCCTTTCTGTAACATTTTGTTTTGTTTTGTTTGTTTGTTTTTAACAGATGTGTCCCTGGGACTAGTTGCCAGATATGGAGGCAAGTGGATAGGCATTGTGCCTATGGAAAGCCATGCAGTAGATTCCCAGATGGCCCAGGCTGTGCAGGCCTTCCAGAAGCTGCAGGGAGTATGACCATTCTTCTCATTTCTCAAGTTACCCTTATAGCCCCCAGGGCCAATTCCTATGATCTAAGGATTTGGGTCCCTTTCCTCACATGTATCCAGAAAACTGAACCCCGGAGGGATAGGATGGAAGAATCATCAGAACCATGAATGTAGTCCTGGATCTTGAGGGACCCAGGTCCAATCATGGGTGGAAAGAAAAACAACATGTAAACACACAGGAAGAAAGGGCAGGGCCAGGGCCAGGGCCAGGGCCAGGGCCAGGGCCAGGGCTGTATAGGTGCTCTGAGGATGGGGCCCATCAGGTCTCAGGTATGGCAGCACTAATGAGGTCAGGACAAGCAAGGGTAGCACAAGGGAGAGGAGATACAGAGGAAGCTGGAAGGAAGGCAAGATGAAGACATGCCTGGCTGGAGCAGGGCTCCCAGCTCCTCCCCGAGGACAGGGAGAGTCCTTGAAGGGTTTAAGTCACAATGGAGCATGTCATTTCTGTCAGTTGGAAGTTCACCTAAGAAGGGAGGCCAGGATGGGGCATGTCCCATGTCAACCTAGTACTCAGCTCCTGGAGGGAGCAGTCCCATAGACCCTGAGCTGTGGGACCCCGGGGCAATGCCCTGTCATCAGAATAAAACAAGACTTACTTTCTCAGCAAATGTGCCCTTCCCAGACTCAGAAATAAGACAACACAGCCAAGTTTAGTTATTTCCCCATGATCCTTAAAGAACTGGGATGTCAGGGCCAGTGAGATAGCTCAGAGGGTAAAGACACTTGCCAACCAACCTGATGACCTGAGTTTGATTTTGAAAACTCACAAGGTGGAGAGAACCAATTCCCACAGTTGTCATCTGACCTCCATATAATGTTGTGGTGTATACACGCACACATGCACACACATTCAAATTGTTTTAAAGAACCAGGGTGCTGTGCTATATCTCTAAGGGAACAGACCCTACGGGACCTGGGACAAGTGGGCATGCATTTAAGGGTGCTTTCCCCTGAGGTCCATATAGGTTCACAGGTCTCAGTCCATAGAGAATGGCCTTTTCATCTTCTGCCTCCATTTCCTGGCTCTCCATTGCTCCCACTGCTGCTCATGGTACTCCTGGCTGCCCACATCTCTCCTCTTCTACTATTACAAGATCTTGTGTTTAAATGAAGTTAGAGCCAGCAGTATGGTCGTGAAAAATGTTTCCGAAAGAAGGGGCAGTTTAGGAAGTAATAGTCTTGGGAGAAGCAATGACTTCCTGGCTCTAACCTCTCTTGCCTGTCCTAATGTCAGACTTGATGTGAAAAAAAAAACAGTCATGCTTAGTTGCTCTAGTAGGAAGAGAAAAAGGGATGGAAGCAGGAATGGAGAATTCTAATCGGCTACCCGCAAGTCACCATTTTCTTGCTGCATGGCTGCATGGCTTACTATAGCTTGATAGAGACTTGAAGAGAGACTGAATATATAGCGAATGCAGGGGTGGGTTGCGATTAAATGCATGAGGACATGTCTGTCCATGTACTCACTTTGAGGCCATCATCCTCCCCATCCCCTAATCAACATTAGTCACTGTTGGTCATACTCTGAGATGCCCTGTAGGGACCCATGGAACTGATCTACTGAAAGTGAAAAAGGAAGACAAGATTATTTACAACAGTGACCAGGGTCCCTGAAGCCCCACCCTTGCCACAATAAACAAACAGGAAGAGAAAGAAAGGACAGCTATGGAGGCTGCATATGTGGTAGGAGTCTTCAGTTTGTCATTTGGTAGTTAGCCAGCTAATGGTGGTGGTGGTGGTTGGGGGGGACCAAATAGTTCCACACCTGACATCTAGATTCCTGGACTTGCTCAGTGGGGATTTGTTGAGCTTGGACTGCACATCTGGACTGTAGCCAGAGGCCACACCTTTGGTTGTCCAATATGCAGGACGCACGTAGTGCTTGCTCCAGGCTGCTCGTGGCTCCCTCAAAACACGGAAATAGAGTGGTTGTTCTAAAGTAGAAACACCAGGACCGGTGTGGGCCATCCGATTCCACTCCACTCAACACAAACAACTGGCTTCCATAGGCCCCCTTCTACAAAGGGCCTCCTTCCCAGGTGCTCCTCCAGGAATCTAGAGTCTTGGAGTGACAGGGCTGGGTGACTTAGGAAGCCTTTGAGATAAGGTACACTGGAAGACAGATTGTAGAATTTCACCAAGCCTGCGGTGCTGAAGTTGTTTGTGCTAAACAGCCTACCTAGTCATTACTTAGGAGGCCTGGATACCTGAAGCTGTGCCCTGAGGCTCAAACTGAACTGGTGATGGGGGAGGGACACTCTGTGCTGTCGTATCCTGTCCTGAAGAGCCAGGGGGAACCTGAGTGTCTGATCAGAGGTCAGCCACAGAATCCACCATCTGATGCTGCCTCCCAAGGTTTCAGATCAACCTGGGGTGAAGAAGCTGAGGGTCTTTAGAATTTACTTAAGAGCTTGTGAGATAGAGACTTGATTTGTAGCTCTGGTTAGCCTGGAACTTGCTCTGCAGATCAGGATAGCCACACACTTAAAAGCTTATGGCAGTCTTTCTGCCATGCGTCCTCATCTACCACCATGCTTTGCCTGGCCCTAGACCTCCGTGCCTTGTTCATGACTTCTTTCCCTAGTGGCAGAGTCACTGACTCTGGTATGGGGAGGATCACATCACTTAGGAATTACTTACGGTCAAAAGTAAAAAAACTGTAATACAAACAGCTACTAATGTGTCCTGGGCTCCAAGATAAATGAGGTGGTCTGGGACTAGATCCCAGGCTCTTAGCCTGGTTAACGCTCTGAGGATAGGGTACCCTCATAACTGCGTGCGGAACCATTGGTGCGGAAGAGGTCAGAGGCAGGGTGCTGTGCTGTGTGGCTGAAATGCACTTTTAGGGGAGTGGGGAATGAATCCTAAAGCTGTAACCTTGAAGTTGTCAAGGAAGCCTTGTTTTATCTCAGGTACTCCACTATGAGCTGTATCACCTGGGTGGAGAGTGACCTCCTCTTGGCCATCATCCTTTATGGAGGAGGTCGGCTTGAGAGGCCTGACTGAGACATGGGGGGAGGGGTGCAGTTTTATGGTTTGCATCGGTATGGTTCTTGCCCAGGCTGTCCCTGCCCACTCAATCCCTGGAGCTATAGTCCATGTGGCTGCTCCCCCATCCAGAAGGCTGGGGGCACTCAAGCCAAGGCTATTTCAAGGGGACATGGGCTACTCTGGCTAGCTGACCTTTATGCAAAGAGCCGGGTGGAAAATGGCCAGAGGGACAGGGTATGACATGTAGGCACCCTAAGAGAATCTCCCATACTGGTTGATCTAATGACCCTCACCCTCCAGAGAGGTTCTCTTTAGTTTGACTGTGGTGTGCCACAGGGCCCAGGGTTGGCAGGGCCAGGGAAGGACCTTAGAAGAATGGTGTAGAATGTAGGCTTGGGTGTTGGTGCTCCAAGAGTGATGGCACCCCTCACTGAAGCTAGAAATCCAAATCTCTGGGGGAAGCTCTGCTTCCTAGGCTCTCACAGAGGGCTGCACCTTGGTGAGAGTGCAGGGATTCCCCCTGAGCTTGCCCATCACCCGACTGGCTGCTAGGAGGGTCTGAATAGTCTTCAAAGCCTCTGTTCACCTCTCCTGAGCAGCCTCAACCTGCTTCCTCTTCTCTTTCCTGCCTCTTTCTCCTTCTCTGCTTGTTCCTCTCCTGCTCAGCATCCACACCAGGACCCATAGATTTCTCTAGCCTGGACTCCCCTGAGCTCACTAGACAGGAAGGACACAGAGACAGCCTCCAGAACACACTCTGGTTAGCCACTTCCTGGCTATGTGTCTGTTTGGGGTATCCTGACCTGGGTGACAAAGTGCCCTTGTGGAGAGCTTGTTGGAGAGGGAAAAGAGAGGTATGCTGGGACCAAATCTGCTCAAGGCTATCCTTGCTCAGTGTCACTCAGCAGGGTGACTGCTGGCCCCCTTCTCTGATGTTTTTATATTTTATTATTTATTTATTTATTACTGGTGCCAATACCTGAGTATGTAGGACTGCTGGGACTTCTGAGCTGTGTGTGATATCTGTGTCACCCCCCACACACACACACAACCATCTCTTCCAGGTCCCCACCCCTGAGTTTCCACCTTAGAGCCGACAAGATGGAAGCATATGCTGTGAAGGACTCAGACATGAGTTTTAAGGTCTCGCAAGGAAAGTGACCCTTGTCTAAACCATGCCCTTGCATAAGAAAGGAATTGGTCATCTGAAAGACAGTGACCCACTTGGCAGCTCCTAGTGTCTTCCCCTTGCCTGCTCCTCTCCCTTGGCTTCAAAAGCTATGTGTTACCACTTTTTCTGAAGCTGACAAGGGCTGACTACTCTCTCTGTGCTTTTGTGATCATGGTTCCCTCTGCCAGGGATGCCTCCCGTTTTGTGAAGAGAGGGTGCCACAAAGGACACGAAGATGAAGGCCTGGAATGACTCAACTCCTCACAGGTGGACAAAAAAGATATCCCCAGTTCCTTTACTCCATGGATGCAGGCCTATATCCTGTTCAGAACAGACCATGCTGGCAAGATAATACAAAAAAGAGGCTGGGCCCTGGACACAGGGGCTGCTTGAGGGTGGGGCCACAAACTTGGGTGCCCTGAGGCATCTCACACTTTTCTGAGTGGCAGGCATCTGGAGGTTCCTGAGTGAGCTGGTGGGGAGTGGGCAGCAGGCAAGCACAGAACAAAGGCTTGGTGCTGAGCCCCTGATCAGGCAGGCCATCCTGCATCTCAGGGCTGGGCTGTAAGCGGGTGTTTGCTCATCTGGAAGCAATATTGCAGTAACGTTAGACGGCTTGAATACAGCATATTCTCTGAATCCGTGAACTCTACAGTGAGGAATATGGATTTAATGGATAATCTCACCAGCAGCCAAAAGAACCCAGATTCCTCCCCAGCCTTCACCCGGGCCTTGGCTTCTCTTGGAGCCCCAACTCAGCCAGGGGCCCACAGAGCCTGCAGTACAGCTTCCAGGAGGAACATGTGATCTTTGAGATCTGGGCTAGATTTCCCCCTTCCCCCTTTTTCTGGGTGGGAGAAGGGGAACTGGGGACCTGTTCTGGGGTAACAGAGGGACTGATCTCCAGACCAGCCCATAGTCAGAGAAGCTGAATTGGAGAAAGTAGGAAAGCAGAGTGATTTCTCACTATCTCCAATGGCCAAGGCTTGCTTTGGAGTCGGGTGAGGGTGGGTAGAAATAATTCCTGCAGCTCTTCCCAACTTAATATAGTTGGAATAATAAAACGAAACAATAAAACCACAGCGGAAAAGATGATGGAGAGGTTTTACAGTGAGCGGCAGAGGAAGAGCCCAGAAGGCCGGCAGAGCGAACAATGTGACTCAGGGAACTCATCCAGAAGGCGGTCGGGGGAGGGGAGGAGTGGAATGCAGGTCTGGCTGGCCCTGGCCACCAAGTGCTGAGAGGCTGCAGGCCACTCAGCCTGTGGAGGCTGCAGCTCAGGTAGAGGAGTCCTGGCCATTCTCTGGGGTCTCGTTTCATGGGCTCGTTAATTCTTAATTTAAATATTGCCAATACCTGAAGCCTCACAGAAGTGCTAATTTCACTGTGAGCCATCAGCTCATTGCCTCCTGGGTGCTTCACGCTGCCGCCGCTGCAGCTGCATAGGTAGGCCCCTCATTCTCGCCGGGATTCTATCCCCACTACCCAGATTCCTTTAGGGAGCCAATTTTCCTCCGGTGAAGGGGGAGGGGTGAAGGGCAAGAGTTTAAAAAAAAAAGAACCTGGGTCCTTCCATCTTTCCAACTCTTCAATGTCCAGTTCAGAGGCCATGCAGGAAATACCACAGATCAGATAGCACTCCACTGTACTCCGGGAGGCCCTGAGAGTCATGTGTCGTGGCATCCCAGCCTTTGGGTGTGGCTGTTCCAGGGGGAGGACAGGGCTGGGGTATCCAGAGGAGGTTCCCACTGCAGGCTGAGCAGGGATAGGGGCCTCTCAGTTGGCTTTATCTTCACATTCCAGGATCAGTAGAAGCCTCCAAGGGTCCCCAAAACACGTCATCTGATGAGTTGGAGATCAAAGCTAAAACAGCAGAGTTTAGTTTATTGGCTTCCTCGTCTATCCTGAAGCACAGGCCTGGTGGCTAGGGACAGAAGCAGGGAGGGGTCTCTAGCCTGCACTCTAGAATATTTCCCATTGTTTCCTACAGTTCTGTCCAGAGACTCCCAGTCTTCCAGGGGCTACAGTGAGCACAATATCCAGTAATTGGGACTCTTGCTCTTGCCTCGTCTAGTCTCAAAAAGGGGGCATAGGGCTCTCCCTGAGGCCACATTGCCCTGTTGGACTCTGCCTTCCCTAGGGCAGAAGTCACAGTTGATTCCATAGCAACACACCTAGCAGAGGGCTGGAAACACAGAAAATATTCAAAAGTATAGAGTTCATGATCAAATGAAGGAACAAGCAAATGCTGAGGGCTTAAGGAAAATGCTACACAGGGCTGGCTCCACCATAGAATGATTTTCTTTTAGACTGCACAAGGCCCTGGGTTCAATTCCCAGCATTGTAAGAAAAAATGAGAGCACAAAGCTTTTGCCCAAACTCCCAAGAAACCCCAAAGCTTTCACCTCTTTGGGTCTTGATCCCCTTCCTGTTTCTCTGAGGACAGGAAACACAGGCAGTATTTCCTCTGAATGCAGATGCTGGTTGGGGGTAGGGGGGTGGGAAGAGACCCAGCATGGCAGGGTTATATCAGAAGGCTGTGATCCAATTTGGTCCAAATGACATGACCCTGCTCTGTCCATGGGGATGGCTTCAGGGGAGCAGCCCTCAGCCACCTGCCACCTGCCATGGTTCCTGGCAAGTATGCACCATGAGCTGTTTGTCCCCACCCCCCCAAAGGTACCATCTTCAGAAGCAGTGCCAGGACCCTGCCCCTACCAGAGGTCTGGAGACTAGATTTGAGACCCTTGAGTTGAAAGAAAATTTGAAAAATCAAATTCCTTTTGTAAGCTGCCAAAGTCCTGTTTCTCTGGCGATGAGGCCCCAAGATGCCTGGCTTGGTACTAAAGGACTGTTTATCTATCATGGAGATATGTGATAAAATGGTTATCTAGGAGACAGCTCAGTTCCAACCACAGATCTCTGGGCTCTGAGCTGGATTGTAGGGTACAGAGGTGGACAGGATAATAGAGTCACCCCAGGCTTAGGAAGCATTAGTCTAAGGGTAACACACTTGGCAGAGGACATCAAGGCCCAGGGAGAAACCCTTGGACAGGAGGATGGTTCAAGTTGCTGGTGCAACTTGAGGAAGTGAGAGAGGAGACGAGAGAGTGCATTCTTGGCAGGTCTTCAGACTGTGAAAAACCTGGTCAGGGCAGCAAACTGCATAATGGAGACCAGGCAGAAGTATGGTAGATGTAGTAGGGCTTGGAAATGTGGCCTGAAGTAGCATGGGAGATGGGCTTGGAGAACCGGCAAGGCCTGGATTGTGGGGAGGAAGGAAAGCTACCAGTCACCATAGATTAAAACCTACAGGACCAACAAAAGGATTACGGAAGAGATACTGAAAGATGGCAAGGCATTAGAATTATTACTCCTCTGGATACCCCAGCCCTATCTCCCCATCCCCAACAGCCACACCCAAACACTGGGATGCCAGAGCACTAGACTCTCAGGGCCTCCTAGAGTGGAGTGTATCTGTGGTATTTCCTGCATGGCCTCTGAACCAGACACTGAGGAGTTGGAAAGATGGAAGGACCCATTAGTATTATTAGAAGAAAACTGTAAGTATCCTAGAGGGAGACAATAGCCATAATACTGTTAAAGGGCAATGCTAGCCAACTTAAGCTCAGGTTCAAACAATTCCAGCAGAGTTCTCTGTAAAAATCGACAAGTGAATATTAAAAGTTGCATTGGGAATTCAATAGACCCAAACGACTCAGACAGGGAAGAACAAAATTGGACAATTCACATTTTCTGATTTCAAACTTTGTCCATAGCTACACAAATAAAGACAATGTGGTACTGCCGTAAAGACAGAGCCATAGATAGAGATAAACTGATCACTCATTCCTCTGAGAGCCCACAAGGCTGTCAAGATCATTCGATGGAGAAAGATGATGGTTTTTTTTTTTTTCAACAAATGGTGTTGGAACAACTGGGTAGTTGTAGGGGAAAAAAAAATAAAGTTGGTCCTCTACCTCACACCACATATAAAAATGAATCAACATTTAAAACGTAAAATCTTTAAAACTCTTAGAAGAAAATAGAGGGGTAAATCTTTCTGACTTGGGCTGTATATGTTGTTACTTAGATATGATACCAAACACAAGCAACATGGGGGGGAAAGGAAAGTTGGAATTTTATCACAAGTAAAGTTTCATTAGTCAAAGGACCAGTAAAGAAAGCCACTGAGAGGGTTTAACTGAAAAGGCACATGTCACCAAGCTTGACAACCTAAGAACCTACATGACAGACGGAGAGAACTGAATCTTCCAAGTTGTCTTCTGGCTTCCATGTGTGCTGCGACAACACACACACACAAACACATATACTGTCCCTCACTCAATGAATAAATAAATATAAGTTTAAAACATTTTAAAAAGAAAGTAAAAAAAACCCAAATATATACTTATAATTGTAGCACCTGGGAGTTGGAGGCAGGAGGGTCAGAAGTTCAAATTCAGAAAATTTGAGGCCAGCCTACATGAGATCCTCTCAAAGACAATTAAAACAAACAACAAATAATAAAGCAAAGAGACAACCCACAAAATGGGAAGAAATACATCAGATAAGGAAATTTTGTCTAGAATATAAAAACCTGTGTGTAGGCTAGGAAGAACAACACTTTATAACAAAAAAGCAAATGACCAATCAGAATGGACATTCCTCCAAAGCCAGTACACAGGCGACTACCCCATGAAAAGATGCTCTCTGTCGTTAACTCTCTAGGAAGTGCCAAGCAAAACCATGAGATGCCACTTCACACCCATGAGCAAAGTGAAAACCGAAAGCATGTGTTGTTGGTGAGGACTTGGGGCACAGGAGCTGCAGACGCTGTTGGTAAAGTGTGTGAGAGTTGAAACCAGTTTGGAAGAAGTTTGGTAGCCCCTCGAAAGGTTCAGCAGAGTGTTCTAAGATCTAGCAGTGTTACCCCTTGGTGCATACCCAAATGAAAATCCATGTTCACAAAATGCCTGAGTGTTGATGGTTGCATTATTTACAAAAAATAAAAGGTAGAACTAGACTCATCAATGGATAAATATGGTCTTGCCATTATATGGGATATTAAGTGGCCATAAAAAGCAATGAAGCATTGCCCCTTACTGTAACACGAGTGGACCTCACAAACATGGTGCCGGGCGAGAGAAGGCAGGCTCAAGAGAACATGGAACATACGATTGTAGTTAACAGAAAGTGTACAGAGCACGCTGGACTATAGAAACGTAAAGCTGAGTTGTATATGTCTGGGACCAGGGAATAGGGTGAGATAGAGGAAGTGATAAAGGATGGTGAGAATGTTTTAGAACCAGACAGAGTGATATAGTTGCACAACCCCCAATAAACTGAAATTCATTAAATTGCGTACTTTAAGTAGGTGAATTGTATAGTATGTAAATTTTATCTTAATAAAGCTGCTAAAAAAACAAAAAAACAAAAATGAAAACTAAAAACACAAATAACAATAAAAAAAATTAGTCCCACAGGACTCGAGCCCCACAGCAGACCCTGAGTGGCTCCCAGTTCCAGGTGCTCATTCAGGCGTCCAAGAGGCCCCTCAAACTCTGGGGCTGAGCCTCCACCCAGGTCTTGCTCCTCGGCTCTCAGGTTTGCTGTTTCTCACGGAGGCGAAGGCTCAGGAGCCTGGAGCCAGCAGTGCTCTTGCAGCTGGGGCTGGGCTGGGGTGGGGGCGGGAAGCTGTGCAGCAGGGATAGAGGCTCCCACGCTCCAGGGCCAAGCTGACGTGACTAAAGCTAAACAGACCCCATGCCACAATGGGGTTACAGCTAATTCTGCACAGCACACTGAGCCCTCGCCAGCGATGGCAGCCTCGGGGAGGGGCGGTGGGGCAGGCAGCCCCAAAGGTAATTTGCACACGGCGTTTATAAGGCCCCTCAGCTCTTTTAAACATATGCTTCTCTGATTATAAACAGCTGATGGCTCACAAGATTCAGATTTTCCAGCAGGGCTTCCAAAAAAAGATTGCACTAGGGTAGGGAAAGGTGACCGGGTGCTTTGCCGAGGACGTAAATCCAGCCATGTTCTCGAGCAGCCCAGCCGTCACCAGGCTCCGAACCTGTCACATCTTTAAAATATTGGCTGCTATTGATGTGTCCCAAGAAAGGCTTTGGCTTAGGGAGGGGACAGAGTGATGGAGCCTTCCATAAGAATTGGGTTCTCTGCTGCTTTGGTGCAAGGGATAGGGTTTCCTCCATCTCCTGTCCTGAGGCTTTCAGTCCTGGACCAAGAGCCAAAAATCGAGGCCCTGGGTCTAGGCCTCCCTACTCTCTCTTCCACGCAGCACCCACACAGAAGTTTCTGAAAATGATTTGGTTTCTCCTGGGGGTCCTGGGAGCCCTGAGGGGTTCAAAAGAGAATGAAGAGCAGGTAGCTTAGTAGGACACCACAGCAGGAGACTCTAGAGATGCCAGGCTTACTCCTTTGTCAAGTCCCCACTAGCCATGACGCACGAACACCAGGAATGGGTCAGAATTCTGTCACCTATCTCTGGCAGCCAGAGCTTAAATAAAGTGGCATCCTCCTTCTACTGAGGAATGATTCTCAAAGCCTCTAGCCTAAAGTTATAGACTAGAATGGCATGTGACCCAGAAGAATATCCTGAGGCCCCTTATCTTGGCTGTTTGTAGAAGGCATCTTGGGGGCAGAGGCCTAGCCCCTGGGAATCTGGCATTGTGGAAGGTTAGAAGTTATCCCCTTGACCTTCAGTAGCCATCTGGTCCCAAATCAGAATTCTGGGGAATGACACACGGGGGCTCAGTGCCCAGGGAGCCACATGTGGGCATCTCCATAGCAGAAGCTGCCAACAAGCAGGGACTGTATCTCTCACAAGAAGCTGCATGCCAGCAAGGGAAGAACAGCTGGTCCCTGGTTCTGTACACAAAATCTCCAGGGTCTTCTACCTGTCTGACCTATTTGCTCTTCTGGATCCCAGATAATCTGAAAGTCTTATAGGGGCTTAAAGCTGAACCTGTAAGCCAATTTGCCTAGGATATGACTGAGGGCGAGGCTTTGGTGACAGAGGCTTCTGGGTGAGGCTGAGAGTGATACAGAAAATAGCAGTAGCTCTATGCTCAGCTGCACTGAGGGACAGTTCTACATTCCTTACCCATGGGCTCTAAAGGAATTTCACCCAACACACAAAACTGCAGCGATGTTCAAAGACAAGGACAAGACCTGTTCACAGCGCAGGTCCGGGGAAGGAAGGGGTTGGAGGGGCTCCTGTGCATTTCCATCCTCTCCACACACCCTTGCATCTGCATCTACTTGTAGTTTCTCCTTTTGTTTTCCCCCTGCGCACTTTACTCTGTGACTGAATCAATATTCCCAGTCATAGTAAATAAACAAAGGACCGAGCTGGCTGTTGAGAACCTCTTTCCCCATGCTTGCAGGCACTGTCCTTAGTTTTAACATATTCCGAAGAAGTTAAAGAGATTTTCTTTAGAGAACAAGTTTCCTATTAATCTTCACAGGCCAACTTTCCTCCCCCACCATAAGCCTATTGTCCCTGCATCATTCCTATCTGAAAGCACAGCAAACACTCCAGACCTGTGTGCTGGAGACCAACTTAGTGTCTGGATTTCTTGGGTTTCCAGGCTGGGATCTGTGCTTAAGTTCTTGAGAAGGGGAAACTATACTAGTCTGGAGGACAGACAACCCTCATCAGGGCAGAAGCATGATACTTGAAGTTAGGGAGGTGGACTCAGTACCGTTGCTGGTGTCCAGGGACCACCTTCTTGGGAGCTGTCTACCATCAGAGAAAGTTGATGGACAGGTGAGCCCACTTTGCTGCTCCATCAGCACTTGGGCTGAGACCAGTAGGGATCAGCTATTATTGGCTCACAAGCCACCCCACAAAGTCACAGCTTGATGCACACAGGGATGAGGGTCAGTAGATCATGAATCTTTGATGACATGGCTGGGCAGTGCTGGCTTGTGAAGTTGCAGTAAGAAGCCTGGCATTGGTTGGCAATTCTGGAATCACCCAAAGACCTGATTCAGGGTGTCACCCCTGCCTCTGGCTCTCTTTGAGACACTAAACACTTTCTCACTGATATCTGGCCACAGGGTTGCTTGGGTGCTCTTATAACATGGCAGCTGGCTTCTGTAAGAGTCAACTACCCCAGTGAGAGAGAATGAGGAGAAAATTGTGAGACTTTTTATGAGCTGGCCTTGGCAATCATACTGTCCCTTCACCCATGTTCCACTTGTTAGAACGGAATCACGGAGTCTACTCTAACTAACTAGAGGGGAAGCAAATGCACGCTCTCTCCCTCTCTCTGTCTCTCTCTGTCTCTCTCTGTGTCTCTCTGTCTCTCTCTCTCTCTCTGTGTATGTGTGTAATATTCGTGTGGCTTTGCAAGTATGTGCATGTGAAGGTCTGGAAGTCTCATGGAACATGGAGCTCATTAATCCCGCTAGCTGGGCTAGTTAGTGAGCTCCAGGGATCTGTCTGCCCCCCACCACCTCAGTGCTGGGACTACAGATGTGCTGCTATGTTTGGCTTTCATGTGGGTGTTGGGGATCTTAACTCAGGTCCTCATGCTTGAATGACAAGCACTTTGCCGATTGAGCCATCTTCCCAGCTCCTAAACTCTTGAAGTATGTGAGTGTATGGGGGAGGGGAGGTGTCAAAGACCCCACAGACACATTGTAAAAGCACCACGGCCATTGTCAGGCTTCCTTTCTTCCCATTCTTATCTTTTTTGTCCAAATGACATCCGCCCTCTGAGCCTGCCTGGCTCAGGGAAACATGTTCACCAGGCTCTCCCTGGCCCTTTGGGGCCAGTCACTCTGCACTTGATATTTGCCAGAGGCCTAGTCACTTCAGCAGCCTTGCTCTCCAAGGGCACATGGTGGGGAGGGGGTTGCTCACTCTCTGAGAAAATGAACATCTATGCTTTACTGCAAAGACCATGGAGGGCCCTTTAACACAGAAAGACCAGCTAAATAGAGCAGAGGGGTAGTACTTCCTGTTGACACTTTTCTGGGGACTTCAGAGAGAGTCCAGGGCTGTCCCCAGCAATGGTAACTTTCAGAGGGCAGTATGGGGGTCTGTTCCCTGCTGAGTGGGGCTATGGACTTGACAGGCATGAGCAGGATCAGGAGATAGAAATGCTCTGAGCTTGAGAAGTATCCAGGGAGGCCACCGCTCCTGGAAGACCGTGGTAGAAAAGGCTCTTGTGGTGGTGGGTCTGGCAGGGCCCAGCTCCCTCCGTTTTTTTCCCATCCTCGGGGCCTGGCATGTAACCAGGCCCTAGGCAGGTGCCTGGGAGACAGCTGCGGTATTAACCCATGTCGCAGTAGGGGCTCAGGGAGAGCTGGGTTTGCCTAATCAAGGCTTGGTTGTGCAATGTCCAAACATATACAGGACAGCTGCCCTCCCCATGGGAGGTGCCCACACCCCATGCTGCCACTCACAGAGACTGCCTGAATACCAGACATCCAACCCCCACCTGGCCTTGAGTTATCGATGACCCCAGATGTAGTAACTGAATCTTCCTGTGTACAGAGGCCAGTACCAGCCCTAATGTAGCATAATCACCTAATGGCATGTCCTCTAGCAGTCCAGCCCAGAGTGCCTTGTGGTTCCAAGACTGACTTGGATCCTGGGCTATCCCAGGATCAAGGCCTGGGAAGCTGTATTTCCCAAAGCTTGTGCCTCACTTCTAGCTCTGTGTGGCAAAAACATGGATGGAGACACTGACAGGCCATGTCCACGAGGTGCCCTATAACTATGAGCTGTCACCACAGTAGGGTGTGTGTGTGTGTAACTTTCTGCCCATAACTTTTAAAATTTTTATCTTACGTGCATTGGTGTCTTACATGTATGTATGTTTGTATACCACATGCATGGTACCTAAGGGGGCCAAAGGGTGTGCCAGATGCCCTGGAACTGGAGTTACAGACAGTTATGAAGTACGATGTAGGTACTAAGACCTAAACCCACATCCTCTGGAGGAGTAGCCAGTGCCTTTAACTGCTGAGCCATTTCTTTAACCCCTGGCCATGGCTTTCTTAAGATGTAGTTTTGACACCTGATCCTTGCTCTCCTGCAGGCTTGCCCACTTCTACAACATTACCAAAGGACTGAGGGCCCAATCTTAGCTATGACGTTCAATCAAGGCCATCTCTTCAGGAGGGTGTCTCTAGCCTAGTACCTGTCACACTTCCATAGATGCCACCTTTTTCTAAGCATCCCTCCTTTCCCACTGCAGAAAGCCGTATCTCCCACAGAACCTGTTGAGCACACCCTTCAGTCTTTCTATCAGGCGTCCAGAGAGTTCTTTCTAGAAAGTTCCCTCTAGGGAGCCCCTAAAGTTGCTCATTGTGCCTTACCTCCAACTTTGGCCTTCAGGGCCCAGAATGCCCAGAGCATGGGGGCAGAGTCACTGGGATATTGGCCAACATCTGCAGGAGAAAGGCAAGGTCTGTGCACCTCAAGGACTGGTGGGGTTGGGGAGGTGTCAACAGACCCACAAAGACACAGACTGGTGGGGAGATCCAGATGGAGTGCAGGCTCAAGAGACACAGAGGCCATAGGAGGAAGAAGGTTCTATGACAAGCACACGGAGTATAGGGTCAGCTAAGAAGTCACCTAGGTCAGCAGAGTGAGGAATGTGTGTCCCCGCGTATATATGTGTGAGTTTGACAGGGTCATGAGGAGGGGCTGTGGAGGTGGGACACTTGCTGCAAGGGTGAGTCTTAAGAATGGGTTTCCTGGTCTAGCACTAGTCACTCAGGGATAACCCGAGGCTCCTGTTCACTTTTGGACCATAGCATACAGTCAGGCCTTTCCCTAGAAGATGGGCTGACCAAGCAGCCACGTGGCCCTAAGCCTCTCTGCTTTGGAGAAAAGCAGTAACTTGGGAACCTGGCTGAGCCTGCTGGTTCCATCCTGACTCTGGAGATGGGGGTGGGGAGAAGTGAGGCCCACAGAACCCCTTGGCCAGGGCCTGCTGAGTTGTTGCTTGGGTGAGGGGCTCCCACTTCAGTCCCTTTTCCTTCCTTGCCTGTGTGGAAAAGATCTGGTCTTTCCCTTGGGACCCCATGGTGCTCTGGGCCCCATCTGCACTTCTGTGCTGGCAAATGCAGAAGAATTAGCTCAGCAACTTCCTCCCCCTAATCCCCCACCCCCACTCTAAATACCTTGGAATCAAGAGAAAAGCCGAGTGGCCGTTTGCAGCCTAATTCTCTTCAGCTGTGCGTGCGGGCGTGCGTGTATGCGTGCGTGTTCTTGGGAGCAGGGGCCTGTGAGGGAACCTTTTGAACCCCAAATGTTGGAGTTGGAGGGAACACAAGGAACGTTAAGTCCAGCCCCCACCATGTCCAGATGACATAAACCAGATACAGGAGGAGGACAAGACCTGCCTCTGTCACATGGAAGCCCAAGCACAGAGCACCAGGTGCTGGGCTCGCTGCCGCTGCCGCATACCCATCCCTACAGTCCTCAGCCCCTGGAAGGTAACTGGACACCCAGGCTAGCCAAGGCCTGGGAAGGGACTGCAGTGCAACCCAGCAAGGCCATGACTTCTACCCTCTCCCCTAAATTCCTTGGGGCCCCAGGCTTGCTCCATTTTCCGCCAGCCTGCCCTGCAGCCCCAACTCCTCCAGGCTAGCCTGAAATCTAACCAGTTCTCCGTGTCTCTCCAGAAACACCTTTCTGTCTCTTGTCTCTCAATGAGAAAAGACATAGCTGAGTATCAAGCTCTATTCTTTTCTAGTCTCCCCCCTAAAAAATAGAGAGGCAGGGTTGGTGTGGGGGGGTCTAGTTGTGCTCTAGTTGATTGACAGCACCCCGTGTACAGGAAGTGGGTGGTGTGGGGTACATAGGTCTTGTCCCTTGAGCCAAAGGACAAGGACAGGTTTCTTAGCCTAACCTACCTCTAAGACTGATCCAATGAGACCTCTTATAAGTTTGATGAGATGTCTACCAGATGTCATCAAAAGGGCATTGATTAGGGACAGAACTGAAGGCCCAGAATCTATAAAGACATTCACGAATCTACCACTTGTGGGGTGTATCTTGACCAGGGACACAATTAGAACCCAGACTTTGTTAAGTATAACATCAAATAAACTCAATTTTCATGATAAAAAAAAATCCATTCTTAGCCTAGTAGTGGTGGCACACACCTTTAATCCCAGCACTTGGGAAGCACAGGCAGGCGGATCTCCGTGAGTTTGAGACCAGCCTGGTCTACAGAGCTAGTTCCAGGACAGTCAAGGCTACACAAAGATACCCAGTCTTGAGGAGAAAAAAAAAAAACAAATCCATTTTCAAGATAGAATGCCTTTCAAGTTTCATGACTCCTGGGAGGATGCTCACTGCTCTAAGTGACCTTGCCTCATTCAGGTAGCTTCCCAGCTCACTCACATGTCTGAATACAAAAGACCTTTGGGAAACCACAGGGAGGTCTTGAGGGTCAACAAGGGCACTTCCACAAGACACAGCTCTCCTAGGCAGCAGAGATCTACCCATTTGGTTTGGATTAAGAACATCCATAACATTTTGAAAACGTGCCTGTATTTCTTACTGGGAGTTGTGTTTTGGTGGAACTTGTGGGTACTCTCTAAAGAACCGGGGATCCTACTGTCCTGTCCTTTCCTGCAAGAAACAGACCTGAAAGAAGGGGACCCAAAGAAAATCTCTAGCAAGGCCTTATGCCTCAGAGCTTAGATGGGAAGGGGCCTGCATTAAGAAAGAGCAGGGAGCCGGGCGGTGGTGGCTCACGCCTTTAATCCCAGCACTCGGGAGGCAGAGGCAGGCGGATCTCTGTGAGTTCGAGACCAGCCTGGTCTACAAGAGCTAGTTCCAGGACAGGCTCCAAAACCACAGAGAAACCCTGTCTTGAAAAACCAAAAAAAAAAAAAAAAAAAAAAAAAAAGAAAGAGCAGGGTTTCAAACCACAGCCCCACAGCCTCCTCACACTCTCCTTGGCTGCTCTGTGGGCTCAGAAGCAGCACCTGACAGGCAGGTAGGAAACAAGGCATAGAGGCTTCTGAAACTAGGGCCCCTTCCTGATCTCAGCCAAGGGAAGAAGACAACCATGTTCCCACATGGGCCTGTTGCCCCTCTTAGAGGACACTTGGGAGGCTGGCAATGACAGAAAGCAGGAAGGTGACTGGTCACCTATCTTGGTGACACAGGGAGCTGGAAAGGGCTATTTGTGAGCCAAAGATGCCAAGCTTCACTTCCAACACGCAAGTTCAAAGCTAAAATGATGAATTTTAAGATGCTGTCCTTGAGTGCTGGCATTAGTTGTATGTCTGCTCTGGGAAGGCAGAAAAGAAAACCACTGGTCAGGTGTGAGGGCAGGACTAGCCTTTGAAGCCAACATAACATGTTCCAAAGGGGCTCAAAGGGGACTTGCAAGGCAGATGTGTGGCCTGGCAGGAGGTGGGGGTAGAGCTAGGCACAGCTTTTGCGGGTAAGAAAGGAAGGGCCTGATGCTGGGGCGACGACACCATTTTCTCTTTTCCCCGAATGAGCAGTAACTACAGGAGAAAAAGAAAAGAAGCAAAACAAAAAACGCCCCACCAAACCCTCACCAGTCAGCCGTCCTTGGCAGGAGAGATTCCTGGCTGTTTTCGTAGACATATATTTTCAGCAAAAGCAGTTAAGATGTATGGCCTCTGCGTGCTTTAGATGACCACACCCTGGCCTGCTCGCAGGACTGGCTCTTCTTCCCCTTCTCTCAGCTTCCTTGTTTGAAAGCAGTTCTAGGGTGGTTTGGAGAGTACACCCAGAGTCTTGCATGCTAAAACTACAATGTGCAGAGGACGTCCATGTTGCCCCAAGCTTTACTTATGAATCCAGGCAAGGGGTATGCCCCCAAGTCTGGCATTTTGGCTTTAGTTTGTTAGGTGTCTCCAGGTTCTAGCTCAGCACCTGGCACATACATGGGTGGTGCATAGACCATGTTAGCTAAATGGATGTATGAGTAAGTGGACAGAGTGGGAACTATCGTGGACATTCAGGAGACAGGACCCCTAACCAAGAGAATCAAGAGAAGCTGGAGGTGGGGTAGAGTGGCTGGGGTCTAATCTCAGGTCTCTCATTACCCAGCTTTGTGACCTGGACAGACCCAAGGATTCCTCCGTTTTAGCCACATACAAGTAGGCTAGTCCCGAGATTTACCTCACTAGGCGATAACAAAGAACAAACCTGTCTGAAGGATGGCGGCGCACGCCTTTAATCCCAGCACTTGGGAAGGCAGACACAAGTGGATCTCTGTGAGTTTGAGGCCAGCCTGGTCTACAGAGCGAGTTCCAGGACAGCCAGGGCTACATACACAGTGAAACCCTGTTTCAAAAAAAACCAAACGAAACTAACGAAACCAAAAAACCTCCACAAACAACAAAACCACGGCGGCCTGAGGAGGGTATCAGGAGACGGAAAGAGAGGGTGGAGAGAATGGATTATTTTTCGTATTCCAAGGTCATGCCAGGACCAGAGGTCCCGTCATCTTAGGTCATGGAACCTTTTAGGAACATTGGCTATTTCAGGGATCTACCTTGGGGCTTCACTGAGGTTGGTATCACACTTATTCAGAGACGTGAGCTCCAGGCTCAAGCAGAAGGACGTGTGGGGGTAGGGCGACCACACTCCTTAGACCTCCACGGGTGGTGGAACCCAGAGGGGTAAAGCATGCCGGACTGGCTCACCCAATCCAAGCCGTGGAGACATCAGGCTGTGCCCTCTCAGCCAATAACAATGCGCAGCACGGAGTGGTCTGCGGCCAGCCAATCGTGAAGCAGGTCTCTCCTCATTGCTCAGCATCTGTCTAATCAACTGTGCCGTGGTTTCCACGTCACCAAGGTCTGGGTAGGTGGCCCAGCTACGGTCGCTAGGCAGAACAGTCGCAGCGGATCGGCGCGGTTGCGGTGCTTCTCTGCGCAGCCTCTGGTGGTTCTTTTTGCTCCAGCCAGGTCCGGTGTGATCTGCCTTTTTTTGGATTATTTCGCGGTGATTCTCGGCGGATGTTCCAGTTCAGTCCACCTCAGCGTGCTTTGCTCAGAGTGGTTCTCCTCAAAGTGGATCTCCTCAGCGCGGTCGTCCTCAGCACGGTTCTCCACGGTGAGGTCATACCAGTCGGTCTTCAACCTCCGCGTGGTTGTCCTCGACTGGGTTGGATGTGCCTCAGCTCGGATTACTTGAGTGCGGTTCGTCTCAGTACAGCCTTCCTCTGTGTGTTTTGCTCAGCGTGGTCCTCCTGAGGGTGTTTCTCCTGCGCTCAGACCTCCACGGCCAGGTCTTATCCGTTTCAGCATGGTCATCCTAGGTACGGTCGGTCCGATCTGCCTCACGTCGATCGCTCCTGCGCGGTAGGCTGCCTCAGCGGGGCCGCTGCCTCACGTGGATCGCTCCGGCGCGGTAGGCTGCCTCAGCGTGGTCGGCTGCCTCACGTGGATCGGCTCCGGCGCGGTTGGCTGCCTCAGCGTGGTCCGCTGCCTCACGTGGGATCGGCTCCGGCGCGGTTGGCTGCCTCAGCGTGGTCGGCTGCCTCACGTGGATGGCTCCGGCGCGGTCGGCTGCCTCAGTGTGGTCGGCTGCCTCACGTGGATGGCTCCGGCGCGGTCGGCTGCCTCAGTGTGGTCGGCTGCCTCACGTGGGATCGCTCCGGCACGGTCGGCTGCCTCAGTGTGGTCGGCTGCCTCACGTGGATGGCTCCGGTGCGGGTCGGCTGCCTCACGTGGATGGCTCCGGTGCGGTCGGCTGCCTCACGTGGATGGCTCCGGTGCGGTTGGCTGCCTCAGCGTGGTCGGCTGCCTCCGCGCGCTCCGCTTTGCTTCTCAGCATTCTTTCACCAGCCGGGCCCCTCAGTCCTTTTCTCGGGGCGTTTTCCTCAACGGGTTTCTTTTCCTCCGCGTGGTTCTACCTGGAGCGCTTTTCTCCTCAGTTCAGTTCTCAACACTTCTTTTTCCTCCGCGTGGTTCTGCTTGGCATGGTTCTCCCCCAGTGCACCCACAGCGTTCTTCCACAGCGTGTGTTTCCTTGCTTTGTGGTTCTCCAAACAGTTTTCTCAGCGTGGCACAAGGGGCAGGTCTGCATGGCAGAGCCTGTGACCCCCACGCGGCAAGTACCCGCGGCCAGAAGCCGAGGCAAATCCATGCCGCGCTCTCGCGGCTCCATCTTCGTTTCGTGGCTTCGGCTCCATTGTCATTTGCGGCTAAGGCTCCGTCTTCGTTCCGTTGCCGCGGCCCCATCTTCATTCCATTATGGGCTCATCTTCATTCCGTTGCGGTTCCATCTTCGTTGCGTTCTGATGCCGCGGCCCCATCTTCGTTTTGCGGACCGTGGTTTGATCTTTATTTCGCGGACCGTGGTTCAATCTTCATCTTGACCACAGTGGCAGGGGATGGCTTTGAGGCCGATTGAATCCCAAGGTGAGTGGGCCGGGATGGTGGCTCAGGCCGTGGATTCTGCGAGCCAGGTTAAGTCGCCACACACTCGAGCTGGGGCTGAATCGGTTCTGGACGCACCTCAAGCTTTGCAGTTCAGTGTGGCCCGCACCGAGCAAGGTGACTTAGCTAGATGGTGGTTGTCTCAGTGTGGAGAGAAGAGGGGCTCCGTTTGGGATGCTCTTAATGTGTCGGGAAAGGAGGTGTACCGTGGAGCTGAGTCTGGGGGATGCTGGTTATTTCTGAGTTCCAAACTGAGAGCTGACTCTTAGATCCGAGCTGTATGGGGGGGGGGAGGAGGATCGGTGTGGGTCTGTGTGTGTGCCTGTGTGTGTCTTTGTGGGTCTACAGTGGTTTTGAATCCAGTCGGGTGATTCTGAGTCTGGAGCAGAATCGAGAGCGAGTCCAGAATTCAGGTGTGGAGTCCATTGTGGTTCAGAATTGGCATCTGGTGATGGAGGCCGCAGTGGTTCTCGGCCTCGCTTATACTGTGACCCTTTAATACAATCCCTCCTGTTGTGGTGACTTCCAACCATACATGTTCATTGCTACTTTGTAACTAATTTTGCTACTGTTCTAAAGTGTAATGTAAGTGTTTGTGTTTTCCAGTGAGTCGTCTTAGGCAACCCCTGAGAAAGGATCATTAGACCCCAAAAGGTTGAGAAAATACTGGGTCAGGCCCAACAGAGCTGAACTGAGAGTTAAGAGTTACCTGCAGATTCTCAGCTGGGATTTGATCTTTTCCTGTGTTTGTGTTGAGATCCCAGAGTCGCAGGTTCCTTTTGCGGACTATACTGAGGGTTTCGAGCTGTACTCAGGGACCTGACTGGGGAGTCCGCAAGAATTAAAGTCGGTTTCGAGTGTGAGCGCACTATGGGCTGAGTTAGAGTAGGGGTCAGGACTGAAGTATAAAGAGTCTGGGCTTTGGTGAGTGTGGCTCACATTTTGAGAAGCAGTGTGTAAAAATCTTGTCCTAGGTGGGTCAGGGTTGATTAAAGGAGCCCAAGGTCGGGGCTCAAATCTCAGCCTTCCATCTTGTTCCCTCCGGATGGTCACATTCCCTTTTCTGTAAAATGGGCACGAGTGCTTTCCAGTGGAACTGTTCTTGGCATAAGAGGTAATAAATAATTCATTGAGGTAAAATAGTTTTATCTTATGATCAGAAAGTACAAAAGGTTTTTTAATAGTAATAGTACAAATGATATATTTAGCAATCTTTTCTCCTACTGTGTACCCTTTGTTAAAACTACCAAAAGGGAATTTTTTTTTTTTGTTCTTTTCCCTAGTGTTTGCCCCACACCCAGCCATAAGCGAGCCTAATACGTAGCCATCCTCAGGCAATACTTTTTGAAGGAAAGCAGGCAGGCAGGATTAACCAGATTTCTATGGTGTCTCAGATGATCCATTTCTGCACCTGTTCTCCAGATACTCACTAGGAGAAAAATTTAATGATTGGATTGCTTGATTCTGGTTCTATTTTAATGTGTTACCAAATATACTGAAAAAAAAAGTAGATCTGTTTCAGGATTTATGCTCCAGCTAGAAGGATCTTTTAAAATTGCGAATCAGAGCATGTCCAAATTCAAATAAGGAGAGCACAAATAAAAAAATTATGAGCCCTTTCCCTGATGAACATCGATGTAGAAGTTCCATGTATAGTGTTAACTAACTGAATCTAACGGTATATTAAACAACAGTTCTTAAACAAGTGAGATTTCTTCTTGGAATGTAAAATGATCCAATATCAGAAACTCTATCCACGTAACTCACAGCATTAAGAGACTACAGGAGAAAAACCATATGGTCCTCTCAATAGAGGCAGAAAATTTGTATGATGAAGTTTAACGCCTATGTAAGCATTTGAGGGGGCTGGAGGACATGACTTGGAAAGCCAGAACTAGAAGAGAACTTCTCTAACTTGATTCAGTATATATCTAAACTTAACTTTTCAGTAAACTTAAGGGAAAAATTGTATTATTCCTTGTAAACTAAGGAACAGGTCAAGGGTATGATCCCAGCCACCTCCTAACACAAGGCAAAGAAATGCAGATGGAAGGCTCTTGTGGTGGGAGAGAGACGAATTATTTACAGATCATAGGATTCTTTTTTTCTATTGGGGCTTGCAAACATTCTTGCTGTTATAACTTTTGCGCACTTAAAAATCAAGCCCTCCCAATTTGTTTCTTAAGGTGGATTATATCTATTGGTAGTTACATTCTTAGAAATTAAAACTATGTGCTTAAAGAAATTAAAACATAGAGCTGTAAAAGCATATTTCCAGTGAGGTCATACCTTTGGAAAACTCTGACTTTGTGAGAGTCAAAATAGAAAAGGCAGACAAGGTCTGAGTATTATGAAAATACTTTTTCCTACGACCTCCTATGACCTTTCCTGAGAGGGTCTGAGGAGGCTTCTTGGGAATCTTTGGACTTTGAAAACTGCTGAGCTACCTGAAAAATAAATAGTTTTGCAACTAAAGAAAGATTTTAGCTAGTGTTTTGGGTATATGCAGTATATATATTTTTGTGTATATACCCAAACAAACAACAAACCAACCCCATTTCTTTATACCAAGAGTGATTTAAAAGACAGAAGAAGTGTACTAAGATAGCAGTTAGAATAGCAACAATTTTTTCTGGCCTAAACATTTTTTTTATAAAGATGATGTTTATGGGAAAAAATGTAAATTTCCATTGGAGGATAAAGGAAGGTATTTGGATGTGTAGAGACATCCGTTTTTCTTGGTTGGGAAAATTTAGCATTAGAAACCTCAGTATTTTGCAAGTCTATAAATTCAAGTTAGATTGCCATCAGACTTCTAGTTGGAAGGTTTAACATCTCTATGCCTCAAAAAAAATATACGTGGAAGATAAAGATCTACAAATGGCAAGTGAACTATGAAATAACATCCCCCGCCTTAGCAGCCAACAGGGCATAGTGACAAGAGACTCAGAACAAAACATAAAGAGCTCATCCCTGAGTCTGGAGGTGACCTGTGGCAAGAATGGCAACACATCTCAGTGGAGATTACTTAGATGTTAGAAAACCAGTAAACCAAAAAAAAAAAAAACAAAAAAACAAAAAACCAAAAACCAAAACCAAACAAAAAACCCCAAAACAACCATGGATTTCTGAGTCCCTAAAAAAAGTGAGCTTCAGATAAACTAAAACTTTAAAAGTGAAAGATAGTTGACGTTTATTTAGTAAGAAAAGACTACTGGGAATGATTTCCTGGTCCAGAGTGGCATGGAGATCGTAAGCAGGACAAATCTCAAGACTAAAATTTATGAACTTGAATAAATGATGCAAATTAAGGATTTCTATTAAACAAATCTATCATGGCCAGTGCCACTATTCCCATAATAAAAAGACATGATCTGCCTTCTATTTCTTTCCCAAATGTAATTTTGCCCGTGACAGATTACAAGATAATTGAAATACAAAAACTAGAGAACAGCATTAAGACGATGAGAAAGCCCTGGAAATCAGCGAGAAAAAGATGACAGGAAACTTAGAGGAGGGTTATCCAAACTGAAGTCACCAGAGAAATGCAAATCAAAGTGACATTTACTTTTTTTTTTTTTTTTAATGAGAAGCCTTAGAAAGGAGGATAATGCCAAGTGTTGGTAGAAGGTAGGGAGTAAGCCTCCCTGCCTGCTGCAGGTGAGAAGGGAGACCGGCACAGACATTCTGGAAAGCTGGCCAGCATTTTTTCCTCAAATAAAATATTTTATACCTGCGGCGCAACAGTTTCCCTCCTGAGTAAACATGCTGGAGCAGTTCTCCCCCAGAACAAGGAGAGGCTGTGTGTGCCTGCTTAGCACAGCATGGCCTGGGGGTGGTGGGGTGGTGGGCATTTGGCTCTGGTTGCTGTGGTTAGAAGCAGAGGACTAGATGTACACTTCACGAGATGGAGCCACATAGAAACAGTGCTGAGTGACACAAACACCAGACAGAAGGAGGGTTTCAGTGCATGCCTCTGTTTACATTAAAACTACACACCACCCAGACCCGCAGTAACAAGGCATGCCATACATACATACAATGATATAAATAAATTACTCCGGAGCAGCTGTCTGAGTGGAAGGGAGTTGGCGGGGGGTACGGGACGGAGATAGAATGAAAACGCATGAAAGGAGCAGAGTGGTCCTTTTAAACAGACCCTTCCAAGGTACCAGTGTTTTATGGGCCAAAGGCTGTGATTTATTCTGTGTGCTATGCACCAGAACCTAAAAGCCAAGAACGAAGGAATAAATGTGCATCCAGTACTCCTCTGCCAGATATCCTCTGTAGACTCCTGTTTCTAGGAACATCAGATTTTCACAAGATTGGCTTTCCCTGTACTCTGATCATTCTTCCTCTCTTGCTGAGCTCTCTCACCAGCATCATTTGTGTGTTTATGTGATTTATGCATTTGTGCACATGTGGGTGTGGCTGCTCTTCTAGATGCATGTACGTGTGGAGTCCTGAGGTTGACACTGGGTGTCTTTCTCTACCACTTTCTTCTTTATTTTCTGAGACAGGATCTCTCACTGTTCCTGGAGTTTACCATTTTGTCTTGACGGACTGGTCAGTGAGCCCCTTGGGATCTTAGTGTCTGTGACCTACAATTCCAGTGCTGGGATTTTGTGTGTGTTGGGGATCCCAACTCAAGTTTTTATGATTTCTAGCAGTCATAATTCCCAGCATTACTGTATCCAGTTAGTCCTCTCCCCAAAGTACTCCTCCCACAGCAGGGTCTTAAAGCTAGCCACCCTGCCTGGCTTGCATTTTCCTGTAATCCTCCTATATCATTGGAAATGCCTTTTCCGACCTACCATATCAATCAGTTTCTTTAGCTACTTGTTAGCTCAGTCTCCGAAGTGTGGGCTACACTGTGGTATTTTTCTTGTTTCTTAGGCATCCACTTAAATTGGCGACCTGTCTCCTCTACTAGAAGGGAGGCCCTGTGAGAACGTGCATGTCTTCTCTGTAGGGTCAGCACTCTGCAGGTGTGTCACACGTTTCTGGTGAATGGCTTCATTGATTTGTTGAATGAAAGGAGAGATCAGGCCAGGAAAGTGTTCTTCCACTTTCAAAACTCAGTGAGAAAGTAAGTAGTGAGGGTTTCTTAGCTGCTACCCTGGTGATATTTGCTGCAGGACCAGTGGTTGGGGGATAGGCGCTCTGCATTGCAGTAAGTTTAGCAGTTGGGGTGGAGGCACTCCCAGCCAGGACTGCCTTAGACTAGTTTCAAGGAGCTGGAAGGCCTTTCTGCTCTGACCCTTTAAACACTGCAGGCCCTGGCCTGCATCCTGCGCTGTACCAAATCCATAGCCTCATAGCCTTCTGTGAGAAAGACCCTAGCCTATACCTGCATAATAGAAGCACGCCCATCCATCAGTGTTATAAATAGTTTGGAAGATAATTCCTGTCCCCACAAACTGTGGGATCCCATTAAAATCTTTAGTTACAACAGTCTTAAAACAACAACAACAAATGAATAAAGTCCCACTTGTCTTGCATGTGTATGAATTATGCATGTGTACCATGTATGTGCCTAGTATCCATGGAGGTCATCATATGCCCTGGAACTGGAGTTTCAGATGGTTGCAAGCTACTATATGGGAGCTGAGAAACAAACTTATATCCTCCCCAGAGCAGCAAGTATCTTTAGTTGCCGAGATATCTCCAGCCCCAATTACAAATCCAATTACAACCGTCTTTTTGGTTCAGTTCCTAAGTTGTGGATAGCACTGGCACCTGATACCAGGTTGGAGATGGCCTTGAAAGAGACTGGGTTGGGTCTTCTCACCACCTCCAGTTAGGGCAAACTAGTAAGTGGCTCTTGTGAACAATGGATCCAGAAGTTTACAACACACTTAGGAGGAGAAGAGGGTTTGCCTTAGAGAAGGCTGGTTGGGGAGAGTAAGTGGGTGGCCTCTAATACTGGGTTTCCTTTCCCTGTGCTTGCCTCTGATATCAGCCTTTGCCATGATCCCCCCTATGCTGCCTGGCCCCAGAAAGTCTAGGTCACTGGCCGGAGCCCAGACTCCCAGGGTCCTGATCGGAGCCCTCAGGAAGGCCTGGGAGATTAGAGCGCCTGACTCCCTTGCATCTCTCACAGGGAACTAAAAGCTTCTCTGAGCCTTTCCTAGGCCCTGAGACCCTTGTTTGCAATTTAAATGTAGCCTCCTTTATGGAGAAATCCCCAGCTCCTTGAAGAGTCTTGGGCTTACCCTCCCTAGCAGTTCTAGCATTAGCCAGGAGAAGAAACTGATCTAATTGGCCTTTCTCCTAATAATGCTAATTGTGGCAATTAGCCTCTGAGAATAGGGAGGGACAGGGCCAAGCATACTAGTTTGTGTTTAGCCCAAACCCAGACCCACTACTTGGGCTGTTGTCTAGGTTGACTGAGCCCTATGAAGATTCTACATGGGTAAAGATGCAGCGATAAAGGAGGGAGGGTTGAGGCCTGCTGGCTGCCAGGGTTGGTTACAGTGTCCATACAGGTGACCCTGGGCTTTGCCATGTGGTCCCTCCAGAAGAGGGCCTAACTCTAGAGTATAGAGATGGTCTGAATGAATCAACAGACCAATAACCAATCTATCCCCTCCCTGTGTATGTGTGTAAGAGAGGAGGAGATAGAGATCAGGGAATGGGGGATAAGGACTATCTGGTGTGACAGAAAATTAAGTTTTGAAGCATATGACTTTTATGGATTAAGAAGCCAATTGGAAGATCTAAACCCTTTAACCTCCTAACACGATCCAAAGGAGTGCATGTTTTTTCATTCTGCAGTCTTGCTTATAAAGCACTCTGGGTTCTGTTCTCTCTGGAATCTGGGGATATGGTCTGATGAAAGGAAACTTAGTCCTCAGCACAGGCATAAGCAGCCTGCATGCTGAGTTATTCTAAGTGTATACCATAGCTAACTTTTAGTGAATATATAGTGTCTGTATGGTACAGAACCTTTCCAGGAAGTGAATTACATGTGGGAGGCAGGAAAGTGATTACTGCCCCATTTTATAGACTCAGCCATTCAACACATACTTATTGAAAGTTTGCCATACATCACACAGTTGGCTTGAGGAGGAGGGATTGTATAGGAATCAGGTCATGCCTGTCCTGTGGAGCCCATGTTTGATTATACACTGAGGAGAATACTCTCTGAGAGCTGCAGATACAGAGAGTGGCCTGTCAGGAGCCAGCCAGAACCAATCTGGAATCCTAGTAAGGCACCAAGACAAGAAAGGCACTGTGAAGGAGGGAACAAGAGAGAGAAAGAGAAGCTAGGTTTCTAAACCAGGGTACAGAACTGCAGGCCTTGCTTCCTGTGAGGATCTTGGGCTCGCTTGTTCTGAGACCACCAAGAGCTGCGAAGGGTCTCACACTCAGGGAACTGAGTAGAACCCAAACTCTAAAAGGATTTTTCTTGCTGAGTGAAGAATGACTAGGAAGGGAATGAAGCAAGTGGGTTGTCATTTAGCCGGTGTGGCCTACCAGAGCAGTGACAGGACAAAAGGAGGGAGTAGTTAGAGTGGTGATCAGCCTGGCTTGGAAATGAACTCCTTGGGGGCAGCTAGGAGAGGAGGTGTTGGAAATGATTCCTGGTTTCAGGCTTATGCTACTGGAAGACCTTTTATTAGAGGAGGGACAGTAAGTTTGGAGGAAAGGAATGTGAAGTAGGTAGATATGGTGGGTCCATCAACGGAAAAGGAGTTCTTGGTGGTAAGGGGACCGTCTTAATAAAAGAAGGGCATCAATATTTGGTGGGCAGTGAAACTGGGGACAGAGCCAGCAGGGTGGCAAGACAACCAGCATGGGATGGATAAAAAAGAGAAACCATTCTTGCCGAGTCACATGGAGTCAGTGTTCTAGTCTTACCAGGCTTGGCAGTGGACAGCAGCCAGCCTGGAATGTACCTCCTGTCAGGGTAACTCTGACATCTGACAACTTTCTCCAAGACAACTAGAGAGAAGACCTTATTCCTCAGTGGTTCTGTTTTTTTCTCTGTGTTCCTAGAATCAGGGTAGCAAAGAGAATTTCTCCACAGAATGTGCAGGGAGGGTCACCTCCCTCAGGAGGCCTCATCCTTGCTGAAGTATTTCATAATCTTGGAAGGATGGAAAATCCTTCTACCCATTTTAATGCAAAGCTGGAAAAGCTTTAAAAAATGGCCTTGAATAGGCTGAGATGAAAAACAAAGAGGCTGCCAACACTAGAGGCTGGATGGGGGAGGGGTACAGGGTAGGGAGATTTTGGTAGGCTTCAAAGTTAGCAGTTTCTGAGCTTTACTGCTTAAACCCAGAGGCCCAAGCCAAGCAGGGCAGGACCAGGGTTCAAGGTGCAAGGGGCAACAGTCTTTGGTGGAAGATGTCTCTTTCTTGTTTTTTTTATTCCTGATTAACTGTTCAAACAGCCTTCAAAGATTATTCAGAAGTGGTTAACTGTAGGTCCTCCACTTCTGCTTGCTAATTTTTAAACACAGCTGACCCCGAGGATCCCTTCCAAAGGCTCAGAGGCCAGAGGCCAGCACAAATTCTATACACATCTCTCCTTTTCCCAGTCAGGGCCCAAGATTGTATCTCATTCCCATGTTTCCCCTTGTTCTTCTCTTAGCCTCTGTGGCATCTACCTTAGATGATGAGACCTACTTAGATCCATGGTGATTCCTGAAGTCCAAGGACTCAGCCTTCTGGTGTCGCCCACCTCACCCTAGCTCTCTGGGATCCCAGCTTTTCTAAGGGAGGCAGGTAGCTCTCTCAGCCAGGCATGCGCCCAGAGCCAGACAGCCACGTCAGCATGGCTCTAAGTGCTCTTTAACTACTGTTCAGCATTGTGGACCTGAAGTTCTGTGAATGGAGAGAGAGAGAGTAGCAAAATAAAACTCAGCTACACAGAAGGACTTGTCTGAAGCCACTGGATGCCTGGCATGACAGAACCTCCTGGCACGAGTCCTGACTCTGGAGAGACTAGCACTCATGTCTGTAGAAGAGCCATTTCCTGTCTTAACCTTGGCACAGAGAGTGATCTTGGGTTCATGCTTCCATAGAAGCAGTCTTGGTCAGAGTAGAGAGAGACAGGTCCTGTTCTCCCAGCTTTCTGCTTGGGCAAAGCCTTTTAAGAGGTCACATTCTAGAGCAAGTCACACTATCACTGTTAGGAAAGGCAGCCTAGGAGTGCCGGGTTTGGGAGCAGCTGGAGGTCATCCCTGAGAATAGGCTGGACATATACGTGTGGGTACTTATAAACACCATGGTAGGTATGTGGAAGGGCCCCAGGACACCATGATAAGGTACCACCACCGCCCTTCCTTACTGGGTTGCTTTAGCACCAAATGCCTGCCGCTAACTCGCTGTAAACAGATGGACCTGGTGCGTATGCAGTGACAGATGGCTTTCCTCAGTAGGGTATATCTCTCCTCTTGATTCTGTTCCTAAAACCTGCTAAGCCTGAAGAATCCAGAAAGTAGCCACTACAACAAATGTTTATGTTCTTGATATGCCATTTATTCTGTCCTTCCCATGGAGGCTTAAATGCTGAGACACTGCGCAGAGAGAGGACAGGGGAAGGTACTGCCTGGAGTTCTCCAGAGGCTGCCAAGAGGCAAGGTTGTAATTGAAATCTTTGGGGCCATCTCCCTACATAGTGCTGTCCTCTTCATTCTCTTCTTCTTAAGGGTGGGCTTCTTCTCCTCCCATAGGCACTTCTTCCCAAAGCCACTTGAAAGGCCTTAAGTTTTAGAGGGATAACCCGAGGGTGGCACTGAGTTTCAGGGTGCAGATGAGAGATTATCTGCAGAGCTGGTAGAACCCTTAGTCTGCAGGGCTGACTTCAAAGCTGCTGCTGGGCTTAACCCACTGCATCAAAGTCAGCCAGTTAAACAGTCTGCACATAAAAGGGAGAGTGGAGGGCTTAAAGGCCTTCCTGTGAAGGCAGGCAGGCATTCCACCCTCTTCTCAGGCACAAGAGCCACTGGAAGAGGAAGTAATTGCTTCTCAAAGACTTGCAGAAATTACCGTATACCCCAGTTTAGGGTTTGAAGACCTTGTCTACAAGCCTTAGGCCTTATGAGGCACCTGTGTGTAGAGTTCCTCCATATCCGTTGAGCTCTCTGCTTAATATCCGACCTTGTACTCTGCTTCCCTGCCTCCAGCACCCATGTTTTGGGTGGCAGACTTTTTGGCTGTTGGGAATGAGAAGGAACTCAGAGTCAGGCTGCTTAGGTGGGACCCCAGCTTTTAAGTATGCTTAAACAATAGCTAGGTAGAGTACCTTCCTTCCAGCCCTAGCAGCTTTGTGCGAGTAGGTGTAAAGGAGATCCTCCTCCAGAACTCTCCAGAATTCTCCAGCAAAGGCCCAGGGGAATCTACACTGCTCCCCTTCTTCCCACCCCTGCTGGGTCCCCTGCTTGACTCTAGTATACTGTGGTCCCAGAAGCACCACCTTCTGAAGCAAAGCCTAACCTTTCAGAGCACAGAGGGGTGCTGACCCTGCCCTCATTCAGGGAGACTTCAAAGGGAAACTGGAAGCATTCCTCACTGACCCCCAGTGAGTGGGAGAAAAGCAGCAGCTCAGATCAGCGGGCTGGGCTGGGGATTTTCCATCCTACCAAGGCTATCCACATGTTACCCTACTTTGGTCTTTGAGGACCTAGGAACCTTAGGAACCAGGGTTTGATTTTCAATCTGTTGGTTCCATGAAGGGCTAGGTTTGTTAGCTTCAGGGCATGTCCAGCTGCCCAAGGAGCTCCCTATCCTGTTTCCTCATGACATTCTGACCACTAGTTTGAAACCTTAGCATTTCTTACCCCGCCAGAATACTACCTTGGGGTCTTCTGAAACCCGACTAGTTTGTGGGGGGCTCAAGAAAAGTAAAGATAAGATGCCTACCTTTCTCCCATCGGCTGTTTACCCAACAGGCTTTTTGTGGAGTACATATGCAGCCTAAGTTGCAGCCCAGTGCAGATCAAACTATCCCAGACTGTCCCAAGCCCTCAAGCAAAGCACTGTGAGGCCCGAGGATTCAGCACCTTCCAAACAGAGGGGACAGGAAGCCCAGAAATGGAAGTCAAATTTATGCTAGCACCAGGGTACCTCCTTGACTAATGTGGGCTTTTGGTAGCTTCTGGCTCTCAGATCTCCATGTGCAATTTGTAGGCTAAAGATAGCCTACCCCACTCAGGATATCTAACCCCATCTCTAAGAGTTGGACTGTCAGGGGACTAGGTATGCTAGGAGACCAGGTGTCCATGAGACCCTGATGGACCTGTATTGGGCTACCTCTGCCTTCAGGGTTGTCACCAGTATGTATACATGAGGCCCTTTCCAGAGCATGTAGCATTTCTGAGTCCCTTTTCATAATTTTTGGGCATGTGCAGGGCTGCTTACTTCACAGTGGTTGAGGTATAGGTTTATAGTTGGTAAGTATTGGTCCTGGACTGGAAATGAGGCTGATGACATAGAATTTTTTTTTAAGATTACAGCATGTGTTTGGCATCCAGTGGGGTCCCATATGTAGCATAACATGTATGTTCTGTGTAGCCTCAAACTGGGCCTGAGAACAGATGCGTTGATGAGGAAAGTGCTAGCATTCACAGACATCTCTGGAGCAACATATTGCAAAGAGGTGGGAACTACTCTGGGGCTTTATGTGAGATAACTGGGGTTATTTAAAAATAATAGAGAAAACCTGACAGTGTAGTCTCTGGCCATAGGCATCAACATTGGTCAGCTGGGTTGAGGTGTCCTGGCATTATTGATAAGCCCTAGTAAGCATGTTCCTCTCTAAGCCTAGAGCTTATAGGACTGGCCAAAGAGAATGCAGTGTGGTCTCAGGGATGTCCTCCTGGGCCAGCAGCGGTACTGAGATGAGGTGTTTGCCCCATGTTTTCAGGGCCTGGTCATACAACCAGGCTGGAGCAGGCGCAGAGGGCAAGATTAGGCATTGAGAGCCAAAAAAAGCATAGACAATATGATAAAGCTAATGATTCATGTTTTACTGTCAATGTTGGCCTTCTTTATGATTATAGAGAAAGTAGGAAAAAATCATTAGAGGAACCTGCTAGGAATATTTCCTGTTAGGAAACCTAGCTAAGTACCAAAGTGCTCTTTGTAGCAGGTGGAATCATGGGTGGCCCAGCTGGTGACATATTGGGCCCTCGTGTGACTGTGCCCTAGGTGAGGCCATCCCTCCTCAGATCTCTCAGCCAAAGCAAGTACTTGGTTGGCTTCCAACTTCAACAAGGCTATCTTCAAGTATTGTTCTATCTTCAAGTTTCTATCTATAGATGAGGGGCTGTTACTCGCTCCTGCGAGTTACTCAAGGGACACAGAAGGTAGATCTGTAACTTTTCCAATACTCAGAAGTTGGTCAGAAAGCCATGAACACTGTTTGCTACTCCTCCTTATGTGAGAAGGGATGCTGCTGGTTGACCTCTGCATCTTGTCTGTGGCTGGCCTGGGCCTTCATCTCACAATGGCCACTTCAGAAAGGAGACTGCAATGACAGAAGTGAGTGAAATTGGCCAGACTGGGTAAAGTCAATAATAGACAGTGCCTAACCAAAAACTACTGGATACTTGTTCTGTGATGTGCCCCAGTCTTCAAGGAAAGCCATTCCCTTGAGAGCTGGTGTGATGGATTTAACATGGCTCTGCCTGGTAATGAGCCCTGTGAGCTGGTACTGCCCAGGGAAGGACAGGCTGACAAGGAAATTCTCCTCAATGCAAAGAGGCAAAGGCAGTTATCAAGCTTTGTCTTATCAGGAAAGTGGAAGTGTCTATCTTTGGCCATCTTCTGTGCACATGGCTTAAGAGGCAGCTCTGAATGGTGGCCAGAGAGAATCACCTAACAACCTGGCTATGATCACATTTGGGTCATGGAGCTAGAGTAGCTAGCTCTGGGGCCTCATGCACCCAGAAGAACCCACAGAGGAGGGAGAGGTGGGGAGAGAAAGAAAGAGAGGGGAGAAAGGGAGAGAAAACAAGGAGGCTCAGGAGCTTAGGCCAGACTTCTGACCCACATGGAGAGACAGAAAAGTGAGAGATCTTCCCTGCAGCAAGATGAAGGACTAGCTATGGGAATAGCACTTGAAATGTTAGTACTTGAGGGTAGTATGTGTGGTTCTGGCTAGCAGGAAGGTTTCTCCTGATGCCTGAGGCTTGCTCTAGTTCATAAATCTCCACTTCTCCTTAGCAGTGTGAAATGTTTACTCTGAACTAAGCCTCTGCTTTAACAAGTCATGTTTCAATAGGAAAACTGTCGTTGATGGAATCGAATGCAATTCCTCCTTTTTTCCAGTTACCCATTCCTAAGAAAAGCCCAGCCATTTGGCAAGCAGCCAGAGCTCCAGGAACCAGCATTTGCAGACAGTAGTGGCAGATATGATGACCTTGTGTTTATAAGGGAGAATCTGGCCTCTATGGGCCTTGTCTTGCCAGTTCTTCAGGCTGACAGTTTTAGAGGGTTGGGACCTGTGCTCCATTCTTCACTTCCAGCCCCATTACCTATTGTATGGAAGCCCTTTGTGGGAACCTTTAGTCCTGATGCTGGTTCATTCCTCAGACTGGCATGTTGCTGTGCTTCCGGTGACAGTCTTATTGCTAAGCAGCAAAAGAAGTCCTGTTGCCTTTGGAGAGCCCGCCTAGCTAGTTTTACCCGGTGCTGAGACTATAACCGCACAAACATGCGGCAGGAGATCTACCATCGCTAAGGCAATAGTGTGTTTTCTTTCCCTAAACTCTACAGTGGGTTTCCTGTGTGTATCTAGATGCCAGGGGTTGCTGATATTATTAGAAACATCTGCTGCCCCCAAGCCTTGATCTATAAAAACCAAGATGGTTCCTTCCATGTGAAATCGTTCGAGGATCACCAAAAATCCCTGTACTTCTAGTGCCTACTTTTCCGGAGTGGCAGACAGAAGGGGCAGACTGCGAGTGATAGAGAATTACAATGAGAAAGCTTCTAGGAGACTTTGGGACCTCAGGTCTCATGGCTAGAACCCTGGTGGCGAGCTTTGAAGCTGTGCTGCCCCTTCAAGATGTTTCTGGCACTACCAGGACTTAAAGCAGTCTTCCCAGTCCCAGCCTGGGTCTTAGAATCTGACTGATTGGATGTGAGACCTCAGTCATTTGTATGTTCATTTATTTCTTCATCAAACATTCACTGAAGGTCCACGATGGACTCTAAGTAGATTAAACACTGAAGGGAAAACACTGCCCTCATGGACCTTGGATGGTATCGACAGAGAAAGTTGGTAAACTCTTTACCACAAACATGCAGTTATACATTAAAAATGAGGAATGGGGGGGGGTGCAGTTCTCCATGGCTCAGTCTGAAGCTTAGAATTAGCTTAAACACATTTCAACCTAAGCAGTCAGCCCTGGCTTGTGAAGGTGAGAGAAGGTCAGAAGAGAGCCTGGAATGTTTAAAGATAATGCCAGGAGAATGTTATGGGAGCTAGGGGCACTTTGAGCAGATCAGCTGCTTCCTGGCTTTGTGACTTGGGCCCTAGACTTGATCACTCTAGTTTCAGTTTGATTATCTCTAAATCAGAAATGATAGATAGTATTTATATGTCAGAAACTGCTTTGAGGATTAGTGAAGTGATGTGGATAAAGCACTCAGCATAATGCCTGAAAACTCTAAGTAGTATTAGCTCAGGATTATTCTTTAGACTGACAGTGTGCTCAGAGCGGGCATGTTTTCTCCTTAATAGAGTGGCGGTTCTTTTAGAATACCCAGATGCTGATGGTAAAACCAGGGCTGTCCTGTTCTTCCTGTCCATGAGGCCCCTTTTTAAATGAATGTGGTGGGCTCTGGTGGAGGCCTAGTACTCAAAAGAGCAAGTTTTCCTCTGCTCATGTGCATGAACTTAGTTTTCTAGCTTCTTCTAGCTCCAAGAGCCTGTATCTGTCACACTTCAGTGTTGCTCAACCTTGAGCCAGCTTTAAGAGCCACCCCCTTTGAGCTGAGTACACTGTATGTGTGTGCCCATCATTTGTGCATACATTTATTTGTAGGGCACAGCTAAAAAGAACCCCAGGAATGATGTCCTAGGGAAGACCATACTATTTCTAGGCTTCATAGTGGCCTAGTAGGGACCACTTTTGGTTTAACCAAAGCCTCACATTCTGCCAGAGAGTCCGTGGACATTGTCACCTGTTTCCATTCCATTGGTGATTCCCAGATCACCAGTCTTTTTCAATTATCCTAGCCCTGAGAGCCTACCTAAACATGGGGCTATATGGTGACTAAGGTTCCCAGAGTTGGAGAGATAGATAAAGCAGAGTAGAGTGGCTGGCCTAGAATTCTCAGAAGAGATCTTCCTGTTTCTGCCTCCTGGGTGGTAGTCTGCATCTATCTTCTATCAAAGCTAACAGGTCTCTTTCTAATCCCTCTACTCCCATAATATAATATAAAAACATTTTCCTTGGAGTTCTCATAGCATGAGAAAATGGAATTGCAGAAGGATTTTCTCTTGAGACCTTTTTTTCTTTTATTTTTGATCAGTTAAAATATGATCATATCCTCAATGACATCTTCTAAAATCTCTTTGGAGTAAAAATTCCACTGATATGCTAATATGACAATGCTAAAATGATAAAAAAGCATGTACCTGTCAAACCTATGATGACCAGTGTAAAACTGCTAAATCTTAGCAAAGAAAGTCCAGCAGTTCAAAAAAATATAGACCTGAATTAAGGTCATAGCAAGATGCAAAGACATAGACAATCTGGGTAAGTTTCAGAGGTGGGTAGAGGAAGGACTTCATTCAAAGATGGCATACTGTTTGGCTTAATTCATGTAACATTCCCATAATGCCATGTGTGGTGGTACTACGTACCTTTAATCTTATCTCTGAAGGGTCAGAGACAGGTGACTCTGAGTTTCAGTCTAGCTAAGGGTATATAATGGGACCCTGACTAAAAAGAAAAAACAAATATATAAATATGTAAATGAGGTACAGGTTAGTAGGACAGGCTTAGGACAATTGGGTTGGAGGACATGGGGTGCCATGAAGTGACTGGATGTATGGGCCTTTGAGACCACAGAAACATAGCCATGGTTCCATAATAGACTAGTCTGTGAGCCACTTACTATATGGGACACATTGTGAATGTACACTTCATGCCATTGTGTCTTAGATGACATACTAAGAAGCCCTGCTATAGCGAAACACACATTTTAAAGTTGTATAATGAAATCAGCAGGCACAGTACAGTCCTAAGGAGAGCCTGGAAACAGGCATAAACAAGATTGTGAAATAAAATCAAGATAGCAATGAAAATCAGTACGAAAAAAGATGGTAAATTTAGTGTTGAAATAATCACATAACTGTGGAAAATAAATGGACTTACTGACTATTCCAAGTTCAGACAAACAAATCTAATGTAAATGTAAAGCATGAAGTAAAAGATGATAGAAAATATAAGAGACCTAACTGTAACAGTCTCATAATGAAGTTATTTCCAGGTCTGATACAAAAACTCTAAATCACTAAAGACTGAAGGTGCTGACTGTAAGAAATCTTAACAATTCTTCAGCAGTTACTGAAAAAAACTAAAATACCCAAGAAACAGTGGGAGAAAGTGTTTTTAATGTATGTGCCATAGACATTTTATATTAAATAATCAAATAAGTCCAAAAGCTATGAAGAGATGGCCTTCCAAAAAAGGGGGGGCTTTCAAATATTTTAAATATTTCAAAAGGTAAAACTCTCCCGGGGAAGAAATGACTCAGTGGGTAAGAGGGCTTGGTATGTAAGCATGAGGACCTGAGTTAGGATCTCAGCATCTGTCAAGAGGTGGGTGTGACTGCATGCATGCCTGCAACCTCAGTATCTGCTGAGGTCTAGGATTGCTAGGTCTTGCTGCTGCCAGCCTAGGTCCAGTTCAATGAGAGACCCTGGGTAGAGTGTGATAGCGCAGGATGCTTGATGTTCTCTCTGGCCTCCATATAGCTGCATAGGCACATGCAGCGCGTACGCGCGCGCACACACACACACACACACACACACACACACACACACACACACACACACACACCACACACACACACACACACACTGAACCCTCGAATAAAGGAAACCAAAGTGTAGCATATGTTTTATATCTTTCAGATTAATAGGGCAGTATATACTCTCGTTGGTGAGATCTGGGCACAATGTCTGTTTGGCATTGTCTACCAAAAGGTAAGGAAAAAATTTAATCCCATTTGAAGTAGGCTGAAGAGACATGCTAAGGTGAACTCATTTAAAAAATGAAGACCAATACATTGTGACAAGCAGATGATTGGAAGGTTATCTTGAAGAATTGTTAAGTTGTGAAAAGGTTAATTTAGATCATTTAGATAATATGTAATAATGGCAATGTTTGCAGATATGTACTTATTTTAGAAAAATAACAAATTGAAAATGGTTTTATTTTGTAAAGCATTATGTCGTACCGTCTTGCAGACAGAGAATTTTTTTTTTTTTTGCAGAATATGGCAGAGCCTGGCAAATTTTCAGAGGGGCTGCCCTGTATCTTCCATGATCTCATTGACTCGCCCTTGAAATGCTTATCTAGAATCAGCCTGGGTCTTCTTTTCAGGAGATAACTGGTCTAACTGTCTGATTTCCATGGGAGAAATTCATCAGAAAATCCCTTTCCAACTTGATGAATTCTCCTGTAAGATTTATAGTTACTCTTCATAAGTGATTTGCTTTGTGTGTGCTTAATATTATTTGGTGGACAAGAGCAGCCAAGAAGGAGCTCAGTCAACAGAGATGCCAGCAGGGATAACATGTGTGGGGAGGAACAGCTATGTTCAATAGGGAGAGCAATTTCAGAGGGAACTAATTTCATAAGTGGTCGGTTCATAAGTGAATACACTTGAATGGATAATCACTATTTTTAGCTGCTCTATACATTCATCAATAGGGGACTTGTTCCATAAATCACGGCACAATCAGAGGCCCTGCAGCTGTTAGTAGAAAGGATGTTTGCTGCTTGTCTGAGTAGAGCTCTATCTTCTCATTCATGTCCATTGGTGCTGAGCACCCATACTAAACCTGCAAGGTTTTATTTGGCATGGCCTGTGGGACACAGGTCTCAGCCCAGTATACTGGCTGGCACTCTGTTCTCTTCACGCACTCTGAGATTGCTTCATGATAGACCATCTACTCCTGGCCACTGTGTCCTGTTGGCCTCCTGATCTCTGCATTGTCTCAGCAGCACCCTTGGGAATGTTCAAACTCTCTGTGAACTTCTCTTTGGAGGAGAGTCTGAGTTCCACCCATTTTCTAAAGGTACCCTTGGGAAGGTGGCTTTTTAATGCCTGGTGGGTATTCCTGATCCTGCACCACCATCTACATGGCTTTGCCAGGCACTGTTGAGTCTACATGTTGACTAGAAATGGGGCTGATTCCAGGAACACACCAGCTAACAACCTGAGCAGAAGAGTGAGCACGTTCTGTCTGGGAGAGGCTGGCCCAGAGCAAAGGCCACATCCCCTTGCAACACACTGGAATTCCAGCCACGAGAAAGCAGCACTGTCACCCACTCAATTGAAGGTGCATCTGCAAGTGAAACTGCCCCTCAGATGCAGCACAGCATAATAAGCCAGTTCTGTGCACGCCGCTGCAGGACTGTGGCACCTGCCAGTACACAAGGCACATGTACAAGTGCACAGGTATATGTGCCACCTGTGTCAAAAGGAAGGGCAGGTATCTTTGTTTACATAAAGTTTCTGGAAAGATCTAGCAGGGCTGAAGATATCAGTAACTTCCTTCAGGGAAGGAAACTTGGGAATTAGGGTTAGGTAGGAGAGCCTTAGGTTTTGTTTTTTGTTTTGTTTTTGTTTTTAACCATATTCCATTCTGTACCCTGATTTATTTATCACTGTTCAATTTGTGTATGTGCATGCAAGTATGTGTGGTGCATTTTATTGTGATTTTAAAAAGCCATAATACTAGTATATTAGCAAAGGCTTGCTTTTATGTGCAGTGTATTTTATTGTGATTTTTATTTTAAAAGCACAACATTAGTACTTTACAAAAGTCTTGCTTTGAATTTGGCAGGTGTCATTCCAGATTGGGAGTGGATGTGGGCAACCACAGTGTGCATGCTGTGTGGACAGCATGCCTGTGAGCAGCCGCTCTCCAGGCATGGAGCTGGAAGTCTCTGGTTCATGTCACTCTGGAGCAGGGGCTACTCTAGCACAAAGAAGGTTTTGAAAGCGAAAGGCAGAGCCAGAGTCAGGGCAGGCTCTGGGCAGGCTCCCAGAGAGCCCAGCAACCCTCTACTGAAGGGTGCCCTGCACCCCATCGCACAGGCGGGTACCTTCTGTGAAGTGAGCTTGCTACACGAGTCTTGTCATTACAGGATTTTGAGTGGAGTGATTCTAAAAGAAAAGAATGAGAACAGCGTGCTCCGGTTGTGCCACATTGAATACTGGAGATTTTCTGTAACTTTCCTCCATTTCAGTTAATTTTGGTTTGATGAATGAAGAATGACAGCAGTTCATCTTTCAGTTCGCTTGTGTCTCTATTGATCTAAATGTTTTCTAATGCATATCTACCTTTTAAACTAATTTATTTTTAAATCAAACTTAGATCCCATTCTGCGATCACATTTCATGTTGCCAAAACTCTGCCTTGGGGGAAGGCTGAGTTATCTTGTTCTGCTCCAGAGCTGGTTTGGCTTTGTCTGTTCTGTGGGAAATGACACAATGTTGACCTACGAGGGGCCCTCACCTCTCACTACTGAATCCCAGGGGTTGGGGAAGGAGAAACTGTGAGCCCACTCCCAGACCTGCCCATGCCCACTCAGGAAATACTCATGCTATGCTTGTCTATGGACTCTGCCCTTGGCATCCCTGTTGCCCACCTGGGCTCTGGCAGAGAAGTTAGGCGGGAAGAGGCCAACCGAATACCCGCCAGTATAAGAGGAAACGGAGAGAAACAGCTCCAGTCAGCCCCAGAAGGGAGGCCTGGAAAAACTCTGCAGCTGGAGCTAACACAAAGGACTTTTCAGATCCTGAAGCCAAGGTGCCCAGTGCTTTTTTTTTTTTTTTTTTAATACAGCTATTAGGGTGACAAGCCTTTCCAAAGGCCAGCAGTTGGCGAGAGTTTCCAGGAAGCTGGTCTGGCATGGGGCTGGGATCATAGCAACTTTTAACGAGTGAAGTTCAGAAGGAAGAAGTCATCAGGAAAGGTTTAAGGTTCAACAAACTTTTTGAATTATTTTGCAAAAAGTTCTGGCTTTCCAATTCAAAGGCATGTTTCCCTGTGATGGGTTTAAGCCAGAGCTTATTTCAGAGGCAACACAGACTGCATGTTTCTGAATCATTCCCTGGAGATACTTGCCTAATCCTAGAGACAGGCTTTGGAAGTGCCATCCAGTACCTGGAGACACTGGAGCCATCTTACTATCTCTTCAAACAACCATCCGCCCATGTGTCTTTCCCCTCTACCAGTTTCTGTGGTTGTGAGTACACAAATGTGCACACCTTCCCTAAGCAGGAAGCTGCTCTTTGCCAAAAGCGAAAGGAATTCAGATTTCCAGAGGGTATCCTTGGTCTCCAGCTTCAATAGCTATCTGACAAAGAAAGATCCTAGTGTGTGTATGCTGGCGCTGGGAGAGAGGGGCTTCCATATCCATTCACATGTTTCTGGGCCCCAAGAAAAACCCACAACTGGCTGTGCTCTCCCTAGTCCCACCCAACCTCAATCACATTCCTTCCCTTCCTGAGCCCACCCTGGGTGGCCCCAGCAAACCAGCTTCCACTCCTCCCTTCCCACCAGTGGGGAGATCTAACCCATGTCCTCATTGAACAGCCAACAGTGAAAATGAAGGTCACACTACAAGCCCAAACAGCTGAAAAGCACCCCGCTCCTTCTCTGCCTATTCTCACCCCAGTAGGAGAATAGACTCTTTTTTTCTCTGTCTAGCAGCCCAAAGGACTAAGCTTTCCCACCTTCCTGTGAATGCTTCCAGGAAATCCTTCTAACCTACTTCCTCCTGAAACATTTTTGGGCCTGGAAATGAAGAAGCTGCTCTTTGAGTTGTAGCCCTTCGCCACTAGAACTTTCCTACATAGTAGGGATCTTTATCCCCCCAGGAGGATTTATAAATGTTGACATGGTTATTTGAGTCACAGTAGTGGATCAGCAGTGGCAAGATGGACTGGCTGGTCATGCTAAGTTTCTCCTTAGCCTAAGTTATTGAGCTCTGTACTTGTTTAGGCAGGGATTGTACAGGTGGAGAGACCCTTCTGTAGCCATCAGAATGAATGAGTGACTATGATAGACATTTTGGTTTTATGCTCAACTCAAAGGCAGTGCTGAACTCCAGTCCAGTTGGCACCTTTGTTGTTGAGACGGTTTTCAATGCCATAGCATCCTTCCTGTTAGGCAGGATTATTTCTCCTGATATTAATTCTGGAGAAGACTGAGGCTTTGCAGTCTGGGCCTGGCCATCTCACCTGTTTCCAGATGGCCATGGTGCTCAGCATGCCTTGTCACAATTAGTTGTCTCTTCTGTCTCTAAGACTCAGTCTGATTCTCTTGCTTGGTCAACAATAGTGTTATCCACTAGGGTCTTCTGGCTGTTTTGTGAAGTGTTAATTATGGCCTTCCTGACCAGTCCTGACCAGATGTGTCCCAGAACTCATCTTTAAGTATCTACATCATACCTCCACTTCACCAGTTTCTCCTTCGAGGCAGAGCCTGCGGTGAACTTGTTCTCATTACCTTGGAAGGATTTTCATGTCCTAGTCCTTGACTTTGAGTGTCTATTCAGTTTGCTGTGTCTGTTCAGGGATGTGCTACGTAAGGAAGTGCCCTAGACAGCTTGCAGTAATGTCATTTCATCAAGGTGATTGACAGAGCCTGATACGGAGAGGAGATAGGTCCCACCAGAACAACAAAAGAACATAGTAGAAAATGGGCATGCCTTCTGGCTCTGATCCTGACAGTAGGTGGCCTTATATGCTCATCTTTCCCATTCTCCTGTTGTTCCAGAGCATGATACCCAGGCTACATGGTCTACTGAGGTTCTGTGATAGGCCTATTGTACACTGATGAGACAGCCTGGTAGCGTGGAGGATGGGGGACCTAAGGGAAAAATACCTTAGTGAAGCCCTGAGCTCTGGGTGGACAGCTCTATCGGTAGCCCTCTGTACACTGCATGCTGGGTCAATCAAGCCTGGAGCCTTTTGCTAAGCATCACTCGTCTGAAGGTCACCCATGCCCATGCCCTCCCTTAGGATCCTACTTCTGGCTTCATTTGAAGCCTGACTTATTGTGCCATGTCCTTGAGCCTATACCTGGAGCTCACACATCCAGCTGGTAGAGTTTATAAGGCAGGTTTTGGTTTGCTGAAAAAAAAGAGTATTTTAGTGTTTCAAACTAGCAGAGTTTGAATTTAACAAATCCAAGCTGAGCAGTGGTGATACACACCTTTAATTCCATTATGTAGGAGGCAAAGGCAGGTGGATCTCCGAAGCCAACCTGGTCTACAGAGCGAGTTTTGAGACAGCCAAGGCTATACAGAGAAATCCTGTTTCAAAGAAATAATAATAATAATAATAATAATAATAATAATAATAATAATAATAGAATTCATATACAAACCAGAGGAAAACAAAAACCGATCTCTAAAAGGTGCAAGAGGGAGAATTAGACAAAAGAAAGATCTCCTTGGAACAGAGAACAGCTAAGTGTAAACAAGCCCAGGGTAAGGGGACAGGCCCACATCACATAAGCACTTTTAAGTCGAGATCAGACCCTTACCCTACCATTTCCACCTCAGGAACAGAGGCCAGCTGCTAAGGAATAATAGTGGGGCCCAGAGGTTGACTGTCTAGTGCTACCCACCTCAGCGGACCTGGTTCTCTTGGGACAGCCAGTTTAGGTCCCAATGCAGAGAATGTGGACTCATTTCGGTAAGAGCCCTGCCTGAGAGTAAATATGTATGTGCATAGAGCTCTGTGCTGTCTGTGCCTCACCTTTTAACTTCCTCACTTGCCTACCCCCTTACTTCTCAGAATCCATTACCCTGTAGATTCAGCCTTATTTCTGCCTCAGTTCTCCAATGGGCTACCACAAGCCATTGTGAGGGCAGAGTTATACTTTGAGTATAACGCAGTCTGGTCTTATATAAGGACTTGGAGCCAGAGTCCTCAAAGAAAAACCAAGTAGAGTAAAAATTATCTCTTAAAGCATCTTGATTTGCACCCCTCCCCAGTAATCCCTCTCAGAGCCCTTTGTATTACTCCTTTCTAAATTGCTCTCATGCCCAATGAAGTAGAAGACCCTCTGAGAGGGCCTGCCAAGTGTCTCTGAACTTCTGGGGCTGTAGCCGCATGTGTGGATTGTTAACTTCGGTAGAATATGTAGATGCTGAAGTCAGGGTTATGGAGGTAGAGATGCTAGACTTGGAGTGGACATGGGCTCCTATCTACCTTTCTCCATCTTTTATTTCTCTTCCGCCTCCATCTTTCCAAGATGTCACCCAGGTCTCCCATGGAGCTAACTAGACCTGAAAGACTTAATAGTGAGTCTTCTGTTAGCCAGTCATTGCCAAGGATATGTATCTCAGGTACGGTTTCTGCTCAGAAACATCTGAACTATCCTAATAGGCACAAATATTGAGTGGGCGGATTTGGGACACCATTAGGAGCCAGAGAGGAAAGTCAGCCTAGTCTATGAGATCTAGAGATGCTCAGAATGGCCTGTAGGCAAGTGAAGGCTCCTGGCTTCCTTATGTGGTAGTGCCAGGTCTTGATATACTTAAGAGACTGACTGAATTCACAGAATACTCATGACAGAAGGTGATCAGACGACCAGCACCCAAACCCACCATGGACTGCTCAAATCTACGTAGTGGGTCATAGAATCTCACTTACTACTGTTCCAGTGCCAGCTCACTAACTCTCAGGTCTTCAACCTGATTTTTACCAAAGGAGATCTAGGCAGCGTCTCTCAGAATGAGCCTGGTTCTACCAATATTTCTTGTGTGATAGTAGCAAGTTTTTGTCCTTCATGAATCTTTAACTTCCCCATCTGTGAAGCTGAGGACTGACTCACTAAGTGTTCTTCAATCTACCAGGATGTAAGTTAAGTATTTCAGCCAACTGTGGCATTTACCACTAAAACCTAGCACCAGAAGTTCAGCATAGGCTAGCTCATTCTTAGCAATGAAACCCACAGTTTGTGAACACTGTGGTCTCATTGGGTTTATCTTTTCAACAGAGATGTTGCCATAGTTTCCCTATCAATTACAGGGCCAATGGGAGGCAGGATATACAGCTTATCCTTCTCTTAGTCTGTCTGAAAGTAGGTGTCAAGTTGTTAAGTCAGCACAGTGATGGAATTAAATGACAGAAGCACACGGGGCATCTATAATTGCCATAGGCACAGTCCTCTGATCCCATCTCCAACTTCCTCGGAGCAGAGTTATGGGTACTAGGACTGTGCATGTATGTCTTTTAATAGGAGTCAGAACAGCCCACCAGCCCCTTTCCTAGCTCCTTAAGGCTTTAGTCAGAATCTGTAGACTTCCTCTGCTGCCACATTCCTCCAGATCATCCGCGAGGCCAGTACTCTTATGTCTTCAAGTTCATCTTGTTTAGGACAGCACTTGGGATACAGCCTGACCTATTTGTATCCTTTAGAAAATCATTACCTGGCCGTTTTTAAAGCTTTTGGGTCAAACAAGCAATAACATCATGGGGTCTCTTGTCACAAAGGGACACTTTATATTGTCTAACACTTATCCCTGATCAGGTATATGGCTAAATACCTGACCGTATTTGCTGAAATATATATGCCAACACAGGAAGATATATTCCCAATATATTAATACACAAGGGAACTGTAGCTTATAGAAGTTAAGAAAACTGGTCTAGGGTTCTGTGAGCAGGATTGAATGACCCAAGCTTGCTAGGGTTTCCTGGGAGATACTGATTAACCATTATGATCAAATCCAAGCTTCCCAGGGTTTCCTGGAAGATACTGTCCTTAGCCATTGTGAGCCTACACCAAACCCAACCATTAGCTGAGAAGTTTGAAAAGCTGTGACATGCACAAAACTACAGGACACAGGAAGAAAAGGAAGATGCCCTAACTAAAGAATCAGGCCATGATTCCCAGAGCCCTGATATGGTGGATACCCCCTTTCTCATGCCCATCTAGAGGGGCATAGGATAGATACTTTCTCGCGCCCATCTAGAGGGCCATAGGGTAGATACCCCTTTTCTCTTGCCCATCTAGAGGGCCACAGGGTAGATACCCCTTTTCTCTTGCCCATCTAGAGGGCCACAGGGTAGATACCCCTTTTCTCTTGCCCATCTAGAGGGCCACAGGGTAGATACTCCTTTTCTCTTGCCCATCTAGAAGGCCATAGGGTAGATACCCCTTTTCTCTTGCCCATCTAGAGGACCATAGTGTAGATACTCCTTTTCTCATGCCCATCTAGAGGACCGTAGTGTAGATACTCCTTTTCTCATGCCCAAATAGAGGACATTTTTTTCATAGACACTGATGTGTATGTTGAAGCAAAGGCCTTTTAGAGACAGCAGAACTAGTCATGAAGAACAACTGTGGGGCCCCTGCATACTGTAGCCCTCAAGTCTTAATTGGTAAACTGCAGTGGTAATGAAAGGGTAGCACTGGTCAAAGAGAACAACCTGAACCTGACAAGCGAACTGAGGAGAGTCCAGAAATAGAACTATATGCCATCAGTGAGCTGATTTGTAGTGATGTTGATATGGCAGGACGGTGGGAAAAGGATGGTGCTGTATCAGACTGGATGTCCAAGTGGAGGAAAAAGCTTATCTTGACCTTGACTTCACATAGGACAAAAAAAAAAAAATTGATTCCAGATGGGCTGCAGATCTACATGTGAAAGGTGAGCTTTTAAAGCTTTAGAACAAACCAGAATATCTTTATGACCTTGGAGTAGTCAAAGTTTCTTAAGTAGGACATAAACAATACTATCCAGAGAGGAAATGTTTGATTAACTGGACCACATTAAAATTAAGACCTTCTGTTCATCAAAAGACACCAAGAGAGGAGGCAAGGCAGCCTGCAAGGGGGGCAGTGTTTAGAATGCATGTGTGTATCTGACAAATGACTCATACTCAGAACACCCAGAACATAGACAAAACTGCAACTGAAGAACAGCTCTCAGTCTTATACTGATAGAGAATGATAGATGTGACCAAGCAAGAATGTAGAATGGGACTCAGCTTACTGCAAATTACAATTACCAGTTGATGCCATCTGGCTAAAAGGGCAACAGTGAATATTCGTGTGTGTGTGTGTGTGTTTTATTTGTGCAGATGTAGAGAAACTAGAATATTCACACGCTTCCCAGCAGGAGTAAAAATTGGGGTGATTGCTATGGGAAACATCCAGTCACTTGGTGACCCAGCACTGCTACCCTAGGCATACAATTAGCAGAGACCACCATAACTTTCACCAGACACATGCACTGAATATTCCTAGTAATTCACTACCAAAACCTGCCCAGTGGCTATGGGTAGTAAAATGAATAAGCAAAGCACAGGCCACACAGAGTGGAGTGCCAGACAGCAGCAGGCTCTTGGGACCACTGTTTTCTTCAGCCCTACAAGGGGGTTCTTAGACATCACAGTGAGTGAAAGTGCCAGATACAAGGGTGTATGTACTGTGTGATCCATCTACGTAGATTTCAAACACAGGCAAAGCTGGCTGTTGTTGCTGGAAGGTGAGCTTATAATTGCTTGTGGCATGTCTATGATAGGAAGTGAGATCTAGAGGTCTTCCTCTGGATGCTTCGGTCTCAAGTAGGGAAAATGTGTCATTTGCACTTGAGATCTGTGTACTTTACTCTTTTGGTGTATTCCCTTTCTAGGTTTATAGCATGATGCCCTGTAGAAGACTGTATTCTGAGCTTTGCTGGAGACACAGCTTAGGTACACAGAGGGACTGGGTTTGCTTTCTGGCTACCACCTTGCTTAAAAGGATATATTACTTCAGTACTCTGACAAACTGCCTTGGATCTGTCCTTAGCAGGCCCTGTATAGTTGAGTTTCCACTTGCAGCTCTCAGGAGATCTGTTTGGGTCTCTCCCGTTTTCTCTCTGACTGTATATACTGCTACTCTCCACTGGTATCCATTTAGCCAGTGAGGTCCTCAGAACAGTTCTGAGAGGTTTCTGCATCCCTTCCCCGTGCTTGGATGGAGGAAGTGAAACTAGGGGGCACTGGGGGCTGCCTGCAGCTGGGCCAGTGCAGGCTGGGAGCCAGATTGAGGGCATTCAATTCCCAGTCCCGTCTCTTTCCCACTGAGCCACTCCGCCTCGCTTTTAATTTAATTAGGAGAACATTTAATCCCCCGTGCATTTCAGAGACGGGTTTGAGCCTGGCCGGGCCGTGTGGGGCTCTGACAGGGATCCTGTGACTCATACAGCCTTGCACAGCCCTCCCGGGAGGGCTCCCATGAGGCTTCTTTGGCACCTTGTGCAGACAGAGGTGGTCTGGAGATTCACAGAAGACAGGACACTAGTCTGGAAAGACAAACTGGTCTCATCTGTTCTTGACAAGCCTCTTCCCTGTCCTCCTGGACACTGCCCCCAACATGGCCTTTCAGTCTTCTCCCATCAACATTTGCAGGCTGAGAAGCCAAGTAAGAGAAATGGGTGCTCACTGAGGTGCCACAGCAGGCCCTCGTTGTCTCTAGGCCCTGAACATCCCAGGCAAAACTGTTCCATCAGAAGAGCTAGCCTCCTGATCTACTAATGCCCCCCTTTCCAGAAGGCATAGGCTGGCCCCAGCCTCGCTGACAAATGCAGAATTCAGGAGACATTAGTAGTGATGTGGATGAAAGCCAGGCCACAGCGGGCCTCCCTGGAAAAGAGAAACTCAAACGTCTTGGCGTGAGATTCTGCAGGGTCCAGGAGAAAGTTGAAGACATGGAAATTCTAATTAACGCACGTGGGGCTGGTTTTGCTCAAGGATTTTTGAAGCTGTCATGTCACAGGAGGCCCGGCAAGCACATGCTCGCCCGGGAGGTGCTTATGGGCACCTGGTGGGATTCTTGCAATGCCCTAGCCTGCGTTCTTACTTTCCCTCTGCCCTCTAGACTTTGCTCCACCCACCTTGGTGAACTAGGTGGCCCCTGAATGCTCCCCCCCCCCCCCCCCCGTGCGCCTTCAGAGCAGGATGACAGGCTGGTTAGTAAATAAAAGTTGAGGCTGCCAGTTGGAAATGTCACAACAGAAAAGTCAGAGGGGTCAGGAACCAACTTCTTGGAAGAAATCTTCAGGGAAACTATATAAGAGAGCCAGGCTAAGCTATAGTCTGCTGTACTTATGGTAGGCTTGGCCTTTGGGGATGTTCATCTTGCGTATCCCTTGTATAACTGATAGGTCAAAGGGTGTAGGTTCCAGACAAGTTTTGATTGGTACATCAACTGAAGGGTGGGGGTGAAGTGGCTATAGGAAAAACTCACTGAGGCCACACCCACTGTCCTTTAGCTTTTATTTATAGGTGCTACATGAAGACTTTATTTTATCTCAGGCAAGGCTAAGATATATTTTCTGTGTCAGAAGTGGTAGTCTTAGGGTCCTTCATCCTGGAATTTGAGGAGCGCTGGAAAAGGAGTGACCAAGAGGAGCTGTGGACACTCTGCTCCCTACCAGGCTAAGAGTCAGGGAGCTGTTACTTGGGGGTTTTATGATTGCCTAAATATGATGTGAGAGGTGTCCCCAGGAAAAGGAAGGCCGAGTAGACACTGGACGATGCATGTGTCTCCAATGGCTGCAGGAGTGATGAGGGTTTTCCAGCTGGTGGGATACCACACAAGGCAATGGATGCATACAAGCCCTTGCCAGTTTCCCAGAGTAAGCAGCGTCCTGGGGACTTAAAGGTATAAGGCTACCCCTATCTCTTGTTGTAGTTCCTTCACGTGTTGTTGACAAAGGTCTCTATTCTCTGTTTCATAGTTGGCCTTCAAAAACCTGGAGCAGGGCTTTGGGTAGAGGATTCCTGTTGAGGGAGCTTGAAGAGTCCAGGGCTCCCTTCCAATGATGTTAGAATCAGGAAGACAGCATCTGACTGAAATATGTATGCAAGGCTGAGGTCCAGCTGCCCAGAGCTGAATAAGGCCTGGGAAGTGCTCGGGAGCTGCTGGGGTCAGAGAAGCTGCCTTGTCTTCTCAGCACCCTTCCCTGTTTACCAGCAGTTCTCTAGTTTTTCAATAGGCCAGCATCTTGGCCTCTCGGTCCCCAAACTATCAGTGGCCAACAGGCTCTGGAAAAGAGGAGCTTCACCCAGCCCCAGGGACCTTCCCATAATCAAGGCTACAGTGACCTCACCTCCCTGGGGCCCCTGGGTGGGGAGAGCTTGAGATGGAAACAAAATGTGTCTTTATTTATGCTTTTAATTTGAATTCTGGAACTGGCCCAGCATGGTAATACATTTAACATCAGTAAAATGCTGAAGAAAAATGGATCTGTTTTTTTTCTGCAACTGCCTCCCACCCACTCTGCCCCCTGCAAGACCCTAGTACACATCTCTGTCCCTGGTAGACACGTACCAGGGTGCGTGCCTCTTTTTTCAGTGTAGGTTCATAGGGCCAGTTGCCCACAGGAGCCATGCTGCATCACGGAGCTGCTGGAGCCTAGCTTAATTACAGACATCAATCAACAAGCTGACTGTGCAAGAAGCAAAGGAATGCAGTCCTGGTGTGGGCACGTGGACCCCATATACAATACCCACGATTGCCTGTATTCCCCCAGGACGGGGAGGGGTCTCGGAAAAGCCAGTCGTCCTGAAAGCACATAGGGTTCTAGGACCCAGACAGTCATGCCTATGAGGATCATCTTTGCTAGAACTTCCAGCAAGAATGGCACTTGACTTCTGAGTATGTGGGTGTCCATAACCTCATCCCTGACCCTCAACTCTGCTTTGATCAGATTGTATCTCTTTGGAGAAGCCCCTGCCTTAGGTCTTTTAACTTAGTACCACCATGGGCTCCTTTCATACCTTCTCACCTTCTCAGATTGCCTTACTTCCAGCTGTTGTATTTGGTGTGTTCCTGGGTGGGGACTTGGCTGGGTAAAGACTATCCATCTCCTACTCAGAGAGACTCCGGGAGTGCTGACCTGAGAAGAGCTGTGGTACCTGGATAGATGGTGACACAGTAGCCAGGAAAGAGTCATTCACATATCAGGCTCTGTTACCTCAGAGGAGAGATAGGAAATGGACTAGTACTCTGAGCAATGTTGTCTTACTGGCTTAGGGCTGTGTCTGGAGCAGATGGGCAATGTCTGGCTCCAGGAGCTTTGAGTGTACTAATACCAGCACAGGTGACCTTTTGTCCACAAAGGGGTGATTGTAGGGCAGCTATAGGTTGAACTATGGGTATGTATCTCCAGTTTTCCACCTTCCTGTGAGACCCCACTGGTGTTTTCCTTTAGGGGCTTCACAGTGGCCAGGAACTGTGAGGCATGTTTGTCCATCTGGATGGAGAGTTTGTCAAGAGCCCTGTACTCTCTTGGTGCAACTGCTTTTGTGTCTGGAGGCTACTCCATGGCCTTGAGAATAAAATGAAATGGGCACCAGCAAGAGCTGAGTGATCAGGAGCCCAAGAAGGCTGAGTGGCCTCTCCAGGCTTGGACAATTCTCTGGGGCCTATTATGGTTGCCATGGTGCTATTTACTGTCCCTACTCCAAAGCAGGCACTGTCATATGGCATATAACACCAACCACAAGACACCAGTGTTTACACTTTGAGTTCTCTAGACCCTGAACTTAATTTATTGAGAGCCTTAACCACGTTGTATGCTATTGCTCTACCCATAGACACCAGCTCACACCTTTGTTCCTCCCTGTTAATACAGCCAGCCAGTAAGGCTATTTTAGGAAGGAGAATGACTCCTGCTTCTCAATAACTTACTATCTCTTTCTGAGCCCATAAACACTCTCTACATCTTAAAAACTACGAGACATCGGTAACCTCTCTTTGAGTTTGGGTAGCCTGGGAAGATAGGGGCCATGGCTTGTTTGATCATAATCATCCCATTTGACAAGGCTGCCTTCCCCCAAGGATGGCCTCAGCTTGACTATCTGGTTACTTAAGAAACCCTCATCACCAATTTCTTCAGTCACTGCAAACCCAAGCCTGTACCAGGAAGATAGCAAAGGCAAGCAATCTAGACATAGGCTAGAAGCATTATGACAAAGCACACAAGGCTAAGGACATGAATTTCAGAATTTCAGAATGAAAGAGTCCCAGTATGTAAATCCCAGCAGGGCTACAAGTATGGCACTAACACCTTGACATAAGGACACTTTTCCAGGGGAGTATCCAGTGGTGCAGTGGCCAGAAGGGGTCCAAGTGACCTGCCTCCACCACATGGCTGGCTCGACTGGGCTTGGTGGGGACATTTGAATCACATGTTGCGAAGAAATCAGACCATGGCTGGATTCTGGGGATTGGCCTGGTGATGCCGTGTTGGGGGCCCCAACAGGGGAGAGGATGGGCATGTGTCCCAGGCCAGCTGTGCCTCAGGGGAAGGCCAACTGGAAGGCGTGGAAAATCAGCCATTTCCTTCACCTGAAGGAGCCCCTAAGGACAGTAGCAGCAACTGGCAGACATCACCCGGCATCTGCCCCATGACTCTGGCCAAAGTTCCATGGGGAAATGCTAAAAAACAAAGTTGACTCTTTTGAAGGAGCGGTGGAGGGGGGACAGGGGAGAGAAAAACTATTTTCTCAGATGCTCAAAAGCATGAAAACAAGTGGAAAATGATCAGTCTGGTTTTCCATAAGTCAAAACAAGAGGATCACATTTCTAGATTTGGTGGGAAAGCCCCTGCTCTCCTCTCCTGCCCAAGCCCTGAGGCCAAACCCAGCAGCTAGTGGCCTATTCTTAAGGATAGGCAGTAGTTCTGGGTACTAGGTGAACAGACTGTGTTGTAGCAAGTGGATAAGCTTTACCCTATGCCAGGCAGTTCCCATTAGCCTCAGCCTCTGTGCGCAGAAATGGACACTCACTGTGACACGTGGGTGATGGGGGTCAGCAGTGTCTCTCCTTCCAGGTCCAGGTCTTCAGCAAAGCTGTTTGTTCTCAAGAAGTGGGGTGTGCTTACTTCCAGCAGTGTAGGGCTCTTCCTTACTGTGGAGAAGGTATGGGACAGCTCGTTAGGCTTCAGTAGAAACTTGATCATGAAGGGGCACCAGAGCTGGACAGAAATGCCCAACTCAACCTATTATTGCTGTGGGATAAACCTGTGCACTCCTAATGTCAAGTGAAGAATGGAGACAAAGCTTAGACGTTTCAGTCTCACCCATCAGGTTTACACTGAGTGGAGTAGAATAGGTGAATCTGTTCAGATTGGCCCCCAGATACCTGAGACCTCAACATCTCTGACTGAGTGATAAAGGCAGGTACTTCTCCTCAGTGTGGCAGCTGCCCTGGGACTGAGCTCCAGAACTGAAGACCTGCCCTGTCAGGTTCTGGACCTCTCACTAGCTTCACACAAAACATGTGTGTCAAGAAAAATAGAAGCACTGACTACTATTATTGTGATGTTTACACACATGACACTAACAGATCAATGGGCCAAGCAAGAAGGAGTGCTAGTACCTCTGCCTGTCAGGAATCACAAACTGAATTCCTTGCTCTGGCCGTGATGCTGTATTAACCAGGGCTTTGAGGGAGGCACCCAAATTGTCCTAATAGCTGACTTCATATAGCTTAGGGGACTGATCCAGACCAGTCTGCACGGCTGTTCCAGCTTACTAGTGTTTGCTTTCAACTCACTTTTCATTTAAAGTGTTTGATGTAGAGCAATTGAGTACTTCTAACAAGTGGAATAATGCAAAATTCACAGTGGTTCTCAATTATCATAAGTGTCAACCTGCCAGGCAGATCCTTGGCTCCTGTCTTTATTCATCCCAATAGCACATATGTGATGTTATATACCTGAATGAACCTCTGTTGTCATCTTTTCTAATCATTCAGAACAATTAGGTATGGAATTATGCAACTGTGCATCTAACGATCATTTTGGCAACATAACAGCCCATAGTTTAGACCTATCACAATTTACTTATCCTATATTTTATGGACATTCAGTCTCATAGTTTTACGCCAATCAGACAGTGATGCAATATCCACCCTTATTGTTAAAAGCTGCTGACACACTGGGTCAAGTGAGAGGGTGTGTCTTTGATATTATTAATGTTTTGGGGCTGTTCTTCTATTAAGCTGTAGCAATTTTTTCTTCCCCTTGAACTTTCCTGCTCTTTGCATGGCCCATTAAGCATGGCTAAAAACTGAGGTTTTCTCATTTAAAAAATTATTTACTCTTTGAGAATTTTATACATTTTGATCATAGTCACCCTATCTCTTCACAGATCCATCCTCATCTACCTCCCAACCCCCCAACTTCGTATCCTCTTGTTTTAAGATTTAATAACCCAACAACTTCAGTTTTGTACTTCTGGGTATGGGACTATCCACTGGGGTGTGGTTGCTCTGCCAGGAGTCAGAACTGTTAAAGAAGTACTGACTCTCCTTCCTCAGAAGCCATTAACTTGATAAAGCCCCTAGCTTATCAAGAACCTTGTGGGGTTCATGAACCTCTTCCCATTTAGTGATAGAATGTTGACTGGCTGATCTTGTGTAGACAAGCCCACAGCTGTCCTGTCATGTCCAGAAGTCAGTTTTGCTACAGTTCTGCTCTTTAGTCTTTCCATCCCTTCTTCCACAATGTCCTGGCCTTGAGGAGGGGGAGGTTTTCCCATTTTTCACCTTCACTTACTGCTTTCTGGCTTGTTTGGGATTCTTCTTGCAGAATTGCCTGTTTATACTATTTGCTTGGCATTCATTTAAAAGAAGCTTTTAATTCATTAGAGATAATAACCTTATGTTACATAAAGCACAAATATCTTTCTTAGTCTATATTTGGCCTTTTAATACTATGTTGTTTTATCATAGAGACTGTCTTGTTTTTTTACAGTGATACTTTTACTTTACGAAATGAGTTTCCCACATCTAATACAGCAGTCTTTTACATTTATTTCCAATATAAACATACAAATGTGGGCATACATCTGTATGCATGTATAAATTTTAACACAGTTAGCATTTATACCTAATGCAAGGGATGGTTAGTGGTCATAAAATGGTAATTCAAGACTATGTGTAGTTTTATTTTTTAAAAATCTGAAATATAACATAAAACTAAAGAAATTTTTTGAGAAAACATAAAATTCTCGATTTGAAAGTAAATTGAGATACAACACCAAAAACTTAATCTGAAAAAGAAAAACAAATCAACTTTATCATAATTAGAAACAAATGAATTATTGTTGCAACAAGTGCATTTTGCCAAGCAATTAAAGAAGCAAGGAATAACAACAGGGTTTACAACTGTTAAAACCCTTTGCTTTGTGAAGACAATGAGACCAATCACAGATATGCTGCACATCACTTACTCAGTCAAGGACTTGTACCCAGAGCATTAGAAAGAAGAACGCTCATGATCTGACAACAATGAAGCAAACAACCCATCTTAAAAAGTAGATTACAGGGGCTGGAGAGATGGCTCAGTGGTTAAGAGCACTGATTGCCCTTTCAGAGGACCTGGGTTCAGTTCCCAGCACCTACATGGCTGCTCACACCTGTATTTAATGCCGAGATCTGACACCCTCACCCTCATACATGCAGGTGAAACACTGATGCACATTAAAGTAAATAGATTATTTTTAAATTTGAATTACAAATAAGCGTGTGAAATTGTGCTCAGCCAAAGCCCATTATCTTTATGGAAATTCCTATTCATGTAGAAACTCACCTATTCTGTTCCAGTTACAATGAGATAACACTGAAAATTATTATGATCATGGAAAAAAACATAAAATCAAAAACATTATAACAACAAGCAGCCAAAGGAAGCAAAATAACTACAGTCCTTGTGTGCTGCCGGTGGGAATGCAAAGAGCAGAGCTGCTCTGAAGAACAAACTTCATAGTCTCTTGTAGACGTATATATAGCTTATGACTAAAGTGTATGGAACATTTATGTTCACAAAAATTTGTACATGAATATATAAATGCAATTTCACCTCTAATTGAAGAAAACAAGTAACAACCAAAGGTGTCTTTTCAACAGCTAAATGGATAAACAAATTGTGGTGTATCTGTTCTACTTCGTAATGGGATAATATTCAGCAGTAAAACAAGAGGAGTCCTACAACATCATAGACGAATCTCAAGTGCATTTTGCTGAGCAGTAAAAGAAGCAAGGTGTAACAGGATGTAAACTACGTGATTCAGTTTCTAAGACATTCTTGGAAAAACAGAACTTCATGGGCTGTGAAACAATTCAGCTTCTGTTAGTGTCCTGGGAGAAAGGTGTATTTAATTTTTTATTAAGAATTTTTTAACATAATCTTTTCTCATTTTACACAGCTAGCTCTGTTTCCACTCCCTCTCCACCCTTTCCCCCCACTCAGTCCCCCCATCCACTCTTCAGAAAGGGTAAGGCCTCCCATGGAGAATCAACGAAGTCTGACGCTTCACTTCAAAAGTACTTTAAAAGGCTCCAATTAGAACATTTTAGGTGAAGAAACTTCTCTGTATAATATTTAAAACATTTGTGAAAGTCCATAGCACTATACAACTTTCAAGTGAATGTTCTTGTATACAAATGGGGGGAAAAATCAACCAGAATATTGGAGGTCTCCAGGACAGAAAGTTCACCATGATGAGTGGACTCTTATGTTGCAAATATATGACACAGCATTGAAGATAGGGGAAAGGAATTGACCTACTGCTTTTAAAAAGAATGTTTGGATTGGACATTAAACAACTAAAAAAAAAAAACCCACTCTCATAAACACAATATTCTTGTAGGTAAGTTTGTTTCATGCAGGTGAAATCAAGGGTTAAACAAACCAGAAACTGTACTAGAAAATGAGAGCTGGGGACAAGTAAGGATGAACGCTTCAGTCAGAAACAGTATAAACTCAAGGTTAGCTGCATATAGATACATACAGCGAAACATGGATGTATATAGACTTCAGTTATGAACTTATATTTCCTAATTCTACCTGCTGAAAGGAGATGTCAATAGTTACTCTTTCACGCCAAGGAACACATTCAGTGTCCAGATCATATTTTCTGACACTGTAAGTACTCCAGTAAAAGCAAATGTTTCTCTTTAAACGAATGGACACTTCTGGGGCTAACATAGGGAAACTGCAAAACAAACCTGAAACAAAAGCATGTCAAAAGGGTCCATGTACCCTTAGCCAAAGCTAGAAAAAATTGAACAACACTACTCGATTATACCTGAAAAAGCACAAGTTGCCAAGTCTATACTTATAAACAAGTAATTGAAAAATAAATGAAGATCCTTCTTACAGAATTATTCTCATAAGTATAGGAGGAATGAGTTAACTAGGAGTATACCATAGAAATTCTTGCTTCAAGAAAGATCCATGGATGAATGCTAATATTAGTAGGTGAAATCTTAAGTAAAACTTCAAAGTCTCCCCTTCCCATATTTTTTTCCCCAGTGACATTGATTGAATCCAGGGCTTTGTGCATGTTAGACAAGTATTCTGCCACTAAGCTACATCCTTAGTCCCAAAATAAATTTTAATTGCTTTAGTGATTTTAACACATTCACAGAGTTTCTGATACTTTCCTGCGGGAGATAGACTAAAATTCCTCATTCCCTGAATGTTGTAGACCTGGTGAATTGCTCTTAATGACTAGGGATAATAAAGAAGCAGCAGTAGGCTAGTTACAGCTAGCTACTTACCCATATAGTCAAGGTCAACACTGCTAGCAATAGATCATGTTATGCTAATGAATAAAAAGAAAAGCACCTTGCCTTAATGACATCCACCAAACCTATAAACATATTCAAATTTGGGAAAATATTAGACACACCCAGAGTAGCAATGCTATAGGATGAGTATTCTTTAAAAGCAGCAAGGCCAATAAGTTGCAGGCCATAGGATACTAAGGACTCAATGAATAAATGTAATGGTTAGATAGGTTCTTGGAGTGTGAGGTAGTTAAACTGGGAAAACGACTACATTATAGTCCAATAGTGTTGTATTTTTTTTTAGTTTTCATCAATGTAAAGTGGTTATAAGGTACTTCAGTGAGAGGTATATGGTAAAACTATTTTTGTTTCTACAAGTATATATAATACATATGCAAATAACACACACAAATTAAAAGTGAAAAGATGCATAATGGTAGAGAAGAATCTTAAATATATAAAGACATTAAAAAACCATAGAGAAAAGCACAAAACCTTAAGGGGAGACACTAAGGTTTGCATGTGAATACCTTGATAAACTGGTTCTAAAATTTATTTGGAAGTATAAAAGACCAGGAAAAAATAGTGTTCTTTAAAAACAGTGTCTAATTTGCCTACCAAACACAAGCAGTTCTTAACAGTGGTTATTAATACAGTGTGGTTCAAGGACAGACTAACAGGCTATTAGGATAGAGCTAGATGTCAGAAAATAGCCCCTACACATGGACATTTGCAGTGTATTAAAGACAACCTATATATCTTGAGATGGCCTTTTCAATAAAACATTCAAGGGCAACTGGAAATGCACATGGGAAAAACGCTAAATTGGATCTGTAATTTTCTCACACCATACATCAAAAATTCATTCTTGGCATTCCAGGGGATTATGACAAGCAAAGCTAGAAGGTCCATATGACTGAATATAGAAGAATATCTTCATGGCCTTGGGGTAAGGATAATTAAGAAGCACCAATCAAAAAGGAAAATCCCAGTTTTATTACAGAGTCAAAACTTAAATATCTAAATACATGTTAAATAGTAAAAAAAAGAATCAAAATAATAAAACATAAAAGCTTGAGCGAATCAGTAAGAAAAATAGCCAAGCCTAGGCTGCAGTTCGGTAATCCCAGCTACTTGGGAAGCTGAGGCAGAAGGACCTGTAAGACCTTGATGGGCAACAATGTGTTGGGACCACACTCAAAGAGCAGTGCTCTATCTCAAAGAGTGAAAAGGGGGGCTAGAGACAACTCAGTGGCAGAGTGCTTTTCTATTGTGCATGAGACCTTAGGTTTAAAACACTAACACTGAAAAAAAAAATGATCTAACTAAAAATAAGCAAGACATCCTTCCACCCCAGAAAAAAAAAAAAAAACTACGAGAGAAGAATCCAAAAGCCTGATGAGCTTATGGAAAGGTGTTGTGCCTGACTAGCAATCAGGGAAATGTAAATAAACTCAGGAGCTCATGGCCCATGGGGGCCAGAGGCAGACTTCCAGCAGGAAACTACACAGACATTACTTAGTCATAGCTGGGAGAAGGGCTCTGTGCCCGTGACATCCTCAGAGAGACCAGGGAAAGACCGGTAAACCTTGAGGAATGTGTGTACATGAAGAGGCCCACAGGTCTGGGACTTGGTGGGAGTGTGTTACCCTTCCCATTTTAGAGACTCGGGGCTGAGATTCAAGTACACTGGGTTATATACTTGTCAAGTCACAGCTAAAACTTCATCCAGGATTCAAATGTTCTTTTGGAAAAAAGGAAAGAAAAAGAACACAAATACATATTTCAATGCTTGCATCATTTGTATACAGAAGAAAGGAGCAACAAAGAGGTGACTGGAAGAGGGGGCTGTGTTCTACACTCCCAGAATGACAAGTGCCATCTCCAAGCCTTAGCGCCCAGGGTGAGCCCCTCAACCCGAGAAAGGCTCAGTCTCCTGGTATTAGGAAATGAAAATGTGCCCATCAGTTGGCTGTCCAGAGCGGGTGGGGCCTGCACCTGCCATAGAGGAATGTAGACTCTTTGGTTTAATCCTGGGAAGGGTTCATGAGGGTCAGAGAGGGGCTCAGCACAGTTGTTTTTCCAAATCAAAAGGAAAGACTGTTGTAGACTAGGCATGTTTCAGCGACTATGAGGGTGCCTCCCCTTCCATGATGAAACAGTAATCAAGACTGCCACCCCCTCCCCATTGGATCTGTACTTAGAGCCAGATCAGACATCTTAAAGATTCTGGAAGGAAGTTGGTAGGGCAGGGATTCAAATAACAGACATTGGTGCTGCTCCTCTTAGGCAAGAGCTTGGGGGAAGTATTGTCTTCTAAGAATCCCCCATGGGTCACCCCCATCTCTGAGAAACACAGTTTTTCTTTCATAAAGATATGGGAAAATAGCCCTACTGTAACTGTAGAGCACACTGTGAGACCACAGTGACTATGCCAAGGGTAGTTCACCTAGACACTTAGATCCTCCATAAAGGATACTGGAATGTCAGGTGTTCTCTGCTGAAGCATCCAGTTTCAGAATACCTGGCCCTGGAGGAAAAGTATTGTTTCCTAGTGACAATGAAGTCACATTTCCCTAAAATGGTCCCAGTTTTTGATGCTTTCATTCTTGGCTGCTTCTGTCTTGTCAGAGCCAGAATTTGGACCTAAGTGTGCAGGGCAGAACAAAACAATTTTGTTTTCTAGGAAAATGGGAGGTCTGGAATGGCAAATGTAGCCTCAGGCGTGGCAACTGCCCCAGCTGGGGCTACCCACTGCCAAGTTTCACCCTCTCTCAAGAGAACCAAAACCAGACTCTATGCACCATCTTCCTTCTCAGCCAAAGGGCCCACTCATTAGGGTGATTTGTATTTTACTTAAGCATAGAAAAAAAGACTGGAAGGAAATAGATCAGAATGTGACATGTTTGCCTGTGGATTTAAAGGACTTCAAATGATTTTCATTTCCTTCCTTATAGTATGTATATTTTCTGCTTTGAATGTATGATACATCTAGAAGTCATAAAAAACATTAGTTTGTACAAGCCTCCTTTATTTGCCTTGTACTCATCATCTTGGAGTGGACACAAAGTATCAGAGTGTCCTTTCTCACCCACCTTCCCCTGTCTTTAAGATGCCCAAAAGAGACAATGACACAGTGCTCTTTCTTCCTAAGTTCTCTAAAGTCTTCCATTTCCTAGCTTCATTTCCCTTGCATTGAACTCCCAGACTTGCCCCTCTGCTCACCAGGTCAGCATTTGAACATTCCAAGTCCAGCTCTCTGTAAGACCCCAGGCCACACTGCTGCCCACTGCCCTCCACTGAGACCTGCTGGTGTCAGTAACTTCACCCAGCTGCTCACCCCTGCCCTCCTCCTTCTAACTGATTATAATCCTGCCTAATCTCCCAGATGTAACCCAAACCGCCTTCTTGTACAAGCTTCCCAAAGCTCTGGAGATTGCTCCCCTCAATTGCTGTGGGGCTTATGTGTGCCTGGCCCTTAGCACAGGAACCTTGCTTTCTTCCTTCCCCATGTCACCTCCGGTGCCTGGCACAGGCAAGTCCCCTGAGCCAGCCCATTCCAGTGGAATAAACAAGCTGCCTATGTTCTCCGCTAGAAGAGCCCCCCTTCTCTATCCCTCTCAATCAATTTCCCCGTCTTGGTGGATTTGCCAGAGCCCTGTAGATCCTGCACCATGAAGGAAAAAGCCCTCCCTAGGGCATCTGGACAGCTGCAGTCAGGCTCTGCGTGACATTGCTGAGTTGTAGCTCCGCAGCCTGTGCCAGCTGCCTATGCCCTGCTCACAGACCCTGAGCCAGACAAGCCCCACCACCACCTGTGTCTCCACTCAGAGGCGAGAAGTAAGAGACCAGGATAGAACGTGTAGAAGCCATTCCCACAACAGCTGCCAGGAACAAGACGAGAAGTTCAGTGTAAATGTATATTCACAGCTGGTACCCAGTTCCGGTTAGGAAAATACCTTGCTTGAGTGGACACCTGTTGTTTTTGCATACCCTGCAACCAGGCCTGGCTTCTGGAAATGTCTCACTGAATAATCCTTCGAGGGGTCCTCATTTACAACTCCCCAGTGTGTAAGGGTCAGGAATCCACCAGCTCTTACCAGAGGGGGCATTGTGGCTGGACCACAGCTTCAGAGACATAGTTGTGCCTATGAGGCTGTCTTGTACTGGGTTTGGAAGCAACAAGAGCCTATTCTGAGCCTGTGGCAGGAATCACTGGAAAAGAGCCTGTGACTTCTTTCTCCTGGATGCTATAAGTTGGTGATCACCTTACACTCATTGGAAAATGGCTGCTTAAGGATACAGATGTGTATAGCTAAGCATGCATCTAGTTGTGCATTTATCTATGGGCAGAGAGTGAGGGGAAGAGAACAAAAGGGGACAGGGTAAAAGGAGAAAGAGAAAAATTATCACTGAAGTAGGTCCAGCTGTGTCTGGAACAGCTGGGTTCAGATTTGTGAGCCAGAAAAGTGTCCCACTTGTTATCTAGATAGAATTGGGGTCTGTCATTTGTTTTTAAGAACCTTCAGGAATACATAAGTTAGGGATAGGATATGAGCCTGAGGAGATAGGTCTGGGGGTAAGACTAGGCTACAACCCCCCCCCCAAACAAACAAAAAAACCCAGTAAATATCCCCTGAGACAGCCTTGTTAGACTTTGCAGGGTGGAGGACAGGGAGGAAGAAGGTTAGCTAGAAAAATCTGGCCTGAGGCCCTGACTTCAGCTCTTCACTGGCCAGGAACCTCTGGGAAAGGGGCTTCTTCCAGCTGCTCATTTTCTACTGTTATAATACAAACACCTTCAGAGAGGCTCTCTCCACATCCTGTGCAAGTGAGTATCTGTGGCACATTATGGAACATGTACTTTGTATTCAAGCAAAGATTGCTGAATACATTTGACTTGAAATGGACAGTGACATGATAGTTGAAGATGACCTGTGGAGTCCCAAGACATCTTAGGAACAATGCTTGGCTTTATATAACTTCAGATCTGGTTCATAGTACTGGAGACTTTTTCCTGAATGCCTTTTCTCACAATGGAGATAACAGGCCTAACACATAAATCTCATAATAAATGGAAATGGTTCTGTGGTCCCACAGGTGGGGTCTGAATAGTAGAGGTGTTAAAGACGACAGGCAATGAGAGAGCCATCCCCACGTGAGCCCAGGAAGCAGAAAGTGAGCGGCACAGCTGCCTACAGAACTAAAGCAGTGCACACAGCTTTACATGCTGCAAGAAGTCACTGTCCAGGTCTCTCAAGACACATTTGTGAGGGAAGGTTCCAGGCAGCAAGAGCAGCCCCAGGAAACTTTAATATACAATGGAATCTGGGTTAAGCACTATCTTCTCCAAAAGTTGAGCTCACAGGACATTCCCCAGAAACCTCTGGAGAGGTGGGGAGGAAAGTTTCTGGAGGTCTTTGGATGAAGAAAACAAAAAAGTGGCCTTGATTTTCGAGGAGAAATTACACAGGAAGAAAAAAATGTTTTTAATCTAATTAAGAGCGATCTTTTCACCTTCATCACAACATCACGGAAATGTGCCAGTTCTTAACTTCACACAATAATCAAAGCAATTAAGGAGAAGCCTTGGAAACTGGTGCAGATGTTCTCAGAATGTTTAATGGGGAAATGAGTTGCAGGCCTCATTCTCAGCATCCGGCTCCAGGCCCTGGCTACCAAATCCAGACATCTGCTGGGGCCCCACCCCCAGGCCTGGAGGGTGTGTGCTTGAGAAATATAGGTCCCTTCCCAGGCTGCCTCCAGCGAGGCCAGATCTGGGATCCCAAAGGCTCCCCATGGTTCTTCAAGCCAGAGCCTGGACATAGTCAGAATCACCCCAGAGCTAGGGGAAGCTTAATGTCAAAATTATGTTAACAACTGATGTCAAAAGTAATCAACTCAAACTGACTTCCCCACCCCTCGTGGCTGCAGGAGGACTATGAGCAGAAGAAGGGAGGGTCCCTGGCAGGGGTTTGGGGAGACTCTCTTCTTCGACTTCCTCAACATGAACACCATGTAAAGGTGTGGCAGCACCAGTGCAGTGTGTTTCTGCAGGCCTCAGCTCACCGTTGCCAAACTACACCCAAGAATCAAACTGGTACATCGTTGAGGAGTTTCCAAGGATAATGGGAAAACATGTAGAAATTAGGATGCTGCTTACTGAGGAAATAGCCTGTTTCCAAGAGCAGAAAGGCATATGAGTAATGGTAACTGGCTTGAGAATGAAGACCTTGATGTACAGACACAGCTCATTAAATCACATTGGAAGCCCTGGTGTGTGGCACTCACAAAGAAGAAAGAAGTAAAGAAAACATCCCTGGTTTTGAGGACACACAGGCAGTATGGGTCCTCACACGTGTACTACTTTTAGCATTCATGCTGTTTTCATACCAAAGGCTTCTTAATACAAGAAATACTGTGTTTGACTCCAGAGGCCTGTTTAACTCCATACAGAGTAGTCAAAGGGAATGGAAAGAAATCTCTCAAAGTATGCCTTCAGTGGTGATCAATACTCCAGGCTTAGTATCACTGGTAGGACTCTAATTTAGAGTATTGTAAGCCAATTTCCAGCTGCTCATTGGAGTGCTTTCTTAGGAAGTGGTGGCACAAGTTTTTTGAATTATCCTTTGTCCATGAAACTAGTCCAAGAAAGCGTGACAGGACTGGGATAGAGCATTTAAGAATGAAAGTAGCATGATGCACTTTTTATCAAAAGGATTTCAGGGACTGCTATGTAGAGAATATAGCAAAGGGAAAGCCAGAGGGAAATGGGAGACCAGTGAGAAGGGAAAGGGAACCATCAAAAACAAAATAAACATGGTGGCAATGGTATTCAAGTAGCTATAGAGACCAGGGGTGGGAAAATGCATATGTGAAAAAGCATAATGTTAAAGACTTTCAGGAAGATTTGAAGAATAACAACATACTACATTTCCCTGCTTGGTCGTCAAATCTACTCTAAAAAGTGGTAGAGGATCAGCAAGATGGCTCAGTGGATAAAGGTGCTTACTGCCAAGACTGACAAGTTTAGTGCAATAACCTGGAACCACATGATGGAAGGAAAGCACAAGCTTCTTAAAAACAATAGGAACTTGTGACATTTTTGCTTGTTCTTGCATACTCATCTTCCCTTCCCCACCTGGTTTGGTGGCACTGTTGAAGATGGTAGACTATATTCCAAGTATGGACTATGGCCCTCATTTCTGGAGGGAGCAGAGCAGTCCTTGTTCTAAAAGAATTATTTTTTGTTTCATATTGTTTGGAAGCGGTCTGAACGACTGATGTAAAGTGACTACATTTTTTAACCTTTCAGAATTTACTCAGTATAAATGGTGGACAGTACTTGCAAACACTGTAAGACTTTCAGACCAATTATGACTTGGGAAAATTTCAGTTGCTAAAACACAATAGGCCACAGAAAAGTCTCAGAAGACAATGTATAGTGAGTTTTAGTGGACACTAAGAACATTTAAAGTAAGAGTGTGTGTTAAGGAACTTATGAATGTACAGAGGTAGATGCTAAGAAAAACCCTGAAAACAGTACAATACTACCTATGGCAGATTTCTGTGCTCACCTCAAGCTACAAGTGAAAGCATAAACAAGCATTGTAAATAGTCTGTCTAAATATTGAAGGAATATTCCAATCCATTTAATTTTCAAAAACTGGATAAATCCTGTACCCCTTTTATACCTCTCTGATTCCTTCAGAAAAATCTGCCATAATGAACTGAACATAAATGAAAGGAGCAGGAACTTCAAAGACCACACACAACTGCACAGAAAATAATTTAGAAGCCACTGAGAAACAGTTACAGTTTGAAGTATTATAAAAATCTTGAGGCAGTAAAGAATGTAATGTTCACAGTGATATAGCATATTGAAAATATACACTTGTAAACAAAAATTGTGGAGTATATAGAGAAACAATAGCAATAAATAGCCTTTCTGCAGAAGGCTGGAAAAAGCACAGACATTGAACTTAACCAAGAAAATTTCCTTCTCAGGATAGGGAATGGTTTAGCTGGTAAAGGGACTTGCTACCTAAGCCTGGTGATCTGAATTTGAGATCTGAAACCCACAGAAAGGTGCAAGGAGAGAACTACACAAAATTATCCCCTAATCTACAAACGGACACACACACATCCTCATTTATAATAAAATAGAAATAGTCTAGTCAGACAGTGGTGGCACATGACTTCAATCCTAGCACTTGAAAGGCAGAGGCAGGCAGATCTCTGTGAGTTTAAGGCCAACCTGGTCTACAAGAACTAGTTCCAGGACAGGCTCCAAAGCTACAGAGAAACTGATTCAAAAAACAAAAACAAAACAAAAGAAATAGTCTAAAGTATGCTGAAAGATAAAAAGAAAACAATAAAACAGAACATAGAATATGAAGAATGAAATATAAATTAGAAAATGGAATTAAACAAATTCTGGAACTGAAAAGTATTAACAGAGAACACCAAGCAAGGTAAGTGCCAAAAAATGCATCTAAGCATATCATCTACAGCAAGTCAAACCTAGAAGAACATCCTACTATAAAGTAGCAATATTACAGACTACATCCAACCTTTCCTCAGAAACCGTGGAAGCAAGAAAAGTGGAGAAAAAAAACCCACTCATCTATCATTCTGTACTCTGGAATTGTCCTTCAAAGGTGAAGGAGAAATCATCAGATAAGCGGAAGTTGAGTAAAGTTGTGGCCAGTTACCCTCTTTGTAAGAAATGTTGAAGTCTTAGAAGGAACATATGTGGGAAACATACCTAAAATAAAGAAAAAAAACATCAAAGGTAAGTGAATGTAAAGTATTACTTTTTATTTTAAAACTGTCATATCAGGTAAGATTTTAAAACAACCAACAATGTATTATAATGGTTATATATACTTAAATAAGTGCAGTGAATGTCAACAGTGATTTTAACTATGGTTATATTTATTTCAGGTCATACTGTGTGTGCATTGGTATAGTATTATTTGAAAGTGGGCTTAGATTAGTTGAAAACGGATACAAAATCCAGAGAAATCAAGCAAAACATAAAAAATGCAGTTCAAGCAGTATTCCAAGGAGAGGGGGGAGGGGAGAAGGGAAATACTAAATGCTCAAACCCTAAAAGAACTATAGAAATTACAGCTCTCAATAGTTTTGTAGATAATAATCCTAGTTTTAAAAACTTTTCATGAAACATGTATAGAAAAACTAGTTTGTATTCACAAGGATCTCAGTAGTGTCCTGGGTTTATGGTACCAGAATCTCACATATAATATCATGTTTACAGTAGATTTCAGATTGGGAAATTTGTTTTACATAGTCACTGATATTCAATAAGTGTCTTTCCCGCAATTTGTGGCAGTACTAGTAAAGTGTTTTGCAATTGAGCTGTATCCAAGACAGATGTTCTACCTTTCTAATTGCACAAGGTCTAATTCTGTTACACTTAAAAGGTCTATATTAAATACAGTATAATTCTTTACTTGTAGGTATTACCTAAGAAAGTAAAAGTGGTTTTTGAGCAGGCTAAAATCAGCCAAACAACAACAACAAAGACATTTGCTATCAAGCCATCAGCTATGATATAGCTAGTATTCCTACTGTTTCCACTGATAGGAAAATAAAAATATCTCAGAAATTGGGGGAAGAATGAAAAAGGGATTGGGGTAGGACAAGGAGGGGAGAGATGCTACATCTTTTGTTTGGCAGAGAGAGATATTTGCCAAGAATCCAACAGAACACTCAATAGAAACATACCTCTCAGGAAATAAACCTTGGTAAATAGAATATTGGAATAGAAAGGACTGTTGACTTTCTGTGGTACAAATCAGTTTAGGGAAAGTACCTATTTATATTACCTGGTTTGTAAAAGTATGGTCGAGAATATGGCCATCAGAATCTAATTTCAGAGTTTCTATGAAAGTAAGACCTGCTTATTTTCTGTAATCCTACTGAGGATGAAGCCGTTACTGATAAAGATAGGCAAAGGGTTGCTATGCTTTTTCAAGAAAAAAATACAGTATTCAAAAAGGTCTTGAAGCCCTTGCATTGGACTTACTAGACAAATATTTAAAGCAGCAATTTCAAAGAGTTAAAGACTTTGGTAAACATAATAAAAATATAAATGATAGACTAGGGCAGAAAATTTTCAGAATATGTAAACAAAGGATGCGATGTTATAATAATAGAAGATATAATTAATGAAATGGATCAACTGCATGGTAAATGTGATCTATCAAGTCTCACAAGAAGATAGTAAATCAATAGGCAACCTAAACAGAAAGTTGCATGGGTTTACGGATGAATTCTGACAATTTTTTTTTTTTTGAGACAAGGTTTCTCTGTAGCTTTGGTGCCTGTCCTGAAACTAGCTCTTGTAGACCATGCTGACCTCGAACTCAGAGATCCACCTGCCTCTGTCTCCCAAGTGCTGGGATTAAAGGCATGTGCCACCACTGCCCTGCTAATACTGACAAATTTTTAAAGGAAGAAACTATACCAAATTTTCTACAGTGTCTGTCTTTCAGAACGCTAGAAAATATTGTCTACCTTACTTGAGTCCAACATTACCCTAATTTCAAATATCAGATAACACATTTGGGACATGCTAAGTATCAGTAATTCATGTTTTACACATTAAACAACACATGGAAAAACATTAATATGCCAAATGCAAGAATATTATAGTTGTTCAAGGCTGTGGAACATTAAAATCTCAGGTAAGTGAACTTAAGAAGCAAAAAAGAAGTTACATGATTATATTACTGGACACAAAAATGTAACTGACAGAATTATTTACCAACTCATACAAAAACCCCCAAACCTCTGGAACATTAAAAACTAGACACAAAAGTACATCTACCAAAATTCTTTATCAACTCATAATTTAAAAAATCCCTCAGGAACATTAAAAACTCAGGTAAGTAATCACAGGAAGCAAAAAAATTTACATAAGTATATACTAGACACAAAAATTCATTTGGTAATTTTCTTTATCAACTCATGATTTTTTTAAAAAAAACTCTAGAACATTAAAAACAGGTAAGTTTTCACAAGGCACAAGAAGCAAAGAAGTTATATGATTATATCACTAGACACAATATCTCTCGAAATTCTTTATCAACTTATAAAAACCAAACATACCTCTGGAACATTAAAATTTCAGGTAAGTAATCACAAGAAACAAACCCAGCTACTTGATTATATCACCGGACACACAAGTGCATCATGCAATTGTTTACCAACTCATGATTAAACAAAAACAACCAATAACTCTGGAACATTACAATCTCAGGTAAGTAATCACAAGAGACAAGAAGTTCCATGATTATATTACTGGACACAGAAATGTATCTGACAAAATTATTTACCAGTTCATGATTTTTAAAAAAAAATCCCTGGAACATTAGAATCTCAGGTAAATAATCACAAGCAAAATCAAGCTACAAAAATGCATTTGACAATTCTTTACCAACTCATGATAAAACCAACAACTCTTGAACATTAAAATCTCAGGTAAGTGATTACAAGACACAAGAAGCAAAAAAAGAGAAGTTCTGTGATATCACTAGACATGAAATGTATCTGACAATTCTCTACCAGTTCATGATTAAAAAAAAAAAATCCCTGAAACATTAGAATCTCAGGTAAATAATCACAAGCAAAATCAAGCTACAAAAATACATTTGACAATTCTTTACCAACTCACGATAAAACCAACAACTCTGGAACATTAAAATCTCAGGCAAGTGATTATAAGATACAAGAAGTAAAAAAGAGAAATTCTATGATTATATCATTGGACACAAATGTATCTGACAAAATTCTCTACCAATTCATGATTTAAAAAAAATCCTTGGAACATTAGAATCTCAGGTAAGTGATTACAAGACTCAAGAAGCAAAAAAGAAGTTCTATGATTATATCACTGGACACAGAAATGTATCTGACAAAATTCTCTACCAATTCATGATTTAAAAAAAATTCCTGGAACATTAGAACCCCAGGTAAGTAATTACAAGACACAAGAAGCAAAAAAGAGAAGTTCTATGATTATATCACTAGACACGAAATGTATCTGACAAAATTCTCTACCAATTCATGATTTAAAAAAAAAATCCCCAGAACATTAGTATCTCAGGTAAATAATCACAAGCAAAGTCAAGCTACAAAAATACATTTGGCAATTCTTTACCAACTCACAACCAACAACTCTGGAACATTAAAAACTCAGGTAAGTGATTACAAGATACAAGAAGCAAAAAGAAGTTCTATGATTATATCACTAGACACAAATGTATCTGACAAAATTCTCTACCAATTAATGATTAAATAAATCATGAAACATTAGAGTCTCAGGTAAGTGATCACAAAATACGTGGAGCAAAAAGAAGCTACATGATCATATCGCTGGACACAGAAATGCATCTAACAAAATTCTTTACCTATTTATGATAAAAAATAACAAATCAAAGACCAAACAAACCTCTGGAACATTAAAATCTCAGGTAAGTGATTACAAGACGCAAGAAGAAATTACATGATTATATTGCTGGACACAGAAATGCATCTAACAAAATTCTTTACCAACTCATGATTAAAAAGAAAGACCAAACAAATCTCTGGAACATTAAAATCTCAGGTAAGTAATCACAAGAAGCAAAAAGAAATTACTGATTTATCACTGGACACAAAAGTGTATCTGATACAAAATTCTTTACTAAACTCGTGATTTAAAAAAAAAACTACAGACTCTTCCGGTGGCAGGCGCTTTGGGAGCCGCCGATTACCGTCCAGCCATGGCCAAGTCCAAGAACCACACCACACACAACCAGTCCCGGAAATGGCACAGAAACGGCATCAAGAAACCCCGGTCACAAAGATACGAATCTCTCAAGGGGGTTGACCCCAAGTTCCTGAGGAACATGCGCTTTGCCAAGAAGCACAACAAGAAAGGCCTGAAGAAGATGCAGGCAAATAATGCAAAGGCCATGAGCGCACATGCGGAGGCCATCAAGGCCCTGGTGAAGTCCCATGTGGTGAAGCCCAAGGTGCCAAAGGTCCCCACCCGCAAACTCACCCGTCTGGCTTTAATTGCTCACCCCAAGCTTGGGAAGCGGATTAGAAGCTACATGGCCAGGGGTCGTAGGCTCCAAAAAACAAAGCCCAAGGTTCAAGCCAAGGCAGAGGCCTCAGCTGCAGCTCAGGCTCCCAAAGGTGCCCAGGCCCCTGTGAAGGCCCCATAAAAAGGTCGCAGTTTGCCAGTGTGAAGACAGATGGACTGGTGTGAACACCTACACAGTATTTGCAGATGTTCAGGACCTTATGCTGTTTTTACAAATAAACTTGAGGCAAGTTCTGTTAAAAAAAAAAACTACAGAAAATTAACACTACAAGGCAACATTAATTTCTTAATTGATATTTACCAAAATGTACACCAAATATAATTGACTGGTAAAAGGCAATGATGGTCCCCACTCTCAAAATTTTGTGGAAAAATCCTAAGTAATGGATCAAAATACAGAAATATATATTTTGTGAAAAAGATTTTCTTTTAGGTGGCATGATATAGAAAACATAGAAAAACACATTTCTGCAACTAAGTAGTGTTCTCAGCAAGATTGCCGGATGCAAAGTTAGTATACAAAACTTAGTCACTTTCTTATATGCCAAAAGTTAGGGAGTGGAATTAGGAACAAAGTACATCATTTACACTGGTACCACCAAATCAAATATTTAGATAAAAATAAGTACAATACATTTCCCAACAAAAGTATGAATCCGATTAAAATTTATCCACATAGATGGGTAAAATATTTCAATATTGCCAGATTTTCAATAACTCATACTGATCTCTACATTAAATGCATCTTTAAGTATTTAAACAAATATTTTATCAATATTGCCAAATAAATACTAAGATTTCTATGGAGGAAAGAAAATAACTTAATATGATTTTTTAAAAAAGGGAAAACGCCATACCTATTTCAGTGCCTTGCTTTAAAGCTTCAGAGGTGCAGAAAGTGTAGGTAAGAAAGAAAAGTAAGATGAAAGGAAAAAAATAGCATGTTAAAATAGAACCTGAGATGACTTAGCTAATCTGTAACAAGGGAACAAAAATAAGACATCAACAAATGATAAAATAATAGACATGAGAAATGTACGAATTTAGATATAGACCTTGCACTTCATACAAATTAAGTGAAAATGGGTCACAGACATGAATGAAGAACACATAAACTAGGAGGAAACCCCCTTAAGATAATACAGGCCTAAAAAGACCTTGCAGTAGTGAAGTACTAAAACATCTTTGATATTAGGAACAAAACATGTCAACTTCTGCTACTTCTATTCAACATAATGCTTAATGGTTTAGTTGGATCAAATAGACAAATACAACACAAGAAAATTGTAAAAGATAAAAGCATAATCACATATGTAAGAAAAGCAAGATTCCTCAAAAATGATTATAGTAAAATCAGCAATGTCGCAGCACAAAAGAATGTCAGTACACAGGTTTCTTTTTTATGCATAAGAGATTACATCTAGAAATTCCTGTTCAAATAGTTTCATTTCTGAAGCATCAGAATATCCATAGCTTAAGTGATTGAGTAACCTTGTAAGGTAGAATAACTTATTTCACTTTCAGAAAAGGTTAAGTTCATCAATAAAAGTCCATTAATCATCCAGTAACATCAGCTTATATGGTGTAATGGTTAACACTCTGGACTTGGAATTCAGTGATTCAAGTTCATATCTCAGTGGAACCTGTTACTTGAGGAAGAGACCTGATTAGTCCTCATCAACTCAAGATGATGAAACCCAATATAAACGTTCTGCCTATGCATGCTTCAGCCTTACTGGGGAGCATGGTTCACTTTCTTCCCCAAATATCCAATAGCATATGAAAAAGTTCGCATGCTAATGTTTAACGATATGAAGGATGAAATTTTTTAAACAGGTTTAGAAAGTAAATTGAGAAGTGCAACATTTTTCCATGCTAAAAATTTTTTAACAAATTAGGTGTAGAAAAATTGGGCCTTAATTAGCCCAGATTGTGAGAAACAAAACTAAAAAATAATGAAACTATTTTCTCAAAAATAAAAAGTTCCAGGACAGGCACCAAAGCTACAGAGAAACCCTGTCTCAAAAAAACAAAAAAAAAAAAATGGTACCAATGAAGCAGGTGATCTGCCTAGTATATAAAAGTTACTTTCTGATAAGCCTAATTACCTAATTTGAATCCCTGGCACTTAAACAGTAGAAGGAGAAAACAGACTTCTTAAGTTGTTGCCTAACATGAGTGTTTTGGCATGTTCACACTTATATGCATGTATACACAAAAACAGGTACCCAGGCACACACTAAGTGAATGCTGCAAGTCTTAGCCAGAGAAACTGGGGAGGGGAAATGAGATATCCAAATCAGAAGGAAAAAGTAAAATGTGTATTTGTAAATAGTATGCTTGTATAGAAAAAATGTTACTTCTCCAGAAATTATTATAGGCTACAAATTAAAGTTCAATATACAAAACCACACAAGAATTTAACTACATTTCTGTGTATTAATAGTGAACTACCCACATGGGTAAATTAAGTCAAAAAGCTCAATATAGTGCCCCAGATCAAAAATAAAACTTTGAGTATATCAAGTGAGTTTGGATAAGAATAACATGGTCATTTATCAGAGAAAGGTTTTAACAGTGTTTTAAAAAACTGGGTATTAAGATTTAGAGTAGACTGAGCAGTGATAGTGAATGCCTTTAATCCCAGCTTTAGGGAGTAAGTGGCTGGTGGATCTCTGTAAGTTCAAAGCCAGTCTGGTCTACAGAAAGTGTTCCAGTACAGGTGCCAAAGCAATAAAGAAACCCTGTCTTAAAAAGCCAGTAACAAAAACACTTAGAAGAGATGTAGAAATTTCAATTTACACTATATAAAATTAACTTAAAGTGGGTCAAAGACATAAAATATAAAAGTAGAATAAAATGCAAGGAAAATTATATAGCATTGTTTTATGAACATATCACCAAAGGTGTAGGTAACAAAAGATTGGACTTTTACTATGTAGAAATGAGTTTAACCAAGGCAGTAAAATATCTATATACTGGAAACTAAATTATTAGTAATAAATTGAAGATGACAGGAATAAATGTAGACATGTTGCCTATTTTTGGATTAAAAGATTATCGTGTTCATACAGCCCAAAGCAATACAGACTCAATGTAATCGCTATTTTTGTTTTATGCTTTCCTTAGAAAGAGGAAATTATAAAAATTATATGTGGTCATAAAGGAACAGGGATAGCTGAAACATTCACGTGACAAAAATAATTGGAACCATCATACTTCATAATTAAATTATTCTATATAGAGACAGAACAACAGTAAACAATGCAGAGTCAATTGACTTCACACAGGAACAAAGAATACACAGTGAGAAGAGTAGTCATCATAACCAGGTATATAAATAAAACGTAAAATAAATGAAATTGTTTCCATATGGAACATCATAAACTAACTCAATAGGTTAGAGATTTTAATTTAAACTAAAACCACAATAAAGCAAAATACATTTTTTGAGATACAATATCAAAAAAATGGAAATAAAAGTAAAGTGGTTGTCTAGTACAAGTTTGGTAGGACAGAAAGCAAAAATAAAATAACCTACATAACGAATATTTCTAAACAATCTAATAGTGCATTAATATCCAAACTATTAAAGCAACCCATAATTCTATAGTAAATAATAAAATGACTTAAGAAATGGAAAAAGTGCAGTTTAAACATTATCCTAGCAGAGACAAAAACTATTAAAAGTTTATGGGTAGTGCTCTGCATCACATCAAAATGACCACGAGATAAAACTTCAAACCCTTTTCCTGAATTTCCAAAATGTCAAAAGATAGTGTGGGTGACAATGTAGAAAAAGTAAAATCTAAATATGTGTAAGTGTAAATTGGCATAACCATTAGGCAAAACAAAATAGAAGCACCTTATATCTTGTTCAAGTAGAATTACAGGTTGCTGTGACTTCCAGCATCTTTTTTACACAAGTATGCCAATGTAGTTATTAAACATGAGCATTGTAAAGAAAAAGTGTGACAAACAACAAAAGATTGAAAATGTAGGGTGAGTGAGATAGGTCATTCAGACTACTTGCTGCAAACATCTAACCACCTTAGTTCAATCTTCAAAAGAAACAGAAAACGAGGACCAAATATTTAAAATTTTTAAAATTAAAAATGTGAATAAAAAAGTGGTTTAGCCATTTCCAATCTGAAAAAAATGAAGTCAGGATCTTAAGGGATATATAGTTAGTTTTTTATTGTAACATTTGTTAGCATTCATATTAAGATAATAGGGTGTCAAAAATAGATGAATGGATAAAAAGTAATACAGAAAATGTTCAATCTTAAAAGAATGCCATTTAATTTGTGACAATATTGATGAATTTAGGTCAAGCTGTGAAATACAGTAGGAGTACTTCATGATCTCACTTGTGTGTAATCAAAAAATAAACTAAAACTTGAATAGAAGATTGGTTACCAATTTAGCCTTGGGGATTATGGAAAATATCGGTTGAAGGGATTCAACATACAGTTTTAAGATAAATAAGTTCAACACTGTGAACCTAGCTTTCCATAATGTATATTTAGAGCCTGATGAGTATATCGTATTTGTAGTACACCCATGTAAAATACGTGAATTAACTGACATACTAGTTTAATTGCATTAATATAATAACAATATCTAATACAGCGTTAATTGTAAATCTATATATTGTCCACTAATCTCAGTACAACAATTAAAACCTCAAAGTATCAAGAATTGAAAAACATTCAGCAATTAACTAAGATGGACAAACGCTTATATAATTAAAACTACAAATGGTTGCTAAAGACATAAATGAAAACAGTCACTATTCACAGTAGTACATAAAGCAATCTACACACCCAATGCAACTATATTAAACATCCTAATAATATTTACAAAGAAAAACCCTAATATTCATAAGAAACCTTTTAATGCCAACACAGACTTGAATTGAGGCACAGTGCTGATGAAGTCACAATTCCTAATTTCAAAGTTTTTTGCAGTGCCATCTTCAAAATTACTTATGTAAACCAATGGAATGTAATAGAAGAAAGAACTCAAAATGATCCTTGGTGCTGATGACTTTAGACACTTTCCCAGACCAGTTTAACAAGTGTCTAAACACTACTTATTCCTTGTAAAATGGATATCCTCATGTGAAAGTGTGAATTTGGGACCCTTACTAAAAATGTACAAAAACTACCTCAAAGTTGGTCTAAGAAATAAACATAGTATGACTCACAGAACTGGCAGTGACCTCTTAGATATAATACTTAACAAGAAAAGAGAAAATAGAGAAACCCATGAGCTTTTTTTTTTAATGTATGAGCATCAAAATACTATTAAATGTAGAAAGTCAAACACAAAGTGAGAAAGGTATTTGCAAGCTGCATATCTAATAAAGAACATGGTCATCAAGACAAAACATTAGCCTACAGAATGAGAGATAGATGAAAATAGATCCATACCTATTACTATGAACAAAACTCAAATGGATCAAAGACCTCAACAAAAAGCCAGCCACACTGAACCTCATAAAAGAGAAAGTGGGAAGAACAGTTGAATGCATTGACACAGAATACCTCTTCCTAAGTATAACCCCAGTAGCACAGACACTGAGGGAAACAATAAGTGGGACCTCCTGAAACTGAAAACCTCTAAAGCAAAGGACATGGTTAACAGGACAGAATGACAGCCTACAGAATGGGAAAAGGTCTGTACTAACCCCACATCATGCAGAGATCTGATCTCCAAAACACAAAAAATTGGTCATTAAAAGAACAAGCCAATAAAAAATGTACTACAGATCTAAATAGAGAAGTCTCCACAGAGACATCTAAAATGGCTGAAAGACACTTAAGGAAATGTTCAACATCCTTAGTCATCAGAGAAATGCAAATCAAAAGAACTCTGAGATTCCATCTTACACCTGTCAGAATGGCTAAGATCAAAAACACTGACACAGATTCGATGCAATGCCCAGCAAAATCCTTCACAGACCTTGGAAGAATGGTACTCAACTTCATATGGAAAAGCATAAAAACCCAGGGTAGCCAAAAACAATCAAAAGAACTTCTGGAGGCATCACAATCCCTGACTTCAAACTCTACTACAGAGCTACAGTACTGAAAATAGTCTGGTATTGGCAAAAGAACAGTCAGGAGGACCAATGAAACTGAATAGAAGACCTAGATATTGATTCACACACCTTCAAACACCTGATTTTTGATAAAGAAGCAAAAAACTATCAGAAGGAAAAAAAGAAAGCATTTTTAACATAGTACTGGCATAATTGCATATCAACATGTAGAAGAGTGAGAATAGACCCATATCTATCACCATGAACAAAGTCAAGTCCAAATGGATCAAACACCTCATCATAAAGCCAGCCACACTAAACCTCATAGAAGAGAAAGTGGGAAGTAGACTTGAACGCATTTGACACAGGAGACCACTTCTTAAATATAACCCCAGTAGCACAGACACTGAGAGAAACAATAAACGGGACCTCCTGAAACTGAAAACATTTTGTAAAGCAAAGGACATGGTTCATAGCAGCATTGTTTGTCATAGCCAGGAACTGGAAACAATCTAAATGCACATTAACTGAAGGATGGATAAAGAAAATGTGGTACATTCACACAATGAAGAACTACACAGCAGAGAAAAATAACGACATCTTTGATTTTACAGGAAAATGGATGGAGCTAGAAAACATTTTGAGTGAGGTAGCTCAGACACAGAAAGACAATTATCACATAAGTGGTTTTTAAACATAAAGCAAAGAAAACAAGCCTACAAATTACAACCCCAAAGAACTTAGACAACAATGAAGACACTAAGAGAGACTTACATAGATCTAATCTAGATGGGAAATAGAAAAAGACAAGATCTTTGAGTAAATTGGGAGTATGGGGATTTGGGGGGAGGCTTAAAGGGGGAGTGATGAGGCAGGGAGGGGAGCAGAGAAAAATGTAGAGCTCAAAAAAATGAAAAAAAAACACTGATGAGAACTTATGCTGGAGAGGTTGTCAAGAAAAGGGAATACTCCTGCATTGCTGGTGGGAATGCAAACTGGTATAACCCCTTAGAATGACCGTGTGAAGATTTCTTAAAAAATTAGGAAACAACCTTCCTCGAGATCCAACAACAAAAGATCCAGCAATACCACTTTTGGGTATATGTCCAAAGGATGTTCAATCATGCCACAAGGACATGTGCTCAACCATGTTCATAGCAGCATTGGTTGTTATAGCCAGAACCTAGAAACAACCTAAATGCCCCTCGATTGAAAAATGGATAAGGAAAATGTGGTATTACACAATGGAGTACTACACAACAGAAAAAATAACAGCATCTTAAAATGGATAGATCTAGAAAACAACATATTGAGTGAGGTAACCCAGTTCCAGAAAGACAATTATCACTTGGCTTTTAGATATAAAACAAAGTAAAACCAGCATACAATTCCCAATCGCAGAGGACATAGACAACAAATAGGACACTAAAAGAGACATACATGGATCTAATCTACATGGGAGGTAGAAAAAGACAAGATCTCCTGAGTAAATTCAGAGCATGCTGACCATATGAGAAGGTTGAAGGGGTTGGGAGAAGAGAGGGGAGCAGAGAAAAATGTAGAGCTCAATAAAAACAAAAAATAATTCATATAGATAGAAACAGAGAGAAAAGCTTACTGAAAAAGAAATACAAAATATGCAGAGGACATTGTCCTAACACTAAGTACAAATGGAAATTTTGCACATAATTGATGTGCATCAATCAATAAGGAAACGAAGATCAATACTCAACAGGATCACTGATGTGACTCATCATGTAAAGTTGCCCAGCGATGCAAGTCTGACAATTTAATTGTCCCCAAACCCAATGGGAAAGTGGAAGGAGAGCATATATGCCATACACACTGTGACTCCCCAACAGCACATCTATATTAATATAGAAAAACCCTATGACTACATATCATTTTATATATAAATACCTATGACATACTTGTAGATTTTCAAAAACCATATATGAGTTGGTGATGAAATTTGGACAAATCATAAGCTATGCATAATTTCACAGGAATCTAATGTATATCACCTGTAGAAGCAAGTTTTATGTCTCTACAAATAGAGTTTCCATATGATCCACCAATCCCACCTGTGAGTATATAAGTGAAATAATACAGTCTCAAATATGCATTTGTACATAGTATTTACACTGGTATTTTTATAGCATCTGACGTAATATCCAAACATCTTTGAGTGGATAAGAAAAATATGAGCATACAAAGTCGAATATTATTCACTCTCTAGAAATTCTCTAGGAAATCCAATGTGGAAAAGAAGTACCCAGTACTCATCTCCACGAAGATCCAATAAAATATTTTCTATGCATCTGGAAGAATATTGATAACTTGCAAGCAATACTGGATCTTTTAATATTCAGAAACCTAGGACTACAAACATAAACTATGAACAAAATACCCTAACATCTGTCATACTGTTTCCACAGCTCAGAGAAGGGGAGATTTTTCGGAATAAGTGTAAAAGAGTCTCAGAAATTGTTTGAATGCTTAATGTCATAGCTTCTGACAGGATTCCCTGTCTTCACAAAACTTGAAGACCACTTAACATGACATCTCCATCAATTTGTCCTGCTTAGGAATAGATACCAACTCTCGGTGAAGCAATCTCCAGGACATATCCAGAGAAATACAGTAGTATCTCAATCTGGATCATTCTAGGAGTCACAAATTTTACAGTCCTGCATGTTTGACTTTAGAGGCATTTTACTGCAATGAAAACCAAGAATTGGGAAAAAAAGACAAGGCAAAATGACCATTTTCAGAATATTCAAAGGTACAGAAGAAGAGAAATGGCATAAAGCCTAGCTGATAAATAATAGAAGAAAATTCCCTTAACCTTAAAGACTCATCCATACGTGACCAGAAAACTTTTTCAAGACATTACAATCAGGCTATGAAAATAAATAAATCTTTAAGACAAGTGACAAAGCCGGGGGGTGGTGGCGCACGCCTTTAATCCCAGCACTCGGGAGGCAGAGGCAGGCGGATTGCTGTGAGTTTGAGGCCAGCCTGGTCTACAAGAGCTAGTTCCAGGACAGGAACCCAAAACTACAGAGAAACCCTGTCTCAAAAAATCCAGAAGAAAAAAAAAAGAAAAATGACAAATCTCATTTACAACAGATTTCAAAAAATGATATTCTACCACCCAAGAGGAGATGAAATGAGATGTGCTAAGTTCACAAAAAGCAATTTCCAACCAGTATGTTCAAGGGTATTCTTAGAAATGAAGGCGAAACAATATCCAAGACTTGAAAATACTAAGTATATTTCTTGAACACTAGACCAGCAAATACTGCAAAAAATGTTTAGGAAAATTACATGAAGAAGAGACAACTACCTTAATGAAAGTACCAAATACTTGACCTCACTAGAAGAGTAGATGCACAAAAATTTAAAAGGAAAAAAAGCATTCATGATTTCAGATAAATGGTTTGAAGGAAAAATACTCAAGTAAAAGACAGCAAAATCAAATTGAGTGTACAATATTCTAAATTTTCTATTTAATACGCCAATTAAATATTTTATTTCAAAAAACTCAACAAACTGGCCATGGTGGCACGCACCTATAACCTTAATGATCAGGAAATAGAAACAAGAGGTTCTGTGAATTTAAGTCCAGTGTGGCCTACATAAGTTCCAGGACTACTAGGACTACATAAATAGACTTTGTTTCAAGCATACAAACACACAAGCATGATATCTACAAAATAAGATCTAAACTTAAAAATCAAAATTTAAAAAAGTACATGCAACATCATTTGGCAAAATAGACTTTTTGGTTACTGAAGAGGCAGCAAAGGTGTCTATAATGATCAATATACTTGTTTCAAATCTATTTATTCAGTGTTGAAACACTTGTTTTATAAAATGGATAGCATCAGAAAAAAACAGTCTCCAGTACAATCATAGAAAGAGATGTCAACAACTCACTTTGTCAATATGTCATCAAAGAAAAGGAAAAAAAAGGCTACAGTATACTTAAGATCAAATGGACTTCATAAACATTTATAGAATTTCCCATTGAGCAGCTGTAAAAGACACATTTTTTTTTTCTTTTGACAGGCTTTCTCTTTGTAGCTTTGGAGCCTATCCTGGAACTAGCTCTTATAGACCAGGATGGCCTCAAACTCACAGAGATCGGCCTGCCTCTGCCTTCTGAGTGCTAGTATTAAAGGTGTGTGCCACCACTGCCTGTCTAAAGACATATTCTTTTCATTAATGTATGAAACTGTCTCCTGAACACATTGTGTATTAGGCCACAAAACAAGTCTTAGTTTAAGGATCAAGTGGGTTACTGGTAGAGATCTAGATTTGATTCTAGTACTATATGTGCAAAAGCAAACTTGCAACTATCAAAAACTGGTTTGTATCATTTGTGATGGCAACAGAATAAAATCAGAAGCAATAACAAGAAATTTTATATTTTATACAAATAGAGACTAAACAATAAATGAACACTGGCCCACAGATCAAAGATAAATTATTTTTTCTTTAAACAAACAAAATGGAAAATTCAACAAATTAAAACAACACAAAACAGCAATAAAAAGAACTTTATGGTAATATCTACAAAATGTATTTCAACTAACCTAATGCTATATCTGTATATATATCTGTAGGGTTTAGAAAAAAAATCAGTCCCCTATTTGGAAGAAAAAGATGAGTTGAAACAGATGAACAATGATATTAAAGTCAGAACTCTGTTTTTGAAAAGAAAACAAAAATCCGGAAACCTTGAGCTAGACCAAGCATGAAAAAAAGGAGCTTCAAATGAAATCAAATAAAGGAAATATAACAACTACTATTACATAAATTCACAGATTAATTAATATTATGAAAAACTATACTAAGAAATTGTAAAATATAGAGGGAACAAAAAGTGTTGGGCATATATGTCCTGCCAGTTTGGATCATGAGCACTTATAAAACATATATGCTTAACAATGAGACTATTATGCAAAACTACGTACATAACAAGTCATGAGACTTAATCAGTACTATAGTGTACCAAAACAGAAACCTCAGAATTGGATGACTTCACTGTTAAATTTTACCAAACACTTAACAGTACCAACTTCAATTCTCTTGAAACTAATTCAGTGAATTAAAGGAAAAGAAACTCTTTGAAACTGATTCTGTGTTATAAATATTACTCTATTTCCAGGTAATAACAAAAAAACCCTAGACCAATATCCTTGATGAACAAAGTCTTGCCAAAATACAGACAAATGTAATTCAACAGCACATCAAAAAGATCAGTCATCATAGTGAAGTCAGTTTCCTCTTGGGGATTCAAGCATAGTTCAATTTATGCAAATTGGTAAATTAATACATCAGAAGCCATATGTTTATCTCATCAGATTTCTAAAAGCCTATGATAAAATTGAATATTCAGGACTTTAAAAACCTAGAACAAATTATAATTTTATTTTATTATAACAATGTTTTTATATGGCAAACATATTCTAATATACAAAGGAAGGGAAAGCTGAAAGCTCATCTAAGATCAGAAATAAGATGAGGATATAAATACTCAACGCTCTTTATCAGTACAGTATTAGGAGTTTCAACTGAAGTGACCAAGTAAGAGAAAGGAAAGGAAATACATAAAAATAGGAAAGCAGGAAGTCAAATTGTCCCTTAGCAAATTACATGATCTTGTATATAGAAACCTTAGTTTTAAATCAGAATACTTTTAGAACTAATGAGTAGATACCAAATAGTACAATTCAAAAATCATTCTACAAATTCATTAGCTCTTCTACACTTAGGATTTTGCTAAGATGTTATAAAAGTTACATTGTTTTGGAAAATTTCCTTAGAATAAACAAACTCTACAAAGAATATCATGAAGTAGTGTTAAAAGTATAAAGAAGGTCAATGCATGTGTTCATGTGTACACAATAAATATAAATTTTTTAAATTGAAGACATAAAAGTCATATCTTCAGAAAATTAACATTATTTAAATGCCCACAAATCTAGTTTGCAAATCCAGTGCAATCTCCCCAAGTGCAAATGACATTCTTCTCAGACTTACAAAAATCAGTTGGAGCTGGGCATGGTGAAGCACACTTTTATGCCTAGCACTCTAGAGTCTGGGGCAGGCCAGCTTAGTCTATATAGCAAGTTCCAGTATAGTAATAACTACAGAGCAAAACTGTCTTAACAAAACAAAAATTAAAATAAAAAAGTTGTTCTAAAAAACTTATTTGGAAGCACCCCTTCCAGTAATACAAAAAATAATAAATCTAGAGGCACCACATAAATGAAAAGTATATTGCAGAGTTGTAGGAACCAGAACAGCATTGTTATTCCCATACTTTCAGAGACAGACCAGTGGAACAGTGTACATCAGGAAAAAGGCCTACACATCAACAGCCAACTTTCTTGATAAAGGTGCCAAAAAGTGCATGAGAAAATAGACCTCTGGAAAAATAGATATTAGCATGCATAACATTGAAATTTTAATTAAGCTTTTATTTTGTATAAAAAACCAACTCAAAATACAACAGTGACCTAAAATAAAGCATGGAAATCTGAAGCCACTAGTAAAAACGTGAGGTAACTCTGCAAGATCTCAAGCACAAACAATAATTTTTTTGGATAAGGGTCCTAAAGTCAAGGAAACAAACTAAAATTGATATCAAATAAGAAATTAACATTAAATAAAAAGTTTCTGCACACTACAGGCAACAAGAGTATAGGCAAATAAAATAGAGTAATCAACTGATTTTCCAAAGTGAAGCACAGTGTCTTAGTCCTGCAATCTCAGTAGTTGTGAGGGCCAAGCAATAGGACTGAGAGTTTAAAGCCAAGTATAGAGAATTCCATTGTAGCCTAGAGTACATAAAGAGAGCTTGACTAAAATCACAAGAGCCTGCTTGAGCCTGACTCCTGGGCCAGGACCATTAATTTGTTACAGCTTGCACAGCAGAGGTTCCATTTTGGACACTTTGGAGTTGGAGTCTGTTCTCTTGACTCACACCCCTTGCACTGCCTCTTCAATACTCTTGCTTCTGTCTTCCCAGTGTTTTTTTTTTCTAAAAGATGCTTGGACAACTTCCAAAAATCGTATCAATGTCCTCTCTATATCCCTGTGTGTGAATAGCTATACGAACCCCATAGTTCTTGCTTGATATTTAAAGCCCGAGATTTTCCGGAACCTTCTGCTCAATCTCAGCACTCACTGGATATGCATTTTTCTCGCCATTCTCCCCATTTCTTTCCCATTACCATCACCTTAAATCAGACTTAGAGCTTCTCCCATCTCATTGGTCTCATTTTTCAGTTCAACGTCAGCTACCTCACATGGCACTTCAGGCCCCTTCAGGCAATAACACACTGGTAGTCACATCTAGCACCTCAGAGGCTCACTCTTAGCAAGACATTTGTGACACCATTTTGATCATATTTCCTACCAATTTTGCATCAGCTAAGTGAAAATCGCCTGTAGTTGTTAATAAAAGGCAACATTATGCTGTGAATATGCCAGGTTTCACAATACAGGTCAAGTATTGTCCTCTAGGAAGCCTTGTCATACAATGTAATGCAGAGGATTCATCTCACCCTACATCTACAGTGTTTATGGAATATTAAGATGAACAATAGTACTATCCATGAATGAAATGTAAGTCAAAGGTATAAGATGCCATCTAACTCATGTTAGAACGTCTTTCACTAAACAACAAAATAAATGAGAATTGTCTTATGCCAGTAACTCACGATATTAAGAAGGCTATGCCAGAAGGATCACAAATTCAAAGCCATAAAAAGTACAATATTGAGACCCTTGTCAAAAAAGTAGAAATATAAAAAGAAAACAAAATATGTATCAACAATCAAAATAAAAGTTAAAAATGCTTGTAAAATATGAAGCAGGGAAATTCTTAAACTTTGTTGATAGAGATGTTAATTAGCATATCCATTACTGAGAGCCAAAAGAGTTCTACCATCACAAAAAACAACCAGGAAATGAAGTGATCTGTGTCTAATTATGCAAGCAAATTATATATAAATTTCCTAATACAAGAGAAACACTTGCACAGCCATATTTATTACACAATTCTCAATAATTTAGACATGGGAGTAGCCTTGGTGCCCATTAACAAATGGGTGGATAAAGGTATATGTACACTGCAGAATTATTCAGTTATAAGAAAAAATAAAATTGCACGTTCTATTGCAACAAAATAAATGGAAATAAGCTTGACACAGGCAAGTGTTGCATGTTTTTCCTCATGTTTAGGCTACAGTATGGTGACTCCTAGAGATTAAATAGGGCATGTATTGGGGAAGGTAGGTTTATTAGGTAAAATGGGGAAATGCCACACTGAATACCTATAAAATATATGATAAATGTTCACTAAAACCTTTTATGAATTAAAATTAAGTCATAAGCATGTTATAATGTAGATGATACTGAAGGATGTGCATATTGAAATATGTGAAAAAGTCAAACATTCTGTGTGAATTATTTAATGTAAAAATTACAGAAATAGAAAGAATGCAGGTTTCTTGTAAGAGGAGAGAAGAGGAAGCTTTTTGTAATGTAGAATTTCAGATATCTACATGAAGAGTTTTGAAGTTAGTGATAATGATTACACATTCACTATTGAATTGCACATTTAGAAGCCTTTACTATGGTAGCTTTTATGTAAACTGTATCTTCAATTACAAAGTTGGAATTCAAACCCAAACAAAAATCTAGGATAATAAAAGGAGAAAATGTGGACAACATCCCGTTTGTTGATGACAATGACCTTTATAGTTGATAAAGTTGTAGATATAACTTCAAAGGTCTGAGGCATGAAAGGAAGAATAGATAAAGTAGATTTTAATTAAAAATAGAAACTTACATCTTGCAAAACCTACTAAAAAAAAGAATAGCCATACCACAGGATGGGAAAAAATTTACCAAAAATTAGCTAAAGACTTTCCAAAATGTACAAATAATATTTAAAATTTAGCAATAAGAAAACAGCTTGGTGAAAAAAAAAAAGCTGGCCAGTCAGTCATCTCATTGCTTTAATGGCAAATATATACACGGAAATATATTCACTCTCTCATGTTTTAAGGTAAAGGTGAATACAGGCAAAACTGAGATGGTCTATATCCCTATTAAAGCATCTCAAGTCTGAAACAAGGACAGCACCAAATATTCTATATAAGTGGAGCAGAAATTCAAATTCTCTTACCATGGATATTTAAAACAAATGGCCATTTTGTAATATAATTTGGTGATTTCTTATGAAAACAAATACACTTTTTATATCCATTCCCACAGTCAAATCTGTTATTTTCCCAAAAGAGATGAAATTTTATGTTTATATATCCATAAGCATGGATAATAGAGCTTTATTTATGTTTGTAAAGATTGGGAAGCAACTAAGATGTCCTTTGGTATATAAATGGTTAAGTATCAAGCCGTGAAAAGAGAAAGTAAATTTGAATGCTTATTCCTATGTGAAATGAAGGCCATCTGATTAGGCTACATACTTTAATATACCAAATAAATGCCATTCTTGAAATAGCAAACTATGGTGAAATGTTTAGTGGTTGCCGAGAAATGAGAGGAGTAAAGGATGAACATCTTATTTTAGGGCAGTTTAAATATATAACCTGTATACTATATTGTGTATGTACATTATCTATTTGTTTGGATAACAGTGAACATTAAGATGTGAACCATAGACTTTTGGTGCTAATCAAGTTTAAATGTGTACTCATTCATTATAATAATTGTTCCATAGGAAATATGTCACAAGTCTCTACTTTCCTCAATTTTGTTTTAAACCTAAAACTTCTCAAAAAAGTATAGTCTTTAACACAGAGGTAAGTGGATATATTATAATGGAACATTATTATGCAGATATATTATAAATATACATCAAGAAAATGTGGGAAGGGCAAGAATGTAAATGATAAAAACATTGGCAAAGTGGTAGTTCTTTCCTATCAATGATTGTTTTAAATATAAACTGAAATCATGAAAAAACTGAAGTTGACAAAAATGAGCTTTAAAAATCCACCTTATATGTGTATCAGCTGGGCCATGGTGGCACACACCTTTAATCCCAGCACTTGGGAGGCAGAGTCAGGAAGATCTCTGTGAGTTCTGGTCTACAAGGACAGGCTTCAAAGCCACAGAAAAACCCTGACTCAATAAACAAAAAACAAAAAACCAAAAAACTCACTTTGGGTCAAAAAACAAAATAGATTGAAAGTAAACATAAGAATTATATTCCATAAAATAATAACCAAAAGAAAGAAAAAAGTCTTTAACCAAAATAATGTAGTAAAGGTATGCTGTTACATAATGAGAAAAAATGTTATTTATCAAAACATGTGACATATACAAGTAATCCAAATGATAGAACTAAAGCAGAATAAATATTGGTAAATTAAATTATAAGAGGAAATAGGTTCTACAATAGACTTGTATGTTTCAATAATCTACTTTCAAGAACAGAGTGAATCAAAGATATAAAAGCAGGAAATTTAAAATGAATGTGACAATTAACAATGCACACATACAAAAACCTTTAGAGTGTAGAAAAACTTTTTGAGAGGGACTGGTAGCAACAATTTCCTAATATATGTTTTAAGATGATGCCAAATTGCACATAAAACAAGTAACTCAATGAACTATGAAAAACTATTTGAACTTAGATTAGCAGAAGGAAATCAAAATCAGGAGAGACATATTAGAAAAAGAAAAGCTAGGTAAACTGAGGTTCCTTTTGATTAAAAAAAAGACAAACTTATAGATTACTCGAGAAAAAAGAGTACTTAAGATCTTAAATGAAAGTGGAGTCATTACAATGCTTGAAAAAATGTAGGTTTATAAAGGAGTAAAGATGGATATTTCTTAGGAAAATCCAACAAACCAGAAATGAATCAGGAAGGAATACCTCAAAAAGACAAAATATCAAAGTCAATGAAAAAGTCTAAGAAGACAACTCTAATATAAAAATGGTATCATTGCTAGATAGTAGCAAGTACAAATTATCAGTGATACTTTTTAACCTGTTTTTAAAAGAACGCTTTCTAATAAATTTTATAAAGCCAGCTTCACTATGAAACCTAAACTACAGGCACCACAGAAAGATAAAATTTCAGGTGGGTGGTCCTTGGACTTCCCACAGGGCAGGGAACCCTGATTGCTCTTTGGGCTGACGAGGGAGGGGGACCTGATTGGGGGACGGGGAGGGAAATGAGAGGCGGTGGCAGGGAAGAGACAGAAATCTTTAATAAATAAAGAAATAATTAAAAAATTTCAGGCTAATACTGCTTGTAACAATTGGTTCATAAATATTTAATAAATTATTAACAAACTAAATTCAATACTACACCAATATTACACATCACAACCATGTATGGTATAAAGTCTGGATAAATATATACATACCAATGTAAAATAGCACATAATAAAAGATTAAAACACATGATACCAATTTTTACAACTTATGTGGAAAAATTTACAAATTCAACATTTTTATATTTACTAACAGTTTATGTATAGAATGAAAGTTTCTCAAGTAACAAACGCCATTATGAAAATCCCTCACTTAACAGCCAATGCATAAAACTGATTTTTTTTTCTTCTAAAATTGAGAACAAGGCACAGGCACCTGCTTTTACCAGTTTGACTCAAAGTAATATGGAAACTACAAAATGAGTCAATAAAAAAAGAAAAGGTATCCATGGTGGAAGGAATAAGTAATAATTTTTTTTACCAATGAATTAATACTATGTGGCTAAAATATTGAAAACTACAAGCAAAGCAACTATGAGAAAGAGTACCAGTGTGGTATTGGTATGAAAATAATAATACTCTGAGTGGGACAGAAAAGAGAACCCAGGAATAAATCCAAATACACCAATTCAACTAGGTTTTGACAAGAGTATAAAAAGGTGAGAACGGGTAATGGATTACACCTTCAATAAGTGGTAATCATCATCAACTCAAAACGGCTAAAAAATAAACTAAAAACCCAGATGTGATGGCTTATAATCCCAGCACTTAGAAGGAGAGGTAAGAAAATCAGTCATATTGGCCACATAACAAGTTTGAGGATAGCCTGGGGTATGGGAAAATTTGTCTCAAAATAAACCATCACATAAATAAACTCAAAATAGATTAAAGAAATAAATGTAAAATCTAAGGCCACTAATTCCTAAAATATGTGGGAAAGCTTCTTGCCAATAATATTTTAGATTTTAACACAACATATAATGCTATGAAACTGAGCTTTTAACAAAATCTTAAAAAGCTTCACAATAAATGAAAAATCAAGAAAATTAAAAGCCATCTTATGAATTAGACGAAGATATTTCCAGGCTATATATTTACTAGAGGTAAAACACACTCTATGTAAGTCTAGTGTCTTAGGGTTTATATTGCTGTGAAGAGGCACCATTGCCATGGCAACTCTTATAGAAATTAGCATTTATTTGTACTGCCTAATAATTCAGAGGTTTAGTTCTCTGTAATCATGGCGGGGACTATGCCGGCATGCAGGCAGACAATGTGCTAGAGAAGGAGGCAGGCAGCAGGGAAAGAGAATGACACTGGGTCTAGCTTGAATTTCTGAAACCTCAAAGCCCATTCCCCAGTAACATACTTCCTCCAACAAGGCCACACCTCCTAATAGTGGCACTCCCTATGAGCCTATGTAGTAGTTTTTATTCAAATTGCCACATCTGGTTACAAAGTCCACAAATCCACGGTAGAAAGAAGAGAACCAACCCCTAGAAGTTGATCTCCGACTTCCATACATATGTCATGGTACACACCTGCCTCACATGCATACATGTTCACACACATAATAACAGATAGCATAAAATGCTACACTTCTGTTTTGTTCAAGGGCTGTTTTTTGGTGTAGTTATTGTAGAATGCAAAATGGAAATTTCCTACATAAATTAAAAAGGAACTACCAAATGTCCCAACAATTTCTCTTTTGAGTATATCTGAATGAAAATCACCATGTCAAGATGACTGTACTTTCATGTTAATTATAGAGAGTATATACAAAATAAGTGTCCATTGTGTAATTAACAGATAAAACTTTGGCATATAACAAAAATTATTTAGCATGTAAAATGGAGGTGATCCTACCATTTTCCACAAAATGAGATGAACTTGGGTGATCTTGTACTAAGAGAAATAAACCGAACAAAATGAAAAAAAATAACATCTTTTATTTGTATAATCAAAAGAAATGAAAAGTATAAAAATCTATGTTAAAAAAAGCTGTTGTTGAAAACGGGGTTTTAGGTATAAGTAAAAAGGATACAAAGTAGCAGATCAAAGAAATGAAAAAGTCTAAAGATGAAATGTATACCAAAAAGACTATAGTAAATAACTGTTTTTTCTTTTGAGACTAGATCTTACTATGTAGTCCCAGCAAATCTCTAACTAGCCTCAAAGTTATTATCTTCTTGCCTCCACCTACCAAGTGCCATGATTACAAATGTGTGCCACCATATGTGACTTGCTTTCAAAATTCTTGCTAAATGAGCAGTGTGTTATTTTTATAACATATCTTATAACTTAAACATTTATAGTAAAATTTGTTTTATAAGAAAAATAATGGGCACCGGGCGGTGGTGGTGCACGCCTTTAATCCCAGCACTTGGGAGGCAGAGGCAGGCGGATCTCTATGAGTTCGAGACCAGCCTGGTCTACAAGAGCTAGTTCCAGGACAGGCTCCAAAACCACAGAGAAACGCTGTCTCGAAAAACCAAAAAAAAAAAAAAAAGAAAAATAATGGGTACTATGAAAAGATTACTGATGAAGCAGAAGGCTTAAATAATTCTATAAGCTGGCGACAACTGTAGATATATGAAAGTTTGAAAAGAGAAAGTATAGTCTTCACAAATATACATAGAGTGTTTTTTAGGATAGATCATATTTTAAGGGTAAAAGAATATAAAAGTATTTATAAGATAGAAATAATAAAGTTCTTTTCCAACTACAATTGGGTGAAACAAGAATATGACATAATAAATCACTAACAAATATTTGGAAATAACACATACTTTAGCCACTAAGCTAAAAAAGTTCCAAGAAAAAATTAGAAAATGCATTAAAACAGCTAAAATTCAGACATAACATAGCAAAAATTATGAAAGGTAATGAAGTAATTTCTCAGGGAAAATAATAGCCATACAGGCCCACTTCAAGAAAAACAGATCAGCAATCTAATTTATCACTTTAGGAAACTACATAACTAGAACAAACTAAAACAAGATCTCTCAGAAAGAATGAAATAATACATATAAGCATGAAGAAATATAAAAATCACATTTAAAATCTAAAAGCCTGCCTAACACAAATTGTATAACTTCGAAAAGGTATCAAAAATTAGAATAACCAGAAAAAATAGTTGAGAGTATCAGTGTTACTAGTGAAGGTGATAACATATATTAAAAAGAAATATAAAAGAATATTTTAATGCCCACAAGGAAAACTAGATAAGGGTAAAATGTATATATGTAAATGTCCTTGAAATGTACCACTAAAACAAATCTAGCATCATATAAGAGTTTTATTCACCATAACCAAAGAGGATTCATATCAGGAACTCAAGTAGTGATTAGAAGAATATAGACTAACATACAACAAATTGTCTTCAAATTTCAGTGGTGTTATATCCTGACCAACCTATCAAAATAGGAAAATGCATGTAGCATAACTACCCTACCAAACACCACTAGTTTAGGAATGCAATATTATATTGAATATTATTTATTATTATGATCTCATGACTAACTTGGAGCTGGGACTTGGTATTGTTTCCAAGCACCACAAAGGAGCATCATTCCTTGTTACTAACCTAAGAGGTCAAAATTGAAAGTATAATTTCCACTGAAACTCTACCACTTTCATTCTGTCATAAAGTAAAAAAAGCTAAGTTGTATCAAAGTTCTGGGATTATCTTACATTTTAATAGAATAGAAATCATATATAGCCATATAACCACATTAGTTGGTATGAAAGAATATGGTAAAGTTCAATGTCAAAAAACAAAACATTCAGAAAATGAGGAATTGAAAGGAACTTGGAAATGTGATAAGGGACATTCATGAAAAAAATCATGCCTAGCCGGGCGATGGTGGCACACGCCTTTAATCCCAGCACTCGGGAGGCAGAGGCAGGGGAATCTCTGTGAGTTCGAGACCAGCCTGGTCTACAGAGCTAGTTCCAGGACAGGCTCCAAAGCCATAGAGAAACCCTGTCTCGAAAAAACAAACAAAAAAAAAAATCATGCCTAACAGGATGAACAATGGTAAAAGACTGGAAACTTCCCCAGTCAGAAAACAATGACATATTAATTTCCCACAGCTAAGAAGTGGTGTATTTAAAGATCTGCCTACAATAATTAAATAATGTCTAACCTGGAAATAAAGGAACAAAGCTATTTGAATATTACATAACCTTATATGAGAAAAATCTAATGGAATTCACAAACAGAGCTAATTAAGTAGTTCAGCAAAGTTGTATGCATGGTAAGTGCTTAAGACACACAAAGGTATGAACACTTCTAATTGTAACTGGCAGTGATAGTGCGGGACTGAAAACCATAAAATGTGTGAGTAAAGATTCTATCTAGAAATCACTATACATACAGGAGAGGTTAGTTGAAAGGAGCCTATACAACTACATCAAAGAATGAGAACAATCTATGAATGGGTGATAAATTTCTTTTTAAATAAGGAACTTGAAATGAGAAAATAACTAAAAATATTTGTGAAGAATAGCCACACATAGACTCTAAACCAGAAAACACTAAAATATATTGCCTACAGTAAGAGTTAGGGGTTATGAATATTGAAGGGATATGGGAAGGAAAGACTTCTCTTGGTAGTTCCTTTCATATTATGCTGAGTTTTGGAAGTATGTTAATATTTCCAGTAATTTAAAAATTAAGGTGTGGGTGACTTGAAACAGTGGAATGAAAACCTTATCTTAAGCACAGGCTAATATCTCAACATGACAGTATATAACCATGTTTCTAGATACTTGGGGGGAAAGATTTAGGAAGAATGACAGCCTGGGAGTTCAAGAGCAGTCTGGCTAATACCAAACTCTCATTTCTCTAAACCAAAGGTTCTCAATCTGTAGGTCATGACACTTTGGGGGTCAAATGACATTTTCACAGGGGTTGCATATCAGATGTTTACATTACTATTCATAACAGCAAAATTAAAGTTGTAAAGCAGCAACAAAAATAATGAAGAACTGTATTAAAAGGTTGCAGTATTAGGAAGGCTGAGAACTGCTCTACACAAATAGCAAACCCTCATCTCTCTAAAGAAACAAGCAATCAAACAAATACAGCCTTAAGAGGCGATGAAAAATCAGAATAAGGTTATCAAAAACAAACATTAAAGAACTGGAAATTAAAGTTATATCACAAATTGAAAACTTACTAAGAAAAACATTAGGATTGTAGAGTAGTAATGACACTTATTTCACAGTTGTGGGGACCTGATTTAATAACAATAATTTTTAAAAATGTTCCAAAGGGGAAATCTGCTAAGTTATCATAAAAACCGAATGGTTTGTGGCAATTCAAACTGAGGCCATATTACTGGTACCTAGATTTAACCTTGAGGGTCAGCAGCTTGTCTGCTAATGAATAGACCTAATCTGACTTGGGCTCTATTACAAACTCAAAAATAATGTCCTCAGGACATACAATGGGTAAAGCCACCACTATAGCAATCTGATGCTCCAGTACTGGTTGGGGAAAGTATAAGATCAGTAAAACATTTCAAAGAAATCTCAGAGATATGGAAGATGGCCTGTGCCCTCAAGAAATGCCAGAGATACTCTCTTTATCTACGTTCCTGATTGTGAGACACTGTGCAGACAAGATGGTAAAATGAAGGACAAATGAAAGGAGCCCAAATGTTGAATGGAAATACCAAGGCAAGACCCTTTTAGAAAAACTTGGAAGACTTACCAGGTTGAGATACTTAAAGCAAAGCCTCTGACTAATGGTGGTTTAAGCTGATCAATTAAACCAAGCTTCAAAAACAAAGACAGTCATTTTCTAAAGAGCAAATGTGCAGATAAATAAGATACACACACTGCAGGGAAATGCAAACACCATAGAAGCAAAATTGGCACAGGCATGGCAGAAACAAGCAATTGCCCACACAGATGGGAAAGGATTCAAATGTAATGTTCCTACAATCAACACATCAACCTAAGTGGAAAGAGGGAGGAAAGGATAGAGAGATTAAAGATTAATAGATAGAAATAATCGCTGAGGGAGCCTAAATGTTTTAGTAGGCCAAGATTTTTAAAGTATAAATATGCTCAAAGAACTAAATTAAGCCTTGTTTAAATAATGAAAGTAAAGCATAACAATAACTCATCAAATGAAATTTTAATAATGAGATGTATTATAAAATTTAGTAGGTGCAAATTATAATAACTAATAAAAAATCTTACTTGCAGGGCCAAACAACAAGATAGGCTGGGAGCAGAGATAAGTAATCAATTTAAATATAGATATATAAAGATGATTCAATTTAAGGGACAGAAAGAATGAAGAAAAATGAAGAAGACTTGAGGTATCTGTTAGGTACCATAACAATAAGTTACCACAAATGTATATGTTACCAAGGAGTATATATAATTGAATTGTTAGAAAGGGAAAAAAACAGATAAAAACATTTGAAGAGATTTTTGACTGGAAGCAGCTTGTTTTTTATGTAAGATTTATCTTATTAAACTCCCCAGAGTAGACTACTAAGAAAAAATGTTTAGAATAGGGAGAAGAAATTAGCAATTAATTTAAAACAGCATTCTAGAACATTCTAGAGTTTAACATACTGAATACAATAAAAGGTAAAAAGAACAGAAGAGATACGGCAGAGAAAAGTATAGAAATGTGGTTGAGGGGAATCTTATCCAGAATTATGTATAAAGAATTCAATAAAGGCTGCCTACAAAAAAAAACCTTTCAAGTGTACACATTCTACAACAGAAATTGCTTGAAAGTGAAAGGATGGAAGAACATAACGTGTAAATAGTAAACGAGGAAATGTCAAAAGTTTTTATGAATCTATTACAGTCATACAAAAATCAGAGACTTTATGGTGATAAAAGGATCAATTTAACAGAAGGAAACAAAACATTTAAAGAAATAAAAACGACAGGTATAGTAAATATAATTCTAAATTACATAAAAGGATTTAGTGATAAGTAAAAAACTAGATAACCCAAGAGTGATAGATGGTTCCACAGTAATATTGCTCAATTTACATATCTGTGAAGATGACGTGGTTAAATCATTTTCTGTGCAGGCATAAGGCCTTGAGTTCAGATACCTAGCACTTCCATAAAAGTCAGACATGGCAACTCATGCCTATTACTTCATTATTAGACAGGGGAATTTGGGAATGGAAGGTAGAAAACAGGAGTATCCTGGGGATTTACTGGTCAGCCTGCTTAGCTGAAGTAGGGACCTCCATGTTCAATGAGAGACCTCTGAAAAAAATAAGGTGGAGAGTGATTGAGGAAGATACCAGTGTCAACCTCTGGCTTCTATATACACATGCATAGGTGAGTGAATACTCTTGCGTACGCGCGCGCACACACACACATTTTAAAAAAGTAATTATAGAAATGTCCAGTGATTACTGTTGAATGAGATAATGGGAAGTAAGGTTCTGTGGCACTCTACAGAACACACATACCCTTGATGTAATGTTAAGGGACAATCTTGACTCTCACCTCTCAATGGAAAACAACAGAATTAATGAAACATCAGAATACATACAAACCAAAGTTTAAAAAATACAGAAGACATATTTATCAGCCTTGATAAATCATAGCTATCCTTGAATTAAGAAGACAATTCAATTTCTTGTATAAAAATCTGCTATATTAGAGCTAAAGAGCCAGGTGTGGTGGCACATGCCTACTGTTTAGCTCTTGGAAGGCTTATGAATTTGAGACCACCATGGGCCACATAGTAAGGTACCATCTAAAAATATCTAAATGGGCTGGTAATATGGCTTAGTATCTTCAGACAAGCCTGACAACCCAAGTTTGATCCCTGGATCAACTTATATTGGTTGAAGAAGAGACCCAATGCCAGAGTTGTTATCTGGTTTCTAGATGCCTGTCATGGCATGAACCTACACTCACATATACCCTATTGGTGACATGAGGTTTCTGAGGTTTCCTTATAAAATAATCCCACTCATAAGGACCTAATCATGCACAAGGTTTCACCTCCTCTTACCATTATATTGGCAATTAAGATTTCAGCCTATGAACTTTAAGGAATACCATCTTTCAGTTTACAGTGTATACAAATAGAATAAAAGACATTTTTTAAAAAGTTAAACACCCATCCATAATGGGTGGGGGACAACAACCAATCCACATGATGGACTAGAAATGGGAAGAGACATCTGTTAAAAAATGCACTGGTACAAGGGATGTAGTTCATCCCTAGATGGTAGAGTGCTTGCCTAGCATGCAAAAGCCCTGGAGCAATCCTTAGCTCCACAAAAAATAGGATGTGGTGGTGCATGCTGATAATCTCAGTACTCCAGTGTTGGAGGTGGGGAGGTTTAGAAGTTCAAAGTCATTCTCAGCTACACAGTGACAGCAGTTGAGATCAATCTTGGCTACAGGAGATCCTGTCTATAAACAAGAAAACAAAACAAAAGAACCCATGCATGATAATATACTTAATGGTGGGAGATGGAATGCTTTCCCCTCCAAATCAAGAATAAGTTAACTGAGTGTAGTTGCACACAACTGTAATTCCATCACCCGAGGAGGAGGAAAAAAAGAGTTAGATGTCATCTTGGGCTCTATAGTTATCTCAAAAAAGAAAAATGCTAGCCTACCCTCAATTCAAGAACTCTTTTTCATCACTTCTATTAAACATTATGAAGAGATTCTAATCATGATAATTAGAGAAGAAAAAGAAACAAGATTGGAAACAAGGAAAATTGTATTTTTGGATGTCATCAAAGTCCTAAGAAACAACTTCAACAAGTTTGCAGCATATAGAAATCAATCATATTTCTATGAACTGTGAGGGATTATTGAAATTAAGAAAACCAATTTATAATATAAAATCGAACACGTCACAAAGTATTTAATGCTACAGAAACATACACTTAAAATTACTGATGAAAATTTGTGCTTTTTAATAAAAAGGACAAAATTAATAGATCTACCATAAGAAGTATAAAAGTTATACTCCAAGAGTGACAAGACACCACTGAAAGTAAAGGTCTAAACAAATGGAAATATATCTTCTGTTTGTGATTGGAAGAATTGATGTTAAGATAGTAATATTCTTCCAAATGATATAGAGATCCAATCTTTATCAAAATATCAGCTGGCTTTTCTAGAAAATGACAATGTTTAAAATTACGCAAAATCCAAATGATTCACAATAGCTAAAGCAATTATAAAAGTCAAGTTTATAGGGTTCATGCATTTCAATGCTTAAGCTTATTATAAAAGAATAAAGTAGTATGATCATGGCATTAAATAGACCATAGGAATGAGAATTAGAGTCTGAAAATAAAACCAGATAGATATAGTCAATGGACTTTTGATAAAGGTGCTATCGTAATAAATGAGGGAATGAACAGTTTTTTGAACAGCTTTTCTTCAACAACTGATTGTATGTAAAGGAATTGAGGTTGTTACTATATGTTAAATTCAAATGTATTGGAGACTTAACAAATAAAACTGTATAATTCTTACAAAATAACATAAAGCCAAATTTTTATACCCAAAGGTTTTACAAAAGTTATTTTAGATATAAATGAAAAGTTAAAGAATAAACTTATTAGACTTTATTAGAATTTTTAAAATTTATTCTTGAGAGTATACTAGAAAGAGAGATGCAACCACAATGACATGCCATTTGTATCAAGAGATACTACATGTATGTGTGTATTAGAGTTTATTTTATGTATATTAGTGGTTTTGGCTGCATGTATATGTGTGCACCATGTGGATGGCTGGTACCTTCAGAGGTCAGAAGTAGGCTTCAGATCCCCTGGTATTGGAGTTATGGATGAATATGAGCCAACATGTTAGCATTGAGAACTGAACTGAGGTCCTCTGCAAGAGTAACAAGTATTCTTTTTAAAAAATCAATATAAATATTTTATTATCTCCTATAATCTCAGAAATCTGTGGTAACAGAATTTTCAATAGGAAGCATTAATTTATAGCAGGTCCCAAAGTTTTTGTCTACAAAATTTTGGTTTTCTCTAGGCCATTAATACTGGGCATATATTTACAGATGTTGAAACAGTCATTAAATGCAGTTGCAATTTTCAAAAGAAAATAATTCTTATTCTGAAAGGAGGAACATATCTGAGGAATTAGTAACTGATAATATGAGCTCAGATGGAGGAGAGGCATTCCAGGAAACAGTTCAGAATGCCTAATTTTACTGAGAGTCTCTTGGTGGGGAAGAAACTCTCAAGATGTTTGTTTACCAGAGAATGTTCACCCTTTCTGAAGTTCTTGACAGCCAGAAGAGAAGATTCAATTTCATACAAAATTCTGCTTCCTCTGTGTAAATCTGAGATGGAATTTTATCTTTGAGTAACAAGTATTCTTAACTGCTAAATCATCTCTCCAGCCCACCAAATGTTTTAATAAAGGATTGGTGAAGATGTGGAAAAATTGTGCACTTCAGATGGGAATATTAAATGCTGCACTCATTTTAGAAAACACTTCAGTTCCCAGAAGACACAGGAACTCAGTTTTCTGTCTGGTGTATTTATACAAGAGACATGAAAATATATGTTTATATAAAACATGAATTTATTTCTGCATTTTTAATAATAATGAAAAGGTGGAGAAAACTAAATGTTCACAGTATATGCATACTATAAAATATTGAAGAGGAAATCAAATATTGATATGTACTACAACATGGATGAATGAATGAACTATGAATAAATTCTAACTGAAAAGCCAGCCTCAAAGGACCACATATTATGATTCTATTTATACAAACTGTTCAGAACATGCTAGTCTATTGAAACAGAAAGTAGATTAGCAATTGTCTGAGGCTTGGAGTGGCAGAATGGGGGAGACAATGTTAGAAAATGATAATTTAAAAACATTTATTTTCTTTGATAAAATGAAAATATTCTAAAACAGGGTAATGATGGCTAAATAGACTTCAGGCTATAGAAAAATACTGAATTTCATTATCTAAATGATAAATTGTATAATGTGTTAGTTATTTCTCAGTAAATCCATTATGGATAATATGGGGGGAGTATTCATTATCTATAAGTGAGCAAGTGTTTCATAGCACTAGTATCAAAAAGTATATTTCATGGGGCTGGAAAGCTGGCTCAGCAGTTAAAAGTACTAACTTCTCTTCAAGAGGAGAAGGATTTGATTCCCAGCACCCATACGGTGATTCACAAATATCTCTAACTCCAGTTCCAGAAATCTGATACCTTCTGGTCTTCAGATGCCAGGCACACATATGGTTCACAGACATACATGCAGACAAAGCACTCATACTATATTCCACAAAAAGGTTACGTTGAAATTCATCAAGATAAAACAAACAGGTGTGAGCCAATGACTCAATGGTTAAACACAAGCAAGAAGAACAGAGTTCAGGTCTCCAGAGCCCATGTAAATGTGAGGTTGGCAAAGAAACTTGTTATAATGCCAGTCTCAGGAAGCAGATATTGAGTTCCTGTAGAAAACTGGCTTTGGAGATTAGCCATAATGGCAAGTGTTAGGTTTGATTTGGAGACCTTGTCCCAAAGAATAAGGTAGAAGAGCAACAAAGGAAGATTCTGACATTTTTAGATTTTCACATGCACCTGAACACATACATACACACAAAAAATAATAAAAATAAAAAATAGCTCCTATAAGGATCATATTAATAGGATAAGACAGATAGCTATAGCGGGGGTAAGATACTGAGAAATCATATATTTGACTTAGAGCTGCATTTAGAACACATGGAGAAGAACTTTTCAAAACTTAACAGTAAAGTTCAGTTGGAAAATTAGCATCACTGAACCAGTATTTCCATCTCCCTTAAACTATACTACAGTTTGGATACCACCAGGAAAAACTAAATAAATGGTGCATGGTGTCTCTTTGATTATTTTTTACAAATGCATGTGAATGTTTAAAATAAAAATATTAAAAACTTTAATTTTGGAAGTGTGCAAAAGGGAAACAGCAAGATAGTGGGTAGAGGAGCTTGCTACTGAGCCTAATGACTCAAGACTGGTCCCCAGGATCCATATGGTAGAAGAAGAGAATAAACTCCCAGAAGTTTTCCTCTGCCCTTCATGTATGTGTTGTGGCATGCATCAGTAAAGAATATATTTAGCTGACCAATAAGCACATGAAAAAGTATTCAACACCATTTATAAAATACATCAAGACTGATATTAGATAACAAAATAATAGATGCACAGTTTTTCTCTTTCAGGACCTTTGGACTGGGGTATTACAGATGAAAAATCATTTTTTGCAGCTACCATGATAAAGTCTAGTTACAGAAAGCATCTTAATCAGGATACTCATTTTTTTTATGAGGACTGACATACTTGCAAGGGCTTATAGCAAACCACACACACAGCAAGTTCATCTGCCTCGAGGTAAATAGTGACTACACAGTGGAAAACCCGACAGTACCTCCATGAAGTGATCAAAACAATATTACTATTGAAGATCATCATTTAACTCAGGACATGGCATCCTAAGAAAAATACTGTATCTTTTGTGGAATATACCAGAATATACAATCTGGATCTAATCATAAATATAAAAATTCCTCAAAAAGTGATTTTGATGTTAGTAAAGACCAAGAGAAACTAATATGCAAGTTCATGGTAATTAAAGATACATGACTAAGGGCAACATGGAACATGGACTTAACTCTGCACGGGGGGTGGGCGGAGAGGCACCAAAGGATTGTGTTGTGTTCACTGAAAAAAGTGGAACATAGGCATTGGATTATTTCAGTGGCTATATTGATGTTTAATTGCAGAAGTTGATGTCTATTATATCACTTTCAAAGGGAGGAAATGTGATGTTGTCATCCTCCTTAAACTAGTACAGTTAGGAAATAAATTGTTAGGAAATACACGGCAAAATGTCTAGGGGTGAGGGACTGTAAAGTGTGCAATGCCTTTTCAAGTTTCCAAAGGAACATAGTGTACAAGTATGCATATAAAAACATTGAAATGAAAAAGGAAATGAGGTTTTAATGTTAATAAGTTTTACCTCAAATCTTAATGAAGGATATGAAGATCCTCATTCCTGCAATTTTTCTATAGTCCATCATTACTTATGAATAAAACAGTTTTGTTATGTTTCAAGAATCAGCTATGAGATATCACAGTATTCCAGTGGTTCAGACTGGAACCAATTTTGCCCTATCTGAGGGGGATAAATTTGGTAATATATAGAGAGTTGTGGGTTACTTTATTTTTGGTTGTGGTAACTGAGGGTGTGCTGTGCTGGCATCCTGGCAGAGACCAGGGACTCTGCTAAACATCCTACAGTACACGGGACATTCTGTTGACAAAGAGTTAGCTCTTGCCAAATGTCAATGGTTCCGCAGTGGAGTATCCCTGCCCCACTTGGCTAACAAGATGGAAAATTGCTCTGCCAATAATGGCTGGCAGGGATGCCGGGAAAGGGGAACCCTGCTTGTGGAAATGTGAGGTCAGACAGCATTTGAGGAAAGCAACCTGGCAACATGCATGCAATTTAACAGTGAACCCATGCCTGTGTTTGGGGTTGAGCTCCATCCCCACCAGTTTCCCAAGTTGAAGCCCTCATTTCTAATATTTCAGAATGTAACAGGAGATCAGACCTTTAAACAGACAGTTAAATTGAGTCCGATTTTACTGGTGTGCCTATAAATAAGGGGAAATTATGACACACAGAGAGTCCCAAAGTGTGACTGTGTAGACAAGACTATGTGAAGACACAGGGATATAGAGACCATGTGCAAGTTAAAGGTTTTAAGAGAAAAACAACCCACTGGTACTCTAATCTCTCAGTCTTGTGCCCTCCTGTTTTGTGAGAAGCCTGTCAATTCAGCATTTGGTTTTGACAACCTCAGAAAACCAATACATTATGGAAGTTCACTGCATAGAAATAAAAACCTGCACATTGGGAAGTAAGTTTAAGAAAGACTTTTAGAAAATTAGCTTGAACCTCAAGTAAAGTATATTTCAAGCAGCCAAGAACATTGTGGATTAGGTATACTAAGAGGAATGAAGTAGACAATATAATCTTAGATTGGAATAGAAATGAGAGATAAATAGAATTGTTCCTGCAAGCAGAGGAAGCTGTAGTGATATGACTGTATAAGAAGGTGAAGAAAATCATGCATAATGTGGCCCCCGTTTGTTCAAAAACAACAATAAGGCTCCATCATGACATGTATGTTTGATTGCATTGTGTATCATATGAGCATCAGAAAAAATATTAGAGAATAAAATTATTATCAGCGTAGGTAACAGAGGAGAACCTAGCAAACATAAAGATCATATATGTACATTATACTCAACTATTATATAATTTTAAGGGAGTTTTTGTTTTGTTTTTTCAAAACAGGGTTTCTCTGTAGCTTTGGAGCATGTCCTGGGATCAGCTCTTGTAGACCAGGCTGGTCTCAAACTCACAGAGATCCGCCTGCCCCTGCCTTACAAGTGCTGGGATTAAAAGGCGTGCGCCACCACCTGGCTAATTTTAAGGAAGTTTAAGAAAAAGAATCCCCACCCCCAAGATTTGTGGCATGAGGACTAAAATGGGAGAAGGTGGAGCACAAAGCTGTCTGATCAGAGAGAAAAGGTCTGGTGTTGATAGAACATGGGGTCAAATTTGAGGAGGCAGACACCAGAGTCTTCATGGTATGCTGGGTAGCAATCTACATCATCATATTTTTTCACTACAGCAATTCTTGCAGTAGGCAGTTAGGCAGTAGGAGTTTTTCCTATCATTTTTAAAATTACATTTTAATTTATACATGTCTCTGCACAATACGTATGCATGTAAACATATGTGCCTCTGTGTGTGCGTGCGTGCACGTGCATGTAGATCAGAGAACAACTTATGGTAACCAGTTTTCTCCTTCTAACAATATGGGTAACAGGGAATTGATTTCAGGTCATTAGGCTTGGCAGGAAGTGTCTTTACCTAGGGAGCCATCTTGTAGTTCCCACAGAACCTTCATTTCACTAATGTATAAGAGAGTCATGAAAAGGCAGTAGGTGGATCAGGACCACAACAATAAATGGTGGGACAGGGCTGTGACCTCAAGGAGCATGGCTGTAAGTACTCTGAGCACTATAAGTTTGTCTCTCTTTAAAGAGCACAACTGCAAAGGAATAATTTAATTTCAATATTTCAAAATACTTAGAAATATTCAAAATACTTGTGGTGGGATGGATATAGGGCAAAATAGACCTGACTAATTAAATAAATAAGTAAATCTATATGGATGGATGTATAATCCATCTTCGTGTATTTTATCTGTGTATGCATACAAATTCGTACCCAAAAATAAAGGACTCTTTTTACGTAGGTATGTGGAACAGGTCACATCCCAAGTTACAAATTACAAAAATAACGCTCTGATTTTTAGACTTTGATGTTGCAAAGGAGCTCTTTTAAGAAATCTGGGGCTTTCACACACTGCATCTTTTCGCTGTAAGCCTATTAAACCAGAAATAAATAACAGTTATAAAAATTTATTGCTTAAAAATTAAGCAAACATTTAAAAGAACTCTAGATTAAAGAGAAAAACATAACACAAAAATTATAAAAAAGGGGGGAATAAAATGGACCATATTTCATACTATGCCCTACATATCACAGCTATAGCTGTGATCAGAGGAAAATTTATAGCTTTTAAAATGCCTCTTGGTAAAGGGACTTTAAATAAGTGAACTAAATATTATTCTTAATTAAGTTTAAAAAGAAAACACATAAATTAAAGATAATTAGGAAGATGGAATTAATAGATATCATACCCCAAAATGACTAAGAAGAAAACAAATATAGACAAAGGTAGTTTTTTGATAAGAGAATAAACATTTTAATAATTAACAGATTAGATAAATCTCTCATGAACTTGACTAAGAAAAAAGCAAAACTATAAAAGTACAGGCAAGAAAAATTTATAGAAAGAGCATAAACTACTGAAAGAAAATTAGTTGCTACCAAGTGGCATCACAGTTGAAATACTCCAGGAAATTACATAACAATGAATAAATTATCCCTTAAAGCATGCACTAAGCTAATTTAGAATACATTACCACAGAAAAGACTAAAAAAGGTTAAGATTTTGTATTAGGTCCAGATGGTACGTTAAATTTTTTTACACGTGTGTGTGTGTGTCAACACATGTGCATGTAGTGTGGTGGTGGGTGCACCTCACAGCATGTATGGAGGCCAAAAGAGAACTTGTAAGGATTGGTTCTTCCCAACATGTAGATCCTAGTGATCAAATTCAGGTCATCAGGCTTGGCAGCAGGTATCTTAACAAACTCACTGAGCCTTATTGCTAGCCACTATTTAACCTTTAAAGAGACCATAGCTCTAATGTTTTCAAACTTTTAGAACACAGAACAGATAGATTTCTAACTTGCATGCCAAAGGCATGGTGGAACCTGTCCTCTTCTGCTGAGCCAGAGATTCTATTACTCATAGGATCAGATAACAAGGCTGTCCCTCATACTGCTGAAAAACTATCCTTATAGCTTTAATAACTGATTGAAGGATCTCCATCAAATAAACAGATCTCATAGATGGGGATATTAGTAATTTGCAGTGTTTTGCTACTTTGCAATCAAAGACATCAATGTCGCCAAGACAAAAACACTTTGCAAATGTATAAATTTATACAAGAGTTAAAAATTGTGCACAGTTTTAATTTTGATATTCACTGAGATTCCATCCATTTTTTTCTTCCAACATCAATAACTAAGGCTAAGTTTCCGCATATACGCATCCATTGCGAGTTACCAGTCTTTTACTTAATAATCGAAGATATAACCCTTGCTTGTATTTACACTGTCTCATATGAGAGCCACACATCATCTTCTTACCCTGGAATCAATAACATTTTCTTTTTTTAATTCTCCCATTTTCTCAATGTAAAGAGCTTTGAAAAAACTGAATGAAAATAATTCACTCTGTGCTTACAATATGGGTGGAAACTGTTTCCCCAGGTTACCACTTAAAACTTATTTTTCGTATTTTCTGCTGTGCAAATTTTATATATTCTATTACCAGCTTTGCCGAGGTACAGCTGGCATATAATAAATGGCACGTGTTTAAATTGTAGGATTTGGTAACTTTTGACATGTGTTGAAATCGCTTCCACAATTAAGGTAATGAGCATATCCAGTGCTCCCAGAAGCTTCCTCTTGCCCTTTTGGACTTCCCCTACCACTGCTCCACCCCTCGGTAATTATTGACCTTTCTGTCACTCTAGGTTAGACTTCATTTTCTAGAGTGCTGTGGTAACAGAAGACGACAGTATGAACTCTTTGTCTGGCTTCTTTCACTCACTGTAATTACTTGGTGATTCATCCATGTTAGGTGTATCAGTAGTTCATTCCTTTGTACTTCTGAGTAGTATTCCATTTGAAAAACTCTTTTCAAATGTTGACTGTGCTTAGAATGTTTCCAAATGGAAAAAAAGAGAGAAAGAGCTAGAGACAGAAAAAGAAAGAAAAGAAACCACTGAACTGTTTTTGCAGAGTCCCTGAACCGCTGAGGAGGACACTGTGACCATGGCAGATGATGGTTAAGTTCCTTAATGTCTTCACTAACACCTGGTCAGTCTCCTTAATTTTACGATTAGTAGTTATGAAGTAGTGTCTATCTGTGTGAACTTCTTCAATAACTAATGATGCTGGCCATTGTCTCATTGTCTTCCTTTCTGTGAAGTATTGGTGTAAACAGTTTACCCATTTTTGTAATGTGTTTTTTCTTATTTTTCAGTTTAGAGTGTCTATCACATATTATATGAATTTTTCAATGAAAATTTTTTATTCTGAGAATTTTTATTTTTTGAACAAAATCAAAATCAAAAAAATCAGGAATATGATTTTAAAATATTTTCAGGGTTGAGGTAATGGCTCAATGGGTAACTGTGTTGAAATGCAGGTGTTCAAATCCCCAGCACCCACATTTTAAAAAGCCCTAAACCTGTCATGGCTGCACATATGTATAACCCTAGCATTGCAAGTGGGGTGGGCAGAGACAGGCAGATCCTGGGAGCTTGCTGACCTGTCAGTCTGGCTGAAACACTGAACTTCCAATTCAATGGGAGACTGCTTCAGGGAAAGAAGGTAGAGAGCCATAGAAAAAGATACTAATTCTTTGTCCTCTGCATGTGTATTAACAGATATTCACAATTGTACATTTACATGCAATGCACAACACAGAACACACAAAAACATTTTCTTTCAATATCTGTCTTTCAAAAATGCATGCTTGGGAAGTCTGGCCAATTTATTCCAATTGCATGCTTTTAATGTGTCAAAGATATCCTTAACTACACTGTGTGTCCTGTAAGTTTTAGCCTTTGAATTCAGTTCTATGACAATTTTGACTTGGATTTTGTGGAGGAGGATAAAAATGTTTGAAATGTATGTTCAGTTTTTCCATTTTGTCCCCCCCCCTGCAAAAAAAACCCATAACCTTCACATGTGGTTTAGAAATTAGTTGTCAGTATAAAGGTCCACCTGACCCCCATTCTGTCTCATTGATTTATTTGCTTCTCTATGCTGACACCATACATCTAAGTAACCTTTCAACCTTGTTCATGTTCGAAGTTGCTTTGGTTATTCTGGCTATCTGCATGCTGGTCTTTGACTTTATACTGAATTTAGAAATCAATACTGAACCCTGTAGTTTGAGAACCTAATATGTATCTACATTCATTTTTCTTAGTTTCATTAGCATAGTTTCACATTTTTAAGGCTACTCAGAGTAGTATTTAAAAGTTTTTAACTCTGGCTTATTAGCAGCTAGAATTTAGAAGTAGAATTGCTTTTTGCAAAGCCACTTTGTGCAGCTGAAATGAATCTGCATAATCAAGTGGCCAATCCGACACATCAGATTTTATACAGACAACAGAAGTCTACAAATTCTGTTTCACTTCTTTTCCAATTTGCTGTTTCTTACCTTATTCTACAGGCAAACATCTCCAACTTAATGTTGAATAAAAGTGTTAAGATCAGATGTTTATGTTCCTGACATATGAGGAAAAATTGGTTTACTGAATATGCAGTAACTAACTGCAGGTTTTTTTTGTCAATAACCTGTTTCAGCCCGAGGAAGCTTCTATTTTCTATTAGATACTTTGTAATCAGTCATTGCCAAGTTTTTCCAAATACTTTTCGAGCATCTTCTGAGAAAGCTATGTCTTTATGTTGCCACTTACTAATAGGATTCATTTTACTAATTAAAAAAATTAAAACTAACTTTGTATTCCTGACCCCTAATTGATCATTTTGCTTAAAATGTTTGACTTGGTGTTCACAAGTGATATTTATCTACAGTTTCCTTTTTATAATTTTTTGGCTAGGTTTCATATCAGGATAGTGCTAGTCTCAGAACTTAAAAGGATCCCTTTATTTCATTTTTTAAAAAAAAGAAACTAGATTTTGCTCTCTTTTAAATATATGCCAGGATTCATCAGGAAAACAACATGGTTCTGGAGTATTCTTTTATTTCATTGGTATTAGCAGATGATGCTTGGTTTACATCTGCCTGCATTTTACCTTTTCCAAGAAATCTGCCGTTTCATCTAAGTTTTGGACTTTAGTAACAAAGAGTTGTGAAGGATAGTCTTGTGGTTTTACATCCTGTCATTTGCACAAAGCCGAGCATCTCATTTCTGACACTGACAAGTTACGACATCACTCTTTCTCTTTTAGTCTAGCTGGTTAGTCACTTATTGATTTTTTTTCCTGGCCTTAAAAATCAACATGAGTTTCATTATTTTTCCTGTTTTTATTTTCCTACTTTTTTCCTCAAATCCTTATTTCCTTGTGTCTACTTATTTTGGTTTACTTAGCAGTTTTAATAGGTCCCAGTGTGAGGCCTTCTCTGAAGTGCTTGCACGGTTCTATCTGGTCCTCCCAAGAATTGCTTTAGCGGTGCCTTTAAACTGTTGCATTTTGTGTTTTCACTTTCAATTGATTCAAAACAGTCTGTCTGTCTTTTTTCCTTAGATTTCCTCTCTCTCCCTGTGTTATATAGAGACACATTCTTTGCTTTCCATATATTTCAGAATATGCCATCTTTTTAATTGATTTTAATTTAATTTTATTGTAGTCAAAGGACATATGACTTGACTAATTTTAAGTTTGTGAAATTTTTTCACAGCTCAGAATATGATCTGTCTTGGCATGTGCTCTCTTTGTAGCTGGCAGCCATGTTTATTCTGCTGTTGTTGGGAGGAACGTTCTACCAGGGTTAGTTAAGTCAACTTGATTGAAAGTATTGTTTGGATCTGCATTTAGTTTGACCTTTATGTCTAACTACAGCATCTCCAGCAATAGAGGTATTAAAATATATAACACTAGTAATAGATACATACCTCATACATACATCATAGGATCTGATGTGGAATATTTTTATCATTATTTTTCTAAATAGTCACAAATCTGGGACTGTATTTCCTCTTTCGGAGAATAAGTTTAAATGCCAGAAGCATCACTGTTCAGAAGAGTAAAGTGATGAACCCAATTCCAACAAAATAAAAAGTTTAAAGCTTGTGGAGCTCTTTCCCATCAGAGCCAAGCTAGCTTTCAGACTCTGTGTAGCAGGTGAACACCACAAAATTATTGGCATAAATATTTGCCTAGAAACAACACAAACCAGTTTCAAAAGAATTTAAAATGACAGGCATTAATGCTCATGTCACAGTAAGTAGATAAAAGCAGGATTAAAACTGAGCATTCAATGTGGACCCAACCCAGGGATGACAGTCATCAAAGCTGGGGTGTAGCCAGGGAGAGGACAGTTGTCCAAAACCTAGCAGCAATAAGACAAAAGCTGTTTTTTTCTTTATCATCTTCTCTGTATTCATGTTTTACAGTGAATATGAGCAGAAAACTCTATCTCTTAAAACTTCAAAGTAGATGTATTTTCTTAAAGATACAGGCTGCAGTGTGAAGATGATTAGGCAGATGTACCGGGTGGGAAAGTCCAGCTATGGGACAAGACAGAAATGGCTAAGTAAGGCACTGCTGGAAAGATGCGGGGAAACCAGGCTCTTGTAAGTCACATGACCCTTCTAGGTATACAACAGCCATTACCAGTTCACAATTCCTTCCAAGGTGGGCCCACTGATTCATCTATTCATCCATCATGAAGACTAGACTTGAGGTGACAAAAAAAGGAGGTAAAAATGCAGGATGATAGGGCTGTGTTATCAGTGGCAGTACCAAAGAGAGGGGGAGTCATCAGGACACTGGGAATAGAAATGAGAAGCCAGATGCAGTGCTGATGAGAAGGTTCTGATCCAGGCTCAAAATATACCTAAGAAACTATGATCAGCCTTCTTACTGGCCCCTCCATAGCCTACATCCCATCAGTGAGGTAGGTTCTCTACCCCAAAGTCCTGATCAACTTCCTCAGTATATGGAGGCTGCTGCGGGTCATTTGTGACAACTGGGAGGGTCATTAGAAGTTTTGATCAAGTCCAGCCAAAGTCCTGAGCTACTATCGCACCTGAGACCCAGAACACCTGTGCAGGTGGCAGAGGCGCTATACGCCTACAATTGTCCTACATCAGGTCTTGCTCTCCCACCCTGGTGGCTCTGATGCAGCAAAGTGGGAAGACTGAGAAGACACAGAAGAACCGCTCTGCAGCTGGCACTGACCTCACACTGGGAGTTTCCCAAGGCTAATCTATAAACCACCTGCTTCATAGTAACATGGGTGCCTGTTACAGATTCCAGGACCTTCCCACAGTCAAGACAACCCAAAGAATTGAAGTAGGTTTGTAAATCTGCTGCGGATGAGCTCTGGCCTATGTGGAGAGAGCGTTCTCTGACACAAAGAGAAAGCGTCTGTGTTAAGCAGCAAGCAGACCTAAAATTTGCTCCCTGCAAGAAGTCCCTAGACAAGTTTGTGGAAACAGAATGGCTGCCTTGCACATACCTCTGCGCTCCTCTGTAAAAGAGGCTCTGAAATCAGCCTGAGAACTGACAGGAGAGCAGGTGCGGCAGGACAGAACACATTCAGCCTGAACCAGGAGGCCTGGCTCTCAGCCTACCTGAGTAGCCACATGTGGACTCTGATGGCCCCTAAAGAAAGAAAGTGAATCTGGAATCTTCATAAGGCAAGAAGTGATAAGTGGGACTCCTCCCCAGTGTAAAACTAGGCCTTAGAGAGACCTATTATCAAAAGAGAAGATTCAAGGGAAACATACAAAAACAAAGCAAATAAATAAGCCCACACATTGGTAGGTAGGGGAATGAAGGAAATTCACCGGTCTTGCTCTATTCTTCCTGATGTATAAAAGCAAAGGGCCCTGCTTGACCTGCATGACAGAGACCTGCTCTCCAAGAGATGAGCCTCCACTCCAGTACATGAACTCTCTAGAAAACCTAGCCCAAAGCTGAGGCCCTGAAGACCTTGCATGGCTTTCCTGAGCTGTCCTATATGAGAGAAGATATAGCACCTCCCCCAGATATGTGCTCTTCCCCAGATACCCCACAGACAAAAGGTACTATAAACAAGAGTCTACACTACATGAAATTAGACTCCAGGATCTGCAGATGTTGAATTTATCAATAGAGGCTGAAAAAATAAACATGTTCATGTGACTTCAAAATGAAAAGTTGTAAAATGAAATATGAGAGAGGTATTAGGTGCTAAAACCAAGGCTGATTTAAAGGTCCACATGAGAATATACAGAAATGAGGAAATATACAGTAACTAAAATGACTATTTCATTAGATGGGTAAGGCAGTGGATGAGACATTCCTGCAGTTAGGAACGGCAGCAAGTACAAACATACTATGAGTAGCCTAAGAAAGACATGAGGCAGCCGGGGACAAGGTGAGATGGTCCAGGTGGGATGGAGGTGGGGGTTCCTTGGACTTCCCACAGGGCAGGGAACCCTGATTGCTCTTCGGGCTGAGGGGGGGGGACTTAATTGGGGGAGGGGAAGGGAAAAATGGGAGGCGGTGGAGGGGAAGAGACAGAAATCTTTAATAAATAAATAAATTTAAAAAATAAAAAATAAATAAAAAAACTCAAATCCATTGAGAACAGAAAAAAAAGTGCATTAAAATATCTCAATGAGTAAAATTTTGACTTAAATAAAAAAAAAAGAAGGGGACTTGGAAGATAGCTCAGTATGAAAGTGTTTGGTTCACAAGCATGAAGACCTTGGTTTGATTCCCACAAAACTGTATGATATGGTGACATGTGCTTGCAATCCCAGCAGTGTGGAGGCAGAGACAGGAGGATTTCTGGGGCTCACTGAGCAGCCAGTCTAGCCTGATTAATAAACTAGAGCTCATTAATGAGAGACTCCATCTCTGAGAAGGAGATGGTGTTTCTGAGAATGACACCCAAAGTTGTCCACTGGCCCTCACACAATACATATGTACACAACAGTTTCTAGTAGATATGGGAGCCACTTTGCTCGCCTGATGCAAGATATACGACCTCAGATTCAAGAGTTAGTACCATACCCCATGATTGAAAAAAAATGATCCACCACTTTGATACATCATATTTGTATAACTAAACTCAGAATTTTCAGAGTCATCAGGGGTGAAAAGGTCATGTACAAAGAGATGTCTGTATGCAATTTTCCCAACTGAACCATCATCCAGGAGCAAGAAACAATAAAAAGATATAATCCAGCTGCAGCTGAATGCTCACCAAGACCATCCCTGGGGGAAGCCTAGACTCCCAGAAGAAAGAAGTCTAGTTAAATCTGTGAGCAAGCCTCAGTGGTTGACACCAGCAGTGATGTGAACAAGTAATGCAGAGGATTGTTTGAATAGGCAAAACTAAAACACTGGGCAACAGCAGCCTAGAGGTGTGTATTGTGGGGGCAGGCAGCGTGACAGCACCTAGAACACACCCAGGTCTCCTGAGGCTCGAAAGATGGGTCCGCATGATATAGAGATCATAAAAGTTTTTAAAATGTGACTCTATGGGAGCCATAGAAATTCACACACAGGCTGGAGTAGCGGAGTGCACCCAGAAAATGCCTCTGTCACTGACAGCTTTGTGAACTCCTGGGAGTCAGAGCTACTGCTTGACACACCTTGGAAGACCTACTACATTTGTGGGAACAATCAAGCCCCACCCACAGCAGGATCTCTGCATAAATGCACCAGTATGTTAGCTGTCCACTAAGGCCACAGGTGAGTACTCAGGATTCCTAAGGGCAGCAGTAGTCAGGTCACCAATGTTGGGCTTCTCCATGATCTAGGGCCCTGGGCCTTGCTCTGCACCTTCTCCTTGGACCTGGATATCAATCTCTTTTAAATGCTAGTGGCATGTGGCTTGAGTCCTCCAGAGTGAAGGGCAATGCCTATCAGACCTAGATAGTTCCCTGTGTCCTCTCTAAGCTGTTGGCATTACTCCTGTCTCCTGGTAAGAGAGGTGGGCCTTCTGGGAGAGGAGCAGACTCCTGCCTGCTTTTCACAGTGCATCTCTTTAAGGGGGCACACCCCCATTTTCACTGCAGGGTAGACTGGGAAGAGATCCTTTCCCTTACCTGCTTCCACCACTCCAAGTCCACTATACCTGCACACATCCCATAGGTGAGCCTAGAAGAGTTTTCTTAGGATATGTGTGTATCCTTGGGAGGTCCCTGAATGATTCTGGGTCTCTGTCCAGCCATTTTGGTTGGGATAGCACTGCAGCCCACTTCTACCTTCAGCATACACTGAAAGGACTGTCTGCATGTGGATTTTTGCACACCATGAACAGGTATGTGTCCTATGCTAGGACAAGATTATGGCTTCCTAGTTCTCACACACAGATGAGGTCCAAGTCTTGGTTTGGCCTGGCACTAAAAGTCAGTGTGACTGCTTGGGATCTGCCTCGTGGGAGCAGACACTCTGGGGCTTTCCCAGTGATATCCCTCCCCCACTGGGATTAGCACCCCGTCTCCATGCCAGAGTGTCCAAGATTCCTAAGAGCCTCTTAGATAAGGAGACTTGGGTATAACAGGTAACCCGTGGGGTAGGGGTTGCCCTGGGTCCTTAGAGGGACCAGACCAGTAGCTCAGTCTCCAAAATCTGGAGGCTCTGGTCTAGGCTGACTTATCTCATTAATAGAAAGAGACAGCGCGGTGTGGGAGCATTCCACAAGCAGTGCTGCTTTCTCCGCTCGTGTACCTCATTAACATGCCACAGACATCACTGCGGACTTCATAACACTAAGCAGGCTGAATGGACGGCAGGGACACTGCTGCCCCGTATTCAGAAAACATCGAGTGATGCTTCTCCTGGGCAGGCACAGGGCTGCATCCCTGCCGCCTCCGCTCACGCCCAACCTGCCCATTAGCATTAGCAGAAAGCCCCTATTTGCATTGAGACAATGATCCTACCCCTGAAGCAGAGCTGCAGGGGCACTGGGCATTTGTTGGCACAATTGCCCTTTGTGCCCGCTCCAGTGGGCAGGCGGGGAATATGTCCCAGGGGCTCATGGATATGTGGCCAGCCCTGAGCCAAATCCCCATGCCATCTGATGAGGACGTAGCAGCTTGGCGCTCAGTAGAGTGGGGCCCAGGCTGGGTCCTGACAGACGGGATGCCTAGGGTAGTCTTCAGGAGCATAGAACAGCTACAGCCTCTTTCTCAAACACTTCCCACCCTCCTGCCAAGATGTAGTAGTGGGAACAATGACACAAGCCACAGGTCTGCTGCCCCCAGACAAACTGAACTTGGTGGGCTGGGGCCCTAACACCTGTGAGAAGAAGGATGAAGAACAATATTGTTGGCCACCCTCTGCTATACCTAAAACTGTCCTTACAACTGCCAACAAGCTGCAAGTTTCTGGAACATTCTACTTAGTACCAACACATTCTAGCAGGTGCCAGGCATTGGGAAGAAATCTGAGAAGCCTAAATGACAGAATAACAGAGGGGCATAGCATCAACACAGGAGACAGTGTTGGATACACATTGTCGGTCTGGATCCTTAGCTCCCATCCTACCAAGGATGCAATGTCAGTGCCTATTTCCTGCCTGACCATATAGCACATAAGGCTTGGCATAACTCTTGGCAGCCCAGATACTGAAACTGGATGTCCAGTCCCCAACAGGACACTCAAATGAAGCCTTCCCTTGGAGCCTGGGACTCGTTGAAGGTAAGCAGGAATAATCCTGAATGAGAGGGTAGATTCTGACTGCAGAAACCAGGCCCACAGGAGCCAGCACTAGGCCCTGGGTTTTCTATCATTGCTAGGGTGAGCAAATAGTCAAAGAGGAAGTGAGGTGAACACCTATACCTTTGGCTCAACCTTCCAGCTCTCCAATAGGACGAGGATTCTCCCCAACCTCAAGTGCTGAGGCCCAACTATCATTTCTTTGTACTTTCAGTCAGATGTCCCCTCCACTTAGGACTGCATCTTGGGCAGGGACTTTAGGAATGTTTGTGAGGTCTCTCCTCCCTGTCTTTCAGAAAGTGGTACTTGGACTCTCCCAATTCATGAATACTTGGGTCCCTTAGATAAAATAGGAAAGCATTTACATAGAACTTTCTTGCACATCCGTATGACATCTCCAGACTCTTTAGAAAAACAACTGCCATGTAATAACCTGCTAACTGATTGAGTCAGAGGATGCAGAACCTGTGGACACTGGAATAGCTGAACCATTTGCCTCAGTATATAGTCCTGAGAGGAATCAGTCAGCAGGACAGTGTAAGGGATTTCCCAGGAGATGCTGAGAAAAAAAAATGTGGTAAGTATAGCCACATCCCAGTCCCAGTGACAGATCATTATCTCAATACCCACACTGACTCAGAGGAGGAAAAAGGCCAGAACCATTCAAATCAAGTTACAGACAGCTGCTAGAGAATTCAGTCATTCACTGTGAGCTGGGTACTGAAGTTTTCAGAGAGATAATGAGAGCTGCAGGGAGAACTGGGTTCCTTCCACAGCCACCTATGCTGTCTCCCAAGGGTTATGCTGCAAATTCAAAGTCTCCACTTTGTATTTGGGGCCAGGAATGTGAGAATCCTAGACTCATACAGCCGTGTCTCATGGGAAAGTACTCAACAATATACCGTGATAACAGAAACAGTACATGTACCTCCAGAGAAGTCTCTCTGGTCAGTGGATACCTGGTGCTCCTGCTGTGGTCCCCAATAAAGGGGTCTCCAGACCAAAGGAAGGATGTGCCAAGAGTGCTCACAGCCTATCTGCCCTGTATCTGGTGACCCAGAGGCATATCTGGAGGCATGCCACATTCCCACTCTATGGCCTGGAAAATATGCCTGACCTCTCCACGTTCCCTTCTCAAGTGTTGCAGAGCCTTGCTGTGGCTTAACAAAGGCAAAACTTGAACTGGGACCCAGCATCCAAAGCTTGGACAGGCCTGCAGTCTAATAACCAGGTCCCATGAGCCAGGCCTCATCCAAGCCCCACAGTGGGATGAATATAGAGGAACAGCTCTGGTGAGAGCAGATATAAACCTAGGGCTTTAAGAAGTGTCTGTCCATCAAGGTGCTGACCCCAATTCCATATGTTCCCATGATTTCAGCAACCATTCACTGACTCTCCAGAGCCTGCAGAGGCCTCATCTCTACCACCCTCACCTCGGGACTTCCCTGTCAGTGGGCAAATCTCTAAGAGGTCACCCTAGCCATTTTTCAAATACAGAAACTTGGGTGCTGAAAAAGAGAGGTCCAGTGAATAGGACATATGTGCCACCTTCCCTTTTGTGGCAAGGTCAGGCCATGCTGACCCCCAACGTCAAAGGCAGTTGTAGGCCTCCTCTCAGAAGACTGTACTTCCTTTGGAAAGGCAAGGGGAACACGGCATCAAAGCTTCCAGAAACTTCCAGGTCTACTCTGCCTTCCATCCTCCTGTAGCAGAGACCTCAAAGCTATGTTTGGGCTCCCAAGTTAGGCAGAGACTGTGTGTGCAAAGGGTCCTTATGGAGAGAGTGCCAGGAGAGGACTGGGGGTGGCATGGAAACTCCCCAAGCCAGACTGACGCTGCTACAGGGTCAGCACTGAGGGCCCTGGCCCTGCACACATGTGTGCTTGCTTACCTGAGCTGTCATAGCCATCAGGGGAGAAATGGTCTGGCCTCCGATCCTCTGGAGGATCATATGTGATGTGAGGGACATTGAATATTTTCTCTCCAGGACTCATCCCATTATCCTTGTCCAGCTTGAACTTCTTCTTCTTTACCTAAAATGTTCACATGATGAATGGCAGCTCCTGAGCACCATCTGCCAGATCGTCAACCAGCCCCACAGCACCTGGAGAGTCCTGAGTCCAGCCTTGAGCTATGTACCCTTGAGGGAACTTGGGTCAGAGGCTGAGCTCTAGCACCCTCAAACATTGATGGAGTGAGGTTTCAGTGTGCTGATGTTGCTGGAGGGATCAGGGTGTGACTTGGCCCAGAGTGGCCCTCTGTGAGCCTTAGCCTAAGAAAGGCAGACAGACCAAAAAAATAAAAATAGGACAATAGTATGGCTGAAGGCCAAGGCAGCAAAGTAAATGGTGGGAGATACACTAGGAGCACTGGAGCCTCTTTAAAGAGGTCTCCTGGCTGGGCGGTGGTGGCACACACCTTTAATTCCAGCACTCGGGAGGCAGAGGCAGCCAGATCTTTGTCAGTTCGAGAATAGCCTGGTCTACAGAACAAATTTCAGGACAGCCAAGGGCACATTAGAAAACCCTGTCTGGGAAAAAAAATCAAACCAAAACAAGCAAAGGGGTCTCCTGGATAAAGTAGGGGAGCAGGTTGTGTGAAGCCAGGGAGAACATCCAGGCAAAGGGAAGAGCAAGCTCAAGTGTCCAATGACAATTGGAAGCTGGGAAGATTGTCTCTTCAAGGAAAGTGAAGTGAGGGCCAGCAAGAGGAAGAGCTCCAACCTTTTCCTCAGTGCTCCAGGTAGATGACAGGTCTCCTGCCCACAGCTGCTGGAACCTCCCTCCTCTGTGATCTAGAGCTCCTACCTTCCCCTCTGCCTGCTTTACCCAACAAGGAAAACCAGCACCAGGATCCTCTCAAGAGCTTTCTTCTAGCAGTTAATGGAGCCAGCCCATCCTATTTCAGAAGTACTCTCTTTAGACCTATCCTGGTCTTGGCATGGCCAGTCCAATATGGCTCCAAGGGCAGAGGACATGAGGACAGCAGGGATCAGGTCAGACTTCCTCTGAATGGTGGTGGGACCCCAATGAGCGCTGCCCTCAATGGCAATACTAGGGTTTTACACTCAGCCTCTCCAGCTTCCTGAGCTGCTAACACTCAATCCCCATTCTGGTGACTGGTAAGATTGCTTACCATGACAGACTTCTTAGGCTTGGGGCTAGGGGACAGCAGAGGGTGGCTCCGGGTAGGCTTCCGGACATAGATCTTCCAGGTGGATGAGTCAGGGTTCTCAGCAGCATAGCACCTCCATGCAGTCTGATACCAAATAGAGGGGAGAGGAAAGAGGAGTCATTGATCCAGCCATTCAGTGGTACCTCTTGGAAAACCTTGAGCTCTTCCAAGAGCCCCAGGCCCCTTCCCTGGCAGCAGGACCTGACCCTCTAGGGCTAGGAAGGGAGCTGCCTTATGCGTCAACTATCAGTCATAACTCAGATGCTAACAAGATCTTTGCCTGTGACCTGAATCCCTCCTGAAGAGTGGCCTCGAGCAAACCTCAGACACATCAGCTAAGGCAGAGTTAGACACTCAGGTTTACCTAGAGAAAGATAGTGGAAAAGGGTTGCCCAGGCCTGTGTGAACACCAGCAGGGTGTGGAACACCAGCAGGGACCAGCATGAGGTGAGGCCTCCTCGAGGCTTCAAGTGCTAGCCTGTGACTATGAGGAGCCTCTGATGACTACAAATGAATCTCTTGGCCAGCATTCTAGAGGGACAATCCCTTCCCTTAGTCATTACAGCAAGGTGACCTGCAGAAGACCCTGGAGGGGCCTGAGGGAACCAAGGCAGCAAGAAGAGGAAGAAACACATGCCAGAACCTCTTATGGGGACATATCACAATGGCTTTGTCACTAGAAGCCCTATGGGCATAAGAAAGCAAAACTGGTTCAAAGTTCTACGTGCTGGCAAAGTTTCTGGGAAGACAGCCCCACTCGGTGACAGGGATCTAGCACAGACACCAAACCCAGGCAGGGATACCTATGACCCGGGACAGTTTAGAGGCCCTTCCAGGGGTTGCATGTTTCACGCACACCCTATGTGGGCAGCTCCACTTGAACTAGAGGGGTTCACACAGTGGTTATAGCCACTACTCTGGTTAGATTGTTATGTCCACACCCAGGCTATGTTGGTCATGTAGAGCACCCGTGCTCGGAGTCCTCACCTGACCTCAGCTCGGTTAGCAATAAAAACCAGAGACCCAGTTTGCAACGGTTCTCTTTACCATTGAAGGGCAGTCCAGGTCTCTGGAGTGTTCCTAAGGGCCTAGAGAACAGTAGCAAAGCCCACCATTTCTTCAGTTATGTTTAGAGCCTTCTTGCTCCTTGATCTCAGGCTCTGCTGTCACTAACTCCCAACCTTCTGAGAAGTGGCCCGTGCTGTCTGACTATTGTACTTACTATTCCCACAAATGGCCACTGGTCACCGTAAAAGCTGGGTCCTGGTCCACTAGGCCTCCTCTCTCTGACTTGTCCCTGTCCACACAGGCTGACTGGCAGAGTACAGACTGGCTGAGTGGCTATGGTCAGGCCTCATGCAATCCTGCAAGTATGGCCGTCAATGGGAATAGTATAGGAAGTAATGGTCCTGCATTTTTGTGCCCATCCTGCCATCCCAATAATGGGTATTTTCCCAGAGAGCCACCTTACCATGGGAGGAGCCACAGCAAAAGGACCCATTCCTCTCAGGCAGTAGGCATGGCTGGAGGGGCTTCACTGCCCAAGCACATAGCACTAACACCCACCGGGCACAGCACATACCTGGATGAGGGATGCCGCGGCTGGGATCTGCCGGTTGAAGTGCTTCTGCCTCTGCTTCTGTTGGACCTTCAGGGCAAACCCAGAGCCAAGTATCCCCTGGTAAGGGACACAAGGTATCTATTGTCACATGGGTCATGCTGGCCAATACTCAACAAAGGACAAAGGCCCCAAGGAAGAGCAAGAGGAGCAAAAGGCACCTGGAGACCAGGCATGCACAGTGCCCAGGGCTGTGGCAAGGCAGCCACCACCAGGAGGTGGGTAGGAGACAGCAGATGCCCCAGGGGAGCAGGAGTTTGAGCCTGTGCTCAGCCAGAAGCCCACGGCTACTGCAGCCAGGGTAGCCAAGAAGAGCAGTGACAGAGAAAGAGTGTTACCTTAGCAATAGGGGGCCATGCAGGAGACATACACCATGTTATAACTTATGCCTATATGCACATACGACAGACACATGAACACACATTATCTCCCATGTGCTGTAGAGACTCATGCAACAGATACTATATAGACATGGAACATATGAGCAAATATACGTGTACACATGACACACATTAAATCAGAGATACATATATGAACACATGTACACAGAACATATGGTAAATATGCTATTCAAATGCAACACAGATACTTATAAATTCAACACATGTACAGTATATACACACAACATGTATAAGAGACACCTACAATGACACATATATACAAGTAACCAGTGTGTGTCCAACATAGCACACATGTGTAGGCATAGGTCTATGGTTTCTAGAAAGGTCATGAAATAGAGTCACTCCCAGCTGCAGAGCAGGCCTACAGGTTCTGCCCAGTCTGCTCCCCTGGACCTTACTGCTTCTGTCAAGGGTCACGACAGGCTGCCTCTCATTCTACTTCAAGGGAGGCTCAGGAGTTGGGGCAAGGATGCAGGGGAAACAGAGGATAGGGTCCCCTTGGGCACCCACCGCTGGGAGTGCAAAGAAGGATATGGCGAAGACAGAGAAACAGGAGGCGATGGTCTTCCCGACCCACGTCTGGGGTACCTTATCCCCGTAGCCAATGGTGGTGACTGTGACCTACAAGGAAGAAGGACAGCAGTCAGTGGCTGGTGGGCTGAGAACCTCAGAAAGGACACCTGCCAGTTCCAAGCCAGTATCTTCATAACAAGAGAGACCAACCTAAAACCCTGTTCACCATAATAGTGAGGCACAGTTCTGAGAAAGTTCCAGGAACAGCACTGTGGTAAGTTGGTTAGTTTAAGTTTCTGTCTCCTTAGTCCCTCAGCTCTGACTACCACAGATGGCACAGCCCTGGGGTTGCAGAGAGGTTGGGATGTGCAGGACAGGCAAACAGCTCAGAGCCCACCCACAGGGGCCAGGCTTCCTGCCCCATCCCAAGGAGCCCTGTCTTGGCCACCGAAGTTGCAGTACACTGGCCCCCAGGAGGCCGGAAGTTCCCACTGAGGCCAGCGGTCCACAAAGCCCCAGGATGGGGCTGACATGCTGCTTCCTGCCACCAGCCCAGGGATCCAGATGTTTCATTTTTCCTTTTCAGAGAGAATAAGACAAGGCGCTAGCCTTCTTCTCGGTGGGAGAGCAGCGTCCAGGGTATGCAGTGGGACAATAGGAGTGAGGGGCTGCTCCCCCCCCCAGGTCACCCCCTGCCATCTGTCATCTGAGGTTTACTCCTGAGGCCTCTGATGAGGGACTTGGGGGCCCACCCTAGCTGTGCCTAACTACTAGATCACACCATAATTCTGCCTTGGGCTGGGGAGACCAGGGTGTCACACGCACTCACACACAGCCACTGAGAACACAACACGCTGTCCAGGTCAGCCCTGCAGCTAAGGCAGGTCAGTGTGACGGGAGAGCCAATTGCTCACTCCAGATGCCTCAGCTGCCACACTGGGGTCCAAGTGACAACCACCCAGCCGAGACCTACATGAGAATCCCTAAGTGACCCCTGGCCAACAGGGTCAGCAAGGACGGGGCCTGGGGAACACCATCTAATAGACTTCAACTGAAGGGAGGCCCAGAGAGGAAGCTCCAAGATCCCTCCAGACCATCACTACCCACGTCATTCCCAGACAGATTGCACTCTGGACCACTGCTGTTCCCCAGTGTCCACTAAGGAAGAGGGGAAGGTAAGAGAAGTATGGGAGTCAGAGGTGATCAGGCACACATGAATGGCTGCGGAGATGGGTGCTCGCAGTCCAGGAAGCACTCTGAGCAACCACAGCAGGGGAACAGAGGACAAGGACAGCAGGAGTCACCTCATAGTGCCAAGTTCATTACTCTAGCAGTATGCTAACAAGTCATGAAACAACAGGTCAGTCTCCCTGGATGGCAACCAACAGGACAGGCCACAGCTGGCCCAGGCCACCATTGGGCCACCCCCCTCAGGGCTGCACCAGGCTATAGAGGGTGCATACTGGTGTTTCCCACAACTGCCCACATGCAATCTTCCCCACAATGTCATTATCCTTAAACAAATCCACACCCCACACACAAACAGAGGGCATAGCAAGCCATTCATGACTGGGCTCTTTAAAGGGACCACCCTGTTCTACATATGTGGCCATACAGTTGGAAATGTGCCTCACATGGAGACAGGGACACACACTCCCATTCCCATACACATGAGGGAACATGCACCACCGACAGAGCCAAGACCATGGGGGTGTGCATACACACTGCACAAGTTCACAAAGAGGTCTAGAGGTCACGCCCATGACTGACATACAGGGCACATGCTGTCCAGACATCTTATGTGCACACACACACCTGAAACAGCTCTGAAAATGTAAACTGAAGCCAAGTCACTCCTGGGACTGAGGGCATGGCTGCCAGCAGGCTGCTGGATAAGAGGACCCAAGGGAGCTGAGCTCCTCGCTAGTAGTGTCTTCCCAGAGGGCCTGCACCACACATGTGAGAGCTGGCCTACAGCTGCCTTCTCTAGGGAGTCAGGCACATGCCAGTAGCTACTTGTAAAGGCAGAGCTGGGCTGCAACCAGTAAGAGCTTAAGGTCATGTATGGTTTGTTTGAGGCTAGCCTGGGCTACATAAAACCCAGCCCCCCTCCCCCCCCCGAAAAAAAGTGGGAGAGAAAGAAAAGAACAAAAACATCTCTACAAGTGGAAGGGTAATGGTCTAGATGGCAAGCTGGGAAGAAGCACAGGTGAGTGGGGAGGAAATGAAGGAAAGAGACCTGCGGCCATGCTCCTGCCTTTCCCCTAAAGATCAGTAGGAGGAGGCTCCAGTGCAGCGGTCCTGAGTGCTGGACAGCCCCCATTGGAGGGCACCTAATTACTAGGAGCCTTTTCCTTCTCCCTGGGCCACCACAGACCTTCCAATCCAGTTCATGAGTCCTCACTCTCAGGTGCCCTGTCCCTGTCAAATTCTTTTTCCTGAAGTTACAGAGACAGCAACTCAGGAATGGGCCATTTTATAGAGCTGTCTAGAACCTGTCCCCAACAGCCAGATCTGCAAGTCTTCTGGGACAATGAACAGAGGGGACCTTTCCAGGATCCAACCAACAGTAGGTCACCTGAGTAGATCATTGTCCCAATGACAGAACCTGTGGGGCAGGCTATGGTTCATGGTCCCCTTCCTCCTCCTGAATAGGCTGAAGGAAGAAGAGACTGGGAGGACTTCCGGAGCTAGTGGTACCTAGTCTTCTCCTTTTGAGTCTGGAGTCAGTCTGGCCCAGAACAATCATTGCTGGAGCTCAGCTTCCTGCATGCTCACTAACTTAACTCTTATTCATACTCATGGATTAGATGTGCCCGAAGAGGCTAGTTGGCATACCCAGGGCCACACAGCTGATACCTGGTGGGCATGGAATGTGAGTACAGCTTGGTCTCTACGGTGGTGTCACACTGTGTCACCCTTGTATCTCATCTTTCACTACTTTCTGAGGCCATCTGCTTCCTCCAGGAGGAAGGGTACCTGGGAAGCTCTATTCCTGAGACTTGCGCAGGCACATCCTTGATGGCATGAGCTAAACCCCTGTGCACCCCTGGAGGGGCATTTCACTTGTATTTTAATAAATAAAGCTTGCCTGAGGATCAGAAAATTAAAACAGCCACACTGGCCAGCCTTACAGATCAGGCAACAATAACACACACCTTTAATCCCAGTAGCCACACTAGTTGCCATAGAAACCAGGCGGTGCCTGCCTTTAATCCCAGTGGTGCACACCTTTAATCCCAGAACTAGAGAGGATTATAAAATGAGAGGAGACAGATCTCAGTCTCAGTCTCATTCTGAGATTCCTAGGGGCAAGGTCACCATTTAGGACTGAGGTCGAGGTAAGAGTCAGTGGCTGGCTGCTTTGCTTTTCGGATCTGAGTTTTTATTAAGCATGCTTCACACCACCATCACCAGATCTGCTGAGTCTATGTAATACATTTTGTAGGCACTGGCTACTGAACAGCAACCACAAGAAAATGGGCCTACTTTGTAGACTCCTAGCCATCTGATAAAGACCTCTCCTTGGGAAGGGCTCACTAGAAAGGGTCCTGGCAGGCTCTCAGCCCTTACTGCATGATACTCATAGAACCTACATGGAGGAAAAGGCTGAATGCTACAAGCCCTGACCCCTGCTCTGGCCTTCATGTCTCCATAGTCAGAATAGTCCTGAAGAATGACACCTCCCACAGACAGTTCCACAGGGTTTGCATGTGACCATCTGAGGAGACCTCCCCATCCCAAGGCCCCTCTAGCCTGACTCTGCAGGATGCAATCCAGCCTGGAAGGTGGGAACCTTCCAGAGCTTCCAGGTGAGGAAAGAAGCCCAGTCAGACTGGGTTTTTTTTTTTTAAAGGACTGAAAGGCAGGGTGGGGATCAAGTCTGCTCACTTGAAGTTCTGTATTTATCCACTCGGGGTAAACAGAGCCCAGCAGCCGCCTGTTTTCAGAGACCCCAGGCACTAAACAGAGGAGCCCGTGTTTGCAGAAACAGCTTTTCCCTCCACTCAAACCATAGTACAAACAAATGCATTCTGTTCCACAAGTAAAGGAAAGGCCTGAGGAGCTCCCCAAATGCTTCACGGCTACACTTGGACATTACACTGAGGGTTCTGGGACCTCACACCCATGTAGGTGTTTCCACCAGAGGAAGGGGACACAGTCCCATGGAGCAGGCACCTTTGTAGTCCAGCTGTGGGAATCCACGGTCTGGGAAGACGGGCAACCCCGCAAAATACAACCTGGATAACTACATTCTGGACTTAACTGTGTCCCCCACATGGCTCACCACCCCCGTCACACACACAGACTCTAGTTTTATTCCAAATTACAGCCTTCCTTCTGGGTCCCCTGGGTGGATCCTAATCCAGTGATATGTGTCCACGTAAAACACAAAGGAACAACCCGGGATGCTCAGGCCACCAGAAACCAGACTTAATAATGAACCTTCCAAGAGCCAGCACAGCCCTGCCCATGCCTCAGTTTCAGACTCTGGTCTTAAGAACCATGGGATCTCGACAGAACAGGACATACTGAATCCACCTGTGGGCAGTGGACAGACTTTCCTGCCCCCATTCATCTGGTTTAGTTGCTCAGTGAAGAAACACTGGCCAGAGGAGGACCCTCGGCTTCATTACAGCCTCTGCAGGCTAGCAAGGTGAGAGCAATTCCCACCCCTGCAGGCATGCCTCTATGCCTGGTCCTACCCTCAGCATACCTTAAGGGAAGCTAGCCCAGTCCCCAGGGTCCAGCCAGCACCCTTTGTGATAGGGGCCAGGGCTTGAGGTACAGCAGATAATAGAAGGTCCTGACCTTCTGAAAATTCTCTCACCTGTGGGTGCTCACATGCGCCCCCCCCCCCGCCACATTAATACAGATGAGCAGCAGGGTGGGGACATAATCCCCTTGTGGAATGAAGGGAGACAAAGGAGATGGCTGTTCATTGGCACAGGCTAAAGAACTCTGAGCCTGGCTGCCCCTGTCCTGTAGCACTCAAGTTCTGATTACCCTAGAGGTGCCAGGAACACAGCCTTGGGCTGCTCCCACCAGACAGCTGCAGAGACAGCCGCTGAATGAATGGGGGTTGTTGGCCCCCTTAGCTGGGTGCTGGGGGTCTTGGGCAGCCAAGGGCACAGGGCCTCATGGAAACAATGGCCAGGCCAGGGGTGCGCTGTGGCCGAGGCCTGGGTTGCAGCTGACAGAGTAGGCCGGAGCACCGGTGCCAAGCTGGGCACAAAAGGGCCGTGTTCCCGGCTGGCGGGCGGATGTTTGCACAGGTGTGGGAGTGGGGGCGCCTCTCTGCCGAGGGCTGGGGGGCCAGGGACCAGGGGGCTGGGAAGCAGCTCCTGCAGGAGGCTGGGAACGCAGGCAGGGCAGCACCAAGGCTGGACACTGTTAAGGTTGGGCACCACTTATCAGCCACACTGTGGGTAGTCACCCACTCACTTCCTGTTGTGCCTCAGTCAGCACTGCCCATCTCTCACCAGAGAATTCTGGCTTGGAGTAGTCTGCCCTTTCCCGTGCAGGCCTAGCTACATCTCTGGGATGTTTCCCCCTACCACAGGCAAGCTTCCTAACTGGGGCACTGAGCTCTCTCCTACCAATACTACTTCCTGTCATACCAGGGTATCTGGAGACATCGGCCCCCCAAAAGGTAGACAGAGGTGAACCTAGGGCCTGTCCCAACCTGGGAGCTTGCCAGCATGTCCTTACCTTCTCTAAGTTGTTTAGAATGCTGGAAACTTCCAAAAAGCAGACTGAATTGGCCAATGTCAAGAATTTCTGCTATGTGCCCTGCTTCCTGGGGGCACGTGAGAATTGTGGGAACATGTGTTTGCCCCAGATCCCTGTCCCCACCTTAATCTAGAATCTCTGAGAGTGAACAGGCCTCAGAGATTGTTCATTCCTGGTCGGGGTATTTGGGGGACACTGAAACCAGGGCCCAATATGGCTGTTTGCTCTGCGCCAGGTTCCCAGAGCCTGTGTTGTCCCTTTCTATGGGTTGCCACAATCCAACCAACCTTTTCAGTAGCCTAGTGAGCTCCAAGTCCAACAGACTGAGAATGCTGGATGGGAAGGAGTTGGCTCTGGTATCCTCACACTCCCCCAGGGGTGCCAGCCCTGGTAGTTCCTCCAGGCATGATGGTGGCTCTGTACAACCTATTGCCCTCAGAGTTGAGGGGTGCGATAGAGTCGGGGGTAGCCCACAACTGCCCTGAACTATGTGCTGCTGTTAGATATTTGTGTTCCCTGTGCATAGGGGTCCTTGACGTCTAATGCCTGGACAAAGCCTGCTTTCAGAGAAGGACCTACAGGCCATGCGGCAGCCATCAACTTCTGGAGGACACTGGCAGTTAGAAAGCCCCCTAAATTGCCTTAGTCAGAGGCTTTTAGGCCATGAGCAATGGTTCCAAGGTCATAGACCAGTACTCCAAGAGTGTGCCTGGATTTCTTCAACACCATCTTCACCAGAACCTCTCCCTCTTCTGCCTGCTAGCCGACTCCTGGGGAGTCATATGTCCCCACCCATCTCCCCCTATCTCTGTCTCTGTCTCTGTCTCTCTCTCTCTCTCTCACGCACACGCACACACACACACATACACACACGCCTACACACATCACCACTCCTTGGGACATTCAGCCCTAGCATAAGAGGTCATCTGTCACACACCAGGCTCCATACATACTGGCAACTCAGCTGGTTTGAAGTCACCTAACCCAGGAGGCTCATGACCATCTTCATAACCTTAGGGACTGGCTGGCCCTCACACTGTTGCTGCCTGGGGCAGTGAAGGACCATGTAAACCTCACATCCACAGAAACCCTGCTTCTTTCTCCCAGGCCCCAAGGACCGTGAAGATATTATGCCATCTCACGGCTTGATTCCGGGCACAGGTGTGCTCTCTGGGTCAGCACAGAGACCAAAGACATGCAAAGTGTGCATCTGACCCCTCCCTTCACTCTGAGCCCATGACCCCTCCAGGGCAAAGATCACCACAAGGTTGAAGTACCAAGTTCCGTGTGTCCCATCAGCTTTCCCTTCCAAAACAGAAGTTGAAAGATAACAGTGTTCAAATTTCAAAGTGGGGACCAGGGAACGCTTACTCTGGTACAGAGGGACCCATACTGTAGGCTTCACGAGCAAATTTTGTGGTTGAAAAGTTTTTAATGTTGGGGTTAGTAGCCTCAGGGCAGGAGGCAAAACAATTGAGCAAGTAGAGCCCAATATCCCTAACCCTGCTGCCCAGGTCCATGTGACCCCTCCCTGAGATACCCCAGCTAAAGATTCCAACTTACCACCCCCCACCACAGAGCATCTGCATAGCTGCCAAACTCGATGCGGCCGGACTCGTTCACAGCATCTTTCTCAGCCAGGTAGACAAAGTAGGAGGAGAAGATAAGACCCAGAAAGCCAATGTACAGGGTGGTGATCAGCTCCTGGGGACAAACAACACAACAGCCATGCTCATATACCCTGTGGTCCAGAGCTCCATGGGTGTGGTGAGAGTGCCTTGGTAGAAAGTTCCAGCATTTGCTAGATTATACTATGCTGGCTATAGGGTGGTCTACATGCAGAAGTCACCTTCCAGAGCAACCCAGTTTTCACAGCTCTTGAAGGTGATAAATAATGCTACTTGGCAGTGAGGCAGTCTCAGCTATCATGCTGAACCAGCCACTGGGTTACCAGATTCCTCTGTTCTCATGGCAGGACAGTACTTAAGAGTCATGTGTCCCACAAGCCTCTCTGAGAAAGAGTTCCCATTGGACGGTATCTGAGACCCTCGCCACTGCACCACCCTTGATTTCCGAGCTTCCTAAATCTGTTCTCCACTGTACTTTTGTCCCAAGTCTGAGGGAGGTGGCATCAGCTCTGCACCATGGGCAGACCAAGTATGCTACCATCGTGGATATGGAGTGGGTTCAGACTGCGAGGGAGGGCTCTCGGGGTTCTGGACCCTGTCCTCAGACCCATATGCCTTGGTATCTGCTTAGCTCTGGGTCACTCAGCTGGGGTCCCGGCACTAAGATACCACCAACCCCATATCCCAGCCTTGTGAATCTCTGGCCCTCCTGCTGTAGGCTGACTAGCTTCTGTCCTACCCACACCAGGCTCACTCACCTGACGGTGAATGAAGACCACAGATCCCAGAAGCCTCCAGGTACCCCCCTGGCGATCAACGTGCAGCATCCGCAGGATCTGAAGGAAGCGGATGCCCCTAAGAAGCAGGGAGAGAGGGCCTAAGAGGGTCATGGTGGTCACAAGCATTTGCCTCCTATGTTCCTGTCCCCACCAAGTGCCAATGGGTAGAGGAGACACACACATGTCACCCTGTACTGGACCATCTTGCTTCCCACAGGTGCCTGTGAACCCTGACTCTAGCAGTCCTTCCAGATGGCCTTCTTGGGGGAGGCCCAAGTCACCCACATTGCAACCACCGAGTCGGCCTATCACCTAAGTCCTAGGAGCTTGGAAGTGCTGGGGTCAGGCTTTGAACCCAGGGTTGCCTACTGTCTCAATACTATGAACTATGGTCACCCTGCTCCTTCTCAAGCCACCATGAAAGAGCCAGGTAGAGGGAGAGAAAGGCTACTGTTTACGAGGAGGGAGCCCTGTGGTGGGTCCTGTCTCACAGGGAGAAATGAAAGAACCATCATACCTGATAGCCGATGTCGCAAACACTTGTCCTTTGGAGCCCACACAGAGAACAACCATAGAGGCTACAACCACGATGAGGTCTGTGGGAGGGGCAGCTGGTTATTTCTTCCGGCACCCAGGGATTTGGGGACGTTGGGTCACCACCCAACCCCGGGTGATGTGACATTCAAGCAAGATGAGACCCAACTATTCAGGGCACAAGAACAATCTAGGTGGGGACCCACGCATGTGTCTTTACCTAAGTCAGAGTAGACAGAGCCTAAAGCTTGTCAAGCCTTGCTGGGCAAGGAGAGTCACGTGAAGCTGTGGCTCCAGGGCTGGGGGAGCCGGGCACACTTCCTGCTGGCCACAGGGCCTGTCTTGCTGTAGGGAGAACAATGTGTGGGGGAGTGTCTCAGCCCATGGGGACTCTCTGGGAAGGACTGTGATGGGGGATGTCCTTCTGGCTGCAGGGGCGTGGTATGGAGTGTCTGTAGGGTAGGTAGAACTCACCAATGATGGAAATGGGTTTCCGGGCAAAGCGCAGCCTGCCCCAGATGCCCACGTACTTGCTGCGGCAGCCTGCAGACCAGAGGCGGACCACATACTCTGTCCCAAAGAACACCACAAGGACGATCTCCTGAGGAAGACAGCAGTAAGCTTGTCAGAGGCTACAACCACTCAGGCTGGACCACCTACACCAGCGTATCATGCCCAAGAGCCTCTGCTGAAGGATACCCAAGACTAGCAGGCTCAATATCCATCTCTAGTAACAGGTGGTGTCTATGAGAGGCACCTGCCTGGAAAGGCCAACACACTGAGTCCAGGAACCCCAGTAGTGGACACTGGTCAGCTACCTCTGTCTAAGGAAGACTCCACACCAGAGTTGGGCATAATGACTGAGTGTCACAACACAGTGTTGACATCCATGTTGTCCAGCTTCATGAGATCCACAGAGCTCAAACCCTGCACCTGAAGGAGGGTTCAAGTATATGTGTCTTTGGGGGACTGTCTCCCTTTCATCTCATAGCTCTGCCTCATGCTAGAGACACCATATCCACCATCTGTTTCTTTTTTTAAGCCTTCCTATACTCTTTATTATTATTATTATGTTATTATTATTACACCATCTGTTTCTTGACTGAGGTCTGGGTGCAAGAACCCTGCCAACCCATCCAGAGATAGCAGGACGAATAAAACAAAGGACACGGGCAGCTTCAGCTGTAAAACAGCTCCCCTTGGCCACTTCACATAGACCAGACCTCTCCCAGTGTATCCACATAGGCAGAAGGCTCTGGAAGGGAGGGGCTTACAAGCTAGAGGAACCCAGGCTATAACCCAGGTTACAGGGTGGAAGGACAGATGGACAGAAAGCTGAATGGGTAGATGAAGAGATAGGTGAGTGCAGAGACAGATACACGAGTGGATGGATGGATGGATGGATGGATGGATGGATGGATGGATGGATGGGTGGATGGGTGAATGGAGGAGTGGATGGATCAGTGAGTAGGGGTGGGGACATGGGTGGAGGAATAAGTGGGTAGGCGGATGGCTGGATGAAGAGGTGAACAGAAAGGCAGACCGACAGCAGACAAATGCAGACAAATGCAGGTCAGCGGTGTGAGAACCAAGTTCAAAAACAAAGGGGGTCCATTAGCTCTCTCAGTTAAGTCAACAGCTAGACAGAGGTTTCCTGGCACTTGACGCAGCCTCTGACTATGATTTAGAATCCACCTAGCAGCAGTCTTGAGGCCTGCTCAGTCTGTCACAGCACTGGGTGGGAGCTGCTGGGCTGCTTCCTGCTCGCACAGCCTTGACACAAACTGAAGGAATAGTCACTGCAGGCCTGACTATCACCATGAGAGAGGTCAAGGCGAGGCTCATAGGGCCTTGCTTTTGATTGGCACATAGCCTCTGCTTCTCCATCCTTCACTATCTGTCTCTTTGATGAAACACCCAAAGGCCTGCCACATGCACAGTACTGGAGGGTGAGGCAGTGACTGACTTGCCATGGGACAGTGGTAGCAGGAGGTCTGGTCTGGGTTCCTTCCCAGCTCCTGCCACAGGGCCATTGTCATAGGGACTGACTGTCCTGACTGAGAATACTCTTCCTGCTTGCTCTATCCCTGGGTAGCTCAGGTCTGACCCTTATCCCTGCTATGGCATGGATGTGAGTAGCCCATTGCAAATGGGTGATTGGAGGATTTGATGCAAATACACATTTCATGTGAATTACAGCCTGCTTTGGCCCTCAAGGTCTTGACCCTGTTCCAAACCTGTGCCCCAGCTCCCAGTCAGCCTTCATTGGTAAGAGGCCCTTGGGGAAGGCCTGGGGTGAGGAGGTGAAACCACTCCCACATATGTTAGGGAACTGTGCAAAGCCACAAACCCACGAAGCCACAAAGCATTGTGCTGTTCAGGCCTGCTTCCAGCTGGCTCCCTGCCTGCCTCTCTCAGGAGCCTGGCCCTGGAGGGGACTTCCTCCTTGACGTGTAACATTGACTGGCCCTGCCCCCACCAGTCCCCTGCCAGAGAATCCGTCATGAGTGGGGGCTAATACTGCCTACCATACACAAATGCTCTTGATTAAGATAAAATACTATACTACCTGGCTTGTGTTTCAGGCAAGAGCAAGACTTGATGGTAGGCATGAGCTTGGGAGAGAGTCATACCTCCTTCCTTGTGAGAAGAACATTTGACCCATGAAGTGGATTCATTGAGGAAGGGGGTCTGTGTGATGGCTAAGGGTGAGAGAGCAAGAGGGTGTTGGCAATGATGGGTCCTCTTTGACTGAGCATACCAAGGAGGAGCCATAATCTCATTCACTCCAGTCAGTGCTCACTATTAGCCTGTGGAATGAATGAATGAACAAATGAATGAATGGACGAACAAATCTGTGAAGAGCTGGGTTGTAGGATGTTGATTTATCTTTGTTTCTTGAGAGCCTGGGCCTGTAGGATTGTTGCCCAAAGTACTGTGTGTGTCTTTGACCAATATGAAAAGCCTGCTCCCAGTCCCCACTGCAGAATGTGACTTCATGGGGGACAGCATACCTGACCATGCACAGCCCCAGTCGGTAGTTAGAGAGCTAGCTCAGACAGCAGGCCTCTGTCCCAGCTTCATGGGCCATCCATCACCCAGCTGGCTGGTAATCTAGTGGGGTTTTCTCATTTAGATGTTTGTCATTACTTAAATACCTTCTTAGCAATGGCTTCTGTTGACTACAGGTGCCCCCTGACCTAATACTTGGAGGAAAATCCATTTTGGGATTGGCCATGTGAAACAACAGGACCTCTTACACAAATCTCCAAATCCTATTCAACATGTGGACACAGTGTGAAGTCTGGCTTCAGAGAGCTTGGGCCCCATCATCCCCTGAAAATATCTGGCTAGTTATGTCCAGAGCAGGCAGGGCTGAGTTAATTAGAAGGGCTCAGTGGCTGCTGGGAAGGGGCCGAGGAAAACAGCCCTGTCCGGGGTGGGATACAGCCATATTCAGTGTTTGCAGAGATAAAATGGTCTCCATCACCATTAGCTTTGCATGTATCCTGGAGCTAGGAGGGGTGGCCCTCAGACCATAGGCCACACTGGGACTCCAGCAAGGAGTTGGCATTTGGCAGGAGTGTGAGTCTATGGGAGATGCACCGTAGGCCAGTTTTGTAGCAGCATTTCATTTGTGTTCTAATAAATAAAGCCTGCCTGAAGATCAGAGAGTAAAACAGCCCCACTGGCCAGCCTTACAGACCAGGCAGTGGTAACATAGACCTTCAATCCCAGTAACCACACTAGTTGCCATAGAAACAGGGCAGCGCGTGCCTTTAATCCCAGTGGTGCACGCCTTTAATCCCAGCCCTAGAGAGGATTATAAAACGGGAGGAGACAGTTCTCAGACAGAATTCTGAGATTCCTGGAGGCAGGATCGCCATTTTTGGACTGAGGTCAAGGTAAGAGCCAGTAGCTGGCTATTTTGCTTTATTGACCTTCAGGTTGAACCCCAATATCTGTTTCTGAGGTTTTATTAATCATACTTCATAGTTTGACTCAGGCAACAATACCCTAGTCCACAGGAGGGTTAGGAGAGGCTAGCTTAGCTTCCTTAGAATAGACACCAGGGTTGATGTCAACTGTTCCCCCAGCATGGTCACCCCCTGCCATGGGAGTCAGGCCCCAAGGCTCGCCCGTCCTGTATAAGTAATCTAAGTACAGTCCCAGTGTTGAATGAGAGGCCTCAAATATCTCTACAGAACACAGAAATACCTGCTAGTCCTCCATGCCCATTCCCACTCTCCACCTGATGTTAAAGGCTAAGGGTGACTACCCAAAGGACCTCATGGCCTAGTGCACCCCAAGATCCTTCCTAGATTCCAGGCACATCACATCTTCTGAGTTCTCCATGTCTTCAGAGGCTTGATATGTGGGGTGTACTCCCTTACCCAATCTTCCAACCACCTGCCGTGCTTAGGCCATTTCAGCACCCCTGAGCCTTGGATGAGGCAACTAAGAAGCCAGTATGCTCCCCGCCAAAAAAAAAGCACCAACCCAAGGCACTCAGCATTGTCCAACCCCCTAAAGGGCCTCCCAGAGGAATCCACATACTGCCAAAACCAAGGACTCAAGGCCCGGAGACATTGATGGAGTGTGGCCCTGAGCTCTGTCCTAAAGATATAAAAGAAAGGGCTGTCCTTGGGCCAGCTAGCTTGGTCTGAGACAAAAGGCAAGAGAACACAGCAGCCCCTCCCACCCTTACCACTGCTCCTTGGACTAGAGCTGGACTAGCTTCGCGGCTGAGACTCCTATGTCAGGGACAATCACCAAGCACGGAGCCTGCAGCTTTTCCTGGATTCACCAAGGCAGGACCACTGTGCCTCTTACCACACACAGGGAAGAAAGCTCATGAGAACAGGAAAAACAGACAGACTCGGGCCATGGCAGGGATCTCATGGGTCTCAGGGAGCAGACTCTGGCGAGTTAGGCTATTTGCCTCTCAGAGGAATTATTGCTGACACGTGAGCAGGACCGAGAATACATGAGGACAGATGAGGTCTGGGAAGTGTCTGAGAGTAGGGATAGTTTATACACGTCGGGGTCTTGTGGGATCAGAGACAGAAACCAAGGTGTAACAAAAAAGGCTTAGGATGGAGAGTGGCCTAGAGATATAAGAGTCAGTTACCTGGTCTGTGACAGGAAGTGTCCAGAGTAAGAACAGAAGATGAGCCCAGGCCATGTATGGGTCCCAGCACCCCTATCCTGGTGGTCATCTGTTCACAGCAGGAGAGCTAAAGGTTATGCGTGTGAGTCTGGGCTGGGTGGAAGTATGAAGAGCCAGCCCTGAGGAGATACAGGAACCCCTGCTAACATATTGGCCCCTGTCTCCTCTAGACCCTTGAGGAGTTAGAGAGGATGTCAGGGCCAGAGCCTTATCGTTGGCTCCCTGTCCAGAGCTCTGTCAAAGAAATGAGAGGGGTGGCCTAGTGGCGTACGAATGCCAGTGCCAACAAAAGAGATTTGGACAGGCTCTGAAATCAACAGTCCCTAGAGTGTGCCCCTGGCAGCACCCTGCTCCTTTGCCCATGCACAGGTTCCAATCCACGTGATATGCCATCTTCCGCGACCAGGAAGCAGGCCCTAGCCATAGTCTGCTTATTTCCCCTACAGCGAGTGTTAAAAGGTATATCTCAAAGGAGTGATCCACATACGTTAAAATTGTTTTTAAAAACAAAGCTTCTAGAGCTGAGGCTCAGTTGACAGGTGTGCTTGCCTAGCATGCCTGAGGCCCCAGGTTCCATCCCCAGCCGTGTAAAGCAGATGTGGTGCTGTACACCTGGACTCCTAGCTCCAGGGGCAGAGAGGCAGGAAGATCAGAAGTTCAGGGTCATTCCTGGTAATGCACAAATTTGAAGCCAGCCTAGTTAAGTGAAACCCTGTCTTAAAACAAAGAAACAAAACAAAACAAACAAACAAGAAATTACAAAAAAATAAGACAGAGGACCCGAATAGGCAGTTATTTGGGAAAAACATACAAATGAGAAAGACATCCCACAGCCTATGTCACTAACTGTGGGAACATAGATACAAACAGACACTGCTGTGTCCCTGCAGCCTATCAGGATGGCTATTAGCAAAACACAGGCAATGACAACAGTGGAAGAGGAGGTGGAGAGGCGGGGCTATCACACATGGCTGCCTGAGGGAGACACAAGACCCAAGGTACAGGGGGCATGGTTCATTGGCTCCCCAAGTCATGAAGCATAGAGTTACCACCCACTCAATTCTGCTCTAAACAAGGCTCTATCTTAAAAAGAGAAACATAAAAGGAGTAGTAGCTCAGAAAAAAATACAATTGCTGAGCTATGCAGAACATAGTTGTTAGAGAACTTGCCCGGCACGCATGAAGCCCTGGGTTCAATCCCCAGCATCACACAGAAATGCATCGATAAGAAAAAATAAAGAGCTGTCATAGAGCTCAGCAATTCTACTTTGGGGGCTACGCTCAAAAGATGGACAGAACTTTGAGGAGCTCTCTGGCCGCTGTGTTTACTCTGGTAAGGCATACAGTGGCCAAAGGCAATGTCCACCAAGAGGCTGGATAAAACAGGCTCGAGACACAGCAGGGCGCACAATATTCCTCCAGATGGAAGTGTGCTCCAACACAAGGCATGGACCTTCTTCTGAGACACAATCCTGAAAGATCCTACTGCTAGTACAACTGTAGGTCCTTGAGTTGCCGAAGCCACAGGGACACAAAGCAGGATGAGGTGGCAGGACCTGAGGAGTCAGTGTTTAAAAAAGATCAGAGTCCATCTGCGAAGAGGAAAGGTTCTCGAGGTAGACAGCGGGGACGGCTGCACAACACAGTGAATGAGCTTCATGCCGTTAAGCTGGACAGTCGAACGTGGCCAAGATGAGTGAGCTTATGGCATGCATGTTTTAGGAAGGGAGGGGTGGCAAGATGGCTCAGGAAATAACTGCGCTTGCTGCCATCAAGCCTGTTAACTAGAGTTTGATTGCCAGACCCACATGATGGAAGAACAAAATGGATTCCTGCAAGTTATCTGACCACCACATGCAATCTTAGATACACACAGGCACACATGTACATGCAAAATAAGGAAATAGATGTAATAAAACAAGAGACAGGATAAGAAGAGGGCATGGAGTCAAGAGGTTCACAGGCTCTACTGCCTGCAAAGTAACAAATGGACCCTTGCATGGCTTCCATTGTGACGATAAGGGAGACAGCAGTGGAGCAAAGGCAGGAAGCAACCAAGGACTCAGGTCCTTTCTAATCTCATTTCGCTACTGCAATGATGGAACAGATTGATGCATGGGCTCGGTAGCACTCTTGGGTTCTGTATGCTGCCAGGGACACCCACGCACAGACACACTGCCTCTGAAAACCTCACAGTGGGAATGAAGTTTTCTCATTTGACAGATGGACACTATTCCCCCAAACTGAGCTGCAAGAGATGCAGAAGACAAAAGCTCGGCATGACAGAATTTCTGACAGGCCTAAAAACACATGTCACTCATGAACACTCCCTACACATGCACATCAGGTGCTTGGGGGCAACCATAGCCTAGCAGCGACCTGCCCACCCAGGAGCCTGCAGGGCTGAGAGTAAAGTAAAGGAGGTGCTTTACCAGGGTGAAGCTGGAACAGGGGAATGGCCGGCACAAGGTTCACAGCCTCCTGGCTCATCACTGAAGGTTGCAGGCAACTTATCCATTGCTTCATTTTATCAGCTTGGTAAATCCCATTTCTGGGAGGGTGGGGGTCCAGCTTACCACAGTCACTCACCTATGGGCCACAGCAAAGTCAGGACATGGCAGACTGGCTCAGCCCAGCTGCCTTGAACCCTCAGATAACTTTTTTTTTGCTTAACAATCAATGGAGCTCAAAGATGCTTATCATGAGTATTCGGTGTCTCTGATGTTACTGTTTTATTATCTTTTTAATGAAAGAATAAATTGAAAGCCCACTGGAAGATTAACTACTGCTAATGAAGTGTTGGCCGGTATGGGTAGGGGCCCTGGCAAGAGGGATGGCAAAGTCAGGTCACGGAGCCAAAGGCCCTTCAGACCCTGGACAGGGCAAAGAGTATTAGGTACCTCTAGGCCCCACTTAGGCCACCAACCGGCATTGGGGTGATGTGGGAATCTATGGCTAGGGCTCTACCATCCTCTCATAGCTAGGAAACCTGTAAAGTGCCTGTTTCCTGAGCCAGGGGGCTTCTTGTGGGAGGACAGTGCCGTCTCAGCACAAAGTCAGCCAGCAGACTATGGGGCCAGCTGTTCTGACTCTACATGGGCCCCAATAAGCCATAGAGAGGGCCAGCCTTGCATTCTCGGGAGGGGCAGCTGGCCGGAGGCTTGGTGCCGGCATGCAAGCTGCTCAAAGCGCCCTTTGTTCAGGTCCTGCCTGTGGCCAGCTGCTCCCAGCCGCCGGCCTGTGCTGAGAGCCCATGGGCCCCCCAGTGACATGTGCTGGGCACAGCTGGAGCCCTCAGGCCATGCTCACTGCCCACCCTGAGGAGCATCAGTCCCCACAGGCCACCAGCTAGTCCCAGGTGACACAAAGCCTTCAGGGACTCTAGGGGGACATCAGGGTCCCACTGGCTGTAGACAGAACCAGGACCCTGTGGAGAAGTAGCCCTTTCTATAAGAGCCCACTTTTTCCCAAATATCCCAGGAGTCATGAGTACCTCAGTGGTCATAGCTGAGTTCCCTTGCTCACTGTGTGGTGGACTCCGATTGGTTAGCAGCTTTGCCAAACTCCTCTGAACTGCAGCTCATGACTTTGGTTGGCTTACCTGAGCCCCTGGATACCTAAGGTGGCCTGGAATGGTTTAGCTTGCTTAGACAGTAGGTGATGTAGGTCCTTTTGCACCACGGACCGCTCCCAACAGTGACAATAAGCTAGTGGGGCCCTGGGGCACAGCACAACACAGCCAGGAAGCAGGCATTTCCTCAGGCCCGCCACCATGAAAGCTAGTAAGCTGTCACAGAGAGCTGGAGGCAGAAGACCTGGTCCTGGGAGTTGGCCGCAGAATCCCACACAGGCCTTCTGCAATAGCCAGCTCCCAATGGCACCAGCAGCTGCTGTGTCTACACCCATCAGGGGAGACCTGATTTGGGGGGAACTCTAGGAGACACAGAACTACTTTCCCCTGAGAACCAGCCCCAACTGCCAGCTGTCTGAGCAGCCATTCTCCACACTGGGCAGAAGAGGCTATGAGGCTTGCTCGGTCACCATGGGGATGGGTGTTCCCATCTACCCGTTAGCCAGGCCCTGAGAGGGCACAACAGCTGTTATCTGGCCCTCCCATCGTGGACCCCACTTCAGTAGGTGGCACGAGGCCCAGGGTCCACTGCTATCTGGGGAAGCTTGTGTGGGACCAAAACCGCAGGGGGTGCCTTGAAGACTGGTTGTTTCCCCTGAATCACATTCTATGTCAAACCTTCCCCTCAAGGGGTGTGGAGGTCCCCATCTTCCTTCTTTCTGGTCTAGTTCCCACCTTCTGGTTGAGGCTCCGCCATCGAGGACCGCCCCCCCCCCATACTCAACCCTCCCTCTATTATGTTCCAGGTATAATGGCCCACCCAGCAGGACCTTGAAATTCCAGTTTGAACAGTGACAGACTGTCTCCACAAACTTCCTAACAAGTCCCTCTGGGATAGTCAATGCTCTTAGGAAGCAGTAAAAATGCAATCCGTTTGCCCAGGAAGTACCTCTTGAGCATGCTGTCCCAGGGCTCGGGGACTTCTGCTCCAGCCACGGAGACAAGGTCCAAACAGGAGGCAGAGAGTAGGGATAGGCCAAGGGCCCCAACAGTGGGCTAGCCCATGCTTGTACCGCCCATTATTATCAGGGAAAATCCTCCTCGGATTGGAGGCTTCCGTGCCTCAACCTTGGAATAAAGGCTGCCCACCCACGGTGGGGAGGAGAGCGGGCCCTGTGGTCATTTTAATTTTACGTGTGCTGCCGGTGCGGTGCTGTGTGTACTGACTAGAGTTACATGCGGTTCAGGTGGTTTAATGGGCTGCTTCCAGTCCTGGGACCCAGCTTGCTACAGGCCCGCAAGGTGGGGGTGTTCATGCCCCGCCCACTCCCTTCCTCCCTGCTTGGGTGTTCTAGAGGTCAGGAGGCGAACATGGGGGTTCAGTGGTCTCCTGACGCCTGGTGGGGGGCAGGGTAGATGGCGCCAGGATATGCACGCAAACCAGCCCAGGAAATCCCTGCCCAGAACTGCCTCATCAGCAGATTCAAACCAAGCAAATTCATGCCATCCCCCAGACGCCTCCAGGGTACTTGTGAGCCAGTCTCTCCCCCACCCCCACAGTAGAGAGGAGGCAGCCTGGGTGCTCTGGAAGTGTGTGTCTGCATAGGACAGGAGGCAATGATTTTTCTTTAATGAATTTCAAACTATGTGGGGTTGCAAACACCAGCAATGGAGGAAGGTGATGACAGGCAGACGTGAAAATGAAGTATCTGCCACAACGGGGAAAGGGGGCAGTCTGAGCCTTGCTGGGGGCAGGATGAACAGTGTCTTTCCATCAAGAGAGGTCAGCTCCACATAGCTGTCCACAGCTGCCCTGTCTTCCCTCACTGAGCCGAGTTTCTCTGGATATTTAGGAAAGGGCCCCTCTATCCCTGCTGATACAATGTTTCCCCTTTCAACATTTTAACCATTTGTTTTTATGTTCCTAGTTTTATTCATTCCTTTTTCTTTCTTTCTTTCTTTCTTTCCTTTTTTTTTTTTTTGTTTTGTTTTGTTTTGTTTTGTTGCTGCTGCTCTGCTGCTGTTGAAAAAGGGTCTCTTGGCGTCTGGGCCGGCCTCAAACTCTATGTAGCCAAGGATAACCTTTATCTTCCCGTACTCCTACCTTCATATCCCCAGTGCTAGGATCACAGGTGTGCAGCACCATACAGACTGGAGATTGAGCCCAGGGCTTCGTGCATGCTGGGCAAGCGCTCTTTCAACTGAGCTAAGTCCCCAGCCCTTGCAGTGAGTTTGGATTAGAGAACGCGAACAATTCTCTCAGTAGTGTAAGATGTGTTCTTTTAATACGAGCCCAACATGTGATTGGCTTCAGAAATCTTCCACGGACGCAAAGAAGCAGAGACTACCCATTATTGGACTCCAAACCTCACAGAGACAGCTTGAAAACCTGGTCCCCACATTCCTTGCCACTCTGGCCCCCAGAATCTGGGCTTTAAGATCGAGAGCAAAGGCTGGTATATTCTCCTGCATATCCTGTCTCTCGGCTCCTGTCTCCTGGAATGCTCACTTCTGCTTTTTTTTTTTCCCACTACAGATCAAACCCAGACCCCTGCACACATTAGGCAAGTGCTCTGCCACTGCTCTTGTGGACTCCGCCCCCCCTCTCGTTCTGGAATGTTCATTTCTAAAGTGGAGCCATGAGGAAGCTGCCACACAGCAGGGTAACAGCCTTGGAGGCAGATTTCTGCACAGGGCCGCTCCTGTGCTAAGCAGAGAGGTGCTAGCCCCAGAGCTGGGGAGCCTTCAAGCCTGGGAGCTGTGCTCTGGGGGCTGTCTGAGGTGCTGGATTTGTGGGGTTTGGTGGGGGCGGGTGCCTGGCTAGAGAGAACAACAACAGATTTTAGATTCCCATTAGATTCTGAACTACTTACTTTTTGCCTATGTTCTCTGATCTTGTATCTACTCTAAGCCTACTCTGAAAGAATTGCCTTATGATACCTGTGACGGTTAGGGTTAATTTTCAGCCTTACAAAATCTGGAACCACCATGGACACTGTCCTCTGCGCATGTCTGTAGGGCCTCTCTTGATTATGTTCCTTGCTGTGGAGAGAACTAGGTTGTCTGGGTGAGCTGGACAATAGCACGTAGATGCTCATTGCTTTCCTCTTCTGACTGCAGACTTAGTGCGAGCAGATGTTTCAAGGTCTGGCTGCCTCGACTTCCCCACCCCAATGAACTGTAACCTGGACCTGTGAGGCAAGATAAACCCTTTCTCTGCTAAGTTCCTTTGGCAGGATATTTTATCATAACAACAAAAAAAAAAAATAATCCCCCCAGTCACCACAGTTATCCCTCTTTTCCACACTCCACATAATATATCTCAAGCATTCTACCGTGTGATGTCTTCTTATTTATAATTAGGCCTCACCCACACTAGCCCAGGCTTCAGTGTTGACAACCTGCTGCCTGCCTCCTTCTCTGTTTTCGGTGTAGTTTCTTTACATATTTTTGACTATCCCTCTCTCTTTTTTTTAAACTGTCTATTATGTTTGCTTTACTAAATGTATTGGATCTATCTGCTTAAAAATATAAAAAATCAGACTGGGGCTATATAGTCACCAGCAATGTCATTTCCTCAGCACAGAGCCTGGAGCTACAGCCCCAGCACAAGATTAATTCGGTATGAACAAATAAAACCCCATCTGACAGCCGGCTGCCTTTCGGACATTTTGGACATCTCCTTTAGGAAGATGAATTTAGGACATTAACATTTAGTATAAAATTGAATGCATCTGATTTGATTCTTTCATCCTCATGTGTGCTATGGTTCCTTGCCTCTCCCCGCTTTCCGGGCAGCTGCGGAGTTGGTCAGCACCGCCCTTTCTGCTTATCTTGCGGACCAGGACATTTTACTGTCCTCTTTCATTCTACCAGACCCTTAAAGACAGAACTAAAATCAGCTCTTATCTAGCAACACTTCCCACAGCACTGCTTTCGTGAGACTTTTCCCTAGTGAGCCAGTGATTTGTATATGGCTCTGTTTCTTCTGACCTCGAGCCGAGTCCTTAGAGCCAGGCACAGCCTAAAGCTTTTTCTCAAAGGCCAGGCAGTGGGTGTTTAAGGCTCTGTGGACCACATGGCCTCCTTCCTGAAGTGGAAGGGACAAGAGACAGTACATCCACAAGAATTCGTGCTATGTGCTCATAAAATTTGATTTGTATAGACATATAGGCTGACTGTGGACCAAGTTCACAGACTTCCTGGTTCCTCATCCTCTGGTGGAAGAGCGTTATCAGGTAAACGGTATCAACACAAATTCCTGTCAACATCCCCTTGCCCAGGACTTCAGGGTGTTACCATATTTGGAAGCAGGGTCTTTGCAGATGTAATTTAAGATGAGGCAACAAAGGCATGGGATGTGTTCTTCATCCAACATGACAAGGGGACTTTAAGATCCAGAAACAATGGTAGGGAGAAAGCCAAGTGGGTGTGAGGGTAGAGGTTGCTACAATGTTTCTATAAGCCACAGAACACCAAGGATTGCCAGCTTCCAGAGAATAGACTGAGAATGGGTTCTTCTCAAGGCTAGAAGGAACCTACCAGCTAATTGCTTATCTTTGATTTACAGCCCAGAAAGAATAACCCCTAAGCAGCTACAAGCTGTCACCTAGATCAATCCAGGAGTTGGACCAGGACCCCGAGAGATATCTACTCCTCTGTCAGGCCAGAAGAGCTCCCAACAGACTGTCTTTCTCCTTGTGGGCATATGGAACCACTGCTTCCTCACACCACCAAGCAATGTGGGCTTTGAAGAATTAACCCAAGTCAGGGGAGGTAGCAGCAAGGCCTCAGAGGTGTGCTGGCCTCTGTCTAGACGGTGGATGAACCCTAAACCCCTGAGAGTACAGAGGGACCTCTGCACATAGGAGCAGCCCCAGTAGCCCACCTTGAAATTTGCTTTTGTGGGGGCAGGGGCCTAAGATTACCCATACTTGGAACTCCTAGACAGTTTTGCAATCATTTAAATCAGGCCTCAACCTTTGCCAAGAAAGTCATACCCATCTATTGCCCAGTTATATGAGGTTTTACTTAGACTCTCAACCCCACTACCAGTGGCTGTCAACCCCAGGGAGAAACCTCCCAAGATAGGTCACTTGTTGGGACTGGGATGTGTTTTCATATGCAGGGAGCCCAGACTTCGAAAGCCACTGCAATCAAGAATTTCCCCAGGACTAGAGTTTAGTGAAGCTGAGACCCTCAGGGTGAGCACCCTTCACCACAGCTGTAGACCTGGGCAAGCCTGCTGACCCACTGCTTGGACTCCGACTCCGTCTATGGAGGCCTAGGGGCTACACCTAGCCAGACAGTTCTGAGACCTGCAGGGCAGGAGGATAAGTGGGTCACCTAATCACAGGCTGTACTATGCCTGTTTGAGCCTGCACTGGGGGCATAGTGCTTGGAGTTGGCCTATTCATTGTTCCACGACTCACTCACTGTGCAAATCTAGACATCTTAATGAGGGGAGACTTTAGACAGGATTTTTTTTTCTTCCTGTCAGGAATGTTTTAAGGGACTGAGGAAATTGTGCGTGGATTTGCTGTTTTAGGAGGTGGTAAGTCAACAACTTCAGAGGGAGCCCTGCTACTTCAGAACTCATGTCTGCACAGTTCATGGGAGACATACACGCCACCTGCCATGGGTTCTGAGCGCTCATCTCCTCTTCTCCTCAAGTTTCACTCCCTGGGGAAGAGGCTGTTTCCTGCAGATCCCAGCATATGACTGCTCTCTGTGCCTGCGTCCTGTGTCCTGTCATGCAGGCTGGACAGGGTGCCCACAGCCTCTGAATGGTCAGCAGCACAGAACAGAGATGGGAATGAAACAGCTCTGACGTCACAGTCAACCTGGAGTCCTCAGAACTCTGGGGTGAGCTTGTATACACACACATACACACACAAACACACACACACATACACACACACCTCATCCCAAAGTCTAAGTTTAGGAATACCCAAGGTTGTGTGTGTTTTGTTTTATGAAGGTTTGGGGGTTTGTTTTTGTTTTTTGTTTTGTTTTGTTTGAGACAGGGCTTCTCTGTGTAGCCCTAGACGTCGTGGAACTAGCTCTGTAAACCAGAACTGGCCTTGAACTCATAGAGATTCACCTGCTTCTGCCTCCTGAGTGCTGGGACTAAAGACCTATTGCCCGGCTTTTGTGTGTTTTTAAGATAGGATCTTATTATATAGCCCTGGTTACCCTCTCACTCAGTATATAGCCCAGGCTTGCTTGGAACCCATGCCAATCTTCCTGCCTCGGCCACCCAAGACCTGTGTGCTACCACACCCAGCTCCAAGATGGTCTTGTCTTCAAATTCAGGTTTGAGGCTCCTGCTCTTTGGGGGGAATGAATGCTTTGAAGAATGCAAATGGCCAAAATTTAGCCAAAGAGAAATTTGAAAGTCTCGGGTCCTATGTTTACTAATTTATCTCAAAAAAAAATTTTTTTTTGCTAGGGAAAGTGCAGATGGGATGAACTCATGGGTCTGTACAACCTGGAAAGGAGAATACAAGACATTTTATATAGCCTCGGGCTGAAATGAAGGAGCATGGGATCTCCTGACCCAACCTCGGGTACCAAAGCAGAATACATAGCAGGAAAACTAGGCCTTTTCCTATGTGAACACAGATGCGCAGACCAGAACTCCGATGATCTAGTCCAACAGGATGCACGTTTAAAGGCACTGGAACGGAGATGGCTTTCTGTGACAAAAGGGGGGTTGTTTTGTTCTTTGCAGTATAATGGGTACAAAACAAAGTTTAAGAGAGGAAAAGGCAAAGCCATCTCAACAGGAAAGGCATTGAGGGCCACCCAACAGTAACTGATACCGTCTCCTGGCCCAGGAAACTAGAAGAAAAAGAACATGCCCAAGTTGCCATCACCCCCTCCCAGGCATCAGATCCCACACTATCTGACCCAAGGATGGCAGACCATGTGGCCCCTTTCTGATCACTGCTAAACTTCAAGTTCAAGGTCTCCAGCTTGTGCCATGAGACAAACCAAGAAATAAAAGGAATGTGGACCAAAAAGGAAAAGTACAGATGATTTTATCTGGGATAACCAGACCTCTCCATAGAGAACCCTAAAGAACCCACAGCAAGCAAATAGAACGAGCGAGTTGACGCCCTTCTCCTAGTCATAAGTAAGGTCAGCAAAGCCGCTGGAACAAGGTTAACATGGGAAACAATCACTGTCCTTCTGTATCCTAGCAACAAACAACCCCCAAAACAAAATGGGGAAAACGGTCCTGTCAGGAGCTTCAGAACCCTGAGGGACGAAGAAGCGATCTAACAGACTATGTCCTGGAGACTGCATGGTACCGTGACTGGGACTGAAGATACTTAAGCAGGGAGAGAGAGAACGCGCAGTGCAGTTCAGATACACGAGAAACCCACATTTCTCTACTCCCCTGTGCAATACCAGTCAAAATGCCAGGAGGGCTGGGTTTGGTTCTTGGCTTTGGATTGTTGTTAAAAGTTGACGAATAGATTCTCTGATTTTCCAGAGACTGTGAAGGGTCCAGCAAAGCATCGTACTTTGAAAATGAACCAAATTGGAGGATTAACAAGACCTGATTTCAAGGCTTAGTGTAGAAGTCGCGGCAATCAAGGTTTTGCTGGCAGAACAGTTTACAAAGTCCAGAAATCGGACCCCGTGCACGGCCAACTGACTTTCATCAAAGGTGCCAAAGTAATTTCATGAAAAAAATAGTCACAGGGACATGAGGGTAACCACATGCAAAGGAGACTTGGTCCTGATTCGTACCTGTCACCATGCATAAGATTAAAACTGGAAGGAATTACAAATCTAAACAAGAAACATGAAACGATAAAGTTTCTACAGAAAACAGGAGAAAAAGCTTCGTAACCTCGCATTAGGCAAATATTTCTTAGACAGGACACACAAAAAAATGAGCCCTTCAGGAAAACGGGGGGAACACCCCAAAAATTAAAAACTTCTCTCTGAATGATACTGCTAAGAAGAATCAAAGATGAGCCCAGGGGAGGAGAGGCCTGAGCAACACAGATCATGTGAAAGACGCCATGCCATGGAGAGCATCCTTCTCACTCAGCATGAAGGAGACATACAGTTGTTTGAAAAATTACTGAAGACTTCCCTGCAGGAGATCCACACCATCAGATGCTAAGAAAATGTGAATTACTATTATGATTAGAGTGGTTAACATTTCAAAAGCAGACAATGCTTTTTTATTTATCTGCTTACTTAATGTGCATGAGTGTTTTGCCTGCATGTGAAAATGTACATAACAATCTTCTCGGCTGCCTAAGGAGGTCAGGAAAGAGCATTGGGTCCCTGTAACTGGAGTTAACAGATGTTTGTGAGCCACCAGTGGGTACTGGGAACAGAATCAGGATCCTGTGCAAGAGCAGTCAGTGCTCTTAACCACTGAGCCATCTCCCCAGCCTTCACACAGACAATACTGTTGGTGAGGACCCACAGCTACCGTGGTGGTGCCCAGGGTGGCAATAGCAAAGTCAGTGGCAGCCATCTTGCCAGAGGGCTTGGCAGCTTCTGAACATGCTGATCCCCCCACTCAGGGTCTGGGGGTGGGGGAGTTACTGGAGAGCAACAGAGGCAAGAACAACGCCAGAGCATGTGTGCAGTGCTCATGGCTGCTTTCATCATAATAACCAAACCCCAGAGACGGCTCAGATGTCCATCAGCCTGTGGACGGGTAAACAAGCTGCAGTACATTTTATCCTTTCCAAATGAAAGAATCAACCAGAGCACAGACCAGAAGCAGACAGGCCTCAAGTGGGCCCTGCAAAGTGATGGGAGCCAGACGTGGGGCTTCGTGCTGCACAGTCTCATTCTCAGGGGGACAGGATAGTTCCCAGGTGCAGGTGCAGGGATGGGCTGTGGTACAGGGCGTACAGAGCGTGTGAAGGAACTCAATTTGGCCTAGGAATTTGCCAGAACTCACTGAACCAGACGTCTCACATGGGAGAGAGTTTTGTAGCACATAAGTTAAGCCCAACAAAGCTAAATCTAAGGCAAGAAAACTGAAACACACACAAGAGAAGCCTATGAGATGGGTGGGTCACTGGTGACGTTTTCAAAAGTTGAAATAGGAGCTAGCAAGATGATTCGGCGGGGAAAGGTGTCTGCCACAAAAGCCTGGCACCTTGAATTTGATCCTTGAATTCCCCGGAAAGGTGGAAGGAGAAAACCAACTCTACAGAGTTTTCCTCTGGCCTCCACATGCCTCTCAAGGCATACGTGCTCATATGCATGCACAGATAGGCATGCAGAATAATAATAAGTAAATAAAGTCTTTAAATGTTTGCAAAGTTTAAATACTAAAAAGAAAGATAAGCTAAGGTTTTGGAGACTTAAAAAGGAAACATCCCACATTAGGTTGGCTGTAGGCACTTATGCCATGAGCACTGGGTGGGTTCTAGCCCCAGCATTGACCACCACCCCTTCTCTAACCTCCTCCCTCAGCCTCTGGGAGTCCAGCCCAGCTGTGATCCCCTCAGCATCTTTCCTGGGAGGGGACGACCAAGGGACTCTCACATCTGGCTCATCTTGTTGCTCTTAGCACTTGTCATAAACTCTCAAGGGCAGCTGAGGTTCTGTTATGCCTTGGGCCTGGAATCCAAGACATGGGTGCAGAAGACTGGAGAGGGTGAATATCACTGCATATCTGTTTGTGTCTTGGTCCCTAACTGAGCATGGTATCACTATGCAACCTGCCCAGCAGCCTTGGGGGCTCAGTTATAAACACAGAATTCTGGGCCTTCAGCCACAGGAGAGGGAGCCAACCAGGTAACAGCAAGAATAGACAACCCACAGCATGCAAGAACTACTACAGCCTATGTTATGGTTCCTCCCATGCTAAGGTCACCCTGGGCCAGAAAGTCTGGGCCAGGGGGACCGTGATGCTTATAAGACAAAGTCCAGAGCCAGCGAGGGTACAGGGTGAAGCTGACCTCACTGTCAGCATCTTGGGCCTTAGCCTGATACCTCTGTCCACTGGTATATTCCATTTGGTTGACACCTGCTTTAACATTGCTGAAGGTGTCGGGAGTCATGCTCCTAATGACTCACTTCTAGGGTCTGTCCCCTGTCCCTCCCAGGTGTGCCTACCGCCTTCCCTAATGTCTGTGGGCTCCCACACCTCCCAGTCACCATGCCTAAGTTTCTGCTTGGGAACACCAGGGTCCCCTTCCTACTACTCTGTGGACACTGGATGTGAGGCTTCTGGCCCCACATGGCCCCACATGTCAGGGTACACATGGTCACATGGGTATATGGCACCACATGTAGTCGCTCACAGTTACTTCCCACAAGACATCCTGAGGCCTATCGGGCCCCTGGCAGCTGGAGTGCAGCAGGGCACACAGGGCCTCTTGTTTCTCCTCAGGTGCTGGGATAGAGGCCCACCCTCCTGGCAGCCACACGGCATGATTACTGGAAGTATCCCAGGACTTCAGGCAGGTCCTTGGGACTGGTAGGCATTTTGCCTCCATCCTGTTTCCATGACCCTCGAGGGTCATGCAGCATTTCAGCTCTTCCGATGGAAAACCAGGGCCCCAAATTGCTCTCAAAGGCAGGCAGAAGTGGAAGAGGTGGCAGAAAAGCAGAGCCAGCCCAACAAAGGATGCCCCCCAGGCGCCCAGTCCAGGTACACCTAGCCTGGAGACAGCACCTCAGTATCCAAGCAGTCTGCCTTTCCTGCAATCTGACCCCACTGGCTCATGGTACCCAACGAGATGCTGGAGCCTAATAATGTCCACTGTAATGTGGAAGACCCAGGGCTGTAAGGTGACCATGGCCACTGGAAGCAGTCCTTCGTGGGGAAAAGGACTCTGGCACCTAGCCTGGAGACAGCGCTGAGACTAGGACACCTGGTTTTGTCCGGGCACCCAATACCTGTCACCAAACACCCTTCAAAGTGCTGGTGTTTGAGTCAGAGTAGTTCACAGGAGTCGGGGTGCGGGCAGGGAACAGAGCCCCTTTGTTCCCTCCAAATGTGCCCTTACTTTGCCCCAAGTTGAGAGTGGCACCTCCACATAAGTTGAGCCAGCAACTCTCTCTCTCTCTCTCTCTCTCTCTCTCTCTCTCTCTCTCTCTCTGTACATGTGTGCAATTAGCCTAGGTCTAGAGCCCAGTATTCCCATGTGTATGTACATGCATGAGTACATGTGCGTGCATGCACACATGCATGTGTGTGTATGCGCACACACACGTACAACAAGCAGGGTCAAAGAGTGATTGATAAGACTCACCTTCAAGGGGGTTATTGTATCCAATCTCCTCCTCTACATACCTACAAACACTGCTTAAGAAGAAGTTTCCCCAAGGAATTGGCGAACTCCGGAGATGTCTTCCAGAGCCTGGCCATTGACAGGCGTGTAAATGTGTCCCCTTGGGGTACCCCAACTGCATCTAAAACTCTAAAAAAGGGAACGCGAGCAGTTATGGAAGCATTTTGGTTACATGGGAATTTTCTTTGACTTGTAATCTTCTGAGTAAATACAAGAATGCAGTCAGTGACACGAAGGTTTATATGTGTGTGTCCCACCCCATCTCTTATTTCTTCAGCACGGCCAAATTTGGTTCTGATTGAGAATGTAAACCTGTTGGGATCAGTGAAAGCCTTCTCTAGACCCCCTTAGTCAAGCCTAGTCCAGGTGTGTGTCTGCGTGACTCATGCAGGCAGTGACCTTCAGGTCCACAGCACTGGCTCCCATGTGCAGAGGAGGGCGTTTCCTTCGGTTCCTACCATCCTTGGCCCCCATCATCCTATACACAAGTCCAAGTCTTGTAGCAACCCACAGCCGCCAACTCTCATTCTCCTTCCACTCTGACACCTGGAATCCTTGCAGCTCTGGTCACCCATGCCAGGCATACCAGGCTTACTGAAGGTCCTGCTGGGTATTGTCTCTTCTGATGGGAATACCAGAACCCAACCCTCTTCCCATTCCTACTATAGGATCCCTATTGCTCACTGAACAAAGCTATTCAGGACCCCTCTGCTGAGAACTGAAGGCCTGCCCCCATGTCACCTGCCATCTCTTTGTTCTCTGATAACAAAAATATACTCACAAAGGCTCTGACAAAGGTGAGACCAAGAACCTCAGCCATGGCAGTAAACACAGGGAGGGCCCACTAAATCTACTAGAGAAAGATATTTTGATACACAAGGCCCGAGTACATGCTTCATACAAGGAATGTACTCTGTGCATCAAGTCACAAACAGTTTGAAATGAAGATGGATGAAAAGACATACATACCATGTACATATTAATAAAAGAAAAGACCAGAGCAAACTAAACTAAACAGAAGACAATTTCATAACAGCAGACAGGCAAAGACATCAGGAGGACATTGCAACCCTAAACACAAACACACCTAATAAAAGGACTTCAAAACACACTGAGCAAAACCTGTAAGAACTACAAGCTCCCTTCACAGTAGGGGACCTCAACACCGGTCTCTTGGTGACAGAGGGAAAGAGGATGCGGAAGATCAGCAAGGACATGGCCAAGATAGACCACGCTGTCACTCACAGTGCCAGGTCTGTAGAGCGGGCCTCCCAGCACCAGCAGAATAAGCATGCGGACGAGCTCTCAGAGAGTATCTACCAATGTAAACCCTAAACTGAGCCTTACTAAGCTGTGATGGAGACAAGGCATATTGAGTATTTTCTATAATCAAATCCAGATCCAGGTAGAAATCAGTGAGGGGGAGGGGGCAATCAAGAATGCCTGTGCTCAGTGGATACAGTCCTAAATAATCTATGTGTCAAAGGAAACATACCCTTTCACAAGATGGCAAGTGACGAGTCTACTCCCGATGGGTGGGAACAAAATATGGCCACCCTTTCTGCACCTGTTGAACACTGTCGAATCAAGGCTAGACAATACCATCAGGTAAGAAAAGAAACCCACAGTCCCAGTCCCAAGGAAGAGAAAAGTCTTTCCTCACCAGCAGCCAACATTGTTAATGCCACATGACAACAATGGCACCTACAAGAAGCTTCTAGAATTAACAAGATAAATTTGCCAAAATGTCTGCAGTTCTCAATAAAGAATCAGATTTAACAGACCCATGACCATTAAATTCTACTTACAACCTTTTCATGGAGAAAAGTTGGGTTCAGATGGCATCAGGAGGAAGCTCACTAAATACAAGAAAAGAGGAAAAACCAACTTGGCTCAGCAAGAGCATCAAAAATAATAAATAAACAACTGGAGCTGGAGAGACGGCTCTGTGGTAAGAGCACTGGTTGTTCTTCCAGAGGACCCTGGTTCGATTCCCAGCAACCACATGGCTGCTCACAAGCATCTGTAACTCCAGTGCCAGGGGATTTGATGCACTTTTCTGACCTCCACAGGCTACAGGCATGCATGTGGTACACAGTCATGCCTGTAGGGAAAGCACCCATGCACATAAAATAATTCTAAAATAAACTTGGAAAAAAAGAACAACATAGGTACCTTGAAAACAGGTGTTCAAGATACCTGGACACTGAGACCTTGAAAAATAAAAGTAAACTCCACAAATGACTGTTTTTTGCTGTTCTACCTTAATGACAGTAAGGACACTATGGCATCCCAGGAGGACAGATCAGCGGCTCAGGACAGAGTCTGGCAGATCACACTCTTGTGGCACACTCGACTTTAAGAAGGACGGCAGGAGACTTGGGAGGGAAAGGAGATTCTTTCCAGAAAATGGTAGTAGGATCAATTCAGCATCCATATGAAGAAGTTAAGACTGCCAACTCCATTCCACACAAGGGGCTGGCAATTACTCTGGGGGTACACTGCCTAAGCAAGCAAGACAACCTAAGTTTGGATCCCCAGCACCCATGTGCAAAGTCAGGCATGGCTGTATGTGGCTGTGACCCCAGCACTGAAGGTGGAGACTGGTGGTGGATCCTGGGGCTTTGCAGGTCAGACTGTTCAGCTACAACAGTGAGCTTCAGGTTCAGTGAGAGACAAACACTCAAGTGGAAAGCAGTGTGGGGGGGGATTAATGTCTGTCTACCTCTGGCTTCACATGCACCTGAATGGGCGAGCACCCCCATCATGTGTGCATGTGTGCACATGCGTGTGTGCATACACACACTCTTTCACTCACACATACATACACACTGTATTACAGATCAAAGCTATAGAACTATAATAAGAAAATATTTATGTCATGCTTAATATGTGATTCTTAGAAATGAAATTAAAATGTAAGAATTAAAACAGAAGAAGGCAAAAATTTGACTTTGTAAAATTAAAATTTTCTTTTTCTTAAGTTGCTAGGGATAGAATCTTGTGCACGTTCTCTATCTCTGGGTCACACTCTTGGGGCACACTCTCAGGCCTAAACATTGCTGCTGCTGCTGCTGCTGCTGCTGCTGCTGCTGCTGCTGCTGCTTTCTTCTTCTCCTCCTCCTCCTTCTCCTCCTTCTCCTCCTCTCCCTCTCCTCCCCCCTTCCTCCCCCTCCCTCTCCTCTTCTTCTTCTTTTAAACTACATTGTTAAATAAACAAAAAGGCAAGTAACAGAATGGAATAAGCTATGTGCAAAGCCCAGACCTATGGTGACGTCACAAAGAACATTGACACCTGCACTGGTAGAAAGGCAGGACTAGGATTAGCTCAGTGCTGGAGCACTGGCCTAACATGCATGAAGTCCTAGGTTCAATTCCCAGCCCAAGAAAAACAGCAGCACAATGCACATAAAAAGACATTTTTATGTCTATTTTAGAATAGGATCTAAAGGCAGTTTCACCAAACAAGTTACACGAATGCCAAGTCAACTACAAAAGGATGACACCTGGCTGGGGAGGCAGCCCAGGCAACAAAGTGCCAGGCTGCAATCATGAGGAGTCAAGTTCCATGCCCAGAACCTATATCATAAGGTGGGGATGGGAGCACCTGTCTGCAATTCCAGCACTGAGGGGCAGGGCACAGAGACAGGCAGAGATCCCTGGAGCTTGCTGGTCAGATAGCCTAGCTGAAATCAGTAGGATCCAGATTCAGTGAGGGACTTTGTTTCAAAAATAAGGTGCATCCACAGACACAGACACACACAGAAACATGCATGCACGCATGCATACATGCGCACAAACACACAGAAAATGAAAGAGAGAGAGAGATTCAGCCCCTTCAGTCTCTAGGAAATGTAATTTTAGATACAGTGATGTTCCCCCTCCCCTAAGACACACACCAGATCCATTACTTCAGAAAGGGTTGACTAGCCAAAGCATGAGGTTGCTGGAAATCTCCATGCTGCTCAGAGGGTATAAAATGGTACAACCTTGGTTGGCCAGTCCCTGAACAGCTAGATAAATACCCACTATATCAACCAGGCATTCTACACCTAACTGTTGGCTCAAGAAAAAGGAAACAGGAGTATTCATGGTGGCACATCCATATACTGGCATACAGTGATGAAAAAGCAAGAACCTAGCTAGATCTCAAAGAACGAAACTGAATCAAAGGACCCAGACAAAAAGAAGGCATTATGAATGCTTCATTCGTAGGAAAACTCTAGAAAATGGAAGCATCTACAATAACAAACACCAGGCCAGTGTGTACCACCTGTGGCTATGGTCTCATGTGTTGGGATTTATTGCTTTAAATATAATATGTGCTATATGCCTGCACACACCAGGATAAAAGCCTCCTATCTTCCAACCCAGGACACCATCAATAAACTCTTCTTCATCCCTGCCTGTTCATGTCACTAGAATTAGGTAGCCACTACCCACCCACATGCTGCAGCCCTTGTAGCCACTGACTCTGGGCTGAGAATGTTCATGTTTGATGTTCCCTGAAACAATCCATGTATGTCCTAGGAGCAGGGCAACCCACTGTTTTCTGACCGAGGAGTAAACAGAGGTCCAGAGACAGTACTTCACACGAATCCACCAGGCTGCCTCAGGTCTCTGGACTCCTGCCACCTCCATGACTGTTCTCCACCACACCCTCACAGGCCTCTGAATGTTCCCTGTCACCCCTAGGCCATTGACTGCCCCTTAGCAGGGGCTAGGTTTGGAGCCTGTTGCTGCAATCCCTTTCAGAGAAAGAGGTGTTAGTTATCCCATCGCCACATTCCCAGGACAAGGGGCCTTCAGATATGGAGTGCAGGGATGGCTTCATAAATGTCTGAGCATGGTGGGTCAGGTCCGGCTTCACCTCCAGGCTTTGGTAGCAACCGCTAGGTCCAGGGACCTGTTTTTTGTTGGCAATACTTAGCAATGGGCAGGGATAGAGCCTCATCCGTGAACAAGAAGAGACACAGCCCTGTTAAAGAATGTAAAATAAGCCAGGTGGTGGTGGCACACGCCTTTAATCCCAGCACTCGGGAGGCAGAGGCAGGCAGATCTTTGTGAGTTCGAGGCCAGCCTGGTCTACAAGAGCTAGTTCCAGGACTGGCTCCAATGCTACAGAGAAACCCTGTCTCAAAAAAAAAAAAAAAAACAAGCAAACAAAAAAAAGAAATGTAAAATACTGACTGGGGGTCCTCACCCAGCTCAGTAGACAGCACATCCACCTAGCATGCAGGAAGCCCTGGGTTTGATCTCCAGTAGCACATAAACTGGGTGTGGCTGTGCAGGCCTGTAATCCCAGAGCTGAGGAGCTGGAAGAGAGGGATCAGTTCTAGATCATTTTCAGCTACATAGGGAATTAGAGGATAGACCCATGTTAAGAAAGGAAGAGAAGGAGGAAGGAAAGGAGGGAAGGAGGGAGGGAGGGAAGGAGGGAAGGGAAGAGGGATGGAGGGAAGAAAGGAAGAAAAAATATACATGATGTGAAATCAAGATTCCCTCAGGCCCCCAGAGCCCACAGTCTCCCCTCTGCAGGGGTGGAACTCCCAGCCCACACTTGATATTTTGTTCTTGTCCAGGCTTCTTATGCTGACAGTTCCTGAATTAAATGTGCAAATGGAATGGAACCAAGGGGGGGACCCACTCCCCACAGACCCAGGTCCAAGCAGAACATCCGAGTTGCATATGTATGCGACTCCAACTTGCATTCAGGTAAGAGTGGTGCACACAGGCCAGGCACTTGTGTGCCTCCACAAACTCCTTTGTGTTTATGTGTGTGTACCCTGAACGTGCATATCCCAATCCGTGTCCCAGCTGCACCAGGCTGCCTTTTCTTACTAACAACCTGCTATTTAGCAGTCCTGAGCAAGCGTGGAAGCCATTGTCACCATTTGCAGCTCCTAGCCTCTTTTGTAGACCACAAGTGCCGGGTCCACCTGCAATTCAGCCCCCCCGAGCCACATCTCCAGAGCAGAGTCTGTGTTATAAATAACCAACAAACACAAAGCCTTGACACCAGGGGCCAGGATGTGTCTTCCCAAGCATCACTCACATGGGGGAGGCGAGCATAGCTCCTGGTTGCCACGACCCTGAAGGTACTTGAGTACGTACTCCATTTCTCAAGCCCAGCAGTCCAGACACACTGAGATGGCCTCTGGGTCAGAGCACCTCCCACAGCTATTGAAGACGGCTGCCGTAGCCCAACCCGGGCCCCCAGCTCCCAGCCCCAAAACCCCACTTGTTCTACGCAGAGTCCCCAGCCGCCATGCAGCCTCATCGCCAGGAGACAGAGAGTCTACTGAAGCTGCTGCTGGAGCCTTCCTTCACCGGTCAGCTCAAAAAAGCAAGGGGCCAGGGGGCCTGGGTGCTCAAGTGTGCCTCTCGACCCTAAGAGGCTGCCCCCAGCCCCCTCCCTCCCTCCCACCTGCAAAGTCACACAATGACATGCTTCAATAGCACACAGTCTGGGCCTCTGGTTTTCGTTCTGAGTGACCCTGGGAGGCCAAGAACGTGATGGGAGCCCGTCTGAGTGTGATGCCCTGGGGGACACTCAGGGCCCCAGCCCGCGCCACTCAGGCAGCCCCCGCTCATCCAGGCAGACAGCTGGCGGGCTCCACCACCGAGCTGTGCCCCTCAGCCATGAGGCCCTGCGGCTCATCCTCTCACCCCCAACACAGTCCCCAAACAGCCCCCGGGCGCCCCACTGGAGAGGGGGTGCCAGGGCGGCCTGCTCAGCCCACCCCACTATATTATGTCAGCTGTTAGCCCGTACTTAAAGCGAGGCGCTCCAGCTGGCCAGGGTCAGATGTAAAAACAAGGGCCTAACAAAACCCTGCCACCCCCCAGCTACTCTGAACTGGAGACCCCCACCGCATGCGGCACTCGCTGAGGAGGCTCTTCCCAGCCTCAGGCAGAGCATAAAGGAAACACCTGTCCCTGGCCGGCACACTCTAATCCCACTAAACCCGAGTGGAGAACCACCCCCAGCAGGCCAGCTTCTACCCCAGGTCTGACGTTTTTGTCTTGGGCCTAAAGGATGGATGGTCGAGAAGACAGGGAAGAGAACCCACTGCTCTAGGAAGTAGAGGCCTCCTTGTGCCCCAGCCAGACCCCATGCTGTAGAGATCAGAGTGCCCAGGGAACCCCCCATTCCCCCCCACACCTACTTCCTGGAGTCTGTGAATGAGACCCTGCCTGCCTTAGGATCCTCGGTTCCTGAACAGTTGTCCTCCTTTAGAAGCTCCTGACACAGAGCGGTCTTTCCTACTGACATGGGAGCCCCATGTGACCCTGTCGTAAGCCAGGACCCCAAAGAGCCACTGGACGCCCCACACACGGCCACCCAGGCTGATTTATCGTTCCTTACCAACCTGGAGCTGAGTCAGCACAATTGTTAGGAAGGGGGCAGGGAGAGTAGGGGGTGAGGAGAGGGAAAGAGGGGAGTGTAAGACCACCCAGATACCTGGAGGCCCTGGGAGGAGGCTGGGAAGTCATGAGCAAGCACATTACACAGAAATGCGTGCGTGTGCCTCCCACACACACACACGGGGGTGTCCTGGTGCTGGCCCAGTCACCCCTTGCAGTTTCCCTGACCAGGAGGATGATCTTTGGGGTCCCAGGGTGACATGGGGATGGCAGGCTCCCAAGAAGATTTGAGGACTAAAACAGAACTGTAAAATGGGGAGGGGAGGGTCCCCCTCATTGGTTTGGTCCTTGTGACAAGAAGCAATGCTAAGCACAGCACTGACCACATGCTCACGAGGAAACAATGAGAGCTGGTACAACATGGGCCTCTCCCCATGTTTCTATACAGAACCTGGGCCTTGTTACTAAGACTCAGCAGCCATCCAGTGTGGAGACTGGCCCTCCATCCACAGCACATACAATATCTGTTGTATAACTTGAGTCAGTGAAGGCCTCGAAGACAAGTGGTTAGCACTCAGGTCAGGGTATGGGGAACCTTCAACCAGGGCCTCTCCCTGACTCTCCAAGGGGTCGTCTTGAGGCCATGAGAACCTGCTGCTAGGCACACACCAAGGCCTCTTCTCTTTTCCTTTGGGCTCAAGGTCACCTGAAAATGATGTGGAGATGAGCCCTGAAGGAAGAGCAATGTGGAACAGGACCTTCAAAGCCAGCTAGGTCATGGCTTTCCACCTACAGAGCCTCCAGAAGACCAGCCCTGCCTACATTCCCAATCCTGCCTAGGAGCCTCCAGCTGATTCTCGCGTGCTCCATAGTAAGGAATAGATTGTGTGTCCTTCCAGAAGGGTCCCATAGTTTCTTTACTTCCCTCTCTCTCCCGCCCCAGGCTTCTCATGATTCTGTCGTGTTCTGAACAAACGTTATATGTGATGATTCTTGTCACTACACACTTGGTTCTTCCCAGTGAATGCAGAAACCAGAGCTGTGTCCTGCAGGACCCTCCACACTAAGGCCTGGGAGGTTCAGGAAATCTGGTGGCAGCTGAGGATGCTGGCCTTCCTGCTCTTACAGAATACAAGCCTTGCGCAAAGGAAACAGGGCAGGGTGGTGGCCAGTTTAAACCCCATAAACCTGACAACCTAGAATCCATGGCCTTTCAATTGTGTACACTGTGGCAGAGATGGCCTGCCCTGCCATTTCTACCCCAGATCCTAATGTGACCTCCTAGGAGATATGTCCCATGCATCCTAGTTTCATTTCTGTTGCTTTGACAAAATATCCTGGGGGGGGGGGGGAGACAACTTAGGAGAAGAAGAGAAAGGGCATATTTTAGCTTACAATTCCAAGGTACAGTCAATCACTGTGGGGAAGTCAAGACAGGAACTTCAAACAGTTGGTCACATCCCAGTCACTGCCAAGAGCAGAGAGAAATGAATGCATGCATGCTCACTTGCTCGCTTGCTTGTGCTCAGTTCCATTTCTCCACTCTTACTCAGTCCAGGAGCCTCGACTAGGGAATGGTGCCGCCCACAGTGGGCTAGGTCTTCCCACATCAATTAACTTAGGACAATCACCCACAGATGTGCCCACAGGTTAGCCCAGTGCAGGCGATCCCTCTTTCCAGGTGATCCCAGGTTGTGTGGAGTTGACCATTAAAGTCAACCAAGGCTGTTACAAAGCAGAAGGTCTCCTAGAGGCACACACTGGCTTTCTAAAGATAAGGGACACAATCTCAGTGACTCGGGAAAACCCCATCACGATGTATTTATAGAGAGAAAAATATTGGCATAGATGGAATAGAGAAAACCAACTAGTGGGAGAGTCATCCAAAGTGGCATGAACAAGGTACAGTTGTCTTGTATGTCAACATGGGAACACAGAAGTGTGGGACCGTGCAGCATGCCCATGGGGTCAGGACACAGCAATCTAAGTACCATTTTACTGCACGTGCTTCGTGTGAAACCAGGGGGAGTAGGAGTTCAAGGCCACTCAGAGTTGCCAGGCATGTCTGCACAGGCTTTTCACCCCAGTGCTCAGGAGGCAGAGGTAGGTGGATCTCTGACTTGGAAGCCACTGTGGACTACACAAGATACTGTCTCAAAACAATGAAAACTAATGAAACAAAGTATACCAGTGACCACTGTTCTGCAAATTCTCCTGCTAAACAGAATGGGGCTTGCCCACCTTCTCAGAGGCCATAAAGTACTTGCTGTAAGCTTCAAGGGCCACATAGTCTCTATCCTGGCTCAGAAACAAAAACTACGGAGTCCACAAGCCTGTGGACTCTATTCTGCCACGCCCTTCTTGGCCCCTAGCAGCATAGGTGGGGTCTCAGCCTCCCAGGCAATCTCTATATTCTCTAGCAGCTGAAAAAGAAAAGATACCAGGAGAGCTGCCCACCATGCCTGCCCCAGCCCATGGACAACATAATAATACACAAAAGACTCTGGAAGAATCTGTCTCTGTCGAAGGGGCAGCTAGGAGGCAAGAGCTTTGCTGCAGCTCAGCATGGCAGGCATTTCTAGAAACCTGGCAGGACACATGAACTCTGAGCCCAGCCAGTATGACTTTCCTGCGCAGCTCTGAGGCCTTGAGATCCCTAGAAGCAGCCCAGCCCCATCCATTCACCTAGGTCACTCCCAAGACTAGAGGCCACACACACCCCCCACAGACCAAACCACAGAGCAGCTGTCTCCCTGGAGAGAGTGCCAGCAATTCCTGGAGAGTACCCCCCATGCCTCCTGAGCTCTAGATGCCCTGGGGGCTACACACAGAGCTAGGCCTCAACGCCAGCCCCAGGTGCTCCTTGCAGATGGCCATAGGGACTGGCCTCCACGTCCACAGGGCCCTTTGGTGTGAGTTTGGGGTGTGAATCTGGAGCCTGTGTCCCATCAGCCCAAAGCCTGAAACATAGTTGGAGCTTCATAGATATTCTCTGCCTCAATGAATCTAGGAGAAAACAACTCAGCCAAAGAGGTGGGCATCTTGCGTGCATGGGGTGGGGGCATCTTGTAAAATAGAAAATTATAAGCTAGGACAGTAGGATCCTGGAGCACTGGGGACACAGGGACAGAATGTCCCCTCTAGGGGGTCCAGGCGAGAGCCGGGAACTCCATTGGTTAGCTGGCTGACACCCTAAGGAGTTGTAAGAACTAGACCTCTCCAAGCAGAGAGTTGGAGCCTCACAGGGAGCCAGCCTTAAGTTTGTCCATGGAAAACTCAAGTCACCCACTGGTCTCCTGACCTTGGGCAGCAGTGATTGAACCTACAGGAGTCTCCTTCCCTCGGCTGCAAACTGTCTTCAGGGACAGGGTCAGTGTGAAGATACTGGCTTCCATGCGTGTAGCCAATGACAAGTGTGGTGTTAATGCCCCCACAAGAGATTCCAGACAGGACACCAGACCAGGCAGTGTGACACACGGCCAAATGTAGTACAAATGCCAACACCGCACCAGGTACAACCTGAGCCGGGTCGTAGCCAAAAAACAAGGCACCAACTACAATTCCAGGCAGCAGAAGATCAAGAGATAAGGATGCACTCTACAACAGATAGAGCGTGAAAACAAACGAAACCAAGGCAAAGCTCAGCTACAGGACAAAGAAAGACATGAAGCTAGGCGCTGAATTTAACGCCAGTAAGTCTCTCCTGGCAGGAAAGGGTGTGAAAATGAAGGCAAGCACATGAGGCCCTGCCGAGTGTGAACGAGGGTCTGGGACCTAGGGAACTGACCTTGTTCCACATGAAAGTGGGACCCACGGAGGGCTGTCTCTAGGACTCAGAGAGCCCACAGGATCTCATTTTGCCCCTGGGAAACTGAGGCCTGCCAAGAGAGTTGCAGAAAGCCAGGGCGGGCCAGGAAGGGTCCAGCTGCAGGGAGGTGGGTCGCCCCTGCGGGGCCAGGGAGCCTCACAGTCAGGGAGGAAGCTGGAGAGATGACCTCATCCCCCAGGCCTCCGGCCGCGGCTCACAGGGGTTTTAACCGCAGGCATGGCGGGACAGTTCCCTGGTATGCGGGCCACGGGGCTCACGGAGCTGGAGTTTGTGTTAGTACTTTTTCAATGCAGCTGTCTTTGTGTGGGATTTGAAAACAAGCTGGGGTTTGAGAGACAAAAAACAGCCCTGCACCTGGGCCTGGCCAGGGTCTCCTATTGCAAGCAGGGGTGGGTGGGTTTGGCGGCATGCATGCACATCCAGCAGGCGTGCACGTACACGGCGTGCACACACATGTGCGCCACGTCCACAGATGCACGTGAAGCCTGCTCTGGATTCAGAAGCAGGATTGGGGTGGGGGATGCCCTCCTTGGGGCCACAAACAGGTTTCAAGGCCAAGCACACCTACAACACGCATGATCAAAGTTCCAGCCAGATCCTGGCCTGGCAGGGTCCAGATTTCTCCAAGAACAGCTTTTCAGGCCCAGGGAATATGCCTGGCTCAGCAGAATGCTTAATCCCTCGGAGGCCGCCTGGCTTCCTTGGCCCTGCTGAGATAACAGGGCTCTGGCACCGCTAAAGCCAGGCGCTGAGGCAGGAGTATCGGCGCTGGGGTTGGGGAACGCAGCCTCGCGTGACTTCTTCTCCGCCATTTACCCAATGTGTTCCCAGAATCCCTCACAACGTTCCCTCGCCCTGGGCCCCCGTGGGGCACCCCAGGCTGTGGTTTGGGCTCCTGCGCTCAGCACTCTGGGCTGGGCCCAAGGGCTGCCGAAATGCGTATGACAAGAGCGCCACCTGGTGTCTCCACAGCCCAGCGGAGGCTGCCTTGTCCTTAGCCCCAAGGCTTAAACAAATAACCTTTGCTTCTTACCCCACTCCCATCCACTGCACGTATCACCTGCATTTTACACTGTGTCCCTCCGCCTGGGGCTCCAACAGTCATTCTTACCCCAGAGGCCTGGAATCCATAACCTTGATATCTGCCTGGGCTGGGACACAGCCACCCTCTGAGGGCCATGAGCGACTGGCCGGCCATCTGCTAAAGCACACAACTCCTCCTTACCTAACGCTCTCATCAAGCATCCTTTCCTCCTGGAAGATATCACCATCCCATATACATGGCTCTTTGAGTCACACACTTCTCTCCTTGTCCATATCTCTAGGCTGGGCACATGCCTGCCTCTTCCTTGCTGTCTCCAACACCATCTGTGGCCATGAGTCTAAAGGAAGCCTCTAGACGCAGCCAGTTCAAACCCTAGAAGGTATGACCTCCAGAGGCCGGCAAGTGAGGACACAGCTTTGTTACAAAGTGGAGGAGAGAGTGATGGCTCAGCAGTTAAAAGCCCTTGCTGCTCTGGCAGAGGTTCCAAGTTTGGATGGGCATCCATGTTGGACAGTTCACAATCGTCTATAACCCCAGCTCCAGGAATCTGCCACACCCTCTTCTGGTTTTTGTGGGCACTGTACACACACACACACACACGCACACACACACACACACGTACACTCACACAAAGAATGTGGAAAAGACAAATGGGAAGGTCAAAGCTGAGGCTGATTCTCATCCCTACACTTTACAGATGGGGAAACTGAGGCTCAGGGGAGTCTCTATGGGGCATGCCTGGGAACAAGACTTAACAAGAAGGGGGTTGTGTATATACAATTTTTGGATATACAAATTTGAGCAGCTGGAATGTTGAGCCTCCTTGGCACAGTGGAAAGGTGTGAGAGAGATGTGAGCCTACTCACAGAATCCCGTCAGACCCAGGATGCCCAGAAAAGAGCAGTGTTCCAGAAGGGAGTGTGCAGAGCTGACCAGAGGTCAGTCCTAATAGCAGAGAATCAACTCTGCTGGGCACAGCGCCTGTGCAAAGGCCCTGAGGCAGTTGAGAGTGAGTGATGAGGAGGGAGGGGAGGATTGGAGATGGGGGGTACTTAAATGTGTAGCACTCTGAGGACCATGAAAGAGAAGTTGGAAAATATCTCAAACCACCCAGGGAGCATCCGAGACACTTAAGGTTGTTCTATAAAGTCTCTCCCTAGTTGTTGTGGGGCAGGAAGAGTCCAGGGAATGGGAAAGGGACAAAGGAGGTAATGAGGTCGCTGCCCTCACTGCAGTGGACAAAGAGCCACTTCTGGGAAGCAGAATAGACTGGGGCGGGGCTGCCTTCGGAGTAGGGACCTGCTCACACAGAGGGAAGGGATTGGGGGGAGTGGACATCACAAGGTCCCACCCACACTCGCCTTGGCTCTGGGGCAGTAGGATCTATGTGGTGTGCAATTCCAAGAGTAGCCACCAGATGGTGTACAGGCCGCAGAAAGAGCCTGGCTCGAGAGAGGCAGCAGAGGCCACCAGGAGAGGGCGCCTAAGTCAGAAGTTACTGTGGATGGGAGAGAGGGGTGACAATCACCCCAAGTCTGGAGCTACCAGATGAGGAATGGAGCATGTATTCATGAGTCCACACACAAAAAGACACATATTGACACATGAACATATAGTTACATATGAAAACACTGTTTACACATAGGCATGAACATAGCTGCAGATGCACAAATCAGTATGAATAGGTACACAGGTATGCACAGGCAGACACGAAATCAAATACATGTAAATGTCCTCTCACACATGTACTCAGGCCAAACACACACATGCTTAGAGACACAGCTGTATACAGGAAGGTGTCCATCTGAATACACGGGTACATGCTTGTGTGAACACATTCTCATGAATGCATACACAAATGTGTGCTTGGAGACCTTCCAGGGGAATGTCCTGACAGTCAGGCCCTGCTCAATATGGGAACAATCAGGGACTGTTGGCCCAGGCTCTCCAGACCAAGTCCCAGGCCAAGGACTCCAGAACCCTAGCTCCTTGGGGAGGAACCTGGGCCATACCCTTCAGCAGCCACCAGATGCTATGTCCTCTCACAACACAGTCAGAGACCAGGCCTTTCCTGTGTGACAGCCATTTCTGTAGTAGGCAAGGGAACAATCCTGAGAAAAACCTATATGGATATCATCACACATAAGACCAAGGAACCCAGGGCCCTCTTGCCGCATGAAAGGATGTAAGGGTCCTGTAAAAATCCCCAACAAAATAGAAAAGCTCCATTGGACAGGTCATGAAAGCTTATATTCTGGGACTGAGAGGTATCTCTCAGGAAAATGAGGCTGGTTGACCAACACATCTAAAGAGATGCCAGCTAAGATTTGACAGCCAGGGGGTGGTGGCATACGCCTTAATCCCAGCACTCAGAAGGTAGAGACAGGCAGATCTCTGTGAGTTTGAGCCCAGCCTGGTCTAAAGAGTGAGTTTCAGGACAGGCTCCAAGCCTACAGAAAAATACTGTCTTGAAAAACAAAAACAAAACAAAAATATTTGATAGCATCCTTCCTGCCAGTCAAATGGAACCAGCTAAGAACAGGTGTACTGTGTACTGACTGGATGTTGCTTTTGGAAAAGTCCAAGGAACTGACCCACACTTGAAGCCCAGTGATCATAGGTACAGGCACATCACAGGCTGAGGCCCACAGTGAAAAGTATCAGAAATCACCCTCTAGTGACTACAACTTTCAATAATGTGCCTGTCCGTGTTAGCAGTTGCCTAAACCACATGCAAAACCACCAGTGACCCCCACAGAGGCAGGTACACCACTGCCTGGCACCACAGCCATGTGGGTATCCCCAGCATAGTGAACATGGGGTGCATCCTGGGTTGTATGCATTGACTTTCAGGCTGGGGGGGGGCTGAAATATGCTACAGATCCTACTACAGGGTGCAGGATCCCGGCCAGATGAACCCTCCGGTGGCCTGTGGAGAAGAACTTGGTACTTCCAGGCAAGCTCCATGTCTGATTTGGGCTACAGTGAAGATACACATCCTATGGTGGGGGGAAAGGGGGTCTTTGGGGTAACTGGCACTCTGTGCTGGAAAGTTAGGGGTAAGACGGAGCAGTGCCTGCCCACACTCTGGTGGAGACTCCCAAAGCCATTTGGCAGTATCACCATGACTGCTCAAACCCAGAGAAGAAGACACCACATTCAGGCCAGAAACAGAGACCTCTACGACCCAGGAAAGAAATATTTCTTGTGGCTCAAAATCTAGAAGCAATAAAGGAAAGATAAAGTTGACACATGAAATATGTGTGCCACTGGGCAGCAATCACTGTGACTCAAGATCTAGCAAGACAAACTTTCCCAGCTGACAGAGGGAACTGAGAAACACCTAAGGTGAAGGACGGCTATCTGTGATCATTGCTCCCTACTAGGATCGGGAACATCCTATCACAAGAGGAAAACACAAATGCACACAAGCAGAAAGACGTTAGGCTGCGCCCTTCTAGGCTTTAGCACCGGTCATCATCTTGTGCCCACAGCCATGCTGCCCGGCCTTCCCAGCAGCATCATAACTGCATCGGCACTGTTTCTAAAGTGCACTTGGCCTCACATCTGGCCCAACAGTGAGTGGTGATGCACTGGTGTTCTGCTGTCATGGCAACTGGCTCCAGGCTCTGGACAGCCCTGCCAGACAGGGTCTGCCTCAGTTGCAATATCCGACCCTGGCCCTGTCCCAGGGCTCACAGCTGCCAGATAAACAGTCCTTCGGCCCCTTGGAGCATGTGGATTCATGCACTACACAGTATCCTGAAGGCACAGTTGGGTCTTCACATAGGGTAGGGTCACACAGGACAGTCCCCAAGTCTCTCACATTTTGTAGATCACACAGGACAGTCCCCAGGCTCCTCAGAGAGTGTGACTAGACCCTGGTGTTTGGGAATTCCACTCTTCAAACTTTCCACATGTTACTCTATGCTGGGACGGGGGCGTGGGAGATATGTCCCAAGCCTGGCCTGCAGAGGAGAACTGATGTGGGAAGGTCATATTTCTATCTGTTGCTTTCATTGGTCAATTAAAGAAAACTGCTTGGCCCTGATAGGTAGAAAATTAGGCAGGCGGAGTAAACAGAACAGAATGCTGGGAGGAAGAGGAAGTGAGCTCAGAGACGCCATGCTCCCCTCTCCCGGGCAGACGCGATAGCTCTGCTCTCTGAGGCAGACGGTGATGCAGCCAGCCACCAGGTCAGACATGCTGAATCTTTCCTGGTAAGCGCACCTCGTGGTGCTACATAGATTATTAGAAATGGGTTAAGAGGCCGAAACTAATGGGCCAGGCAGTGTTTAAAAGAATACAGTTTGTGTGCTATTTCAGGGCATAAGCTAGCCAGGCGGCCGGTGTGCCGGGGACGCAGCCCCGCCGCTCATATTACTACAGAGACCCAAGCTATGTACCAAGGTAGTTGTGGTGCCCACTAGGACTGCCATGGTGGTCCTGCCAGGAATGATGCACGAAAGTCTCCTGGGCTGAAGTGGGGTCCCACCTTGATGACAGGGGTAGACTCTTGGCTGGAACACCTGCAGGGCTCATGAATCAGTAGTAACACACACAAGAATCACTCAGCCCTAGGCACTGCCCCCCGCCCCCCACCCCTCAGTGCTATGGTGCCCATTTCCTCCTGTCTTGCCTCTGGGCCCACTTTGGAAGTTCCCCATACAAAGGCCTTTCTGACTACCTGCTCCAGGTCCCTTATGTTCATCCTGCCCTCAACACACAGCCCAGAGCCCTGGCAGGCATGGATGCAGGGGAATTGCCCTATCTGATACCCCAGTACCAGGGTGGTGGAGACCAGGGTTGACGCGACTCTACCCAGCCCTCCTTCACCTCCTCCATTCGCACTGATGGCATTTACTGATGGCCCTGGGTGCCTACATACCATCCAGAAGAGGGTCCCGGTGGCCAGAGCGGCATACTGCTCAATAGTGGACAGGACACTGAAGATGAGGCAGACCAGAACAATGAGGAAGCTGTGAGGACAGGGGATATATAGTCAGTGCCTGATCCAGCTGCCCTGCCACCGCCCTCCTTCCCGACACCCCACATGCAAGATCTTTGGTGCTAGCAACTCCAAGTATACCTCAGTTAGTGCATTCACACATAGGGTACATAGAATAGAGGCCACTGACCATCATGAGGACTGACCCCAGCTTGGTGTCTCAGTGTACATAGACCTTGAAAATGCCACACTCTGTGACTACCCCATCCCATCCCAAGATCATCTGTCACCTGACTGCTCTGGACCAGCAGCCAATCCACAGAAATGTCACATAGCCTTGTGGCCATGGCCATGGGGAGGCAGACAATGGGTCAGGGTCTCCTAGGAGGCTTGGTGGTTCAGCCTCAGAGTGTCCAAGAACTTTGGTGTACAACTGAAGCCCAAAAAAGCCATTTTTAGACACTGGGGGCCCTTCACACCCAGGAGTTCAGAAGGGTACACTCCCTCAGTTAACGGGGAGACCTAAGAAAAAAGGGCCAAGCACAGCCACTACCTGTACCCTGAGGGCACCCAGAAGGCACGCTATCACACGGAGGCCATGGTTTCCACCTGCTCTGATTCCAAGGGCACTGAAAGATAAGTCTCTCTTCCACTGAGTTTCCCATCCTTGGGTGTCACCATCCAATGTGGCCTTCAAAGTTTCTCCCACTTGAGGAACAAGGTAGCAGAAAGAGAGATGCTGAGGGGGGTGCTCCAAAGACTCTGTATGCCATCATGGCAGATTCTTGGGGATCAGAATGGAAGTGGGGAACTGACACATTGTCCCAGGGTTACAAGAGGGGAAGACAAAGAAGCCATACACAGAGACATCCGGGCCCCAGCACAGACCCCTGCCCACATCAAGGAATTCACACACCTTCTACCAATCCCATATCCCGTTTTCTCAATAAAACCCAGGCCACCAGCCTCAGCCTCCCAGAGGTCATGCAGCAGCAATGGCCTGACTCGGCCACAGAGTTTCCTGAGTGAGGCACAGCTCAGATCTCCCGCACCTCGCAAGACTGAGTCCATCCAATCCTGGCCTCTGGAGCCACCACTAGAGGCCTGGAGGACTGACAGAGCCAAGGGCCCCACTTGCTACCCATTGCCCCCCTTCCACCTGCCCTGCTAGGTCAAAGCCTCCCCCATGACAGACACTTCATTTGTTGTGACCGCTTACTCCCCCATGCAGAGAACATCCCAGTCTCCTCTTTACCCCAGCCCAGATGCCCACTCCACCTTCATCTCCCCCACATCATGCCTAGTGTGATACGGCAGTGGACCTAGTCCTGGCTCCTAGTCCCTCCTTCCAGGTCTTGAGGACCTGCTGCCACTGCCCTACCTGGAGGCAAGGACTCAGGCTCCTACAAGTGGTCCCATCTCATGTGCAAAGTTACTCTAGTACCCGCTCTGTCCCCCTGTGCCACCTCAATCACAACACTTGAGGCGAAGCATCTCTGCCAAGCCCTAGTGCCTGCAGTCACCCCCAGTCAGTGAACGTCTTTGGAACAAGTGCCTAGCATAGGACCTGGTATACAGAGATCTCAGTACCCCAACACATACACACCTCTATTCAATACCAAGCTTCTGCACCTCTCACTGCACCTATGGTAACCTCGTGTCATGGTAGGCAATAGCTTCAGCTGGCACTGATCCCTGGCCACCATCCACCCCAGGATGCTCACCTGGAGCACACATCTGATTTTGCCCTGGAAGAACCCCTAAGTGGGCTTCAGCCCTTGCCACTCCACAGACTGAGGCCTTCTCTCCCACCGTGCATTCCTCACAGGCCTAGAGCTCTGGATGTAGCCAATCTCTAACACCTTGGCACCCAGTGCTGCTACCAGAGACTGTTTTCTCTCATCCATTCTCCACATTGCCTCAGCCCTGAGGACCCTCCCAGGGCAACACAATAGGACACCAGGTCCTCCTAGGTCCCCCAGTTGTGTTCCTCCTGGCCAGCAGTAACCACGCTGATTGTTATGCCCATGTCTGACTCCTGAATGTAACTGTATGGCATTGACCATGAAAGGCTCTGTGAGATGAACCAGCCACATGGGTCATCAGGAAGCCTTGGCTCCTACGGGCACAGCAAACACTGGGTGAGGTGAGCACCTCTCTGCTGCCCATCCACAGGTTAGACCTCCATTTAGGCCTGCTGGAGAGGTCTGGCTCTTCGTCATGGATTCCCAAGTGCTTCTTGAGCCCCTTGAGGCCTTTGCGGACTCGGTTCCCCTCTGGCTAGGCTCTCTTCTCAGAGTGACTCATCACACAGTGGGGCCTTGCTAATCCTGGGTGTGAGTTGTTTTGACTTGCAGCAGGCAGGGAAGTGGGACTGGGTTCATCCCTCGACAACAGAAAGTAGAATAGATGCCCCACCCCAGACCATTGGTTACACGTGGAGCCTGAAGAGGGACCAGCATGAAGAGACACAGCCCCTTCTGGCCGCCCCTCCACAGTGAAAAAGCCAAGTAGCCCCCACTTCAGATTCCCCATTGACCCAGTATGAGCTTAGAGACACCCTCTCATAGAGCTACAGTTGACAGCACAGTACATACCTCAGGGGCTCAACACCTAGAACTGAGGTGGTAACTTTATCCCAAGGTCTTTGAGAAGCCCCCAAACTCCTGGTGTCGCCACACATGATAAAAACCTCCTGCTACCCTTGAGCACCTTAAGGCCCAATGTCAAGAAATCCTCTCAGGGCACTATGTGGCCAGGTCTACTCACTTATCACCTGACCAAGGCTTGACAGAGAGTACCACCAGTCCCACAAGAACCTCACAGGTCACAGTGTTACTGTGTTGAAATCCAGCTATTTCTGAGGTTCCTGGGGATCTTTAGGTCACTCAAGTTGAGCCATGGAGGTGACAATGATGTTGTTCTTAATGGAATTTTGATTCTTTCACTATTAGGGTAACAACTCAGTCTTTCAAACCCTGTAAGGTAGCCTTGGCTCCAAGATGGGATACAATAGCTACAGAACTTGAAAATCAGAGAGCTTATATGTAGCAAGGGAGTAAAGACCTTCAAATAGGCTATGGAAGGAGGAATGGCTGCCATGGGCCACTCTGCCCATGACTGCAGGAGGCTCAGGATCCCAGAAGGGCAGCAGCAGTTGCAGCCTGTGGTTAGAAAATTTCAACAGCCTGGAAGAGGTATCAGAACAAGGGGGCTGTGTGGAAGGCCCCTTACTCTCTGACTACTCCCACCTGGCAGTAGGAAAGGTCTGGACACACAGATCAACCCCGGGGTAGAGGTGCAGAACACCTAAGTGCCCAGTGCAGACAGAAAACCACCTCTGCTCCAGACGGGTGGCAGAGGCTAGGTGACACACCCACCACAACTAGCCCAAGCTGTCCTGCCCAGGAACCTTGAGGTTGGGGACAATGGTGGCAATCTGCCCCCACGTGCTGGCTGCCTTTTACCTTCAAGTATTCCGAAAGCTAAACAGTTCTTCAAATATTTGAACACATTGTGCTGCCCGAGAAAGGGTTATACGGCATAGTTTACTTTTTATCTACTCCCGATAAAAATGAATATTATCTTATTTGCTACTTTATCTGTTCCTGTCCTGGGTGGGGCTGGCAGCCTCAGAAAGACCACACCAAGGATCTCTGCCTTTGGGGGAGCTCACAGGCCAGCTGCCCACCCCCTTCCTGCCTTTATAGGACAGCCACCATCCCTCTACCCTACCTTTGTTACCCCAGAACCACAAGGTCAGGCCATCAATCATAAGATGCCCTCTCCACTTTGCCTACCAGGAGCAAGGCAAACTAAGGCCCAGGAAAATGCCTGTGTCCCTGGACACAAACTAGCATGTTCCTAAGAGAGTTCACTGTGCAGGGTATGAAACAGGGGGTTCCTGGGAACAATAGACTGCTTTTTCTACTTGCTCTAAATCAACTCATCAGCCGTGACCGCAGCCCAGCCCTGAGGGACGGCCAATACCTTATCGGACATCACTTCAATATCTCTGTGCCCAGGTGCCCTGGGAACACAGAACACGGCATCCAGCCAGCACCACGTGGCTGCCCCAGCAGGAGGCATAGGGGTACAAGGGACAGGGACATGCACAAGCCAGCTATGGCAAATTGGGGCTATGACTCAGATCTCCTCCATACATACCAGGTCCCTGGCCAGTAGCTGATCCATGAGAAGCCAGGGCTAGGCTTAGAACCCTGGGTACCAGACCCACCCAGCATAGCCTGATAGTGATACTGTCCCCAGTCCACAGCCCTTCATCATCCCATTGTGAAGGACTATGCTCTGTATACACACAGGGTCTGTTCCAGAAAGATTGACCTTCAGCCTAGCCATCATCAAATCCCCAGGACCTAAAATGTAACACTGAAACATCTCAGGAGACCCTGAGTCCTTATATCTGCATGCATGATAATAGCGTAAAGTGCCCTGAAAGTATTGTTAGTTTGGAGGGGGTTGGAAATGTCATACACAAAAGGTCACCAGGCATGGGTGGACCTTGAAGACACTTGTTGAGATAAGCCAGGGATGAGAGGACACATACTTCAGGAAGCTTCTCTTCAGAGGCCCCTGGAGTTACCAGATCTGCAGAAACAGAAGACAGAATTGGGAGCCAGGGGCTGGGAGCAGTTTCAGTCTAGAAAGATAGTTCTAGAGGTGGGAATGGCCACACATTCTATGAGTGAGCGTCACACCTCTGACAAAAGTATACATCCACAGACAGCACTTGTGCTTCATCATGACTAAAATAGATTTAAGAAAGAAAACCAGGGCCTGGAGAGATGGATCCGTGGCTAAGAGCACTTGTTGTTCTTCCAGAGGACCAGAGTTTCAGTTCCCAGCACCCATGTTGGGAGGCTCACAACTGCCTTTAACTCCAGCTTCAGGGGACCAGATACTCTTTTTTGACCTCTCTGGGTGCACCCATGCATGCACGAGACGTGCACATCCAAATTACAAAAGAAAACCAGGCAAATTGCTTTGACAATGGAACATGAGCTGGTCAAACACACAGGCCACGGGCTGTAGCTGAAGCTATCAACATTCAAAGGCCCCCTGGGGATGGCTCCCCACAGACCAATAAATAAATGCTCAGTGGGCTTCTTGGCAGAACTAAAAACCTAAAGGTACAATGAACTTTTGTATGCATAACACCCCACAGACTAAATTCTGCTGTATGAGCCCCAAGCCCTGTCTAAGGGAGTGTGCTAGTGTTCCCTAGGGAGTTCCTTGGAGAGATTCCAATCTATCCCCCAAATATGCTGCCTGGGAAGGGAAGCCTAGAGAGGGACCCTACTCACTCACTGCCCACCGCCCACCCTCATCATTGCCTAGACTTCCAGCTGCCTGGCTTCAGGCTGGACGTGGACATGGTCCAGGATACTGGACTTTCAGAGGAGACAGCTTGTTTAAGGTTATTCCAGGAAGGATCAGCACATAGGATGGTACCAACAGCAAATATCAGTTGGATAGAGTTGGCAGGGTTGGAAGACTTCAAGGCTACCGCTTGGTCATGACAGCCCCTCCCACATGCTGCTCAGGGTAGAGCCTGGGCCCGGCCACCTCCTGAAGGTACACATCTCAGTGCATGCTGAAGGCCCAATGTGTGCCCGAGGCTGGGCATAATATAATGTCCCTTATCAAAGTGCTGAGTAGGAGTCCCAGGGTGAGCAGTGCTAGGTGAGTGATGGCTGGTCTCAGGCTTAGGCCATCTATACATCTTCAGAAGTCCCCTTTGGACTGGGGACAACAAGAGACAGTCATCTGCAGGGAGATTAAGGCCCAGAGGTCAGCCTCATGTTCTGTTTCTTGGGAGCCATCCATTTTGTTTTGGAAATAAATCTCTCATTGGGACATGGGGCTTGCCAATTAGGCTAGGCTGGCTGCCAGCAAGCCCGGTATAGGATGCATACAAGGCCACATGGACAGTAAGCTCAACCTGGCTACTCGGGCCACAGTGCTCAGAATGGGGGAGCCACCCCGTCCCACATGTTGTCCTGGGCTACCTTGACTCCTCCATCTGAATGGACACGTCCTTCTCTCTCAGATCTCATTGGGCACCTTCTGGGAAGAGAGTTGACCTTGGCTTGGGGTGTACCAACTACCCCATGATGGTTGTACATCCTCAGCAGAGCTTTTTCTACACGAGGTCACACCAGCTTCAGGAGGAGGGGGGTTTGGGAGTCATCCTCTAACCTACGTCAAGTCACCCATCAACGGTGATTCTCAGAAGATCACGAATTCTTGATCAAGAGATCAGCATCGAAATCAGGTTCTGGTGCCAGGGAAACCACAGGCTTACAGCTGGTTCAAACTGCTATGGGGCTGATAAGCAAAAAGAAATCTTACAAGGTTTTAAATAAGTCCATCATTCTGTGTGGGGCCCCACTCATACCTGTGTTTGGCCACACAATGCCTGCGAGCTGTAGGTGGGAGATGCTGTATATGAAAGCTAGGGAGACCCAGAGACCAGGTGTACAGTCCCTATATCTCAGCCCTATACAAGGTCAGCCCAACCTGCCTCACTGAAGTGCCTGTTCTCAGTCTGAAGCCTTTGCCTATGGACAGGGCTCCCAGGCCTGAGATCACACTGGCTCTAGACCTTTTTAGGCCTGGCTCAGGACCTAGTTCATTTCATTACAAGGTTCTGGTAGGAAATACCATCTGCAGTGACCTTACCTGCTGGGAGGTAAGATTTCCAACCCATTGTCTCAGAGCCCCTTAATGTGCTGGTCTGGCAACTGCAGATCCAACAGGAGATTAACCCTGCCCAGCACTGAGATCTGCCTTGCCCCTCCAGCATCAGATGACACTCTCTCCAGGATCTGGCCCAGAAACCCCAGAAAAGCAGAGCATCCACCTGACTCTGCAGAGTCCCCAAGTCTTCTGCCCACACACTTCCTCCAGGACCATGAAGTAGGTACCTCCAGCGCACGCTAGTGCACCCTGTGCCCCAGACAGCATTCTCAGGCATCTTAAGAGTCCAGAGAAATGAACATCCCAGGTATCTGTGTCTGGCTCCCTCCCACCCATTGATTTCCAGAAAATCTTCCTTACTAGTAGAGAAGCCCTTAGTGCCCAGTGGGGTCCCATTGGCTGGCACTCCTTTAGAAAGCCCAGCATCAGGTCAAAGACAGTGTATGGAGTTTGCTGACTAACTGAGCAACTAACTGAGCTGAGAGGAAGTCTCAGGCCCTCTTCCAGGGGAGCCCAGTTGGCTGCCTGCTCTGCCTCTCCAGATGAGCCAAGCCCTTCACAGCCTCTGACTTGGGTCAGTGCAAGACACAGGGTTGAGCCTATAACTTGCTGGCCAAGCCATCGGCACAGGTCATGAGCAGATGAGTGTCCTCAGTGGCTGTCTCCAGTTGACAGATGTAAGGATGGCAGGAGAACAGTGTCATATACATGGCTAAGCACAAAGCCTGATTGCTCAGCTGTCCCACCTTTGCCCCTCTGAAGCCTGTAGAAGAGGCCACCAGGCCACCAAAGAGAGGCAATGAAACTTCATAGCCACCCTCTATTCAGCTACGCTAATTAGCAACAAGAACACATGGTTTTCATTTTGGAGTCCCTGCCCAGGACCCAGTGTCCCCCAGCACCCAGAGCAATACCTGACATTGGACCTGTCCTCCCAGTAACACTCCCATGTGGGACCCACAGAACCTTGCCTCCCCCACCCCCGCCAAGCCACATGGCAAGCAAGGCAGCATCCCAAGCTTAGGTCCTATCTTGATAACACATGTCCACAGCTCACCTTTTAATTTCCCCAGAACTTAGAATCCTAAACTTACTTCAGCAGAGCCCCCAAGAATAGTCGGGAGTGTTACCCTGCTGTCACCGATATGCCTCTTGGGGAGCATCTTGGTACTTCTTTTCAGGCTTAGTATGAGGATAGATAAAGACCATCCTTGGCAAAAGGTTAATCAACCATATGTACTATCATTTGAAACCTTTATTGGAGGCCAAGGAGATCAATAAAGTACTTGGTCCACAGTGTCTAACCCTCAGAACCCAAATTAAAAAAAAGCTGGGCATGGTGACAGGTACCTGTAATCCCAGCACTGGAGAGGTAGAGACAGGCAGGTCCTTGGGGCTCAGTGGCCGGCTAGTTTAGCCTAACCAGCAAGCCTTGGGCCAACAAAAAGATCCTGCCTCAAAAATTAAGATTGACAGTAGAAGAGGAACTATTGGGGTTGATCGCTGGTCACACACACACACACACACACACACACACACACACACACACACTCACACACCTCTTTGGAGCACTAGAAGGCTAGGATGGGGGTTGGAGGGGTTGTGCTCAGATAGTGTGAGCACAGCAGAAAGGCTGGAGCACTGGCCAAGGCTGGAGGAAGAGCTGGGGGCACTGCAGCCCCTCCGGATTAGTGGCTGTATCTGAGGCTTGGGGAGCCTGTGATGGACAATGCATTGACCTCTCTCTCAGAGCAAGCCTGCAATGGTCTGGTGGAGAATATGTGTCTAAAGGTCTGCAGCCTTGTGGAATCCACCACTAGATCAGACATACATGACTGCTATGTCACAAACCACAGCACCTGGCTGAAGCAGCTGGCTCTCAGTCCGAAGGGCCCCTGGGGCTACCCCAGCTGGATAGCATATGTGGAGCCAGGACTCAAGAATTCAGTTGGCAAATAGTGCACAACAGATCGGGGCTCTCTGAGGAACATGTGTGCAGGCCATGGGGCTCCCCACAGGATATGAACCAGGGGCCTCAGATATGGGAAGGTGGAAATGAGCCGACTAGGAACTCATGTTTTCCTGTCAACTCAGCATGCGCCTAAAGGTGGTCAGTCTGTCCTTTATTTGAAGGATTGGAAAGGGAGGGAAGATCAGCAAGGGTTTGTGCCCTTCCTAAAGTCGCACAGCACTAAGCAGTAAGTGAAAAACAGGGCACAAAGCATAGGTCTCCACCCACCCACCTCGAAGCCTCCAGGGAAGGCGCACCCCTGGGGGAGCCAGGAGCCAGGGTTGCGGAAAGCAAAGGCAGCCAGGAGGCCTGGTGGGAGTAAGTGGTCTATCCCAAGGTCTCAGGGCCCAGAGCTCAGGAGAGAACCAATGGCCTGTGAGTATGAAGGCATGCCACTCTTCTAGGGAGTGGAGATGCCAGGCCCAGTCACTACTAGAGTGTTACGTCCCTGGGCGGTTGGCCACGCCCAGCTTTGCTCCCCCAGGCCCCATGATAAGATGCCTTAGAGACTATATTTAGAATGTGTGGTAGGGACAGGCTTGCACGGCAGGCACATGCTTGTCGCGGATTGTTCGCTGAAGACACCCATGGTTCTCCAGCATGAGGTGGGGTCACGCACAGTTTGTGTCTCTTAGAGATGTCTCCACACAGGACTGCTCTGGCCCAGCAGGCTCCTCAGGCTCAGGCCTCCCTGGAGAAAGTGGGCACTGCCTACTCGGGAGTAGCAGGTGGTTCACTGGGTTGACACGTCCCCATAGACAGACAGACAGACACCTCCATATGTCTACATTCTCGTAGTTCAGCCATATTTGGGAAATTCCTTCATTACATCAAGTTCAAGTCTTTCTTGCTCTCTTCTGGGCCCCATTCTAGAGATTTTTAAGGAATCCCTATCCACCAAGCTATTGTGCAATGTATGAGCCTCAGTTACCCCAACGGGGTGAAAACACATCCAGGCTGCTTACTATGTCTGCACTCAGTCGAGGGCAACTGTCATCAGATAGACCCCCTTGTTCTATGGCACTCAACCCCAGTAACACATCAATATTCTAACAGAGCCCTGGGCTCTAAGACTACAGTCTTCACAAAATGTCACCAAGAGCTTGTGGCCAACATCCCTGGCAGAAGCTTGTTCTGGTCCCACTGTCTTCTCTGGTACAAACCTCCAATGATGTGACCAAAGAGTGTGACCTTGACAAGGGAGAGCTGAGTTTTTCATATGAGGGTGAACCAAGAACAGAGAGTTGACTAGATGAACAATCTAGTTGACTATCTCTTCCTCCAGGAACAGGTAGCCACACCTATCTCTAGGGTTTGGGCACTGTCACCCTCTGAAGGAGTGCAGGGTGGTCCCTAACATCCCTCTACATGGGAGGACCACAGACCTGGAACAGGCAATGCTTCTAGCTAGGCAGGGTCCCTCACACACACACCCCGCCCAAGGCATGGTGGTGGAAGGCTTGGGGGGTGTTAGGGGGTGGAGACTGATGACGAGGATATGGGCTAGTGTGGATCACTGGGCTCTGTTAGGACAGATTAGGTGAGTGGTTCTCCTAACCTACACCCTCAATGCAGATCTGCTTGCTACCAGAAGCCCCACACTCCCGGACTTTCTTGATCATCCGACCTGGAATTTTTCCTATGCAGGAGTTAAAATGACACTCAGACAAGCTGACAGCAGAGGGCGCCAGTGAGAAAAACAGGGACCAAACAGTGGCAGCCTGCAACGGGTCACTCAGAGGAGAGACAATCACAAGGAAGCAATTGAACTACAGACCACTCAGCTCCCCAGAGTTACTTTGTAAAGCCTGGGGGGGGGGGCATCTTAGTAGTAGTAATGGTGGTCCCACAGAAACCACTGGGCAGCAGACAGTGTGCTGAGTGTGACAGTAGGGAGACCAGGTCTAGTCTTTGCTCTACCTAGAGAAACTGAGCCCTGAGGTCAGCTGGGGAGGCAATCTACCCTAAATGCTCTCATGCCAGCCAAGGTATGGCATCTAATTTTGTCTCAAAACCTCAGCCTAGAGCTCCATGGTTGTAGATGGATAATCCTGAAGCGGACATCACCCAACCAGCAGGATCCAGAAGACCAGTACCAAGGCTTCTGGGAAAAGGAAAAGGTAACATGACCTGGAGATTGGACACCCAGTAGAGCTCTTGGCCACCTTCAGAATGCAGCTTTGCAGGCCCCTCTGTCCTGTGAGTTGATTCATTATAATGAGCTCAGAAATCCCATTTATACAAAATATCAACACACGGACTGGCACTGAGAGGACAGTTTCATGGGCACAAGGGAGGCTATAGAAGCAAGGTGTCCTGTTCATAGCCCACTCATCCTGACCCCGCTGGTCCAAAGCCTGGGATTCCCCCAAAGCCCAACAGGCTTGTGTTGGAGCAGATGGCCTGGCAGGAGGTTCTGGCAGAAGGTCATAACCATGCACACTCGTGTCCACCCAGCTTTGGCCAAGCATTTGGCACTGATGTGGGGAGTCACCTGGCAGGCCAGCATCCTGCCAAGGCTCAGGGAGGAGAGGTGCCAGAGCAGAGAATGAAATAGACAGAATCACGTCTTAGGAGCAGCTTCTGGTAAGGTCTCTGTGAGGACCGAGTACATGTGCTGGATACAGGTGGCTTACTACTCCTGGGCACTGGGAGCCCTGTCCGTCACTTCCACTTGGTAGACCCTGACCTTGATGTTGTATGAGTGATCTTAGTGCTCTGGTTAGAGGTGTCCTGGAGTCATACACTGGGACCAAGAAGGAACATCCTGGATCCCTGCAGCCATGTCTCATGGCTCATGACACTTGATGGCCTCAAACTTACTCAGCTCTGTGGCTCTATTCCTGAGGGACCCTTGATGTAGGTGGGTCTTCTTTCTATGTGTTGCTTTCATTGGTTAATGGATAAAGAAACTGCTTGGCCTGATCCGTCAGAACATAGGTGCATGGAGTAGACAGTACAGAATGCTGGGAAGAAGGGAAGTGAGGCAGACGCCATAGCTCTCCTCTCCAAAATGGACACAGGTTAGAATCTTCCCAGTAAGCCACCACTTCGTGGTGCTACACAGATTATTAGAAATGGGTTAATCAGGGTGTGAGAATTAACCAATAAGAGGCTGGAACTAATGAGCCATGCAGTGTTTAAATGAATATAGTTTCCGTGTAATTATTTTGGGTATAAAGCTAGCCGGTGGTCGGGAGCCAGGCTGCGGGGAGCAGCCCGCAGCTCCTTCTGCAGACCCTCCCTCTCACTAAGGGCCAGTCAGGCTGGAGGCCCCAGGGAAGCAACAGGTCTCTTCCTGAGCTAGGAATCTCAGCCTCCTGGGACCCTCACTCGGTGCCATCTACTTCCTGGAGCCCTACTCTGATTGCCCAAGTGACCTGAACCAAGGAAAGCCTCTGATGACAAAACAAGGTGGTCACATGTGCTTCAGTGCAGCCTCATCATGCACACAGCCCCAGGCAGCAGCTCATCAATGGCATTGTTCTTCTAGGGCTCAGGCAAGACTTAAGCTCTTGGCAAGTGGCTGTACCACTGATCACAAGACAGAAGGCTTTGGGATTGGGTGGGACAGTGCCCCAGTCTGTCTCATGCTGCACCCATGCAACATCTCACAAGGATGTGGCTTCCCTGTGGAAGTACCAGAGATGACAATGAGCAGGACACAGGGATGGGTGACAGAGATCTGAGGGGCCAGGGTGGAGGACAGGAATGGAAGGGACAGGACATGGGAGATCACAAATGTTAAAGGAGACACACAGTTTCCCTGGGTACCCCTCATGGAAATACCACCCATCTGATGATGTCTCCCAAGTCTAACTAACCCCAAGCTGCTCTCTGCACAGCCACGGATACCCCTGAGAGTCAGTCAGGCCACACCCACAGTCCTGTCCACCTGCCTGCCCCTCCACTCACAGGCCAAGCCAGGTGAGAACTAGACTGCAGGTTCCCTAGACATCAGCAATGTCCCGTACTAGCTGCATTACCCCCTGCTGTTGCCCCATGCAGCCATCCAACCCAGCCATAACGCCTCCACTAGGACCCTGGCAGTGTTGCCTCTAGGGGACCAAGAGTTCACTGAACGGAGGGAATAAGATCCTTCCCACCTTTGACCTCAGCTCATGCTCAAGGGCTGAACACAACAGCTGGGTACTAAGGCAGAGGAAGGGAACCTGGTAGAGCCCTAAGGAGGAGAAACAGGATCCATAATGGGCATGCCTAGGCCACATGCTAGAGGTCAGCGGCCATACAGCTAGGCTCCAAATGACACTCTCAAACACAAACTCCCAGGGACTGGAGGAAGTCCCTAAGCAGTCCAAGGCCTTTTGTGCCCCCAGCAGGTTAGATATATACAGTACCCACTGCATTGGGGCACATCCGTGAACTTTTACAGACCTGAGGCCCAGGTGACGATGTAAGGAGGGGCTGATTGCACTGAGTGGCGTTGCCCTGGAAGGACCCAGCAGGCACATGGCAGATACTGAACCCTGGTGTGTTCCATCATCACATGGGGTAAGGTCTAGAGAAGCCTCTGGAGGCTCCTCTCAGGAAGCCATCCCACTTCCTCCTCCTCTGGCTGGCCAGGACACACTTCACTTCCTGAGCCTCTTCCTCGGCTACCACGCTCTGCTCTGACCTGTGCCCTCTCTAGGGAAACCAGAGTATCCTTCATGGGTCTTGGCTCTCCCCCTGCACTGAACTGAGAGTGAGGCCAGGCGTGCCACACATCAGGGCCTCCTCCCTGACCCTGAGGCTCTGTGGGCTTCCAAAGGCTTGCCAGGCTGGCCCTTCACAGGCTGGCCTTAGACACCAAGCCTTCAAAGGGAGGGATGGCTAGTGTATCTGGCAGTGGGGAGTGACTGGTCTCCCAGAGCAGGAGTGGGGCAGTGGCTTAGTGATAGCCACTGTGGGCAGAGCTCCTTCATGCTGAGTGTCATCCTACATGGGAGCTCTGGCCACAGGGTCCCATGGCCAGCGTACTAAATGATACTTATCCAGCCCCCAGACATCCTAGGCCATGGAGTGCCCAGGACGTAGCCAGAGAGGACCCTGCCTATGCAGAGGCTGCCCAGAGGGGATGGCTGGGCTTGGTCAAGCTAGCCTAGCTCTGCAAAGGTTGTGGAGACAGGTGTCGTTCTGTATCATGTTTTCACTTCACAGTGCCTTCTGGTAGTGCTGTGGCTTTAGAAGGAAAGGCACAGGCCTAACCCTACCTGTCAGACCTGGTCCCAACCCTTCTCAAGGGCCAATGAGAAACCCAAGCCTTAGTGTACCCTAGCTGTCCCCACCCAGAAGGCACCTACTGTGTGCACAATGCAGGCTCTAGAGAGGCAACAACAGACAAAACAGACACAGGAAACTAAGAGGGAAGAAAACTAACAACCTGATAGGAAAAACTCAAGGTGAGGTCACAGTGACCAGTGGGTCAGAGAGGCCAAGGTCACTGTGAATGGTAGGTCAGGGAGAACAAGGGAGGTCATGTGAGTGGTGGGCCAGTTGACCTTATTGGGTAGCAATGTTGAAGCTGGGTCAGAAGAGCTGGAGACAGGTGCTCCAGGTAGAATTAACTGCGAAGGCCCTGAACATGGCTCAGCATGAACAAAGCCTAGGGACCAGGGTAGCAAGAACAAGTGATGGGGGAGGACAGCCCCTCATAACAGGGCCAGAGGAAGTCAGACAGAAGGCAGGAGACTTTCACAAGCCAAGGAAGCACAGGGGAGCCTGGCAGGCTCTGCAGATGGCTGTCATCCAACAGAGTACCTAAGTTGCATCCCAGAGAACTGCAAGTGGAAAGGAGGGTGGGACAGCCCAGTAGCATCGTACCTCCATGGACACCATCCATAAAGAACAGAGAAAACACATCAGCCACAGTGTGGGGTGCTGGGATGCATCAGAGAGCACACTGCAGTGATCGTCTTTAGGAACCCCTAAAGCATGCCCTATGTCACCTTCCTCAGGACCCTCCAGGACCCCTGCCTACACCTGTCACTTTAAATGTAGCCAGTGGCTGCCAGGCTCCCTTCCTTCAGGGAGCCCTTTCTTTCCTGTTTCTTGAAGGCCTTGAGTCAGTAGCTGATGGGGCAAAGGAAGTGTGTGAGGCTAAAGAAAAAGAAAGGGACCTGGTAGGATGGTGAGGCCGAAATGGCAACACCTCCACCATATGGGAGCTCTCCGTGTCACCCCCTTGTACATGAGTGGGAACTGCTACTTCCTGCCTGCTGTCTGGAATAGCTAGGCATATCCCCTGTACAGGACCTGGCCTCCCTTAAGCTGAGGAGCAAGTCTCCTCCTCAGGTCACTGACCCCCATGCTAAGGGACCCAGCATTCCTGCTACAGATCAGTTTGGGCCAGACGACAGTATTTGCAAGGCTAGGAATCCTAAGCACCAGAGACCCTGATCCTAAACATGGAATAAAGAAAAGGATATAACCGAGGTAGGGACTTTGGGTTCTCATCAATTCCATTCACCAAGACAAACTGGTGAACACACACTGTTAAAATAAAAACCTAATGTGGCTCAGGGCTCCTTGCTGTACAAGGATGAAGACCAAAGTTCAAACCCCTACGCACCCATGTATATATTCAGACCATGTATGCCTGTAATCCTAGCACTGGGGAGGCATAGACAGGTGGGATTCTGGAGCTCCCTGGCCAGCTGATCAAACTGAACAGGTGAGTTCAAAGTTCATGAGAAACCATGTCTCAAAAGAATAATGTGGCAAGTGATAGAAGACATTGATGTCAACCTCTGACCTACACACACACACACACACACATGCACACACATGCACACACGTGTACAGGAATATATGTGTGTGTGTGTGTGTGTGCACATACACAACAAACAAAATAAAAATAAAAGCCTTTGGTGGTTACTCTGCCTTCCAAGCTATACTCCCCATAGTACAAGGGCAGTCCCTCTCTAGGAACCCCCAAATCTCTCATTAGAAGCTTCCCAGACTGCTGCTTAAACCCCTCTGGGGACATGGTTCACAGCCACTAATGCTGTTTACCTTGCTCCATGGCCCTTTGCCTACTACAGCTCTGCCTTCATGGTCCCTGACTATGAGTGTTTTCCAGGCATGTACTGGGGTATACCCTGAACAAGCCCTGTAGGAAACCAGGAAAATGATGGTTGTTCTCCTTACAAACCCCTGCTCACCTCTCTTGTATATCAGTCTCTGTACTGGAAAGCAGGAGGGCCAGGGCCATCCTCTAGTGTCCTGGAGGCTCTCTAGAAAAGACTCAAGTCACACTTACTCTGTGGAGTCCACTTACTTGCCTCCCCAGCCCTCTTCTTTCTCTGCCTAACACACAGGACATTTATCCCAGGACCCATGGCCGTTCCTGTGTGGAACACTCAGACAAAACTGCTTCAGATCCCCAGTACAGTCTTCAAGGATGCTCTGCAGAACCCAGGCTCCCAAATGGGTGCCTATAAAGCTTCCCTTTGTAACAATGTTACCACCTTACAGATACATACCTACAAGTTGTATTTTGTAACACTGTCCAAACACTACAGATAAACATTACAAACAAAATTACACTGTGCAACTTTATCCACTAAGATACCTATTAGAAAAGCCCCATAGAGGAGAACATACACACCCAAAAGGACTAGGTGACCATGAAAAAGAACATGATAGGTCTCAATAAAGCAATATAAGCCATCATACCAAGGTCTCCTTAACAGGTAGTGCTGGGCAAACTGGTACTCTACAAGCAAGAAAAGAAAGCTGAACTCTTACACTTCACACCATAACCAAAGACCTCCAAGCAAGTCCTAAAATTGCCAAACTCTGAGAAGGAAGCCTAGGATCAAAGCTTCAAGATATTGGATTTAGCAATGATTTCTTTTATAGGACACCAAAGGCTTGGGCCACTAAAGGAAAAATAGACTATCAAACTCCATGAAAATGAAAATGTCAACATGTGGCAAAGGTCATATCAACAAAATGGTAGATTTTAGATCATCTACCTGATAAGGGCTTAGTATCTGGAATAAACAGACTAACAATCTCAAACAATAAAACCCAGGTGATTTTAAACATGGCCAAAATGGATATATCTTCCTCCAAAGGTGACTGAGGCACAGATGGCCAGCAAGCACGTGGAAAGATGTTTGGCATCTGAGTCTTGTTTCCTGTCACTGTGATCGAATTCTCTTGACAAAAGCAACTTAAGTGGAGGGCTGGAGAGATAGACATGTAGGCAATGTAGGGTAGAATGTGACCTGCCCTTGCAAAGGGTAGCCACCCGCCCATATGCTACAGCACAAAGGAGCCTTGAAAATTGAAGATGACTGTGTTAGGTGAACTGAGCCAGTCACACAAAGACATGCTATGTGACTCCACTGGGACAAGGTCCCTAGTGTCGGATCCACGGAGGCAGAAAGCAGAATGGATACAGGAAGGGCAAGCTGCAGCAAGGAAGCTAAGAGTGTCCAGGGGTGGGAGTGCAGGTGAAATACGGTTGGTCCTGAGCACCTTCACCATGGGTGTCTCACTTCCTTTCCTCATATCCCTAAAGCAGCAAGCCCTGAACCTACTCAGGATGGGACACCAGAATGAACCAGCAACCCCATGCCAATGCAACTCATGATAAGCACCCATTAAAGCCACATCACGTGTGTGGGGAGGGACAGAGACAGGAAGCCTAACCTGAGCCACTGTGGGTAGCAAGAGTGCCAAGTACACTGAAGTTAGTCACAGAAGAGCTGCATACAGACACTGGGTGCCTGCCCTCCTGGCTGCTCCCAGAGAAGAGGCAACCCTGGGACTACCATGTATGTGCTCGGCCCCAACGAGCAAGTCTTCATGTTGGGAATCCATTCACACGGTGAGAGGATAATGCTATAGGAGAGAATGTTTGCCTTGAGGAGCTGGGATTGAGCCACCAGTACGAGACCATGTGTGTAATCATGCAACCGAGCCAGAGACACAGAGGGGAGATGGTGAGCACCCAGCAGCATTGCCAACAAGGTAGAGGCAATCACGGTGTGTGTGGGGGGGCAGTGTGCTTGGCTTTAGGGGACTGGGTTCCAAGTCAAGGAGCCAGCTCTCCTAGGAGAAGAGCTGATTTTTGGACTGGGACATGAAAATCCCAAGTGAGTCTGCAGTTTTAGGAATAGGAGAGAAAGTCCATCCCACAAAAAAGAAAGAAAGAAAAAAAAAAAAGCCAGGAGCCAGGGTCAGCAGACAATGACCTAAGAAGACCCTGATACCAAAGCCACAGGATTTGAACAACAAAAATAAACAATGCAAAACTGGACACACCCTGTCATCCAGGAATAATGAGATGGAGACAGGGAGAATTGAGGCCTCGGTTTTAGGCCCACCTGGGAATCAGACATTTTCTTCTCTCTCGAAACAAAAGCAAAGCCACAGGACTGGAGAGATGGAGCCATGGGTAGGAGGACTTCTCATCACAGGCATGAGGACCTGACTTTGGATCTCAGCACCCACAAAAACCTGTGAGTGCTGGCATGAGTCTGTGACACCCAGTGCTGAGGGGTGAAGGCAGAGCCACAGGACCTTGTTACTCAACAGCCTGGCTCCAGGGTCCATGAGCTAGTCTGTCTCAGAGGAATACGGCAGACAGTGAGGGAGCAGGACACCCACCCCATGTTCTCTTTTGGTCTCTACACAGGTGTTCGTATACTACATATGCAATTACAGCAGAGAGAGAGAGAGAGAGAGAGACAGAGACAGAGAGAGAGACAGAGACAGAGAGACAGAGACAGAGAGACAGAGACAGAGAGACAGAGACAGAGAGACAGAGACAGAGACAGAGAGACAGAGAGAAAACACAACCAAATAACAAAACCCAAATCAAAACAAAAGAACAAATGTCAAAAGCAACAGTGTTGATGTGTTTGCCATAAAATAAGTATTCATGTATGGCACTGATATGAATAAATCCAGGGAAGATAACTAGAAGGTTCTTAGGGAGAACCCTAATTCTCAAGACACCAGGAGGAAACTGGGAAACAGATGTCCCGCTCAGCAAGTGCTCTAGAAAGAACCTCACAGGCAAGGCCCACAGAGGGGGCAGGAGAGACAGCTCTGGTTAAAACCACCAGCTCTTTTTGCTGACCCAGATTCAGTTTCCAGCACCCACATGACAGCTCACAACTGCCTGTAACTCCAGTTCTCGGGGATTCAGTGCCTGTTCTAGCTTCTACAAGCACCAGGCACAGAGATACATGTGCAGACAGAACACCCATACACATAAAACAAACAAATCTAAAACATATGAGATCTATCAAAGTCCCAGGCCAGTCCGGCAGAGGGGAATTTGTGTGTCTGTGGGTATCTGCCCCAAGATGGTTTCTGATAACTCCCCACAGGGCAGCCAAGGTCACCAGTGAGGAGACATGGCACAGTCTGGCAACCCTCTGATACACTCCTGGGATCTGCACCGCAGCTCCTGGGCAGATTTTCCCCAAATTCACAGTTTCTGTCTGATCACAGAGCCCATCAGAGTGAAGGCCCGGGACGCAACAGCTGGCATTTCTCAAAATGCCAAGGTCATGCGAGACAAAGACGGAGCTTTCACGGGTGGCAGGAGACGAGGCAGATGTGAAACCAGTGTGAAGTGGGGATCACTAAAGAGAAAAATGCATTCTCAGTGGGATGGCATACGGCCAGATGCTCAGTTGTCACTTACTGGTGGTAATCTGGTTTCAATCTTGTGCCCTGATGATGTAATTTCCTGAGACTATAAGGGCAGCTAGGGAACTCTATACTGTCCTGGATCATTCTCAAGCCCAAAATTATCTCAAAATAAAAAGCAAGAAACATGTAGGCATGCTGAGAAATCAGATCTTATCAACTGTTACTCAAGCCTTCAGGACTTCCTGGTGGTCTGAGTCACAACCCTGTGGCCCATCTCCCCTGCCACCTTCCTCTCCCTGTTCCACACCTCCCCCAGCTCCTCTGCTCCAGCCCTGCTGCTTGTGGTGCCCATGGATGCCAAGTTTATATCCACAGGGGCTTTGCGCATGTGGTGGCCTTTTGCAGAGAAGCCATGGCTAACTCCCTCTACTGTCTCAGGTCGAGGCGGTGGCTCCCCTGACTGTCCTCCAGAAGGGCCCTTGGCTCCTTGTGGGACTTCTTAGGGGTCTTGACTCTCTCTTCCAGATGTACTGTGCATTGTGTATCTGTGGTGTCTCTCTCTGCTCTCTGGAATATTACTTTCAGAGAGGACGACACTCTTGCCTTATTACCTCAGCTTCCCCTACAATTACAGGGGCCCAATGGGAGGACAGTGGAGTGATATGAATGCAACATAGACTGAAGACCTTTGAGAGAACTCCTTCACTGAATGAGTGTTTGTTTGTTTTGTTTTGTTTGAGAAAGGGTTTCACGATGCAGCCCTGGCTGTCCTGAAACTTGCTATGTAGACCAGTCTGGCCTAAAACTCACAGAGATCCACCTGCCTCTGCCTCCTGAGTACTGACATTAAAGGCATGTGTCACTACACTCAGTGAGATTCTAATTTTAAGAATTGTGTACAGATACAAACATGTGCATATTCAGGTGTATGGGATGTGCATTGCACAAGTGCACGTGGAGCCGGAGGAGAACCTTGGGTATCATCCTAAGGAATGCTGCACACAGACTTTGAGACATCTATCGGAGAGGCTGGCTGGCCACTGAGCCCCAAGCATCCTCTCCTGGCTCTGCATCCCAGAGCTGGGATATCAAGTTGTACTACATCCAGCATTTTACACATTAACCGAGGACCAAACTGTGGTCCACGTTACTGACTGAGCCATCCCTCCAAAACCTGGAGATTCTAATTTTGCCTCATCGAATTGGTGAAGTGTTTTGTGGTGATCCTCGGGTTTAGAAGGGGAAGTCAGCGATGTCTGACAAGGTGGGTGGAGATAGGTCAGGGCATTTCCTGCAGGCCAGTGCAGCTTTGGGTTCCAGAGCCATAAAACCGTGGGAACCCTTTGATCCTGTCAGTCTCCTGCAGATGATGCCCAAGGACGCAATCCTGAGTTCCTGCTGAACTGTGAGGATTTGCATCAGAGTGCTATTTTTAATAGTAAGTGAGGAAGCAGGCCAGGTGTCCACAGGAGAGAGTCAAACGAGCTACATCAATACCCTGGGGGAAAGGCAAGGTCCATGCAGAGACATACAGAAAACTTCAAAAAGCAGGTCTAAACAAGGCCAGCAGTGTGATTTTTTTTCAAAGTCCGTCTGAATGTATGGACACAGGGTGCTAGTGCGTCCAGTGCTGCTGAGCGCCTCCTACCACTCGCACTGACCTGCCATCTCACAGCTCACCTGCTCACCCTGCAACAAGGGCCGTGGGCTCCCCCAGTCCCCATTTCATAGAGGAAAAGCTGAGGCCATCACAGGGAAGGCAATGGGAAAGAGCCACTGCTTGTGGGAATCTGCCTCTAGGGTCAACACCGTCTGGTTTCATCTCTGCAGCCATGATAAAACACTCTGACGGAAAGCAACATGGAGGAGGAAAGGCTTTATCTGACTTCTACTTCCAAATTGCAGACCATCATTGAGGGCAGTCAGGGCAGGAATTCAGGCAGGAACTATGGAGGAATGCACCCTCCTGGCTCTCTCACAGGATCATACTCACTAGCTCCCTTATATCGACCAGGATCGCCTGCATAGGGAATGATGTCACCCACAGTGGGCTGATCTACTGTCTGGCTGCCGTATCTTCCCCATCAAGATGGACTGTGCCCTTAAACTGTGAGCCAAGTGAATCCTTCCTTGAGTTCCTTTTTGTCAGGAACTGGTGCAAAGAAGTTGGAAGGAGCGGAGGTCAGGGAGATGAGCAGTTGTGGGGAGACTAAGTCAAGGCAGCAGCTGATCTCTGACCTGGAGCTGGAGTTGGAGGTAGCCAGGCAGGAAGGGAAGCCGAAGGTATCAGAAACCGAGACCTGTGGGGCCAGCCCCTCCCTGCATCCCTGGCAAGTGCACACAGAGCTAGCAATTCCACTGTTTCATATTTATCGGAAAGGCCTGACAGATATTTATTATCCTGCACACACTGGCTGAGATGACACCACGGGTAGAATGGGCAGAAATGCCCGTCACAGGCCTGAGCCTGAGAAACCCACATGGTAGAGATACCCAGCACCCACAAGTTGTCCTCTGATGTCCACACGCACACTGTAGTGTGCATGTGTACCAATACACTAAACAAACAAACAAACAAACAAACAAACGTGAAGCCCTACACCACAGGTCCACAGCCATGACTGCCGATAGCCTAGAAAATATCCCAAGAACCTGTAAGCTGAGAAACCAGAAAACTGAAACTGGAAGCCACACAATGGATAATTTTAGTTTTCACACACACACACACACACACACACACACAAAAGATGAACTTTAGCTACAAAGCACATGATAAAATTTTATTCAGCCTGAGTAGGACTATTGGGGTGAATACCAGGCTGTTGAGATGGCTCCATGGGTAAAAGTGTCTGATAACCTGAGTTTGATCCCTAGAACCCCCATAAAGATGGAAGGAGTTGACTGACTACACAGTTGTCCTATCGCACACTCACACACACACACACACACACACACACACACACACAACCAGGGCATGCACCCTAAACACAATAATAAAAATTGAATAAAATTTCTTTTTAAGACGGGAATGACAAGACCAGTGACTGGCCATTTGTGATCCTAGAACTGTCACACACCAGGGGCACAGCCCCTGCCTCCCCCACCTACTGAGGTTGTCCTTATATGATTGTGCCTTTGTCTCTCAGGATCCAGCAGCACTGTGATAGGAATAGGCTTGGTGCATCAACCTCCTCCCACCTGCGGCGCCCGGTCCCTGTACATACCAGGGCACCCCAACCCCTGGCCAAGCCTTCCGGAGGCTCTGCAACACCATGAACCAGCTCTTTGAGTAGGAATCTTGGGACTCACTGGTGAGGAGAACGCAGAGCAGGTGAGGCCTGGGCCTCTCTTCCTGGAAGGTGCCCGTATTGAAGGCCAGCATAGGGGTTGAAGACGGAGAGGTCTTTGGAGAGTCTCCAGTCTAAGGCTTAACTTAATGAGTACCTGTCTGCTTGTGCTGTTCTTGTGTGAAGGTAGCGAGGGCCCTGTGTGTCAGGAGGGAGCTCCTAAAGCTGAAACACACTGAGGGTCCATAGAGTCATGCATCCATAGTGCACCCAAAGCTCCTGAAAACAGAATGGCACCAGACTCACTCCTCAGGCAAGTGGAGGTGCAAGGCAGGTGTGGTCCCCCTGCACTCTAGATGATGAAGGGAGAAGGACAGCAGCCTAGTCAGGTCCACACAGTCATGGAGCCCAAGTCACAGATCTTATCCCTGAGTCCCCGCCTAACCCCATAGATCTGCCCCTACAAGTGAGACCTGCACACCATGCACTCACACACACGCATGTGTAACTTCAAACACATGCTGGAGACATGAAGCTATGTTCCCAGATCAAAGCCAGGGCCATTGTCACCCCTAACCTCAAGGCCCAGACAGGGACACTCATGGTGACATGAGGGTGGGGAGATCCAATGGCCCCATTGGGTCAGCTGACACATCGGGGATGGCATTACAGGTTCCGAATAGACCGGCGCTGTGGAGGAGGGGATGCACCCAAGGCAGAGGAGGGACAAAACCAGCTATACAAATCCACCTGTAGCGACAAGGAGCCACGGAGAGCCATAGGAAACCACACAGTCACTCAGAACTACAAAAAGCCACATGAAGCCACACACATACAAGGAGACACTCAGAGCAATACGGATGAAGAAGCAGGCTGGCTCGCATGTGGGAAGTTGAATGGATCAGAGTAATCAGACCCTTCCTTACTCTTTGCCCACCAGACTATGTTCTCAAGGTCTGCTGGGTGTTCACCTTTGAAACTGATTACTATTGTATATGTGTAGAATGTGGAGGGAGGACACACGTGCCATGGCTTGTGTGTAGAGGTCCAAGGACAGCTGTGGAGTCGTCCTCTCTTCCGCCTTTACATGGGCTCCAGAGGCCAAACTCAGATCATCAGACTTGTGCAGCAGGTGCTCTTACCTGCTGCGCACCTTGACCCCTTCATTTGCTTTTCAAATCCTCCCATGAACAGGCCATGGACGGGGGACCCAGAAGCAACCTCTCGCAGTAGGAAGGGCTGCTATTGGCTTCTGCCAGGAATGGTGCTTGACTCCACACAGGGCTATCATCACAGCAGACAATGTCACCTTGGCAACGGAGAAGCTCACTCTATGAACTAGACTATCCTGAAGCCAGTTTCCATTAATACCTGAGGCACAGAGAGGTTAAGAAATCACCAGGCATAGGGCTCAGCCCCTCTGCTACCCGGCCTATAATGATTTTGGCCAGCATTCTCACAACCCAGCATGCTGGCAGCATCATGCTAACCAAAAGGCTCTGGATTGGTAGGAGTAGCTTCTCCTAGGGGAAGGTGACCCAGTCCAGATATGCCCAGGCCAGGCAGTAATGCCAGTTGCCCCTGTTCATACTCCAGGACCAGCTAGAGATGACAGCAGAAAGCCTGCAGCTATCTCCATAGTAACCCTGGCCAGTCCCTCATTCTTACCCTGAGAACAGGACCATCCCGTTCTGCTTCTGAGTCTCCAGACTTTCCTGCAGAGAGGAAACATGCCTGGCCTAGGAGGATATCACACCCACGTGGACACATAACCACTACAGCAGAACCATAGACAAAGAGTCATCTCTTCTTTGAAGGCTTCTCTACTCTGGAACTCAGTCTCCATAGCTATAAAATGGGACAACTGGGCCAGAGCATGTCTGTGTGGCCTCCAGGAACCAAGGTCGCTGTTGCAATGCTGTGGTTAACATGTCCTAAGCAGAGGTTCCGGAATGATTTAATACACCACAGAGTTCCCCTTGGGTGAGCAGGTCCCTATCAGGCTCCGTTAGGCCCAGCCTCCACACTCACCCAGGAGGGTCTGGGTTCCCAGGGGGTGGCCCAACCCAACAGCCACACAGCTATGGGGGAGGAGTGGGTCAGGTTAAAGCCAGCAGGTCAGGATCAGGAGCCATCTGGTAGAGGCCAGTTCCCTGCAGGCTCTCAGGAATGCTGCCAGCCCTATATTCAGGGTTGTGACTAGCCATGGCATGGTCCCAGGCTACTCAGCAGGCATCAGGATGCAAAGCAGACCTGTGAGAGACTCTAGGCTGCCCTGCATTCACCTGAGGCTCCAGGAAACCCAAGGCTACCCTGACCTGGAAGGGAGGCTGGTGGAGATGGGGCCTGGACTCCCTCTCTCATGCTCACACAGGCCAGGCCAGCTTCCCCAACGTGTGGGGATGCCTTTGGCTTGAGCCCAGCTGTGTTGAGGCCATCCACACAGGGTGAAGAAGCCCCCATGCTTTGCCACCTTCCCCAGGCTTTGAAAGGAACCTGCTTTAGTCCCAGCTAACCGAGCTACCCAGGGCAGCAGTCCCACCTGCAACAGGTGCTTGGGCAATACACTCTCATGAGCACTGAACGGGAAGGGTGGGGTTGCACAAAACTACCCAAGCTGCACCAGACAGAGGGCCACCCAGTAGGCCCTAGGGCCACAGGTTCTGCCACTGCTCTGTGGCCCTCACTAAGGAAAGCCATATAGGCAAGGGACTTGTAGGTGTCCCAGCCCTGGTGGGGGTCAAGGTCTCCTCTGGCTCAGACCCTCAGATGGCCTACTATGTGCTGGACAGAGAGAAGTAGTTGGCAGCAAAGAGGGGCTCAGGCCTCCCATCCAGATGGGGAACTTGTACCCTGGTCCACTCAGGTGAAGACCACAACACCAGCAGCAAATCTAGGTATAAAACACCTTCCTTCCTTCAACACCTCCAGAGGGAGCGGTCATATCACTGCCTGGAAACTCCGTCCTCTAGTCCCAAGCCTACCTGTGAGCTACCTGCCTAGACTGTTCCTCCTATTGCCCCTGCCTAGACTGTTCCTCCTATTGCCCCCCATGGTTTCAAGAACCCCAGAGTCACTTAGCCAGACAGAGGTCCTCCCAGTATGAACCACGCACCATGCAGTACTGGTCCCAAAGAGAAGCTGGGTTCCTTCCAGCAGGCCATAACTCTGCCTACCCACATTTGTCATGCTAACCCCAGACTTCCCTAAGGACAGGGCCTTGGACTCAGGCCCAGAACTCAAAAAGAGCCAGTGTCCTGGGGCCAAGAGCCTATGAGACCCCTTTGCCAGGCATATGTTCCTATCGCAACACCTCTTCCAGTCCTAAAGCACATTCAGAGTTCTCCACCCAAAATGACAAGAAACACCTCCCATGGGGAGGCAGGGAGCACGTCCCTATGGCAAGTTTCTTATTGCTTATTTTTATTATGGTGAGCCTTTTATTACCCAAAATACAGAAATGAACCTGTTGCAAAATTCACATGAGGCCACCACAATGGTTCCTTGATGCCCCTTCCTGGTTCTTTCCAAACTAGACGATCTTATATTCTGGCCCCAGGGTGAGCATCCTGTCGCCTGACAAAGTGAGGGACACTTTTCCGTGCCAGACAAACCCAGCTCTAACTATCCCAAAGTTTCTTCCACATGTCCTGGCCTTACCCTGAGTACCCATCTGTCCGCACATGACATCCAGTATCCACAGTGCCTCGCAGACAGGGCTCCTCATCCTGGACTCTGGGTAAACCCTGGAACAAGTTCAGAGCCCAGGTGCTGCTCACACCCTTCTCTCTGACTATATGCTGACAGGACTTGGAGAGGAAGAGTCCCACCCAGGATGCATTTGACACCTCCAAGGCCCCCTGCAGTGGCTGGTTCCTGCTGAGGTCCTCCAAGAGACACACTGAGAACATACTTAGGTGCCCATGGGAGCCTGGTACCCCTGAACCTCTGTGAACTAGTATGCACCCTGCTCAAAAGGTACCACTGGTAACCCACACACGACAGTCATTTGTCCCCCACCCTGGAAGAGGTTGGCTTGCCCAAGGACACCCGCCCAGGGCGGTATGACTTTGAGGCCAAGGCAGCCAGCCAAGGAGGCCTTGATAAGCACAGCAGAGGTGGGGCTGCCGTGGAAACCAAAGCTGGGAAGACATGGAGTCCCTAATCTCCCCCCTAACTCTCTACCCCAGTCCTTGTGCCAAGGACAGCCACAACATTCCCGCTTGCCTCGGGAGGTGCCACGCCTCGAAAAAACTGAGCCAGGGACCTTGATCTGGGACAGAGAGGGCAAGTTTACACTTAGCGGAAAACCATCCTTACTGCACAGGTTGGCAGGGACTTCTGAAAGGCCCTTTGTATACCTGGTTTACCTCCTAGCCAAGTGACGTGGGAATCAGGCACCCCAGGGACAAAGGGAGGTCAACAGGTCATCTGAGGTCATGGAATGAGGCTGGAACAGAATGCCATCTCTACTTTTCTGTCAAATGCAAACCTGGCACCCTGGAACCCCACAACCACAACCACTCCTGTGCTTTCTCTGTGGCAGCTGAGACATCTCCTAAAGGTTCCCAGTGGCCCAGTGATGTGGGAGGTGATGCATGCTGTGAATATGGTTTATTGCCATTGGTTAATAAAGAAGCTGATTTCGGCCAATGGCTTAACAGAGTAAAGCCAGGCTGAAAGAGATATATAGAGAGAGTAGGCGGAGTCAGAGAGAAGCCATGTAGTCCTGCCAGGGACAGAGGGATCTTTACCCACTGGGAATGAACAAGCAGTCTCTGCCAACATTTGGAACAACGAATGAGCTGCCTACTCCAACAGCCCTATTGCCCTGCCCTGGTCCTTGGCCATGCCAGGCTCTCACCTGCAGGTCAGGCCATCCACACCCAGGATTCTCTTGTGAGATCATCTGCCCACCTGTGCCCAGGAAACCCATCTCATGGAAAGGGTCTTAGGAGGACGTAGTGGGATGCAACAGCTGCCTCTAGATCAGAGTAAGGGCCTGGGATGCTGCTCACTGCTTTAGGCACCAAGGTTAGCCTTTTTTGAAACCCAGGGTTCTCCCCAGGTGCTTCAAGGCAAGCATAAAGGTTTCATTACTAAATGAAAGATAGTAACTCCAGCATGACACCCTTGTCCTTGACATACACACCCGAGTTTATAGGACACCACAGTCAGCCAATCAAGCAATACCCACTGATCCAGAACCCACTCGCTGGCCTAGAGTTCAAGTACTAACAGGCTACCAGCTAGACAGCCCATGGCCCACAATAGAGGCACATTTAGAAACCCCTTCAGGATGGGAGATGAGAGTCTCCCCTGGGTCCCTGAAAGACACAGTAATACTGTTTCTCTTTCCACGTTAAGGAGACTCTGTGGCTCTTTGAGTCTTAGACTTTGGTGACATGAGCCTAGGATGAATAGAAAACAATGGCTCAAGATGGCTGACAGAGCAGCAACTCAACTGACTACAAAGGCAAAGCCACATAATCCTATGGACATTCTCAGGACTTCAAGTGGTTTGGTCAGTGTCCTCAACGGACACTACAAGTTATATCTGTCTATGTTTCCTTCTTCCAACCCCTCATCCCTCGGCCCACCACCCTATCCATCCATCTCTCCATATGCCTACCTACTACTTTGAGTCCACACACCTACCAACCTGGAAATCCATCCATCCACTTACCAATCCATTCATCTCTCTACCCTTCTCTCCATGTATCTACCTACTGCTACACCAAGAATCCACACACTACCACCCTAACTATCCATCCATCCACACACCCATCAACCAACTCAGCCATCCATCTACCCATTATCTTATCTCTCCTCTATTTCCCCACCATCCTATCAATTCACCTCTCCTTTCATGCAACTACCCACCATTCTATCCATCCATCCATCCATCCAACCAACCGCCCACCAATGCAGTCACCTATGATCTCAGCCATCCGTCAAACTACCTAGACCCATATCACCCACCATACTCCATCTACCAACTTAGCCATCTAGCTTTCCAGCTGGTTGCCCACTATTCATCCATCCACCCACCCACCCAGCCAGCCATCTACTTTTCCTCATAATTCTCAAATTCATCTGTCCCTATCCTCTTTCTTCTCACATCTGTTTATCCTTTACAGCCCCTGCTTCGTTGGCTCTGTACTGACATAAGGGTAGACGATCCTCTCCACACCTTGTGGTAGTCTAATTCTCCAACTTGCTGAGACCTAGAAGCTTGACTTTGGAGCAGGGACCATGCAAAAGTAGTCATTCACTATTTGTGGCCTGTCACCCTGCCCACCCAACACATATGTGAACACATGGATGTCCATCTGGGTCTCTCGCACCCTGTGTCATGGAAGCTAGTGGGGACAGGGTAAGAGGCGAGGGTGTCTCCGCTCCATTTCAGATCAACTTATGTGGTTGGCATAGCTTATCTCCTCTAAGCTCCAGAGAACTGCCTCACTGTAGATCCTATTCCCAGAGCAATGCAGGATATTCTAAACATTTGCAAGGAGGTGACTAGCTCATATATCCACTTAGAATAATTCCCTCTGATACCAGAGACACAGAGGTATTGAACAGTGAGATGGTAGCCTTGAAGGGCCTTTAGAGGGCCACATATAGTAAGATGTGGGACTCTGATACTGGAACCCATGTGATCACATGACCTGTTAGCCTTCCTAAGACAGAAGCCCAGACCCTGTCCACGTGTGAGGAAACAGTCCCCAAAGCAAAGTGATCTCCCAAACCATATACCCCCAGTATTCAGGCTCTGGGATGGTACCACACCCACTTCAAACTGTCCCCTGCCATTCCCATGTCACTCAGGAGAGGGCATTCTGAGATCCAGCAGAGGTGCAGCTCTATATGCATGAAGCCTCCATGCTCTCCAATTTCACCTGAGAGCCCAGGTCCCACAGTTGCACTACTGAGGGTCCCCTTCCACCGAGTTCCCCAGGGAAATGGGCACTGTATCTGTCTTTGCAGAGAAACACAGGCAAGCAATGTGGCCTTTGCTGCCTGGGCCCACCTTCTGACCAGCCTGTCATCCCAAAGTGACTAGGCCATTTGATGGACACTCCCTGCCACTGAAGTCCTGCTTCCCACTTGACTGGGAGGATCCAGGTCCTATGGTTTCTCTAGAAACCTCCATTGTGCATTGCATAGAGGATCCAAGATGGCAAACCACTGCTGCAGCTGGGGAGGGGCTTGTCTGGGCACTCAGTGACCCACAGTCCTCCTGGGACCAGAGGGGCTCTCCTGAGAGTGTCAGGCAGGGCTTCTGAGCTGAGGAGAAGCGATTGTTGTTGGTCATTGGTAGCCAAGTGTTCAGTCTGGTCTGACTCAAAGACACCAAATCTCCTGTGTGGTTTTGTACACACCTCTGGCCTTCAGGTTCCCACAAAGAAAGAATAACCACACCCATCTGGCTAATGCAGTTCTAAGACCAGCTGTGGACTACAGCTACCCAGCTAAACCATGGAAGGAGGGCAAACCTTGTTCTGATTCTGTCATCCCTGAATCACCAAGATGGGGAACAGAACACGAACATGGGCCTCCCTGAGGCTCCCACCTGCACAGAGGTACTTGTCTGAAAACAAGCAGCCTCAGCCAAAGGAGCCCAGGCATGTGGGCAGTGACAAGTAGCAATCCACCCCCACGCTATCCTCTACAGTACCTGTGGATTAAATAGCAAGCTCATGGTCCCTGAGCCAAGTACCACGATATTATAGCCTGTCCTTGGGGAGGGAGCTAAGGACTCTGTAGGAGTGAGCCTACAGAACAAAAACCACCTCAAAGACCTATGCATGCCTCATTACTTAGAAACAGGGAAGGGCCTGGCCTGTTACCAAGGAAAAAATTTCAGGTGGGAGGGAGGAGGAGAGAAGAGGAAGGAGGAGGAGGCATGGAAGGGGGAGGGAGGTGGAGGGAAGTGAGAGAGGATGGAAGGGGAGAGAAGGAGGGGGTGGGGAGGAGGAAGGAATGGGAGGAGGAAAGAGGAGAAAAGGAAGTAAAAGTAAGACAGGGGGAGAGATGAGGAGGAGTGGAGGGAAGAGGACTATGGGGGTGGGGGGAGTCCTTGCCCACTCTCCAGACAATGATCTTTGGACTTTAAGTTAGCACAGAAGGCAGCTGCTAGCCTTGGCTATCTACAGAGAGGACTACTGGCCTACAGTATGGAGCTGGAAAAGGCACTGAGCACTTTTCCCTTTTAAAAAGGGTGAGGTAGACACCAGACCCTAGTAGAGGCGTTAAGTGGCTGAAGTCATGTGGCTTGCCTGAGGTACAGGTGTGATTCCACATCCCACCTCACCCCCACACTTCTTGGGGCCTCCAGCAGGGCCTGGGTAGCTCTAGGTTCACCAACACCCCTCTGGTTTTCCTAGCCTGACTCCTGCCCCAGCATTCCTATCTACATACCTCCTGCTTCTCCACAACTCTCTGGCTTTCAGGGATAGGTGGGCATGCTGCTTCTCCCCAACACTGGTTAGCTCCTCAATTACAGTGTTCAAGGCACCCCACTGGTCACATGAACAGGGCCAATTCCTGGCAGCATTCAGCATCGCCCCATACTAACTCTGTAACCATAGACACTATAGGTCACAGGTCATTCCAGCTAGGTTCCTTCAAGTATTCCCCAGGAAGCTTGGCACCTCCATCTCACTGCTGACACTACAGGCATGAGGAGTCCCAGAGCACTGGGCAGGAGCCTCAGTCTGTCTGCTCCTCCCCAGCATTTTCTTCACATCCTGTCCCCGGAGAGCAAGGGAGCTAGCCACAAAAGGATCACAGCAACCTCACCCTCTCCCCACTGGGCAGAGCCAGCTCACATAGCAGACCCAATAGGTGACACTCATTGCAGAAAGGAGCATATCTTTGAGCAAGAGGTAATCTCAAACAGTGGATTTTGCAATTTGTTTAATCAGGACCCAAGAAGGGCACATGCTATATATGCTCTCCAAGTCCCTCTACCCTCCCTCCCTCCCCTGAATATTTCTTGGTGCTATTTCTTTACCAAAGACCCCAGGTCCTCTGTCCTACAGGTCCCTTCCATCATGACTTCATCCCCGCTATTACCTCCAAAGCATGTTCCTCTGGTCCCAGGATTTTAGGCCCCATAAGCTTGATCTGGAGGCTGCAGCCAGCTCATTCACTCCTCCAGGAGCAATGGCAATGTGGGTCCTGGTGGAGTAAGTTCTACCCCAATGCTAGGCTGTTCCACCCATCTAGACTTCGGACAAGTTAGTAGCTGACACACTCAAAACTGAATCTGTGGTCTCTCTTACCAAGACCCACGATAGTGCAGCTCAAACTGGTGTGGCTTTAAGCATAAGCAGGAGCCCCAAAGACATAGGAGCTCTTCCATGCTTTGGTACCCCTGATTACTGTTACAGAGGAAATCAGCATAGGTGTGTGCTGGGTAAGATCTGGGCTATCACCTGTTCATCTCCCTTAGTTCATTGTCCCTTAGTCACTAGCACAAGGGGCATCTGAATCCCAGTCCAGCTGTTGGTGCCAACAAGGCACACCTCCAAGCTCTCTCCAGTCTCCCTGGTATACACTGGCCACTTCCTTGCCTCCTACTCCAGGCTTGGCTTGAACACCTACCGTGGCTGTAGGTTCAGCTGTCAGTTAGGAGCTCTGGATCTGGGCTTAAGGGAATTCGGGGATAGGAGGGTTCGCAGCTGCCAAGCAAGTCTTGTTTCCTGCCTTTCCAGAAAACAGAAAAGTCTAACCATGGCGAATGAATACTGACACTAGTCATTTATATGTAGGGCAATTCGGGATTAATGTCCTGTAACTACTGCCGTAATAGCTATGCACTAGTCCTCACCTACAATTCCCAAACAGCAGCCTCAGAGCAACTAAAAAAGTGGTGCTACCCCATGGCATGGTCTCTGAGAGCTGTGTGTGCATTTGTCCCAAAGAGGTGACAATGTAGAGATATCACCAAAACCAGTCCTTTCTTGAGAGTCAGCATTTACTTCTTGGTATACCTGCTTTGTTTTAATCAGCAGAGACTGTCTTTTCTAGTTAAGATTCATTTTCTCAGCTTGGTAGCACATCTTTAATCCCAGCACTCAGAAAACAGAGGCAGATGAATCTCTGTGAGTTTGAGGCCAGGCCTGAGATCTTATTTGTCTAGTTCCAGGTCAGAGTTACAAAGTCATTGTCAGAAAGAAAGAAAGAAAGAAAGAAAGAAAGAAAGAAAGAAAGAAAGAAAGGGAGAGAAAAAAGATAAAGAAAATTTGAAGTTTTGAGCTTAGATTTTTCTTTCTTTCTTCCTCATAATATGCTAAATACATGGCCTGCAGTCAAGAAAATAAAGCAAGGATATTCCTCCTCTCCTGGCTCTTGGGAAGCAATTTGTTTTGTTTTGTTTGAGACAACGCATTGATGTGTAGCCAGGGCTGGCCTCAGACTTTCGGAAATTCTCCTGCCTCAGCCTCCCAAGGACCAGGATTACAAATGTATTCCAACAAGCTTGGCTTCACAGTGGCTTTCTCACTAAAGACCCATCCTAACACTTGGGTGGTCCCTGCACAGCTGCACAATGTCCTGTGCCCATGGTATATCCTACACATCTGGTTCTCTGGCCCACTGGAAGTGATCTCAACATGCTGTTTGACCAGTGAGCCCCATGTGACTGGTTTTTACTTTAGCTATCTGATGATGGGACATTCCTCCTGATGTTCATCTAGTTTGAGATACTACATTTCCTTATATGGATGTGTAAAGCTCAGTTGCCTTGGCTATCTGTCTGGCCACAAGCCAGTGGCATGCTCCTTTAACCACCAGATCTTACCATATTTAAGCCATCATAGCCAAGGGCATAGATATGCTTCATGAAGGAACAGGCAGAGATGGTATAAAGCAGAAGTCTGCCACGTCAAGTGCTCTGAGTACATTACTCCTCGGAGAAGTTTAGACACAAATGGGTTTCCCCTGGTAGCCCCACATTCTCCCCTCTGCCAGGTGGATGGGGTACCTCCGGGAAGGAATCACAGGGTAGAAGGCCTTTCCCCTCTCAGGGAGGCTGCAGCCAACATGGGGAAAGATGTTCTCCTAGTCCAAGGTGGCGGGGGTGGGGGGGTCCCTTGCTGCTGAAGGGGGTTCTCTATAAGGGCTAAGGCCTGAAAAAAGTTAGAGGTGGCTTGGTCTCTAGGCAACTGATGAACCCTGACTGTGGCTTTCTGATCACAAGTTCCATAAGAAGGTACTCTGGAGGGATGCTCTGAGTGGCCTTTTGGTTTGTCCAAGAACACAGTTTAGAGAAGGTGAGGAGAAGGGCACTCACCTGCAAGAGGCATGGAGGGGAAACTTAAAGGCCTGCTCCCCAGTGAATCTGTACCCTACAGGTGAGATGGCCAGGTACAAGGCACCCTGAGATGGGAAAAGAGCAGCCACCAGGAGTGCTTCCTAGGGGCTGCAGATAGAGGCCAGGCATGGGAGCATGGCCCACCTACCATCATGAGCATAGCATCACCTTGCTGGAGAACACTGCATCCTAAAGGCCTCTGCACAGAAATGAAGGAGCACAAAGGAACTAGTAACTCTGCCAAAGAAAAGAAAAAAAGACTGCCTGTGAAACTAGTAATTTTTTAAAGGAAACTTTATAAGATACAATACAGACTATAGCAAGACAATTTAATAAAATTGGGAAAATACTTTACGATACGAATGAAAAATTTAGCAAAGAGTCACTTTGGGGGTGATATCTAGAATGAAAGAATGTGATATGTAAATTTAAAAAAACACTATTAAGAGCCTTAGTCCATACTAGATCAAGCAGAAGAATTTCTGAGTTTGAATACAAGTATAACAAAAAGGAAGGTCAGACAAAAAAATATGCAAAAGCAAAGAAAACTTGCAAGACCTGTAGGAGACCAGAAAGTGAGTAAGCAGGAAGATTGTCAGGTTTTCAGAATGAGAAGAGAAGGGAAGCAGCAAAGAAACTCAATAAAATAGTTGACAAAATAATTATTGAAAACTTCACAATTTTTGGAAAAGATACAGACATTTAAGCCTGTGAATCTCAAAGGACCCCTAGTAGATACAACCAAAAACTCTACAGAGCTGGAGAGATTGATCAGAGTTAAAAGCACTGGCTGCTCTTCCAGAGGGCCTGGGTTTGATTCCCAGCCTCCACATAATAGTGCCCAATTATCTATAACTCCAGTTCTAGGGATCTAGCATCCTCTTCTAGCTCTGCAGCCACTGCACACGTTGTCTTACACAGACATACATGCAGGTAAAACAGTCATGCACATTAAATTACAAATTTAAAAGGATACTCTATAGGAACTTTATCCTCAAACTACCAAAAAATACAAGGCAGAGACTTCTAAACCCAGCAAGAGAGAAATGTGAGTTTACATGTAAGGGAATTTTCATTAGACTAACAGCAACCTTCTCAGCAGAAACTGTATAGGTCAGAAAAGAATGGGATGATATAGATAGTGTCCTAAAAGGGAATAAAAAAGATGCTAATCAAGAATACTATACCCAGAAAAACTATCCTTCAGAAAAGAGAAAAATAAAGCAAGCAGAACTGAAAGAATTCTTCAATAGAGTAGCCCTGTAAGAAAGGCTTCATGTGGTACCCTAAAAAAAATAACCGACTCTGCTCTCTTCCTAGCTCAAACTGTAAGCCAGAATAAATCCTTCTTTCCTTAAGTTGTTCTGTAATGTTCCTGCAGTGATAAAAGTAACTAACACAGAGACTGAAAGTTATCGACAACTCAACAAAACAAAACAAAAACAAGCAAAACCAAAAAGGAAGTAGGAATCACAGTTACATCAGGAAAGTCAACTGTCAAAGACCAGAAAGAGATGGAGAAGCCCACCACATAATGGTAAAGGAATGGAGTCAACAGCTTAATTCCTGCACCCAGCTGTATAAAGCAGAAACAGAATCTAAGATTTTATCAATGTCAAATTGATACAAATCAAGAACAAATTGTATCAATGGAAAGGCAGTCCAGGAAAAAGTCAATGGAGAAACACTGAAGTTAAAGTGCACTAGAGAACAAGGGAGTGGTGACACAGGCCTTTAATCTCCCCACTCAGGACGTAGAGGCAGACAAATCGCTGAGTTTCAGGACAGCCTTGACTACACAGAGAAACCCTGTCTCAACACACAAACACACACACACACACACACACTTATGTATGTATGTATGTATGTGTGTGTATATATATATACATATATATATATATACTAACAATAATAATGAGGATAATAGAGTACAGTATAGACTAAAAGGACCTACAAGGCACCCACAGAGCATCTCTCCCACAGCCATAGAATAAACACCTTTTACCAGCACAGAGAATGGCCTACAGGATAGACCACAAGGGAGACTGTTGTGGAATACTTGTTTATACTGTGAAGATGTGTCTTTGCCAAGGCACCTTCTGATTGGTTTAATAAAGAGCTAAATGGCCAATAGCTAGGCAGGATGAGGGTAGGTAGGACTTCTGGGGACAGAGAGGACTCTGGGAAGAAGAAAGGCAGAGATGCCAGGAGACTCAGAGAAAAAACAGGAGGTGCAAGATGGAGAGAGGTGACAGGATGTGATAGAACATAGATTAATATACATAGGTTAAGTTCTCAGAGCTAGTTAGAAATGAGCCTAAGCTATAGGCTGAGCTTTCATAATTAATAAGTCTCTGTGTCATTATTTGTGAGCTGGCAGCCCAAAGAAAAATCCATCTGCAGGAGACCACAAAGCAACACACACACACACACACACACACACACACACACACACACACACACACACACACACACACGTTAGAACTGGCCATGCACTATAATGAAGATGCAGAGGACAAAATGCATTTTTCATAATCATCAGCCCGCCATATTGACCACTAACTTGATAAGACTAAAATCAAGACAAAGCCTGCTATTCGTTACAAAAGGATGGATGTGTATAACTAAGAGGTAGATATCTCTACAGTGGATATTACAACGTGAGAAACTGGCGAGGATGTTGAAGACCATCAAACCGTGTTCGGGCCTCCAAAGGAAATTGTTATAATACCCATAGCTGTACAAAGCAATGCATAGATTCAATATAATTACTATCAGAGTATCAGTGGACTAAAAATAAGTCCTAAGGTTGGTGTGGGGCCACAGAAGAACCCAAATGGCCCAGGAACTTGCATCCAAAAAGAACAAGGCTGGAGATAGCATAATACATAACTTGGAATCATCCACAGGCTGGGGAAGTGACTCAGCTGGCAGAGGTCTTGCCTAACATGCCCAAGGTCCTGGGTTCAATCTGAGGCAAAAGGGGAAGTGAGGTTGAGGTTTGAAACAGATTGGAATAGTATATATCGCAGGGTGTATAGTGCACATCTGTAATCCCAGCACTTGGGAGGTAGTGATGGAGTTTCTAGGGTTTAAGGTCATCTTTGGTTACATAGTCTGAGTCTGAGGTCAGCTTACATTATATTAGATCCTGTCTTAACAAAACAAACAATGCTTTATAGCTTGAGTAAGCAAAGAAGCATGAACCTAGCATAAAAAGAGATACGATATGGAGCTGAAGAGATGGCAGTTAACAGCACTTGCTGTTCTTGAAGAAAACTAAGGTTCACTTCTCAGCATCCACTCATAGATGCCTGTAATTCCTGTTCCCAGAGATCTGAAACCCTCTTCTTGCTAAGGTCACCTGCATGTAGAGTGTGTGTGTATACACACACACACGTTCCTGCTATAGGAGGTAGCCTGGCAGACATGCTGACATATGGGGAGGGTGACTCTATGAATGGGCCCAGCCTCTTTTCCAGGGCACCTTTGCCTTTGCCTGGATCCTTCTGGAACCACATCCAGGTGTGTTCTGCTCAGTTCCCATAAACAAGAGCTGGGATTCCACGGGAGGCGGCCAGAAAAGTGGGCAAGCACCATGTGAAGTGCTCCCATCTCAGATCTGCCTGTGCTCAGCCAGGGCAGTGGCCAAGACAGAAGCTCTGGCTTATTAGAACAGCAATGGGTAGGGCCCTCAAGACTGTCCCCAGGCCACAGAAGGGTCCTCTGACAGCCTCTGTCTCTTCCCACCACTTTCCCAAGCTCAGGAATGTCACTGGATAAAAATACTGCAGACATATGTCATCAGTCTGGCCTGTCTGTGGGGCTTAGAGTTGTCCAGGCAGCAGGCCTGTCGACCACAGACCTGGCTGTGAGGGTGGGGCGAGCACCAGCAGAGAGAAGGCAAAGAAAACCCTAAAAAGGAGCCACACAGAACCAGGTAGCTGCCTGCTTCCCTGTATGGGCTCTTAACACTCACGGGCATCAAGACACAGGCTAATATCAAAAAAAGACAGCTTTACCAATTGACTCTCTGTGTGCAAGAAGACAGGGCAGGGGGACAGACAGGAGCACTGAGCGTACCTCTGCCTGGGAAGATTTCCTGAAGGAAGCAATTTCTGAACATGTGACAGTGTGCACTAACGCTGACATGTGTCAGGGTGGACTCCAATGCATCCTCAGCGGACAGGCTCCTTCTGTCCAAGGACTCTCATCTCTCCTCCTAGAAGAGCAGCAACCATTCTTTCCTTGGTTCAGATCATCATGGGGTATATGGGGAAGGAGCTCCTGGCCCCTTGGGCACACCCAGCTGTGTGGCCCTAGGCAAGTAATCTTCCCTCTCTGAGCTCCAGGGTTCTCAGCTGTACCCAATAAGTAGCCATACTTGACAGAGGTGCTGCTGTAGTCCCTTTCACCTTTCAAGAGGCCTCTGGGTAGGTCCTGGGAGTGGGGCTGGGCCACACAGTAGAAGATAAAGGGCTTACAGAGGCAGTCTTTTCACGTGCTCAGAAACCTCACGGAAAGTCAGGTCCCATGATGACCACAGTCACCCTGCTGATAGAGTAATCACTAGCTCCTCTCTGTGGCCCTGGGAAGTCTGGGGCTCTGCATACTCAGCGCAGCTATAGAAAGGGTTTCCCACCAAGAAGAGGTGAGAGGGATGCATCCCAGAGGCCTTTGGGTGGGGTAAGCAGAGCTGGGGTGACATGTTAGCACCACCTACTCTTTGGCCGTGAGGCACTGCAGGACCAGCCTCCCCCTGCCCTACCTGTTACTCCACATGCTTCCCCACAGGGTCAAAAGGGCCTGCTCCTCCCCGCTGCAACTATCCCTTAGGTTCAGTGTCCAACTGACCCTTGCTGGCAGCCCACATCCCTTCGTTCTCCCTGCCAGAGGCAGGGGCTAGGCACCTCACATAAGAGCCTCCAGAAGCTTCTCTGCAACCTTTCCTCAGGACTGACTATACTGACTATACATTCTCATGCCACCTTGGGCCTGGAACAGCTCCTTGGAGGCTGACCCCAGCCTGTCAGACTCACGAAGAGGGAACAGAATCACAGCAAGGTGCATAAGAGCCAGCAGTTGGCCTAGAATGTCAGAGCTGGCAGGCACCATGGAGCTAATCAGTGCCCACCTCCTAGATAAGGGTGCTGAGGAGCAGGGGCCCTGAGGCAGCCAGGTCATGGCCAGAACCTGTGCATCTCGTTACTCAGAAGCCACTGACAGAAGCAGCTGCAACTCTCCTCTGCTAGGGAAACCACTGTGAATGCCACCCTGCATTGTGCACTGGAAGCAGCCACTGTTTGCAAAGGGGACACCACACCCAGGAAGCATGCATTCTGGACCCTACTTTGCCACCAGAGGGCCCAAAGCACCAAACTCCCTAAGAAACAGAGGTCACAACAGCTGGGGCCTGACCCCTGTCATTGTAACACCATGGCTTCTTTCCTTTCTTGCCTCAGTAGCTCCCAGGACCACCTTGGCCTGCCATAGGTCCCCATGCCTCATGACCCCAGAGTAGAGCTGCTCTTCCTCAGACTAGAGTTCCATGGGCTTGTTTCCTCCTCCTCCCTAGCTGAGAGCCCTGGCCAAGAAAAAAAAAATGCCTGTAGCCACCCAGCTAAGGGCAAGCCAAGATGAAGGGCTCCACATACAAGCAACAGTGTACACAGAAATACCAGGCTGACTCTGAGAACAGGTTGAGGCAGCTATGTATTTCTGGACAGTCAGGGAATGACACCAAGAGATGACACCAAGGAGCCAGGCCCCAGAGGAGAAGGTACGTAGAGAAGCCCCAAAGAGACACCTCAAAATTTATTCTTTTCCAGGGCTGAAGAATAGAGATGCTGTCAGGGAACCAAAAGGGAAGACTTGGTCATCCAGAAAGCCCTGCAACTGCCTCAGCTCCAGCTCCATCATCCTGCCAGCTATCTTCCTAGGTCTGTTGAACAATTACCCAGTGGCCACTCCTCAAGAGTCACAGCCAATACAGTGCAGCCCCTGCATTTGGAAAGGCCAGCCCAGGCAACCACCAGGTGCAGCTGCAAGCTCCGCTCATGATCAGTTCCTGAGGTACTAGCAAAAGCCACCAGGAAGTTCTTGGGAACTGAGCAAACCAAGACTGTGAGGGGATGGAAAGGAGGTGCTCAAGTTTAGGTTCAAGAACCAGGGAGGGGGTAGTGTCTCTCAAATCCTCTGCTAGTCACAACCAGGATCTCCAAGCAGCTCGACAGAGTAAATACAGCAGAACATCTGCCCTTGACCCTGGCCAAAGTCCAGCAGTGAAGCAGTTGAACCTCTGTGACCTCAGCTAGGAAGGGGACTTCTCTCTATGGGGACACAAAAGACCACAGGAAAGGATTAGGGTGAGGGGGTGGGGACCCAAGCAGCAAAGGGCAGCGCCTGAGGGCATGCCCTGACCCTGTCAGCCTGAGAAGGCCAGCACAGACTCAGGAAGAGCTGCTCTATTTGGGCCAAGGCAGGGGTCCCCCAAGGAGGGGCCAGGATGTCCGGGCCTGTTTCCCCATATGCATGTGGGAAAGCATACCCCAGAGCCTGCAGGACGCTGGCTCTCATCCCTACTCTCCCTCCACTCCCACACATTTGTTCCCTGCTTTTCAAGAGCAAATCTGTCCTTCCAGCCACAAAACCATCACCTGATTATGTTCTAGAGTTCATCTTACCAAGAGCAGAACTTGCCGTCTGCCAATGTTGCATTTGTTACTTAGAGTAACACCAGGGGCAATCAGCATGAATGACCATGCATTCCATAAAGATGTGACCAGGTTCCTAGCTGCTGGTCATGTCTCCTCTCAGCAGACTGCATGACCCAGAGGGTCCTGCCCACCTCCTAAAGGTGCTGGAAATGAGACCCCCTTCCCCCAGAGTCAAGGCAAGCCACATGCAGTGCCCAGCAGGGTCTTCCCACCTTACTTACTCCTTGGCCAGCCAGTGCTAGGGCTGGGGAAGGCTGACCAACTGCTACTCAGCAGCTAGCATCTCACTCCCTCTTCTCAGCAAAGAAGCCCTTAGACCACCAATCTAGAAAGTCACCAGGACCCTATGGCTCCTGGCTGCTGGGGAAGCTGGGCAAAGGCAGCTCTGCTGAGCAAACTTCCCGAGGGCTGAACAATCCAATTCAGGAAGAAAGCACAGTGTAAGCACAGACTTCCTCTGGGGCGGGACAAGCCCTCTTCCTCCACCAGGGCCAGGCTACCACAGTCAGGAACTTAACGATGCTCATTCTAAGGACCTAAATCCCCAGGAGGATACCATGTAAGTTTCTGAAGGCTGCTCACCTTGGCAAATGGCGCTCCTGGACAAAGAGGTAATTGGGTGGGGGCTTCTCCAGCACCCCAAGCCTTTCATTTTAAGGATCTTAGGGTCCAGGAGGTCAGTGCTGGGAAGTAGCAAGCCATGTGTTTGCTAGACATTCAGCGGTAAGGCCCCTTGGGGTCTTTGCACACTATTCCCTATGCCCTGAGAAAAGCCCATGACCGCTGCAGACACACACAGAGCCGTTATCACCCAAAGCAGCAATGAAGTCTCAGGGGTCCTGGCACTTTGGGAGGCAAGACTGGGGCTCGGGTGGCCTTAAGGACAAATCAAGAATGCCTGTGGGGGCAGGGTGTCCTGGGACTTGCCCTGGCTACCATGGAAGATCTTTGTCTCCCTGTGCAAGTCAAGCAGCCATCAGAATTCACCTTCGTGAGCCTGGCTCTTGCTGTGCCTCGGAGGAGTAAACAGAGCCCTGGACACGCAGCGGAGGCCCTGCCCAGGTGGCAAAACTAATGGAGCTTCCAAAGCAATTAGCTGTGGGGTTGGTAGGGTAGAATCTGAAGCCAGAGGGTGGCAGGGCACCAAGAAGCTGGATGGCCAGGAAGTGCTGCCTCAAGGTGGCCAGGGGGAGGCAGCAAGGAGGGCAGCCAGACCATTCCTGGAGATGACTTCCTGTGCCCCTGCCCTTGAAAAATAGAATGCCCTGCCCCTCTCAGGCCGCTGGTGAGAATGAGAGCCACCTGGTAGCAGGGAAGGCCAGGTGCAGTTCTGCTCCCTCCCCTGTTCTCTAAAGCAGGTGCTGTTCGTGGACTCTTGATAATGTGTCCGCTGGGCTCAGGGCACCCAGCCCACTTTCATCAGCTTGGGTTACAGAAGCTGTGGATACACCCCTGTTGGACATCTTGAGCAACACCAATGCACCTGCCGGTCCATCCCGTACAAGTTCCTGCTACTCTGAGTGCCCGAGATAGAAATACCCGCCAAGGTTTGGTTGGGTTTGTACACAGACACCAGTCACTCCTAGGGGCTCCTGAGTCTCCTGTCACTGCTGACCCACACCAAAAGGCGGGCTGCCGGCTTGCTTACTCCTCCTATGGGGACTAACTCACAAACGCAGTTCCTCCATCCCAAGAGTTCAGTGTTGGGGAACTCTTGGGCTGGCATACCCCATGTTCCAAGTGTCCCCCTCCACATGCCTCTCTCTCAGTCACAGCAGAGTCTCTGAGCTTAAGGGAGCAGCCCCCAGTCTGATTTCTGTTTCTGTGATTAGCCTTTCCTTGCCTCCCTCAGGGTCGCAGCGGCACCAGCCCAGAGGAGCGCGGGGAGGTTACTCACACGGTGAAGTGGTACACGAAACACTTCCAGCCCGTGGGGCGCTCGAGGAAGTTGTAGACGCGGCCCTGGATGTGAGTGCGCGCCAGCAGCGGGCGGCGCGTGCTGTAGATGGAGACGCGCGGGTCAAGGCTCACCCGTGGCCGTGGTCCGAGGTCTGCGGGGCCCGCGGCGGGCGACACAGGGGGCGACATGGGGGACCCGGGCCCCGAGGCTCCGGGAGGCGCGATGGGCGCGTAGAGCGTGCCGCCAGCCGGGCCACCCTCAGTCAGCTCCAGCGAAAAGGGACACTTCTTGGCTAGTCCCGCGCTGCCCCGCCGGGCGCCCAGCCGGAGGCCCCAGCCCGCGCGCTTCCTCTCCGCACTCGGCGGGGACGACGCTGAGTCCATAGCCGGGCAGGACCCCTGGACGCGCCGGGCCTCAGAGATGAGGTGAAGGCGGCACAGGGCGCTGGGTGCAGTGCGGGTAGCCGCTACAGCCAGCCCAGCCACCGGGGGCCGCTGTCTGCCTGGCCTGGGGGCGGGGGAGGGGGCCGGTCCCCAGGGATGGCACGCCCCGCCCCCAGGACGCCCCGCCCCTGGGCGCCACCAAGCTCCTACCTGCAGCCAGGCTCAGCCAGCAGCAGGCCACCTGCCACTCCACGCCGTACCATTCCAGGCTGCTCGCAGAGCTCCCCTCTGTGAGCACCTGTTGGGCGCACGTGCTCATCAGCACTCCGAGGCCCTCCCGCCCTGCCGGGCTCTAAAGTCCTCTAACTGGGGACTAGCAGGTGCCACCACCAGGAACCGGATGGAGCACAGGCACTCGACCTCTGAAACTGCCCTAGAGAGGGAGCAGGAGGCCGAAAGAAGGGCTTCCCCGGGCCACGCATAGACACTCTTGGGCACAGGATAAGGAAGTGTTGATCCAAAGAACACTGAGCATCCTGGAGTGACAGAAGTCCCTACTGGCAGTGGCAAATGCAAACGTGCCCTTCCAGTAGCTAAATGCTGCCCACTAAGGATGTGGGGTTGAGGAGATGAGGACAGACCATGAGTGGCACTCAGTGAGAGCTAGCTAAAGTTAGCCGAGCCAGGGACTAGATGGGGGTTTTTTCCTGGTACACCCCGCCTGCGGGGCTGCCTGGGCAGGTAAAGGGAGAAACGTTTCCTCCTCCCCAGCGTCATGAAGGAGCATCTTGTCCTGGAACTCTTGTTCTGTGAGAACAGAGTCAGAAGATTTGCTCAGCTGGCTCTTGGGAGCTGCTTCCACCAGGTCTACACCGGCCTTTGTGTGGATCCTAGAACACAGATGTGACCAACATCTGCATCTCCATATTCCAAATACAGTAGAAGAAAAGTGTGCCTTCAATAAGCACCCAGGTGGGGTAGTACGGGTCTGTAGTCCCAGCACTCGGGAGGCAGAGGCAGGAGGATCAGGAGCTCAAGATCCTCCCAGGCTCTACAGCAAGTTCAGGATCAGCCTGAGCTACATCAGACCCTGCCTTAAACCAACAATAAAGTATTGACACTAGATGGGCATGCAGAGAAGATGAAGGATCAGCCAGGCCCACCTCTCACACCATGCACAAGAATAACTTTCAGGTGGTGTCCTTGTTACCGTCAGTTGTCAACTTGACGTAGTCCAGAGTTATCTGAGAAGGGAATCTCAACTGAAGGACTGCCCCGATTAGATTAGCCTGTGAGTGTGTCTGAGGGGGGTTGTCTTGATTGTTTTAATTGATGGAGGAGGGCACAGGCCACTGTGGGTGGCATCTGTTCCTTGGGCTGTATCTGGTCCTAAGCTGTCTAAGAAAGCTGGCTAAGAATGGGCCTGATAACAAGCAAGCCAGCAGTGTTCCTCTGGGGGTTCTGCTGTGCTTTCTTGGCTGTGAATGAGTTCTTTGATGGGAGATGATGCCTTGTGGAATAGTGAACAAGCCTGCTTCCAGGTTCCTGATCAAGGCACTGCACTGAGCTCCCTTGATGATGGGACTCTAACCAGTAAACTGAAATAACTTGCCTCACCTCAGTTGCTCTTGATCCTGGTGTTTACCACAGAAATAAAGGGAAGCGAGGACAGCTGGATCAAAGGCTTTGGCATAAAAGTTAAAATAAAGCTCTTCAGAAAGGACTTACGGGTAAGGGCTGAGGGGAAAGGCAGAGGCAGAGTGTGCGCCTGTCCTCTGTCCTGAGGAGATGGCAGGGAAAGGAGGAAGAGCACTGCCGCAAGAAACCAGCACTAAGGAAAACACTTCCCACTGTGCTGTGAAATCCGGAAGTATCAGATAAAACAGAAAGCCACCACAGGGGAAGTAAGAGATAAAGGACACGCTGGGACAGTCTCCACATTTTCACCACCACAGGCAAGGGATTCGTACCACTAGTACATAAGGAGCATCTAAAGCCAGAGAAGACTGTGGCAGACAGTGCTATGGGAGAGAGGGCTGAAAACAGGGCCAGCACACAGAGAAAGAGGCATGTGGCCTTGGTGCCTCCGGAAAAAAATGTTCAGCCTCACTCATAACAAGAAAATGCAAATTAAAAGTACACTCTGATACCAGTGGCCCACTATCTGATTGGCAAAACTCCAGGTGTTTGACGGCACAATCTTTGGGAAAGGCTAGGGTGGCAGGTGCTTTCCTAATCACCGGTGGGAAGGGCATTTTGGTAGTCTAGCAAAAGTGTATGTGCCCTTTGACCCAAAAATCCCACCACTAACTAACCCAAGACAAATGAGAGGGGGAAAAATGAAAATAAAACTGGGCATGGTGGGACACATCAGTAATCCATATACTTGAGAGGTAGGTAGAGGCAGGTATAAGGAGTTCAAGGTCATCCTCAGCTATGTAGTGAGTTCAAGGCCAGCCTGAGCTATGTAAGACCCTAGAGAGGATATATATATATATCGAGAGAGAGAGAGAGAGAGAGAGAGAGAGAGAGAGAGAGAGAGAGAGAATAAACACATGAACCTTGTACTGCAACACGGCTTATATTAGCAAAACACAAGAAATAGCTAGAGAGATGGCTCCGTGGCTAAGAGTGCTGGCCCTTCAAGCATGAAAGCCAGAGTTCAGATCCTACCACCCACCTAAATGCCAGGTGTGACCCTGTGCATGCCTATAACCCCAGCACCGAAGAGTTGGTGCTAGGGTCTCTGGGACTCTTGGCTTCAGTCAGACTGAAAAACTCAAACTCTAGGTTGAACGCGAGTCTGCCTCAAAGGAACAAGGCAAAGAGTGATAGGGCAGGACACCAGAGGCCCTCTGCACAGGCGACCAGGTGCATGCATCTGCACACACATGTGAAGGCATAACACACACACACACACACACACACACACACACACACACACACTTAGGTATCCTTCAGTTGATTGAATTATATTCTAACACAACCACAAACCACAAATTGAATCATCAGTAATAAGATTGACGGGGACCCACTCCAGATGCCCCCAGGCTAAAATCCTCAGTGTTCAAGTTCTTCACATAAAACAGTATAGTCTGTTCTTAGAACTTACTACATTCTCCAGTGTGGCTCGAACCATCTCTAGATTCCTCAAAATTACCTAGCACAATGGGAATACCAGATCGAGTGTTGCTGCCTTATACTGTTGGGGAAAGAACAAGAGACTGCACTAGTCCATTCCAGATGGAATTTGTTTTTCAAATATCTCCCACCTGGTGTGGGCTGCAGAACCTAGAGATATGGAGTGCCGACTGTCTGAACAAATCAAACATATATGTTTACATATCAAATAAGCAATCCTTTTGAGTTCCTTAGGAACCAAGATATAAAAGATACAGAAGTAAAAATCAAAGAAGTACAAACAAATCTTTAAATGTGAGTTTGAAATGTTACCATAATCTCCTCCGTTAGTTTCTCAAAATTACTTCATAGCTATATCCACTAAAATCTTTGGAAAGAGCAGGCTGAGGGCGTGGCTTGGGCGGTAAAGTGTTTGCTGTGTAAGCATGCGGACCTGAGCTCAATTCCCAGAACCCACATAAAAATGTGCGGCATAAAGTGCATGGTGGCACATGCCTTTATCCCAGCACTCGGGAGATAGAGGCAGGTGGATCTCTGTGAATTTAAGGCCAGCCTGGTCTACACAGTGAGTTCCAGCACAGCCAGGGCTGTGAAGAGAGATCTTGTCTCAAAAATCAAGGTGGATTGCCCCTGAGGACTCCACGCACATGTACACCCATTCTCTCTCCTCTCTCTCTCTCTCTCTCTCTCTCTCTCTCTCTCTCTCTCTCTCTCTCTCTCTCTCACACACACACACACACACACACACACACACACACGGCCTTGTGCACACACAGGTACACCCATTCTCTCTCTCCCTCTCTCTCTCTCTCTCTCTCTCTCTCGCACACACACACACACACACACACACACACAGCCTTGTGCACACACAGGTACACCCATTCTCTCTCTCCCTCTCTCTCTCTCTCTCTCTCTCTCGCACACACACACACACACACACAGCCTTGTGCACACACAGGTACACCCATTCTCTCTCTCCCTCTCTCTCTCTCTCTCTCGCACACACACACACACACACACACAGCCTTGTGCACACACAGGTACACCCATTCTCTCTCTCCCTCTCTCTCTCTCTCTCTCTCGCACACACACACACACACACACAGCCTTGTGCACACACAGGTACACCCATTCTCTCTCTCCCTCTCTCTCTCTCTCTCTCGCACACACACACACACACACACACAGCCTTGTGCACACACAGGTACACCCATTCTCTCTCTCCCTCTCTCTCTCTCTCTCTCTCGCACACACACACACACACACACAGCCTTGTGCACACACAGGTACACCCATTCTCTCTCTCCCTCTCTCTCTCTCTCTCTCTCGCACACACACACACACACACACACACACACAGCCTTGTGCACACACAGGTACACCCATTCTCTCTCTCTCTCTCTCCCTCTCTCTCTCTCTCTCTCTCTCACACACACACACACACACACACACAGCCTTGTGCACACACAGGTACACCCCCCACACACATGTACACCCATTCTCTCTCTCTCTCTCTCTCTCTCTCTCTCACACACACACACACACACACACACACAGCCTTGTGCACACACAGGTACACCCATTCTCTCTCTCTCTCTCTCCCTCTCTCTCTCTCTCTCTCTCTCTCTCTCACACACACACACACACACGGCCTTGTGCACACACAGGTACACCCCCCACACACATGTACACCCATTCTCTCTCTCTCTCTCTCACACACACACACACACACACACACGGCCTTGTGCACACACAGGTACACCCATTCTCTCTCTCTCCCTCTCTCTCTCTCTCTCTCTCTCTCTCTCTCTCTCTCTCTCTCTCACACACACACACACACACACGGCCTTGTGCACACACAGGTACACCCCCCACACACATGTACACCCATTCTCTCTCTCTCTCTCTCTCACACACACACACACACACACACACACGGCCTTGTGCACACACAGGTACACCCCCCACACACATGTACACCCATTCTCTCTCTCTCTCTCTCTCTCACACACACACACACACACACACACACACGGCCTTGTGCACACACAGGTACACCCCGCACACAAATGTACACCCTTGCTTGTGCACACCCACACCCACACTTTTTTTGGAAGGGTCTAAGTAACAGCAGAAGAATTCCAACAGCACAAACAATTATGAAAGCCTTACACAGAGACTCACATCTGTAATCCCGGAATCCAGGAAGTTGAGGCAGGAGGATTTCCATGAGTTCAAGGTCAGCCTGGTCCACAGTGAGCTCCTATCTCCAAAAACAAATAGAGATTAAAGCTTGCCAAGTGTCCTAAAACCCAATTTGTTCGTAATGAGACTTGGAAAGTCCTCATTGTCCTTGGACAGTTGCTTGGCTCATTGTTCTAAAAGCTAGATGGGAGGTGGGGTGAAGTGTAGCCTGCCTTGCCTTCTCTGTACCAACTTCAGCGTGCGAGGAGCCCATGCCTGCCAGAGGTACACACGGAAGAATGTGCGGACAGCAGTCTGTGACGCAGGAAAACTGCTTTGCCCCGATCAACAGGAAGAGGATAGGGAGTCAGGTGCAGATTAAAGCAGACTGCCTCTGAATTGGGGATTGTTGGAGCTACACTGGATGCGCACATTATACTGAGCTCTTTATTCTTGTGTGCATCTCCATATTTTTCAATTATATTGATAGTTGCCCAGGTCTGTCCTGGGGGATGACAGAGAAAGGGAAGAACGCTCTCTTAGGACCTTCGAGTTGCTTGCCACCGAGTCTGACAGTCTGAGCTGGACCGCTGCGGCTCAGGTGGGAGGAGAGGACACTCCCTCCTTAGCCTCCGACCTCCACATGCATGCCACGGTATGTACATTTGCACACATAACAAATAAAGGTTTTGGTTTTAGTTAAGGGTCTTGGGAATGCCTGTCCTGCCCTGGCCAGGGAACCTGTTCTGGAGGATACTGAGGCAAAAGGAATACTGGGCAAGGACCTGCCATCCTGGTCCTTGGACAGAGAATGGGGGGGGGGGGTGGCTGAGCAGGGTGGGAACCAAGGACAAGGACTCCAGGCATACTGGGGAGCACAGAGTTAAGATGGGCTGGGCTCAGGGTGAGGCTACAGCTGAAGCTGAGAAAGTAAAGGCTGGCAGCCCAGATCAGGAAACACATAAAACCCTGCCTATGGGTGGGTAGCAGGGTGGGACCTGAGGGGTCCATCAGCCTAGAAGAGAAAAACCTCTGGGGTAGAGAAGAAGCAGATTGCTTAGGCCACGGAGGTCTGAAACTCTAGGCATGGGACTCTGGGGTGCCACCTGCTCCTGCAGGACTCTTCCTTTACCAAAGAAGCACCTCCCACTCCCACAGTCACGGGGGGGGGCACACATCCCACCAGACTGCATCCTTCAAGAGCACCTTCCCACTACCTGTCGCCGAGCCTTGAGGTGTTATGGAAACCTTGTGCCCACCTTTCTACATGCTGACTTCCTAAGGACTTTTTGCCAGTCCATATGCAACCCATTACCCACTCATTCCTTGTTCCTCTGATGAGGTCAGAGGGCAACAACAGGAGGTGCCTCTGAGGCTATCATGAGGATAAGGAAACTAGGGCTGATGTCTTCTATAGGACCAGTCTACCAGCCACGGCTGTTAGGACAGTCAGTCTTCCGAAGGCTTCCCAGATGTTATCTCTCTTCACCTTAATTTCCCATGCGTTCATCCCCAAAGTCTTGTATGCACTGCCATGGCGCCATCATGTAGAGGTGAGCAAGATAGTGGCACAACCCAGAATTATCTGAGATACACACTGACTAATTGCCTAGACCAGATTGGTCTCGCAGCGTGTCTGTGGGGGATTCTCTCAGTTGCTAATTGATATAGAAAGGCCTAGCTCACAATGGTGGTACCATCCATCCCCTGGGCAGGTGATCCTGGGCTAGGTAAGAAATCTTGCTAAGCGTGAGTCTGTGAGTGCACCAGCTAGTTGTGTTCCTCCATTGTTTCTGCTTCAATACCTGCCTGAGTTCCTACCCTGAGTTCCCTCAATGATGAAATGTGACCTGGAAGGAGAAATAAAGCCTTTCCTCCCCTAAGTTGCTTCTGGTCAGAGTGTTGCATCACAAAAACATAAATCAAACTAGAACACTCACTGAGGGCTCAAGGGGTCTCTACAGGACTCTTCACTTAACCTGGAGGAGAATGGCTGTCAAGGCTCTCCACATGCAATAGATACTCAATGCTAAACAGATGAACGGTCAAGGGAAAAGCATGAGATATATGCCTTCCCACTGTGAGCCCCTGATGCCTCTCTGTGGGTTCTCCTTGCTAATGACTATCCTTGTGAATGGGACACCCAGAAGTTGTACTTCCATCCCTCCAGCACCTCACAGGCACTCACTGCTGGGGTGTCCTCTCCTCATCTGAGCACGTAAAGATTCATCATCTCAATCAACTTGTTCTCGGGCCTGGGAAGGGGGACCTAGGACCTTCTCTAGGCAAACACTGAGGTGGTGTCACTGGGCAGGGCCTGGCACCATTCCCTTCCACGAAGGGACCCAGGATCACAGTTGGACAAAGGCAAGACTGGGCCTGTCCAGAGTCCTCCAGGCCTGAGTATTGTCTTCCCACTCACCCTGTATCTGAAGTCATTTCACTAGGTGCATCGAGTAGCCACTGTGCTCTGCACTGTGGGTGAAGGCTGGACAGACAATCCAAGCACACATTCATGGAGAAAGTTGCCCTGTGAACCAGTCCTTATGCATATGTAGAATCAAAGAATGGAGGCTCCCTGGGTGTTCTTCTCTCTCATGGAGCCCTGAGAATTGATCTAGGCCTCACTGAGACCAGGAGAGCGCAAAAGCCTGAGGGCAGAGTGGTAGGAGCTGGCATGCTGTCATTCAGCCACCCCTTACTCACAGGCCACACCCACCCACACTCTCCTCTTCCAAGATACCACACTGGGAACCAGCTGGCAATACTGAGGGTCGTATGCAAGCATGTGCAGTGTGCATGTGTGTTGGACACATGTAAAGAGTCCTTTGTGAGCTCCCTTTTGTGACTGCTCCGAGGGCAGGCTCCTAAGAGCACAGTGAGAAGGGTGTGCCCAGAGAGGGAGCAACCTGATAAGGAAGCAGGAACCACCCTGAAGGGCCACAGCTATACCCAATTTAACAAGGCTGTATGAGGTGACCAGACTTTCTCTGAAAACTTCACCCCTGATTCCCAGAGGTACCAGAGATTTACCATAGTGCTTACTTTTAGTTGAGCCCTCTGGGAAAGCTGCCTCGGGTCTCCAGAAACCCACATATACTCCTGAGGCCAAGCCTACCCATAGGAAGTCCTTCTAGACGTTGTTCTGAAGTCAGCATTGATCTTCCAAATCCCAGGAATGAGCTAAAAAAAAATTAAAGACTGTCAGTACTTGCCTTATGCTGGGAGCATCAGTTTGAGCAAATACTGAAGAGGCCCCTTTCAAGGAGCTACCACCATCTGCCCCAGAATTCACTCCTCTGCTTCCAAATGGGTGTCATGGAGAGCAGTCCCAGGGCCTCAGAGGTCTCAGACTTCCTCAGAGATCCATGGTAGTAGCCTGCTCAAGAGCAGAGCCTCCCACACTCAGGATCCCTTAGCTGGTAACCTCACTGATACCTCTAGCCCACAGTGTTCCACCCTGGGCATCTGCTAAGCCACCTGTGCCTCATCTGACAGAAATATGCTGGATATCCCTAGCCAAATTCAATGCTATGGTAGGCAGGGCCAGCCATTGGACAATCCAGCTGAAAGGGCTCCCATGAGAAGCCACCATGGCCCCACAAAGGCTGGAGCCCAGAGCAAGGGCAAGGCAACTGAGGGACAGAAGAGGAGACAGGAACAACTCAGCTGCCAGCAGCATTTGCTAGGTACCTACTGCATTTCCAACCTTGCTGGTTACACCATGGGAAAGACTGGAGCAATGGACAGGAAGACCCAGCTTCAGGAGACAAAGATCTTATCTATGAGACACACGATGCAGGGCCGGGGGGAAGCACATGAGAACCTCACATGCCACTCAGGTGCTCTGAACAGCCCTGGCCCTTATGTGACCCAGAGACTGGGAAGCAGCCACCAACATTCCTATGTGTGGGCATTGTGTGACAGGGAGTGGATTCACCTCAGTGAGTCCAGGAACAGAGAACCCGCTGACGGTGAATGAGTGACTGGAGAGAAATGAGTGGGTGGCTGGAGAGGCAGGTGGGTACTTGGATGTTGAGGATAAGTGTATAGTATGTGGGAATTTGCATGGGTGAATGAGTAGGTGAATGGATGGGTGGCCAGTTGATTGGATAGATGGATGGATGGATGGATGGATGGATGGATGGATGGATGGATGAATTATCTGGGGTAGATAGATAAATAAATGGGTAAACAGATGAGTAGCTAGTGGATGGGTGGATGAATGGATAGATGGATGGTAATAACTAGGCAGATTGAGGCATAACTGGGTAGATATAAGGATAAATAAATAGTTAGATGGATGATGGATGATAATGATGAATGGTAAAGTCGATAGATGAATGGATAGGTGAACAGATGGTGTGGTAGTTTGAATGAAAACATCCCCCATGGGCCCATGGGGAGGAGTACTATTAGGGGGTGTGGCCTTGTTGGAGAAGGTGTAGTCTTGATGAGGGAGGTTTGTCACTGGGGATGGGCTTTGAGTTTTCAGAAGCTCAAGCTGGGCCCAGTGCCACTCTCCCTTCCTGCTGCCTGTCAATCCAGATGTAGAAGTCTCAGCTCCTTCTCCAGCACCATGTCTGCCTGTGCTACACCATGATGACAAAACCGTAAGTGGCTACCTCACTTAAATATTTCCTTTATAAGAGTTGCCATGGTGTCTCTTCACATCAATAAAAACCCTAACTAAGACAGACGGATAATAAGATGGATGGATGAATGGCTAGGATGGTTGGTTGGATTGGATGGATCAGTAATGATGTAGGAGGGTCATCTGTCTATGTGTTACTTTCATTGGTTAATAAAGAAACTGCCTTGGCCTTTTGATAGGCCAGCCCTTAGGTGGGTGGAGTAGACAGAACAGAATTCTGGGGGGGGGGGGGAGAAAGCAGAGTCAGGCAGACACCATGCTTCTCCTACCCAAGACGGACGGTGGTTAGACTCATGCGGGTAAGCCACAGTCAAGTGGCGATCGTTAACAGAAATAGATTAATCAAGATGTGAGAGTTAGCTAATAAGAGGCTAGAGCTAATGGGCCAGGCAGTGTTTAAATGAATACAATTTGTGTGTTGTTATTTCGAGTGTAAAGCTAGCCGTGCCAGAGCTGGGCAGGACAAAAAGCGGGCCTGCTTGCCTCATCACTACAAGTGAATGGCTTGATTAGTCTTGATTGTCAACTTGACAGGATTTAGAATCACCTAAGAGAACCATCTCTGGGCATATCTGAGGATGTGCTTCTAGGGAGGATAAAGATTACACAAAAACCAATCCTGATACAAAGAGGTCCCAAGAGAAAAAGCAATGTCCACCTCCCCTTGCTTCTTGCTCCTTGAACAAGTATGTCCACCACTGCTGCCCCGTCCTCTGCTGACTTTGGACTCCAGCTTCCTTGGCTTTCCAGCATGGACTGAGCACCAAGGATTCTCCTGGGATCTTCCAAGTCTTATTGAAACAGATTGAGGCTACTGAGATGACTGTCTTCGTGGGCTGAGTGGACACTGGGTTCTCAGCCTCTCCAGCACACAGACGGCCATATCATGTAAGCAATACAATAAATCTCATTGATAATATGTATATATGTTCTGTGAGTTCTGTTCTTCTGGAGAAGGCTGCTTAACTCGGATGGATAGATGGAAGATGGCGATTAATGTATCTGGAGGGTTGGGTGGGTGGAAGAATGGACAGAAGGTGGAGAATGTCAGTTAGATGCCTGGATAGAGCCAGGGAAGATGGCTCAGTAAAACACTAGCTATATGGGCATAAAGATGAGTTCAGAGTCCAAGAACCCACATAAAACCAGACATGATATTGTTGTGTATCAATATCATCTTAGTGCTCCTACAATGAGACAGGAGGTGAAGACAAGAGAATTTCAGGAAGCACAGGGCCCAGTCAGTCTAGTGTGTGGTGGCAAAGAAGAGACCCTGTCTCAAACAGTGGAAGGCAAAGACTAACATCCAAGGTTGTTCTCTGACATCTATACATACTCTGTGGCTTGCACACATCTGTACTCATATGCACAAATGTGCGCACACACACAAACACACACACACAAAGATTGTAAGACAAGATGCCTGGGTTGATGGGTGATTGATTATGGGTGAGTGATGTCCTCAAGACATCCTGGGTCTGTCCTACGCATGCTCATCTTGGTGTGTCCTCATTAGCTCCCAGGAAATGCTCATGGCCATTATTCCCATTTCCTGACAAGACCTGGAACTGGTACGGGGCTGGTAAGAGGCCACACTGAACCTGGCTACCAGTCCTGTACCTGCTCTGCATATATAGAAGCATACAAGTACATGTATACACATTATGCATCTGGGGCACAGATGTGTGCACAGAACCCTAGTGCAGGCTATGGAGTCAGGCAGTCGTTAGCTTCCATAACTGGGGCTTGCTCTGGTTGGCCAGCAACCCCATTGTACTGTTCTGTACTTGGAGCTCTGCTGAGTGACTGACAAGCTCTTGTAAGGGCTGGGCCTGCCTCCAGGTGGCAGGAGGAGAGGGGTCAGGGACCATGAGGCCTGGCAGGAGCCCTGAGCTTGTGGACCCTCATCTCCTCTGGCCTTGGTCTACATCTGTGTTATAGGGACAAGATCAGGGTCAAACTGATAAGACAGAACTCAGGCCTAAGGCCTGCTCCCCTCTGTCCTTACCTTCCCAGACCCTGTCTCCGGGTTAGAGACCAAAGACCAGAGTCCAGCAAACTGGACAAAAATCCTGTGCCAAGAAGGTACTAAGACCATGAGTTCCACATAGGCAGCCTTAGATCTGATATGGGAAGGAGAGGTCCAGGTGCCCTAAGTGCCAGAGAGAGCTGCAGAACGTCTGGGGCAGCAGAGAGGTTCTGCTCCACAGAGGGCAGTCAGAGAGCTTGAGACAGGGCTGTCTACAAACAAGGTGGGGCAAGGCACTGGGCCAGGAGTTGGTACTGGGAGCTGGTTTCCCTCCCAAAAGTATGTTGGGGACCTTTGGGTGCAGAGTTCTGCAGGCTGGGAAGGCTAGGAGGCCTGCCAGACTTTGGCCTCTTCTTCCTCAGCCTACGTCTAAGTGTCAGCCTCAGAGATAGCTCAGGCTGTGTAAGAACACTGGTTTTCATGGATGCCAGACTTGGCTTTTAAGCAGGGGGTATGGCAGGCAGTTAGTGAGGCTGTTACAGTCAGAGGGGAGAAAAACTGCTACCCTGGGGACACAAACTGGGGTGGGAGCCGCCCTTGCTGAAGGCTTACCCTCTGGGACACAGCCTCGCCCAAGAGGAAGTATCCTCCTGGCACCAGCCACAGCAACCACAAGAGAGACAGAGACAGTTAGCTACCAGCTAAGCCATAGTGGCCAATGTGGGGAAGCAGCTTTGAGGGCAATTTGGAAGTCTCTCCCCCACGGCACCCTAATTCTCCTTCCCCTTGTCACAGGGGTCACAGCTGAGAGCATGGAAGGCAGCGGAGCCTTGCCTCATGTCTATCTGCCCAGAGTCCTGGAATAGCTGGGAAGCTATTACCCGTTAAGCGGCTGCCTCCCCAGACCCCACCTAGGCCTCCGTGGGGCTCATGTATGTGCACATGCTGAGGCACGCACTTGTCTAACACACAGTAGCCTTTGAGCACATGGTCTGCATGCAGTCATGTTCTGCACTTGGAGTTGACTGTGACCGCCCAGTGTTCCACAGTCCTATGGGGGAAGAAGCTGCTGAAGGACAAAGGAGGAAGCAAAACATCATTTCAGATGGCAAGACAACACTGAGCAATATCGCCAGGGTGCCTGGGAGGAGAGCTGCAAGGGAGGTGTCCTGTGTTGGTGTGGTCCTGGGTGACGGGGTCTCTGAAGGACGAGGAAGCCTGTGGCGACAAGGAGCCGGTAGGAGATACTCCACCATGTCTCAAGGTGTCAGAAACAAAAGCACCAGGGCCTCTTTGGGTTTGATTATTAGGATAATCGGGGCCAGGGAGGTTGTGGGTAAGGAGAACCACAATATGTCATTTGCCTGGGATCGGCTAGGGAATATTTACGGCAACCCTTCAACTGTCCAAAAGATGGAGGTAAGAGGACAGCACCAAATGGAGAAAGGACTGTGGAAGGAATGGGTTGTGGAAGGATTCCGGTTCTCCACACACCTCAGATACAGTGGGAGCCACAGGGAGGCCAGGCCCTGGGTTGCTGGGTTAGGCATGAACTCAGGCTGTATCTCCAGAATCCAATGAACTCAGGTCTTGTCCAAGGCTGAGGTCTGACCCTTCCACCTAGGCCCCCAAGATGTCCCCTCCTTCCGAACTGGACCCTCTAGTTTTCCAGACCTGAGAGCTTGTGATTCCTGCCCTGCAGAGACCAAGTATCTGGAGCTAGTTCTGAGCCTCTGGCCCCAGCCAACCCTGTAATTCCAGAAGGACCTCAAGTGAAGCTGGCTTGTATCAGGATAACACTATAGGCATGCTTGGTAATATACCCGTCCAAATGGGCAAGTAACTCGGGGCAAAGCCAAGAGCCCCCTCTCCTGTTTCTGACTATGGTCCTGGCGCCCTCTGGTGGTTAATGTTGGGTTCTTGGCTGCTGACCAGCCCCTAACCCCTACCCCTGGGGCTAATGGCAAACAAGGGCCAAAACCAGGGATCTGTGAGGGAAGGGCTCATGGGAACACTGTCAGAAGCTATCTGGAGAGTCCTTCCTCCCCAGTTACCCACAGCTTCCAGGAAACTGGGTTCAAGGATCTGTCTACAGCCAGAGAAACTGAGACTCAAAGTGGTGAATGAATTGCATGGATCAACAGGAGAGCAGCCAACCTCACAGCTGCAGAAAGCCTGGTCTATCCCTTGGGCACCGGTCTTGAGCCCCGATGGAGAGACAGTCGTCACGCAGCCTCCCAGGCACTGACTGACTGCTAGACATGACTCAGCTCACCCACACTGTGGGATTCGCCAGGAGGATGGCACACCACAGAGCAGGGCACACATCTCCAGACCTCCTGGGACCTGGGGGAACAGTTCATCTGATGTGGGATTTCCCACTGTATACTGTAATCACCATTAATGAGTAAAGGAACTGCTCTGGGCCTATAGCAGAGCTATAGGGAAGTAACTAGGCAAGGAAAACTAAACAGAATGCTGGGAGAAAGGAGGTGGAGTAAGAGAGAAGCTATGGAGCCACCACCAGGATTCTGGGAACTTTACACAGTAAGCCACTCCACATGGTGATACACAGATTAATAAAAATGGGTTAAATTAATATGTGCAAGTTAGCTGATAAGAAGCTAGAGCGAATGGGCCAAGCAGTGATTTAAATAATGTAGTTTCTGTGTGATTATTTCAGGGCTGAACAGCTGGGAACCAACAAGCAGCCCTTCCTACTACATTCATCTGCCTTCCTGTCCTCCTTGGGACAGCTTGCTATACGTCCTTGCATGGGTCACATAGTTTTAACACAATCCTTGTTTCCTCAACTAGAGAAACTGTGGCTTGGTGAGGCTGAGGCAGAATTATCTTCTGACCTCATGTTAGAGTACGGTCACTCAGACCTCATTGCCCACAGCAGGCTGAACCCATGGAGGGAAGGGACAGGACCCAAGTATCATCCATGCCCTCTTAGCAGTGAGTACAGCTTCCTTGCCAGCTTGGATGTGCTCTCAGACCAATGGCACCAATCCTTCCTTGATGGCTGGGTGGCACCCTATCTTCACTCACACCCAGCCTTCTGGGATGCCATTGGCTACCAAGTGTCAGGTGTGGAATGTGGGGGGAGCAAAGGGGGACACAGCCTGCAGTAGGTCAGTGGCTCCATCGGTCAGCACCAGCAGCCACATACCAGGAGTCTGGAAGGAACAGGCAGGTAAGCTCACCCCAGGGCCAGCTTGCAGAGGGAGTGGGGCCAGAGAAGAGCTCAGCTCTTCTGTGGGGCAGGTAGGAAGGACAAGCAGGAGCTTTGTTCTATCTTGTTCTATCCACACTTGCACCTCATGCTCTCCTTTCCTCAGCTCTATCAGGGATGGAGCCCCTCTTTCCTGTAGCACCAGAAGAGCAGGTCTACCATTGGCAAGGGAAGGGGCTACCCATTGTTTGGGAGAATCTGGGTGAAGGGCAGTCCAAACTGTGAGCCTCAGACTTAGGGATTACATCTGCCAGAAAGTCAGGCAGGGCTCAGAGGCTGGGTATGAGGGGAAGCAGAGAGAAGAAGCCAGCTTCTCATGGCTGTGTCCATGTCCTGCTCTCTTGGGAATGCCAGGTGTCCTCACTGAAGGGATGAGAGGTGCTATGCTATTTCCTGCCTTCTTGTAGTAACCTTTCTGCACCTTCTTATCATTGTGGTTTACCCACATATCACTGGAAGCTGGCACAGAGAGTTTGGAGACAAACAGAGTTAGGACCCAAAGGTCTGGGTGCCAGCCCTTGTCTTGCCCTGGGTGCTTTCCATATTAGGGATGAGAAGTATATTTAGTTCAGGCTGTTTCTATGAACACCTCAGCTAGCAAGAGACTCTAGGGTCTCCACTGCCCTGGGATTAAATGTCTGGTTTTTGCCTCTCAGAGTTTGGCATAGAATAATGTTCAGGGTTATGCAGTCCAACTCCACCCCACCCCCCAAAAACCACCAATAAAGAGGGGGTGTTTAAGACCTGGACACCTGCACATGCAAATCCTATTTGCATGCCTTCCCTCTTGGTGGCCACATTTGCCTGGTCCTTGGCACATGCCCAGATGCTCCTCCACACCAGCCTGGTGGGGAGAGCAAGTGCTTGCCGTTCTTGAGAGTTGCATCTACCTCCTATGGCATCCAGGGGTCCAGACCACCCATGCAGTCTACCCTGAAGTAAGACAAGATGACCTGGTTCACTGCCCATGGGTGGGTGTGCATTATTGAGCCCCATATTGAAAGACGTTCTCTAGAGAGACTAGTCCTTGAGATAGAAACACCCAGGACGCCCCAGAGAACTTCTCTCCTGACTCAAATGAGGCTGTCCATGACCTTCCTACCAGGGACTAAGTAAGGCAAAGAGTGGGCTTTCCCATTCGCAACCCAAAGACTGGGAACACACATGGCTCCCATACCCAAGGGAGCATATATAGCTTGAGTCACCTCCCTTGCTGCATAGCCCATGTCCAGGTGTGGCTGAAGAAACTCTGTTTCCTATAGTGGGGCATGGTGCCCACACGGACCCTCAGACAGCAGTTTTGTCTAGAAGCAGGGTCTTTGTAGATGAGATAGAAGGTAAGTAGGGACCCTGGCCCAGTGATGGAGTCCTTTATGGAAGAGGAGAGGACAGATGGGCACAGGCACAATTATGTGACCACAGAGGCAGGGACTGGGAACATGCGGTCACAAACCGAGAGATGCCTAGAGCCCCCCGGGAGCTGAAAGACCAGGGAAGATGTCCTCAGAGCCCTGGGGAAGGCCACAGCTTGTCCATGCCTGGGTTTTGGGTTCCTGTCCCTAACACTTCAGGAGTGGACCTCCGTTAAATCAGGCCTCCCAGCTTGTGGTCCTTGTTCCAGCACACAGGGGCATGCCTGTGACCCCATTAAGAGTCCCACAGGAAAACTATAGAGTGTTTGTTTCTGGGGCTGGAAGGGTTTATTCAAATCCTGTCCTCCATGGGCCCTGGGTGTGAGCTCCTGCTGTGGGTGGCGAGATTTACATTTCCCATAACTGGGGCAGGATGGGCCACGGGGGACCCACAGAACCAAGGAGCTGAGCCTGGCTACAGGAACCAGATACAAGGGAGGAGGCCTGTGGCCATACATTGACCCATGGAGGCTACCTTCATACAGGGCCATATACTGGGAAGTCGGGGTGACAAGCCAATCTTGGTCTGGAGGCCCAAGGTGAAGAAGCCCTGGTGTCCTAGTCTGCTTTCTGATGCAGTGATAAACATCATGGCCCAAAGCAACTTGGAAAGGAAAGGGTTTATTTCAGTTTGCGGCTTACAGCCCATCATGAAGGGAAGCCAGGTCAGGAACCCAAGGCAGGAACTAAAGCAAAGTCCACAGAGGAATGCTGCTTACTAGCTTGCTCCTCATGGCTTACTCAGCCATGATTTTCTTATAGAACTTAGGACCACCTGCCCAGGGGTGCTACTGCCTACAGTGGGCTGCACCCTCCCACATCCATCGTTAATCAAGAAAATGTCCCACAGGCTTGCCTATAGGGCATCTGATGTAGGCATTTTCTCAGTCAAGCTTCCCTCCTCCCACATAACTATAGCTTATGTTAAGTTGACAGAAAAAAAAAAACCAAACCAGCACACCAGGTGAGGGAGGCCACAAAGATGCTGCCACAGCACCTAGAGCAGACCCAAGAAGTCCCTGTCTGCCCAAGTCAGACAGGCTACAAGGAAGAGCCTTCCTACCTCTGCCACCTCTGAGGGACCTACCTCCAGTCCACACCCACCTTGGGTGAAGAGTCCATCCTACTCCCTGCAACGGCTCAGCATAGCCCAATTACACTGCAGCCACACGAGACAGTGCTCTTGTAAGAGGTAGTTTAGTTTATACTGAGCAGAATATGAATGACTGTGGCTAATGAGGCTCCAAAGGACATGCCCCACTGTGGCCATAGTTACAATAACCTTTGTAGTCACAGAACAAATGACAATAATAAGTCAAGGCAATTATCAAACACATTGGTGGAAAGACCAGGTAGGTAGGTTACAACCGCGTTGGGAACCTCTGCTATAGGCCTCAGGAGCTATCTGATGACATTTTTGGCTTTCGAGTTGGTAGAAGCTTAGGGTCCGCTGAGAATGGTCTGAAAGTTTGCCTGGTAGATGGATGTTAGGTCAGACAGTAGAGGTAGGCACTAAATGGGGTGCTATTAGGGGTGCTAAGATAGCCGAAGACAGTCAGGCTCTGGATCTATAACATCTTTCAACTCCCACAACCGGGACATTCTAATGAGTCCATCATCTACAGACTCTTCACTGCAGGTAAACTTCAGCTCACATCTGCAAAGACCAAACTTCTATAGAAGGTCGTGTGCACAGTACCAGGTGCTATGGGTCAGATGTAACTTTTGTGGGACACTTTCTTTGGGGGTAGCACCATAACCACGGTGGCTCCAGAGGCATGTGGGAAGAACCTAGGCCTCAACCCCTGTCCAGGTTAGCCACAGGATGCAGGAAATACTCCCCCATACCTTATACCACTCTGTCCCTTCCTTCTCAGCCTCCTATATTCACAGGGATCTCCCTGTAAAAAGTGTTGGGTCTAAAGTGCTATCCTGCAGGCACCTCAAAGCTGGGCACATGGGACAGCCATGCAGACCTGGGGATCATGGGGAAGTGGGGTGTAGAGAGCTATCCCAAGTCAGATAGGAGTCTTCTGCCTACATTAGAACCCAGGGAAATCCTTCCAGTGTGCTCTTCCCTGGCTGGATACCTGCTTTTAGAAGGGCAGATGTAGGAGCCAAGGCATGATGAGGCCAGGACCACGCTGTACCCTAGAGATCTGGGGCAATCACCAGAGAAATACAGGGGACCTGTAGGAGGCACAGCTACAATCACACAGGCCAGTCCTCTCAAGTCACTGCAGTGAAGGATGGAGCTCACGGGCTTGGCTTGGCCAGGTGGGTGGGTGGGAGAGGACCTGAACTCAGCCAGAATAAGAGATGCTGTAGGCAGCCTCTTCATCCTGTTTGCCAAGGTGGGAAATGAAGGGAAAGAGTCTGGTGGGGTCCTGCCTTTGCGACCAGGGAGCCAAGACAAGGCTCCCCTTCCCTACCCCTCCTTGTTCTTCCCATTGCCCTCTTCACCTGCTACCCGGCTCAGACTTCCCTTCCTGACTTCCCATTCTGCCTTCTGTCCCCGCTTCCCATTTCTAGCCTTCATCTCTGCCTCCCTTCCCTGGCCTCCCCTCCTGGGACTTCCAGGTCCACCTAGGTCCTTCCTTTTCTTCACTCTATCCTCCCAAGCCCTTTGCATCTGAGATAGGTCCCCTGCCTTCTCATCTACCTACTCAGGGGCAGACACCAGGGTGTCCTCAGACCTTGTCCAGGACAAGGGCAGTTTAGGGTATGGCTCCTTTGGACTGGGAAACTGAATTCCTTACTTAGTCTTTGGGGGTTTCCAGGATACCCCCTGCAAAGACCTCTGGAGAACCGTGACAGGTGTGTTGGAGTCCAGATGCCCGGAGCTCGGTAAGTGTGGGGAACAGGGGCAGGCAGGTGGGTTGCTGCGCCCCTCTCCCCTGTGGGGAATGAGCTGACTCTAACTACAGCTACTGTGAAGAAGATGGTAGAGGCATGGAAGGTGGGGCCAGCAGGTGGGCAGCTACCTCATGTTACCTGGGATGGATCTTCCCTGTGAAGAGGGGAAGAAGGTGGTTACTACACTCTCTGGGTTCCATCATATGTCTCACAGAGAAGCCACCATGCAGACTGCCCAGAGCTCCTGCCCTGGAAGCCCCCCAGATACTGGCGATGGATGGGAGCCAGTGTTATGCCGGGGAGAGATTGACTTCGGAGGGTCAGGGAAGAAGCGAGGCAAGGTAGGGGTGCAGAGACCCTGACCAGATGGGCAAAGGTTGAGAGTTGCTTCCTGCACTTGTGATAATGGGAACCATGAGGTCCGGGACTCCTGCCTTACCCCCCACTCACGAGGGAAAGATATACTAAAACGACCCTAGACCGAGAGGGTTCTAGGGCCCACTCATCTGTGCCTTGCCCTTAAGCCCAGCCTCCTCCCCCATGCCCAGAATCCCTCAGGAACTCCCTCCAACCTAACATTTACCTTATTCTTAGAATCCCCCAACCCAATGCTGCCTACCTGTGCCCTGACTCTGAACTCATCTGCCCCCTACCCCGCAGTTTGTGAAGGTGCCAAGCAGCGTGGCCCCCTCTATGCTCTTTGAGCTCCTGCTCACCGAGTGGCACCTGCCAGCCCCCAACCTAGTGGTGTCCCTGGTGGGCGAGGAGCGGCCTTTTGCTATGAAGTCCTGGCTTCGGGACATCCTGCGCAAGGGGCTGGTGAAAGCAGCTCAGAGCACAGGTAAGGCTCTCCTTGGACTGGGCCTGCCTGGCCTGCTGCCCTGCTTGTCACTGGGAGGGGGAAGCCAAATCGGCGAGCTCCAGGTTCATCAGAGACTATCTTACACAGACGAGATGAATGACACCTCTGGTCAACACATGTGCCTGTCCCCACATAGGTGTCTGCACACACAAACGCACACCCAGCAGGAGGGGTGGGGGTTCTCAGTCTCTCGCTGCAGAAGTGATTATAATAAAGGAATGATTCACAGTTAGAAGGAAGTGGGAGCTTTGTCATCCTGGTCCTCACCCAGAACATGTTACCTGAAAGCATCTCTGCCAAATCTTGGAGAAGATCACTATCTGCCACACACATCTCCTCCCTGAGCCTTAGTGTCCCCATCAGATTCAGAGTGCTCCCTGCAGCTGGGCATGTTGGTGCATATTGTACTCCTAGCACATGGAATGCTGAGGCAGGGGAATTATTTCAATTTACAGGCTAGACTACACTCTGAAGACCCTTTCTGGGGGAAGGGGAATAAAAGCATTTTCCATCACCTGATCCCTGGATCTCTGACTGTAATATGGCTAGGGGATGAAGTTGGGCCAGCCAGCTATGAGGACTCCAGAACGTTTCTCTCCCAACTCCCACAGGTGCTTGGATCCTGACCAGTGCCCTCCGTGTAGGCCTGGCCCGTCATGTTGGGCAGGCTGTACGTGATCACTCTCTGGCTAGCACATCCACCAAAGTTCGTGTAGTGGCCATCGGAATGGCCTCGCTGGACCGTATCCTTCATAGTCAGCTTCTAGATGGTGTCCAGGTTAGTGACAGGTTCATGGATCCAAGGCTGTAAAGGGCTCAGTAAGCTTGTGTAGGTAGAGGAAGCTATGGACAGACTGGAGGACTATGTTACCCACAGAGACTCTGAGAGTATTAAGAGGTGGGGAACAAGTATGGGCTTCAGTGGGAAGAAAGACATTGGTTGCACGGGGCTCAGCACTCCCCAGCAGGTGGCAGCATCACTCAGGAATAAGGGTGGCAACCTGCTACACTCCTCTAGGGAGCCAGACCGATAGCACTCAGGGCCCAGCCTAGCTGGACTGCTGTCCTAACGTGCCGGAAAACCCTGGCCAGGTGGCTTCTGCTCTCTGGTATTCATTCACATCCCCCACTCTGTGGACTGTGTAAGGCATAGCCAATGAGAAGCCCAGGAGGCCCCACTGAGGTGAAGTCTGGACCCCAGCCCAGAAGAGTCTAGAAGGTGGAGCTTTCACAGCCCTGGCCCCAGCTGTTTCCATGGTTCACTCATTCCAGGGAGGCCCCCGGCCCAGCAGTCCAGCCTCCCTCTGCCGGAGGGGTGGGGACTCTGAGGCCTTGCGGAAGCCTTGCCCAGGGCCCCAGCATAGTGTGCACAGCGCAGCAAGGCCCAGCCAAAGCTGCTCCTGAGGTCTCTACCTCTCCATGTCTTCCCAAACGCTTGCCACAGGAAGATACTCCCATCCACTACCCTGAAGATGAGGGCAGCATCCAGGGACCTCTCTGCCCCCTGGACAGCAATCTCTCCCACTTCATCCTGGTGGAGCCTGGTGGCCTCGGGAGTGGGAACGGACTGGCAGAGCTACGGCTGAGCCTGGAGAAGCACATCTCTCAGCAGAGGACAGGTTATGGGGGTAAGGCTCACTCCAGATGCACAGGCAGCATCTTGGGGATGCAGACATGGAGATATGATACACACTTCATCGAGAATGAGTGGGAAAAGGCCTTCCAGGGAGAATCCCCACCCCACCCCCACCCCCGCCGCATGCCTGAGCATAAAGACCTGAGAAGAAGAGCTGTTGGGGTGGGATGGGAGAGTGGCACAGCTGGGTAGGATGGCCCTGGCTAGGCAGCCACCTCTTGGCCAGATAGCAGGACAGCTGCCTCTGTTTTAATTGGCACTGTTCTGACTGCAGACTCTGCTAGCCCATTAAGGCTTCTAAGAGGTGCAGTCCCCTCCACTGCCACCAGGGGGCAGAAATGCCTGGAGGAATGGGTACAACTGTGGCTAGTGGAGGGTGTGAAAAAGAGATGGACTGGGAAAAATCATAGCAGACGAATGATATGTATAAATGACTATACCATTGCTTAGCATGTGTGTGAATAGTATATTAACAAGCAACCATGTAATTCTTTGGTGAAGCCAATGGAAATAGGTCTGTATCTGACACCACAAAGGCCTCCACAGGACCCCAGCAGTTTGGGGTTGCTCCCACCTGCTTCTATCACTTTGTTGGCCCAGTGTGTCTCTTGTGATGTGGAGCGACTCCGTCCTAGACTGGTAGAGTGGCTACCTAGCCATAGGGCTACCCTTGGATGTGGTCGGTGCCACAAGGCCTCACATCTCACAGGTTACTTTGCTTACCTGCCAGCCCTGAAGGGTACAGACAGACAGCTGAAGTCTTGGCCCACGGTCAGGGATTTGATACACTATCTTGGTTGAAAGTGAGAGGGGGAAAGCCACCGTGGGCTGGAGATGTCGCTCGGTTAGTAGAGTGCTTGCCTGTGGCACACAATGCTCTGGGTTCAATCTGCAGCACGGAATGAACCGGGGGCGGTGGCACATGCTGTAGTCCTAGCACTCTGGAGATGGAAACAGGGACATCGTCCTAAACTACACTTCAAAATCCAAGACCAGACTGGGCTACATCAGACCCTGGTTTTGGTTTTGTTTTGTTTTTTAAAAGGAAGCAGGCGGTGGCACATGCCTTTAATCCCAGCACTTGGGAGTCAGAGGCAGGTGGATCTCTATGAGTTCAAGGCCAGCCTTGACTACAAAGTGATTTCCAGGACAACCAGGACTGTTACATAGAGAAACCCTGTCTCAAAAAGGAGAGAGAGAGAGAGAGAGAGAGAGAGAGAGAGAGAGAGAGAGAGAGAGAGAGAGAGGCTTTTTGGCAGGGTGTGCCTGAAACATGGTAGCTGGAGGGGGGGGGGTTCCTGAGATTGGAGGGGTTGTTCTACTTAATGAAGAGGACCTGAGTTTCTCCCTTTCTGAGCATCAAGTGGCCTCATGGCTGCCTTACCCACAGGCACCAGCAGCATCCAGATACCTGTCCTTTGCCTACTGGTCAACGGTGACCCCAGAACTCTGGAGGTAAGGACAGGGGAGAGGAAGGGTCTGACTGGAGTCAGGGAGGATGTGGTGGTTTCCCATGGTACCCCAGGGTAGTGTGGAGGGCTGAGGCACCTCCTAAATGTGCTTCTGGATGTCACCTCTGCCTCCCCAGAGGATTTCCAGGGCAGTGGAGCAGGCTGCCCCGTGGCTGATCCTGGCAGGTTCTGGGGGCATCGCTGATGTACTTGCCGCTCTGGTGAGCCAGCCTCATCTCCTGGTGCCTCAGGTGACTGAAAAGCAGTTCAGAGAGAAATTCCCCGGCGAGTGTTTCTCTTGGGAAGCCATTGTGCACTGGACGGAGCTGGTGCGTGCTGCTAGGGGTCGCTGTAGCCAAGTGCTGCGTCTCTCCTCCCAGCAACCCCTGGGGTGGGGATGTCCTTCCTGAAAGTCCTGCAGGCCTTGCCTGTGCCCTCTCTCCCATCCCATCTTGGAATCAAGCGGGTCCTTGTGTAGCAGTGAGAACAGCCAGCCAGCCTGTCAGGCTGAGCTGCTGAGCTAGGCCTGTGGGTCTGCGGGGCAGAGTGGTTTGTCTGAAGACCCTTCCAGGCTCCATTCAGACCTCAAGCCTCTTCCTGGCCCTAGTTACAGAACATCGCTGCGCACCCCCACCTTCTCACTGTGTATGACTTCGAGCAGGAGGGTTCTGAGGACCTGGACACTGTCATCCTCAAGGCACTTGTGAAAGGTGAGCCGCCTAGACCTGCCCTCAGAGGCAGCAGGACTCAGCAGTGTCTTCAGCAGATGACTGTCTGGTGACTCAGATTTGCAAAGCCTTTCTGAAGTGTGCAGTCTAGTGACTTTCCTCAGGGCATTGTCACCACCACCAATACTGGAATTTTTCTATTACCCCCTCCCAAAAAGCCTTAGCAACTTCATCTTGTCCCCAGGTCCTGGTCTCCTACCTGCTTTCTGTCTATAGATGTGAGCTTTGGGGCCACTTTGCATGAATGGAATTACAACCTGCATTGTTTGTACCCAGTTTCCCTCATAAAGCACAATGTCCCACAGACCCATTCCCCCTGGCAGATGGTGCCAGGAAACCCTGACTTCCAAGGCTGAGTTCTAATATTTACTGTGTAGATGTACCATGCATCTGTCCACTCAGCCACTGATAAAGATGTTGGATTACCACCCAGGCTTGTCAGTACAGTGGGGCTGACCTGGAACAGGTGTACACAGGCTGGAAGCTGGGCAAGGCAGTGTTGGGGAAGGAATGGGGGCATACCTGAGTAAGGGGCCACTCCAAGAGGGCCTGGTACACCTGGGGCTGAGGATGCGCTCAGTCGGCAGAATGTTTGAGCCAGGCAGTGGTGGCTCAAGCCTTTAATCCCAGCACTTGAGAGACAGAGGCAGGTGGATCTCTGCAAGTTTCAGGCCAGCCCGGTCTATAGAGTGAGGTCCAGTATAGTCGGGGATATACAGTGAAACCTTGTCTCAAAAACAAAAACAAAAAATTTACCTAGCATATACAAGGCTCTGGGTTCAATTTCATTACCTCATGAACCAGCTGTGATAGTTTACCCCTGATAGGCAGGAGGATCACCTGGTAGGCAGAAGGATCAGCAGCTCAAAGTCATCTTTGGCTGCATAGAAAGTTCAAGGTCATTCTGGTCTACAAAAGGGTAGCTCTGGGTTTAGCCACTTGCCTTCCCAAGACAGTGAGGCCCAGGGAGCCTGGGAGCCCAGGACCACATGTGACTTTCAATGAGTCCCAGCTTCATGGAGACAAAAGCCTGGCACTCTTAATCCTGGGGTTTGGGAGTAGCTGTGGCCTTCGGTGAAAGTGTACAGCCATCCCCATGGGAGAAGTGTGTCTGCATGAGAGTGTACGGCCCTGCCCTGTTCGTGGGCAAGAATATGTTGGCCAAGATGCTACATTACTGAAAACAGGACTGTGCCTCCTGTGCAGTCAAAGTCCAGGAGGTTCCGGGATGTTGTCCCTGAGGGTTTAGTTTAGTCCTGTGCCTCTTGCTGCTGTTCAAAGGCAGCTGCCAACCCCCATCAAGTCCGCAGAGAGTTCCAGTTCCTTCCCTCCATCTCTGTGGGACTCCCTCCCTCCCACAGCCTGCAAGAGCCACAGCCAGGAGGCCCAAGACTACCTAGACGAGCTCAAGTTGGCTGTGGCCTGGGACCGCGTGGACATTGCCAAGAGCGAGATCTTCAATGGCGACGTGGAATGGAAGGTGCCCCCCTACCCAGACCTGATTCGGGAACACTGGTCAGGGAATGCACTGAGGCCTGAGGAAGCAGGGTCTCAGGGGTATCATCTGGGCCCACTCTGTTCCAGCTGTTGTCCTGGAGGGGGTCAGAATGACATTAAGGAATCCCCAAAGTCCAAGCTGGGGTGTTAGAGTCCTGACACTCTTATTGTCAACTCAGCAGCCCTTTCCTATCTCTAGCCCCCGAGTCCTGTATGCTCTGCTGACCCATGCCTGCTCCAGTCTCAGAGTACAGGTTGGGGTGCCCAGGAGAGGATGTCCAGCCCCTCTTTCTCCCTCTTACTGTTCTGATCTCCTCCTCTACTGGGTTAATCCAGTCCTGCGACCTGGAAGAGGTGATGACGGATGCCCTAGTGAGCAACAAGCCTGACTTCGTGCGCCTCTTTGTGGACAGCGGTGCTGACATGGCCGAATTCTTAACCTATGGGCGGCTGCAGCAACTTTACCACTCGGTATCCCCCAAGAGCCTCCTCTTTGAACTGCTACAGCGTAAGCATGAGGAGGGCCGGCTGACGCTGGCTGGCTTGGGTGCTCAGCAGGCCCGGGAGCTGCCCATTGGACTGCCTGCTTTCTCACTCCACGAGGTCTCCCGTGTACTCAAGGATTTCCTGCATGATGCCTGCCGTGGTTTCTACCAAGACGGGCGCAGGGCAGAGGTGAGTAGAACCAGGTTGGGCCAAGGTGTGCTGAGCGGGTTGAATGTTGATGCCCTATTCTGTAGGAGAGAGGGCCGCCCAAGCGACCAACCGGCCAGAAGTGGCTGCCAGACCTCAATCGGAAGAGTGAGGACCCTTGGAGGGACCTGTTCCTCTGGGCTGTGCTGCAGAACCGTTATGAGATGGCCACATACTTCTGGGCCATGGTGAGCAGTCACCCCAGTCCATGGCTCCCTTGGCATCCTGAGAAACAGACTGGAGAACGGTGGGACCGTTGGGCCACCTTCTAAGATCCTGTCTTTCCATCTTCCAGGGCCAGGAGGGTGTGGCTGCTGCTCTGGCTGCCTGCAAGATCATAAAGGAAATGTCCCACCTGGAGAAGGAAGCAGAGGTGGCCCGCACCATGCGTGAGGCCAAGTATGAGCAGCTGGCCCTGGGTAAGTGACAGGCAGAAGGCCTCTGCTTCTCTTCCCCTGAAGACAGGGAAGTGGCTGTCTACAGAAAGTAGTTCAGAGTAACCCTCATGGCCTCCTATGTAGAGCACAGAACTCAGGGCAGTTACTCCTGGGAGTGGAGGTTGGTCAAAAAGTCCCGACAGGGAGGTGGAGAAGTGACAGGCCCCAGTACATGATAGCTACGTAGTAGGCCCTACCACAGAGTGAAAGGTGTTTGGCAATTAAGGCCCTCACAGTACTAAGAGAAGGGCAAGAGAAGGTCAGAGGTTGAGAAGGACCCTGGGACCAAGCAGGGACTCTCAGTGGCCCTGTAGCATGGGAGGCCTGGTTAGAGCATAGAAAATAGATGCAGGATATATGTATGCTGCAGAAGACGGGGATCCAGGGGCCAGACATCAGCACCCTGTTCCAGCAGTTGGTTTTTGTGCAGATCTTTTCTCAGAGTGCTACAGCAACAGCGAGGACCGTGCCTTCGCCCTGCTGGTACGCAGGAACCACAGCTGGAGCCGGACCACTTGCTTGCACCTGGCCACTGAAGCCGATGCCAAGGCCTTCTTTGCCCATGATGGTGTGCAAGTGAGTAGCTTATCCGCCTAAGGATGGCCTGGAGTAAAGGCACGTTGGCAGGGCCCAGGCTACCCACCCAGAACACTGAGGTACCTCAGCTAATGTCCCAGCCTACAGTTTCCGGCCCATGCCCAAGCAACATATGGAAGGGACCAGGAAGGGTAGCTGGTCCTTCATCAGGGATGCTTTTCTAGCTTGGTTCTTGGACCCAGTAACATCTGTTCTCAGTTTGGTTGTCCTTAACCCCAATTCACAATTCTGTTATTGAAAGGTTACAACAGGGCTGGGGGTGTAAATAGAGTATATAGCATGCAGGAAGCCCTGGGTTCAATCCCTAGAACTGAATAAATCAGGTGTGGTGACCCATGACAGCAATCCCATCATTAGGGAGGTGGAGACAAGAGGACCAGGAGTTCAAGGCTGTCCTCAGCTGGGTAGTTCACAGCTTTCCCGAGTTATAGGAGAGTGCCGCAAAGACAAAAGAAGGGATGGAGGGCAGGTTGCGAACAGTCAAACATGTGCTCCCGGAAAGAGTCTGACCTTCTGCCAAGCAGGTGCACAGGTGGGGGCCTGAGAGGGTCTGTGCACCTCAGGCACAGGGCCCTGTGTAAGTGAAAATGTGGTGGTAGGCAGCCAGAACATGGGACTTTATTCTAGGCATTCCTGACCAAGATCTGGTGGGGAGACATGGCCACAGGCACGCCCATCCTACGGCTGCTGGGTGCCTTCACCTGCCCAGCCCTCATCTATACCAACCTCATCACCTTCAGGTAGGTTTATGTAGGCAGCAGCAGGGGCCAGAGTCTCTCACTGTTCCCACTTCTCATAGCCCAATGCCCAATTGGCTATGTGAGCCCTCCTTCTTGGTGGGCCTAGTACTTCCTTCTTTGTCTGTGTGCTTGGGATAGCCTTCCCTGTGTTGCAGTGAGGATGTACCACAGAGGATAGGCCCGGAAGAGCTGCAGGAGCCAGACAGCTTGGATATGGAAAAGAGCTTCCTGTGCAGCCAGGGTGGCCAGTAAGGAGTGGCGGGGGGGGGAGGGGAGTGTGTATGTGAAATGGATAGAGGGGAGCAGGAAGGATGAAGCGAGGAAAGATGGGAGGAGCTAGGAAAATGGGAAAGGTAGACTGGGCCCAGAAAGACAGAGGGCAAGGAAAATGGAGGAGACTCTAGAAGGGATAGAGGGGGCTGAGAAGGATAGCGAAGACTGGGGATCATGGGAGTTAAGAATGGAGGAGACTGGGCAAGATGAAGAGAGAGGAAGGACTACCACTCAGCAGTGGCAGGTGGTTAGACACAGGTAGACAGAGGTGAACTCCCATGGAGGTACGGTGGTTGGGTGCCTCCTCACCATGGTGACCTCCTTTGCACCCACACAGATTGGAGAAGCTGACAGAGACACCAAGGGCTCCAGGCGAACTGGGCCCACAAGCCGCCTTCCTGCTCACACGGTGGCGGAAGTTCTGGGGAGCGCCTGTGACTGTGTTCCTGGGGAACGTGGTCATGTACTTTGCATTCCTCTTCCTCTTCACCTATGTCCTGCTGGTGGACTTTCGACCACCTCCCCAGGGGCCATCTGGGTCTGAGGTCACCCTCTATTTCTGGGTGTTCACACTGGTGCTGGAGGAAATCCGACAGGTCAGTGGGGAGCCTGGACCTCTCCTGGGCTCTGCTACTCAGGCTATGTTATGTGTAGCTCCAGGCAGGGCCTGCTGTGAGGGCTAGGACTGTCCATCTATAGAACAAGACCACAGTGTGACCTTTCTGTCAACCCAGGCTACTGTGCCATGGTCCTGGTCAGGCTGAGCCCCAATCCCAGCTCTAGACCCAGCCCTTATTTTGATCAGAATAAGCCTGATCTTCGTCACAGTCTTGATGTCCATCACAGTCAGAGCCCTGAGCATGACTTCAGCTCCATCCTGAGCCCTGAGCCCTGCGCCCTGCTCCAGATTAATCAGCAGAGTCTGAACCCTGGCCTGAGTCACTGGCTAAGTCCAGACGCTCAATGTAAACTGACCCTGAGTTCAGTCACAGACAGTTCTGACTCAAGTTCAGCTGGACCTCATTTTTTGTTCCCAGACTCAGCCCTGAAATATCTTCAGCTAATACCCCCAGCCCCAACCATACACTGGCTCCTAGTCACCAGCTGGTTCTGATCAGCTTGGCAAACTGAGCCCTGATCCATGCAGATTCTACTCTGGTCTCAGGGAGGTGGAACCTGGCTGCTGTAACCAGACTTCCTCCCTCTGCCAGGGCTTCTTTACAGATGAGGACACACGCCTGGTGAAGAAGTTTACTCTGTATGTGGAGGACAACTGGAACAAGTGTGATATGGTGGCCATCTTCCTATTCATTGTCGGTGTCACCTGTAGGTCTGTAGCCTCCGCTGGGCTGGGTGGGCAGGTCTAGGAGGCCCACTCAGTCCTCTGGAATCCTGGTGTAGTCCTGGAAACTACCCTTTGGCCATTTGGCGAGCCTACATTGTATCTTGGGGGAAACCTCTTGATGTCCATGGGCACCTGCGGCTCTACCCAGCCATTGTCTCTCTCCAGGATGCTGCCCTCGGTGTTCGAGGCTGGTCGCACTGTTCTGGCCATCGACTTCATGGTGTTCACACTTCGGCTCATCCACATCTTTGCCATTCACAAGCAGCTGGGTCCTAAGATCATCATTGTAGAGCGGATGGTGGGTCCTGGGGACCCTGATCCTTGAGGGGGATGAGGCACTGGGTCCCCAGCCTTGGATGGATGGGACACCTAACCCAGAGGATAGTGAGTCCTCAGGACCCTAAACCCATTGAGGGTGAGTCCCCTGGAGCCCCAGCCCTGGATAGTTGAGAAGCCCAAAGGAACACTGACTCAGATGGTAAGGGCCCTGGGCTTTAACTCTAGATGAGGGTAAGCTACTACTGTGTCCACCTAAAGGGGGCATTCTTGTAGTCCTAGCCTTGGGTAGATGGGATCCTAGCCCTAGGTGGAGGTGAGCACCCTGGAACCCTAACTTGGGTTAGGGGTAAGCCCCCTCGGACCTTGACCTTGGGTGGTGATGAGCCCTGTGGTTGTGCCATCCCAACCCTGGCTAGCAGTGGGAATCCTGGAATCTTCAACCCTGAATGGGGGTAAGTCCTGAAACCCCAGCCAAGGTGGTGGTGAGAACCCTGACACCATAGGCCTGAGAGGGGATGATCCACCTGGAACTCTAACCCTTGGTTGGGGTAAGAACCCAGAAACACCAGCCCTAGGTGAGAGTAAGCTCTCTGGACTCCCACATGGAGGAAAGTGAGTTCCCATTCAGTCCATCTGTAACTGTGACCCTTCCCCTTGCAGATGAAGGATGTCTTCTTCTTCCTCTTTTTCCTGAGCGTGTGGCTTGTGGCCTATGGTGTGACCACTCAGGCCCTACTGCACCCCCACGACAGCCGTCTGGAGTGGATTTTCCGCCGAGTGCTCTACCGGCCTTATCTGCAGATCTTTGGGCAAATCCCTCTGGACGAGATTGATGGTTTGTGCTGAGCCAGGAAGGTGGGCTGGTGGGCTCCAGGATATGTGGTCCTCTGCTGGGACTTCTGTGTCACCAAGGCCCTGGCTGGAAATACCTGAGACAATCCTAATTTTAGGCCACAGGCCTTGCGTACCTTCCAGGCTGGGATCCAGAGGCAGGGCAAGACACAGCCAATCATAGAACCCCCACCTTTTCCCTGACTGGGAAGTAGGCCATGGAGATCCCAAATAGCCAGAGCTGGCTTTCTGTCTGAGGAGGCCGAGGGCTGGGTTGGCTCTTGGAGACAGGGGTCTTGTGAGGGGCAAAAAATGGGCAGACACTATGAGCACAGCATGAAGAACCCGGGCCACCCTGGCCATTCCATGCTGCTTTGCCTGGCTGAAGTCTCCACGTGATCCATCTGCTCACCACTTCCAACTGAACCCACTTCCATTAGGAATCCATCCAGCTTGTGTGTGCTGCCTGTTGGGGTGTGGCTTGTTTGTAATCATGGGTGTCCCTTCAAGGCAGGCCCTGCACCTAGCTAGGGCTGATGGAGATCCTAGGAACTTCATGACAAGTGGGTGCAGCTGGGTACTTACAGCAGGGGTCTTGTGGGTGGTGGAGGAAGGAAAACACTGGAGCCAGAACGGGGACCTGTGAGGACCTAGGGGGGCTAAGATTGGGCAGAGGGATCTGGTTCATTAGACAGGAAAAGGGCTTAGAGAGTGGGGGCTTAGGACAACAGCTCCACTGAGCATGCACAGGCTTAGAGATGGGATACAGATGGAGGCATAAGGGTGAGTGTTCATGCTAGTGTCAAGGGACTTAGGGTTAGTCAACCATGGAGCTATGCAATTTGAATAGTCAGTAGAGACCTGACCCCAGCCATCCTGGGGGAGGCCAGGTCAGCAATCACAACACTTGATGAATATTTATCAATAGAGGACAGTGAGATTGGAGCAAGCCCAGGCCTCTGATGACAGAAGGGCTGGGAATTAACTTCGAACTGGAGTGTTCCCAAGCCATACACTGGGCTGTTTTCTTCTCCCCACCCCAGCGCCTTCGGTGTTTGCTCAACCTGAGCCATCACTTTCCTAGCCATTAGCTTAAGCAGGTATTGCCTGCCTCTCCCCTCCCCCTCACCAAATGGCCTCGTGACCCCAGTCCCTGGGGGCAGAAAGAGGAAGTTGAGTGCCCTGGGCAGAGCAGCTCTGGGGTCTCAGTTCTCTAGTAACTACAATTTGGTCTTTCTTGCCCAGGCATTGGGAAACAGGCTCAGGCCAACCGGCAGCCTAGAAGGGCTTTAGTCTAGACATGGAGGCCACCGCAGGGTCAGCAGAGCCCCCATGGATGTGATGGGCATAGCGAAGCATGAAGCAGTTTTGCCAGTCCCCTTGTTAGTTCCCCACACAGAATCTACTAGGCTGAGAATAAACCGGTATTCTCTAACATGTCTGTGCTCAGAGGGAAACTAAGGTCTGGGTAATTCTGGCCCACTTTGTGAGGTATAGAGACAGGGGAAGCCCTTCCCTTCCCTTCTACCCCTTCATTCCCCTTCACACCACACTTTCTCCTCTTTCACCAAACTCTGGACTCTAGGGTCAAATTGTGTTCAACCAGGCCATGTGGGCCTTCTCAGACCTCAGGCAGGTGCAGACTTATGGCTTCACAAAGTGGGGCTTGGCCACTCCTCTGGGGACCTTGGGAGGAAAGAGAGTGGGGGAACAGCATCACTCATAGGCTTGGGGGCTGCTAAGGTGAAAAGATGAGGTCCGGCTTTCTCAGAAGGCTGCATACACCCCGCCATACAACACTCATTTACTGTCCAATGGGTTGACAGCTCATCATAACTCACTGGGGCAACAAGGCAGGAATTTGTCCTAGAGAGGGAGACAGGGTCAGAGAAACAGTAGTATATACAGGTAGACCTTGAAAATCCAACATAGCAGAATTGCACCCCACACAGCCTCCCTGGAGTGTCACTTGTAACACAGAGCTCTGGAAGAACAGGAATAGAACCTGCACGCAGGCACATAAGTCCACACCTACTTACATGGCAGTCATCCACCAGCACACGACCTGGAGAAGATGGAATGGAACCAGGAGCAGAGATGGTAACCTCAGCCTGTGCTGCCCTGCAAGCTTGGCCAGGTGTAGCCAAGGTGGGGACCTGGAGGGGAAACGCATAAATAAAGGGGCTGACAGCTCAAAGGGGTTAATGTTGTGGCCCAGAACCCTAGAGGGGATGCCCAGGACAGTGGAAACTCCCAGAGTGGGCAGATGCACTCCCAGCTGGGAGCCCTGGGTTGGAAAGGCACAGATAGTAAGCCCTTCTGGGGTAGGTGGAGGAATTGTTTCATGCAATGACAGACAGAAATAGGTTCCATGACTCTTGTATCCTCACTTCCGTTCCTCACATGGACTTGGCTTGCCTCCATGCCCTGTGACCTTTCCTGGAATCCCAGCAGAGAATGCAGATGATACGCAGTCCACCTGTTAGTTTGGTGCAACTAGGGCTGGCTTCCACAGTGGCACTTTTGGTGCTTTGTGGTACACATAGCCAGCCCTTTGTGAACCAGGCCCCTGGCTGCCTAGCCAGACTTGCACCCTGGTGGCCTCAGCTTGGAACCACACTCCCAGTCTGAAGATGTCTGTTTGTCTTGCAGAGGCCCGTGTGAACTGTTCGCTTCATCCTCTACTGCTGGAAAGCTCGGCTTCCTGCCCCAATCTCTATGCCAACTGGGTGGTCATTCTCCTTCTGGTCACTTTCCTGCTGGTCACTAATGTGCTACTTATGAACCTGCTGATTGCCATGTTCAGGTACCCCCTCTTCTCCTGAACACCTGCCCTCACTACATTCCTGCTCGAGCTTCTCAGTGGAACTGGTTTCAGGGTGCCAGCAGAGATAGGACCTGTGTCTCTAGTAGAAAGGACCTAGTCCCTTTTGCTGTTGTGTCCACTGGGTTGGCCCTGTAGTAGAGAGCCAATGCCTCAGCTCTGGGCATACTGTGAACCCACCCCAGCTCAATGCCGGATGTCTATCCTGCTAGGAAGGAGAGTGAGTCTACAGGCATGGGGACTCAGGCCTGTGAGTATGTCCCACGGCAGTATACTTGAGTCTGTGACTGAGGGGTGCTGGCCCCTGTCTTAGTCTTCTTTCCATTGCTGGGCTAAAACTGCTTGAAGCAGTTTTAGGAAGAGCAACTTAGGAAGAGGCATGGTTTACTTCATCTTACATGCCCAGATCACAATCCATCACCGAGGGAAGTCGGGGCAGGAGCTCAAGGAACGCAGGAACCACACAGGAATGCTATTTGCTTGCTCACTCAGGTTCACGTTTAGCTGGACTTCTTACACAGCCCAAGACCTCTCACACAGCGAATGGTGCGGCCCACAATGGCTTGGGCCCTCCTACATCAAATAATAGTTAATATAACCCACCACAGACATATGCACGGGGCAATGGGATCTTGGCAGTCCCTCAATTGTGACTGTCTTCTCAGGTGACTCTAGATGGTCAAGTTGACAGTTAAACCTATGTTAGCCTCCATCTCTGAAAGGGCTCCCAGTACAGGCCAGTTGCCCCCTGAATGCAATTAAGATGACATATAGGGAGTGGAGGGTAAATGGGGCGGGATGAAGGGTGGCAAGTGGGATCCAAGAGGGGTGGCATATAGGGTGGGAAGTGGTGCCAGGTTGAGGAAGGATGTTTCTATGGGTGGGAGAGCAGCTTATAAGGCAAGGGCTTGGCCATGTGTCCTGTAGCTACACATTCCAAGTGGTCCAGGGCAATGCCGACATGTTCTGGAAGTTTCAACGCTACCACCTCATCGTTGAATACCATGGGCGACCAGCTCTGGCTCCACCCTTCATCCTGCTCAGCCACCTGAGTCTGGTGCTCAAGAGGGTCTTCAGGAAAGAAGCCCAGCACAAGCGTCAACATCTAGGTGAGGCCACAGGCTGGATGCCACTGTTCCCAAGGGTCCTAGTTGCCTGAGAAGACTCACAGAAGGGGCTGGGGTTTCTTTTTTCTTTTTTTTTATTTTCGAGACAGGGTTTTGGTTCCTGCCCTGGAACTAGCTTTTCTAGACCAGGCTGGCCTCAAACTCACAGAGATCCTCCTGCCTCTGCCTCCCGAGTGCTGGGATTAAAGGCGTGCGCCACCACCGCCCGGCTGGGACTGGGGTTGCTCGTCTAGGTCCTGAAAGGCTAACCAAAGCCCCAGGCCCATACTAGACAGCCACAGGGCCATCCTGTCTCCTTGCAGCCCAAAATTCCTCCATGGGGCCTATTTCTGCCATCTACCTTGTGCCCCACCTGGTGGCATCTGCACTAGTCCCTTGCCACAGCCTGGGCTTGGGCTCTGCCCTACGGACCCACACAGCTCTCCAAGGCTTGCTGCTGTCTTCCACCTTGCCAGAGAGAGATTTGCCTGCCCCCTTGGACCAGAAGATCATTACCTGGGAAACAGTTCAGAAGGAGAACTTCCTGAGCACCATGGAGAAACGGAGGAGGGACAGCGAGGGAGAGGTGCTAAGGAAAACGGCACACAGGTGGGGTGACCTATGGGACTCCAGACAGGAGGCATGTGAGGCTCAGGCTGGCAGGTGTCACCATGCCTGTTCATGAGCTGCCCAGAGATGTAGAGAGGGCCCTACCTGGAGGCAGGTGGACTCAGATGCAGTGGGGCTGGGTTGACCTTGGTCAACCGGGTGTTATGAGGGGCAATAAGTCTGGGAGGGGCTCCTTAGTACAAGCATACGGAGGCAGAAAAGTATCTAGTCTTTTCAGTAATGGTGGGATTTGGGGAACTGCCTTAAGGCTGATGAGACTCTTTAGTGCCAGTAATAGGACCTCTGAGCTGGGGAAACATGGCTGTGTCACAGGACCCAGCACTCCAGCCTCTTGCTCTAGGGGGAGGGTGTGGGGGGAGGGATGGGACATAAACCCCGTAATTAGGTATCTTTATGAATGGGACTCTGTCTTCATCCTCTCTCAAGTCTGAAGAGCCATCCCCGGACGATGCTGGGTGGTGGAAGGGCTGTTTCTCTGGGACGACACAGAAGTGTTCCATATCTATAGACAGAGCCCAGATCCAGATTAAAAGGAGAGTAGCGCAGAGGCAACAGCAGACCGAGGCCGAGAAAGCAGTTAGGGCAGGCAGGCTCCCCCTTGTGGCGCACCATGGAATTATCACGTCTAAGGCCGGCTCTGCTTTCCAGAGTGGACTTGATTGCCAAATACGTCGGGGGGCTGAGAGAGCAAGAAAAGAGGATCAAGTGTCTGGAATCACAGGCAAGCCAGCAACCCACTGTCCATTCTTCTTGAGGTGGGGCCATCCTTCTGCTTCTATGGGAACTACCATAGCCCTGTACTAGCATTCTGATGGGCAGCATTAGGGCCGGGACAGAGCGGAGGGATTATGGACAGGGTAGATGAGATCTCAGGGTAGAAGCCTATGTTGGCCTATGCCTGTCCTTGCCCCAAGTCACTTTAGAGACCCACCTTTCTTCTAGAGCTGTTCCAACAAAACCTAGAATCTCCACCACTTCCTGTGACATGGGGAGCCTGGTCCAGAGTGAGGAGTCTTGGGGTCACAGTTGCCCTGGCAGGAAGGGAGTCACATGGGAGGGACCCCGTGCCAAAGTCCGGTACCTCCCTTGGCTTCTTCCAGGCCAACTACTGTACGCTTCTCCTGTCCTCCATGGCTGACACAGTGGCTCCAGGCAGCACCTACTTAAGTAAGTGTTGTTCAGGCCATGGGAATGAGGTGGGCATGGGCTTTTCCCTTTGGCCACTGATTGGGGCAAAAAGCAAAGCTGTAGCCTGGGCATCTGGCCCTGCCTTCCCCACCTGTGCTGGAAGTGCCTACTCCCTTGGCAAGCCGCTGTTCCCAAGGCATACAGGTGCCTGAGGCAGAGCCTTAGAGTGCCAAGGATCTGTCTGGTATGAAACCTGCTGGACAAGCAGCCTTATCACACTCCGTATCCTGGACCTTGCCTCTCTCCTGCCTTGTCCTGCCCCAGCTGGGGCTCCACAGCTGAAGGTCCTCTCTCCCTTCCTTACTCCCAGGCTCTCAGAACTGTGGTCGCAGGAGTCAGCCAGTCTCTGCCAGAGACAGGGAGTACCCAGAGGCTGGCTTGCCACCCTCAGACACCTGACATGGAGGTACCACCTGTCCTAGAGCCCCAGACCTTGCCATCTTGGGGTCTACCAACCTTCCCCTACTCTCAGCAACTCCCAGAAATGGTCTTCCAGGCCTTGTCACACACTTCTTGGACATTCCTTCCTATGAAAATGAAATTGATGTCTCTTGGCGCCTATCTGGGAGCCCCAGCAGGAGGAAGTTCTTTCGGTCCTACCTAGAGCACTCACTGGACATCAGGAACTAAGTCCCACACAGGACACCATCTGCCTAGGCTGAACTAAAGTGGGTCTAGGCCCCTATCTCTACCCTGAGTTCCTAAGAAAACCACCTTTTAAACACCAGCAGTTTCTTTCTGCTCTCAAAGACCCACAATTCATCAGCTGACCAGCTACTAGAGCGCTGGTAATCACCAGCCTTGACCCTTCTGCCCCCACAGCATTATCTGTGAAACCGTTGTGGCAGTAATCCCAAGATACTGTCCAAGGGTACCCAATGATGCTATAAAGCCTGCAGACCACCTCGACCCAGTTACACTGGAAAGCAGGGATGGCTGAACATGCATTTCAAACACCTGGGGAGCATGGGGAGTTACCTAATCTATTGAACAGCATCTCGGTTGCTTCCATTGCTCTTCAAATTATATGACCATCCAGGCTGATCCCTCGTTTTTGGGAACACTGAAGTCCTGGAATAGGGACTACAGACGCTAGGGCAGACTTGGTATTTAGCAGGACAGGTTAGCTAGCTTGGTCCAAGACCCTGGCCTCCACATCAGGTACGCAGTATCTTTTCCGCACATCATTCTTCCTCCTGGGCTAAGCACCAGCTAAATGACCTAGCATCAGGAATGTCCTACACAGAGATCACAAGTCCTGGAGACATACAGGGCACCAGCTCTTTGGGTGGATACCTGCCCAACCTCCCTTGCTGACTCAATCTACCCTCTTCCTAAAACTGATCTGCACAGGCCTGGTGCTGAGGCTGTGCTGGTTTCAGGGAGCAGATTATGTTCATCCATTACCATCGGGGGCACAAGGCTGGGCATGGCTATGAGCCCAGTCCCTCTGGGTAGGCTCACCAGTGGCAAAAGTGAAGGACCATGGCAAACCTTCACAGCAGTTCCTACTGGAGTGGGGAAGGCAAAGAGGCGATGTAGATGGAGTCCTGCAGTCAGGAGTCAAGGGCTGTTTGGACAGATCTTTTGAAGGGGGCCCAGAAAAATCCACAAAATCCAAGACATACCCCAAACCTTTATTGTCCACCCCAGGACAATGGGGCACAAGGGCTTCCAAGGTCCCACATTCCCAGCCAGGGCTGTTGCACAACACAGCGTCCCTCAAACCTGGGCTGGGCAGGTGAGGAGGTGGAGAGCTAGCACTGCAGTCAAACTGAGGGGCCTCTCTCAGACCCTGGCCCCTCGGGGTTACTGTCCCTGTTCCGGAAATGTTCTCTGCTCCGCTTCTTGCTGCCATGGAAACCAACAGCCTCCATCCCTGTGGGGTCTGAGGAGGACCCAGGGTGGTCAGCTCCTGAAGGTACCACTACCTCTTGCAGTCCCTGGTGGCCACTCCACTCCTCAGCCTCAGGCCCGGCCAGATGGGCCAGCTCCACAGAGGCCTCACTCCCAGCACTTGACACATCCCCCTTTTTTAGGATCCTCTTCCTCTCGGCCCTAGCCTCACTGCCTCGTACTGGTTTGGTAAAGACCACTCTCCCCTCTCCACAGCTAGAGGGATCCTGGTTGAAGGAGGGTACATAGTCTGTAGGGGATGCCTGGCTGCGAGAGCCCAGGAAGGCCAGAGCAGCAGCACGATTGTTCTGCTCACTGACTTCAGCCACATCTTCCAGACTGTACTTGGTCCAACGTTCAGGATGTGACACATAATCCGGCACAGGAGGCACCCTGATTGGGCCAGTGCTCTCATGCACTCTGCTCAGGTTCCTTGCCAGAGTCTGACTTGGGGGAGTCACAGGCCGTTTGAAACTGCCATTGTCAGTCACACTAGTTTGGGGCGCAGAGGGCGGTGCCTGCCGGGCCGCACTCTCCAGACAATCAAAGATGCTGTGACTGCGCTGCGAGAAGGTAGAACTCATGCCTCGGAGGTGGAACGGCTGGACTGGGGTGGTGGGGACACCAGGGAGGGGTGAGGGAGGGTCATCAGGGCCGGAGTCCTCCTGGGCTTCCCCGGAAAGCCTCTCGGGGGACAAGACTTGCACCTCGGCACCACTAGGTAGGCTGAGGTCCGAGTCTGAGTCGCTGAGGGAGACGGTGTCGGAAGGAAGGGTGTCATCCTCGGTGGGTTCCTCAGCCTCCAATCCAGTCTCCGCCTCCGCCATGCCGACCTGGGACCCTCCCCACCTGTAGCGAAATAGCCCAAGTTCCGCCGTAAGGGGTGTACTTAGGCCACGCCCCTCCGTGTCCTCCCAGGCTCCCCTCTTTCACCTCCACTACGTGCTAGGCGCCTCTGTTTACAAACGCTGCCCGGTCATGCAGCGAGCAACGGCCTCGCGAAGCTGAGTGCCTAAAGTGTGTCCACAGGCGCACAGTTGTGGAGCTGCAGGCTAGATAGGGTTAAGGAAGAGAGTCAACCATGAGAGCAGAGAAGTGCAGACATATAAAGGATGCACGCTGGGAGATGCTGGAGACAGGCTTTAGATCAGCAGAGCACAGCCTCGCCGGGTACACACCGCCACCGCAGGGACTACCCAGCCAGGTCCGGAGGAAGCGCCGTCAAGGGACTGGCCTAGTAGCGGGGTTCTAAGGAGGCCGACGCTCACCGTTCCGTGCACGTTGCAATACCCAGCGGCCTTTCCCAGCAGAGTCCCGCCGGTTCCGCGGGATTCGGCCCGTGGTTCCTGCCCACTTTCGCTCGGCTTTCTGGGAAACCGAGTCCCCAGCTGTCTGAATGGCACGACTTTAGTACATCAGGAACTACAACTCCCAGAAGGCAATGGACCAATGCCCAACGGGAGGTGTAACCTTTACCTATGCGCATCACCGAAAACCGGAGCGGACACGGAATTGACGAAAGAGGAAGAGGCAGAACCAAGGGGCCTCGATTCCCATAACACTCTAGGGCTAGGCCAGTCGCAGAGGGTTGAGGCCTCCAGCGCAGCCTGTCGGAACCCGCCTGAGCAGGGTTCGTTACAGGGAGGAAGTGCGTCACCACGCAATGCGGGCGCCAACTAGTTTCCTGGCCGGAAGTGGTGCCGGTCTTGTCCTCCGTTGGCTCTCTGGAGCGGGGTGGGACTAAAGTCCTAGTTGGCTATTGGAATCTAGAGATGTGGTGGGCTCTGGAGTGTCGATTAGTTGGTTGGGGCAGCAGAGATTCGAGGCCGCTCCTCTGGGCTCTGCCTATTCGTACTTCGACAGGGACCCCACTTTTCAAAGCCGCACACAACCCTGCTCCAGGCTTGGAGCTGTCCTCTTGCATCCCTGGGGACCAGGGTCTGAGGATACAGTGGGCTGCTTTGTGCTCCCCTTCTTCCCTAGTTCCTGAAGCTGCAGGCCACTCAACAGCCTTGGCCACGTGCTTCACAACATAAAGAGGAGAAAGGGTTCCTCAGACCAGCAGCCCACCCAAGCAGGGAACAGGCTTGTACAAGGGTGGGGAGGTCGAGATCAGAACGCCCTTGTACAAGCTTGGGGTTCACTGACAAATCAGCCTCCTGGGAGGCTGCTAGGAGCTGGGATCTGAATCTTAGCCAGGCTTTCTCTCCCCTAGAGGCCAATTAAGTGTGCCAGCAGCCTGGGGGAGGGGCTCAGACAGGAGTCAAAGGGGAAAAGACAGTAGTGGTGGTAGCTGCTGGTGTCCAGGAGGTTGCTTAGCCTGACCCTTAGTTCACAGGGCTGAGCTGAGTGGGCTGCCATCTTGCCTATTACTCCTTGAGACCATAGGCTAGAGCCACCCAGCTCTGTAGAACATTTCTAATCACCTAGATACTAGGGATGGGGCAGTGGTCTAACCTTTGCTGTGTTGTCCCTCAAAAGGGGTATGGGGTATGGGTGGGGTGTATTTATAGCCTATCCCCAGCACTCTGTGAATTTTCCTGCTTTGTGGCTCCGCCTACTCTGCTCAGCAATGACTTGGCATGTCCAACAGATGAGTGGAAATGAGGTCAAGGCTGGTATAAGGTCAGCACTGAGCTCCTAGGACAGGGAGGTAGAAACGAGGGAGTACTCACATGGAGTGCTCCCTGGGTCCCAACCCTTCCCTCCCACTGTGTTCCACAGCCTCTCTTGGACCTGCTCACCCTGTGCCTGGCGAAGTTCAGAGCTGAGCCCGGTCTCTAACACCACTGGCTCAGGAAGAGGTCTGGCAGTCCCATTAGCATGCCTGATTTTCTCCTCCTTTATTAAATGACTATTTCAAGATGTAATTACAGTAGAAGGTGACACGTTAGAAAGAACAGGTGCATTGAAGGCATAAGAGTGCTTACAACCCAGCTTTTGAAATGGGGGCAGGAAAGGGACAAGGATTAAAAAGATATAAGCAACGTGACCCACAGTGGGCAGAGTGGGTGGACATGGCCCTCTAACTCAGCTACAAAGCCTCTGGGCAAGTAGCTATGGAGGAGGTTTGGCTCAGCAGGCAGAGCTCCCCAGGGGTCCCGGAAGTATAGGGCCCTGCAAGCCAGGGCCAGCTCCACCCTTATATCCCTACACACGCCACCTATGTGTGATGTCAGCCCCCAAAAGGTAACAGGAAAAGTTCAGAATGAAAAAAAAAAACCCTCAAAAGGCTAAGTGTAGCAGAGTAATACAGAAATATATACACAGGCCATGGCCCCCCGGAGGTCTCTCGTCACTCAGGGGCAGGGCACTGCAGGGTCCCTGTGGTACAGAGTGAAGGGCCTCAGTACACAGAGCTGTTCCGGATGCCACAGCACAGCACCATGCTCAGAATCATCTCGAAGATCTGCGGGAGAGAGGGGCATTGTCAGCACCTAGGTCCTTGCTTGGGAGGGGTGGCACTCACCCACTAAACAGGCCCTGTGCTCACCATGATGACGGCTACCACGATGGCCGCAATACCAATGAGGTACAGCTTCCCAGAAAAGAGCTCATCAATTTTCTGATGGCAGTCCTCCTGCAGGGATGGCCAGAGGGTGGTAACAGTGAGTGGCTAAGTCACAGCCACCACCATGCTCAGAGGTGGGGTTTATGTCCCATAGGTTATCTTCCATCCAAAATAAAACACATGGACCTGCTGGCCTTCTTTATTACAGGGTAGTGTTTCTGACCTCAGTAGTACTCTAGGCTCACCAGTATGTATAAGGGACCACTCAAGAGAGCCATTTCCCAAGATACTGCAGGGGCAAACCCAGGCTCTCAGGACGTAGCACCCCACTCGCTGAGATGTTCTGTGAGCCTCTCTGATGTCCTGCTTGAAGGGCTGATCTTCCTGGTTGGCCACATTCACCACCTACCTACCACCCAGGATATGATGCCCACTCCCACTCCATGTCACCTTGAATAAGGAGTTGAATACGTTGGTGCCTGCGGGACACAGGCTGTTCCTTATCATAGAGGTGGTCAGCGCGGTCAGTGTGTTGGAGCCACAGCAGTTGAGCTGCAGAGACCAAGAGTATCACTGTCAGCTTAGGAGCTTCAGGAGACAAGGGAAAGGTCTGGCACATGGCACATCATCACCCCCAAAACATCTGGGAGCTGGCCTGCCCTATTTGTCACACTGCTCAAGAACCCTGTTCCTCCAAAGCCCTGGGCAAATGAGGCCCATTAGGTTTCTACAAATCAGAGGAGAACCTTAGCCAGGCCCTGTCCTGTTTCTGAGGTCTGGGAAAAGACAAGACTCATCTCCATAGATCATACATGCTAGGACTCCCATAACCTGCCCTCCCTGCTCCAGCCTAGTTGTACCGTCTCGTGGAAGGTCTTCACCACAGTCTTGGCATTGTTGGCTTCATCATCCACCACAGCCTGTTGAAGGGCCTGGTCGTAGAACTGCTTCACATCCTTGGCGATCTGGGGAGAACCATAGTCACATGAAACACAGGGCCTACCATCAAGAGCACTTGGCTTCCCCCAATGCCATCTCTTCTGTTGAGCTCCCAAGACCCTTCTACCAGCAAGCACCAGAAGTTTGAAAAGCACCTCTAACCCATGGGTTCAGAGCAGGCCACACCTGCTGCCTGAGCAAAGGCATATCTCCCTCTCCAGTGAACCGAGGCTCACCTGGTCTTTGTTTACGAAGCCCCAGATGCCAGCAGCCACCTCACAGGCAAACAGGATCACAAGGCAGGTGAAGAACTAGGGGGAAAGTAGAGGTCAGAGCTTTGACCAGCAATCTCAGTATGGCCCTCTATGGGTGCCCACACGACCAACAACTATGTGCCAAGGGGGATGACCATATTCACCAACCATGTCCTGATTAATGAACCACACAGAACCATGAAAGACAAAGGATGTAGCTCGGCACCCAGATGCCTAAGTTCTCATGGTTTCACCCTGCTCCCTGCTTTGCAGGATGCAGCTGGTATAGGAGATGCAGTTGACAAATCTAAGTGTCTACAGCCTTCAGAGACACACATGCAGCAACATGCCCCCCAATCTTGACCTCAGTTTCCTTACCCCCTTTATCACAGGATAAACTATCACAGGAAGATTAAACTAGGAAGTGTGCTTCATCTTCCCAAGATTTTGATACTGGCTGGCCAAGCTCTAGAAGACATACCTGAGACTCAGCTCCACCAGTAGCTACTGTAGCCAGGACCACTAAGGCTGGCTTCTGGGGTAAGACACCCCTCTGGAGGTTACGCTTTTCTAAAGAGAAACTCCCTCTGTCAATGAGTCTTCAGAGTCAGACTCAACAGAAATCAAAGAGAAAGACCAAAACCTTGGGGAAGACAGAGGTTGCCAGAAACCCTACTCCCCAGCCCTGCAGCCCTTCCTACTTACCGTTCCCAGCAGGCATTGGGACTCCTGAATGGCCCCATAGCACCCCAGGAAGCCCACAAACATCATCACAGCTCCCACAGCAATGAGAATGTAGATGCCTGGGGAGGGGGAAGAACTGAGTGAGCAGGCTGCAGGCATCACCGTCTGAGACCGGAGCGTCTAGGGCACCCACACCCACAACAGGCAGAGTTTGGCAATGTGAGATTTTTGTGCGTCAGTGTCCGGCTAGAGGAACTGCCACTGCTACCAGAGGATAAAAAGCAATTCAGTGTCCAGAGGACACAGGTAATCTGTACTTCACAGGTATGCGCTGCCTTGTAGCCAGTCCCCCACTACTTGCACCCGAGAATAGGAACCCTTAGCACTCACTATAGAGGGCTGAGATGGACTACCCATCTTAGTGCATGAGATAGGGAAGCAGCTTAGGTTCAGCTGTTGGTCTGGGAGTGGATGCCCAGGGCTCCCCGTGCTGGGTGAGTGTGAAGGCAAGGGCAGGCTATGCCAGTAGCCAAGTCCAGGCACCTCATCTCAGGCACACCGGTGTATAACTGTTCTGCTCACCTAACTCTAAGGACAAGAACATGTGGGCGGAGCAGCTGGATGACTGACAGAAGGACGGGGCAGCCTGAGCAGAGCACTTAGCACCTGTCACACATACTGGCTGGGCTGTGAATATACAGGGGAGCACTGGGACCCAAGACGCACCAGTTGGGCCATCTCCCTGTTTCAGTGCTCACAGTACCCCTCAGGCCCTGGGAAAGACCACTGTGTCTCTGAAGAACCCTCCAGCTCTTGATCCCTCAGCAGACGCAGCCCCTCCCCAGTCTCCACGGCAACACTGCCAGGCAGTCCAAGCTTCTTGCACAAAGCCAGGCCCATTGTCCCCTGCCTGGCCAGCCCAGGGGTGAAGGCGCCATGGCCAGGACCTACTGCCAGGCTTAAAAACAGGCCAGAGCATGGGCCTGGTTTCCTTTGACCTCACTAAACACATCTGGTCCAGGGAAAGCCTCCCACCAGGGCTGCCTAGCAACTGGCTTTCAGATAGGCAGAGCAACTTCATCCGGACCACTGTCCTTAGGCCCTGAAAGCTCATCTCAAGATGAAGTAAGCTCTCTGTCACTATATCAGGCCCAGCAGGGGGATGGACAGGGTACCTAACACAGGTGCTGTCCTGAGACTGCCTACAAACCCTTCTAGGCCTAGCACATGCCCCATCTGAAGGTCCTGGGGTATAGTCTGAAGTGCTCAACTGTATATTCACAGCCCAGCCAGTATGTGTGACAGGTGCTAAGTGCTCTGCTCAGGCTGCCCCTGTCCTTCTGTCAGTCATCCAGCTGCCCCGCCCACATGTTCTTGTCCTTAGAGTTAGGTGAGCAGGTTATACACCATGTTGTAGTAATAGGAGCAGCGGGGCTGCGTCCCCGGCACCCCAGCCGCCTGGCTAGCTTATACCCCAAAATAACAACACACAAACTGTATTCATTTAAACACTGCTTGGCCCATTAGCTTTAGCCCTTACTGGCTAATTCTGATATCCCAATCAACCCATCTCTAATAAACTGTGTAGCACTGGTCTTACCGGGAAAGATTCAGCATGTCTGACCTGGCGGCTTGCTTCATTGCGTGCATCTGCCACAGAGAGCAGAGCTATCTCGTCTGCCCGGGAGAGGGGAGCATGGCGTCTCTGAGCTCACTTCCTCTTCCTCCCAGCATTCTGTTCTGTTTACTCCTCCCACCTATGTTTTAATCTATGAGGGCCAAGGCAGTCTCTTTATTTAGCCAATGAAATTAACACAAGCCAGAAGACTCTCCCCCATCACTGTGTGCCTGAGATGAGGTGCCTGGACTTGGCTACTGGCATAGCCTGCCCTTGCCTTCACCCCCAGACCAACAGCTAAGCAAGCCCCTGAACCAACCAAAGTGCCTTTGTCAGGGCCACATCTGCTCCCAGCAGGGCTCAGTTCAGGGGCAGCAGAGGGCTCCAGAAAGCCAATTCAGAATGAGCAGGGAGATAGTAGCCAGAGTAGCTCCTCCTGTGCATAGGCCATGCGCCTTGCTGCTCAGTGCCCAACCTGCCACATAGTCCAGGGCCTGAGGCTATTTCCTCAGTGCCCAGGAGGCCATGACCACAGAAAGGCAGGTGACTGAGCAGCTCTGGAGCTGGACCCTGATGTAGACTATGGTGACAACATGAGGACAGAGACCTGCCTGCTTCCTAGGCCACCCTATCTGGGCTCTGCAGGGTACCCAGCCTCTCCTATCAGGAAAAAGTGGGAGCTTTGGCCCGGCCTTACAGCATTCACATTGTGGAAGGCCCAGGGGCAGGAAAGAGTCCTTCACAGGCCAGTACTCTTCCTGTCTCTGATACCTGATCACCCCTGTGAAGATGCCCACACCAGCTGCTACACAACAGGCTGCAGTCTCCATGTGATCTGGTGGGCATCCTTTTCCTCTGAAGGCACAAGATCCAAGGAGGAATAGCATTGTAGGACATTCCCCACTAACACCCAGACCTGCTTTCCTCAAAGGAGACCAGGTTCTGCCCCTCCCCTGTACATTGCCTGGACCCTAACCTGACCATTCTACCTGTGGGAAGGATGAGGGGAGGGTATAGAGAGGAAGGAAAAACAGCCAACCACGGTGTGACCTTGGCTGCCCTGGAACACAAGGGTAGAAAGGGAGAATACTGGCGTTTTCTGACTTCCTGACACTACCCTCCTGCCAGCCATCAAGCATGTCTCCCAAGCCCCTTCTAGGCTACACACAAGAGGGAGAATACACCTCAGATTCCTGATGAGTGCTAGGAACTGTGAAAAGGCAGAAATGTCTCCAAAGACTTCTTGAGTTCTCAGGGTGCCAAGTCCCCCTCCCAGAGAGAAAGGAGGAGAGTTGCCTCCCTGAGCACAGCGTAGCATAGCCTAGCATAGCATAACATAGCACAGAAGCCCTCTTTCTGCTTTCCCTGCTTGGGAGGGAGGGTGCTCAGTCCCCCACAGGCAGCCTAATAAGGCAGGTGTAGCAGTCTGGCCTGGCCTGTGTGCTGGGGGGTGGGGAGAGCATCTGAGTCATCTACTGACTGCCTGGTCTCCAGCCCTCCCCAACTCAGGACTCCTGGGAGCTCAGCTGTTGGCTAGCCCAGGCATCCAGCCCCACCCTGCTCAGGGAGGTTCACCAGAAACGCATATGTTAAAATAAGTAAGGTCTCACAAGGCTCCTGCCCCACCCAGCTGCTTCCCTTCTGCCTAGCCTAGTCTCAGATCTGTGGGGTCCCTATCAGCACTATACCCAAGAGAATTTTCTAGTCATAAGAGCCCCTCTTATGGGCAGCCTCCCTGCCTAGCACATACTAGGCCTAGGCCATTGCCAGTTCTAATGCCTTACCCACCAAACTCAGACTCTCAGGCTCCTCCTGGAAGCCCACCCTGACTGTTCTCAGCTTGTGACTAGATCCTGTCTCCTTATTACTCACCCACATAGAAGGTGCTGGGTGCTGGTCTGTCTCCAAGTTCCAGGTAGAGCAGACTGGTGGTCTGTGGGTCATGGCGCAACCACAGAGCCACACCAAGGATCACGCCTCCAGCCAGCTAGGAAAAACCAGGAACAATGTCATATAGAGGCCAGAGCACTGTGGGGCGATAGAACCCTACCACAATTATCATGTGAGGCCATCGTTTCTAGTTGTGGGGGGTCTGTCCATTGTCTGAGCCACTGTCCACTGGGGCCCTGTAGCCCACAAGCTTCTCTGACTACAGAACAGAGTTCAAGTGTACCCTAATACTTCATGACACATACAAGAAGGTTTGTGATGAAAATGTGGCTCTATTGATAGGAGTGCTTTAGCATGTAGGGAACCCTGGGTTCCATCCCCAGGACCACATATACTGGGTCTGGTGGTGCATTCCTGGTATCACTTGAGAGATGGGAAGCAGGAGGATCATGTTGAGTTTGAGATGAACCTGGGCTATAAGAGACCTTGTCTCCAAAATAAAACCTCTTTTTCTACTCATCTCAAGTTCCAGATTGGCCAACCATGCAGTATTTTTATCTGAGAAGTGTGGCAGAGGTACCCTGTCCTAATAGTCCTGAGATTGCTTAGGGATTGCCACAGGCAGGGTACTGGGAACCCCGTGGTGGGGATACCAAGTTCTCCCTGCCACGAGAAGAGGGGTGACAATGTAATGTCATCAGGCCCCACGGGGGAAACAGCAGGGCACCTCCTACCATGGATTTGTGTGAAGCCCTATAATAGAGCTTCTGGAAGCAGGAGGTGCCCTCAGGACAGACCAAGGGAGAGGCACTCTCTTCCCCATTTCTAGGCATCCTCTTCTTGCAGGGGTCAATGGATCTGCCCAGCACAAACAGGAAACAAAGACCTGGGCCTGATTAAAACAAAACAAAACAAAAAACCACCAGGTGGCCCACTTCCTTCTCTGGGGATCCAGGTCAGCACACAAGCTCAAGAAAGATCCTGCGAATCCCCAAACAGACTGGTTCTGGAAAGAGGACCTGTGGGACCCACCTACCTCCTTCTACCCTAGGATCCTGTCCTCCGCCTAGCCCTGAGAGAGGAAACTAGGGGCCACTTTCTGCAGAACACCATCACCTCGTACCCTCATCCCATGGGTCCTGTGGTTTCTTAGCTTCTTCTGTAAGTTTTAATTCAGTTTTCACACTTTGGTTAAGGAGGGGTGAGTCCTCAACCTCTACCAGAGCCTGAGAGAACAGGGTCTGTGGTACAGCAATCAAAGCCACACTATGCCCAACCTACAAACGACATGAAAGCTGGGACCCTGAGAGTGCCCTTATGAGCAAAGGCCTAGTGATGCCGGGGATCCCCAGAGCTTCTAGAGCCTTACAGTGACAGCTCTGTGTCTATACGCCCTTAAGAGGCTAGCCTTCAGCCTGGGCAATAGAGGCAGGAGGGTAGGGCCTGGCAGGAGGCCACAACAGGCAACACTCCTCTTAAACTGGCATGAGAGGAGGAGGTGATTGGCCCGAGTTGCCCTGGTAACCTGGCTTCCTTTGCAGCTTTGAAACGTCATGTATTTTGTTTGAGAACTGGTCCAGAGGTCGCTCTGAGATGTTCCAGAGCAGAAGGACTAGGTGGCATGCCTGCTCCCCATGCTTCCCTCTGTAGTTAAAAGACCCCATGGTGACAAATCCCCAATAGCTACAGAAGCTGAGGGGCAGCTGGTGGGTCACCTGCCTTCCTCAGTCTGTGTGCTTACCTGTAAACAGATGGGCATGCAACCATGCCTGACTCAGACTTCTCTACTGATAGAGAATTTTCCCTGTGATCTGGAGGCAGAAGTGGGCAATGGACGATATTCAGCCCAGCCCCAAAGCCTGCTAATGTGGGTGTCTGACCAAGCCACCACTTACAGCCAGGCTTTATGAAAGAGGTGGGGTCAGGAAGCTGACTTCAGAGAAGTCTCTGGGCTTCAGTCCTTCATGTTACCTGACAGGTCTGAACTGGGGTTGAGGGGGAGGTGAGGCACGGGGGAATGGGAGACTTGGCCACTCATCTGTTGTCTCAGAGGCAATGAGAGCTGAGTGGGAAAGGGCAAGGAAGGAATGCCAGGCACTGGGCTGGCTGCCTCCAGCAAAGTGACCCTCCACCCCCTGCTCTAGGGAGGAGTAGAGGAAGTGCTGGGAAAATGACAGGGCTCAGGAAGGTGGGACAGGGGGTCTTCAAATAGTAAGAGGCTGGAAATGAACCTTAGCTTCAAAATGTAACTATCTCAAATGACCAAAACAGACAAAGAACTTCCAAGACTCCAGGGTAAGAGATATTCATCTACTGAGACAGGGCCCTCAAGTAGGGTGGGACTACCATCCTGACATCATGAGGCTCCAAAGAGCCACAGGGAGATTACCAATCTACCCACTAAGCCCAAATTGCCACCGGGTGTGGCGGGGTGGGGTGAGGAGTGGTGGAGTGGCTCTGCTGCACCGGCGGGCAGCTTGTCGTTTCTGAGGTCCGTTTCTGAGAAAGTTAGCTGGTGCCGCCTCCTCACCACAGCCAGCTTAGCACCTCAGGCTTTACATGCAGGTGTGTATGTTTCTCAAGCTTCCCTGTTACAGCTCAGCCTAGAGCAGTCCATATGTCTCTTGACCGATGAATGGACAGGCGCTGGGTCCATCACAAGGCAGGGAGAAAGAAGACATAGACCCACGAGATCGCAAGGAGGACGGGTCAAGGTGCTGAGTGAAAGGGGCCCATCGGGGATGAAGCAGCTGATGCCTCTGGACTCTGTTCATATGAAAGCAGAATTCAAAGTTCATTCAAGATAGTGCAGAGATAATCCAGCAGAAGTGCTGGGGGGAGCAGGAATGGAAGGGACTGCAAAGGGCCCTAGGATGCTCTGGGCGTTCACTCTTCTGATGGCGCTAACAGTTTCATGGGGGTGTAAATGCTGGCTATATTATATGTCAGTCACAGCTACAGAAAACTATTATTTAACCCCAGCTTCAGTCCAGTCTCTAGGTCAGAAGCTGTGCTCAAGCACATTCCCCAGGCCTGTGGAGTGTCGCAGTGATTAGCAGCAATCAGACAGGCACATATCTTGTCTACAGCAACATTGGTTTAGAATGATCTGCAAAAACTGGGCAACACTCACATCCATTAAAGAAATACCAGTCCAGTGTCAATGGAAATATGCAGCAGTGCCATTGGACAGAGGCACAGGTAGGGTTAAGGGTGACCCAAACCTCTAGCTGTGTCATATCTGAGCTGGGGGACTCCAGGCCCATCTCAACCTCCTCCATCTGCACCTTCATTTGTTAGTAAAGGGAGTAATACACACAGGCTGCAACGTATGACGTCACTGTATTTAGCTCTTGCTAGAGCTGAGGAGGTGATCCACAACGAACCTTACCAACGATCCTGGAATTTCTTCATGCATCCACTCAGGGGCCAAAGATGCCTCTGCCCAAAACTTCTCTTCCCAGGTGGGTCCACCACCTGCTTCTACAGCCTAAGACACCTTCTGCTTAGAGGTGGGGGTGGGAAGCACCCAGGTGGGATGCCCAGGTAGGTTCCCGGAGCGCCTTCCACAGCACAGAAGAATGCATTCATGACTCTCTACAGGATCATGTTGCTTCCTCCTCCTTGAAGACTAACACATAACAGACTCAAACTTTAACAGGATGAGGAGCTGCCAAGCACACTGGGTCCCTGCCCGGCTGGTCTTGTGGTTTCCCAGAAGACTGAAAGGGAACAGGCCTAGGGCAGCATTCTACTCTGTACTAGCTGCCCACTGCCAGCCCTGGGCCAGACCTCAGATGGGGGCATACCTACCCCTCCAGGAAGGGACAGAGCTCCTGTCACCAGCCTGGTAGGTCTGAATGATCACCCTAGACACCCCACATGTTCCGGAAGGCTGACTATAACATCAGCTTGTTGTTTTAGTGACCTTTTGTGTCTTGGAAGAAGAATCAAGGGCAGAGGCAGATGAGGATGGGGCTTGCTCCATGCCTCCTAGGTACATGGTGCACAACGGAAGGTGCATCAGAAAGAGGCTGTCCACCTAAGCAACTGGAAGGGGCTGAGGGTCTAGGAACCTCCCTGGTAATGGCAGAAACTGTGAAGATCAAAGGCAGAGGGGCAAAAGGCTTCCCTGGGCAGCTGGGAAAGTCAGAGTAAAGAGGCTCCATCTGGCAGGTTTTAGGAGCTGAGGAAAGGGCAAGATGAAGAGGCCAATGGAAAGAGCTGACTTAGGTGCTGTCCTCCCACCTGGGTCCCTGTGCTCAGGGCACAACAGGCCAGGGCCTGGTCAGGCCATGGAAGATGGGGACAAGGCCAGATTCCTCTCTGAGAGATATAGGATCATGCTCAGGCCTTCCTGGAGGTAAAGACTTGCAGTTCACCAAAGGAAGCTCAGGAAGGAAGCTGGAGAGAGGGGCAGGAATCCTTGCCTTGGCCAGGAAGCATGGTTCCTTTCACAGGCCCCTCGCCTCAGGAAGCCACTGTCCTAACATCTAAAAATAGGTGGCAAAGCAAAAGCTTAGCTCTGGGGCCCAACTGACAGGCTGGGGAGGGGGCAGGGCCATGGAGGATACACTGTTGTCTTGAGGTACAGGAGATTAGGCTGGGCCATCCCAGCTCTGCCTTTTCCAGGTCCAGGCTATAATGTTCCTCAGACAGAGAAGCTGGCAGGAGCTTTCCCCGCCCACCCTACACCTGCCCTCCTCTAGGAAGGCCAGGGTCTCATGAGACCCTGAAGGGAGACTGTGTGGACCCTGATGGCCACAGTGATCTGCCAGAGATGACAACAGCAGAGGCGGCATGGAGGCCAGGCTGTTTGCTTCAGAGAAAGCTCAGGTGGGCCTGGTACCCACTTAGAAGCACAAAGGGAGGCAGGGGACGAAAGAGCGGGTAGAAGAGTCCTATGTAGCTCTGGTGTTGCCACCAGCAGTACCAAGAAGCTCCCATCTGCACCAGGCTAGGCGTGGCCCTCTGTCCCAACCATGTCCCAGGGCAAAGCTGTGGGACTGGCATAGTCTTACAGCCCACTCTGACTATGGAACGAGGTGGCAGAGCGGGGTACAGTTTTACCCCATCCCACTACTTCCTCACATGACAGTTGCTTGAAAACCTCAGTCCCTTCATCACTCACAAGGATCTGATAGCAGCCCAGCAGGGTGCTACTTCGGGTGAGCTGTTATCACGGTCTCTAGAGTACAGGGAAGACTGTTACCAGGGCTGAAGGCTAGGCCATGCCCCCAAGATGGAGACTTTTTGCCAAGAAAAGTTGTAAGAGGGTGGATATGTATTAGTGGGTGGGTGGCAGCCACAGTACGTGCTTGCCACACACCGTAAGCCCTTGCCACACTAGGTCCCACTCCAGAGCTCAGGGATAGAATTTCAGGAGGACAGGTGGCTTGGGCTTCCTCATTCCTGCACCTGCCACACCAGACACCTTTAAATACCACTGGGACCTTAACTGCTAAGCTGCAGTACAGAGCCAACATTGATGCTTGACCACAGGTAAACAAGTCACAGAATGCCACAGACCCACCCTGAGAAAAGTGCTGATGACCCAGGCTGACACAAAGCATGGAGTGATCTGAGAGATAGCGCAAAGGAAGCACAGCAAACTGGGGGGCCCTATCACCCTTCTGCCCTAACTGCCGGGCTCTTGGCCTAGATTACAAACTCATGGTAATTTAGAGCTATAAAATCCTAGGCACCTGGGTTCTAACGACTTCCCTGCACTCCCAACCCTGCAGCCCTCCCCAGACTTCACACGCAGGAAAGCAGGTGCCCTCTCCCAATACCCCCTTGTAGTTACTTTGGCAGCCAGCTCACGATTCCCACCACCAGTTGATCACTGGTTAATCCCTTGTGAACTGCTTCCCAAAAGGTAGAGTCCACACAGAGAAACCCAAATGGTTTTGAATGGCATAGTGTGTGCCTGTGTACTGTAGGGAAGGTACAGGGGGGAGGATGTCCGCAGTCAAAAGGTTCCTGGAAGGCTACTGGCATGCCAGGTCACAGTACATCCTACTAAACAGTTGAAGGACACCAAAGGCCAGTTCTCGGGACATCTGGTTCTCTAGCAAGAGTCTTAGAAACAAAAGAGATACCTATAGAGTGCAGGAACACCCGGCACTCACAGTATGTCCTACCGGGTGCCCTGGTATATACCAGGGCCAGAGCCACCGGCACCTGGACTTCCCCACATTCCCACCCCACCCTACCCCCACCTGAGCCCTCTCCAAAGGCCAGGCCTGTGTGCAAGCATGACTGCCTACTATCTCCCTGCGGCACCTGGACTCTAAGCCTATTGATTTGATGACTGAGGTTCCTCCCCTTGGTGGACTCTGGGTGCTGCAATCCAGGTTGGCAGCTGTTGGTGAACCTCCTGGAGCAGTACAGACGCTCCATTTGAGGAAGCAAGACTGGACTAGGGGGAAGGCGCTGAGAGAAAGCCTGAAGCGTCCAGAAAGAATAGGGTGAGGGCTCTTATCATGAGGTAGCCGTGTGTGAGAACCAGGAGAGGCTGCCAGAGGCTTCCCACTTCTTTACTCCAGTTCTGTGCTCTCCACTGTGCAGACATCCTTCTTTGAAGCCAGCCCAGGGACCGACCACAGATTTCCCCTTCCCGGGCAGCCCAGCCCACTGATTGTCTTTCCCAAAGTCGGGTAAGCTGACAGCCTGGGGGAACAAGGGGAAGTCTGCTCTCCCACAGGTGAAACTAGGCACAGGAAGTCCTCATTCCACCCTGAGCCCACAGGGATTGCAGCCCCTCTGCCGGAAGGAAGACAGCAGACTGCTAAGTGACAGACAGTCATGTGCCGTCTGGAGAATTAAATGCCAGTTAAGGCTGTAATCAGCCTTTTGTGGTGGGTCGGGCTGCCTGGGCCACTGGAAGGGGGCCACCAAGCAGCCTTAGGCTGGAGGAGCAGCCAGTTCTGGGCAAGGAACACAACTCCCATTCCAGTGAGGACCGGTGGCCTCCCCTCCCTTATCCAACTACACCTGTGGAGTCATTATCACACTAAGCTACTCCAGGCCCACCCCAGGACATAGGCTGGCAGGGTGATAAACAGGGACACCATCCCCTACTCTCCTGTCCTACTCCCAGCAGGAGTCAGGAGATGCCTCTCTCTACCCCAGACCTGTCTCAGAGGACAGGTATCCACCCAGCTTCTGCTGAATTTGCTCACTGCTCATCTTTCAGGTTTGTGTCTTGTCCCATGTGTCCTGGGAGTCCAAAATTCTGTTGGCCCCAAAGTAGGTTCTGAACAAGATAGGTCAAGTGTGGGTCTTAGCCCAAGGAGGACTGCTGCATTATGAGTATGCAGTCTGGGGCGCCTGGGACATCCCCTCCAGCAGATAAGCCACTTTAATCTGTAAACTGGAAATTTTAAAAAGTGCCCATTGAGACATTTACTGTCAACCAAATCTCACTTCTAGAACCCTTAGCCTCCATAGCCATCACGGGCCCACAGGACCTCTCAGCCCCTTCCCCAGACACCTCTTACACCATTACTCAGCTCTCCTTGGCCCAAATCCCTGTTGGACACTGTGCCCAGCATCCATTTCCTGAGCTTCCTTTATGCCAAGCCCCTTGCTCCGCTCTGGAGTGCATTAGCTAGTCTGCCCACAATCCCAGGAGAGAGATACCCCAGGAACTCCCACTTTAAGGGGAGGAAGTGGAGGCTGAGAACCAGAGCAATGGGGTGGGGCTCCCCAAACGTTCAACTTCATGGCATCAGGAAACTATCAGCCACAGGACAAGCCTTGCCACACAGGGCACAGAGGAAGCCCCTCTGCCAGGGTGCTGTTCGCCAGTTGTGGTCTGGCTCTACCCCAGATCCCTGACCACTGTGGAGGCCAACATGGGTGGGGAGGAGAGGTCCATGGGATTGTGAAAGGGCATGGTTTGCACTGTTCTGCAGTCAGTAAGTGGGCCTCTGGGAGCAGGGGAGGCTTCAAAACGGTTTCCTGGAGCCTCAATAGAGAATTACCCCCCAGGGATACGTTGGGACTCCACCCCAGCTGCCTGGGAAACAATCAGCCTCACCCAGCCCTAGCTCTCCAGGGAAACTGAGGGGCTACCAGCTTGATCAGGTGGGTGGGCCAAAAGAGGAATACCCTGCAGGCTCCTAACACTCTGCATCTGGAGCTCAGGGGTCAGTGGAGGGACTTCCTGAGTGAATTTAACTCCTTGCACGGCTCAGAGAAGGCACCACTAACCAACACAGCTACCCAGCCACGACCCAGGGCATGCCCCAACAGAGAAAGATTAACCCCATCACCCAAGCTATTCCCTGGGGTCACTGTGACTGACAACCAGGGTCTCCTCAGCAGGTCACACAGCATACAGTTCAGTCCAGTTGCTGCCCATCCCCAACGTCTTAATGCTCCCTACCCCACCCTGACCCACCCACCCTTGGAGCTTCAGCAGTCACGATAGGAAACAGGTGTCCCCCTGTCCTACACACCCACTCTAGAGGCCATGTTACAAGTTCGCTCTTCAACTTTAGAGACAGACTGTTTCCACATAACCTCATTTCTTCATGGGAAAAAGGAGGATGGAGGGAAGAGCAGGCTGTGCACTGCGGGGGGAGGGGGGAGGCGGGGTGTCAACGCTGTCCAGAGGAGTGGCTAGCACTGCCCATTCAAGTCCCCGCAGGAAAGTCTGTTAGACTCTACCACTCCTCATTCTCAAGCCAGTCAGGAAGTGGAAAGAAACACACACCACCAATGGTCACTCCCCAGCAATGAAGACAGGACCAACGGACCCCTGGAGACCCTCCTATAACCAAGTCTCCATTCCAAGATGACCAAATGGGTGTGCACCTCTTTCCAAAGTGGAGAGCCCAGCTATGTCTGAAACGACCTCAAGCCCCTGATTCGTATAGACACCAGATTTTTGCATTATCCTGGTCTGCACCAACTCAGAACTGCACATTCCCCCTTCTCTCAAAAGCCTCCACAGAACCTTAAGGGCCAGGCCAGGGCTGTAATCTGTGCGGGAGACGACAGACAAGGAGGAGGGGCAGCTGCGGGGTGGGCAGGAACTGGGGCATGCTGCGCAGCAGCACGCGGGCCACCTTGTCCTTCTCTAGGCCCAGAGCTCGAGCCTCCCAGGGTGGCAATACCAAGCTGAAGAGCAAGTAAGGGTGAAATAATAGTGGGGTGGACGTCTCCAAGGCGAGTGTGCCCCCACCATTTCGAGGCCGCCCATCCAGGGGCGGTGGCTACGATGAGATCATGGGGGCGGGGCGCCAAGATCCCGCCCTTCTCGAGCCCCCTCAGTGCTCGCGAAGCAGGATGGTCCCCCAAACAGCGTTCACGAGGGTGCTTATACCCCCTCCACAGCTGAAGGCTCAGGATTACGTGGCTCTAACCCTCAGATCTTTGCATCGGTCCCCAGCATTCAGAGGCGACAGGCCAACGATCCCCTAATTCCGCGGCCTCAGAAGACCCTCGAGCAGAGGCCTGGAAGCTCAGCTCCTGGCTCCAACCCCACTGGCGAGGGGCGCCAGGCCCCCGGCCGGCGCACGGAGCCCACAGGTGGCGCCGCAACTTCACTGCCGCGCTGCGCCCTCTCAATTGGGCCTAGCGCACTGCCCACCCTGGCCACCGAAGGTTCGCCCGTCCCCAGTTCCCAGTGGCTGCTCACCCAGAAGACGAAATTGAAAACGAAGAGCAGGTATTTGATGCATTTGGTGCAGCCCTCCACCCCCATGGCGGCGCGCGGCCTGCGGAGCTTGCGCTGGTCTTGGAGCGGGCGGTCTGGGGACGCAGGACACTGGGGTCCGGGACTGGCAGGTGGCCAGGGACGCTGGCAGGCCCGGGAACTGGGGAGTGGAGAGCGAGAGAGACGCGGGGTAGAGAAGGGCTGGAGGCCTAGCGGAAAGCACGAGAGTCCCGACTGCTTAGAAGCAGGGGCGCGCTCGCTTGGACCGGGCGCGCGCCGCGCTCCGCACTCTTTATTAGACCGCTAGGTCCCGCCCCTCCTAGGCCCCGCCCCGAGGACACTCCGCCCCAGGCCCCGCCTCCCGCCTGCGGGGGTTCCTGGACGAGGGGTGCTTGGGTGCTGCTGCCACTTTAGTTCCAGAGTAATCGGTCAGGAACTCAGTGCAGATGGTTCTCACGGTCTCCTTGCGCTGTGTGCCTGTGTGCGCGCGTTGGATATCCCCAAGCTTCCTGAGGGCTCTCATCCCCCGGGAGCAGGCTGCTAGACGAGGGCTGGCCACAAGATAACCCCCAAAGAATCCTAACTTACTTCCTCCCTTGTTGGGGCGCCTTGGACTTTCCCCGAGGGTTCCCCAGTGGAGCTGTCTCGACCGGAAAGGGTCTTAAGAGTTAGCATGGTTTTTTTTTTTTTTATGTGTGTGTGTATTTATCTCTTAGGCAGCAACTTGGATGTGCCTGAAGCTCTAGAATGGAATTCTATGTTGGTTGGTTAATCCCATGTCCCACAGATAGAGTCCCTGGCTGCAGTTCTGGAAACTGCCTCTAGGAAGGTCACTAGTGTACCCAGTGTTCCTACCCAGTCTTGTGTCTGGAGCACCCTCGAGGCACCTTCAAATACTGCATTCATGCTATCCTGACTGTACCTTCCAAGTGTCCTTCCTCCATCCTCTAGCTGGCTCCCAGAAAGTTAGGGCTGTAAAGAAGTGAGGAAAGATTTGGGGGCCGGAGCGCACCCTTCCCGGGTGAGGAGTGGCTGCTGTCACTGTGGTGATATTCCAGCAAAACATTTGGCACCCTCTCCCCAAACTGGAGGACAACCTGGCTGTTTCATCAGCAGGGACTCACTGGGGACCATGGAAGGACTAGTTCCCAAGACTCAGCTTTTTCCAGTTCACTCCCTGTTCTTAAAACATTGAGCAGTTAAGGGCACGTTCCCTATGGGGCTCACCCCTGGGACCCTTCTGGCTACAGGGCACTGGAAGTTATATATTAATTTTGAGACAGGGTCTTGCTAAGTAGTCCTGGCTTTCTGGGAATTCACAGAGTTCTGCCTTCCTCTGCTTTCCAAGTGCTGAGATTATAGGTGTGGGCTACCATGCCCAGTAACCTAAAGAACTAAAATTTGAACTGTGTATAATACACATGTACACCTGATGATTGGCCAGTAACTTCCTGGGTGGAGCTACTTTTCTGGAATCATCTACTCTGCTAGGCTAGTAGGTTTCTTGAGGGTTAATTTGTGCGTTTGTTTTGGCTTTGTAGCCAGCTAGTAGAGCTGCTACAGTAAAGGATTGTGCCTACTTTTATAGTTCCTAGAGGCTGATGTTATGTCACAATAAAAGTAACTCAAGTCACCAATCTGAAGGGATGCCACAATAAAAGTCCTTTGAGTCTCCGCGAGGGAGTCTATGAGGATTCTTTTTGTTTAAAGGAGGAAAAAACAGTCCTTGTATGTGCAGAGATGGGTAACTGCGTGCTCATCAGCTCTCCACTGTCTCCAGTGATGGGACACCTCATGCCCAAAGTAGGGGATGCACACTGAAGGTCATGCAAGGGTCCACTGCTTTGTCTACTGTGTACATCAGTTTTTTTTTTTAGTGAGTTCCATTGTGTGCCAGGAACTGCTCCAAGTGCTGGCTATGGGCAGCCAAGGAGCCACAGCTACTTCCTTTGGGGCCCTTAGGCTCTGATCACATCAAAGCTAAGAAGGAGTTTCCAGGATGCTTGACCAACCACAGTGGGGGGGCGGGTTGTGGAGCAGTTTTCTCCAAATTAAAACATCCCATTCTGGAGGGAAGGGATTAAGATTAGGAAATGAACAACTAACAAGTCTCAGAAGTTCCTGAGATTTACAAAGCCCCTTCCTCCCCAAGGACATGTAAACAGGAGGAGAGCCCTTGATCTGACTCGTTAAGGTGCCAGAGCTCCAGGATTTCAAGTTTTGTCAGCCATCACCCATACTGGGGTTTTTGGTAATGCGGCTGCCTTCACGGTGTCTCTGATCCCATAAGTAGCCACTCATTCATACTCCTGTAAGTAGTCCCAGTGAACTGACTCATTTACCATGTTGCACTTTAGTGGAATCTTTCTTTGGTTTGCTCTCAGTTCCCAATCTGGAGTGAGTGGATGTTCATATTGCATCTTCCCAGGGAAATGTCACACAATAGTAGTAGACCTGACCTGTGGGTCTTAGAGGAGCTAAGATGGGTCCAGACTCTGACACCTAAAAAGCCTTGTGGGCTGAGAGAACCATTCCAGGGCAAGGCACAGAAAGGAAGCTCTCTTGGACCCAAGAGCAGATGTAAGCAGGAGAAACCTAGACAGATCTTGGTTAGGTGGAAGGTCAACATGGGTGCATTCTGTTCCATCGGGTGGGGGTGGAGTAGGGAACAATTTCACAGGCTCCAGGAGGCTTGCTGAGATGACTAGTTGCAAGAGTATATGGGGCCACCTTACAGGGCCTGCACCTGTGAGCACCACATCTAAGTGCCCTGCCTAACATCCTGCCATTGGCTATGCAAGCATGCGGAGACCAAGGGGCCAGTTTGGTAGGACATGGATCAGGTAGGTACCCAGAGAGTGCATCAGAGAAGGGTCCCTGTGATTAGCTCAGCCTGGCAATATCTCTTTTCTTGGCTCCAGAATATCAGTGGTGAAGGCAGATGAGCTGTGTTAGGGAATGAGGGAGGAAGCCTAAGCCTGGGAAAGGAGGTTCCTCCCACTTTCCCCTGTCCAGCAGGTGTGGGAAGGTGGGAAGAGCAGGCCTTCACAGCCAGGGCTTGTCTCAAAATTCTCCTGCCATTATGACGCTATACTGGCTTCTCAGTTTTCCCAAGTGTGACAGAGATGCTGCAGTGTGTCTCTAGGTGGGTAAAGGCAAAATGTCCTTGTCGCTTGAAACAGGGCGTGGCCTGATGGGAAACTCAAGGTCAAGTCCTGTTTGGCCCAGTCCCAGGGTCTTGTGACTCACGCCACAGAGGACTTCTGCTGTGTGTGTGTGTGTGTGTGTGTGTGTGTGTGTGTGGGCACGCGTGCATGTGTGCATGCGTGTGTGGCAGGAGGTGGGGGGGGTTGTTGCAGAGCTGCTCTCTCAGTTTCCTAAAATTCACGAAGACAAATCCAAACGGGCTGTTTATGCAGAGCTTGCTCAAGCGAGGAGGTTGGCCACTGTTACTTCTGCTTGCTAGAGATTCATATGCAGGTCAGGGAGCAAGGCAGCTGTGTATTGAAAGAGTTCAGTATCCAAAAACAACCAGAGCAGTGCCAGACAAAACTCTTGTGACCATCTCCATAGAGACGGGAAATGCAGCCCTCTACTCTCCAGGCCCACACGCTCTCCATTCCCCAGCAATAGAAGGGGATCTGTCCGACCCCAGGAAGCACTCAAGATTTATAAAAGTCCTGAGCTTATGTCCTCCCAAGGAAGACTGGAGGCTCCTCACCCGGAAAGGTCAGAGACAAGACAAGATGAAACAAACAAGACAGTCTGGGCATTTCTCCCCAGGGTTCTAAGCAGGATGATTCGGCAATATGGAAACCATACCGTAGAAAAGGACATAGGAGAATGGAAAAGGACAGTGTGCTGATACGTGTTTAAAGGCTCCCGTGAGACATACCTACAGGCAGGTCTGTGAGGGAGTTTCTAGACTGGGTTGGCTACAGAGCAAAGACCCACCTGAAAGGGGAGCAGTTGCCATCCCAGGGACTGGGATCCTAGAGGGCACGAAAAGCAGAAAGTGTGCTGAGCACAGCGTTCATCACTCTGCGTCCTGATTGTTGGTATAATGTGACCAGTTTCCTTAAATCCCAGCACCCATGCCTTCCCTGCCATTATGGAATGTACCCTTGAACTGTGAGCCTGAGTAAATCTTTCCTCCCGGAAGTCGCTTTTCAAAGGAAGTTAGGACAAAAACTCAAAACAGGACAGAAACCTGAAGGCAACAGCTGATGCAGAGACCATGGTCAGGTGCTGCTTACTGGCTTGCTCCTCATGGCTTTCTCAGCCTGCTTTCTTATAGAATCCAGGACGAGCAGCCCAGGGATGGCCCCGGCCCTTCCATATCACTAATTAAGAAAATGCTTTATAGTCTTGCCTAACTGCCTGATCTTATGAAGGCATTTTCTTAGTTGAGGTTCCCCTCTCTCATAAGACTTTAGCTTATGTCAACTTGACATAAAACTATCCAGTAGAGCTGGGCAGTGGTGGCGCACGCCTTTAATCCCAGCACTCAGGAGGCAGAGGCAGGTGGGTCTCTGTGAGTTCGAGGCCAACCTGGTCTACGAGAGCTAGTTCCAGGACAGGCTTGATAGATACAGCGAAACCTTGTCTCGAAAAACCAAAACCAAAACCAAAAAACAAAAAAACAGAAATCAAGACATACAACCCAGAAGCACTTGCTCAGGAATGGCACCATCCATTATCTGAGCCCTCCCATATCCATAATTAATAAAGAAAATGCCCCACAGACTTGCTTGCAGGCCAGTTTGATGAGGGCATTTTCTCAGTTGAGGTTCCCTCTTCCCATGTGACTCTAGCTTGTATCAGGTTGCCAAAAACAACAAAACTAAACCAAACTCAAACAAAAAATTAACCAACACAGTAGCAATGGCAAGCAATGGAATAAATAGAATAGAAATTCTAGAAATAAGAGTTTTGATTTTAAACAAGAGGACAATACAACTCAATGAGGAAAGGAATCTTCTTAGCATATGGCTCTAGGATAGCCATCCCTGTACAGAGAAAAACCAAGACAAATCTGTCGAATATCATACCTACCAAAATGATCAAAATGAGACCTACGACCCAGAGAAATGGCTCAGCGGTTAGGGGCACTGGCTGCTCTTCAAGGGGACCTGGGTTCAGTTCCCAGCACCCACATGGCAGCTCACAGCTGCCTGGATCTAATTCCAGTGGATGTGAGGCCCTCATCTGGCTTCCACTGGCATTGGACATGCATATAATGAGCAGACATGCGTGGAGGAAAACACCTATACACATAAAATAATTAAGCAGGCGGTGGTGGTGCCTCTCTTTCCTGCCATCTGCCGCCTTGCCTTCCCTGCCGTGAGCCTCAAACCAAGAGCCAAAACAAACCCGTCCTTAAGCTGGTTTTGACAGGTATTTTGTCCCAGCAATGAGAAAAGTAGCTAACACCAACGTTTGTACTAAAACAAGAGGTGCAAGCATCGTGTTAGCAAGAGATTGCTCTGATTTGTTGAGGAAAAGGGACTTGAAAGCCGTATTTCTGGATCTGTCATGCTACCAGAACTCAGCCTAGCACCAGCCCAAGGAATGCCTTGGCAGGAATGAGCATTCTTGCCCCTCTCTTTGGCTATCAGACTACTGAGATAATGGACCTACGAAATTAGAATTTCCCCAGAAGTATTCTGAGAGAAGAACAAGTTGAAGTGGTAGAACAAGCAGAAGAGGGTTTTGTCTCCTGAAGGAAGATTTGCAGTGTGTCAAAGAACCTTGTAGGAAAGATTTGAGAGCTGAGGTAATGGTGGGCCAAGGGCTCACACTTTGATCAGGTCTGCTTAGTTATGCATATCAGAGCCCTCTAAACTTTAACCCCATGTCAGGACCCTGAGGATGGACTTGGGGCAGGGCATCTCTGGATCTCTCTGTCCCTTTTCCCAATGTAACCGTATTGGACAAATCTCCCCCTTCCTGCTTATTGTCTCCTTTAATAAAGATTTTATTTTATCTATGTGTAAGTGTGTCTGTCTTTCTGAGTGTATGATCTCTTTGTGTGTGTGCGTGTGTGTGTGTGCACACCTATGGGGGTCAGTAGAGGGTATATGAGTCATGCGTCTCTGGAGTTGGTAGTTACATGTTGTTGAGAGCTGTCTGACATGTGTGTTCAGAATCAAACTTAGGTTCTCTGCAAGAGCAGCAATTCTTTTAACAACTGAGCCATATCTCTAGCTCCTTAACTTAGCTCTTTTTAACTGACTTATGAAGAATGGATAACCAAATCTGGCTCGTTGGGACTTAGGCAGTGATTCTAAATTCAATAAGACTCTCTAGGCATGCAAGCACCCCTACCCAAAGGGTTTCACTTCTCTACCCAAATGATGGATAGACACCACAATACAGACCGAATTTCCAGGAATCGTGGTCACCATGCTCTCTGTGATTCTGTGTCTGTGGGATTGGAATGGGAGAAGATGGTATATGTTAAAGAAAAAGATTCATTTTTAAAAAAAACCTGTGACAACTGGTGGTGTTGTAACACATAACTATCTTTGTACCATCATGGGAGGAAAGTCTCTACTATCATAAAACCTCTGAAACCCCCCAAAGGAAATCTGAATCCATACGAAAATGGATCCATGTACTAATGTGGCGTTTGTTATTGTAGCCAAAAAGTGGAACCAGGGCTGGTGGGGTGGCTCAGCGTTAAGAGGGCCTGTTGCTCAATCATGGGAGCCTGAGTCTGGATCCCAGTGTCCACAGCCAGTGGCTTACAATGGCCAGTAGCTCCGGTTCTAGTGCCCTCTTCTAGCCTCCATGGGCACTGCACGCTCATGATGCCCAAACATGAACACAAAGCACCCATACCCTTTATAATGACTAATCTTGGCTGCTAATTGACTACATCTGGAATCAACTAAAACTCTTGCAGTTGAGTGTTCCTGCAATTGGATCCTTTGAGGTTGGGAGACCCACCCTAAATCTGGGCCATACTTCCTGCTGGCAGCTCACATAAAAGTACATGAAAGAAGGAAGCTTGCTTCTTCGTCTTTTTTTCTTTTCTGTTTTCCCATATGTTTTGTCGGTTTTGTTGAGGCATTCCTTTGCTGGTGTTAGAACCTACTTTTTCAGGATTCCATCATGCAGCAAAGACCAGCATTTCTTCAGGAATCTTCGAGGACTCCAGCACCAGATTGGGACTGCTGAGACATTCAGTCATGTGGACTGAGCAGCTACCAGATTCTCGGCCTTTCCACTGAGAGACTGCTCCTGTTGGAAAATCCAGAACACAGCCTGTAAGTCATTCTAATAAACTGCCTTTGAATATATATTAATATATGCTCATTCTATCAGTTCTGTTTCCTTACAGAACCTAATGTACACATAAAAATAAACTAGTATGTGGTGGCACATGCCTTTAATCGTAGCCTTAGGGAGGCAGAAGCAGGAGGATTCCCACAAGGTCCAGGCCAACCAGGACTATAAAGACCCTGTCTCAAAACAAAAATAAAACAAAGCCCTTTAATATTTTGTTGATGAAAGAAGCCAGGTGTAAAAGACCATGTAGGCAACATTTCCTTTTTACGTGCTATGGAAAGTCAGGTGTGGTGGTGCAAGTCTTTGATCCCAGAGCACCTGAGAGAGGCAGAGTCAGGCAAATCTCTATAAGTTTGAGGCTGGCCTTGTCTACATAGAGTTTCAGGATCACCAGGGCTTCATAGAGAGACGTAATAGTGGTAGAATGATGGAGAGATAGAAGGGAGTCTTGCTATTGCCTGGTGCGTGGATGGTGGTGCTGATGGTACCCAAGAGATCTTATCCCATCTTTGGGGTATAAAAGTGTTCTGTGATTAGGCAGTGGTTTGGACTGCATGCATCTGTGTATGAGCCCATAAGAACATGGACTCCAGTCTGCCCATGGGAAGCTTTTGTGGTAGATGAGCTGTGGCTGCATACAATATAAACTATCTCTAAACACAGTTCAGGTAGGCCCCCACGGAAGGTGGCTGGTCTGAGAAGGGAGGAATAGAAATGGGGGTGCATTGATTTGGGGAGCATATTTGGAGTTCTCTACTTGGTCCTGCCTGAGTTTAGGGACCCAGGCTTTCTGTACTGTGTCCTGATGCTTAGGACTTATTACCCAGAGGTTAGGCTTTCCTTCCCGAGGGTTCTGAATCCTAGAGTCTTGTATGGACATTGTCTGTTTGGGGTAATGTCCTCATTAGCTTTAACTGTCAATTTGACAAAGCCTAGAGCCACTTGAGAAAGGCATCTCGATTGAAGGATTGTTCAGTTCAGTTTGGCCTGTGGGGGATTGTCTTGATTGTTAATTGATGTAGGAGGACCCATCCCACTGTGGGCAACACCATTCCCTAGGCAGGTTGTCCTGGGATATATAAGAAAGCTAGCCAAACACGAGTCTGCAAACAAACCACCAAGCAACATTACTCATGGGTTCTGTTTCGAGTTCCTGCCCTGGTTTCCCTCTGGAAGTATAAGTCAAGTAAACAGTTTCTTCCCCTAAGTCGGTTTTCAATCATAGTGTTTTATCATAGCAACAGAAAACAAACTAGAGAAGGAAGTCATTTCTCATTCTGGTCATCGCATTTGGCAGACCAGGAGAACACTGGGGCAAAAGGGAACAGACAGAAAGTAAGAGGACCTGTCACCAAGTTAGGGAACTTAGAGGAGCCAGAAGGGGATGAGAAAAGAGTGATCTCTACCCAGCAGTGGTGGCTGAGCCGTTAAGCAGAGACACAATTGAGGCCTATGCCTTACTCACACTTGGTCGGCATATGTACAAAGACCCCAGACGCGACAACATGGGAAGGGACTGAGAGGAAAGGCTAGAGTCTGCGTCTGGATCTGGGGACCCTAGAAGGTCAGGCTGTGCTTTCAAGTGTTCTTTCTGGTGGAAGGAGAACCAGCAGGGAGTCAGGGAAACCCACAGGCGCAGCAGTGCAGGTCCAGGAAAAGCCACCAGTGACTGGCCTGTGGACAGAGATCGTCAAGAGGTCATCAGCCAGGGAGACCTTCCTGTTTCAGGGACAACAAACAGCCCCAACAAAAGACCTGAGCCATCAAGCCTTCACAGTCAGGAGGAAAAGGGAGCTGAAGGCAGGGCCCTGTGTGACAGGCTGAGAGCAAAGGCCTTGTGAGCTTGCCTGTGGCCTGCCATTGTACACAGAACAGTTGGCAGTGAGGTGCTGGCCTTGTGCCGGGAGGCCTGGACTTGCTGTGCCGGGGAGAGTGTGTTGGCATGTTCTGGGAGCCCTGAGATGTGGGATCTGATCAACTCACAGGGAGCTTGTCGAGGTCACATGTGGATCAGGATGAGTCTCCGTAGGATCTGCAGGGACCCAACCCCCCTTCAGTCTGGCTGTTGGAGGAAGAGGGCAGCAACAATTCTGGATTCCTTGGGGTGGGGGTGGATACTGCAGCTGTGGGAAGAAAAAAGCCTGGTTGGCCTCTGGAGGGCTGTAACCCTACTGTGGCTGACTGGACATTGTAGCTACCCCTACTGTGGGACTCTTGCCACCTAGGATGGTGCAGTTCTAAGATATCAGCCCGGCCAGATGCACACAGTTCTCCAAGTGAGAGAGGGCTGGTCAGAGCTTCGCATTATTTCCACCTCAGGACGCCTCCTGGCAGGCAGTGGAATCCGGAAATCTGGACTGAGCAAGTAAGAGGAGGCCTTGTCCCTAAGGAGGGGGTCAGACGGCCCACTGTCTGGGCCAGGGATGGAGCCTCAATCTACAGGACTAATCCTGCCCTTATGGACGCTGTGTCACTCTGAGCTCAGACCCCAGTGGTGCTGCCTGTTAGTGTGAGGCTAGGGTCACCTTCACCATCTACCCAGGAGTCTTTGCTCAGCAGGGGAGCAGTAGCCTGTTGAGACCCATCTCCTGAGGAAAGAGGGGTTCAGGGGAGCGACCAGGGCTGGCTGGGATGCTCTTGGTGCCTCCATTCCTGTGAAATCTAAACCTAGGGAGGCCCAGCAACCGCTGCCTCCCACCTCTGTTCCATCACCATGGATTGTAGGGGTTGGAGGGCTGAAGGGGACAGCATGGGTAAACCATCTCCTGTCTCTGCAAGGACCAGGCTCACACAGGCCCTGCCCCTTCTGATTAAAGTCATTCTGCCCTAAACACGGCCTTCGCCCCTCTTTCTCCAGACTCTTGCTGAGAGCATAAAGGGCACATTGAAACTTCAGGCCCTTTGGTCTGTCACAGGGACTCTTCCTGATCTATGTCTCTTACTGTCTAGACTACCTGGGGCTGCCTGGACAAACTGTACCCACTGTTGACAGCAATAGCTCACCAGCTTCCATGTGACCAGGCCACACAGGGGAAGCCAGCTTCTCTGAAGAGGACCCTGAAGTTCCCACAGAGAGGCTGCAAGACGAGATCTGAAGAAGTAGGCAGCCCTTAGGAGAAGGGTGTGGGCGTTCGTGTATCCCCCTCCTCACCTAGACCCTGATAGGTCAAGGGGTCACTGGGACTGCTGGAAAGACCATGTGGATGGAGTAGAACGTAGAGGGAAGGTGGGTGGGTCTGCTCAACACAGAACCTGAAGTCTGAATTGAAGGCACGTCTTTCAAATCAAGGAAATACTCAGGAGAAAGCCAGGAAAGGAGGGTGCTGTGGGAGAAAGTTCCGGAATCTTTAACTATCTCTGCTTCCCATTTCCTCAAGCGTAAGTAAATGGCCAAACCAGCTTGGGTTAAGCTGTGGGAGAAGGAAGTGGGAAGGTGCTTTTGAGGGAGGGAGTGACTGGGAGGATGGAGCTAGGCCTCAGTACCGACCAGTGTGCAGTTAGGGTATGACTTGGTTTGGGACCTAACATTAATGAAAATGAATAGCTATCAGTACTACCTGCTATTAATTCTGTGCAGTGGAACCGGACTCTGGTTTCCAGATCAATACTAAGTAATTAAGAGAGAAAAAAATATTAAATAAGACTTAGAGATCCAAAAGTTGTGGCAGACAAGAGAGTCGGAAGGTTTGACAGAGGACGTCGACAGGACTGGGAAAGCTTGTAGGGGAGACTGGTCTGGAAGCAGCTGTTTGGAGCCCGGATGGGCAATGGAGAGGCTGATTGGTTCAAGGACCTCATGGCACTGCAGGGAGAGGAAAGAAGGAGACACAGAGTTAGAGGCCACTGGAGAGAGGCCCAATGGAAGGGGCTGAACTCCAGCTATGGTGTAGGATGGGGCTCCAGCAAGGAGTCCACCTTCTGACCCCTTCTAGCACGCCAGGGGGTCTGAGAATGCTTGCTGTCCCAAATTTAAGACCCACTGTCCACTAGGCCGATCACAGTAAGGCCAGCTGTTCCTGCGGACCAGTATCTGCAGGAGATGCATGCACTTCTGAGCCTCTAAATGTTGTCACTATGTGGGGACACTGGGTACAGACACAGCATCTGGTAGGGTGGACTATTCTTTATCTCAGTCTCTAACTCAGTGCCCAGATTGCACATGGACTGAGACAGGAAGGGCCGTGGTGTGGATGGAGCCCTGGGCCTGCAAGTCTCTGTGGGCATCTGTCTTTCTAGCCAGATTGAGGACCCTGGTTCCTCTTTCTCCATCTAGGAAGCCCAGGGTCCATGTTTTCCTGTCCTGTAAGGAGGCTCCTGCTCATAATAGTGCCCAGGTTCTGATCCTAGGCTTTGTGTCCCTAGCCTGGCAGTCCCACAGCACCTGCCTAGGACAGGCTCCTTGCATCCCATAAAAGTCCAGGAGCCAGGGACAGCTCCCTGTTCTACTGCCACTGTTGGAAAGAGGAGTGGAGGAGACTTTCAAGACAGCTTTGATGGCCCAAGGACACCTATGGAGCTGATGCAGCCCTTTAGAGACACTAGGAACTGAGAGAAAGGTATTGTCCCTTTGTCCCTCTATCAGTCATTAGAAGGACCGCCCAGAAGGACAAGAACTTAGGTGAGGCAGCCCTGTGAGCTGGAGCATCTCTAGTGAGGAGGGTCAAGACTGCACAGAGGCCTGCTCCATTTTATTATATCTCCACCCCGAGACAGAGACTGACGAGAGGGACTTATTAGGGACAGTGGCATATATGGTTGTAGACACGGAGAAGTCCCATGGTAAGTCCCATATGTGGTCTGGAGACCCAAGAGACCAGCTACTGAGGTTGAGTCCAAATTCAAATGCCTTAGAATCAGGGGAGCCAAAAAACTAATACACAATCCAAGGCTGAAGGCCTGCAGCCATGGGGTAGGGCTGTCAGTGAAGGTCCTGGATGCTTGGCTCTTCCAGAGAGCCCAGAGCTCTGAAGTTCACAGAAGAAGTGTGTGTGCCAGGAGGATGAGGCAAGGGGAGAACTTCACCATTTTCCATCTGGGCTTTCAGCTGTTCACATGATGCTGCCCACATTGGGTGAGGAGGGTCTTCCCCGAAGCCACTGATGGAAGTTTCAGGATCTTCTAGAAAAACATCCAAAGATAACTTAACAGCAATGCTTCTTTAGCTATCTTGGCAGTCCACAACCCAGGTCAGTCATAACCCACTTGACACGCTGAACTGCCAAGTTCGTCCTTGTCAACAGGACACATTCATAGTGGTGTAGCTAGGGTCACATGCCTAGCAACATCTCCCTAAATCCCTCTTTATCTCCCAGTAGACTACAAAGCCATGGTTCTACATAGCATGATCCAACCATGTGGTGCATCCCAAGTATCCCCTGAACTTTTCCCGAGAGGAGAATGTAGTCCTTGGGTGATGTTTGTTCTCTCGACATCTGTATAACTCAAAGGTTATGGGTCATGTGATTCAGGAATAAGCTAGGGAAGACATAGGAAGGAAACAGATGCTGATTCCTCATAGTGAACTTTATACCCACAGACACTTTCTTTAAAAGATGAAAAGGATTAAGTTTCTGAGTGTGGTGGTGCACAATTTTAAGCCAAGAACATCGGAGGCAGAGGCAGGTGGATCTTTGTGAATTCAAGGCCAGCTGGGTCTACATAACGAGTTCCAGGTCAGCCAGAGCTATTCAGCTAGAAACTGTCTGAAGTTTTTTTTTTTTTTTTTTTTTTTTTTGGTTTTTCGAGACAGGGTTTCTCTGTGGTTTTGGAGCCTGTCCTGGAACTAGCTCTTGTAGACCAGGCTGGTCTCGAACTCACACAGATCCGCCTGCCTCTGCCTCCCGAGTGCTGGGATTAAAGGCGTGCGCCACCACCGCTCGGCTGAAGTATTTTTTTTAATTTACTTTTATGTGTATGGGTGTTTTACATGCATACATGTATGTGTACCACATGTGGGCATTGCCCATAGAAGCCAGAAGAGGGTATTGGATACTCCGGAGCTGAAGTTACAGGCAATTGTGAGCTGCCACGCTGCTACTGTGAACCATATCCAAGTCTTTGGCAAGAACATCCAGTGCTCTTAACTGCTGTGACATCTCTCTAGACACGTTATTAAAAGAGGAAGTGCCGTAGCTGCTGCAATCTTTGCAGCTGTCTCTGGTCACGTCACCTTACCTATCGTTCGGAAATGCCGTCTTCCACCGCCCATTCTGCAACCCATTTGCCCTTGGCTGCTCTTGGTTCTTACCTGGCAGGCGAGTTTTTGGCATGTTCACTTTTCCCTTGCCTGTGAATCCTTGTGGTTCCATCCATCTTAACCTGGTGACACGAGGGACGCCCTAAGGAAGCCCTGAACTACAGATCTCTTCTGGTAGTCATGGCCAGACATTCCACCGATCCCTAACTCCTCCTCAGCCTGAGGAACTCAGATCGACTGTGGTGTTTGTTGTGCCTCCTTGCAGAAGCGCTCCCTGTTCTGGGACCAAGCTTTCTAGGCCAGTAGAGCATACGGTTGTGCAAACAGGAAGCAGAAATCTTGCTTGGGTCTCCAGGGGTGGTGGTTAGTGGTTCCATTCCCATAGCCACCCCTTGATTTCTGGACCCATGAATGGTGACTGTGGGAAAAACAGTACCGGACACGGGACGCTGAGTCAGAGAACATTCAGCCTTCTGGAGAATTCTGCCTCAGCTCTATTAGGTACTGCCACCCAGTTGGTGCCGTGCCTTATCTTCAAGCTGTAAGCCAGCTGCTTCAGAGTGGTGGCGACACAGTTAGACATGTGAGTTACATGGATGTGGCCTCGGGCCGTTCTTTACTTGTCGGCAAGTGTGTTCCTATCCCAGAGGCACTGCAGTATCCCCGAGGTTGAAACATGATGTTTTATGCCAGCTTTTGGGAGTTGTCTCATTTTAGGAGGGCAGAATCCTAACAAATGGGATCCATGCTTTTATAGAAGGAGCGAGGGATATGTTCACTCATCCCTCCGTGCTGGGACATAGCAGGGAGGCGCCATCTGTCTTCCCCCAGACAACTGATCTTCAACTTCTCATTCTTTAGAAGCCCGAAAAACAGATTTCTGTTTTAGGGTTACCAGTCTAGCGCTGGGGAGATAGCTTAGTTGATAGTACTTGCTTTGAAAGCATGATGTCTTGAATTCAATCCCCAAAACCCACATAAAAAAGCCTGATATGCTGCGGTCTGCTTATAATCCCAGTGCTGAGGAGGCAGAAACGAGGGCGGGACTGTCACTGGGGCTCAGTGGCCAGACAGATTAGTTGTAGTGATCTGAATGAGAAATGTCCTTTATAGGCACTGGTATTTGAACACCCGGTCCCCCGTTGGTGATGCCGTCTGGGGAAGTTTAGGGCAGTCTTGCTGGGGCAGGGGGCAGATAGGCTCTGAGGGCTTATGGCTCCACTTCCAATCACTCTCTCTGCATTGTGCTTACAGCTTTCCATGGTTAAAGATCGGCTCTCTCCATGTCTACCACTTGTTGCTATGCCTTCCTGCTATGCTGGATTCATCCGTCTGGACCTGTAAGCGAAAATAAACTCTTCCGTAAGTTGCTTTTGGCCATGGTGTTTATCACAGTAACACAAAGTCCCCTAGAACACATCCCAGCTCCTTGCTTGTATTTCTTCCCCAAATTTCTTTGTCATTCATTTTCTAATCAAGTTTATTCTAAGTCCCTAGTCTTCAGCAAAGCCACAGATGTAGTCCAAGAACTGATTTATAATCCAGGCCTAGCCATTGCAATAAAACACCAAGACCAAAAACAACTTGGGGAGAAAGAGGTTTATTTCATCTTACACCTGGTGCCACAGCCTGTCACTGAGAGAAATCAGGGCAGGAACTCAAGCAGGGCAGGAACCTGGAGGCCAGAACTGAAGTAGAAGCCATGGAGGAGGGCTGCTAACTGGCTTGCTCCTCGTGGTTTGCTCAACCTTCTTTCTTATACCACCCAGGACCCTCCAGCCAAGGGTGGCACCACCACCTGTGGGATGGGGCACCACTGCCTAGGGATGGGCCCACTCACATCAAGCATCAGTCAAGAAAATGTATCACAGGCTTTCTACAGGCCAATCTGCTCCCTCTTCCAAAAAGACTCTTCCTGTGTCCAGTTGACATAAAATTAGCCATTACACCACTTGGGTAAGCCAGGCACAGGTCATTCCTTATCCTGCCAACTTGTCGTAGGGTACTCTCCATGAGGCTACAGCTGTCAACTGCGAAGAAATGAAGCAGTGACATCTGGGTCACCATCCTGGTACTTATTCTGTGTTTTCAAGGCCCACTTAGACCCAATCAGATTGCTCACTTCCATCTGAGGCTGGGCTGCTGCTGAACACACCCAACTTTTTGACATGTGGTTCATGATGGGCAGCTTAAGATGCACAGTAATGTGTGAGACAAGTTTCTATGAATACCCAGTAGCAGCCCAGAGCAGACTTTCATTAGGGAAGTGGTTGTCTGCAAATAAGGGCGGGCCTTCACTCCACAATCTGGCAGGGTTGTCTGCTGCTGTTTCCCTATGTGGTCAAACCAAAGCCTCTGCCACTGCAATCCCAATCCTAGCAGCTCTTCTGTGAGGGTCAAAGAGCTCCCATGGAAGAACATCTGAACCTGTTGGAGAGCCTCCCCTGTTGGGGACATTGCATAGTTTAGTAAATACCTGAGCAACATACCCAAGTGAGGAATATGGATAGGCCCATGAGAGGCTGTGCTTTTTTTGGTTGGGGGTGGGAGTCATGTGTAATAACTCATCTTTCCCTGGAAGAGATGTTTTGACATGCCTGAGTATCTTATGCTGTAATTTATTTGAATCGACTTTCCTCCCTGACATACCAGTGTTTTACCAAGAAGTCAGTAGTTGCTATTTCTGAGTCGCTTGATCCAGTCAACATGACATCAGTGCTACAGGCCAATGACGAGGAGGGACAGAAAGGTCCTTAAGTTCCTTGTGAACCAAACTGTGGACCAGGACTGGAGAGCAGAGACTCTGAGGAAGGATGGAGAAGGTGGCCTTGCCAGATGAAAGCACACTGACTCCGATGGGCCTTGTAGAGAGACGAGGGTAGGGAAAGAGGTGTTGTTAGCCATGTTGTTAGCCATTGCTGCCCATCACCAGGACATATGTTCATGCATCCAGTAGGGAGTCTGTGGTTGGAGTTACTACCTGGGCAGAGCTGTGGCAGATCCCACTGTCTTCCTCTAGTGTCCTCCTGTCAACTGCTCAGACCAGGAGGAGAGCTGAGTGTGTGTGTGTGTGTGTGTGTGTGGTGGCATAATGGTGGTGATGGAAGTTACTACTCTTGTTTTTTTTTTAATAAAAAAATGTTTATTTATTGTGGGCTGTGGTGGTGGGTACATATGTCATGGAGCACATGTGAAGGCCAGAAGCAACTCGTGGGAGTTGATTCTCTCCTTCCACCATGCAGGTCCTGGGGATGGAACTCAGATAACCAAGCTTGGTGGCAGGTGCCTCTACCCACCGAGCCATCTTTGCAGCTCCATTTTCACTTTTCGGAGATAGAGCCTTACTCTGTAGACTAGGCTGGCCTGGAACTTGCTATGTAGATCAAACTGACCTTGAGCTTATGGTGACCCTCCCCTGCCTTTGCCTCCTGAGTGCCTGGCTTACAGGCATGTACCACCATGTCTGGGTCACCCTGCATTGTGCAGTTCCAGTTTGCTGCATGGTGTCTGCAGTCCCCCTGAGGAGTACCAGTGCCCTCACCTCACTAGCTCCCCAGTTGGAAGTGGCTCTAGTCTAGTGCTTCTCTTGGCCTTTGTTACCATAGCAACTCCTATTGCTTAGGTCAGGGAGCCAACTAATATCCTGTTGCTGGCTAAGTATATCTGTTCCTTTTTTTTCTTTTCTAGATCTAGGAAAATGATCAGAGAATGGAATTGGGGACCTATAAGTTCTCAATGAGATGGATCAGACCTGACGCTCTATGGGTTTTCTTCCTGCTGTAAGTCCTGGGAACTGTGGGGCCACCATAAAGATCTAGTCTTCTGGAATCAGTGTCATTTGACAGCCAGTTCTGAGAAGGCCCTGAACACGCTGCTCATTTCCTCGTCTCCAGGGCAGTCCCCCTGAAAAAGGATCTTGGGTCCACTTGGGGGAAGGAAAGAGCCACAAGAAGACTCATGGGCATTGTGGCAGGATTTCTCCTGTAGGCTCCCCTTCATGCAGAAGCTCAGATCCATAAACTGGCTCTTGTCTGGGGATTGCTAGAGTCTATGACCTTTTGTTTTTAAGACTCAAGTTACACTTTTGCTCACAGATCCTGGAAGTTTTCCATAGAAAGATCAAACAAGAAGTTAGCAGACATTTTCTCTGTTTCCCGAAAGGAAAGCCATGATCAATCCAGCCAGCACCACAGGTCTGCACTAACCAGACTGCTCGGACTTTGGCTTTGTCTCTGCACCTCATTATAGTAACTGTGGTCACTGTGCTTATGCCCACTGAGGACCCCCACATGGCCCATGTCACCCTGAGATCCAATGACTGTCACTGAATTTGAGTTTTCCAATTGACTAGCTTTGGTTTCAGTGTAAGGTAGTCTTCAGAGATGAGCAGTCACAGAGCAGTGGAAGGATACTGCCCCTTCCCCCTTGCCCCAAGTCTGATTCTCATAGTCATGGTGAAGGTCAACCTTTTGGACATTTCCAGTGTGGGCAAACGAGTTTAACAACTTGAATCTAACCTAGAATACTCAGCTTCCTATGTCCCTCATTCACCCCTCTACATAAAACCATCTAAGTCTCCTATTTCTGATTCCTTCACGTGGACCACTATGTAATCCCCACACACAAAAATCAGTCTGACTTACTAACTAACTAACTAACCAATTAATAATTGTTTTTGTTTAGTTTTTTTTTTTGAGATAGGGTTCACTATACAGTTCTGACTGACCTTGGTTTGTAAATCAGGATGGTCTTAAGTTCAGAGATCTGCCTGCCTCTGTCTCCCCAGTAATGGGATTAAAGGAGAACACCACTGGGCCTGGCTTTAATCCTCGTGACTCCTGGAGCTGCATCATTAGACACAGATCTGTGTCCAGTGCTCCCATACTGATATATCTGTCATGATCCAACTGTATGCTTGACCCTGTCCTGCCTTCTGTCTCATTTGATGTCTATTACCACACGAGATCAAATGATTTCCTTTTCACTAAGTTTCTTGTCTGTATAAAATGGAGAACTCAATTCTTCTAAAGTGTAGTGCATGTCCTTATGGGTCACACGCTGTTCTGCATGGGCACACATCTTTACTTGTAAGTCTGCAAACAATTGTGTTAGTTAGTTTTCATTGTCAACTTGACACAGACCTAGCGAAAAGGGAACCTCCGTTAAAGAATGGCTGTATCTGTGAGAGACTGTCTTGACCTATAATTGATGTGGGAGGGCCCAGTCAACTGTGGGTGTTGCCATTTCTAGAGTGGTGAGCCTGGGCTGCATAAGAAAGTCAGCTGAGCATGGACTGATCAGGCCAGTAAGCAGTGTGCCTCCATGGTTCCTGACTCCTGGTTCCTGCCTTGAGCTCTTGCCCTGACTTCACTCAGTTATAGGCTATTACCTACAAATGCTACCTGAACAAATCCTTTCTTCCCCAAGTTGCTTTTGGTCATGGTATTTATCACAGCAATAGAAGAGCAAAGTAGAACATACAAGGAGAGGTGGTGCTGGAAGGGACCAGTGTTGTCCTGCCTGGTCCTTGTTGTTGCCTTGGGCGTCATAGACTTCCTTCAGGTGGACAGGGAGGCCCCATCTATGGGGTAGGAGCCACTGCTTTGATTTTAAAGCATTATTTTATTTTTAATTGTGTGTATACGTGTGAGCATATACTGCATATGTGGAGGGGTTACCCACAGAGGGCAGAGATGTCAGATCCCCTGGAGCTAGAGTTATAGGGAGTTGTGAGTCATCTGACACGGGTGCTAATAGTTGAACTCAGGTCCTCTGGAAGAGCGATATGTGCTCTCAACCACCAAGCCATCTCTCCTGCCCATGGGAACCACACATGCTGGCAAGAGAGGTTCATCAGAACACAGGGTCTTGGTGTCCCCAGATTTACGAGGGTCTCCCCATGTGACCCCATCCCAGCTTTCAGGATCTATTCTTTCCCAGTCAATGTCCTCTTTTCAATAGTGGATTTACCTTGCATTGTGAGGTAGTGAGTCTAAAATGAGGTTCTGTATTTGACTTTCAGCACATTTCCTCTCTGAATCTGCAGGAGACAAAGCTGCCCTTCACAACACAGGAACTTGTAGACCATCTGTGTGATGTTTGATAGGAAGTGCAAACCCTGAGCTCATCCTTTTGGTCACCTGGTCGAGAAATATTAGGAGCAAAGGACTGATGTCTTAGCTTTCAAAAACTCTTTAGAAGTTTCATATGCAGAGTTACTTAGCTCCTAACTTCTTAGTACTAATAATAGAGTTATTCGTATTTTAAATCAAAAGAGACCAGACTATCAATTCTAGAAAATGCTCTTAGCACAAAAATGTATATTAGTCAGCATTCTCCAGATAATGTGTGTATGTATTTAATAAGTTATACATAACTACATTCTGTCCATCTATCCATCCATCTACCATTTGTTTCTCCATTCACCCCTTAATCATCCATCCATCCATCCATCCATCCATCCATCCAGGATGTGTAATGTTGTCAGTATCTAGAATCACCTAAGAAACAAGTCCCTGAACACACTAGTGAGGGATTATCTAGATTAAGTTAATTGAGATGGGAGGACCCGCCCACTGTGGTTGGCACCATTCCCTTGGCTGGCATCTGGAACTGTATGAAAAAGAGAAAGTGAGCTGAGCAAAGATAGTCATTGCTCTGAGACAACATGGCCAGGTCCTTCAGGCTCCTGTTGCCTAGACTTCCCTGCCATTATGTATTGTACTTTCAACTACGAGTCAGAATAAATTCTTTCTTCCTAAAGTTACTTTTGTCAGGAGGGCATTTTATCACAGCAACAGAAAGGTAACTAAAATACCACCTATCTTCTTTACTTATCTATCTGTCTGCCTATCTATCTATCTATCTATCCATCCATCCATCCATCCATCCATCCATCCATCCATCCATGTATCTATCTATCTATCTATCTATCTATCTATCTATCTATCTATCTATCTATCTATCTATCTATTTCATCTGCCTTCCTACCTCCCTGTTTTACTTACCAATCATCTAAAGTGAAAATCTGATTCATATGTCCCACACTTCTTGTCTGCATCTGGAAATGAGGGACCTCAATTGTGTGATTCAGTCCATAGACAGATGCCCAGGAATCAGGAGGTCTGGTGGTGTGAATCTTGTCTGAGGGCAGGAGAAGTCCAATGCCTCAGCTCCAGTGATGAAGCAGCAAAAAGGAGGCAAATTAATTTCTCCCCTATTTTCTACTCTGGATCTCAGTGGCCTAGGAAGGTTAGCTACCTCACTGTTTTTTTTTTGGAGGGGGGAGCGGGGAGCAAAGAGGTACTTTATTTTTGACATTGCAGGAAGACATTTAAGAGTTTTTAATTTTTAAAAAGGTTTTAAAAATACTTGAATTTATAAGGCTGTGGGACATCTGTGCTTATAAAATGTTTTATATTGTTAATCTTTGAACTTAAAATAAAAAGTTAAAAGTTAGGGTCAGAACCATAAGCACCAAATGCTAACCAGAAACCGGGATGTTCATTTCTTGTAATGCAGCAAGACAATGACCTAAGGAGTCTAGCAAAGGGCTTGAAGCAATTTCTCAGCCCATTGAGTCTCGACCCTTTAGTGGTTAAAAAAATAACAAAACCCTTTTACAGGGGTAACCTAGGACCACCTGCATGTCATATGTTTTCATTAAGATTCATAACAATGACAAAACTGCAGTTGTAAAATAACAACTGGAAAATTTTTGTAATAGGAAATTATATATAATTTTTTCGTTTTTTGAGACAGGGTTTCTCTGAAGCTTTGGAGCCCATCTTGGAACTTGCTCTATAGACCAGGCTGGCCTTGAACTCACAGAAATGTGCCTGTCTCTGCCTCCCAAGTGCTGGGATTAAAGGTGCGCCACCCCTGCTGGGCCACCCACCTCACTGTTTCTCCTTGCTACTTGCTCCTAGCAGCACCCTCGGGGATGCGCATTCAGAGGAAGGGTTTGATCTGAATACCTCCAGTCAGTCAAGTTGGCATATCAAAGCCACCATCACACTGGGCTAAACCGTGGGTGTCTGTCTTATGTGGTTTAGTGTCTTCCTCCGTCACAACCTGCACCAGCAAGTTAGGGACCTCTTAGGTCACAGTGGAGGTGAAAAGCCAGGACCAAAGACATACATGTCAGGCCTGGACATGGTTGTGGGCCACTCACTCCTCCTGCACCAGCCCAGTGTGTGATAGATAATCTTTACTGTCAATTTGACAGGATCTGAATCACCTAGGAGACACACTTGTGTGACATCTGTGAAGAGAAAGTGATCCTCACTTTATAATAGGAGTCCTGGAGACTCAGAGCAGCAGAAACACAGGAGTTCATCTTAACTCTTCAACAGTTGGACACCAGCCTGGCGTGGCAGGCACACCGACTGAATGCAGAGAATGTTTTCTAAACCAATGGTCCTTCCTCCCTTTTATGAATACCCAGGAAGGTGGGAGCTTACGTGTTATCTAGGTCTTATCTTCCTTCTGTGGCTTTTCTTAACAAAAACCTTGTGTGGGTTCGCTCTGTGTTTTAGAGTCTGTTATTTTAATGCTTATCAGATGCACCATCTTGCAGGGAGGCTTGTCTGGTAGAAGTCATAAACTCTAAACTCCGAGATGGTGCGCAGCTTAGGAGAGTTTGGATATATCGGGTTGTGAAGAGAGAATAGCTGGACTAGCAGGCATTAGCAGGGGTCTAGTGTTTTCTTTTCATTGGTAACTGGATTTAAGGTTGCTCAGGGCCCATCTGGAAATGAACTACCAGATTTTATTTCTAACAGGTGGTTCCAGAGTGGTCTAACCCAGCAGGAGTGAGTACCTTCCAGCAGGTGACCCAGTACAAAAAAGTCTAAAGAAAAGCAGTGTTGGTTGCTTGCCTTCCCTTGGTCTGGAGTCGGTGTGTCTGTCTCTGCTGCGACTGTCCTCTTCTGACGTCAGACTGAAGCGTCTTCAGCCTTCTTCCAAGACAAACTGCATACTAGTGACTTTCCAGGAATCCTCCAGACCTTCAGCACCAGACTGGGACTGCCAAGGTGATCAACTTTGTGGACTAAACAGCATCTCTGACTAAACTCATCTTGTGTGAGTCACTCTAACAAATCCTTTTTTATAACCCATGTTTCTTCTATTAGTTCTGTCTCTAAAGAACTCCATTTAATCCAGTTTGTGGCTCCAGTAGCAGATTCTAGAGAGGCAGAATCCTAAGGATGAATTTCTCTAGTGGACTTGATGGTGTCTGGAGCTGGCTCTCCAGTTCATCTACACCTAAAACTGCTAAAGACGCGACGGTACTCTGGAAGTGGGGAGAGAGCATTGCTATTCCATCTTGTGAATTAAAGAATTGTACAGCATGCGCACATGCACACACATAAATAAATAAGTGAACGTAACTTTAAAATGAAAATAAGAGGAGAGAGAATGGCCCTTCTAAGAATGGAAGTGGACCGAGAGTTGGGAAAGGCTAGAAGCTCTGATGGCGTTCAGCCAGGGCAGTCATGAGCTGCTGTGGGTCATTTATATCGCGGCTACATGCTCCACATTTGGAACATTTGAGAGCAGGAGCTTTAGTCGGGTGTAATCTGTCCCTTAGATGCAGCCCCTAGTTGGATGTTTCCAGTCTTCCTCTACCATTGGTTTCTTTCATATGCTAATTTTATCTTCTTTTCCCCCAGCATGCTATGCTAATAGACAGCAGAGACACCAAGCAGTGTCCAGTATAGTCCAACTGGAATAGCTTAGTGATCTGTGTTCCCAAAAGAGCAATAGATGGGGGAGAGGTTACTTAGCACCCACTCCATCTGTATAAGCAAATTCCAGAGCAAATGAAACATTTACCTTGAGGGATTGGAAGCCAGCTCAGCGTTTTGGAGCACTGACTAATTTTCTAGAGGGCCTGGGTTCAATTCCTGGCACCCTCATGGCAGTTTACAGTAATCTGTAGTGACTCCAATCCTAGGGGTTCCAGTGTCCTCTGTAGTCTTCTACAGGCACCAGACACACAAGTGGTGTACAGACATGCATGCAGGCGGAACACCCATACATATAAAATAAATGTAAACAGTTTTAAAAGTTTACTTTGAATTGTAGCGACCGTAAATCACAGTTTCTCAACAAATGCCCAGACATGGCAGCTTACAGAGCCAGAACCTCTTGAATGAAGGAGAAGCAGGTCCCCCTCAGGAGACTGTGTCACACTTCAGAAAGTTTTACAGTCAACCAATCTTTCTCCAAAGAAACCCATGGGCTTTGATTAGAGTAACTCACATCCAGGAAAAGGAAATAACCAGTCTTTTCAGGGCCTGTTAGAGACTGTCTCTGAACTGACACTGGTTCTGGAGACCGCCTCCAAAGTGTCATGGGTATCAGTTAAGTTAGGGCCTGTGGAGGTCAGGTGATGGATGGAGTTTCTGCCAAAGTCTGACTCACAGTGGGTCCAATGGACCCACAAACTCTGTCCAGTGGGAGAGATATACTTAGAGATTGGCAGCACCCCAGCATTGCTTGTCAGACCTGTGGAATGAGGGCTATTATGGTCCGAAAGGCTGAATGGAAGCCCTTAGTTGCCTCTACCAGGAAAAATTATGAACCAGAAAGAGAAAATACCCTGGCAGGATTATGGAAATTAATGCCACCAGTAAGGCTTTGCAAGACGCTAGGGGTAGAGTGGGTGGGGAGATGGCTCGGTGGTTAAGAGCACTTGGCTACTCTGGCATAGGACTTATAGGGTTGGTCACAGCACTCACCTGGTGGTAATTCCAGTTCGTGGAGATCTGATGCCCCCCCTCCTCTGGCCTCCAAGGGCACTACACGCATGTGATTCATGGATACCCTTGTAGGCAAAACACCCGTACTAACATTAATTTTCTTTTTTAATGAGAGGGGCTAGAGAGATGTCTTAGAGGTTAAAGGCACTGGCTGATTTCCCAGAGGATCCTAGTTCAATTCCTAGCACCCACATGGCAGCTCATAACTTGTTGTAATAGGAGCAGTGGGGCTGCGTCCCCAGCACCCCGGCCGCCTGGCTAGCTTATACCCCGAAATAATTACACAGACACTGTATTCTTTTAAACACTGCTTGGCCCATTAGCTCTAGCCTCTTCTAGGCTAACTCTCGCACCTGGACTAGCCCATTTCTAATAATCTGCTGTAGCCCATGAGGTGGCTTACCAGGGAGATTCTAGCCTACGTCCATCCTGGGTTGGAGCTTCATAGCGTGTGCCTCAGAGAGCAGAGCTCTCGCATCCACCCTGGAGATGGGAGCATGGTGTCTCTCTCCAGAGAGCAGAGCTGTCGAGTCTGAGCTCACTTCCTCTTCCTCCCAGCATTCTGTTCTGTTTACTCCTCCCACCTATGTTTTAACCTATGAGGGCCAAGCAGTTTATTGCTTAACCAATGAAATCAACAGATTGATATATGACACTCCCATATCAATAACTGTCGGTATCTCTAGTACCAGGGGATCTAATGCCCTCTTGACATGGGCACCAGGCAGCATGCATGTGGTGCACAGACATACAAGCAGGCAAAACACTCATAAACAAAGTGATGCAATGCATAGATAAAGCAGGAAAAATTGAACGATGCAGGGGTGGTGGTTCCTACCATATCTCCTTTGAACTCCCCCTGTTAGCCTGTGCTTTAAAAGACAGATGGATTATGGAGAACAGCAGTTGACTGTGGCAACCTAAGTAGTGACTCCAGTCACAGAAGCAATGCCAGATGCAGCTTCCTTACTTGAGTAGATTAACGCATCTCCTGGTACCTGGTATTCAGCCATTGGTCCGGCAAGTTTTTTTTTTTTCTGGAAACCTGTCTATAGGGCCATAAGAAGCAGTTTGCTTTCAGCTGTTAAGGCAGTAACCTTTACAATTTTCCCTTAATAGCATATTAAGGCCCAGCCCTGTGTCATAGTTTAGTTTGCAGGGAACCTGATATACAAGGTATCACACTAACCCGTTACATTGATGACGTTATGCTAATAGGACTAAGGAACTGGAAAGTGACAGGTACTCGGGACTTGTTAGTAAAGCATTTTGTATTTTGGAGGCAGCAAACTCCTTACTTGGGTGTGTCGCTTTAGTTTCTATACCAAATAAACTCAGAAAGCTGCTAGTTTTGAGTGGGACCCAGCTGCTCTGCAGGCTGCTCTGCTGCTTGGACCATATGATCCAGCAGATTTGATGGTTATTTAAGGTGGTAGTGGCAGGTAGAGATGCTGGTTGGAGTCTTTGGCAGGTCCTTGTAGGCGATCACAGGGGAGACCCTTGTTATTCTGGAATGTAGCCCTATCATCATCTATAGACAACCATGCTCCCTTTGAGACACAACTCTTGGCTTGTTCATGGGCCTTAGTTAAACTTGACATTTAACAATGAGATGTCAAGATCTGCCTCACTCATGACATAGTCTTCAGCCCTGAATGGGATGTCATTAATCCTCTCCACTGAAGACCAGGGATCTATGCAGAAGAGGTGACAGAAAGATTTTAAGATCCAGAGGTGGTGAATGGCTCCAAGGAAGCAGTGTCTTCCAGACACAACAGGATGGATGCACACACAAACTCACAGACACTGTGACAGCACACATAAGATCTGCACAGGTTCAAATTAGACAATATTCCAGCACCGAGAAGGGGAAGTGGACACAAAGCTCCGCCCCTAACCAAGACGCTATTAGCTACTGATGTATGCTGAGAAAGGAAATTAGTTTTCTCTGATGGAGTGTCACTAGGTCTATTTGGCACACTCCAGGGGAGACCCCATGCTCAGGAGCAGGTGGCCCACTCAAATCAGACTCTATGTTTTTGTTTGTTTTGTTCTTTTTGTTCTAACATTGGCGAGCGGGATGACAATGGCCTGAAGACACAGCTGTAGTACTGAAAACCAAGGGACTGTGCTGAAGGAAGGAAACACAGTTCTGAGCAGAGATTGAATGGGCAATGGGAGATGTGAGAGAGGCCTGGCCAGGGGCTTCTTGGAGAAGATGGAAAGTCTGGCAAAGCAGATCACAAAAATCAAAAACAATGCTGGCAAAGGACTAGGGGATAAATTGATACTCGGGAGGAAGGTGGAGTAGTTCCTTAGGAATGAATCTAAATACATAGCTGCCACACAGCCACCAAGTGCAGTCTCTGCATTCGTCCCAAAGAAATGAAAAGCGACATCCGCTCAAATGCATGCTCACACATGGAGGGTCAGGCTCTCCTCTCGCTCTCTCCCCACCACTCCTCCCCCTGCCAGAGACTTACCCTATATCCCAGACTCTCCTTGGACCCAGTACATAGTCATGGTGGTCTCAAACTCGGAAGAACACTCCTGCCTCAGCCTCCTGAGTGCTGGGATTCTAGGCGTGAATACATAGCAGCTATTTTTTATTTAAACATTTCTTTGAGAATGTCATACGTGAGTACTCTATTTACATTATTTTCACTTCTCCATATCCCAACCCGCTCCTTCCCAAAGTCATGACCTTCTCTTTAATTGTTCATATGTATGTGCATAAGTGTACATATATGTTTAAGTAAACAAAATAATGTTTCTCTATGACCTTTTCAAACATCTTTTTGTTCATATTATCACCAAGTGTAATAGAGGAAAATGTGCCTTAAGAAGCGAATGGTTGGTGGGCCATGGTGGCGCACGCGTTTAATCCCAGCACTCGGAAGGCAGAGGCAGGAGAATCTCTGTGAGTTCGAGACCAGCCTGGTCTACAGAGCAAGTTCCAGGAAAGGCTGCAAAGCTACACTGAGAAACCCTGTCTCAAACAACAACAACAACAATAAACAAACTACAACAACAAAAAAAAACAAAACAAACAACAACAAAAACCAAACTGGTTGGCTAGGTGTAATTAATGTTATTCCAAATTGTGAGTAGAGACAAGAGGATCAGTTCAAAGTTATCCTCAGCTGTAGAGGGAATTTAAGGCCAGCCTAGGCTATACGAGGCCCTGTCTCACTCCTTCCCAAAGGAAGATGGAGAATGTAGAGATGAGGAGATCAGGGTTGTGTGGTCATCTGGGGAGGTGGGTTCTGTGGCTTTAAGAAGCATCAGGGAGGCAGTGGGGATGACGTTCTGATTATTGCAGTGGTAGTTATGCGAAGCCACACACACACACACACACACACACACGCGCACACACACACACACACACGCACCCACAGGCACACTCAGGCAGGCAGTATGCACATGTGCATTCACACTCACACATGTGAGTGCAGGCACATCTGGTAGCATCTGCATCATTTGTGTGCATTGAACAAGAGATGGCTGTACTTGTTAGCATGGTGTTTATGCAGATGTCTGCTTTGGGGAAGGCCGGAAGGAATAATGCACCGAGACTTTCTGTGTACTATTTGGGAATCTATAATTGTCTCAAAATACAGTGTTCCAACAGATTTCAGGCCATGAAAGTTGAAAATGTCAACCAAATCAAAACATTGCTAGAAAAAAATTGTAAAGGGACAAAGTTGACTCAAAATAGACAAAATGGGGCTGAAGAGACGGCTCAGTGGTTCAGAGCTCTTGTGGCTCTTACAGAGGAGCTGAGTTCAGTAGTTCCCAGCACCTAGGTGGGGCATCTCAGCACCACCTGTAGCTCCAGCTCCAAGGGATCTAATACCCATGGCCTCCCTTGGAGATGGGTAGGCTGTGTGGTTTATAGGCTGCCATTTCCTGTATGGTCTCTGCTTCCTGGCCCATAGAGGTGAGAGCAAGTAGCTGCCACCCTTTCTCACTGCAGTGAGGTCGCTGCTCCATCTCCCCTAGCGCCGCTCCTTTCCCACCATGATGGACTATGGCATCCGAAGCCATCATCCAGAACAAACCCTTCCTCCCGTATGGCTTCTTCTCAAGTACGCGTCACGGCACCAAGAAAAGTAGCAAACAGAAGGGACATAAATAAACATTCACACAGGAAATGGAAATGTCTAGCTGAACCCTGGTGACCTTAGCAGATACAAGGTGCCTGGTTTTGTGGGCTCTAAGGAGCGTGTGGCCTCATCCAGGAGGACGCCACTCTCGTCCTGTGACAGGGAATAGGAAGGAGTGGAGTATAGAGGAAGGCACCGAGGACTGGGGATTTCCAGCTGCTGAGCCGGCCTCCTGCAGCAAGGCAGCGGCTAGGGGACAGGTTTTGAGAGTGGGTGAGAGAGGAAACTGGAGTAAACGTTAGACCGAGGAGGCGGGCTCAAGAGTGCAGCTCAGTTGGGTCTGGGCTTGAGCAAATCAGTAGCAAGAGCCATCTGGGGACATGGGAAAACTGAATTTGGGTTATGTTTTCAATGTGAGTAGAGAGTTATTATGAACACAGCAGATGTGACAGTGATGGATTGCAGTTCCATGGGAGTACACCCTCCATATTTAGAGGTGAGTGCTGAATTTGCTAAATTAATGTACATATGGAGCACTATGTTTACAATCTACTTTAATTCTAAATGCTTCATTGCCATTACATTTAGGAACACAGACACAGATGTACACACATACACAACACACACACAGAAACACACAGGTACTTGCAAACAGAGAGAAATACACACATGCTTTCTTGAAGGGCTTGGTACCTATCACAGTGGGCTGGCAAATACAACCTCTTTATCTTAGCCAGAAGACTGGAAACTCAAGCAGAGTTTTCATGGCTCAAACTGCTTCTCTGGGAAGTGGGAGTCTCTGATCTGCAAGCTGCTACTTACTGAACAAGACCCCACCTCATGGGGATCACCCGGTGTCCTGGTTTGATTTCTGCTGCGGTGATAAGCGCTATATGACCAAAAGCAACTTAGAGAACAAAGGAGTTACTCCACCTTACAGATTCTAAATCCATCACTAAAGGAAGCCAGGGCAGAAACCTCAAGGCAGGAACTGAAGAAGAGACCATGGAGGAAGGCCATTTACTGACTTGCTCCTCATGGCTTGGACAGCCTGCTTGCTTACACAGCCCAGGACCACATACCCAGGGATGACACCATTCACATGGCTTGGCCTCTTTTTTTCTATAATTTTATACTTGTGTATGAACTTTATTTTAACTTTTTATTGATTCTTTGTGGATTTCACATCATGCATCTTGATCCCATTCATCTCCCTGTCCCTTTGTATCCTCCCTCTGCCTTTGCATCCTCCCCCACAAAATAAAATTAGATTTAAGGAAAAAATCTCATAGTGGAAGCTGTGGTGTGGCCCAGTGAGTCATACAGTATAGACTTTAGTCCATGCATCTTTACTTGCACGTGTTCACTGCAATGAGTCGTTGTTCTGGCTTGATACCTCTGGCTTCGGCTACACTATCAATACTGGGCCTTCACCAAGACTCCTCGCGGATATCCTGTTATTGCCCTGTGTCATGGAGATCCTGCGACTTTGTATCTTCAGGACCAAGCTTGGCCCCTCTTACCTCAATCAGTAATCAAGAAAATGCCCCACAGAAATTGTCTACATGCCCATCTGATGTCAATTCCTTCTTTCTATGTGACTCTAGTTTGTGCCGACAAAAACTAACCAGCACGCTTGCTCAGTTATTCCTTGCCTGAATAAAAAATTCTCACAGCTTTCAAACCCACATCTGGGTAGCATGTCCTGGGTCTCTAGTTACTCCTCTCTGTGTTGTGGTCAATAGCTAACAAAAGCCAACTTGAAGGAAGAAGGGTTGTTGTTCTCACAGTTCAGGGAATGCAGCGTGCACCATGGCAGAGGGCTACTTGGTTCATGGTGCAGAGCATGAGGCAGAGAAATGGGAACCCCCTCCAGCTCAGCTGGCTTTCTCCTGTTAACTTATTTATTCAGTTTGGAACCCCAGCCTAAGGGATAGTGCGACCATGTTCAGGGTGGTGTCTTCCCTTCTCGGTTACACCGGAAACATCATCCAAAGGTGCCTCATTAATAGACCCAAGTGCTTCATTTTTATTTTGTGTTTATTTATGTGCGCGTATGCACCTGTGTGTGGATATGGGTATATGTGTGCACGTGCAAAGGTCAGAAGAGGTTGTACAATGTCTTCTCTCACTCTTTACTCTTCTTTGGGAGTCAGGGTCTCTCCCTGAACATGTGGGTTACTCTCAGCTGGGCTGGAACCAGCAAGTTCCAGCAATCCTCCCATCTCTTCTCATCTCAGAGCCGAGGCTCCAAGTTTTTGGGGAGATCTCTTGCCTTGTTACATGGGTCCTGGGATTCATACTCCAGTCCTCATGATTTCAAAGCAGGCACTTTTGACTCCCAAGCCACCTCTCCAACACTCTCAGGGTTTTTCAATCCAGACCAGTTGACAATCAAAATTAACACCCTGCTTGGATGTCGCATAAGAGTAAGCCATCACAGTGTGTGTGTGTGTGTGTGTGTGTGTGTGTGTGTGTGTGTGTGTGTGGTGTGTGTGTCTGTGCTGTGTTCTTTCTGTTGCTTTTCCACAAAATGGTAAAAGACACAAAGATTTTCCAAATTTTCAAAATAAAAGTCTCCATGAAGAAAGTGGAAGGAGCCACCCATGGTGCCCACACCTTTAATCCTAGCAATCAGGAGGCAGAGGTGAAGGGATCTCTGTGAGTTCCAGGACAGCTAGGGCTGTAGAGTAACATATAGAGACAGACAGACACATGGGGTGAGGGTCACAGGTCATGAGAGTATATTTACCCTGATTATGAGCAACATGTGATCTCTATGGTGATACACTAGAGTTCCCGTGAGCCAGCGAGACGAGGCATGTTATCTCATCTATCTGAGACGAGGCGTGTTATCTCGTCCATCGGTTGACAGGAGGCACAGCAGGTGTTTGTGAAATAGAAACAGACATGGCCAAGCCTCTGCAAACTTAGTTAACAAGCAGAGAAATGGGAAATCAAACCCAGAAAACAATACCAATTTACACGGCTGGCATATACAAGTTTTAAATGTGTGAACAAGAAATGCATATCAAACAGGGCCAGGGAGTTTTTAATCTGGGGCCAGCGTTTGGGAAACATTTTGGCAGTGTCCTCTGAGGTACCTGTCGACACCTGCTGGTGACTTAACCTCCAGTCCTCCTCCTCCACCCTGAAGGAGAATTTTTTTCTTAGATTTGTGAGATGCCTTGGAGGTTGTTCCAATTGTTTAGATGTAAAACCACTGGCTCCATTTTATCTGTGTTGACATCATAGCAAATTATTTCTGTGCTGTTCCCTATATGCCTTTATTTCTTGCTTTTCTCTGGCCAAGATTTTTTCCCCCAGACCATTGTGCTTTGGGCCCCTTTGCTCCTGAGCCTGTTAACCTGATAGAAAGCAATTGTTGAAACTGTTTTCTCTTCATTTCTGTTGCTGTGACAAACAACACAGAGTTAGAAAGTAAAAAGTTAGAAAAAACATCTCAGAAGAGAAAAAGGCTCATTTAACTAACAATTTCAAGTCACAGTCTATGATTTTAGGGAAGCCAATGAAGGAACTCAAGCAGGTAGTCACATCACATCAAGAGCAAAAAGAAATAAGCAATGCATGCAGGCCTCCTTGCTGAGAGTCCGCAGCTAGCTTTCTCCCTTGTATTATGGTTCAGGACCACCTGCCTAGGGAGTGGTGCTGCCCACAGTGGGCTGGGTCTTCCCACACCAACTGACAACCAAGACAACTCCTCACAGCCATGTCTGTTGGCTACCTGACTGAGCTAGATAATTCACCATTAAGATTTCCCAAGTGGTTCTGAGCTGTTGCAAGTTGACCATTAAAACTAATCCGCACAGGGCTCTTGGAGAAGATGACTCAGTGGCTCAGAGCGCATGCTGCTCCGAGAACCAGAGTTTGATTCCTAGTAGCCACATTATGTGGCTCACACCACTTGCAATTTCACTTTCAGGGGAATCTACCACCCTTTTCTGGCCTCTGTGGGGTCCCACATACACATGGTGTGTACACAGATATACACTACAGTGTTCAAATGGGAGGCATCTCTCATTGAAACCACCAAACCAACCAGCCCAACTACCTACGCCACATCCTGGATGCTGTGCCATGTTGAGATTCTTTCAGCAAGTAAACGAGCTCACTATTCTTACTTCAGCCTCCATAGAGTCTCACGACAAGAGCCATTCAAGTTCCCAAAGCATCCTAGTTACCACCATGTAGGCAGTCCCTAACTTGTCCTTGATCTTCCCTGGTCTCTTGTCTTCTGTACCCACACCAGAATTACCCACAATGTCCCCTTTACAATAGTTCAGCCTCTTTTCTTTAAACAAACTATTTTTAATTGTATGTATATGTGTGTGTCAGTATGTACATGTAAGGCCAGAGAGGGAGTTGTGTTCTCTAGAGCTGAAGTTAGGCATGGTAGTTGTGGTCTGTCTGGTGTGACTGCAGAAGCAGAAAGTCCTATTAACCACTTAGCCATCACCCCAGCACAGTTTAGTCATTTGATAACTACTTCCTCAACTCTCCCTTCCTCTGCCAGCTTCCCAATTCTACGCCGGTACACTTCTAATGGTGAGACTCTTGGTACCAGTGCTCATTTGTTTGTTCTCTGTTAAAAACTTTTATTTATTTAAAATTATTATTTCTTCTTTTATTGAAAATAGATATTTTTCCTCACATAATATATCCTGATTTCGATTTCCTTCCTCTCCTACTCCCAGTTCCTCCTGACCCCTCTCCCATCCAGATCCACCCCTCTTCTGTCTCTCATTAGAAAATAAACAGGCTTCTAGGGGATAATAGTAAAAATACAACAAAGTAAAATATAATAAGAGAAAACAAAAGCTGTTGCATTGGGGTTGGATAAATGAACAGAAGAAAAAAAGAGTCCAATAGAAGGCACAAGAATCGGAGACTCACTCAATTGCACACCCAGGAATCTCATAAAAACACTAAACTGGAAGCTGTAATATAACCACAGTGGACCTGGTGCTGGCCCAGGCAGATCCTGTGAGCACAGCTTCAGTCTCTGAGAGTGTGAATGTTCTTTGATCATGTTGGCATAGAGGGCCTTGTTTCCTTGGTGTCCTCCATCCCCTCTGGCTCTTACACTCTTTCCACCTCCTCTTCTGTGGGTTCCCTGGCTCCTGAGGGGGAGGGGTTTGATAGAAACATCCCATTTAGGACTGGGTGTTCAATGTCTCTCACTCTCTGCATGTTATCTGGTGTGTTCCCATCCACTGCAGGAGAAAGTTTCTCTGATGATGGCTGAGCAAGGCACTGGCCCATGAGTATAGCAGAATGTCCCTAGGAGTCATTTTGTTGCTAATTTTCAGTTGTTAGTTTGTATTTTGGAACAGTAGTATTTTGTTTTACCTTAGGTCCCTGGGCTATCTAGTCTCTGGTTCTTGGCTACCCAAGCAGTGTTGGGTTTGGGTTCCAACATTAAGTCAAATCAGGTTTTGGTTGATTACAAATGCCACCATTGCCCTAGTGTATCTTGCAGGTAAGTCCTTCTGTAGATCAAAGGGTCTGTAGCTGTGTTGCTGTTTATGTTTTTCTTTTGCTAGTGTGCAGAGTACCTATCTGTACCAAAGACGCTGGGATGTAGAAGTCAAGGCTTTATATAGGTGCCAACTTAATTTCCTCATGTTCCATGAGCTGTGTAGGTGTTGTCTTCAGCAGTGGGGCCTTATTGTCCCATGTTTGTGTAGAACAACCTATTGTCTTGGCAACAGTTGGTTGTCTGGGTTGTTTGGGATACCCACGAGACCCTTTTGGCCAACAACTCACTTAGATGTAACCCAATCCCTGTACTGGAAGTTTCATTTGGTGGCAAGTGATGACCACTTGGGACTCTGTCTGTCCCCATTATTTGATGGTTTCATTTAGATTGCCTTCATATATGTATATATTTTAGGAAGCTTCTACTGTATTGTGTGACCTCTCAAATGGACCTTAATTTTAGCTGTCTCTTTCCATATCCTCTCCTTTGCCTCCCATTCTCTCCTCCCCAACCACACTTGACCCTTCTGTTCTGGCTCCCCACATCCATCCATAACTGTCTCTTCTGTAACCCTTTTCTAATGAGATCTATCTGTTTCTACCAGTTCTCTATATTAATCAGCATTTCATTATCATCATGAAATACCTGAGGCAAGATGCTCTTGCAATTTTTATTTTGTTCATGCTTCTGAAAAGTCAAGGGGCTTTCCGCTGGTGATAGCTTCCTTGTTCCAGAGTCCTGGGGCAATAAAGGGTATCCCCGTGGCAAGTGACAGAATGAGTGTAAAGCCATGAAGAAATCTGTGGGGCCTTATTCTTGTGAGCCTATTATCAGATCAACTTGGCCTGTGGAGGAATTGTTGCAGTTTTTAATTGATTTGGAAAGTCCCAGCCACTGCAGCCAATACCATTCCATAGGCAAATGGTCCAGAGCAGTAATAGGAAGGATGAAGTTAGCTGAGAGCAACCAAGCGAGTAGGCCTGCATGTGTTTATTGCCCTTTGTTCCTAGAGGGCCTGTTTCTGAACACCACTGTCGGATTAAGTTTGTATCCTTTTAATCCTCAAAACGGAGATCAGACTTTGACACTTAACATTAAATTTTAGTTTAACTGCATCCAACCCGTATAATTGTTTCTGGTTACAGGACTAACCTTAAAGCCAAAGGTACAAGATCATGGGAAGGCCGCCCTGGATTCACTCAGTTGCTATTCAGCTAGCGATCAGGGACATTTTGTGGAATCGTGGGTCGCTTCTCAAGTATCATTTAAGATCACATTGGGAGATTCCATTGCAAAACCGTGTAACCTCCTGTGGCATGTGGTATGTGTAACCAGTGTAGTGCTGTTTTTCAAAAACCAGAGCCTCTAGGTCGGAAGCCTGAGGGATGGGTGTGGGGGCACCACTTCTTATAAGGATAGCTAATGAACCATCCTAGGAATTCTGCCTCATGCCTGCAAAGGCGTTGCACTGGGTCAAAGCTCTCAGTAGCCAACAGGGAAACGAACACTCTGGTCAGCCAACAGAGTGTACTGCAGAGCTAGAAACTGTGGTGGCACCTGGCTACTTCGGACTTCTCTTCTGCTGGGTTAGGAGACCCTAAAGGGTGCTGACTGAGTAGTGTTCTAATGAAGAAACAGGATAATGATGCTTGTTCTAGGCAGGTTCTGGTGGTCTGAGCTCTCCTATCTCACCCCGTTAGTGATGGAAGAAGTGGCAACAGGAGTCAAGAAGGGATTCTCCTAGGAATGAAGAGCTGGGAAAACAGGACAAACCATGGCTGTTGAGAGCCACACACACTGACTTGGGGAGCAGCTGCAGGGATGATCGTTTTCTTACAGCATCTGTGGATTATTTTATGCTGTATTGTGTACATTTTACAGGCTCAGGATCTTACTCTTCTTCTTTTTTTTCTCTTCTTTATTTGCCATCTTCCCACTGCCATTGTGTATGGGATCCTTTCTCCTTCCCTCCTTACTTCTGCCTTTCCTTCCCCCCTTCTTTTGTGTTGTTGTTTTTGTTGAAACAGAGTCTTTCTATTAAGTTCATGCTGGTCTCAAACTCACAATCCCCTTCTCTGCCTCTTTGAGTGCTGGATCTTGCCTTGTGTGTTGGTTAGTTAGGTTTTTTTTTTTTTGGCCAACTTTACACAAACCTAGACGTATCTGGGAAGAGGGAATTCAACTGAGGAATTGCTTTCATCCAATTACCCAGTAGGCAAGTCTGTGGGGGCGTTGTCTTGATTGATGATGATGTGGGAGGGTCCAGCCCACTGTGGGCAGTGCCACCCTGGGTTGTAAAAGAAAGCAGGCTGAGCAAGACATGAAGCACAAGCTAGTAAGCGATGCTACTATGTGGTCTCTGAGTCCTCACCTCCAGGTTCCTGACCTGCTTGAGTTCCTGAGTTGGCTTTCATTAATGATGGACCATTACCTGAAGTGTAAGCCAAATACATCCTATCCTCCCCAGGTTGGTACTAGAACATCCTGAATATTTGTGCTTTCTTTAGTGTTGATTTCTTATGAAGTAGAGTGAGGTGGCAAGAATAGAACCAAAGAAGTTGCTTGCACCAGAGACCCTGAACTTTCTGTCTCAGAGAACCAAATGCTTATGACATTGGGGGAATCTCCCTAGGGAGAAAACCTTGTGTGTTTTCAGATGTGGGGTGCTTAATTCCTCTTATTTGAGGAAGTGGATGTGTAGGAAGGATGGAGTGTGTGCATCTGAAACACAAGGTGGGGTTTAACAGGCTTTCCCCATGTGTTGGTGACCAATTGTAGAGTGACTCTGATTTGGGGGGGACCCTCGCTTTCTGGGTCTGGGTGTGAGACAGGATCTCATCTCTTATGTTCCCTTGGCTGGGTCAGTGTATCTTCTTGGGAATGTTCACAAATCATGTGAATATTCAAGAGCAGGTGATAGTTCTCCATAGAGGTGGCTGCACTGTCATGTGACAGTGGCTACAGGAGGGGTTTTAGATTATGTGCCCCACCTTGTTCTGTCACAGTCCCCCAGCAGGTGATTATGAGGCCATGGTTAACTTGGTAAGATGTCTCCCTCACCATGCAACACAGAGGAACCCTGTGGTGAGATAGTCATGCCCAGGAGGGCCTCAGGCTCACCAAATCAACAGGGGCAGCAAGCAGGACCTGGAGCCAGGAGCTGGGGAGGGAGCAGGGAGTCAGCGTTGAATGGGGACAGAGTTTCAGTCTGGGAAGATGGAAAGTTCTGGAGGCGGATGGTGTGGGTGGATGTTAATTCTGCTGAGTTGTGCACTTGAATGCGGTCAAATGGCCAGTGTCAGGCACAGTGCATTTTACCAGGAATAGAAGAAAGAATTCTTGTTCAGACAAGATCATCATGTGGCCCTTAAAGTAAAGAGTTTCACCAGCTGCTGGAAGCCAGAGACTGCATAGCACAAGGGAGGCTCAGCTTGTGCTAGGGTCTGAAGAAGGAGCTGGAGGAGGGGAGCGAACCAAATTCACAGAGCAGAAAGTTGTCCTAGCTGGCAGCCACTGAGGAGAGAGGGCCCACAAGCCCACAGCTGCAATAAATTAGGTTCTTCCAGCAGCCAGAGTGAGCCCAGATTGGGGAGCTTCTAGAAGCCTCTGAGTAGGGCCCAGCAAACCTGCCTCGTGAGAGGTTATGTAAAGAACCTGCCCACATCTGGGCTCTGACCCACAACCTGCTGCAACTTCAGGTTGCTGTTGTGAGGACATGGATGCGTGCGCGCGCACACACACACACACACACACACACACACACACACACACACCCCACAGGCGTGGTCCCCAGAGCAGTTCTCAGTCTCTGGGCTTCTGGGAAGTGATTATCCATGAAGAGGTTTATAATTTAATGACATTTTAAAAAGGAAGCTAGAAGATGAGGCTTCCTTTTAGGAAGAGGTTCCTGGGTGGTGTCCTTGAAGAGGGTTTTCTTTGTCTTTGGCTCTTCTCTCTGCTTCCTTGCCACCATGGGTGTTAACTCTACTCTACTGTACACATCTCTGCTGTGTTCTGCCTCATTCGGGCCCCCAGACAATGAAGCCAGCTGACCATAGACAGAGACCTCTTAAAACATGAGTCAAATTAAGTTGACTTTTTCAGGTTTAAGTTGATTTTTCTCCCTTTCTTCCTTTAAGTTGACTCCCTCGGGCATTTTTGTCACAGTGACAGACAGAGACATTGCTGCCAGGTTGATGCTCCTTGCTTCACAGCACAGGACATGAACATAGCAGTGTCTGGAAGTGGGAGGTGCAGGACATCTGACCAGGGCTCCTGGCCTGCCCTGTGTTGGTTTCCTCTGTGCTTACCTATTCTGTCCTGTTCCACAGACTCATCAAATCTCCCTAGGTGTTTCTGTCTGTTCTGCATGGAGCTGTTTACCTGATGTCAGAGTTGTAACCTGGTGTTTTCCACAGGCTCACGTATGCTTGCTCTGTGTCATGGGTTTGCTCTGAAACCTCTCCCACAGGCTCATATTCTGAATGTTCTATCCCCAGCTTCTGGTGCTATTGTGGAGCCTGTAGGACTTGGAGTCTGGTTAGCAGAAGTAGCTCATTAAGGGTGGGCTTTTGAAGATTATAATGTCTTCATTATTATAATTATATATGTCATATATAATATATAATATTATATATTATAATTATATATGTCTGTGGTTGTTTGAATGAAAACAGCCCTGTAGGCTTATAGGGAGTGGCACTATTAGGAGGTGTGGCCTTATTGGAAGAAGTGTGTCACTGGAGGATGACTTTGAGGTTTCAGATGCCCAAGCCAGGCCCAGTGGCACCCTCTCTTCCTGCTGCCTGCCAATCCAGCTACCACTCCGGCACCATGTCTGCCTGCAAGATGTCATGCTTCCCAGCATGGTGATAATGGACTAAACCTCTGAACTGTAAGCCAGCCCCCAATTAAATGTTTTCCTTTCTAAGAGTCTCCGTGGTCATGGTGTCTCTTCACAGCAATGGAAACCCTAAGACATTGCCCCTTGTTCCACTCCACCTGTTCTCTGCGATTACTTTTCTCTGGGAAACATGAACAGGAAACTGGTCACCCCTGATGGGGCATGGAAAGGATTCTACCCAAGTTTCAACCTGAACCAATGGGTTTCTTGGGATGAGGAGTTACTTATAGGGAGCGTGGGTAACCCCCAAACAGTGTCATCCCCTAAAAAGCCCCGCCATGGTGGGTGATGACCTCATGGATGCTGGATCATGGAGACCTGGCTTCAGGTAATTTTTCACATTCCAGCATCTCCCAAGATCCTAACACTTCCTTGGCAGGAGGGAGCAGTAGTTGGAATCGCAGGTGAGGATATGGTGACCTCTTCTCCCTAAACTAAGGAGCATTAACAGACCCATGGCCATTTTCAAAAACCTGGCTGTTGCCATGTGGTTCTGTGTATTTTGTTATCGGGACTATGGAGCCAAAGTCACCTTTGCTCCACAATGACCCAGAGCAAGTTAGTTTACCTCAACATCCAGCTTCCAGCATTTGCCACCCTCTGATCCTGCTGCCATAGACACAGCCACCCCTCCGTGCCTTCCCTGTTGTGATGGACCAGAGTAAATCCTTCCTGTTTCTGGTAGGTGTCTGGCCACAACAATGTAAAAGTAACTAACACACTAATAGAATCTCCTCCCCTTCCCTTGCCCCACCAGGTGGATCATGGAGGGCTCAGCGCCAACGTCTTCATCTCTGTGGGCAAGTAGGCAGCAAGCATCCTACTAGACCTGATGATCGGCAAACACCCATGCTTCAGAGGGATGTCGAATAGTTAGCAAATGTTTATGCTTCAGAGGGGCATTGAGGCACTCCATCTTTGGTCCATCTGAAGAGGCTGGGTTCCTGGGGCTGGCAGCCATGGGCTCTGAGAAGCAAAAGGGGACAGTGAAATTGTTCTGCATGTTCTAGAAAGAACTGGGGGTCTGTTCCAGAATGTTCTATAGGGACTAAGCGGCTGTTGTAGAACATTCTAGAAGGGACTGCAAGTCCATCTCAGAATGGTGGTGGTGAGGCTGTTTCAGAATGTTCTAGAAGGTACTGTAAGAAGGACTGGGGTATAATTCAGTCAGTGGAATGTACACACGCCCCTCCTCCTGCCAATTAAATAAATTATAAATGAATGAATATAAAAAATGCTTTGCAAGCACAAGGACCTGAGTTTGATTCCTAAAACCCTAAAAATGCCAGGTGTGGTGGGGCATGCTCGTAATCCCAGTATTGGGGAGGCAGAGACAGAGGCTCTCAGGGCTCTCTAACCAGCTGGTCTAGTTTAGTTGGTGAGCTCCAGGCCAGGGAAGAGACTCTATGTCAGAGCAGGACAGCATTCCTGAGGATAACAACAGGTATCGTCCTCCAGCCTCTACACACTCATTTGTGCACACATACGAACATTTATAAACATGCCCCAGAGTGCTCTGGAGGCAATGGCCGGCTATTTTCAGAACGTAGAGGGCCAGTGCAGATGCTGGGTATAGGAATCCAGATGTCAGAGCGCTGGGTGTGTGGGTGGATGGAGCTTGCTGACAGCAGGGTCTAAGTATTCTGGGAACAGAAGGGCTTTCCTGGCTGCTGGGACTGGGTCCTTCCTGATTCTATCAATGAGGAGTCCTGGGGTTCCTTAAGACCAATTATCCTGGCCTGGGAGCCAGGGCTCTGGGCTGCAGGGGGTGGGGAGGCAGGGCTGGAATCTTCCTATCTCTGTGTTGGTGGCAGGGTGATGTCAGGTCTCATCAGAGACTGGAAATGGGCGGAGTAGAGGAGGGCATGTCATTTTACCTTACACTTCCAAAGGGCTTCCTACGGAGGCCATACCTGCCCGACTGGGCACGGGTAACAACATATCTGCCGTGGGAGGCATAGATACACTGGGACCCTGTGGTGCTGTAAGACTCTTCTAGAGAGAGGGGGGCCTACCGTGGGGTGAGGGTATATCTGCCTTTGCGATCCAAGCCACAGTAGGAGTGAATGGCAAACCACAGGAAGGCGCAGAGCATCATAGCGTACACCTGGAGCAATCAGGAGAGATGCCCAGGTGTCAGCAGCCACCAACAGTCCTGATGGCAGAGCCTTCCCACTTCCAGGGAAGTTCCCAGGGTCAGAGGCTGGCTCCTCCCTGCTGACTGGGCCTGGAAGATCCTGGCAGTGCCATGATTAAAGAGGGTCAGTCTGAGGCAGTAACCCAGGACTGCTTCTGTCTGGGAAGCAGCAAGGTGGGGCGGGATAGAAGGAGGCCAAGGAAAGAACTGGTGGCTACCGTGAGGGCCAGGCTGGTGCAGGTCAGGGTGGAGGCGATACTGTAATGTGTCCACAGGAAGTTCCCGATCCTCTGTAGGCAGTCCTGCACAGAGGCAACATGCACGGTTGATTGCCCTCCCTGCACACTGTGTGTGGCTCTCCCCATTCCAGTTTTCTCCTAGAAGCCCCTGGGGCTGCATGGTTTGCTCAGCCAGTGCTAAGGCCAGGGCAGTCAAGGTGTGTACCTTCCCCAGGGGAACTGCTGAACCCTCTGGGAAAGAGGCTTTAGGAAGCTTGAGACTGAGGCCATGGCGCCAGTCTCTGTGGGGGCAGTGGCTCACTGCCCTGTTCTAGTTGCCCTGAGCTCCTCCCTAGGCTGCTGTTTGTCTCCAGGCAGTCCAGGATGGAAGTACTCTAGTTCCCAGGGCCTGCTGTTAGTGGTGGGGGCAGAGACTCTGGACCTGCAGGTCTCTTTGCTGTGGGCATAGGAAGGTGACAGCTGACCTCTGGGACATTCAGGTGTTGGCATTTTTGTTGGGGATAGCCTGGACCATGTGAAGCCCTACAGGGGGCCTTCTTGCCTTTTGGCAAGTAAGTGATCCTCTTGCTGGCCTGAACTGGCCTTGCTGGCTTGAGCTGGCCTTGGCTTCTCTCCCACCAGGGGTCCTTTGTAACCCAGCTGTGGTCCCTGGCCACCCTGCAACAGCAGGCAGGCACTGAGCTATTTTGGATTTGGGACCTGAGGACTGTTCTTGGGTGGATGGGACTCCCTGACTCTCAGCCCCTTCCCATCAGGCCAGCTCCCTTCCCTGCTGGGCCTTGAGCCATTCCCCACCCTCTTGTTTCTTGGAGGGTAGCCAGACATCTCTCCCCATGAGATAGGGCTGGTTTGTTTCCAGGATAGCAGGGGGATGGGACAAAGAGGGGGCTGGGTAGGGAGAGAGGGCCAGGGTGGGGGAGAGTGGGTCAGGGCCTAGTCCTCAGGGTAGAAGAGCTCCTCCCTGCCCCTTCCCTGGCACTTTCTACTCTTTCTGGGGGACCCCTTTCTACTCCTTCTAAATAGTAAATCAATCACCTTCTTATATAGAGCCTTAGCTTTGAGCTTCTAGAAGCTTCAGAGGGGAGGGTGGGGGAGGAGCTTGATGGCCTGGGGAAGCCTCATGAAGGAGGAGAAGAGTGGGCGGGGTACATACCCAATGCTAGCCTGCAGAAGGGAGTTGAGCCAAGTCAAGCTAGCCATCTTGTAAGTTCCTAGCCCCCTGCCACTTATCATGGGGGGGGCAGTGTGTGCGGGGGGGGGGCAGTGTGTGCAGGGGGGGGGAGCGGGTACATCCTTGAGACTTTAGGACAGATCCCAAAATGTGAGAGGCCAAAGGGGCAAAGAGGATGAAGATGTCCCTTCACAGGTAGAACCTGAAGTACCCAACCTTCATTTGATCTGAGTACAGGAACTCTCGTCCCCCTCCTCCTCACCTCTCTCATGGCCTCCTGGCCCTGACATGGGATGGCTCTGGTGCTCGCCAGAAACCCAAAAGGAGACTTCTTCCCACAACACAGAAACTGGAAGACAAACCAGAGAGGAGCATAGCGTGGGCAGGACTGACTGATGGAAAAACTAAGGCACCAAAGCATAAGCAACTTAGGCGATTCTGCAACGGGGGCCCCCAAGAGACCAGAGCCAGGAATCAGGATTACAGCTGCTGCTGGAAAAATATCCACCAGTGCCTTAGCCCTGGTGATGGAACGGCATAGCTCTCTGAGGACCTCGTCCCTGTAGAGCAGGGCCCTACTGCCTGCCTGGTGCCTGAGCACCTACTTCCTTGAAGAATACCCAATTCCTTCTTAGAATTCTCAGTCCATGTTGAACAAGGACATTACCCTTTTATTCTGTACTTACATTGGGTAGCCAGTCCTATTAGGGACAGAGAGGAATGGGTGAGATCCCAGTCATCTACCCACAATGGTACCTGTGTCCTGGGATCTTCTCTGGAAGCCTGGCCAGGATGGCTGACTCTAGAGGATGTCTGGCACCCATTCTCTGGGGGCACAGCAAGTATGACCACCCTGTCCCTCACTCACCGTGTCCTGGATGGTGGCCAGCTCCTGCCACCAGCTGCTGGATGGGCTCTTCATTGCCTGGTCATACACGAGGTCATAGGTGTCCAATACTGCATCCTCCACCTGCACCAAAAGCATCCCAGGGAACAATGGCCTGAGGGAGACCCAGGGAAGCCCACACCCTGGGCCTCCTTTTCCAGGAACTTTCTTCCTACCATGGCAATCCTACGGCTTGCCTGTTGCCCCTGGAACTCCCAAGGGTTAAAGAAGAGGCCAGTAGATCTCAGCTACCCACCCTTAGAGGTGGGTTCTGGGTAGCATGGGGTAGCATCCTGCTCATCTGGATGTAGGCAATAGGCCCAGCCTGCTGAGAAGCATGTACAGAAGCCTGGACTAGTTCCTCTGTTCCCTAAGGTTCTTGTTGGCCCTTCTTCAGAACTACCCAGAATACTGGGAAGATTCTCTCTAGTCTTGGACCAGGGAAGGTAAGGGCACCTGGAGTCAGATCCAGGGGGACACAGCAGAGGAAGAAGGAAGCTGGGTGGGGCCAAGGCTGGCCCTGCTTCTGTTCCACACACAAAACAGCCTAGACTTTTTTGCTTCTGTGTCCTAGCTCTGATTCCCTACTGTGCTCAGTTGCTACCCCAAGATGTCCTCCCCCAGGCCGAATATGTTTTCAGAGACAAATTGGAATTTCATCTCTTCCAGGAAGGCATCCCAAATATGTGGAACTCACTGATCTTCTGGCTCAGGGCATGTCCTCCAACGTTTTTCTGCCTTGAAGACCCTGAGTCCTCCTGACTCCCAGCCTTATGCTAGGCCAGCAGCCAGGTCACACAGAGTGTTGTCCTGAATGGCTGGAGTGGTGTTGAAGCATGAGGCATGTCACTCATGCCTTTCAGAGAGGAAGCATGTCTGTCTCACAGCCTGATTGTCCATTCCACTATGGGCCTCACTCACCAGGTGCCTGCAGACCATAGTGGGCAGACAGGTAGTCAGAGGTTCTTGTAACCAAGTCCAGCCCAGGCCCAAGGGCCCCTGTAGGAGTCAGGGGAACTCCGTGCTAACGGCTGATCCTGGCACCGACTTCTCCCTCTCCATCCATGCAACAGAGCCAGACATCCCCATGAGTCATCCCCAGCTCAGCCTGCCCCAGCCCTCCCCCACCCAGGGCAGGTGCCAAGCTGGCCTTGGTTGCTGGTTAGTCTGGGCCAGAGCCCTCTCATGGTCTCAGCTTCCTCAAGCCTGTGGGCTTACTGTGTCCTTAAGAGAACAAATCCTGGGGAGGGCTGGGAATGCCTGGAGCTGCGTGGGTGGGGCAGGTAGCTGAAACAAATAGGCACTATTGGACTAGCCCTTTTTGCACCACTCTCTGGCACAATTGACTTTATTTCCCTCATCAGTCCTGCCACTTTTCAGGGATGTCCCAGCGCCCAGGGGCCCTCTGTCCACTGTCATTCCTACAGGACAATAGAGATGACATCAGCTCTAGAGCTCAGCTCAGCTTGGTTCTGCCCAGCATCCCACCCACCATGAGCAGAACAACAGAGGTCTGCCCAGACTTCAAAACCGGACTCTGGGGCCTTAGAGACCAGGCTGGACTCTTTGCAGAGCCCAGCACTAGGGTGGTGGGTGGGGGGTGGGGTTAGTGCATTGCCATCTGCACTCCCTTTGGCATTTAAGTTGCTCTGTGAGAGACTTGAGGCTGTAGTTCTTTCATGGGAATAGGGAGGGTAGACCAGAGGCTTCCTAAACCAGGGTCCCAAGCCTCCACATCCTTTATCCAAGGGTCCCTTCCAGCAAGTATCTGTGTCTGCAGGGTTGGCAAGCAGCTTCTGGGGTACCAAGTCTCCTTTGTAAGTGTGTTGTCCAGTGTGGAGGGTAGAGGAAGCCCTGAGTATATGACGTCCTGAGTGGGTGTTTGTTGTCAAGCCTCAGACCAAAGCCTCAGATCCATGAGATGTTGGCAAAGCGTCCCTTTCCGTGAGTCTCACTGAGACCAGCTCAAACCGCTTTCTTGTCCAGCTGTGTGCGATAAACGCACTCTCCTTGTTTATCTGCTTGTATTAACCCCGCCTCCTTATTCAGCTGTAGATAATAAACACACTGAGCTGCTGGGGGCAAAGAGACTGCAGCTTTCACTGCCCGATTCTAGCTTTCCAGTGTGTGTCTGTGTGTCTGTCCTTTCTTCATTCCCTTGCCGCCTCAGTCAGGTCAATCCCTGGATCTGTGCAGGACATGGCAGCCCAGGCTACTGCAGATTGAGGAGCAATGTCTAGGGGATCCCCCTATCTTTCTTCCTAAGACCAGGACACTGTGATATCTATCCAGGCTTGGTGATGTCCCTTCCCCCACATTTGTTAGATCAGGGTAGTAGAGCCATGGCCAGGAGGACCCCACGTGGAGCTGCAGGTGGCTTGTGGACCAGCACTGGGTCCCCAGGCTACATAGACATGTTTGTTCTGTGCTTGGTCTTGACATGAATTATTAAGGAAAGTTAAACAATTCATTTTCTGCTCCTTGGGGACAGTGGGAGATTGCGGCAGAGCAGCTCTGAAGCCACAGTGAGAGTAATGAATAGCCCTATCTCTCTGTATTCAGTACATAGCAGGCTGGGCCACACCGCTATCCTCACCAACCTTGGGTGCCTGCCAAGGCCTGTGTCCTGGGAGGAGGGGGGATCAGGAAGGAGCACCCTATCCTCACTTCAGGCCAGAGCCTGGTCTACAGAGACAGTCAAGGTCTCCTCCTTGTCTGCCCTTACCTTCTTGCTAGACCCTTGTTTTAGGATGTCCTGGGGATCTTTCCAGGGAGGTTTTGGGGAGCTGGGGTGGCTTCTAAGCATTACTAGTTGATTCCTGTATTCTTTCTTACCCATGGGGCTAGGGGCAGCTAGGAGGACCAAGTCTAAGGCTGTGACCTATTTGGCTTGGATTGGTTCGCTGGTAGGGAGAACATGGGAGGATGGGAGGATGGTGGCTCTGTGCTTGGTACCACACACGGCTTCATTCCTCAGGACAACCCAGAACTAGGTCCACATTCCAGACAAGCTGGGAGTGCAGAGGATCCGGACTGCCCCTCCATTGCTGGCTCATCTCCATCATGCAGTAGCTCTGCAGCAGGGCTTTCTTTTTCTACTCTCCATTTACAGAAGCAGACACAGAGGCCCAGGGAGGACAAAGGACTGGCCTGCCACCCTTGATTTTAAACCTAGGGTGCTTTCACCGAGGCTACCTCCAGGTAGCTCACCAGGTCTCAGGGCTATGTTGGAAGTTAGAAATCCAAGACAATAGATAGGCCAGCAGGCCAGGGTCCAGGAATAACCCTCGTCCACCACAGTCAGGCAGGCCTTGGAGAATTGCCCTAGCGGCCAGTCTTAAGAGGACTGGAGTAAGAAGCCCTTTCCCTTCTGTAGATTAAACCCTAGTTGCTGCCTGCCCTCTGGTTCCTGCAAGGCCTCTGCCTGTTCTGCACCCCGAGTTTAGGGCTTAGAATGTAAACAGTTTTAGAACAGGGAGATGGGCTGCAGCTGCTGCAGGCTAACCCGAGGTCAGCCCCTGATACCTGGCAGCTGTCTTGACTGAGGCCACCCACGCTGTGACCAGCCATCCAGACCACCCGTCAGTGGACAGGGAAGGTTCTGCCCAAATGCTGCTTGGCCCGGCTGCCTCAGGCAGAAGTCTGGACACCCATGCTCTCAAGCTGTTGTTGGGGTTCAGCCCTCTTCCAGGTCCTCTGGACCATAGAAAAATATTTTTTTCATTTAATATCAGGATTGGCGTGAGCATTTTGGGGGTCTCCTTGGGCAGGGAGTAAGGGTAAAACAGAAACTCTGAGCAAAGAACCAGGCTGGTCCAGGTAGAGGGTCCTGGCTGCACTCACCTGGGTGGGGTTGTGGAATCTCCAGAATGCCACCTGCACCAGGACACAGAATGACAGGGCAAAGCACAGGAAACCCTGGGGACAGAGATGGCCTGGTCACTGTACAGCCAGGTATGTGGCCTGGGGAGGTAGCTTCCCCAAGGGGCCTGGGCTGAGCTACTGACTTGTGCTCCATTAACTACTGCTTGGGGGAGACTCTTTTGGGGATTCCTCTGTGCCTCTGGAGGACCTGGGACCTAAGGTGGCACATACTTCCTTAGGAATGGTAGGCCTTTCCAATATGGTAGAGGCCCTAGCTCACTACAGCTCCTTCTAAGAGGAATAGTGACCCCAGGAGGGCCAGGCAGTGCCTCCCCAGATCTGAAATTTTGGCATCAGAACCCTCTACCCCTGACCTTTAGACTTTTTTTTAGATTTAAACAAAATTATCTTTATGTATTCCACATATATGGGGAGACCAGATGAAGGTATCGGATCTTCTGGAACAGGGGCCACAAGTAGTTCTTTGTGGTTTCTGGGAACTGAACTTGGATCCTCTGGAAGAGCAGGCAGCTCTTGTAACTGCTGAGCCTTTGCCCCAGCCCTATTCACCTAACTGCCATCTTCTCCTTTGAAGTGGACGCTCATGGAGGTAGCCCAGGCTGGCTTTGAGCTCATGACCCTCCATCTCCTCAGCGCTGATTACAGGTGTATGCAACCGCGATGTTTTAGTCAGTGTAGTATCTCAGCCAAGGCTGTCATATGTGCTAGGCAAGCGCTCGATCAACTGACCCACATCCCCAGCCAGAAATGTTTCCCTTGAAGGTAGGTAATGGCCCCCTCATACAGGGCGCCTTCTGTGGGCCCTTTGTTGTTTCGTTTCTGAAACCCGTTTCCAAGGAAACCCTAACCTCTACAGCCTGACTCATAGAGAACCACAGGCCACAACCCCGGGCATAGGTTTGGCACCCCAGACTGTGACCTTCCTTTCCTCGTGAGTTTCCTACCCTTCCTCTACACCAGTGTGGGTCCCTGTGGTCATCCCATTCCTACCCCTCATCCCAAATGCTAAAAAGGGACTTCTTTACACACTCCACACTTTCCTTCTTGGCTTTAGTCGGGGTACAACTGCTGACTTCCTTACAGAGCTAGAGGGCAGTGCCCATCTCTCCCCTGATACAGGTACTGGCACAAGTCCCTGCCCTTCTGTGACTAGTTTCACAGGGTCACTCTGTACTAAGAACCCTGTTCCTCAATAGCACCCACCAAAGTCCCATCTAGTGACCTCCCATCTGGGTGACCTCGGAGCAGCAGCCTTGTGCTCTTGTCAGCACCAGTGCCATGCACATAGATCCTCCCAGGACACAGAGGTCAGGGTGACCATTGAGCCTTCTGGATCAACCACCACCTCACTCCCAAGTGTCACTGGTATGAGTATGAGTAGCTGTGGCCTCACTCTGGGAAAAGTGGCCCGTGTGCAGAGCAGCCTACAGTCATAGGCCAGGAGGACAGGAACAAACAGTCTATGCCAGGGGCAGCTTAGCTCTCCCAAGTGTGTGAAAAGAGCTGGGGGCATTGCACTGCCCCCTCACACTTGGGTGGGTGTGAGCTCTGCAGTGGTGGGGTGCCCCCTTTCCCTGCTTTCTCCTGCCCGACCTGGAGCCTGCATCACTATCTTGGAGTTGGCCCTGGCTTGCCTGCTGCTGCTACTCCTATCTTTGCCTTTAGCCCTTCCTCCCCCTCCTTCCTCCTGCTGCCTTCTTGTTCTCTCTCCTCCACATTTTCTTCCCTCCTTCTCCTCCTCTCTGCTCTTTCCTCTTGCTGGCAGTCGAGGGCTGACTTTCCCTGTCTGGAAGCCATTCCTCAACTCTGCCTCCCAGCTGAGGCTGTGAGCCAGCTGCAGAGTCCAGTCCTTTCCAGAAACCATTTCAACCATTTCATCCTCAAGAGGGAGTTTCTCCCTCTCCTTCCCTCCTCCCTCTGTCTTTTTTGGGTTTTAGTCTCTCTGTTTCTCTCTCACACACACACTCTCTCTGTGTATGTATGTAGAAAGGGTCTTAAGATCTGCTTAGTGCTGAGAGAGGTTGGGCCAGGCCTAACTGTGGCCATTTTTCTCTCTATTCGTTCAAAATGAAAATAAATGAATAAATAAACTTGTAAACAACTTGAATCTGCTTCCTGCCGCTAGCTAGCTCCTTCATTTCCTGTGTTTCAGAAGGCGGGGCAGGAAAGAGCATGGAGGGGGGCAGTGGGCACAGAGTCACGAAGGGGGATGTTTCCCCTCCCTAGACCCTTTTATATGCGCTTTACACATGTTCCATCCAGTACGCAGGCCAGTGACAGTACACAGGCAGCTGCCGGGCAGGAAGAGGCAGACGGTGCCCACCGTGCACACAGGCACAAGTATAAACATGACACTAAGGCCCTGTGAGCAGTGGAGCTCCCAGGGACCCTGTGGTGACTGAACTGGGCTTACTGTCTATGCTGGGGTAGAGGGTGCTAGGATTCAGCAAAGTGCAGAGCCCTGGGCCTGGAGTGACCTTGAGAATACAACTCTGAACAGAAGGAATCTGAATGTTGTCTTTTAGCTGAAACACGTATAACCGCACCAGGCCCTGAGTCTGTTAGGGATGAGAACTTGGGAGGCCTGGGTAGGTTCTAATGCTCCTGGAATCCTTTGCCCACGGATCAGATACCAAGCAGGACATGGGAGGAGCTTGGGAAGGCTGAGTGGAATCAGCTGATCCAGAGCTGGGCCCCTTGGCCCACCTGCCTCCCGCCTCCCGCTTTACAGTCTTCATGCTGACTATGGTGCCCCCTGGTGGCTGAAGTTATATCCAGGCGCAGGCCTCTCGGCCTGTCTCCTGCATACCCCTGCCTCCATCTTGTCTTTCCTCCATGCTTTCTTCCAGCAAGACACAAATCCTCTGGGGTCACAGTCCACCAGTTCTGTGACCTCTTTGCTAGGGCCTCCCTCTGGGAGGCAAATCCAGGCTATTTTTTGTTTAGTGTTTATTCACGACCAGCACTATCCCTGCCCCTGTATCATCAGAGCAAGAATCCCAGGGAGGCTAAAGCTGCCAGGTTTTGCCTAGTCCACCACCCAGTTATGGCTGGTCCCTGAAGCAGCTCTAGCTATGGGGTGACTTTGTCCCTATAACAGTACCGCACCAGGCCCTGAGTCTGTCAGGGATGGTGGAATTGAGGGATTGAGGACTTGGGAGGCCTGGGTGGGTTCTAAAGCTCCTGGAATCTTATGTCCACAGATCAAGTTGCCAAGCAGGACAGGGAGGAGCTTGGGAAGGTGGTGACTCTGTCACTGTCTTTGGAGACCAAGGGTCATCAGCAAATACACTGAACATGAAGACAATGTTGCCAAGTTTAGTTTCGGTCTATCTAGGAAGCATAGCCTCCAGCTCAGGTTCCTGAGGGTTCTTGGATTCCCCCAGTCACTCATAGGCAGAGGTTGGGAGTCTACAAACAGGAGCACAAGGATGGATGGAGGAGGGAAATGAGATCTTATGCCTGGAATGGAGTGGGGCAGGTAAGAGACCAGGGCATCAGGAAGGAGCTGCCTCAGTTCGGGTAACTGGGAAAGCCTGGGTCAAACGGGGACTGGGTGGCCATGGAGAGGGTCCTGCCAGACAGAACCTGGATTAACTATTGAGGGCTGTAGGGGCACACTAGGACACCCATATGGAGAAACAGTTACAGCAGCAACAAGGGCTTTCTTCTATGGGGTTGTGAAACTTCCTGTCAGCGGCTAGGCAGGGATAGTGGACCTGTGAGAAGGAAGCCCAGGCTGCAGGAACAGGATTTCCTTGTCCCTGGTCGGTCTTCTAATGAGAATTGAAATTCATCCAGTCCTGTGTCCAGACCTGGCGAGATATCAGAACCAGGTCCTGTGTCCAGACCTAGCTAGACATCAGAACCAGGTCCTGTGTCCAGACCTAGCTAGACATCAGAACCAGGCCCTCCCAAGGTCTTTGGAGATGGCCCCAGGGCTGAGAGTACCAACTCTCTCTCAGGGGTGCTGTAGAACCATTGTTAGGTCTGGGGAAAGGCAGAGTAGCATAGAGCCCTGTGGGGACTAAGTGACAGCCCAGGTGGGAGAGTCCTGTCTGGCCAAGTGGAAGGCCCTAACTGTGTAGGTAGAGAGACTCACTGGTGCATAGTCCCTGACTTGTCCTCCTTTTAGGATACTTCGACTGAGGTCAGGCAATTCCCTGGCTTTTTTCTCTCCAGCTCTTGTCCCTGTTGGAAGCTGGGGTCATCTGGCCGACCACAGAACTTACCGCAGCCATGAGGCCATGGGCCTCCCTCACTGTGGCTATTGTGCTCAGGACAGCGCCCAGGCTCAGTAGACCTGCGAGGCTGATCCCCAGGTAGAAGGCTGTGGAACAGGAGAGGCAGAGGGTGAGGGACCCAGCATGAGGACTGGGCACGGAGGTTGGATCCAAAATCTACTTTTTTGGGGGGGGGGGTGTCACAGAACTAGGACTAAACTTCTAGGGAGGTCCCAAAAGACACATATCTCTGGCCCAAAAAGAAGGGGTGTCTCATAGCCTGATAGCCTGTTTACTCCCAAGACTGGGAAGGAAGGGGGAAGATCAGGGAACAAGCTAGGGACCATATTCTTTCCCCCATTTCTACTGCCTTCCCTGCCTCACAGACTATCTTGAAGCCACATCCCCATGCTCTAGTGACAGGTGGCAGTGTGGGGCTGTGACCTTATCAGCCCAGGCCCAGGCCCCAGGCTTCCTGCGTGGGCGGGGCCTAGCACCTTGGAAGGCAGGGGGCCTAGGAACTGGGGCTGACAACCCCCCATTCAGGGGCCTCAATTTCTCTTACCCTTTCCTACCCTCCTAGGTTCTTTGCATTCCTATCAGGAACACCCCCCTCACTAAAGTCTTGCTTTTGTGGAGGTGGGGCACTCTGGCAGACTTGGCCCTAGCTAGGCATTTTCTGCCCTTTGAATATGGTACTCACTACCGAGTCCTATAGGCCATCTGATCCCTGCCCTGAAAGCACAGATCTGGGGTCTGGCACAGTTTGAACGGTCCTGTGTGGTAGGAGAACCACTTTTATTAGTAAAACCAGGACACTAGGGCATCTCTTCCCTGCCCCGACCTCTGACTCTGCCCAAAGCCTAGGGCCAGGGAGTCAGGACTGTTTGGGGCTAGGTCACTCCTCCCAGGTGCTTCTGACCCTGGAGCCCTCCCACCTCCTGCTCCACAGCCATTTCTGTCCGTACTTACCCCAATAGTGCATTCCTTCATAGGGGTTCCTCTCCAGGGCTACTTGACGAATGACTGTAAAGCTGTCTCCAAAGTGAATGACCACTGCCATGGTGGCCATAGAGAGACCCAGCAGCTGAAAGTGAGGTGTGCATAGATGCAAAAGCCCTCCCACAGTGACAGAGTGTGGGGCCTGGGCTTCTGGGCGCCCCAAGCTGGCTCCCTCCAGGCGCAAGGCATCTGCGGGAGGCCTACATGTTTCTGTGGATGGGAGGGACGGGCCCTCCACAGACCGGCTATCACACACAGATAAGTATGCAACACATATACTCGTGCCCATTTTCTCTAGGGACCCAGAAGATCACACCAAACTGTCTGCAGAGACCCTGCATCCCTGTCCTCTCCCGGATCCCAGGCAGCACCCCTTCCTGGCTGTCCCTGCACACTCCAAATCACCAGCCAACCTGGGTTCTCCCAGGCTCTTCACTGCCCCTTGGGTGACAGTTACAAGGACGTGTGTACACAGTCCTCTAAGGGTGGCCACCAGAGACCCAGACCCAGTCTGCGCAACTGTGGTGTCAAGGGAGGGGAGACCACAGTGCTGGAGGAACCCGGGCATGGTGAATTATTTCCCCTACTGCCCCACTGCCCACCTGCCCACCCACTCCTTCTGTTCCACTTGCATGTTACCAAGACAAAGAAGTTGGTGATCAGTATCTGGCATTTGGCAATCTTGATTCGATTCCAGTGCTCCATGGTTTCCCCTCCTCTCCTCTCCTCTCCTCTCCTCTCCTCTCCTCTCCTCTCCTCTCCTCTCCTCTCTCTTCTTCTCCCCTCCCCTCCCTCCACCTCCTCTTTCCTCCCTTCCTCCCCTCCCCTCCCTTCTGTGGTTCCCCACTGGGTGGGGAACCTCAGACCACAGCTGACCCAGTAGGTAGACTGTGCCCTCCCATCTGTCAACAGCCCTTCTAACATAGTGGCTGGGTTTGGGGAAGGAAGAAAGACAGGCCGGAAGAGGGGCAGTTTCTATACCTGCAGCTGCCCTGGCCTGGCCCAAGACAACTGGGCTTTGGTAGGTACTTGAGGCTTCCCAGTAGATGGGTTGAGCCACCCTGCAGTATGGGGGAGGGGGTGGAGTCTTGAGAGGAGCAGTAAGAGAAGAGCCCAATGTCTGGCATTGCTTATAAGAGTGTACTAACCTGCCCAGCTACACTAGGACCCTTAGTGTTTGCTTTAGAGACCCTGTGTCCCAAAGTCCTCCCGGTGTTAATCCTCAAACGGACTCCTGCAGGTGGTGACTATCTCAGGACCTGATGCTATTGGCCAGTTCATAATCAGCACAGAGGGGAAGGTTGTGATAGAGTCGGCTCTCAGGAATGTCCAGGGGCTGGGCAAGCAGACATGGTGCATACATAGGAGTTTCAAGATGGGGCAAGTTTATAGGTATTGGCCTTTGGTGGGCTAGCCATCTCTGATAGAAAGCAAAACATGTTTCTCACAACCAGCACCTAGGAGGCTGAGGCAGGAGAATTATAGCAAGTTAGAGGCTAGCCTAACTCACATAGTAAGACCCTATCTCAGAAATAAATGGGGTGGGAAGATGGCTTAGTTGGTAAAGTGTTTGCCTGCCTGTCAAGCGTGAAGACTTGAGAGTTCCTCAGAATCTATGTTAAAGAAGCCAGGCCTTAAGCGAAGGCATACTTGTAATTCCAGCTGAAGCAGGAGGATTCCTGGGACTCACTGGCCAGCCAGCCTAGCCTATCTGGTGACTCCCATGCCAGTGAAAGACCCTGTCTCAATAAACAAGTTGACTGGCTGCTGAGGAAGGACACCTGAGGTTCACCTCTGGCCTTCACATGCCTCCACCTCACCCCACCCCAGGAACACACACATAAATAAATACACAAAAATAAAGAACTATTCAAGATGCTACCAGTCACTTTTTCGTCTTTTATTTTATTTATATATTTTTAGTTTCTGAGAATTTCATGCCTGTGTATTGTATTTACATCATTTTACCCTTTCCACGAGTCCTGCCGCTCTTCCTGTGCCCCGAATGCATCTCAAATTTATGACTTTTGTCTATACTATTTTTTTACCTTTTAAAAAAATTATTTTTATTGAGCTATACATTTTTCTCCACTCCCCTCTTTTCCTCCTCTCTTCCCTTCTATGCTCCCAATTTCCTCAGGAGATCTTGTCTTTTTCACCTTTCTATGTAGATCTATGCATATTTCTTTTATGGTCCTCTTTGTCGTCTAGTTTCTATGGGATTATGACCTATAGTTTGGTTTTTCTTCTTGCTTATGTCTAAAAGCCACTTATGAGTAAATATATACTATATTTATCTTCTTGGGTCTGGGTTACCTCACTCAATATGGATTTTTCTAGATCCATCCATTTGCCTGCAAATTTTAAGATGTCATTGTTTGTTTATCGCTGTGTAGTACACCATGTGTAAATGTACCACATTTTCTTTATCTGGTCTTCAGTTGAGGGGCATTTAGGTTGTTTCCATGTTCTGGCAATTACAACTAATTCAGCTGTGAACATAGTTGAGCACATGTCCTTGTGGTATGATTGAGCATCTTTTGGGTAGATGCCCAGCAGTGGTATTGCTGGGTCTTGAGGTAGATTGTGTCCTGATTTTCTGGGAAATCACCATACTGATTTCCAAAGTGGCTATACAATTTTGCACTTCCACAAGCAATGCAAGAGTGTTCCCCTTACCCCACATCCCCTCCAGCGTAAGCTGTCATCAGTGTTTCTGATCTTGGCCACTCTGACAGGTATAAGATGGAATCTCAGGGTTGTTTTGATTTGCATTTTTCTGATGGCCAATGATGCTGGGCATTTCCTTAAGTGTCCTTCAGCCCTCTGAGATTCCTCTATTGAGAGTTCTCTGTTTAGGTCTGTACACCATTCTTTATTGGATTATTTGTTCTGTTGATGTCAAGTTTCTTGAGTTCTTTGTATATTTTGGAGATCAGCCCTCTATCTGATGTGGGATTGGTGATGAGCTTTTCCCATTCTGTAGGCTGTCGTTTTGTCTTGTTGACCGTGTCTTTTACTTTACAGAAGCTTCTCAGTTTCAGGAGGTCCCATTTATTAATTGTTTCTCTCAGTGTCTGTGCTACTGGGGTTATATTTAGGAAGTGGCTACCAGTCACTTTTTGAAAGGGGAACAACTGTTTTCTTATTTCAAATATCAGGGCCTCACAGGAGGGCCTGTGTCCTCATACACACCCACAGGAATCTTTGTTAAAACATAATCTACAATAACACAGAATGACGTAAGCCATGGATAGCACAGTACTGCAAATTCAAACACATGTGGGCCATGCTAAGTGGACTTTTGAGGCCATGGTGTATCTGGTCACAACATAAGTGGCTCCCATAAAATCTGGTTAAGTCTGAGGCGACTTCTGGGTACTCCAGCAAGGACTGCATGGCTCTCCTTTCACATCCTGGAATATGGGGTCCTCCTGGTCAGGGGGCACCTTGGTAGGAAAAACAGGTAACTGAGGGAGTGACCCCTGGGCCTTCTAGAAGCCAGTGGAACAGGGCTCTGTACTGGCTACCAGTGTTGGTGCTGGGAAGATGGCCAAGTGGCTACCCACTCAGTGGGAGCCTATTGTTACAGTCGCCTCTTCTTTCTCTCTTCCAAGGGACTCTTTCCAGATCCTCAGATGATTCCCTTGTAGCTGTCATCTTCCAGAGACCCTGTCTTGAGACTGTAAGGTAGGTGAGGGGTGGCATCACGCAAGGTAGAGTCCAGGGCCCATGCAGAGCAGCCTCAGGGGTGACCTAAGCTTCCAGTGTGCAGGCCACCTGCAGCAGAGTCTTCCGTTTGCTTGCCACCTAGTTTTACTCATTCCTCAACACCTTTCTCCACCTGCACGGGAGGGAGAGCCAGGCAGCCGCCAGGGCCCAAGATAGGCCTGGAACCACCTAGAGTCCGTCCCCTGGTTACTCGGTGCCTAGGAGAAAAGAGCGGAGCTGGGTGCTTTGCTCAGGTGGCCTTACTTTGTCTTCTCAAAGTGGTGGGGACAAACCAGTCCCCCCAATACCAGTGACTACTTTCTCTTCCCTGAGTCCACTAGCAGGGCCAGGGAGCCATGTGTTGCAGGACCACCTGGCAGCATACCCTTTGGGTACACACCTTCTGCTGTGACTCTCTCTACCAGGAAGGGGTATGTCAGAGGAAGCTACTGTCAATGCCTACTGCCTATCTTAGGGCACCCTGCAGTATGACCCACTCCCAGTAGAGGGCAGTACTGGCCTTCTACAGTCAGGAAGAGGCCCAAAGCTGCATGCTCGGCTTCAAAGAGATGGCTCAGGGATCGATCCATTTTGGTCCTGTGCTAGACCTTGTCCTGAGGCCAGGCCCATTGCTGGCTGCCCAGATCTCCAAGATGTTGTGTGTGTGTGTGTCTGTCTGTCTGTCTGTCTGTCTATGTATGTATTTGTGTGTCTCCATGTGTGTTTGTATATATGTGTGCTTGTATGTGTACATTTATGTGCTTCCTGTGTGTGCTTGTGTATATTTATGTGTATCCGTGTGTACATTTGTGTGTGTGTTTGTATATGTGTTATGTATGTTTGTGTATATCTATGTGTGTGGTTTTGTATGTTGTGGGTTAGTTTGTCTTTGTATGTGTGTCTCTGTATATGTGTGTGTTTGTATGTTGTGTATTTGTATGAATGCGTCTCTCTCTCTGTATTGTGTATATGACCCAGTGTGTATTTATTTATTTCTCTCTCTTCCTCCCGCCCCGCTGTGTGCAAATGCATCCACAACAGGGCACTTATTGCTGGAATATTACTTCCTCTTTGTTGCTTCTTCCTTCATCTAATAAGTAAGCTGACTAAAAACGGTTCTATGCAAAAAAAAAAAATTCAATGGCCAAAGCTGAATATTTTTAATAGTGTAATAGTGTTAGATTCAAAAAAAAAAAGCAAGCACACCTACTGCCATTCTAACAAGCTGAGCTCAATTCTGGGTGCTGCACACTAGAAGGGGAATGGACTTCTGCAAGTTGTCCCCTGACAGCACCTCCATACTTGTGCTGTGGCACTGCCCCACCCCCATAGTGAATCCATTCCAATAAGGTAAAGGATAAACTATATCAGTGAGTGAGGAAGAATAGAGCAAATGTCCAATCCAGAAGAATCCCAGCAAACCCATCCCAAGGCTCCACCCTCCTTCTCCTGAGCACATGCACAGTCAGAGCCTCTTCTTCCTGAAAAGAGAGAGAGGCTCTATGTAGTGGAGGCCTTGCTGGCAGCCCAGCCATGACACCCAGGGACAAGTCATGTGGATGGTGGGGACCTGTATGGGAGGTTAGGAGAGGGCTGTCTTCTTCCATAACCAATGACTCCCATTTAACACTGAAAAAAAAATAAAATAAGAGGGACATTTCCCAGCTCAGGGCCCTCCACAGGACATCCGAGCAGCCACCTCAGATCTCATGGTTGCAGCAGAGACAGTGAGAAATTGCTCTAGCCCAGAAGAGCCTTTGGAGGCAGGATGCAGGTCATGTGGGATCCTGGATGAGCCTTGGGGCCACAGAAGGACAGGCAGGGACACAGGAGATGGGTAATTGACAGCAATACATCAATACTGGGTGACAGCTGCCTCTCACCATTGTCACATGTTGCTGTGAAACATATTTGGTTTCCTGATCCAAAGCTCCTACAGATGCCCAGCCTGTGGTCCTGTGGTCTGCATGTGACCGAGGAGAGCTAGTTATCCTATGTGTGACTGAACATAAAAATTGTGAGTATACTAAGAACATTATTTTTCACAATTTTTTGTATGCACTCACACACATGCAAAGGCCAAAAGCCAACTTTAGGTGTCTTCTTGATTACTCTCCATCTTCGTTTTCCTTTTTTTTTTTCCTTTTAGATTATTTTCATTTTATGTGTTTGGGTATTTTGCCTGCACATATATGGTGCAGTACCTAAAGAGGACAGAAGAGGGCGTCAGATCCTCTGGAACTGGCATTACAGTCAAATGTGTGCCTTCATAAGCATCCTAGGAACCAAGCCTGATTCCTTGGGAAGAGGCTCCAGTGCTCTTAACCGCAGAGCCATCTGTCCAGCCCCTCACAGCTAAGTTTTAAGATGAATGCAGGGATCAAATTCAGGTCCTCATTGTTCATTGATCAGTTCACTAACTGAGCCATCTTCCCAGCTCTGTAGGGCTTTTGGTTTAGTTGAAACTTGATCGTGAACTTTGTAGGTGAGAGTGTTGGTCCTGATGTCTAGAAGTTGGACACACCTAAAACCTTTTAGAATCTCCAGTGTGGCAGGAGCAGCCTTCATGGGTTGGCTACTAGTTCTGGCATCCAGGTTGCCTTAGGGTGGGGGTGTTCACCAGGAAGTTCAGGCTAGGGCAGAGAGTTTGGGGATCTCAATCCCACCCCTTCCCCAGCCTCCATGGAGTGGGGAGCAACTGGAGTCCTGTGATGGCATCAGCCGACTGCACCTTAAAGCCGCAGTTAAAGGTAAAGGACAGTGTAGGAGTATCCAAACTGCTGACCACGGGAGGTGCCAGAGGGCAGTGGACCTGAAGGTGACATGGAGGCATCCCCTTCCAGTTGCCTCACCTCGAGGCTCTCTGGTCTGGTGGCTGTGGTCGCCCTTCATCATGGCCTTTATAATAAAGTAGTGGGCAGGTGTAAGGCAGCGCTGCCCTGAGTTCTATGAGCTCCTGGCTGAGACCTGTAAGCTCCTGCAGGCCCCTCCTTGGTTCTGGGTCACTTGCTGGAGTAGCTCATAGATCCCAAAGCTTAAACTACACCCAGTCAGAGTGCGCAACCCAGCCCCCTGAGCTTTGGGATCTAATGCCGTCTCTAGGCAGGTCATGCAGAATCAGATGGAATTGGGAAACCCAGCCAGCATATGCCGGAGAAATGCTTGGTGTGTGGGGGCCACCCTCATGCACCAGGTTACAGATGTGCCACATACTGACAGTGCAGGAAGGATGCAGCTCTCTTTTTCGCCTGGCCTGTCCTCCCAGCTGGCAGTAGAGGCTGTGAGAGGGTCGTTATGAGCTCTGGCATAACCCGGCATTTCTATAAGCCCAGACAACTCTACAAAGGTGATTTCATTTCAAAGCCTGTTTGTGTCAGCCCCAGATTGTGTCACTAAGCCCTGACCTCTTGGTCTTCCTCCAAACCTTTCCTTCCCACTGCTCCTTCTCCATCAGAGAGGGGAGAGGACAACACTTGCCAGCTGGTGTCCATCCATGCACCCACCACCCACTTGTCCTCCCCTCCCCTCAAGCCAGTGCTCATCTGTGCGATGCTTCATTGGTTCCTGTGTAGCTTTCTTTCACTAATGCCTCGGTTTACCTACACAGTTGCCTCCGGGAACCCTGGTGGGATGGGGGACTTTGGCCTAAGAGCAGGATCCCACAACTTGAAGACTATTGCCTGGGCCAAAGAAGTAATCTCCTCTTTTGTCCTCTTAAGAGCCACCTTGAGGGAGGTGTGGCAGAAGAAACTCCTGTCGGCTCCTTGGGGCCAGCAGAGTGGGACCATCCCAGCCTGCACCTAACATCTGAGGTCCTGGTAGGGCAGGGTGGGTGACACACAGCCCTTCCCACTCCAGGAGGCCAGCTTGTCTGTTACCTGGGTGCATGGGGGCACCCACATCCTGGTTCTCTTCCTGCCCTTGTCACTTCCTGGAAAGTGGGGCTCCAAACCTGAGGGGACTGTTAGGGAGCCTAACCTGGGAGTAGCCTGACTTTTGCCTTTGTCCCAACTCTGAAACTGTCCACTCCGGTGAGAGTGAGATACGTTAGGGGCTGCCTTCCACCCGCAGCTGAGCCCAGGGGTCTCTTGCTTTCTGCTTCTGGTGTCTGGTCACTAATCCCATTCGGTCTGTACTCACACCTGCCCCAGTAGTGGACACCAAGGCCAGCCCTGCTCCACCCATCCCTGTCCTCCCTCCCTCCTCATCAGTGGGGTCCAGCTCACCCTGCAGGCTGCAGCTGTCCTCCCTGAGGGGAGGTGTCCAAGGTCCATGACCCCCTTCCCAGGCTCCAGGATCCCTTTAAGGAAGCACATTCCTCTACTCCGTGCTGTCCCATTCTTTAGTGTAAGGAAGAGTCTTGCAGTCTTACCTGGGTTACCTGTGATGGTGACGAAGAGAAAGGGCCGGTGCTCGGGGTACCTGGGAGGGCTGTTATTGGGGTGACCCCTGGACCTCCTCCAGGCTCCAGTGCTACCGGAAAACCAGGCAGAAACTCATCAACTGGACCACTGAAGTCATGTTTGTTCCTCTGTTGTGGTGTTCCCAACATAATGACTGTAACTCCCTAACCCCACCTGACCAGTCTTGTATCTTCTTATACCCAGTCTCTGGGATTAGAGATCAGATATCGATGAGTTCGCTCTGGTTGGCAGCAGTGAGTTCAACAGTCAAAGCTCTAGATGTGGTTGAAGGTATCAAGGGCTAAGTAGAAGGGCCAAGACCCTGAGAGACCCAGAGACTCTCAGCTCTATCATACCAGGGCTTGCAGAGACTGCCAGAACCAAGTTTAGGTAAGCACCCTGAAGGTTTGGCCCTCTTGACCCTAGCTGTGGCACTGAAGGCTGGAGTCTCCCTAGGAGGTTACTCTGAGTACTGAGAAGTAGGAAGGAGCCTACTAGGGTTGTCTCTGCCTCCTAGAGGCCACAGGCACACAGAGAGTGCAGTCCTGTCCCAGTCAATGTGCTTGTTCACACTGGGCTTTCATGGTGACCTTAGCCAACCACTGTTCCTGTCTTAAGTCAATGTGACATAAACTTATGATGTTTTATTTCATTTCATTTTTGACACAGGGCCTTTGAATATAGTTCTGACTGGCTTGGAAACACATACATAGTTCAGGCTGGTTTTGAACTCTATCCTTTGCCTCTGTCTGCCAAGGGTTGGGTTTACAGGAATAAACAACTGTGCTCAACCAAATCCTGACATTTCAAACCCCAGAATCAGTAATGAGGCAGACGTAAGAGGGGTGGCTGGTCAGGGTGGGTGCTAGGCTGGGAGAACTGAGACCTTTATGGAAGACAGACAAGAGGAACCTTTGCCAGGACAAGGCTTGGAACCCCTGGGCCTGTTGCTAATGTGGCATCTGTGGTGGACAGTGGTTAGAGTCGCCTGGCCTGTAGATACCTGTGCCTGCTCAGTTGGTCATGGCATCTCCAAGACTGAAGGACTGGCACTGGAGTCAGCTGACAGCACTAATGAGGAGCTTCAGGCCCCACCCCCTGGCAGCACTCACACAAGGCCTGACTCTACCAAGACCCAGTTCAGCATCCCAGACTGAGAAAGGGTCCTGCTCTGCTAGACAATCTCATATTCCTCTTTCTTCCAGCCTCCTAAAGGGACCTGAAGCCACTCACCTGGTGCCTTTGCTTGGGGAAAGAGAAATAGTTAGGATTTGGGGGGTGTTTCTGGACCATTTCTTGGTACTCACAGCATCTGAGACAGAGGTATCTCAGTGTCTCCTGGCTGCAGCAGGGACATTGGAGAGACAGGAGCGAGTGCAGGTGGAGGTTGCTCATCTCATCATGGACACGAAGCAAAGACAAGAGGGGCCTGGTGAAGAGTCATGTTCTCCAAGGAATTCCCTTAATGGCCTCCTTCCTTCAGCTGAGCCCCCTGGTCCAGCGTTCCCACCTTCAATAATAGCACCACCTACTGGGATCTAAGTGCTTACCACGTGGGCCAGTGTCAGGAACTTCTCACTTACCCTCCAGCACTGACACACTGTGCTTCTGAACTGTACCATGTGGCATTCCCACCAGCAGTGATGTGATGTCCCCGCACACAGTATCAGGTATTGTCAATTTTCCTGACTTTGGCCATCATCATGGTCAGTGATGGTACCTTGTTGTTTGAATTGCAGTTCTCCAATTCTGTGAGATGTTGAAAATCTGCTTGTCTGACACCCACAGGTAAGGCACCTACCTCACTCACCTTTGGTGGGGCGTCTACATCTTTTAAATAATTTTTTTATTATTGATATTTAAGAGTTCTTTGTATATTTGGAATAGGGGTCCTTTATCATATAAAATACTTTGACGATGCTGGACAGATGGATCAGTGGTTAAGAACACTTACCTCTCTTACAGAGGGCCCAGCTTCAGTTTCCAGCAGCCATCTGGTGGCTCAAACCCATCAATAATTCTAACTCCAGGGGATCCAATGCCTTTTTCTGGCCTCTATAGGCACCAGGCATGCATGTGGTACATATATATACATGGACATAAAACTCTCATACATAAAAATAAATAAATCTTTTTTAAAAATTTGCAAAGCTATTTTCCCAATCTGTGGTTTCTCTTTTTGTCCTCCTCCTCTTCTAAAAATATTTACTTATTTGTGTATATGTCTGTGTGGGTATATGCACACTTGTGTGTGGAGGGGTGCACACATCAATGCCTATATGCAGAGGCCAGAAGAGGATATAAGGTGTCTTTGTATATCACTCTCCACCTGTTCCTTTGAAGCAGGGGCTCTCTTCCTGAGCCTGTGGTTTGTGTTTTCTTAGCTAGGTTGAGAACCAGGAAGCCCCAGTGATCCTCCTGCTTCTGATCCCCTCAGAGCTGGGTCACAGGTGTACACAGAATTCTCAAGTTACCATGTGAATGCTGGGATCTGAACTCTGGTCTTTTTAATTGCTCAGTGTGTCCTCTTAACAGTTGAGCCATCTCACCAGCTTCCTGTAACCCTGACCCTCTCTGTTTGGCACAGGTCTCCTGTATCCCAGGCTGGCCTTGAGCTCACTGACTTGCTGAGGATGACCTTGGACTTCACCTGTCCCTATCTCCCAAATGCTGGGATCACAGGTACATGTTATCATATCCAGTTCCTTTTCTTCTTTTAGCAATGTTTCTGCAAAGGAGATGTGTTGTTTGGGTGTGAAATGCCTCCCACAGGCCCGTGTATTTGAACACCTAGTTCTCACCTGGGGCATTGTTTTGGGAAGGTTGCAGCTTCAGGAGGTACGTCCTCCTTGGAGGCAGTAGGACACTGTGGGATGGACATAGAGGATCATAGCATGGCCTCACTTTCTAACCTGTCTCTGTTTCCTGATCCACAGAGAAGTGAGCAAGCCATCCTGTGTTCTGCTGCTGAAGCTACGAGCTGTTCCCACTGCCACGATGGACTGGGAGCCCACACAAACGGTTCCTTCCTCCAGTTGTTTCTGTCAGGCATTTTGACATAGCAACAGCTGAGGTGACTAATACAACAGAAGCTTTCAATTGAACAAAGTCCAACTTATTGGCTGTGGAGCTGGTGAATGCACTGGGTTTCTTTGTACATCTTAATAAAACTTACCAGGAACCTGCTGTCTTCAGCTACTAAGAAACACACTAGTCTGTCCCACCTCAGAGGCTTGGGAACACCTTGTCATATTCCAGCCCTAGGGATCCGAATTGACTTCTCTTCCTATGGGCATCTTGCTGCTCTGCTACTCCAAACACACAGCTGTGCTTCCTGCGCCATCTGAGCAGGAAGTTGTAGGCATCTGTCCTGGTTTTATTTCTTATGCTGTTAGTCTCTACTATCACCCAGTTCAGAAGCCCCTATCATAGGGAATGGTGCTGCTCATGGTGGGCCGAGTCTTCCCATAATTACCTTAATTAAGACAGGTCCCCCCAGTCATGCTCTCAAGTCAGTCCAAAGTAAGCAACCCCTCACTGAGACTCTCTTCCCAGGTGACAACTCTAGGTTGTATCAAGTTGACATTTAATGCTGACCTTCCTGATCTCTAAAGATGACTTGGACACATGGTCTGTGTTTGAAGGTCAGGTGATCAAATCCCACATGATTTGGGGGAGGCTTCTGCCTTGATGATATTGCTACACTGCAGTGGCCTGGGTCAAGTGGAAAACTGCTTAGGGTACTTTCTATTGTGTAGGATACAGCACAGGGCCTTGCGGCTCTCTTTGGATTTTACAGTTACCGGATACATGATATCAAGTGACCCACAGGGATGTCACTTTTCAATGAGGCCCAGTGTATTAAGTGTAAACTGGCCTCCATAATCTCATAGGGAGTGGCACTATCAAGAAGCACGGCTTTGTTGGTGTGGGTGTGGCCTTTTTAAAGGATGTGAGTCACTGTAGGGGTGGGCTTTAAGATTTTCTATGCTCAGGATACCACCCAATGTCACAGTCAACTTCCTGTTGCCTGCAAGATGTAGCGTTTTCAGCTCCAGTATTCCATCTGCCTGCATGCCACCATGCTCTCTGTCATAATGATAATGAGCCAGAGCTCTGAACCTATAAGTGGTCCCCTTCAATTACGTGTTTTCTTTGAAAGGGTTGCCGTAGTCATGGTGTCCTTTCACATCAATGGAAAACTAAGACACCCAGACAAGAAGAGGCCCAGGCTGCTGTGCAACCTTCTTAGCTGTGTGAGTGTTTCTGAGCATCAGAGTCACCATGTGCAAGGTGTCTGCGGGAGGTAGGAAGTTCTGTGGGGGCCATTCCAGCTCCTGCAGGGACTTCACAGTCAACCACCTTGGTCTATGGAGCTGAGCCCTGCCATCACCCACAGATACTTCCTCAGATCCTGGATTGCTCCTAGGCTTTACAGAACATATGGCCATGTGACACCAACTGGCCACATGACCTGAACTGTACGTATAAATGAGCTATGAAATGACCCATGATTCGATGGGTTGGGGGACACAGGTGTGCTTCAGCATTTCGCAGAGGCAGTGGGTGCAGGGCAGGCCTGATAACCACCAACTCTGTGTTAGTCACTTCACTCATTCCCGAAACAAATGTTTCACAAAAGCAACCTAAGGAAGAAAAGGTTCATTCGGACAGTCCGTCATAGTGAGGAAGGCAGCTCGTGGCCCTGCACGCACAGTTACGAAGCAGATTGAGATGAATGCCGGTGCTCAGCTTTCCTGCTTTCTATCCATCCCGATACCCCAGTCTACGAGATGGTGCCACCTACATTTAGGGTGAGCCTTTGCACCTCAACTAACCCAATCTAGAAAATCCCCAACAAATATGCCCTAAAGTTTGTTTCCATGGTGATTCTAAATCCCATTAGGTTGACAGTCAAGACTGACCATTACGTACTTCAAAGCTCCATGGAGTTCCATAAAGAGCTCCCATGATGCCAGTGGCTTGTTCCTGCTTCTTTGGCGGCCCCTCTCAGCAGCACCTGTCCTTCATATGTCATTTCCTGGTACCCAGTCACTGAGAAAGAAAAAGTCTTTCCCTGGCTTCCAGTAGCTTTGCATGGCACGTCAGCCCAATCCCAAAGTGAGAGGGTAACCTGCAGCCTCCTGTCGGGAATGGGAGGAAGGCTACACCCCAGCAGGTGAGGCTCAGCACAGTCACCCTGGTTGCTCTACTTGACCTGGAAGGAGAGATCAGGGTTATAGGTTCCACCATTTGGTGGCTGTAGGCCCATATTTCTGTATGGCACAAAAGCCATAGGCCCAGTCTGAGCTGTCTCTGCCTAACAATAGCAAGGATGTACTTAGAAATGTAGAAATGTAGATCTCCTGAGGAGAGGTGTTGACTGAAACTGGTCAGGATGTTTGGTGCTTCCTTCCTTTGTAATTTGGAGGATGTCTTATAGAGATGCTAATTCATGGCCTACCTGACTCCTAGATGTGGATGTGACCTGAGCCCAGGCACCTGGTTGCCTAGGAGACAGCCTAATGTGTTCCCACTCTATTGATGTGAGGATATATAAGCTGTTTGAAGAATAAATGAGAGATCTTTTTTGGAGAGAGATCTTGCCCTTCCATGATGACCGTGTAAGCTATGTCTGATTATTCCTCGCGACTCTTTTCCAGTCTAGTTAGGGAATCTGTGTTGGACCCACACGGGCTCCGACAGGTGGCCAGTCGGTCATGATGCTCAAAGAACTGAAAGGCAAGCATTTGAAAAAGGTGGTAGCAGGAGGTTGAGGAAAGGGCTGGACCTCTCCCAGGGTCTCCCAGGATGCAGAGCACAGGATGTGAAGAGGCATATGTCCCTTATAGATGTTGGTCACAGAAATAAACCTCTGGGCTGAATGGAGGTCCATGGTGGATGAGAGGACCTAGTCAGTGGCCGCCGGCCAGCCTTTCCCCCAGATGTCCCTGTCAGTCCCCAAAGGGTTTGAGAATGGTATGGTACAGTACATGGGTGTCCACTCATCGAGGTCCATCTGCTAGGTTCCCTGCCTGGCACACACTGCTGGGTGATGTTGGAGTACTGTCATCATGGGGGTACCCCTCTGCTGCCACTGGCACCAAGGCAAACCTGAATATGAACGGGCTCTCCTAACCCAGGGTACCTTCACAGCCTGCTTGACTCCCTGCTGTGTGTCACAGGGCTTTCTTCCTGGCAGGGACTCGGCCCAGGCAGGGCCATAAAGCAGAGAGTGCAAGCTCAGAGAACTGCCATCTTTCCCAGGCTCCCCCTCCCTGGTCTGAGGACACTGACGAGCCGGAACAATATCCTCTGAGCCCATCCATGTGCTCGTGTCCCTGTAGCCACTGCTCATGGTCCTGGCAATCCAGACGTTGACGCATCAATGATATTCTTGTTCCCCAGTGAAAGTCCACCAGTGACTGGCAGATTGAACCCAAGGCTCTTGCACGTAGCAGGCAAGCACTTTGCTACCAAGTTATATCCTAGCCCTTTGCCAGTAGCATTTGTCTCCCTGTCCCCACTAATCAAGATCCTCTTGATGAAGACCTCTGCCAATAGGTGCTAAACTAACTCCCAGTACCCTGGAGGCTGAGGTGACCATAGGTCCACTTTGAGGTACTCCTGTGAGAGAATCTCCAGGCTGCAAGGGGCTGATTGTTCTTTTTTTATTAATTTATTTATTAAAGATTTCTGTCTCTTCCCCGCCACCGCCTCCCATTTCCCTCCCCCTCCCCCAATCAAGACCCCCTCCCTTGTCAGCCCAAAGAGCAATCAGGGTTCCCTGCCCTGTGGGAAGTCCAAGGACCACCCACCTCCATCCAGATCTAGTAAGGTGAGCATCCAAACTGCCTAGGCTCCCCCAAAGCCAGTACGTGCAGTAGGATCAAAAACCCATTGCCATTGTTCTTGAGTTCTGAGTAGTCCTCATTGTCTGCTATGTTCAGCAAGTCCAGTTTTATCCCAGGCTTTTTCAGATCCAGGCCAGCTGGCCTTGGTGAGTTTCCGATAGAACATCCCCATTGTCTCAGTGTGTGGGTGCACCCCTCGCGGTCCTGAGTTCCTTGCTCGTGCTCTCTCCCCTTCTGCTCCTGATTTGGACCTTGAGATATCTGCCCGGTGCTCCAATGTGGGTCTCTGACTCTGTCTCCTTTCCTCGCCTGATGAAGGTTAATGTTCAGGAGGATGCCTATATGTTTTTCTTTGGGTTCTCCTTCTTATTTAGCTTTTCTAGGATCACTAATTATAGGCTCAATGTCCTTTATTTATGGCTAGAAACCAAATATGAGTGAGTACATCCCATGTTCCTCTTTTTGGGTCTGGCTTACCTCACTCAGGATAGTGTTTTCTATTTCCATCCATTTGCATGCAAAATTCAAGAAGTCCTTGTTTTTTACTGTTGAGTAGTACTCTAATATGTATTTATTCCATACTTTCTTCATCCATTCTTCCATTTAAGGGCATCTAGGTTGTTTCCAGGTTCTGGCTATTACAAACAATGCTGCTATGAACGTAGTTGAGCATATACTAATGTTGTGTGATAGGGCATCTCTTGGGTATATTCCCAAGAGTGGTATTGCTGGGTCCAGGGGTAGGTTTATCCCGAATTTCCTGAGAAACTGCCACACTGCTTTCCAAAGTGGTTGCACAAGTTTGCATTCCCAACAGCAATGGATGAGTGTAAAGGGGGCTGATTGTTTATGGGCTGGTGTAGCTGCCCTGACCAAGGGAAACAGGCTGTGGTTCCACAACAGAAAGTCTAGAACATAGATGATGACCTGCAGCTCTGGTCCCAGTGATTAACATCAGTGGAAAGATTCTACTGCCCAATCCACGCCGGACCGCCGAGGGCCCAGACCCTTCGGGAATGAAGGCTTAGGTCACCCACCAGGTAAAGGGCCACAATCAGCCAAGGCACAGGCTGAAGGAAAGAGACATGCAGGAAGATGGTTATAAATACCAGCCAGACCATGTGACCGGTTGCAGCTCTGAGCCTGTGAGGGCTATGGAATCCTTCCCTATGCTGTGAGCAAGTAGGACGGAATGATGACTCCTCCTTCCCCTCCTCTAGACCGCTGCACCTAGTATTTATGATTTCCTAGATGCTACCTTTCTCTCGCAGGATTTACCGCTCCAGCTGCAGCTCAGCCAGAAGGGGGATGGGTACCATCCCTGCCCTCTCTGTGGGGGTGGGGATGCACACCTGGCTGTGCAGTCCCAGCTGTCCGTTAGGTGAAAGTGGAACTTTGCTTTGTTTTATCCAGAAGTTTCACCAAAGGGTTCCGTTTATGTAAGAAACCCAGAAGAGCCGGGTTCTTAGAGAAGGAAGTGGCTTCCTGGAGCTAGGGGGGAATAAAGGGAAGAGTGGGTGCTAATGGGGAGATTGGGGCCTGTGTGCTGGGAATATTCTAACATCACATAATGGTGATTGTCTAGTGGAGTTACTGAAAAGGACGGAGCTGTTATGTTTGCTAAGAATGAATCAGATCCCATGTCGTTTACATGCAATAAAGTATTTTCTTTTCATAGAGAAGTATCTGTGGATGCCGGGAGAAATGGGGTCTGCATGGTACCACCTTCTCTGAGCTGAAAGTGGCAGCCCTGAGTGTGGAGGTGAAGGGGCGACCATCTTCTTTAGTTCTCACGTTTGTCTTGGCCTGCCCACCTAGAACCCATCCCTGAAGTCTTGGGTACTGGCCTCCTCCTGTGCTATTCATAGGTCAGAGCTGGGCAATTGTCTGCCACAGGTTAATCCAGATTGCCTGGGAGCCCAGCGTCATAGGGGACCTCCTGTTTCCCACTTCTCATCCCCTGGAACCCCAACTGGTCACTGTGTACTGTGCCCAGTCAGGACATGTTCCATGAGCTCCTGGCCCCCAAGTCTAGCAGGGCTCTCTGTCTTGGCCCTAATGAAGTGCCTGGGTGGCATCTGTCCCCAGCTCTGGTTACTAGAATGTGACCATTCTCTATCTTCTTCTTGTTCGATTCTTGCATAAACAAGGAAATTCCTCAAGCTGCCTTTTCTCTTCTTGCTTCTTCGATGGCATAGCCAGCTCCATGGGCCCTAGTCTCATGCTCCCCGTGCTCTCTTCCTGTCCTCATCCTCTCCCATCTCATCTGCAGACTACAGCAGAAGCCCGAGGTCAGCAGAGACCCCATCCAGTCCTAGCAGCCTCTACAGACACGCCTGTGTACAACCTGCACACACTGTGGTAAAGTGCACAACACTGCACCGTCTAAATGACAGCTCGGCGGTGTTCACCTCCTGCTTGCATCTTTCCCCATGAAACACGGACTCTCTGTCCCTCCTCAGCACCCATCATTCCACCCTGCTTTCTGTTTCTGTGGATCTGAGGTCTCCAGGGACCTCAGGAGTGGGGTCCTATATCATGTCTCTGTGGTAGACTTCTTTCCCTAAACAGTGTCTGGAACATTCTTTGCTCCACACCTTCCCCCTTGCCTGTGCAGGCCATCATTTCTGCTCACCTTCCCCCGGAAGTCTTCTTCCACACTTACTGGTCCGTCCGTCCCTCACCCAATCTATCTACGTAACAGTATGACCATTTTGAGCTGACATTAGTAGCCAGCATGGTGATCTTGCCCAGACTGTGTTTCTATCCCCCAATTAGTACTGTAGATCCTGCCTCTCAGGGATCTGAGGAAAAGCCTGCAACCAACCAGATACTAAAGACTGTGTTGGTGTGGGTGTGTGTTCATTCATATATCCATGCCTGCATGTTCGTGTGCACACATATGTAAGTGTTTCTGCGCTCCATACATGTGTATATGCATGTATGTGTGCAGGCATTTATAGATGTGTGCATGTATACATTCCTGCCGGGTTTCATGTGTATGTTCCCAGGCGCATGTATATTTATACCTGTGTGCAAACCTGTCTGCATGTTTGCAGGGTATGTGTGTGTAGGTATGTGTGTGTGCAACTTTTTACATGTGTGCATACATGTGGGTAGGTAGGCACATGTGTGTGCACTGTACTGTCCTTGTTTTTCACTGCACCGTGGCTGGTGTGCACGTGAATGTACGTGCATGTACATGCGGATGAACGGCCAGAGGCAATGACAGGAGCCAGTAGTTGGAGAAAGCGTCACTACTCCCCACCCCCGAAGCCCTGCCAGTGGCCTTGTAGTCATTGCTGACCCCTTCACCAAAGGAATGCATAGCAGCAGCCATGATGGCTGGGGGAAAGCAGGGGAAACTAGAAACTCCTGCCTGTCAGCAGGCAGCGGGTCCTGATAGAATAAGAGGCATAGCCCACAAGTCAGCCCCCAGTCTTGCCTCCTTCACCTGGCCGCTCTCATCTTAGAGTCACTCCTAGGACAGATGAGGCCTCTGAAGGTTTCGTTGTTTCAGTCTATGAAATAAAACCGAGGGTAGACAAAATGACGGAGACACTCATGACACATTTGCTACGATGCCTAAGCATGAGAGTCACATGCATACAACAGAGACACAAAAGATGTAGACAGTTCATCTTGGTCTGCTTCCTGAAGCTATAACAAGATTCCAAGGGCGGGTATTTTATAATAGAAAAGGGTTCGTTTAGATCACTCTTCCACTTGTGAAAACATAGGGTTTCCTGCAGCTGCCTTTCCGTTTCTCCCTCTTTCTCCTTTAAGGATGAAATCAGCTCCAGTGGGTTTAAATGTCACGGAATGCCAAGGGGTCTCCAGTTTTCCACTGGAATTTCAGTGGCTGCCTCCTATTTGCTCAGTCAACTCCTGGATGACCAGTGTGTCCTGGCTGTGTCTCATCAGGTATGCAGGAGAGTACCCACAGTGAGATAGGATGCTGGGGGACTCAGGACAAGCTGCCTCCCTTCACAACCACATATGCAAGCCAAGGTTGAGACTGGCATTAATGCTTCTGAGGTGGGTGCCTCCAGGGGCAGAGCCACCTCTGCAAGGCCTCAGCCCTGCCATTCTGGGGACTGAACTTCCAGAACACAGTCTTGTGGGGACACACTCAGATCACCTTCAAGCCAGAACACATTGGAAGCAAGTCCAAGCTAAGGAATCTGGGGATGGGGCACATTCCATTATAGGGTATGTCAAATGCAGATGAGTCCCTGGGTAGCAGTCACCCAGGTTCACCTCAGTCTAGGACAAGTGTCAAGCCCTGTCTTGGCCCATTTTTTCCTCACTATATCGAAACTTCTGAAGCTGGGGAAAGTGTGAAGAAAAGACCATTTGTATAGGTTCAAAGCAGGATGGCTGTCTCAGCTTGGCTTTGGTGATGACCTCGTGATGATGGTGTCACCATGGCTGTAGGTGTAAGAGAGTGGGGAGGGGTCAGAGTTGCTTTGTTTATGTGTAAGCAAGAATGTACACGTTGGTGTGTGTTGGGTGCCTGTTTGTACGAGTGCCTGTAGAGGTCAGAGGTCAGTTTCTGTTGTCATTCCTCAGGAGACAGTCAGCTTGTGTTTTGAGACAGGGTGCCTTACTGCAACCCAGAAGTTGAAGATAAGACCAGATCGTCTGTCCAGCGAGCCCCAGGGCTCCACCTGTCTCCCCAGCTCTGGGATTACAAGCATGGAACACTGTGCCTGGTTTCCTATGTGGCCATCAGATACAGAACTCAGGCCTGCTCGCTTGTGGGACAAGCACTTTACCTAATATGGCTTATCTTGGATTGTTGTTGTTGTTATTTTTGCTTTGTTTGTTTGTTTGTTGTTGTTTTTTGTTTTGTTTTGTGTCCTCTTTGGTAACCAACTGGGGCCCTTGCATACTATTTAATCTATTTAATCTCTCCCTAGAATGTTGTCTCCAGAGACCTGGTCTCTCACTCACTACTGCTGACTCTTTTTTTTTCCCCTTAGTTTTTCAAGACAGGGTTTCTCTGTAGCTTTTGGAGCTTGTCCTGGAGCTAGCTCTTGTAGACCAGCCTGGCCTTGAACTCAGAGATTCACCAGCCTCTGCCTCCTGAGTGCTGGAATTAAAGGCGTGTGCCACCACTGCAGCTACTACTACCGACTCTTAAAGGACCCAGGGCCTCTGACAGAGCCACACTGAAGACCAAGCCTCTAACACAGGAAGCTTTGGGGGTGATTCAAGCCATACCCAAGCCACAGAACCCCAATCCATTCCTCCTATGAAAAAGTCTTATTGAGGATCAGTGAGTTAGCAGAGCTGCTGAAGGTCAAGGTTCATCTGACATCACGGTTTGAGAGACTTCTGAGGCCTCCTCCCTCCATTTTAACCCAATTTCCAGATTACATATCCATGTGGGGACCAGTATTCTGCCCGTGTCTCAAAGCCCTCCCTGGGACCTGCAGAACACACTGTCTCTGTCTTTGTCTTTCCCTTACCTCTCACACTCTCTCCCCTCCTCTGTCCCTGCTCTTTTCTCCCCCTTCCCCCCCATCTCTGTCTCTCTCCTTTCTCCCTCATCTGTTTGTCTCCATCCCTCTTCTCTCTCTCTCTTTCTCTCTTTCTTTATTTTCTGCTCTCTCCTTTTCCCATTCCCCTCCTCCCTTGTCTGTTTTCCTCTCCTTTTCTTCCCCCTCCTCCTCCCTGTTCTCCCTCCCTCCTCCCCTCCTCCCTTTTCCTCCCCTCTTCCACTTCTTCCTCCTCCCTTCCCCCCCAGGTATCTCCCACCTCAGGAGCCCTCAGCTCAGTGAACGGCTCAGGTCCTTGGTTGCTTCAGGCTTCGCTGGCTTCCTGCTGCTGATGCCGCCGGGAGGCTCTTGCTTCACCTGGGTGAGATCACGTCCTGTTTTCAAGTATTGGAAGTAGACAGGCACGTGTGGCCTGCTCCTGTCATCACTGTCAGAAAAGAAGCACAGGCAGGACTGACTGAGTGTTGGCTAAAAGTTGTACCCAGGAGTTTTCTCCAGTGTCGTGCCGTCTTTTTTCCCTTGTAAACCCACCCACGGTATGAGGAAAGCTGAAGCCACCTAACTGTCCCATTAAAACCTCCTTGTTACCCAGTTGGGCCGACTTCATTATTATGGTGTTGCTAAGAGATGGCCTTCTAACTCCATCCTTCTCTGTACATTTATTAGTTGACATTCTGTTTCAAAACAAACAAAAACAAAACAAAAAAACCCACCCCCAGTTTTTTCTTGCCCACAGCAAAGTGAATAATAAATGGCCTTTAAGATGGACCCACTGCCAACTGTTGAAATCTGTCACTGCCATTTACCCTGGTGTCCCTAGTGTGGCAAGTGGGTGCTGTCCCTTGAACCTGGCTGCTGTGTCATGTTGACAAGTGCCCAGCGCCTCCAAGTGCTGACATGCTTTCTGACATAAGATGGTTGTCTCGGGGCTTTATGCCTGGTGGTGGAATGGCCCTCACTCTAAAGAAAATGGTAATTTTAGAGGATCTGTGAGAAGGCTTACCAGTCCTGATGGCCTGAGCTCAACCCCTGGAACCTACAAGTGGAAAAAGAGAATTGAACCCTGAAAGCTGTGCTCTGTCCTCTCTGCACACACGTTTGTGCACACACACATCACACACACAATTTTTTTTGGCTTTTTTTTTTTTTTGAGACAGGGTTTCTCTATGTAGAAACTCACTCTGTAGACCAGGCTGTCCTGGAACTCAGAGAGGTCCACCTGCCTCTGCCTCTCAAGTGCTGAGATTAAAGGCATGTGCCACTGTGGCTGGCTCAAAATGCAATTTTTAAAAAGGGAGCTGGCTCAGCTGTTAAAGTACTTGCATGGCAAGCATGAGACATCCAGACCTCACAGTGCTGCTGGATGGGCGCAGTAGGCCGCCAGTAGTTTTACCCGAAGAAGGAGAGGAAAGATGGCTAGCGAGACTAGTTCTATCTGTGAGGGCTGGTTTCATAGAGAGACCCTGCCTCGAATAATAAAGTGGAAGAGCAATTGAGGATGATACCTAACATCAACATTCAATCTCCACATGTATACAAACACACACATGCATATACGCACACACAATGCTAAATGTGAGAAAAGTAAGTTCTATAGCTCTAAAGAGAAATATCTTTGGACACTGTGAGTGTGTGTGTGTGTGTGTGTGTGTGTGTGCATGTGGAGGCTAGAGGTCCATGGGTTTCTCCTTAATGGCTTTCCTCTTCCTTTTTTTTTTTTTTTTTTTGAAAATGGGTCTTTTACTGGACGTGGAGTTCACTGATCAGCCAGCCTCAGGGATCCTCCTGTTTGGGCCTCCCCAGCACTGGGATTACATCTCTGACTGTTGCATTGGTGCTGGGCATCAAACTCAGGTCCTCATGTTTGTGCAAGTACTTTGCTGACTGGCCACTTCCCTAGCCCAGGCATGGGATTTTATAGGCTATCACTAGTATTTACATGCAGTTGGGATAAAAATAAGTTTAGGCACACTCATCTAAGGCATGCTACAGATTCCTGCTTCGGAAAGAGCCACTGTACCAACCCTTTGAAAGAAGTACTCAAACAACCAGAGACACAAGTTCAGGAAGGTGATGGAGGCATCTAGAAGGGTGGAACCTGGACAAGATGCCATTCACAGTACAACGAAACTAAAAGTTTCTAGAGATCAAGTGGTTTTTTTTTTTGCTTTAACTTATTTATTTTATGTTGATAAATGTTTTGCCTCTCTATATGTATTTGCACCATGTATGTTCTAGTGCCCTTGGTGGCCAGAAGAGGGATTGGATCTTCTGGGGCTGGAATTACAGATGGTGGTGAGCCACCATGCGGATACTGGGAAGCAAACCCTGGTCCTCTGTAAGAGCAGCTGGTGCTCTTAGCTGCTGAGCTGTCTGTCCAACCCCAGTCAAGTCCATTTTTTTAGATGTTAAGTCAACTTTGCATTCCAAGGACAAACATCACTGTATAGGTTGGTTTGGATTGGCTGAATTTTCTTTTAGAATTCTTGCATCCACATCCACGAGACACAAAAGACTGTGGTTCATCTGGTTTTGGCATCTGAGCAACGCTGGTTCATAAAGAGTTGGGAAGGTTGCATCCTTTTCAAGGTTTTCTGGATACGTTTGTATAGGTTGGTTTTATTTCTTCATTAACCATTTAGAGAATTCGCTGACGTGGGCTACACAGACTCGGAGTTTTATTTGTTGGAAGGTTTTACCCTTACTTTCTCCTGCTGTGATAAAAACCATGACCAAAAGCAACTTGGGGAGGAAAGTGTTCATTTCATCTTACAGTTTACAATCTATCATGGAGAAAAGTCAGGGCAGGACTCAAGGAAGCAGGAACTGGGGCAAAGGCCATGGAGGAAAGCTGCTCCCTGGCTTGCTCCCTGTGGTTCAACATGCTTTCTTATACAACACAGAACCACATGTTGAGGGGTAGTGGCACCCCACACAGTGGGCTGGGCTCTCCCACATCAATCACTAATTAAGAAATGCCCTACAGCAAGTGGTGGTGTACACCTTTATTCCCAGCACCAGGGGAAGCAGAGGCAGGTAGATCTCTGTGAGTTCAAGGCTAGCCTGGTCTGCATAGTGAGTTCCAGGACAACTAGAGCTATATAGTGAGACCCTATCTCAAAAAGCAAAACAAAACAAACAAGCAAAAAAAAAAAAAAAGGAAGGAGGGAGGGAGGAAAAGAAGAAAGGAAGAAAGTGTCCTGCAGACTTGCCAACAGGCCAGTTTGATGGAGGCATTTTCTCAGCTGAGGTTCTCTCTTCCCATGAGACTCTAGCTTGTGTCAGGCTGACAATAAAAAATAAATAAATAAAATAAAACAAAATTAAAAAAACCCTAATAAGTACAGCCACAAATTTAATCTACTGAGTAGATATGGGGCTATAATGCTTAACAATTTCTTCCTGTGTAAAGCTTGCTAGTGTGTATCTTTCAAGAAATCTACCTACCCCAGCTAAGCTGAGGCACTAATGGCCTGAAGTTGCTCTCTGTTGTCTAGATGTGTGTCTACTGCTATCTGCAAGACCTGATCTTCTCTCATTCATTCCTGCTTTGGTAGCTAGTGGATTTTCTTTTGCTTTTTTCCCCCCTTAATCAATCTGACTTTTGTCAATTTTATTTACCTTCTCAAAGACTGTGTTTGGTTTCTCATTTCTCTCTGTGTATTTTTTTGGCTTGTTAATGGCCCCGTGTCTCTAGTTTGTCCACTTCTATTGGATTTAATTTGCTTTTTTTTTCTTCTTACGTTTCTTAAAGAAATTGTGGCATCTGACTAGAAATTTTTATTTTTATAAATGTGTATATATGTATGTGTGTAGGTGTAAGAATGCTATCTATAGTCTGTGTGTGTTGGTCATAGGTCAACCTTGGGTATTGATCCTTGTGGTGATATTTTGTTTGTGTTTAACAAATAAAGCTTGCCTGAAGATCAATGTGCAAAGCTAAGCCACTAGAGGCCTGGTGGTGGTGGCACACCCCCTTAATCCCAAGATCTCTGTGGGTTCAAGACCACCTTGGGCTACACTAAATTGACCCATTCTCAAAGAGAAACAGAGTCAGGTGGTGGTTGGCCACATCTTCAATCCCAGCACCAGAGAGGTGAAGATGGGAAGTAATTGGCTGGGCAGAGAGAGGAATATAAGGCAGAAGGACTCAGGAGCTCAGATATAGTCTGAGGCAGCAGTCTGAAGCAATTAAGTCTGAGGATGCAGTCTGAGGATGCAGTCTGAGGAGGCAGTCTGAGGAGGCAATCTGAGAACAGGATTGTTCCTTTGGTCTGAGCATTGGTACAGGTAAGAGCTCTAGTGTCTGGCTGCTAGGCCAAGCAGTGGTTTAATTAATACAGTTTCTGTGTGCTTATTTCGAGTCTGGGAACGCCTTCCCCAACAATTGTACCCCTCTGAAACCTCTTGAGCAGGGCTTCCATAGTCTAGATTGCTCTCAGCTTTCCAAGCTCCTACTGGAATAACCCATTAATCCCAGTTTACAGTGTTGAGTCACTTTCTTAGTCCAAAGTCGCAAAGTCTTCCACATTCCTCAAAAAACAAAAACAAAAATCCCTAGCGTGGTCAGGCCTGTCACAGCAATATGTCACTCCCTGGTACCAATTTCTGACTTAGTTACTTTTCTATTGCCATGGGGAAAGAAAACAATGACCATGGCAATTTATAAAAGAAAGCATTTAATTCAGGGACTCACAGTTCCTGAGGGTTAGAGTTTATGACCATCATGGCAAGGAGCATAGCAGCAGGCAAATACACTGGAGAGGATACGTCTACACAAAAGCACAAGAAAGAGAGAGAGAGTTGGGGGGTGGGGAGAAACACCTCTTCTAGCAAGGGCACATGTCTTAATCCTTCCCAAACAATTCCACCAACTTTGAACCAAATATTCAAATATATAAACCTATGGGTCCATTCTCATTCAAACTCCTATGTGGACTGCCTGCCTGTAATTCCAGCCACAGAGCAGATACAGAATCCCCAGAGCAAAGCAGTTAGCTAGATTTGCCATATCAGCAAGGTCTGGGTTTGATTGAGAGACCCTGTCTCAGTGGATGAGGTGAGAGTAAGGTTGAGGATAATTCCTGTTTAACCTTGGGCCTCCACATGCTTGCGCACACATGTGTGTGTGTACTCATGCATTCACATATGCAAAAACATGCGAGCACAGACACATACACACATGAAAATGGGAAAGAGAAAAAGAACTTGAAGGTAGTGTGTCACGTGGCTTCCTCCTGGCCTCATTGTTGGTACGACATAATTTACTCTGAGATGTGCTATTAACCTAACACTGTAGCTATTTTTATTCAGTTTCTTGTTTGTTAAAAAAAATAGTACTTATTTTATTTTATGTGTATGAGTATTTTGCCTATATGTTTGCATGCTTACTACATGTATAAAGTACCCATAGAGGCCTGAAGAGGGCATCAGACCCCTTGGAACTGGAGTTACACATGCATGCTAGCTGTCTTGTGGGTTCTGGGGATTGAGCCTGAGTCCTCTACAAGAGCAGCCAGAGCTCGGAACTGCAGAGTCATCATCTTCCCAGCCCCTGCCTAGTTTCTTATGCCTTAAAAACATTCAGTTGAGCCGGGTGGTGGTGGCCTTTAATCCCAGCACTTGGGAGGCAGAGGCAGGCGGATCTCTGTGAGTTTGAAACCAGCCTGGTCTACAAGAGCTAGTTCCAGGACAGGCTCCAAAACCACAGAGAAACCCTGTCTCGAAAAACAAAAACAAACAAACAAAAAAAAAATTCAGTTGAACACAACATTGATGCTATGATAAAATACCAGCTTATGATTAATAGCACCTTAAGGAAGGAAGGATTTGTTCTTAGTTTACAGGGTTAGATGTCCATAATGGTGGGAAAGTCATGGCAGCAGGAGGAAGAAAGCTAAGAGATCACATCTCAAACACACACACACAGAGAGAGAGAGAGAGAGAGAGAGAGAGAGAGGGGGGGGGGGGGACGCAGAGCTTGGACTGGAAGTGGGGTAAACCCTCAAAGCCTACCCTTAATGATATACTTCCCCTAGAAAAGATGCACCTCCTACACCTCCCCAGACAGCGCCACCTACTGGAGACCATGTGTTCAAATACCTGAGCCTATAAAGGACATAGTTAAAAGTAAAACACACAGATGAAATTTGCCATCTCTAGTCACTGGTTTTTTCATTACTGTGACAAAGGACCCCATGGAAGTAGCTTCAGAGGAGAAGGGTTTCCTAGCTCGCTGCAGTTCCGGGGATGCAGTCTGTCTGTCACGGTGTAGAAGGAGCTTTCAGCTATTTCAGTGCGGTGTGATGGGGCTTGTCACATAAGAGAGAAAGAAGGGGCTACTCATAAATCTGAAAATCTGCCCCCCAGAAACCCACTTCCTTCAACTAGTCCCTGTATCTAAAAGGTTCTACAACTTCCATAAACAGTAGCACCAACTGGGGACCAAGTGTTCCCACCCATGAGTCCATGAGGGACATTTCCCCTTTAAACAGTAATACTTTCCCCGCAGGCCTCTAAGGCTCATTCAAGGCCAGCTCACAACGGAAAATGAATCAAGTTTTTAAAGTCTCTCTAGTTTTACTGTTCAAAGTCTAGCATCTCCTCTGACACTACAGCCAATCTCTTAACTGTGAAGTCGTGTAAAATAAAATTTTAAAAAGCTACAGACCGTTAGAAATAATATCTCAGTTTCAGTTTCAAATGAACAGAAAACACTGGACTCTTACGGTTGCCTGCTATTCTAGCTACCTCTGCCCCCAAAACTAGAGGTTTAGAGTAGAAAACTACTAACAACTGGCCATGCTTACAAGGTCACACATCTGATAAACTTTAAAGCAAACGCGGTGTAAAACATAGAGCCTGTGCATGGCTTTTGTTGAGAAAAAGACAAATAAAGTGTCAGAAGGAAAGATAAGTCCGAGATGACGCATAAGGCTGTACTTTCTGATCATTCAAGAAGGGATGAAGGGTCATGTGTTGGGGTTTACAAAGATGATTCTCTGCTGCACTCAGTGTGCTCGGCATCCCATGCTGACACCCACCCTCGTCATGTTGCAAAATAAACTGCCCAGACTTTACTTCTCTGTCTCCAGTGCTCTTATTATGAAACCAGGGTGCTCTTATTATAAAGTAAGGATCAGGCTTGGCGGTGGTGGCACACACCTTTAATCTCAGCACTTGGGAGGCAGAGGCAGGTGGATCTCTGTGAGTTCGAGACCAGCCTGGTCTACAAGAGCTAGTTCCAGGACAGGCACCAAAGCAACAGAGAAACCTTGTCTCAAAAAAACCAATAAATAAATAAAGTAAGGATCACTATTTCTGACACGTGTTTCCAATACACAATGGCACAGAGTAAACATATGAATTCCAAAGGGAAGGGTAGGGATAAAACAAGGGAAGACTGAAGCAGAGCAAGACAGAAGTTCAGAGTGAAAACCGCCAACTCAAGTAGCTCCATGTCTGGTGTCTAGGACTACTGATGGAGCCATGTGGGGTCCAAAAGCCTTGAATGGCCCTGCTTTTCCAGCTCCTCTCACTTTGCCTGACTCCACTCGGTACCTGCAGCTTTCCTTAGTAAATGCCCCGGGGTTCTGGAATCTCTAGCATCCTGAAGTCTCTAATGCAATCTAGACTTCATCTTTACAGCATCTCATAATGGCCTCTAAGGTCCTCCTTGCCGAGAATCCAACCCTACCGAACGTACTTGGTGGCTTTCTTGAACCTTGGGGCAAACCTCCATGAACCCCATATTTTTTCCATTTTGCATGTCTGCAAAATCAGCACCATGAAATCACAACTGCCTGCTTCTGCTGCCAGTTCTACGTGTAGCTTGATATTCTTTGACCTCTGTGTGTCAGCGTGATTTCAGGGCAGTATGGGAAAACACTTCCTAGAAAGTTAAATAGGGAACACTTGTGGCTACTTTTCTATCTAAGCATTCTCTTTCTAGTGAATTTACGTTTTCTATGTTACAGCTATTGATGGGTGTGTTCTGGTCTTCAATATACCTTTCCTATTGTCCAAGTGCAGAGTGCTGGGCTTCTCTTTCACTGCACTGATTTCTTCATAATCAGTGCTACTTTGTCCATAGCTGCCTTGTCTGCAGCCTTAAATTCATCCATGCTTCTTTCTTGGGAAGCTAAACATTTTCATATCTTTCTTCCCTACTTTCTGCTTTCTCTCACTGTAAATCTTAGTCAACACAGCAAGCAATAACCACTATGCTATCTTAAAATTTCTTCTGCCAGACAACTTAGTCTATTATTTTAAATTCAGCCACACTCAAGTATTCAGTGCACAGACAAAATATATCTTTGTCAAAATGTAACATTGATGTCATTAGCTCAATTCCTGAGTAAGTCCTTGTTCTCTGAAACCACATGCACGCACTCTTCAGTGTCTAGATTACTATGGACATTCAGGTCTTCAGGACTCCCACTAGAGTTGACCAGTAAATTCTTACAGCATTCTAGGGCTTTGGTATCTCGGAACTCCAAACTCATTCACATTCCTCTCAAAACCAATCCCAAAGGCCTGTGATCGGGTTTATCACAGAAACTGCCCCACTCCTGATACCAATATCCCGCATTGGTTACGTTTTGTGGCTGTTACAGAATACCTAATAGAAGCAACTTAAAGGAGGTTTGTGTTTTGGGGGGCTTGCAGTTCAAGTTTGGGGATACAATCCATTAGCAAGAAAGGAACAGCAGTGGGAGGGGTGTGTGGTGGCCACTTACACTTCCTTGATAGCCAGGAAGTAGAGACAGGACAGGACATGAACAGAGCTAGTCTCTACAACTCAAGGCTTGCCCTCCTAGACTGACTCCACCTCTCAAAGGGTACACAACATCCCCCCAAAGCACTCTTTGGAGACTGAGTGTTCATTACCTTTCACATTTAAACCATAGCATCACCTTATCCATTTTAGGATGCAGAGTTCAGGAACAAGAACAATAAACATTGCTGTGTGGTTATCAGAACCATCCAACTGCAGGGTGTCTTCACCTTCCAGAGTTTTGTTCCATTAAACCTGGACTACAAATCTTCCTCCTGCCCCACCCCCACCCCACCCACTGTGATGGTCATGCCTATCAACTTGACAGAGTGTCTAGTCACCTAGGAGACACTCCTCCATGTGTCTGTGGTTCCGTGAGGTTGTTTCTAGAGATGTTTAGCTGAGGAAGGAAGATCCACCCTGAACGGGATGACATCACCCTGTGTCTGGAGCTCCACACAGAATAAAAAGGAGGAAGTGAGCTGAGCATCAGCAGTCTTCTCTCTGCTTCCTGACTTAGGTGCAGTGTGGCCAGCGGCCCCACACTCCTGCTTGGTGTGTCTTCTCCACAGTGAGGTACCTTTGATACCCACGAGCCAGATAAACACTTCCTTCCTTAAGTTGCTTTTTATTGGACATTTGGACACAGCAATAAGGCAAGTATCCGATATTCATCATCTTACCTTATGTGTCCAAGAATGTGATGACTCTAGGGTCCTCATAAAGACTGAGTCCCTTTTATTTTTCTAAAATTTATTTTATGGAAAAAATAAAAATAAACCTTAAAAATCTATTGAAGTGTGTGTGTGTGTGTGTGTGTGTGTGTGTGTGTGTGTGTGTATTGTGGGAATTGGGTCTGATAGCCAATTGCATTGGGGCTGCTTGGCTCAATACGCATAGGCATGGGGGGGCAAGGTTCACACACTCTCTTGGACAGTGAATGAGTTGGCAGCAAGTCACAGCCTGGAGTTTCCCCATCACCTTTTGGGAACCAGGTTGCAGCAGCAGAGATGGAGAGCTGGTCCCCAGCAGGAGCAGCAGAGCAGGTGACACAACCCAGATTTCGGGGTGTGTGTGTGTGTGTGTGTGTGTGTGTGTGTGTGTGTGTGTTGCTGGTGCCTACAGAGGCCAGAAGAGGATTCCAGTTCCCATGGAGCTAGGCAGGCAGTTATGACTATTTGAAAGGGTGCTGGGAGTCAAACTTGGGTCATCTCAGAAAGTAACAAGTACTCTTAACCACTGAGCCATCTCTCTAGCCTCAACACTTGTCCTTTTGTGACTAGTTTATTGCATTTAGTATTGTGTCCTCAAAGTCTATGAATTTCCCACACTTTTCTTTTCTCCTCTTTCTTCTGTCTCACTATGTAGACTTGGCTGCTCTCAAACTTGTGACCTTCTCTCCTGGCCCCCTATGTGCTTGGTTGGAGGTATGCAGCACCACCTCTGGCTAGAATAGAATGTCCTTCCTTTAGGTCCTTTCTTCCTGCCTTTCAACAAGGATTAACATATCACAGGCTGGGCTTGAATTCATTAGTGGCCTAGGATGACCTTGAACTTCTCCATCTTTTGAGTGCGGAGTGAGCGCCATGCCTGGTTTATGAGGTGATGAGGATTGAACCGAGGGCTTTGTGCTTGCTAGATAAACATGCTATTAAACTGAGCCACATCTCCAGACCTCTTCCATTTTTAAAAATTACATGGACTGGTTGATTGATTGGTGGGCGGGGGTGGGGTGCGGTCGAGTGAGAGGGGTGTCTGCCACAGCACACAGATGGAGATCAGAGGACAACTTGTAGGAACTGGTTCTTTTCTTCCACGATGTGGGTCCCTGGTGTCTAATTCAGATTGTCAGGCTTGGTGGCAGGCACAATTTACCCATTGAGCCATCTCACTGCCCCGCTCCATTTAAAAGAGGGGATATTTCTTTTTATGTGTGTGGGTGTTTTGTCTCCATGTATGTCTGGGCACCATGTCCATGCATTGCCACAGAGGCCAGAAGAGGGCATCGGATCTCCTGTAACTGGAGTAATAGACACGATTCATCTTGTGGAGGTTGGGAACCTAATGCTTGTCTCTGCAGGAACAACAACTGCTGAGCCATCTCTCCATCCCATCCTCTCCTTCATTTTTAAGAATGGGCCATATTACAGTCTGCTTATCCATTCATACCCCCCCCCCCCAGTGGATGTGGGCTTCCTCCAACACTTGCTGTTTTGAGAAATACTGCTGCAAACAGATGTGCCAGTGTCATCTCCTCTTGGTGTCTCTGCATACAGACTGTTTTTTCTGCATGTATGCATATGTATCATTTTCCTCTGACTAAGAATGTTTTTTTCCTTTCCTGGTTTCACATAATATGATCGTGATGTATTTTCTTTGTTCTTAGCTTTTGCTGAGCTTTCTGGATCTGTGGGCTTACGATTTTTATCAAATTTGGAAATTTTTCAGCTATTTTTTTTTCTCCAGGTGTCTTTTCTGTCTCATTTCTCGTTCTCATTCAGGAGCTCCAGTGTACGTTAGACACGTGCGTCTCCTCGCCTTGCCTGTCTGCGCTGACCTTTGGATGCCGCCCACTTCTGTGCCTTCAGATTCACTAACCTTTCCTTCCACAGCATCCAGTTTGCCACCGATGCAGTTTTCCATCCCAAATGCTGATGGTCTTGTCTCCAGAACTTCCGGGCACGTCTTCTGCTCTTGTAAATACCTCCTGCGCTTCTACTTGACATTCAACATATGAAACTCAGGTACAGTCATATTCTGCTGACCTTGCCTGTGAACTGCTTCATGACACTGTTCCTGGGGAGATGTGAAGAAGCATCTCTTTACCCCACATAGTTCCTTTTGCCTGGTATTTTGTCACAGCAATAAGAAAAGTTATTAAGACAGTTGGGCACTAGACATTGGAATTTAAATTTTTTTTGTTTTGTTTTGGTTTTGGTTTTCCAAGATAGGGTTTCACTGTAGCTTTGGATACTGTCCTGGAACTAGCTCTTGTAAACCAGGCTGGTTTTAAACTCACAGAGATCTGCCTACCTCTGCCTCCTGAGTGTTGGGATTAAAGGTATGAGTACCACCACTGCCCGGCATAACTTAAATCTAAAAAAATATTTTTTAAAGATGTATAGGATATGTGAGTATGTGTGTGTGTGTGTGTTTGCGTGTGTATTCACGTGTGTATGTGTGTTTGCGTGTGTATTCACATGGACTGTGGGTGCCATGGACAGAGGACAGAAGGGGGCATTGGACCCCTGGAGCTGGAGTTATAGGAAGCTGTGAGCCACTCAACATGGGTGTGGGGAACTGACCTCTGGTCCTCCGCAAGAGCAGTAGCTGTTCTTAACCACTAAGTTATCTCTCTAGCCCCTATCCTTTTCTTTTCAATTTTGATTTCATTTCTGCACCCGTCTGTGCGTGTGTGTGTGCGCACGCACACATCTGCAGGTGCTCTTACGTACATTCCACAACATGCCTGTGGAGTCAGAAGACAGCTTTCAGAAATCAGACTCTCTTCTTCCACTATGGCTCCCAGGTCCCGCACTCTGGTCATCAGACTTGCCCGGTGAGCACCGTTCTCTGCTGAATCATCGTCAGGCCAAGTTTTAGGCCTTTTGACCCCAGGTATTTTTTGTGCTCCTGGTTTCCAGCTCTGTCCTGGGCATGGCTGAGTTGCAGAGTGGAGTTACACTTTGATGTTTTGGGGTTTGTTAGGATTTGAGTGGTTCTCACTTAAGATAATGTCCCCTACTCCTGCAGCCCCCACACAGTACCTGATGCTTTCTGAGTTGTGGGGTCCCCTGCCATGGCTGATGGACAGCCCAAATAAGAGCTGGGCTTGGAACTGAGTCCTCAGCATGACCCTTGCTCAGCCTCTGACTCCTTCCTACAGAAGCCTTGACATACCTCAGTGACTCTGGTGACTTCTGGACCACAGCAGGGAGAGTGTCTCCATAGAAGCAGGGCATCAGTGGCCCTTCACTGGCTGCCCATCTCCTGGACACTGTCCTTTGTGGCTTTCTGAACTGACCATTTCTGTTTTAGAAAGAAGAGGTTCCATTCTATTCCTGACACTTTATCTTAGTTATTAATGGAAACTTCCTCAACTTAAAATATTTTTTGCCTTTATTCTTGTTAGCATTCCTATTTCTGGTGTTTTTAAAAATGTTAGTTGGTATTGGGGCTCTGGGGATTGAACCCAGATCATTGAGCCCACTGAGCACATGATTTTACCACCAATATATACCCCAGCTGACTTTCCCTAATCATTAATTATCCAATTTAAAAAATTTTTTTTGTACCTGTCCCGGAACTAGCTCTTGTAGACCAGGCTGGCCTCTAACTCCCAGATCCGCCTGCCTCTGCCTCCTGAGTGCTGGGATTAAAGGCGTGCGCCACCATCGCCCGGCAAAATTTTTCTTTCTTGATGCTCTAGAGTCAAATGTATTCATTGTTCATTTCCATCTTGTCTTTCCTGTTTTGTAAAGAAGCCTCCTATGGTGAAGTCGCATCTCTACAGGCTTTCATGGGCCTGACTCTTACCACATCACCTTCATTCAGTCTTGTGGATGCCCTGCAGGCTGTGTGTGTGTGTGTGTGTGTGTGTGTGTGTGTGTGTGTTTGTAAATGCATGTTTGTGTGCTTATGTGTATGTGCATGAATGTTTGTGTGTATGTTTGTATGCATACACATATGTATGTAGATGTGTATATATGTGTATGTATGTTTGCGTGTGTATGGTATAGTCACACATGTGTTTATTTATGAGTATGTGTGTTTGTGTGTATGAATGAATGAATGTGTGTGTGTGCACGTACACATAGAGGCCAGAAGTCAACCTCAGGTGTCGTTTCTCAGGGGTTGTCCACTTCGGGTTTTTTGAGCTTGGTCTCCTGGGACCTAGAGCCAAAAAGCTCCAAGGATCCACCTGTCTCTGCTTCCCTGGTGCTGGGACTACACGCACACCACACACTCAGCTTTCTGTGAAGGCTCTGGGGATCATGGCTGCATGGCAAGCACTTTACTGTCTGAGCCCTCTACCTAACCCTTCCTCCTGATTACTCTTTGACTTTAGAGAGAGCCGCATGTCACCTGACTCTTCCTTTCTGCTTTTATTGCATCTACCACTGTCCTTGGGACACTTCCTTTCCAGGTTTTCTTGCTATGGGTAGCAACATCCCTGGAGAATATCTACTGTATTATGTATGGAAGCTTCCCTCATGGTTTGATGTCTGATGAGTTGACAGAGGGCTGAGTGGCTTCTTCCCAATGGTACTGCCCATTTCCAGGGCATGGCCTAGAACCAAGCTGTCTGTCCAAGGCCTCAGTGAGCATCTCGGGTGTCATAATGGTAGGCAATCTATGTTAAACTAGATGATCCTTTGCTTCTCGCTACCAGCAAGCCTTAGGGAGTCTCCTCTTTTATTCCATGAGACCCATGAATGGTCTAGAATGTAGCCTCCATTGCTATCTGAGTGTCACAGAGTCAACTGATGAAGAAATGACAGTTGTTGAGGGATGACTGTGTTTGCACCATTTCCAAGTGGCATGGGAGCCATCCAGGCAGATGGCTCTCAGTACAGCATGCAGAGAGTTGAGACTGAATCCCAAGGGATGGGCCTGCTTTCACTGGATTTGCCCAGGCTGTCCCTGCTTCCAGCTGGAGCTTACATAATGGGAGGTGACCTCCACATTCAGAGACCACAGTAGTCATGGGACAGCCTCCAAGGGCAAGATGGAAATCAGCCGGAGAAGTGGCCAGTCCACAGATGGAAGACAAGGAGGAAAGAGAACAGTATCCCAGTGGCTGACCTGTCAATGCTCTGGAGACATCCATGTGGAGGGGACCTAGGAGGGACATGGGCGGAGGGAAAAGAAGTATAAGATAAGCCTGCCATGAATTCAGATTGAGAAACTGTGGGGAGCTGAGGCTCAGTCCACATGTCAGTCACATGGATAGAATTGTGGCTCGTATTACAACCTTTGCCTGCTCTAGGACTGTCCCAAATCTAGAGTGGTGGGAGAGATGGCTCAGGGGCTAAGAACACTTGCTGCTCTTCCACAGGACCTAGGTTAAGTTTCCACCATCCATATAGAAGCCCACAACCACTCCAGTTCTGGGGACTCTGAGGCCTTCTCCTTGCCTCTGGAGGTGCTGTACTGATGTGGTACATATATAGACATGTAGGCAAAACACCCATACTATAACATAAAATAAATACCATTTTTTAATTAAAAAATGTTAAAGTGGTTAAAAAAAAAAGATCAAAACGCAGGCTACGTAAGACAGCTAAGTTGGTAAAGTGATTACTGAACATAAGGACCTGAGTTTGAACTCTGGAATCTACTTTTAAAAAGCCAGGCTTGCTAACTGCTTGCATTCCCAGAGGAGGCAAAGACAAGAGGATCTCTGGGACTTTCTGACCACTCAGCCACCTGATATAAGTCAGTGAGTATCTCAAAACAAAAGCAAAACAAAACAAAACAAAAAACAAGGTAGATGACACAACACTTGAGATTGTCCTCTGGCTGCCACGTGTTCCTTTACATACGGTGCGCATTTATCCCACACACATGCGCACCTGCGCCCACATAAACATGTGTGTGTACACACACGCACACACTAAAAATACACTTTTGTAATGTATAAACAGGACCTGAAGTTACAGATGCAGCATCTTTATTACTTTTGCTGGGAGACAGTCACTCTGGGTGTTTTGCTAATATCCATAGACGCCTTTGTTCACTAGTAATTCAGGGCATGTAACACTGACTGTGTCGCCTACAAAGCATGTTTGCTACCAGGTTCTTCTCTGAAAAAGCTGTTCTGCCCCAGCTTGAGAGGTCAAGGATGGAGACCCAAGAGATCCCACAAGCCAGGATTAAAAGACCCCTGCAAAGGAGCGGCACCAAGGGGCAGGCAGGGCACAGGCCATATCAAAGCCTTCCAGCCATTTTGTGAGCATAGTCATGCACCACACCCTTCATTGAACCATTCAAGAACAACACGTAGACTTCAGCATAGTCGGCCTGTGTGCATGTGTGTGCCGTAGCACGCGTGGAGATGAGATTCTCGAGTGTCAGTCCTCGACTTCTACCTTTCTGAGACAAGGTTTTTTTGTGGTTAACAAGTATATATTCTAAGCCTAGAGCCTCCAGTGATTCTCCTGTTCATCTCCCAGCTCATCAGAGCAAGGCAGAGATTATGAGAATGCACTCCCATGCCAGGCTTCACGTGGGTTCAGGCCTCTGTGCTTGCATGGCAAACACTTAATCTGCTGAGCCATTTCCCTCCTCCTTAGAATATTGTGATGAAAAGGAAATCCATACTCTGTAGCCCCTACCTCCCCCTCATTCTTGTCCCTGTGTCCATTCCTGTCTCTGGGGATTGTCCTATGCTGGACATTTCTTGTAAATGAAGTCATATAATCTGTGGTCTTCCGATTTTGCCTTCTTTTGCTCACTCATATCTACCAACACCATGGCGCCTACCACTGTTCCATCTCTTCTCATGTTTGATTGATATTCCCTTCTCGGGTCAGCTCACGCTTTATCCATCCATATGTTTCAAAATAGCCACATGGACTACATGAATAAAGACAGAACCAGGGTCCAAGGTCTACAAGAGAGACACATGAGACTCACATGTCCAGGAGACAACTACTTCCAGAGCAAGGGAACAGCCCCATGTTGAAGGCTGGAAGAAGTCGGAGGTCAGAGGGTGTGGGAAAGGTTAAGAAAAGAAGGGGACACCTAGGAAGACACCAATCCCTAGGGACCCATCACCTTTAGGCTGAGGAGGACAGGGTGAGCTTGTAGAAAGTGAGAGGGCCAGGGTGGGGGTGAGGTGGCAGAGGTGGGAAAGGTGCTGGTTGGGATGAGACACTGGCTTGATAGAAGTCGTGTTGTGGGATGTTTGTATACTGTGTGAAGATATACTGCAGTGATTGGCTTAATAAAGAGCTGAATGGCCAATAGACAGGCAGGAGGTATACGAGGGACTACTTCCAGAGGTGGGGGAGGAAGAGAGGGAGGGAAGGAGGGAGGGAGGGAGGGAGGGAAGAAGGGAGGGAGGGAGGGAGAGAGGGAGAGAGAGAGAGAGGAAGTAAAAGATAAATCTAGGCATGAGAGAGATGCCAGGGGAGAAGCAAAAAGCTGTGGAAGAATGTAGATCAATAGAAATGGGCTAAGTTTTAAGCGCTAGTTGAGACTGAGCCCGAGCTAAGGCCAGGCTTTCATAATTAGTAAGAAGTCTCCATGTTATTATTTGGGTGTTGGGTGACACAGAGAAAGATGAGTTACAAAGTAAGGCAGGTGCAGCCTGGGATGAAGGAAACATGGTCGGACCTCGGAAAGGATTTTAAGTCTCAACGAGACTCCTAGAAGTCCTGGTTCTCAAGGAGTCTTGCAAACTCTGCTCCTGAGAGCCAGAAACCAGCTGTGGAGAGTGAGCTAGATGAAGAAGCTATAACACTGAACAGCAACAACCAGCCTAGCAAGAGATCCTTAAAGGTGCAGTAGCAGCACATCTTTTTAACATATTTTATTTTATTTTATTACTATTTTTTTTTTGTTTTTTTGAAGCAGGGTTTCTCTGTGGCTTTTTTTCCCTTTTTTGAGCCTGTCCTGGAATTAGCTCTTGTAGACCAGGCTGGCTTCGAATTCGCAGAGATCCACCTGCCTCTGCCTTCTCAGTGCTGGGATTAAAGGCATGCGCCACCACCTCCCTGCTATTTTATTTTTATTTTATGTGCATTGGTGTTTTACCTGCATGTATGTCTGTGTGAGGGTGTAAGATCCCAGAGTTACAGACAATTGTGAGCTGCCATGTGGGTGCTGGGAATTGAATCAGGGTCTTTTGGAAGAGCAGCCAGCGCTCTTAACCACTAAGCCATCTCTCCAGCCCCATGACACATCTTAGTAGTAACAACAACTGCCTAATTGGATTTGTGGCTTGATCAGTAGGAGGGAATTCATACCTGGTCCTATAAACCTAGCCAACTACCCGTGGCTGGTGAGATCATGGAGAAAGAAGAGAGCCTACCACAGCCACTTTCTTTCTTAAGCCAGTAAAATTGCCAGCTGCATTCTAAATATTTACCCTTGTGTCTGCTGGTTAAATATAGCTCTTAGAAGATCTCATCAAAAAAGATTCTTTTTACGGCAGATAAAGACCAATACCGAAATCCGCAAAAACTGGCTGTGGATTTCCCACCCCAGCTGTCACAATTCTACATCTCTACACGGAAGAGTCAGGAAACAGGGAGGAAGAAGGGGCAGAAAGATTGTAAGAGTCAGAGGATTAGGAAGTCTGCTTCTAGATTGTGTGTTCTATATACGACCGGGAAGCTACACCCAGGAAATCTCAACCATATGGCTGACTATACAAGATCTGAAAAATGACATCACCAATGGACAAAAGCCAGTGTGAAAGGGGGAACTTTCACACGGCTCCACCCCTAGCAGACAAACTACAGTCAATTAAGGCTCTGTAGGTGGGAGAATCTGTTTTCTCCAGGGGTCATCTCCCTGATAGGTTATCTCATTCCAAGTGGCCAGTCCTAAACACATATGAACAACATTATGGATATAGTAGGGTGTGCATACATGTATAAAACTAATAAATAAGAAGAGGCCATGATTTGGGAGGGAGTGGGGTGGACAAGGTAGGATTTGGAGTGGGAAGAGGAAGGGGTGGAAGTGATATAATTTCATCTCTCATATATGAAATTCTCAAAAAATTAAATTTTAATTAAAAAAATCTAATCCAAGGCCAGGTAGATGACTAGGACAAGCTGCTGTTCTCCACAGTCCCAAAGTGAATAAAGTTTGAACAAACCAGCAGAGCGATGCTACAGTCCCACAGAGTCTCCAGAAATAATAACCCGTGTGGACCTTCACCACCAGGGCAGGGCCCGGGACTATCAGCACCCTTGCTCTGCAGCCTTCACTTGGTGGTGTGTAGAGTGAAGGGCACCAATCATCATTTTGAGCTTGCCAAGAAGGAATTGGGGAGGAGGGGTGTGAGGAAATGGCTCAGTGCTTAAGAGCTCCTGGGTGGAATTCTCAGCACCCACATGGTGACTGACTCACAACCATCTGTAACTCCAGTTCCAGGAGATCTGACACTTTCTTCTGACCCCTGTGGGCACCAGGTATACACTCATACACATACAATAATAAATAAATATACTTTGTTTTTTTTAACCAGGGAAGGGGTCTGGGGATGTGGCTCGGTTGCTAGATTGTCTAGCATGCACCATGCACAGAGCTCTGGGTTCAATCCCCAGCATCACATATAATGGGTATGGTGGTGCATGCCTGTAAACCCAGCATTCTGGAGGTATTGGGGGAGGATGAACAGTTCTGAAGTTCAAGGCCATCCTTAGCTACGTAGGGACTAGTCTAGGCTTCAAGAGGCCCTACACCCGCCCCCCCCCCCATGAAGGGAAAGTAAAAACAAAACAAAAACAAACAACAAAAAAATTTCAGGGAAAAGCAAAGAGGCAAGCAGGACAAAAGTGACCGCTAAACAGGGAAGGTCTGCAGATTAAGGCTTGTCAAGGAGCCAGGATACAATCTGTTCACATTTATTTTGTATGTGTGTGCATGCTTTTGTGTGTGAGGGTGGACACGACAATGTGTGTGGAATTTGGAGGATATCTCAGGTGTTGGTCCTCCCCTTCCAGTCTGTTTGAGATTAGAGTCTGTTGTTCAGTTTTGCATTCGTGGGGCTAGTTGACCCAGGAGTTCACAAGGATTCTTCTGTCCTCTGCTTTCCATCTTGGCTTTATATGGGTTCTGAGGATTTTAACTGAGATCCTTACACTTGCACAGCAAGCCCTTTACCCACTGAACAAACTCTCCAGCCCACTTTCTGCTTCCGTTTCTACTTGGATTGTTCCACAAGGCAGAGAAGTGACTTGACTCATTTAGGTGCTCTGAGCAGGCACCCAGGAAGCTGAACTCACAGCCCACCTCCCACAGCATGGTCAAAAGCTAATTTAGAAGTTTAGGTAGATACAGCTCCGGTGGATCCTGGAGGGTAACGGAGTCAAGCAGGCAGCCACCACACCGGTGGCAAACGCTCCCTGGGAGTGTGGAAGCAGAGAGAAGTCCTGGATCGGGCCGGTTGTCCTCCCTCAATCACATATATCAAGGCACCCAGACAAGCCGAATAGACCACTTCAGCACTATAGATCTTGGCTCAGGAGCACCTTGTCATTTTGGGGAAAACTGGACTTGCTATGGCCCCAAGGGCACAGTTCCGGGAAAGCGGGGGCAGGACTAAGATTTTTCCAAGATCTGTGCATTTCCCTGCCCCTCGACTCTCCCTTCACCAGCCTCAGGGGAGGGATGGGACTCAGAGGCCCGCTGGAATACTGAGAAGTGTCTTTGAGCAAAAAGCCCAGGAACTGAACGAGAACTAGTCTGGCTGGATTCAGGAGACATAGTAGGGAAAAGAGACCCAGACTTGGAGAGCTGGTTGTAAGATGCGTATGAGAGAGCGTGTGAGAAAGGAGGGGTCAGAGTTGGCTTGATTGTATCCCCTCAGGTCGTGGCACCGAGTCCTGAGGCTCCTTGAAACCAAAGAGGCAAGAGGTGTGCATGAGGGACTGAACGGGGACAAGCTGCCTGGGGAACATGAAATTTCCTAGCACATGTCTGAACCACTTCTCAAGACCTCCTCACACTCGAAGTGGGACAGGTGTGTACCAGTAGTACGTGGACGCCCGGGTCCGGGAGGAGGAGCAGGGTGGGGCGGAGTGGGCGTGGAGCTTTGTTCAAGACACTCCCCATTTCTGGAGCCACGCGCCAGGCGTACGCTTCTTCCTGACCCAGCATAGGACCGAGCCAGCTGTCATTGGCCAAAGGGACGATCCCAGATTGGCTGAGACTCCGGCTCCCGCCTCCTCCGCCGGGGGCGGGGCGGGGGGGGACGTGGGAGCGGGCTTGTGGCGCGTGTGCCGGGGGTGGAGGTGTGGGGAGGTTCGCGCTCACTCCTCGGCCACTGCAAAGCCTGGTCGGGTTCGTCACCCGGTCGCGCGCTCTAGGTGTGCAGAGACCTAGCAGCTATTGGGGCTTGAGTGCTGAGTACCAGAGTGGATAGGGGTGCTTGTAGAGTACATTCGGACCCTCTGACAGGCCCTGGGGGCGTGGGACTTTAGGAGCACAGTCCCAGATCTGCATTCTAGTACTTGTCGTGGACGCACTAAGCACCTGCCCAGAGCGTGGGGGCGCAGTAGCCTGCGAACTGCACCCGGAGGGTTGGGGGTGGGGTCGCGCGGTGTCAGCTTTGCAGAATGTGTACGCCAGGGGGAGGGTGAAGCGTGGCGGGAGGGCGAGGCGAAAGAAGGAGGGCGTGAGAAAGGAGGCGGCGGCCCGCGGAGGAGGGTTATCTATACATTTTAAAAGGAGCCTCCTGAGCGGTGCACAAGGAGACCAGGGGAGGTCTGACCGCACGCGCGGGACACGAGCGTACCACGCTTCCCTACTTTCAGCCCTTGTACGACACGGGGTCCCAGGACTCCAGAAGGCCAGCGACGCGTGCACCAGGAAATCCTGCAGCAGTGCCCTGCCTGAGACCAGCGGAGGTGAGACCGTTTGCTTCCCACCGCACCCGGTTCCTCGCGGGCACTTTTCCTGTAGCACTCCGAAACTCCTAGCAGGCGCCCGAGGGCTGGATGCGAGCTTGATGGACGGCTGCGCGCTGCCCCGACTCATGCCCGCCTCGCCTGGAGTCGCTGGAACCTGCTCTGCTCGGCGGAGACCCGCATCCCCGGAACTGCTGCGCTGCAGCCGCCGCCGGCGATCTGGCACTACCGAGGCTGGGGGCGGCTCGGCGGCCGTGGCACGCCGCAACGAGCGCGAACGCAACCGCGTGAAGCTGGTAAACTTGGGCTTCCAGGCGCTGCGGCAGCACGTGCCGCACGGCGGCGCCAGCAAGAAGCTGAGTAAGGTGGAGACGCTGCGCTCCGCCGTAGAATATATTCGTGCGCTGCAGCGGCTGCTTGCAGAGCACGACGCGGTGCGCGCCGCGCTTGCCGGAGGGCTGCTAACACCGGCCACTCGGCCCTCGGCCGCCCGCGCGCCTCCTGTTGCCTCCCCTGCCAGTGCGTCGCTGTCCTGCGCGTCTTCATCCCCAGACCGCCGGGGCAGCTCGGAGCCTGGCTCCCCGCGCTCCGCCTACTCGTCGGAGGACAGTGGCTGCGAGGGAGAGCTGAGTCCCGTGGAGCGCGAGCTGCTAGACTTTTCCAGCTGGTTAGGGGGCTACTGAGCACCCAACCCCTCTAAGGTAAATTCCAGGGCCGCGGGGAGGAAAGGCAGTAAAGGAGACACGTGGTGGGCGGGCCTGGCACTTTGCGCCACGGGGACCCATTGCAGCCAGGGCTCGGCTGGGGCGATCACTTCGATTTCGCGCAGGCTTCATTTTTCCTCAACCTTTTTCAAGCCTGAGCAAGACCCGCGTTTGTTTGTCCGGGATTGCAAAACTTCCTCTCTGGGCTCTGCTGCGGAGGGGGGAGGGGGAGGATAGAGGAGGGGAGCGGCCTCAGGGCCGGGCCGGCGAGGTCCCAGTACTGGCGGAGCCCGGCCGAGTCGAGTGCTGGAGGCGGGGTGAGTTTGCATTGCAAATCGCGTCCTGGGCCGGGGTGCTGAATGAGTCGGCGGGAGCGGGCCCCTGAGTCACCGCGGGCCGACTCTGAGCGTGCGCCCCGCCCCCGTCGGCGCCTCCGAGCGGATCGAGGCACCCACGAACTGAGACTCCAAAACTAACCAAGCAAACGAAACTACCTGCTGCGCCTTGGGAGGTGGGGCGGTGTCCACACGCATTAACGCGTTCTGTCCCCTTCACAGCCACATCTCTGATTGTCTTCTGGTGGACAGACCCGCGTTACTTGCCCACGAAGCCTGGAGCGATGCCTTGCCCATGCTGTATGGTGCAGCTTGACCAAAAGCCAAGTGCTGACCTCTGCTCGGCCTCCACCCCTCGGAATGACACCTTCTCCCAGTCTGTGTAGCACTAGGACTTGGAGATTTCTCAGGAGAGGATTTTACAATGACAATTTATTTTTTACGAATTAACTTGAACTGCTGGAGGGACTCTACTGAAAATATGAAGACTTATTTTTGTACAAAGGATCCTTAGGCTTGGAGCACAATAAAGATTGTCTCTGCCCCTCACCCCCACTGTCTAGAACTTTCCAACCTGGCCAAAGTTTGGACCAGTCAGGTCCTGAGGGCAAGATGCCTGACTGCACTTTTCCTCTTCTGAAGCCAGCCTGCCGCTGATGTTTGGCCAGCGTGGGAAAGTGTACCCGCTCTTGTAAAGTGTACTATTCTATAAAGTTGTTTTTCGTTGGTGTTTGCAGTGCCTTCTACCGTCTTGTCCCTGTTTCCTAGTGAGGGCTAGGCCTGGGTGGACAGTGTCTGAGATTTCTCTTGAGCCCCACATTGCGTGAGCTGATGCATGGGTGTGAGTGCCTATTCTAGCTATCTCTCCACAGATAGCAAAGCAATTCAGACACTTTGGAGGACAAGGGCTTTCATGCAGGTTGTCTGTAAACTAGTGTCTGCCCTGCATGGCTGCTTGCCCCTAGGAAGGGTCTGTGTGAGAGGGGCAAGTGCAGGGTGCTAGACCAAGGGTAGTTTGATGTGTGTAAACCATTGACTTCCCATCTCTGAATTGTGGGCATCTCTAAGCCCAGGTCTCTTTCTTCCTTACCCGGCTGGGTGGCCCTTGGCAAATTGCCTAGCTGGCAAATGGTGCTGAGTCTAAACCTTCCAGGTTTTAGAGGGGATGGAAAACGTGTCCATGAGCTTGCAGCCAGCATGTGCTGGGCCCCCGTGCTGGCTGCTAGGACTAGTGGTCATCCTTAGATCCTACAGATAGATCCCTCAAGGAAGATCTGGAAGCTTCCCAAGGACTCCCCACCCACGTTCCTTAGCCCAGGGAACCAGGCTGTGATTGTTGAGATATTACCCAGCTCCACCTTTGACCCTGAACCTCTGCAGCTTTGAAGTCTCCGAGTGTCCAAAGCTCCCTTTTATTGCAGTGGTTTGGGAGGGGCAGAGGGGATCCCCAGGTGGTTTTAGGGTGCTTCAAGCACCCCTTCAGGAGGGAGTGGTTTGGAGCACAACCGTTGGAGCTGTGAGAAGCAGGAAGGGCTGTGCCACGGAGCAGATGTCTTCCATGTACCTGTGGTACAGAAGGCTGTATACAAGGAGTTCCTCTGTCTCAGTATAATGACGGGGTCCCTTCTTCCCCATAGGACCCAGAACCTTAGAGCCAGGGTCAAAGTTTGTCAGCTGTTCTGATGGGGATTAGGCTCAGTTGGGGTCAGCCCAGCTACAGCTTGGGGCCCGCAGGACTGAGTGGACCTGTCTTGGTGGACAACATGAGACATGTCATGACCACTGTGGGAGAGTCATCCTTTTCCCAGGAGCCCATTGTCAGCCAGTGTCTTTACTGAGCCAGGAGACCTGGCTCCCGCTTTCTTTTCCATATCTCAAAGTGATTTGTGGAAAGGTGGGGTGTAGCTGAAAGCATAAGCCACCCTGTGTACACAAATCCCTGGTGACGTTAACGGTGTGCTCCTGTAATATAGTATATCGGAAGTCTTCATTAAGCAACTTTATTGGCTCACAGCTGTAGTCTGAACACTTAGACTGAGACAGGAGGATTGTTGTTTCAGGCCAGTCTGAGCTCAGAGGGGTGGGGGCGGGGGTGGGGGCGGAGGAGGCAGGACAGATGGCTCAGTGGGTGAAAGTGCTTGCTGTGCAAGTGTGAGGGCCTCAATTGAAATCCTCAGGGTTCACATAGAAACTGGGCTCACAGCACATCTGTAACTCCGGAGCTCCTATGGGGAGATGGGAGGCAGAGGCAGAGCAATCTCTGGAAGTGTACAGGCCAGCCATACTGGTGC